>NW_028233350.1:36038094-38438094 GCF_057557595.1 Rhyacophila brunnea | reverse complement strand
TTTCAATCAAAGAATGTTAACAATTAATAGGTATCACATGCATGTAAGTATTGTCAAAGAGTAAAATAATATTGTATAAACATGTACACATAATTATTAGGAAATTACGGAGTGATTAGCAGTGCATAAGTTGTTTGATTAGGGAAGCACATTAGCCGGAATCCGATGGACGCAGGACCCTAGTCCTACTATGTATACCTTTTCATTAATTATTTCATTTATTTATTCTAAAATCATGTGAATTATTCGTTGAATAAAATAAATAGCCTATAAAATTATTAGCAAGTTCAAGGACGGTCTAACTAAAATTTGGAGTGATCCGAACGTCGGATACTAATTAATACACTAATAATTGATACCATGATTTAAAACACAAAACCCGACAGCCAAAATTAACACAATTTGTTAAGCATTTCAATATTATATAATCGCTACTTAATTTTTTTTGTAATTAGATAATTCGTCCGTGGCATAATTGGTAAAGTAAATTGGTGCGAATTCAGTGAATACGGGTTCAAGTCCCGACGGACGTCGTATTTTGTTTCTAGTAGAGATATTATAACTGAAGTGTTTTCAAATAAGTTTGTTCAATATTATATATTTCTTTTATTGTGTTAACTGTTAATTATTCATAGTGGAACTGCATTGTATCATTTGATTAATTTAATAAAACGCATTTTTTTAGTACTTATTACACTTTTAATAAATAAAACTGTACCGGTTTCGTCTGCGTCGGAGGGACATTTTCAACTGAAACTGAAAATTGATATTAGGCAAGTTCACGCGTTTAGGAGAAGATATGCAAATATTAGCGAGATATTTCGATTAACAATCACAAATATATCAAATGCATTTTATCATTTGGATAGAAAAACGAAAACAAAGATTGCACTTATAAACAAGCTGCCATCTTTCAATTCCTATCTGCCAAGTTACGAAATAATAATTTCGCTCTGGCTACCTGAAACAACTGAAACTGAAAGTTGAAAATGTCCCTCTGAAGCGGACGAAACCGGTACAGATTTATATATTAAAAGTGGAATAAGAACTAAAAAAAAATTGCGTTTTATTAAATTAAATCAATAATACAATATAATATACTTTGATTTTATTGGATTATATTATTTAACTAGAAGAACTCCATTGGAAAGCAGCTGCATTGCTAGTTTTACTTTGGAAAATAAGTAAATAGTGTTCTGGCGTTCTTGAAATACGATCAGCTACACTACCTTAGAACAGGTGGCTCTTATTTTCATGACCGGAAGCGGAAAAAGTCACAAATATTTAAATACCTGCAGCGTGCATTTCGCCGGAAGCTATCCGCAACAAAAGACCTATCACGTAATATGCAATGTAGGTACATCGAATAATAATAACGAGGTATATATTCTAGGTAGTACCTAATATACCCTCTGAATCGAAAAAAAAACAAAGTATTCATGGGCATGGAATCTATATTACTTACCGCGGTAAAATTAAAAGAAATGTTTTCTGCCACTCGACATGTCTAAAATTTGGGACAGTGCGGCGCGGACGACACAAACGAACCTAATAACTAGAAGCGGTCAAGCCACGCACGCACAATAACTAATTTCCGGTACAACATGCCAGAGACTCGTAGGTGAGCATCTTACCTGTGGTTATAGCGCCAAACCAAGTGTGCATCGCTAAAAGCATAGCACGGGGTAACTTTGTATGGGGAATATAATAGTAAACGGTTCAAAAGCAGACGTCAGTGAATAGCATCGGGCAGCTTCGGTCTTTTAACGCAAAATAACCAAATAACTATCAACGGCGATAGGATAATTTAATTAATTGGTAAGACAAACTCTTTCTACTAGACAGGGCATATATTATAAGACAGTGAAACTGGAAAAAGGACATGATCTACTGTTTAAATAAGTTACATAATTCATTTCACATTAATTCATTCGAGTCATTTGTAGCGAACTAAAATAGTTTCTCCAGTATCTGTCAAAACTGTAAGCATTTCAAACTAATTTTAGATTCGCTGATGTCAAATAGCTTCCCAATGTGAAATTCAATCGTATTAGGCAAGTTCACGGATTTAGGAGAAAATATGCAAAATTGGCGAGATATTTAGATTAACAATCACAAGTTTATCAAATGCATTTTATTTATATGCATTATTGAATCGAAAAGCGAAAACAAAGATGGCGCCTATAAACAAGCTGCCGCTCTTTCCATTATTTCAATATGCCAACTTACGAAATGTTAATTTCGCTCTGGCTACCAAATCTACAACACTAAAAAGTTTCCATAAAAATGTCTTAAAGTGTTTTAATACTAATATTTCATCATATTCGATCTTATTATAATATAATAAGATAGAATGTGATGAAATATTAGTATTATTATGTATCGCTTCCTACACTGAACTACGTATGTGGATAAAATGCATCTCTCTAAATAACGTTAGAAAATAGATTTAATCATAAATGTTCTACATAGTGTGAAAATACTTTTTCGGTTAAAACTAAATTATTGCGGTCTATGACACGGTGCCAACTGCAGATGATTCATTACAATGGTACCAAAACACTGAATGAATTTGTTGGCACCAATATCGCGCACTCTATTATTACGAATTTTCATTTTCATAATAATATAATCCGAACCATACAGATCGCTTTAATTAAACTGCTCTATCATTCCAGATTCAAAAATCGAATAAAAAATAATCAATCATTAAATGGCACACAAATAAAATCGCTTAGTTTTATTTTAACCAAATTTGTCAAAAAGCGCCCCATTTGTTGCAATTCTACAGCATTTTAAATGTGAAAGAATATACCTACCCTTAGATATCAGTAGTATTAAACCATCATATTAAAATACATATATTATAAAATACAGAAAGCAAACTACTGTCGCAATTTCTCCAAAATTACGTGTTAATTTCAAACTTAGATGGAAAATTTAGCAAATATACTTTACGGTTTAATCTTATTTAACAATAAAAATAAAGGTGTTCAGAAATTGATAATTAAAAAAACTGTTATATCCAAGGACACTTTAGATACCAGAATATGTTAATATTACCGTAGCAATCATACAATTCAACATTAAATGTTAACACTTTAATATGTATGTTTTATTGTCAAAACAAAACAATAGAGCGATAATCGTAACACGCCATTTTTTGAT
Organism: Rhyacophila brunnea; assembly: GCF_057557595.1. Taxonomy (NCBI): domain Eukaryota; kingdom Metazoa; phylum Arthropoda; class Insecta; order Trichoptera; family Rhyacophilidae; genus Rhyacophila; species Rhyacophila brunnea. Next base: position 38,434,926 of record NW_028233350.1, on the reverse strand, counting down.
TTCTTGTGCATTAAGACTATTAAGAGTCCATGTTTGATATCCATACGTGAACGTTAGAAGCACACATCGGTTGAACATTTTACGCTTAAGACATATTGAGAAGTCACTTTTGAAGATTCTATTCAGGTGCCCAAATGCAATCCATGCCAGTTTAGTTCTGCGAGAAATCTTGTCATATATATATATACCACCGTCAATTAACATTTGTTGTTCAAGATAGACATAGTTGTTGACATTTATCTTTAAACCCTTTTTGCGACTTTCAACTAACAATGTCGAGACAATAGGTACCCAATGTAATAGTGTGAAGACTATCCAAACGTATAGGTAAATCATTCTACAGTGGCACCATGGGTACGGAAAAAGCGACTTGCAGTTGTAGTGGTATTGTTTGTTAGCATTAAACCAGGCTTTGCAGCAAGCAATTCCAATACATACGCGTAAAGCCTATGGTGCCACTGTATAATGATTTACCTATAACATAGTATTGTATTAGGTAGGTACCTGTTTTATTTATATTTTTTATTATTTTGTTATATAAGACGTATACTTAGTACATAATGGAAGAGGCGTTTTGTTTTTCGGACTAATACCCGTCGACAGTTTAAACAACAAATAATATACCCCCCTACGAGATGGACGAATGGCATCAAGAAGGAGTCGCCATATTTAATTGGATGCGGAAGGCACACGACCGGTCAGAATGGACAAAAATGTGAGAGGCCTTTATCTAGTAGTCAATCACTACAGAATTAAATACTGGTTATAGAGAAATACGTAGGTAGGTATAGATAAACTCTTAAGCTTAATTATTTCCATATTCGAATGTATTAGAATGATTATGGTATGTGTGAATTAAGGAGCCATTTTTGTTACGTTGGAAAACAGAAAGCACAATTTAATTTTACTTTGTAAAAATAACTGTTTACCCATTACTGTCAGTCTATAGAAATAATACAAAAATAAGCGTATACACAGGCCTTAACAACAGTGGACTAAAAAAAATATTTATCGAATATTTACCAATAATCTAAAAAGCTTTTTATCCAACAGAAAATAACCGTTACCAATTCATATTATTATACAAACTATTTTGACAAGGTTGCGTTAATTTGATGACATCGTCACCAATTAACGATATTAAACACGTGTTTTTTTGTAATTAAATTAACAATACATAATGAAAACATTTTATTTGGATATTGTACGTCAAATTTAATAATATAGGATTACCATACGTTCTCTTTTTGATAACTTATTTTTTTGCCTGGAGAGGTTTTTGAAAGAAGTAAAAATGTCTCTGTTTTTATCTTTTTATTTTGTATTTGAATAGTGCTTCTTAAAACTGCAGCTGATGTCTACAGGTGAATCGTAAGGTGAACTGCGCACAAGTTCGTCATACTAGACTTACAGTATGAGTACAAACCTGAATTTGAATTTTGACGTTAAACCAGGAAATACAATGATATATTCCTTCAATTCGTATTTATATAATAATTGAGGATTAAAATACGGTTCTAAATAAACCTTGTCAAAACGAAAGTATAAATGAGCACAGGAAAAAATGTATAAATATGATAGGTACCTATTAACTTTTGTATGGAGGAATGGCACACTAAAATTTTGCTGTAAGTACATATTTTTTTTATTCTAAAATTGCCATCGGAATCTTGTTTGAAATTATTTTATTTATCTTGTGAATATCGTGTCATTAATGTGCGATTCGCATCTAGTGGTTGATTCACGTGGATACATTATTTTTAAACTAAATTTAGTGTCCAAAAATTCAACCAATTCGTGACCCTTGCGAAGCGAGAATTAATATTAAAATCTCTAGTTAAAATCATGCCTCAATAGTATATTTCCGCAAGCAAAATCTCATCAATAAATGTGATAAAAGACTGATTCTAGATACCTACCATAAAATTGTCTATCCATTTTCTAAAACGTATCGATCGAGCCATGATCGAGCTATGCAAACTGTAATCGATTCATTAATCTGACAGAAAAATTCATTTCATTTGTTTGGAATGATCTATATTTAAAAATTTGACTTTTGCTACATTCGAATCGAATCGAATACCTCCTTGAATTTCTTTCTACCCTGATACTTTTGATAGTTCGTGACCAATTTTGGTCTCACATTCCTTTTCTATGGGCAAAAAAATTACTTGACTTTATTTCTAAGTTATGTGCTGTTCCATTTGAGTCATTTTTTGAGGGTTTAAATTGTTTTTTTTTTTTTTAATATAAGTATTTTTGTTTTAACCTAAAAACTTAATACATCTTATGAGTTATTTTTTCCTAATGATTAGAAGATATGGTAACCCTAAATAACTAACTTATTATTCGGTACGACCATACAAATTAACAATATTATCTTGTTGAGCAATCATTATACAAAAGAAAACAATAATTAAATCCTCATTTCTTCACTGGGAGGTTTTATCGATCGAATGATATGCAATCAGTAACGTAAAATGTATGTTTGTGAAAATATTAACTGACCTTATTCGAATGTTTCCTATTATACAAGTGGCCAATTAAATACTAGTAATACACTCGATAAAAAGTCGCAAGCCACCACACTACAACACGGAATGGATATGGTCACTAATAAAGTAAAGTGACACTCCATGACAATAGTATTGGAATCATCGGAACATATAAAAATAGTAGATAAAATTTAATGATTCTTAATATGTATATACCACCTATACATATTAGTATATTTAAATATATTAATATAATTATAAAAATATAGATAATCATGTATACTTGAACCATATAATTGTAATAATAATATGTATGTGTATTAAACATAGCGATATAACAAAAATATTGGAACAGCAAGACATGAGACAGGTATTTGAAATTTATTTAGCGTAACGTGTATTATCTTTTGAATGTTAAATTGATAAAAAAAACATATTATTCGTACATAACAAATAATTATTAATTCAAAACTTTCACAGCATGGCGTTTATTAAAAAAAAGAACAGGTTATATTAAAAAAGTTATAGTAAAAATGATCTTAGATCTATAAAATTATAAAAACTAAGTATAGGTAATATAAACATTTAATAACAAAATTTACAGTATCACTAAAATGTCTACATCTCGCATTGACCTGCCGCGCAGCCCTCACCATTGGTGCCTGGTAAACATAACACGAGGGCACAGTTTTGATCTAAGCTGCGATCACGCACATAATACAAAATTTTCTAAAACAACATGAATGCAAACCACACCACATGAGAGCACAGATAAATGCTTTAAATAACCCACATGCTTCAATACAGTGAACAGCGAGCATGCCTTGAAGAAAGAAACTTCATAAGGGTTTCAAATAATGGGACCAAATTAATGAAACCCTGAGCCTATGTACGACAATTGAGCATGTTGCATATTGACCATAGAAGTTTAGGAGTGAAAAAATATTAAAAAATATTAAAAAATATATATAAAATATAAAAATAAAAATTATGTCAAGATCTTTCACTTTGTATTAACGCTGTGAGGATCTTATATAGTTATTTTACATTCATAATATAAAAGAGAAAAAAACAATACTAGATGTAATCTGAAGACTGCCTTTAAATGGCGTATCAATACATTTATTGCAAAGCTAATTCGGTAAATATACACTATTTAGTATATTAATGCTTGGAAAACAGCTTGAAACCATTCGGTACAAGTTATGTAGAAAGCAAAATGAAGGAATGTCATACGAGAATATAGAATGTAACGCAGTCGATGACAGAAGTCATTCATGTTTCTGATGTGTGTCATGTTTAATCACACAATTTAATGAATTTAAAAAAAATGTGGAAATCTAACCTAACCTAACCTAATCTCACCTAACCGTACGCAATCTAACCCAATCTATAAAAACGGAACATAACGATTGGTTGCAACATGCAAATGAAAATTATGTTTATTGGGTTAGGTTAGATTTAATGTAAAATTAAAAAAAAGCATTAAATTTATTTACGTATATTTCATATGTAAGTAAGTACTATATTTTATATTTCTCAAATGAAATTTTTATTTTTATCATGACTACACTGGGTTAATATTGTCTGGTTTAAAAAATAAAGAATTCGCCATTGTTACAAGTATTCGTTTGATGATACGGAATATTGTATATAAAGTTAGTTTTATTTAATTTGATTAAATTAATATATGATTGGTATTTCATGACAGGTTTGGAGGTTTACTTGCGAATCATAGCCTATGCGATAAGCAGCCAGTGTTAAAAATACAGTAACAACGTTTCAAGGATTTCCTACACTTAAAATATTTCAGATTGTCAAAAACACGCGACTTTATATGATTTTGAAACCTTCTGATGAAGTGGTTGCCTCCAGCGCTTTAGGGAAAAACTCTTCTGCCACTAGTTGTGTATTTTATTTGTACGTGTAAAAATGACGAAGTTCTATAAAGATTGCAGGTGTCAGTGGCGAAGGGTGACTTTTGGAAAGAGGTAGGCTGTGGAGATCTGATAAAAAGAACACACTTGTCAGGTATACTTACGAGAAATAAGAAGATAATACGATATTACTACTAATTAATAGGTACACACTAATGACAACGACACACTAATTTAATGAGACTTCAAAAACTCACTGACGACATAAAATTAAGCGATCAGTTTAAATTAAGTACGTATTTTTTCAAAACATTTATAAACATCAAAAATCATTGGATAAAAGTTCTTTTTATTTTAAAAAACTATATTTATTAATATTCGATAAAACATCTTAGAAATTATTTTTTTAAATTATCTAATTATTAATTATTTAGTTTTAGGCTCTGCGATCAGAGCTTACCTTAGTTCATACAATTCGATAGTGACGTAAAGTCTATATGAAAAAAAAATGAGAATTATTTGCATTTTATTTGCGTCAAGACAGATGGCGCGCTGTGGTATTTTTTTTAAAACCTTTGCAGAATATTTTGTAATTATCTGTGTAATACATTCCTACATATACGGCATCTCTCGTTGGCAAAATAAATTATTTTATAGAATATATAATCAACTAAAGTCAATATGCAATTAAAAAATATTTTTCTTAAGAAGGTAGGCTTAAAATAATCGCCTAGTATGGAGTCTTCGCCACTGGCAGGTGTGTTACTACAATTAGATTTTACTGCATGACATTCGATAAAAAAACGATAATATAACAATCACCTTTATGCAATTTCAAATATCACTATAATGCGTTATAGTGAGCTCGTAGATAGAGCGAACGGAAGTAAACCAGTCGTGTTATCAGTTTAAAAAACACATAATGCTGCTTTATCGAAAAACTAGCAAATAGTTGGCCGCAGATATAGAATATCTATAGTGAAAAGTTAGATATAATAATTATTTTAAATACGTTTAGGCAAGTGTTACATACAAATTTATGACTATAAAGTTAAAATAAGTTTTAATTTGAAAATTTAATTAATGGATTGCCTATTACCACTTTTTGGCGCCGGGTCGTATCATCGTAAATGTAAAACAACTTTTATTCAGTAGACAGCAAAAACCACTATTTTTTTAAAATTTTAAATGGAAAATTGAAATTCAAAAAATAAAAACAAAAAATTACAAACAATCTATACAAAATGATTCGACACGATTTAAGAGGTTTTTATGAATAGATTTTTTAAATCATTAGGCATAATGGATACAAGAATTTTATACAAATCTTCTTAGATCTTTCAAAGTTAGAGATTCTTCAATAATACCATATTCAAGAAAGATCTATAGATCTATTTTTTTTACGGAAATGGGCCATAATTTAAAAAGTTTTACTACAACCATAGACAATCTTATGAATAGACTACATCACAACATGCGATGGAGGGTCAGCGTTTTAATATGGTCGTTTCCAATGCAAAATATGCGTTTTTGATATTTTTACAACGTTTTTCTTAGGTCGTATTCTTATTTGTCCGGTGGTTATTTGTCCGGTACAAATCTTGCAATCGATTTTTAACTAACTTCCCGACTAGCTAGACATTTGAAACTTTTAGAATATATCAGAATACGATGCCAATGCATTTTTTTAAATACCTTTAGCCATCTTTAAGAAGAATTGAATTCATTTTTAGTTAATTCTGTTTTGTATGAACAGTTATTTCGATACCATTATTGGTTGCTAGAGGGTCCTAGCAACTAAATTATTAGAATAATATATACGTGCGTTACTATGGAAATCAATATGAAATGACATTTCATTATTCAGTATTTCTATCAAGTATACATTTTTTGATCGTTTAAGCTTGTCAAGTCAAGTTTATATGATTCAACGGAAAATTTAAAAACGTAAAAGTTCTTTTTATCTTGTAATTATTATTGTATAATTAAAACCGCAAAAATCGCCTTTACACACATGCAAAATAACACAATTTACAAAAATTGCATTTTCGTTGAAACTATGAAAACCTTTTTTGAAATGATTCAACTTTAGATTCAATTATTGAAATGTACATTAATTCGAAATATACATCTGATATAATATAAATGTAAATGAGGTTCATTTTTACGCACCTTTCGGTAATTCCGAATGAATTAAAATTGTACGACTTTTAATAAAGAAAACTATATTAAAATGAAAGTAATAGAAACATTCAGAATGACTAAAAGGTACCGATGATACCTACTCTTCGTAATTTTATTATTATCAAATAGTTATTTCTAATTATTGTTCAATTCTCTAATTTAATTTAACTGGAGGAACATTATTCTGAAATAAATACTATTTTATTTTAATTCGTATAAATTAACGCTTCGATAAAATTTCACAAATACTACGATCATTTAGCCATGGTTTCAGCTAGAGTTGGGTATTTCCCGAGAAAATCTCAATCTCGAGATTCGGGATTTCCCTAAATGATGAAATTTTGAATTCTCGAGATTAGGGATTACTAAAAAAGATTTCTTGGGAATTCTCGAGATATCGGGAAATTTAAAAAAACCTGTAAAAATCCTAAAGTCAATGTAAAAACAGACAAATTCCAAAAAAAATATGATTTTTTTAAATTATGTAAGAAGACAAACAAAATAGAAGTAGGAAAACAAAAATAATTCAAAATATTACTTATTAAAATGGAATTTCAAAAAACACAGACTGTCAATCGCATACGATTTGAGACACAAAATTCCCTGATGTTGCGCTCATTTTGAGGTGACGTTGGCTTAATTATGTCAAATACCCCAATTAGTCTATGAACGTTTTGTGTTTTCTGTCCACGTTTTTTATATAGAAAATCGTTTTTTTTTTCAATTAATATTTGATAAGAAACAAATCCCGAATCCCGAGAAAAGATTCTCGAGATCCGGGATTTCCCGAAATGTTAAAAATTTCAATTCTCGAGATTCGGGATGGAAAATTTCTCGACAATTCCCGAAACCCAACTCTAGTGTCGGCCAATTTTCTTGCGAATAAGTGTGTTCCTACAAATTACTGGATACTCACGGCACTATATACGATCTCGAGTATCACGATATAAAGTTGTATTCGTAACTTTTTGGTGCCGGATAAAAATAAAGTACAACAAAAAAAAAACCAGCGTAATAAAATGTATTATTGTTTCATTTTTTGAAGTCAGCGGAATTCAAGTCGGTGAATAATAATTATTTAATTATAGAAAACGCTCGAAGACTGCATAAGACAGGAGTATTAAAAACTTTACGGCAAAGTGAAAAATACTTGAAAAAAACATAAAACAACATTAGTGTGTTTGATCGAAGCGTACGACGTTGGGTGAATTACGAGGCATTTAAATTGGCAGAAGTAATCAAATATAATGAATCTATGTTTGAAGTTAATCGATAGGTACGTTTTAAAAGAAAATGTGCGATCAATTGAAAACACATGGGTACTTATAGTTTACAAAAAATTAATACGTTTTATAACAAAACAGAATAGTATAAGTAGATAGATGTAATTTATCAACTTTTTCTCGATTCTTCAGATCGTGAATTAATGAATAGTAGATAGTGTCGAGAAACTTTTCTCTTAGAAATTCTCGAAATTTTAAAAAGCAATTATCTCTAACAAAACGACAGATTTCTCAGATTGGTATTGAATACCGTTGACAAGACAGAACACTGCAGTAAGGATAGGTAGTAGGAATTAGAATATTTAGAAAGATGGCCTCTTTAATGATAAATTATTAATAAAAATTAACCTAAACATTGTTTGAATTTTTATATCAGATGCATAAATCATAATTATAGCCGTCTGTCAGCTACCAATTTAAAATAAAATAGATTTACATACTGTAGGAACATAACACATTGATAAACACAATAATATGTAAAACTAAAATTGTGTATTATAAATATAATATAAGATATGAATACTTTAACATAATGTGTGCAATAGTAGATAGTATATAAAAAACACTCACGTATGACTTTAAATATGGGTTAATGTTAATTCTGTAATATTTTTCCCATCTCAATTGGTATTTAGGAATAAGTATGATATTTATAATTTGACTTTATATTTATAATATTATCAATATTTTAGTTATATCTATACAATATTTTTGTGTCTGACTGTAGATTACTGAGGTACAAAGCCATATTCATACATTGGTGAATATCCAAGAATATACATAAGTATCTATTATTATATAATCTTTGGTAAATTTATTATAGGTAAGGACAAATCTGACATTTTAAATTTAATTTCTCTATGTGAACAGACAAAAAAAACTGCATTGATAAATTTTATAAAACTAACTATCAAATATTATTTTAATAGTTTAGATTGTCTAAATTGGAGACCTCAGGATACTTAGTAAAACTGTAAGTATAGATACTTATTTAGAAATTACCATTTTTGCATTTTCATCAATTTTCCAAAGATTACATATTTTTTTGATATAAAAAAACTTATTTGTAAAATACACCTTTATGTAAGTATACTTATTACATGAATAACAGGATTTAGTTAATTGTATTCATACAGTGTAAATTTTAACGTTTAAATAAGACAACCACTTGTCTTTAAAGTTTACAGGTAAACCAATAACGAATTTAACTTAACTAGTTAAATATGCCAACACAGTTAACCCACCATTTAGTGGAAGTTTTATGTAAACAAAAAGTTGGAACGTGTAATTAAAGTTTATTAAAAGTTCCGTTGAAATTGTATTTTATTTATAACTAATGTGAGTGTCTATGTAACATGTGAAGAACGACATATAAAATATTTACAAACTATTTACACGTGAGGAAAACCAACTTTGTACTTACTTATGAAAACACTTTTATATTTGAACGAGAGCGGATATCTGTTGGGATATTATGTTGCAACGAATTGTAAATAAATGGGAACGAAAGGCGGAAGTGATTCTCGCATCAATCACGCGGCGAAAAAACACATGACAGTCGTGAAAAGTTTCGAAAGGCGCGGGAAATGGCGATAGGGGCAAAACGAAATGGCGGTCGAAAAAAGCGGGATCCGTCCCGTGAGCTAGCCGCGGCGTACTGGCGCGAGCGACGCCTCTCCAGCGACGTCGCGAATCGACGCTACAAACTCACCAGGAGCGCCGACGTCGGAAATTCGCGTTACACTGCCAAAGTGTTACTAAAGTTTTCGGTGCACACTGCAGTTTTGATAGCGGCGGGTTAACAAAGGAAATCCCCGGCAAATTTCTTCCCGGAAATTGTGATTGTCCTTTCTTTTATCGGTGTTGCTGTTTTCAAATAATAAGTTTTCCCCCATTATATAGACGGCTTATGCAATCAACAGTGAATGTAAACGATGATCATTAATTTATTTATTTATTTAAAAAAGACACGTTGAGCAAATAGTTAAAATAAATTAAAAAAAATACCACGATAAATACAATCTTATATTGTCCATTTTCCATGTAGAAAACAAGGGATTCCCAACCCAGTGCCCGCCCATTACTTCCGCTGACTGATTTGTGTGCGCCCGCCACTATTCGACCGTGAAAGACTTTTTTTTAAATTTAAATTTTATTTTGATGAGTTATTTACGAAATTATATTTTGTGTATTATTTATTACCTATGTCCAACTATAAAATTGCTTTGAAAAAATAACTGGTGCCCGTCACCCAACCGACACTTTAAAATGTGCTCCAATTCAAATTCAAATTCATTTTTTTTTTTTTTTTTTACATATAGTGAACATTACAAATTATTAATTCAAGACGTTCACAACATGACATTAAGAAGCAAAGAAATATTAATAAAACAGTAGGTATTATATATTAAAAAATAGATCAGCATTAAACAGTAGAAAAGTGTAAATACAAAAAATATAAATTAGATAGGTAAAAGGAAGTAGGTACACCGAATGAGCTAAGCAGACATTTTATTTAAAGAATTTATAAAACAATGCCCACCTATACTCAACCTCACGAAATGGAATATGTCAATATTATGGTTGAACATTTTACCCTCCCAATTGGTATTACCAATGGCAGAACTAGCCACGGATGCCCTGGGATGAGCGCTGGTCTGCAAAAGTCGCATTTCCCAATCCGATGACTCTTCCTCAGTCATCATCCAATTTGGACACCGCAATTTGGGTCTCCCAAAATTCCTCCGCCCAGACGGTTTCGTATCAAAAACTGTCAGTGCTGCTCGAACTAGACCCATTCGTTGAACATTGACCAGCATATTTTAGTAGGGAAAATTTACGAGTTGTGATTATATTGGGTTCTCCAAATTCCTCGCAGATATTCATGTCTTCAAATATCGCTCTTAGGTTATTTCGTTCCAATATCACATGTAGTATTGTAATTTACTTTAATCCATACAGTATAGGTACTGTGTTTTCCAGCGCAGTTATTCTTAACAGTTAACACTTAAGCACGTTTCCATTATTTTAATTGGTCCAAATGAACACGAAAGCCATTCCATACACAAGGCGGTTATCTGCAATAATTGGTAAATTCGTAATACGGCGAAAATTTATGTTGGTAGACATGTCGTGTGAAATACGTCTATTATTTGCGGACTTCGGTCAAATTCGGTCACGTTCGTACTGGCGTATCTATGTTTTTTTTCCATCCTAATCTCGCATCTCAATTTCCAATATCTAATTGACCTACTCTATCTCGTTCTAAAAGTGAACACATCCAAGACAGTGGGTATTAAAATGAGTTTTTGAAGAAGTACATAAAGTGATATATTTATCACATTTAGCTCTTTTTGGGTTTTAAGCAGTGGCGGCTCGTCCACATGCACTGATGAACTGCAGCACCCCCAAGCAAATTGAGAAAAATGGAATATTATAATATACATAAATGTATGTATATTATATGAAATTATTAATATTACTTAAGCGTGAATTAAGCTCGCCCGCGCACCGATATATCCAATAATTATTGTACATCGCGGTAATGCAGTACCGTTTTCAAACGAATATGTTCGAATGGGCGCAGGAGGGGTGCGGGGAGCGGGGCACGCAGCTGGGAGCTTTATCGGTACTGCATGCCCGACATTGTATCGCACGTTTCTGCGTTCATACGTGAGCACGCGCGCGACAACAGATGAAAGAAATAATTTATATTTCATTTTGATGTTAATAGTAAAATATAATCCAAATACACATTTTATTTTTAATCAACCGCAGAACCCCCAGATATCTTATCTACTATTTTTAAGCGATATGTTAGAATAGCCTCGGAGATATTGTTTCTAAAAATACGCATTATTATAACAACCATTCATTCTAAATTATCGCTGGAAAATTGGCACCGATAATATTAATTAATTAAACATTCCCGTATTCTCTAGCGGATGTGACTAATAACTAATTAATGCATTGACTTGTGTAGTTGTGTGTAGTCATGTGTTTTTTTAAGTGGCTATATGGTTATTTAATCAACCCAGTGTGTATAGAATTATACTCTAGTGACTCAATGCAAAAAAAAACATACTGGCTGCAGGCATCATTGAGACTAATGGCCCGAACACATTACCATCACGTCACGTGCGCTCACAGTAAGCTCGGACTACGGGGTAAAGTGTGCAATTACCTTTTTCTTTGTATCTAAAATGTCATCAGACTGATGCTCTCCCACCCCGTAGCACATTTTGAAACAAAAACGAATATTGTCAGTTAGCAAAATCTCCTAAAATGGCCAAAACAACAACGAGGTCACCTCACACGTATCACGCTACATCACCAATCGCATGAATAAATGAACGTGTTTTTTTATTTTTAGACTCAAGTCAAAACCGCATGCTCTTTGTTTTTAGTGGTTAGCTCTATGGATTTTCTATTAGATTATTATGTATGACTGTATTTAGTGTGGTATGTATGTATATTATCTATGGTCTGCCGGTTGGGTTATGTTCAAAATATTATAAAGTGGTTTGACGTACGCACACATAGAAACTTAAAAATTAACTGAAAATACCATAACACATGAAAAATAATTCAAAAAATCATATGTAAAAAATACACTAAATTTTTCAGCATGACAGCATGCAGCACGTAAGCGCACGTGACGTGATGGTAATGTGTTCGATCTATAAAGGGGTAGGAAATTTTGCATATCAAAAAAAGCGAACTGAAAACAGTAGCTACGTCCAAAACTGTATACATTTTGCACATAGTTCGACTAACAGTCTCATGGCCCTTACATCCAGAAGCGGGCACCCAGAATCTTTGGCGGGCCCACCTACCTATTGCTAAGGTTAAGGGCAGTGTGATGCTCTACAGTAGTGTTTCCCAAATTCTACACGGGAATTATTATTTAAGCGTGTCAATCACCATATCAAATAAAATTGCAACGCACAACCACATTTTTAAAATATTTAATAACTCCGAAGTCAAGTAGCGCCACAGTCGATTTTTTTTACTTTTAGAGTAAATTTGTGATTTCTATTAATCTTACTTAGCTGGTCGACCCGCCACGCCGGGACTTTTTATGCCCGGGCCCCAGGCTAGAGCCCTGTCATCCCTCCTTGGTGGGATGTCAAGAACAGTACACACTATTTTGACAATTTTAATGAATTATTCCAAAATATATTATAAACCATTTATATTTGATCTTATTAATGAAATCCATATTTTAAATACAAACCCCTGTACATGAGGCATTGTTGTTTTTATGTAAACATCTCTCAGACTTCGTTTAGACTTCGTTATAATATTAAAAATACTACAGCGTCAAAACTTGATTTTTGTGCAAATACATTACAATGCGTGCGATGTAATTGTTCAACGTTCAAGCACTTTTTTCACGTCTAATTGATCGCATTAAATGTGAGACAATATGATTAATATGGAACCGTTTTAATTTATCTGCAATCAATTAACTAGATACGAAATTTTACGTAAGTATGTGAATTTCACGCACCTAATAGTATGTGAGCTTAATTGAAATTTTAACTTAAATATATTTTTTAATCTGGATTTTGAAGACTAAAAACAGGCATCGCTAAAATTATAATTTGAAGTAGGTACGATATCTTAAAAAATGTTTGCCATATTTTTTTAGCGACCACACTCAAATTGGGCACGGTTTTGGAGTCCCCTGTTCTAATCTTTCCAACAAGCAAATTTAAATTATACATATAAAACCTTATTAAAAAAAACTCTAAACCGGTCCTACATACCGTGAAAATAGTTTAGTAATATGCATGAAAATGTACGCACAAACCTACAAGCTACCTTTTTGACCAAAATATAATCTATCACATTATTGATTCAGTGTTGGTTTTGGTTGGTTTATGGAAACTTAACCATATATTATTTTTATGATCATTAATTACCTTCGACATATGTTCAGAATGTACACAATGTTAGCGGAAATGCCTGAAAATAGACATTGTATTAATATAATAAATATGAGTATACTGACACCATCGATTTGTGTGTCGCGTAAAGCCAATAACTAAATTACGTTTGAGGCTTTTTTGTGATGACTTCTCAAAATAAACTATTTTAAAGAATTTATTCATGGTAAATATAAAATAAATAACAGTCTGTTTATTGTATAGGTACCTACTAGAATTAGGTAACAAAGATGTTAACCTATAATAGTTATGTCGTTAAAAAAGAGTAGGTACCTACCTTCAGTTGTAAGATAATCGTGGGTTCTACCTTCAGTTGTAAGATAATCGTGGGTTGCTGCCAAAAGTTGGCAAGTCGATAATTTAGGTATTTAGAGTTAACAACGGATTATGTGTCTGTATATATTTAAATTTGTATGCTAGAAAAAAGTCAAGGTCAACCGATTTTGAACATCCACATAAAGCACAAAGATATTAGCATTATGCCTGATTTTAGAGGGCATGTCAAACTTCAAATTGCAATTTCTCCGTAACATGATTTCGAGATTTACCAATTTTTAGCAGTAACCTCACGTTCATTGAGTTTTTGAAGCATTGACCATTCCTCAATTACCTTTTTCCTATTTCCTTAACTCCGAGAAAGCCCGCGTGACTTAGTTGCATCGTTTGATTTGTATTTAATCACTCACAGCTTGCCGCAGGAGCGAGAAAAAGATAAGATGTGAATATCCGCACTTTAAACGGATAGGTAGTTTTCTCTTACCGTCACGCAGTAAGCTCTTTGCACAGTAGAATAATAGTATGATGATGAATGCAATGATTGCCTTAACGAGGACCAAACATCATTTATTTTCACGACAAATTAACGGGAAATTGATTATTTCTTTATGGTGTTGAAAGAAAAGTCTTATTTAGTGTCGATGTTCAATTTGTAATACCTCAATGTCCTCTGCCAAAAGTAATACATGTGTTCTAGTTAAAGAATGATAATGGGAGAATGTGGTAAATCACAGCATATTTGAAGTTGCACATACCTGCCGTATACCAATATTGACCAGCATAACGTGAAAGTGTTCATTTGAACTGGTGGATACTCAATATAGTGGAGGATATAAAGGCATGTTATAATGAGTAGTTTCGGGATAGCTTAGTACCCGATATTCAACAGAATATTCTCCATTAAACACTATTTGCCCGACCAATGGCCATTTAATGATTAGTGATATTCTATGCGTTTCGATTCTAAAATTCAGATGTTAAAATCTATATCTGTTTTGATAACTTTGACGGTAACATAACATATACATTCAAACACGATTCAAACGCCCACTGAGAGTCGTTCATTTTTTTTATATATTCAAATAAACACGCTTTTAATATTCCTAACTACGTTTCAATGTTTTACCACGTTAACGGCAGCAAAAAACATATTTTCTGCTAATATGAGTATTATAGATTTATACTTTAGCTGTCATTTTTTTGTACTAAATACATTATTTAATTGTTTCAGGGCTAAGCCCTTTTGTAGATCGCTAATCGTTTCGACATAATATTATAAATGTCGCTCAATAATCATTATTAAGAGTCCCGAAATATCATTGATTTACGGAAAATCGGTCGCAGACGATATGTTTTATTGGCATGATATTGTTTTACCAGTTGTTTGTTTCGATTGATGTATTATTTTGGAATTGATAAAAAGAAAAATCCATTAATGTAAATAGGGAACACCGAAACAATGGGAAGTGCGTTGGTAGCAACAGATTGCGACCACGTCACGCCACGCGAAGAAACGCCAAGCGTGTGGAGTGATATCATAATAACTTACTTACAATTTTCTATTGTGTATGATGGAACAGAAACATACTATTAGCCGGCTCGCACATCACAACTCGCCTTGTGTGCCTGACGGCCATAAATCAAATTTTCTGAGACCGCCGATGAATGTTGCATGCTACAACCTCGCACATCTGCCTAGCGGCAAACGTCAAACGCGAAAAAGGAGAAGTCTCTCGTCTGCCATTTTTATTGTGTTGATTGTATGAACAAACGTCAAACGCGGTGACCAGCGATGAGCGAGCAATGACAGTATAGACAGAGACAGAAATGGCCAATGACCGCAGGCTGTGCGCTTGCGCGGAGCCGACATTTTTCGAGATCGACATGCAGGCTTTGGCCAATGCAACTCGAGGCATGTCGCAGGGTCGCAGAGTTGCAGTTGCATCGGCCAATCTGCGAAGCTCCATTTGATAACGTTTGTTTCTTGGTTTACGTTGACGTCACATCGACGAATTCGTCGTAAGACGCATGCGGTGAGATCTGATGTGCGAGCCCACTTAAGATCATTTTAGACGTCAGTTTAGTTATCCGTTCAGTTTTAGTTGACAGTTCGGTTGGGAAACAGCGATGTATATGTATCTACGTATTTTTTATCCACTAAAAATGAATATTATTTTTATAATAACTTTCTAAACATATTGGTTGGTATAATACAGTAGGTACACTACGGTGTATGGTTGTAGCATCTTAAAATCGCTTCTTTCAGACACATTTATAGCGTCATGGAAGGCGGCCGTGCATATCCACGGCTGTACATACATGACGGGTGGTGGTGGGAAAACAAAGTAGTAGGTACCTATATTTGAAGAAATAATATTATTTCAATCGATATTAGAAAAGTAGTATTTAAAATGCGACAACATAGTATATATACGTCAATTTAACTGGCAACTCTAAAAACGGAAACGATAACTGGTGGAAAACCCATCCTGTCTCGTCTCCGTTTCGGTTTCAGTCGGCCGCTTCAGTTTTTCATTTGCACGTCATTTTAACTGATAGCTCGACTGAAACGGAAACTGATCGTTTAAATTTAAGCATCTTACACCCGACGCGATGCGTTCACACGAGGGAAAACACGCTACCAATCGTATCATGGGCAATGTGTTTCTATTCAAAACGTGATCTCACGCGTCAGTTGTCAATTTCATATTTAATAATACGAATTAATTTTACATTCAATAGTTAATTACCGTTTTTTTTCTATTTTTATATGGTTATATTATGGTGTTTCGTGGCGTCGCGCGTATGTGGTGTGCACGGTCCATATCGGGTGAGGACATGTCACGTAGCGTGGCGTATTCTCAATTTGTTCCATCATTACTTTCTTGGTGTGGTTGATGTTTCAATATTTACGTTTGTATATGCACTTTAAGTTTGTCACGTAAACGTTACGCGCATTGATAATATTTTACGATATTCAATGGGGCTTTATATTTCTAGCGTGTAATGGCGACTGGCTTTCGTAGGTGTAATTCATTCCCTCGAATGAGTTTCACCTGACCTGTCTTTCGTTTACAACCCGGTTTCCGGCATTCTATAAGGTTGTAAAATATAACCCACATGGAATATACAGCAAGGCAACAGAATGCTGACATGAACTGGAAAGGCACGAGAAGACTGCATAGTGACAGGTGGTGTCCATAACTGTTTATGCTCTAATAAAGCACCAGCGAGACGCTCATGCTTTACCACAAGCTCACCTGCGCAAATCGGTTTGTATCGGGAATCCCGTGTGTATGGACGGGAAAACTGTAGCTCGCGCAAACCGAAAAGCGCTGTAAAGGTAATTTGCACAAACTATACCGCGCAAGCAAGTCGCTGCTGTCTAGCCGGCGCTGTCACTAAGAGGTGGACATGAACTGAGAAAATAATAAACGTAAAATTATTATTTTATTATTCAATATTGAATAGAAACGAGATTTAATAATGTTAAATAAAGAAGAATTTAACTTTCTTAAATCTGGTGTCTATTCAATACATAATGAACAAATAATAATTGAATAATTTTATTATAAATATAATATAGAGACGTCATTAATAAATTTGGGCAAGCACAGTCTATACATCGTGTTAACAATATAATTAGTTAACTCGATTTAATAAAAAAGTCGGCCGCTCCAACCTGGCAAAAATTGTAATAGTTGGGCGCGTATACATGAGATTTTAATTCGCATGAAGCACGGTAATGTCAGTGGCTCAGGGGATAGAACAGTCACCCGGACAAAGAAAAGGTGTGAGTTTCGACTCCCACCTGGCCCAACTTTTTTTAAGGATTTTTTCTAATAAACATACCTGTGTCTTCTGCAGTAATTCAAAATTATGTTATAACTAAGTGTTATAATAATATTTACACGTTTAATTGGCTGTAAGCTGAAATTATTTAAATTTATAAACAGACACTAAAATTTGTGAATACATAATGTATTGTTTTAAATGTCACAAGGTTGTGAATCTATCTGTGAGAGCAATTCGGTACTGTGATGGCAAATGGTTATAACTGCTGTCTACACAATTTTACAGGTGAGCAAAAGCAAAGTTTTGAGATTAGTCTGACAAGAGTTAGCTTATAAGATATTATGTTGAAGTATTTTATATCAAAATAAGCGGAATTAACATCCCATCACAAACCTCAAATCATTTCTTTAAAAAATTTATTTATCTTGCATTTTAATCAGATATATCTTTTTGCCATATCAACTTTTTTCACATTTGGTCAGATACAGATATCTCTGTGACCAATAAAGTTGCAGCTTTAATATTTTGCCACATCAAAGAATGTACAATTTGAAACATATTAAGGAAGAAAACTAAAAAAGTGAAAAAAACAGCAGTTATAACCGTCTGCCATCACAGTACCGAATTATTGTCCTCAAATCAAACCTATGTCGATCTACATTCTACGCGATGAGCCGATGCATATTTTTCCGACTTAGTAGTTTATTATTCGTTATTTTTCCGTACTATGGATCTATTTTCTCGACTATCTCAATAACAACACATAAACACCTCTCAATTAGAAAGAATTGGTCAATAAACTCAGCGACAGGTTGTTAATATCATTATACACGAGTTTCACTTGCAAGAAATAATTGAATTCAATAAAAATAGAAACTATTTTCTAAAAATAAAACAATACCTATTTAGGTATACCTTTTTGGTCTAAAAAACCCTAATAAAAATAAGTTTCTGACTTAGAAAAATATTTGCAGAATGAATCGATAATAAATAAATGAAAACAGATGATTAACAAATCGTAAAAACACCATCGTCATAGATAAGGAGTATTATAATATATTCGTTTATTGCACCAGGGACGACCTAATATAACGTCATTAAGAAAATATGCTTTACAGCCTTACTCATTCAAGTACCGAACAGTATTATTTCTGCACATATTTGGATTTTACTTTGAGTTTACTTCGTGTGTTCTTTCTTCCTCCTGGATCGTTTCAAATGCCATTCTCAAGAGATAATGTCATCAAGTGTACTATAAAGCCAGGTCCATATTCGTTACCGCACCTTGCTCGATTACCAGGTTGTTCCTTAGGTATGTCACTCGGTAACAAATCGTCGCTATAGGATTGGTTTCCCGAATATCCGTTTTTGTCGAAATCGACCTCTTAATGCAGAATGTTTTTTTGTATCTAATTGGACCAGAACCATCCCTTTCTTTAAATAACTTTGTAATGGTAATGAATACATCATTCATATGCTGTAAAAATAACAATTTAAATATCTCCATGTATTAAAATATAGGATTATGAAATTTGTTTTTCGTCTTTCGACATTTGGTCTATTCGGTAAACCAATCTACAGCGACGAAATGTAGACGATGATCTATTACTACAGGATACCGTCTACATTTTTAACCGTTAAAAACCACTGCCAATTAAATTTAAATAAATAACAAAATAGTTAGTATGATAGCATCACGTGGTTTTTTTTTGTATTCTACAAGGCTATATTATAATTATATTCGACAAGATAATATGATAAATATCTTTATTTAACTATGACGTCAAAATTAGATACATTCTGATCGAATACAAACATATATTAAAGATGTTTAAAATACATATTTTCTATTGATGACCGATGACTGAAGAGAATTAAAAATCCCCACGCATTACGATTACATCAACAGTTTTTGTTATTTTATAAAATAAACTAAATAATATTATGATCTAAAGAATTTTTGATAGTGGATTGCATAAACAAATAATGTATACATATTGTTCACCCACTATAAATTTATCGTGAAGTCATAATAAATACAATGTAAGTGATCCAGATTACCTATAGTAAAAAGAGAAATATATTTCAACATTTTATATAAGGGGTAGCGAACTTGTGTGTTGTTGTGAAAGACTTTTTGCATACAAATAAATTAACAAAAAATACGTTGATATTATTTATCGACAATAGCTTTTATTGAATGTGTTCTGAGATTAGATACTTTTGTGTATTTAAAAGAGAATACATCGCATTGCTATGATTTTCGCGGGTATGTGTCACTTCATGTTTTTGCAGAATATAGAAGCTCGAACATTAAGGCTATACCTCAGTTGAGGCATGGTCTAAAAAGATCGTGGCTAGGCGATGCACGGATTGCGGGTCGCGGGTGCAAATGACGCATGCCAAACGAAATATAATTTGTCATATAAATCCAACATGCGTCCATTTAATGTTCTGTTTATAGCGTCATAGAAAGCGGCCGTGCATATCCACGGTTGTGCATATATGACGGGTGGTGGTGGGCACTTTAACGTGTTCTATTAGTATCAATAATAATATATTCATTTACATGTTTTCTTTTTCAAGTAAATGGGTAACGTTTTTAGTCATCTTTACACGATTTAAGAATTAATACCCCCGTCGCCATCACGAAACAAATTGACGTATTCACACCTCGACGTTCGGTCTCCGAGTACCAGCGAGTATAAAATTTCGTCGCGCCTATAGTTGAAAATTATTTGCCGTTTCACTGAAGTATCGCCTTAAGTAGATTTAGAATAACAAACATTGCATTTGTGTGTACATATTTAATTTGTGATACGCAGTGGCGAGGGGTGGAGGTAGGCTGTTAAGATTCGACATAAAGAATGCACACTAATCATTGTCAGTTATACTTATTTGTTTTTATTGAACTAATAATAAAATTGGCAGATGGTGTTGATCAGTTTGTAAAATTCAATTAAACTCTGCCTAATCCAAGCCATAATACTTTAGGTGTGCGATGGGCGATCCGACAAAAATTGTGCACACCTTTTCAGTCATACTTGTTTGTTTTCGTTGAATTCAGAATACATATTACAGATGGTGTTGGTTAGTTTCTTAGAATTCATTAAGCCTTGACTATACCAAACCATAATCAATAAAAAATATTTTTAATTGTGTACTATGTAAACTAATATTTTTTTTACTATTATCTACTGTGGCACGGATTATGGAGTGTTTAATTGAATTTTACAAACTAACAAACACTATCTACACGCTGTAGTCTTAGTTCAACGAAAATAAGTACGTTTGTCTGACAAAGTTTAGTTTGTACTATTTATGTCGGATCTTACCAGCCTATCTCCACCCTTCGCCACTAGACTGATACGTATCACAGTAATATGAATTTAAATGGGTATAGGTACATCGGATGTAAACAATATATTGTGTTCATAATACATTTCTCAATAAGTAAGTTTCATGATTAACGCAATTTGATAAACATTTCATGTACGAACTACTAGTTAAAATCATCGTAATTAAATATGATGCCCGTAGCTTAAATGGAAAACCACACCAGCGGTTACAGGTTCAAGTCCCATCGGGTGTCATATTTTTTTCTAAAATGGGATTTTTTCTAGTGGGTGTATGCATGATATGTTTTCAAATTATGTACTATGTAAGTATGTTTTTTGTTAATTGTTCGATTATAATATGTTTTCGGTTCAAATCGGCTTGAAAAGATAAACACATATAGAAACTGAGTAATATATTGGATTTTGATTGAATTCTTCTTGTAAATGCCATATATATTTGCTAAGTGTGATAATAATTACAAGATAAAAAGAACTTTTTATATACAACGTTTTTAAATTTTCTGTTGAATCATATAAACTTGACTTGACTAGCTTAAACGATCAAAAAAATTTGTACTTGATAGAAATAATACTGAAATGTCATCTTAACATGTCATATTGATTTCCATAATAACGCACGTATATATTAATATTTTAGTTGCTAGGACCCCAGACCCCAATAATGGTGTCAAAATAACTTTTCATACAAAACAGAATTAACTGAAAATGAATTCAATTCTACTTAATACTTTGGACGCGGAAGACGCACACGGTGCGTAATGACCAGGCGGCCGATCGATGTAATTAACGTGCATTTTAAAGGGGGCAATTAAAATCTCATTATCTATTCAGCAGCGAAAGCGTTAAAGATGGCTAAAAGTATTAAAAAAATGCATTGGCATCGTGTTCTGATATATTCTAAAAGTTTAAAATGTCTAGCTAGTCGGGAAGTTAGTTAGAAATCGATTGCAAGATTTGTACCGGACAAACAACCACCGGACAAATAAGAATACGAGCTAAGAAAAACGTTGTAATAAAAAAAATTTACCTTTGCATTAAACAATATCATTTGTATAGGTACACATTAAAGCTACTAATCATGCCACAATATATATATTCAAGAAGCTCAATTTATGTAAAATATATTTCAACCTTAAGTCACAGACCATACAAAAATACACTGTTGTAAAATTATTGTAATACGGCCGACCAAAAATTGCGTTACGATTAATTTACATTGTATCTGCCGACCAAAATCCAGTAAGCCGCAACCAAAATCAATAAATAATAATGCACGGAACGATAAATCCGTGATAAGAATTATCGGTAAACGTTGATTGGGAACATTGAGATAAAGGACAATTACCTACATACTACAGGTAGGTACATATTGTTATGTGTTATTTGTTGAGTTTGAATCGCGAGATACAATCCAGGCGATCCATCATATGTACATATATGCTGTCACGACGAAAACATGTACAGTAAAAACAAAACAATGATTCGGTTCGTGGATTGTATGCGTACGAATACGTATACCGTTGTCAGCGCTACGAGCACATCAACTGCCAGATAATAATTAGTAGGTACCACAGGTATGGCTAAACATCCGCGCGCACACCGTCGACCAACCGAACCATTATTTTTTTTGTTTTCACTGTACCTATCTTGCAACCACGAATAAAGCGCCAACAAACTATAATATTATTCATTATAATTTTTGTGCGAATAAAATTTTATTTAAAAAAAAATAGTTATAGTTTTTTTTCAATTGGCTCAACAAACCAATGTGGATCTTGGCCAACTTGCGAAGTAAAATGGATATTACCAACCTGCTTAACCTATTAGGTCAGTAATCTGGGTCCAAGTACACATTGAACAAAACAACGTGTGATTTTGCCAGACCCGGGTTTCGAACCGTAGACTTATTAAGTATGACTGTATATAAGCCGACACTACCGCTCGGCCATCGGCCATTACAATATACATAAATCACAATTGAAGAATATTATATTTAATTTAGTTTGTGTACACATATTGTTCTTTTCATAATCGATAATGTCTAGTTTTTATAATATTCATAATGTTGCAATACAGATAAAAAATATTCGTATATTCATAAATGTTACCTGTATATTATAACCCGTATGGCTAAATCCTATCCATCCATATCTGTATTTCTCATAAAAATCGTGCATTTTCACAACTTTATTATTAGAGTTAAGTGAAAAAATGTGGCAAAAATACTAAAAATATAAAATTGTATGTAGGTACAGTATGGAGAAGCTTTCATCCAGCAGTGGATCAAGAGTCTGGTGCGTAGCCCCTACAAGGGGGGGCTGACAGGGCTCTAGCCTGGGGGCCCGGCGTGGCGGATCGACCAGATAAGTGAGATAGACACACTTCACAAATTCGCTCTAATAGTAAAAAGTCACTTGCGGCGCTATTTCACTTGAGGAGTTTTAACATGTTTAAACACGTGGTTGTGCAATGCATTTCTTGATTATTACATATATCGACAACTTCAAGAGGATTTATTAAAAAAAAAACAAAAAATCGTTAAAAATATACTGAATAAACCTTAATTTTACCTGAAACACCATTTGAAAAATGCTTCTGTAAACTGTCACAATACCTACCTTTAATCCTAGCCAAAGATCCTAGCCTAGGAGCCCGCTAGCAGGATGTGGGGGCCATGGACTTTGGTGATACGGTTTGTTATAAAAAATATAACTTTATATGAATCTAAAACTAAGTAGTTACCCGTAATGTATACCTACCTATGTGTACTCGGCCGGTCCCATTAATTAGATATTAGATTTTAAAATAGTTTTGTTTGCTAGCTGTCTGCTACGTAGTAGGTAGTGGCGTCACTACTTTTCATCACAATGTTAACATGTCTTGTATGACTTTTATAATGTATGCGTAACAACTACAGCATGTTTGACAAACAATTTTATTACTCACCTAGGGTAATATCCACAAACCGATAACAAGGGATGGAGCCGATACGTTTAAAGATGTTTTTACTGCTGCCTCGGTGTTGTATTTTTAAGTAGATAAAACTTTTTAACGCGCGGTACGTGAAAGCTCTCGCGAGAGTGAACCTGCTGATCTGTCCTGATTTACTGACAAACGAAATAAAAATCAAAAGCAGTGTGCGGGATCGATCGGTAGGCATTTCGATTAGCAAGCGCGCACGCTACGGATTGCGTCATTCCGGCACATAGGGTGAGTGACAATTTTCATTTGCGTATATAAAATAAAACTATTATTGTAGACGCAAACCAAAAAAATATTTATTGTTAAAAGTATTTTCAATGTAAAAAATATATACTTATTTGGATTAATGTTTTTTTTAAAACAAGAGAAAATGTTTTTTAATTAGATTACATTAATTAAAATACTAGAATATACATAGGTATATAAATTTAAAGTGACGAAGGGTGGAGGTAGGCTGTTAAGATCCAACATAAATAGTGCATACTAAACTTTGCCAGTCATACTTATTTGTTACAACTAAGAATACAAATTGCAGATGGTGCTGTTTAGTATAAATTCAATTAAACTTTGACTAAACAAAACCATAATAGTTTGGGTATGCTGTGAGCGATCCGACAAAAATAGTACACACTTTTTCAGTCGTATTTATTAAATTTGTTTTCATTGAACCAAGAATACATATTAATACATATTATGGTGTTGGTTAGTTTTTTTAATTAATTAGCCGGCCTAACCAAACCATAATAGATAAAAAATATTCGTCTATCAATTAAATATCTATAATTTAATGGCATACTTTTATATAGGTATATTATGGCTTGGCTTACGCAGGGTTTAATTACATTGTAATAACTAACCAACGCTATTTGCAATTTATAGTCTTAGTTCAATGAAAACAAATATGTATGACTGACAAAGTTTAGTGTGCACTATTTATATAGGATCAAATAATATCATATCATATTTATATAGGATTAAAATATATAATAAAATACAAATAAATTATCACGAACATGTATCAACTTACTTATGAAACGTAATACCATCTTCTTGCTTATCAGTACGGCTACCATATTTTAAGACAACACACAGAACCATCTTTTCTACTTAATTGACCAAAAATATTTACCACTGACTTTATGTTTAACACAAAAAATATCAATTTTAGCAACACGAGCTCGCAAGTTATCGACGCTATGTGAAGCGTTTCGCCCCGATTTGATGGCGATACTTTTGGAAACTGGCTTGTAGCTAGTAGACCTTTTATCTTACTCTAGCGCGTGTCGCAGAGATTGTAAGGGTGCCGAATACTTTCTCACTCGCACTCATGCATCGTTTTTGTTCAGGCCTTGGCGCACGCCTATATTCAACTATTGTATTATCTCAACGATTTGAAAAAAAAATCGATCCAGTCTATTTTTCATTACCTATACAAATGTCTATATCTATACAAAATGTACTACTTCCACTAGTAGCGAATGGGAGAAAAGATCACGTGGCATATGAAAATGCAGAGACTGCGCTAGATCGGCCACGTGCATAGAATGCCGGAGGATATACCGACGAGGCGGGCTATGTACACAGCTTCCGATAGCAAGAAAAACTTGGACAGCCCTAATTGAGATGGCTGGACTGTGCCACGGGAGATTTAAAAATGCTTGGTCAAAACAATTGTAGAGTGTTGGCGCTGGATCGTCCAGGATGGAGGATGTTTTTGAAGGAGACAAGGGTTGTAGTGCCATAAATGATGATGACTCCTACTTGTAGTAGTTATTAAAAGGTAACTTAATTAATTCTATATTACGGTTTTGATGGTCTATATCAGTGTTTCCCAAGCTTTCGACATCTGTGTACCCCTTCAATAATTTTCGTAACACTGAGTAGGTACCCCTCGTCAAAAAAATGCGTCTACTTTAATAAAAAATGAAAATATATTTATTTTTTCCCTTTTTAGAATAATATAATTATTATAATATCGTATAAAACGAATAATAAAATTCATTCATAAGTAATAAAATATAAATAAAATAAATAAAAGTTATAGGTATTAGAAATAACATTCATTGTAATCAATGAGAAGGATGGAATTGTTTATGTTGAGGCAGATCATCATAAGTTGGTTCCCTGGTTGTTAATTTTAATATGAGATGCGGTTCCACATCCAAAAAACCTGTTCCTTTTTTGTCTTAATGTCTACAAATGCTGAAAAAGCAACTTCACATAGATATGAAGTTGGAAAAGGCAAGATGTATTTCAGGACTTTCTCTGTTAAAACTAGATACACGTGTTGTTTTTGCAACCAGAATTATGTTAAAGTACACTCCTTATATTTACTTTTCAAGAATCCGTCTGAAGCTAATTCTAATAATCGCTCTTTTCCCGCATGAAATAACTGAATAAACCTTCTTGCATGGTGTCATTGATGTCGTATTAATGCTTGTTGCACCAGGCGCAGCCAAAGCCCGGTGCAGCGCGTACCCCCACCAAACTCTTCCCGTACCACACTTTGGGAAACACTGTTCTAAATAAACAATGGGTCAAAATATTTTAAGGGAGGTTATAAAACATTTCTTCGGTCATTCCTCAATCGTAAAAAAAATCCACCGCGTGTAGTTAACATTAATATTAAAACGGTGTTGTTTCACGAAAGAAGTCATAACACGGCTGTCATTGGGTTGGTGTTAGGGTGAGTAGTGGAGAGATAGAGAGAGAAAAAATATGAAAATCCATCGGTCACGCGATGTCAGTGTAAATTTTTAATAATGAAAAATTCGTTCACGCGATGTCGGAGGACGCACCTATCTGCCAGCGACAGATTGGGCCGGAGACCCATTAGCACGTGTAATGGGTCTTCTGGATTTCAAGAAAATTATAACGATGTTACCGACAGCAATGTTTGCCGAGTCCGTCCGTATATGGATAATCAACGCAACATCGATTCAAAACTCTTAGCAGCGTCGCACAATTACACTCACCAAGACCGCAACATGTCGAATCTTTCGATGTGATTATGTTGCCATTCACAAAACACATATAACTTAATGTACTTGGCTCTCGTGGTGCAGTGCGTAAAGGCTTAATTACATTTGCAGACGCGCAGACCCAACCCGATCCAACGATCCACGCCGACGGTCGTGGCCAACGATTTTACACTATTTGCACACGCAACGATTCAATCGCGTTGGTCCTTGTTTTTGGTTGGTTTAAAATAAACATAGTGTTGCTATTATTAAAAATATAGGTTGACCGAAAACTATTTCTTCGTTAGATTGGTGACAACACTGAACAGTATTCCCGCGCAAATGTACGTCAAAACTGAGCTGTCAAACCTAGTGGGCGGTGCTAGGATATTTTCGTACGTGCTCGGCAATTTTCGCTTGGATCGGGACGGAAAATAGAATTTATCCCATTTACTCACGATCGCTACCGATCCTTGAAAACCATAGAGAATAGATTTTGACAGTCGTGGCAGACGATCGGACCAGACGCAATCTGCCAATGTAATTTGAGCTTAAGGCGCTTGCCTTCCATCTGAGAGTTCCTGGGTTCGATTCCCGGTCAGGACACACAATATTTGTGTTTTTCTCAAAGCCTGGGTGTTTGTGATTGTTCAAAATTACTAACAACCACCTTGTACGAAAAAGCAAGGATATGGACTTAGGGAATCCAATCCCGAGCCAAAATTCTGATCCCGGGATTTCGGGATTACAATTTGACAATCCCGGGATCCCGGGACTGGTCCCGGGATTGGCATTTTTTTCCATTGTTAATATAAAAATTTTATTTTTACAAATAACATTGATAAAATCGGTCAAAAATAAATCTAGTATAATTTATACTATTGAAGACTATTGCGGACAACATTCAAAGGGATTCAAAGGGATGCGGAAAGGCTGGGGATAGTCAACTGGGAAGAGAGAGCGCTGGACAGAGATGCCTGGAAAAACGTTGTGCAGTCGGCCATGGACCTGAACGGCCCCTAGCGCCAGTTTAATAATTGAAGACATTTATTGTTAATATTGTATACGTTCAATCTTAGAAACACACAAGTTTAATGGAGTAAATAATATTGTAATATAAATAATAATGTGAATTTAATATGAGATTGCTGTTTCTGATAGTAAAGACATAATGAATGGATTAGCGAGATTTAAAATAGTAAAGCAAATAATCATGACGTACGTATGGCCTTTCCGCATCATAAATCTAATTAGTCAGCCAAATATGAAACTGCCGTAAAACGTATGATATCATGGTAGAATTACTTTGTTAAAAGTGCGAAGCATTGTTTTTTTCCAATCTTTCTCATTTGAAAAAATAAAATAAATCGGCAACCTACACATGGGTATAAATCAAACTTCATTCAAACTCAGTTTATTTCTAATGTAGTTATTTTTTATTAAAAGTATTTTTTCCGTTTTATTTTCGCTTTTATTTTATTTTCCATAAAAATTGATAAAAAGATCAATCCCGAAATCCCGGGATTATGTTTATCAATCCCGGGATTCATAGGTATCGAAAATAGCTCGGGATCCCGGGATTGGAATCCCTAGATATGGTTATTAATAATTCTAAATAAAAAAAAACTTAATGTACTGCTGCACGTGGCGTCGGTGCGACATTTTTGGTTGAAAAAAACATCTGCTAGTCACAAGTGTCACATTTCACTCAACATGGCGCATATGCCACATCGGTGCACGTATAGAAAATGCTTTTTAATTCGTTTCGGCTAGTCACTACCATGGCATGATTACGTCCAAGACAATATACAGACCGTGGCACTAAATTGCGAATTACAATGGTACTACTAGTTATTGATTATCTTCGAATGCAAATCGGTAACCTGTTGATCGCATATTTCGTTCAAATTATAACCATTTATTTCAATATGCAACAATCAAAATTTTCTACAAACAGTTTACCATATTGCATTCGAAATACGAGCAATAACTAGCACTACGATCAAAGTTTACAGTTTCTTGTCACGGTCTGACTATAAGACTATATAGTGGGCTTTGATCTCGCCTATGCGGGTGAAAGAAAGTTGCAACAGTGCCGGCAGCTTTTATTTATGATCATATCCAGTCGAGACGATTTTCTAATTAGGGCTCAGCAAACTTTTCTAGGCGCAGCAATAATAAGTAAACCAAAAAATATCTATTAATTGGTCAGTTCGGTGGCAACACTAAACTGTGTTGCATGCCAATGGAAACTATTGGAGATAACATTTGGGCAAGTAACAAGTTGCTGATTGTATTTACTAGGATATTATTTTTGTTTTGTATTATTATTCTATGTTAAAGTAATAAATAAAGTCAGGCATCACGTATTTGTGTTGTTATGTCGAACGCCACGTGCGGTCATACTCGGAAGATCAAGGTTAATTCGGATATTTTCGTACGTTCTCGGTAATCTACATCGAAAATAGGAATTGTTCCAATTTAGTCACGATATTGGCAGACGGTCGGCCTGAGAAACAGCCAATGTAATTTGAGCTTTAGTTTCATAATATTTTTATAAGAAAATGCATCAACAATAAACTAGGTATTATCAAAAAATCATAAAAAATGTTGTACCAGAAGTTTTCTAGAATTAATCAAACATCTGAAGTATTCACATTTTTAATTACTAGTATAAATAGTTGAATGTCTAATATATTATATATAAGTATATATATTATATATGTAGTAATTTAATAATCGTATGCACACAGACACCGTCTACAAAAAGTGCTATCTCTTACTATTCTTGCTCCGAGTTTGGATTAGAACGTATTGAATGTACAATGAATACAGTGACAGTAAAAAAGGAATCTTTCTGGAATGTCATAAATCAATGACAAACTCTACGAAGGCGAGGTAGCCCGAAGAGAGTTATTGAAATAACAAATGGCTTTTCGCGATGAATTTTCCGAATTAGTACCTTCCTATCTAGCTGAATAATTACAACACTCTGAAAAATTACAAAATTATGCCAGTGTGTTGTGGAATAGAAAAACTTGTTACATATTTCAAAAATTCATTGTAAAAAGCGAAAGGCGTGCCATTATTAAAAAAAAAACAAATTATTGCATCTGTAACATAATCGTATTGTATATTACAGTGGCGAGGGGTGGAGGTGGCTGTTAAGATCCGACATAAAAAATAGTGTACACTAAACTTTATCAGTCTTGTTTCCATTGAACTAAGACTACAAATTGCAGATGGTGGTTTTTAAAATTAAATTAAACCCTGCCTCAACCAAAACATAATAGTTTAGATATTATATGGGTGATCGGACAAAACTTGTACACACTTTTTCAGTCATACTTAATTGTTTTCGTGGAATTAAGAATACATATATTATTACAGATGGTATTGTTTTTTTTTTAATTCATTCAACCCTGCCTAACCAAACCATAATTAGTAGATAAAAAAATATTCACAAAAGTATCTAAAAAATATCGAAAATGATGTATTATTAATGGCATAATTTTAGATATTTTATAGATATACGAATATTGTTCTAGACCTAGACTATTATCTATTATGGCTTAGTTTACACAGGGTTTAATTGTAATTGTAATTGTGTTAACAAATGAACATAAATTATGTTATACATTTTTATAATAAGTATTTCACTAAATAAGACAATATACTTACACTAAAATTAATATTTTACTAAAAAAAAAGAAACACCAGTGAATCTAACGTGTACTAAAAAAATCTACGGCCTCATGAGTCACTACCTGAGATTTTTAATGCTTAGAAAACTTGATTTTAATAATAAATATGACCATAAAATATATGTAATAATAGGGTGCGGTCCGATTCAACAAATTCACATTTTATTACATTTTTTACAATTGTAAGTTTACCTTTGACTTAAAATAAAAAATATTTTTCTTTTTAATGTTTTCAGATACATATTTATTCATTAATACAGTTGAAATTGTAAATTATCAAAAAAATATCTCAAATTGCAAGCTTCGTATTTTTCCGCTAGGTGCCTCTTTAAAAAAAGGCTCAGTGAAGACTTCGCCTTAAGTAGAATTGAATTAATTTTCAGTTAATTCTGTTTTGTATGAAAAGTTATTTCGGAAGAAATCCGTAATCCAATCCACTATTATTGGTTGCTAAGTGGGTGGTCCTAGCAACTAAATTATTAATATATACGTGCGTTACTATGGAAATCAAAATGACATTTCAATACTCTATATTTGTTTGTTTTTTATTTACTTCATATCAAGTACAAGTTTGAGCATAATAATTCAACAGAAAATTTAAAAACGTTGTACATAAAAAGTTCTTATCTTGTAATTATTTATTAATAAAATTAGTGCCTTTATCAAATCCCCCAGTAACGTCATGAGTTTCGATATTAATTAATTAATACCCTATAAACTCTGATCATATTTGGCTTCAATACAACATAATATTCCGTTCAACGGCGGTTCATGAAAGCCCAGAGAGTCAAACTTAACCGACGAGCTTTAGCCCGAATATTACTCGTACCTATTCTGCAACGTGCATATTGAAATTTTCCGGATGCGTCCAGAAAATCATTGATTCCCTGCTACAAACAAAACTTATTAACAAAATCCTTAATTAAACTCCGTCAATGTTGCAGGGGATTATTAACATAAAATAAATAGGTGCCTATTAACAACTTCATTATATTATTATTTTTAAAGTAATATTTTAAAGTTTATCCCTGCCTTTTTATGTATGAATAT
This sequence comes from Rhyacophila brunnea, assembly GCF_057557595.1. Taxonomy (NCBI): domain Eukaryota; kingdom Metazoa; phylum Arthropoda; class Insecta; order Trichoptera; family Rhyacophilidae; genus Rhyacophila; species Rhyacophila brunnea. The sequence goes on along the minus strand of NW_028233350.1, from coordinate 38,403,010 downwards.
TCAACACTAGCGAGATCCTTCAGTAATAATACGTTTCGGTAATCGATTCACATCATCATCATCATCATCATCAACCGGGATCGATCCACTGATGGATAAAAGTCTTCCCTAACTCCTTCCACTCTACTCAGTCTCTAGTTCTTCGCTGCCACATACATTTACCGAACTTTACGAGTTCTATATATCCGACGGCTTTTAGGGCGTCCCTTGTAGTTTTTCAAGTGCAGTGTTTTCCTATCGGTGGTCCGCAGAAATTTTTGGGGGGTCCACGAATTTTTGACGTTCAAACGCATATGCTAAAAATTCCAATAAAGTCTTCAAAGCCCGTGCACCTGGAAGTGTTTGTGCATTGTGTTTTTGTTCTTAAAATAAATTAATGGTATTACGTGACGAAATCAACCGCGACCAGACGTTTCACTTGCACTTTTTGTTTTCTGCGTTAGAGGTCCGCATAACGTTTCTCATATTTTCATTGGTCCGCAGGTGTAAAAAAGTTGTGAAACACTGGTTTAGTGGACCCTTGAGCACCACTGTATGACGGAATTTTCCCAATGGTAATCTATTTGCCATATACATATCCGGCTCATTGCGTTTTCATCATCTCGGCGACCTATATCACATCGCGTACTGTTGTCTGAGCTGAGGAAGCATCTATTGGTTTATTTTGTGACCTTTCTGCGTTGTGCCCAACATGCACCTTTCCACGCTAGGTTGTGCTACCCGTAATTTTTTATTATGTACATTTACAGTCCACATTTCACACGCATACGTGAGCGTTGGTAGCACACAATGGTGAGAACACTTTACGCTTAAGACACAATTGGACGTCACTTTTGAAGATACTATTCAATTCAATTCAAATTTTATTTATTTTGACATATAGTGAACATTATAAATTATTAATTCAAGACGTTCAAAACATGTCATTTAGAAGCAAATACATATTAATAAAACAGTAGGTATTATATATAAAAAGAAATAGTTTATCATTTAACAGTAGAAAAGTGTAAATACAAAAAACATGTAAATTAGATACAATGAAGTAGAATGAGCTAAGCAGACCCATTTTAAGAATTTATAAAACAATGCCTACCTATCTATACCTACACATCCTCACACATGTGGAATATGCCAATATCCAAACTGATTTAGTTATTGCCTTCCCAATTGGCAGTGCGCCCTATGTAATAACGACGAAATTAGCTAGTAAGTGCCTCCAAAAAATCTGCTGAATTGACAATAATTGAACATATCAAGTTCGACGGAAATACGTGACTGAGAAGAACTATAGAATAAGAAAAGTGGAAGTAGCCAGGGGCGGTCTTTAACCACCAGTGAAACGACCCCTACTGATGATGATAACGGCTGTGATTATTTATATCACATGTTATTATGTCAGTCGAATCTCAGTCAATAGATTGCTTTAGAGCAGTATTTCACAAACCCCCGGAGAGGCGTAGGGCTTCTACAGGGGGCCGCGAAATGTTTCAGTATAACTACATATATTTATTTATAATTATTTTTTACAATTAAATATTTAAATTTGTCAGATAAGAACACATTATATACATATTTTATTAAATTATTTATATTGACCGAATTACCATCAAAAGATGAACAGAATTCATGGGTGACTATTATGAATAATAAAAGTAATTCAGCTAAATGAATCTACTGATAAACAAATTGCGTACTTTAAAGTTAATGGCCCCACCAAACCACATCCGGTCTTTATCGGGCGTATCACGGGACCCTACGTTTGACTCTGAAGCATCATTTTTTTATGATTGGGAATGTCTCAGGAGCAGTTACCCAAGTCAGCCAAGCAATGCACTCAAATGTGCTTTGACTAAATATTCATGACTTTAAGTTGAGTATCCCTACCCATGGGAGAGAGGAACACGTAGAGCCAAAATTGAACATTATAATAAGTAACAAAAGCTAATACAGGACTGCCGAACAAACAAAAGTGAAGAGATCTTCACGTTAGCAATATGACGACGTAATTTTTTTAGACGCAATAAAATTGGTCTTTGTGGCGACCAGGTCCGATAGCCCGATGGGCCCAACGTCTGGTTGAACCGAATTGTGTGGTTTGCATGCTGTAGTTCTCCGCCACATGGACATGTTGGTCGGGTGACAAGTCAAAGCTCAAAGAGCTTGGCAGCGACTTGGTCAATCAAAAATTGACTGGTGTGGTGGTCAGGAGTCAAACCGATTATCTCCAATCGCCATTGAACATTTAGTAAGAAAAAATATGTGTACCTACTGCCTGCCATTGGTGGAGGCCTCCTATTTTCGCTGTCAGGTCTTCGACGCCGTATCCAGCGTCAGTTAACGTATTATCCGCTTCCCCATTGACACTTTTTCTGCATCGAGGTTTGGAGCCAGGCAAGGTGAAAGTCACCAACAACGGCCTTTTCACATTTGAGGAGCGGTCAAACGGGAGAATTCTGGCCAGAACGGAGAGCGCGTCCGTGGAGGTTGAAGGCTAGGCCTTGCTGAATGACAACAGTGTGGCGCATGGCCCATTTAAGTTAATATATCTAATCCTTACATTTATGTGGATACGCATATATATTAATACCGCTAATAGTTTTTGTTAGATTTTTCGTCGAAGAGTCGGGATTATTTTACAACGTTTTTCTTAGCTCGTATTCTTATTTGTCTGGTGGTTTTTTGTCCGGTACAAATCTTGCAATCGATTTTTAACTAACTTCCCGACTAGCTAGACATTTGAAACTTTTAGAATATATCAGAACACGATGCCAATGTATTTTTTAATACTTTTAGCCATCTTTAAGTAGAATTGAATTAATTTTCAGTTAATTCTGTTTTGTATGAAAAGTTATTTCGACACCATTATTGGTTGCCAAGGGGTCTGGGGTCCTAGCAACTAAATTATTAATATGTACGTGCGTTACTATGAAAATCAATAATATGACATATTGTCAAAATTACATTTTAGTATTATTTCTATCAAGTACATTTTTTTGATCGTTTAAGCTAGTCAAGTTAAGTTTATATGATTCAACAGAAAATTTAAATACGTTGTATATAAAAAGTTCTTTTTATCTTGTAATTATTTTTTTTAAGATTATGGGGACCGTGGTATTAAAAAGTTTGGTGAGCACTGTTTTAGATTATAAAACTATCATACAAAAGTCTTCTACTTTGGTTCAACCTACCTCAAAAATCCTACTTTGGTTTTACGTGACTCAACACAATATCACGCGAAGCAACCAACCACGACTATTCTAAGTCGATTTAAAATACTCGCGACACATCTGAGAGATTGTACAAAATAGTTTAAACACCCAATGAACATTTGTATGAAAAAAACCTTAATTTCACCGAATTGTCTTTTGTAAAAGCGTCCGGATATCGCCGGTGCGGAACCGAGCCCGAAATGTCAGGCTTAACAATCGCCGCCTCCGCTGCACACGAGCCAAAGCGTTCCCCAGAGGGAGAATAATGCTAAAGGCCGTTTTCTCAACGGATACAAACCGGGACACGCTGACCACGTTATATAAAATTTTATAATAATGTTTACCTGTTCCAATTACGAAAGCGCACTTGGTATTATTGACATTAAGATAATAATATGTTGACTATTGTTTATTTTGTGTATGTATGTATTTGAAAAATATTATGGCATTATAGTTATTCGCCGATACGCCTCCATTGAATCACCCTGAGAGAGAGAGACGCGTATAAAATTCTAATTCAAATTCTAAATTTAAAAAATCGGATGAATCGTTAATTTTAATCGGGTCGTGAAAGAAAAAAAATGATACTCTCATAATAGTTTGACTGATTCGAGTGATTAGAGCAGGGGTAATCAACCTGGTCCCTACCTGGGCGGTAGGGTATTATCGCATTCCACAATTGATTGCAAAAAGACAAGTGGTAAAAGCCATAATATTGGAGAAACTATAATAATATCCTCTATAAAAGAATTATAAAGAAGAAAGAGAATATAAAAGAACTTAGCAAGTCTGACAAAAAATATTTGTTAAGTAATTATTATTATATGCTTTAACTTGTCTTAAAACTTGGCTTTAAATTTTATAAAGTAAAGTTACTTCCCTACTTTATAAATCACCATTACTGTGGAACCGGTGGGCGGTTAGAAAATTTTACTACTGGCAGAGATACAAAAGTGGGCGGTAGGTATAAAAAGGTTGACTACCCCTGGGTTAGAGTATCTAGAAATTATTCAAGAGATATATTAAGGTGTAATTATAATAGGGATAGTGTGCTGTAATGTACCTACCGTAACCGTAATCAACATAAATAATCGATCAGAAAATAGAAACATTATTGATGAGGAAGAAACATCAGCTAAGCGTCGGCGTTTGACAAATGAACGGGTTCGGCGATGGCGTGCTCGGCAAAGTCAGGAGACTACAAAGACTCCGCTAGGCTGATGTAGCAGCTCACAGTATACACGTCAACGTATTAGAGAGGAGGAGAAAGGATAAGATATGATAATGTTGACAGGTTCCACAGCCACCTGATATTATTTGCTAGTATAATATATTTGTTTCGCGACCATGTCCTATCCTAATAGGATCATATGGGCCTCCACTGAGTAGAGGTTTGTATTAACAGACTTTGTTTTTTTACGAGAAATGGATGTCACCCACTTGCTCAACGTATTAGGTCCATACTCTGACTCACACAAATTGAAAAACAATATGTGTACTTGCCAGACCCAGGATTCGAACCTAGGACCCACGGCGTGATAGTCCAACGCTTAAGCCGCGCGGCTACCGTGGGTGGGTGTAATATAATACCCTCATGTAACGTACTTGGAATATAATAATATATGAAACGTCGATTTTCACGTTTCATATCGACAAGACTACAATATATTTATTTGTGGTAAACCACTTTTCATGTTGGCGTTCGTTTTACTTCTAGTTTCTTTTTCCATCGTAGTGTATTAAAACAATATGCCTATATTATCAACCGATAAACTCTTTATTGCAATAAATGGAAACAAATAAAGTTAGACACACCATGACATCAGTATTGATTTGTATTATTTTAATTAAATTTCCAAGTCATTAAGTTTTTAAACATTTAACAGGTTATGGAAGTTATACGCAATTGTATATTGTGTAAAATTATATATTATAAAACTACGTAGTAAATAACTGGCTTGTTGGGACAATAGCCCTAATCTAGATTTTATGCCTAAGCTATGAATAGGATCTCTGTATAATAATTAGGTAGTGTGTTTTCATAGGTACTATCTTGGCCTTGCTCGTTTAATGGTTAGTTTTTTTGTAATACCTACATTTAATTTTTCACTCATCTTTTATTCAAGCTACCAATCGGTTAAATAGTTTTTGTATAGTCATTGTTGACATTACAAAATGACCTCTTCTGTATCAGAACCGTATCGAACAAGTATCGCATATCGCACTTCATCTACGATCAGCACATTCTGCAAGTGTGAAATACGTCGATGATGGTCGACAACCCCATGCCTTGTCAACGAAACGCTGCGAAGTTGCAGCAGTGCGACAGTCAGTATATCACCTAATTGTGACCTACAGTACACTCAATCACAACATCTCAGACTAAGTATATACGAGTATCACCGCGTACCCCGCACTGTTAAATTCGCTCTTGTCGTTGTATCAGTAAATAAACTCCCTCCTCAATTCACTCGAGCAATCTACAACCAGTCTTTCGTCTCCAACACCATCACCCTAAAGATGGAAATAATCCTTTAACTTAACAGCGACTTTTTTATCAAAATAATTAATCGGGTGTTGTAGTTTACCTTTAAGTCTGGGGGAGAGGAGTAATATTATCCAATATAAAACAATATTGGACAATACGCAGAAAAGTTTCTCGACATCTAAGGATGTTAAGCAAATAATTAAACATTGTTAATTGATTACAAAAAATTGCTAAATACATATAATTAGTGATATCCGGGGTCCACATGGTCAACCCGAACGGAAAGGTCCGCAGAACCGATGTTTGGAAGCGCCATGTGGAAAATTCGGCCTAGAAGCTGGTATCATAATGACCAGGAAATGTCAGTAAAGCACACCAGTTAGGCCTAGCCAAATTTGTCAGGGCGTCGCTACCCCATAATGCAATTGGAAAGACAGTAGAAAAGGTCATGGTTGCGAAAAAATAGTCCAAATAATAAGAGAACGGCTGCCGATCGTAATAATACGAAAAAGGGGTCAATGAAATTTAATATTGAATACGGGCCTGCCATGTTGGGCCGGCGAATAGGTCAAAGGGCACTACTGCCCTGCCAGTAATGTTGTATTGTATCGAATATGTATGAACATAAATATAATACAATATATAGATGAGTCAGATTTTTTTCTTAAAAAAAACAAGCTTTATACTAGTCGAATGTCATCATCATCATCATCATCATCATCATCATCATCATCATCATCATCATCATCATCATCATCATCATCATCATCATCATCATCATCATCATCATCATCATCATCATCATCTGCTTTCTTTTTTTCTTTTGACCATGTCCGACCCTAATAGGATCACATGGGCCTCCATAGAGTGGAGGTTTATATTAACAAATATTTGTTTTTTACGAGAAAAGGATGTCAGCCACTTATAGGTTACTCATAATACTCTGACTCCAAACACCAATTGAAAAACAACATGTGTATTTGCCAGACACAGGATTCGAACCTGGGACCCACGAAAATATAAGCCGACGCTTAAGCCGCTCAGCCATCGTGGGCGTCATCATCATCATTATCATCAGTCTGTTTCAATACACTGCTAAATGAAGGCCTGCTAGAGATCTCTAAAGTCTTATCGGTTCCTTGTTTTACGCTGTTACGTAAATCCACCGAAACTTAATATTTCGTCAATCCAGCGTGATGACCGGTATACCTATTACAGTTAAAACCGTGTTTTTAAAGAAAACCTCCACTATTACTTATAGATAGAATCCAAATATATAAAAGTGAAAATGTTACTAAGCCTAATGGTCATGCAACTGAAGCGTTTCTCAAATTTCGTCCCGCCAACATCATATTTTTTCTAATAATACATATGTATGCTTCTGAGGTGTTCCGAATTATTCATATACGATGAATAAATTAAATTCACAAATGTTACCCCTCAGGTTCAACATTAAAATATTATTGTAAAAGAAAAGATGAGATTAATGAAAATTATTAAATGAACCTCATCGATTTTATCTAAGATCAGCGATATTCAAAGTTTGCACTCAGAGGCGCCGTAAGCTGTTCGAAAAAAATCCAGATATTTTAAACAATCTAAAGGACAGTCCTTTATTTCACCGCAACGTATTTTAAACTCTGAGAGAAACAAAGGACCGTGACTCGTGAGGGGTGGCGAAGCTCAGAAGTTGGCTGTATTTCAGGGAGGCCATGATTGTCAGCCATGAGGAAATGACCGAGAAGAGTGAGTCCTTTATTCCGAAATATGTAGGTACTTTATTTTTGTAGATATGTTCAATACCTACATAACCAAAAAGTACTACACATAGATTGACATGGAGAAAAAACCTCTTACACTGATTTTGATAGATACAGCATACGATTGATTGGCTAGTTGAAAAAGCTGAAAAAAGTCTACCATCTAATTATTATATATTATATTCCAACGGGAACATTTTCACTTTGCTAATTAGGACTGTCATGAAAGAATCTTCATACACTAATTGCGCCTGTACACGTGCATGGATTTACTGGCAGCAATAGTGCGTATTTTAAACTATCGTGACAATTACTCCCCTTCTAAGGAAGAATGCAGTAACTCGCAAAATTTGTGAAATTGAGTTATGAATGCCGTCCGTTAGGTAATTTTGAAAGCTATGTATTCTGTTCACTTTAAAATGAGTATTATCACTAAAATACCGTTAAAATCCTTACTGAAAAAATAGACATCTTCTAAAATAATACATTTTTTTTTAGCAAAAAGGCAGTAATTGTACCCATTCATTGCAGTTACTGTTTGTTTATTATTACTTTGTTTGTATTTTAACATCCTACTAATAAAAATTACCACCGTTTTTTATTAATTCACAGTACTAAAGTTTGAGAAAAAACACATTATGTCATTTATCTCGAAAGTGTGTAAGAGTCAGTTACTGCCTACTTCCTTAGAAGAGCAGAATAACTACTGTTTACATGATAAAGTGCTGACTGTCTCCCCAATTTCATTCTTCAGGAGTAAGCGAGACGCGAAGTTTTCATTGTATGGTACTATTTTATACTATTTGACATATAGTGAAAATCGGTCAACCTGAAAAATCGTTCGTAGTTCGTTTTTTTGCCGGCAGGTTCGCCACTATCTTTCTACTGCGCAGGCGCAGATCGAAAAAATCCTACTGCCGCACAAACACTCAGATGCTTCCAAACTTTTTTGATTCATGCTTGCAACTGCAGGATAACACAATATGTTTACCCATAGGTACATTTTCTTGTTATGGCCGCGATAATACTTACTGTCAACAGTAAATCTATGCACGTGTAAACGGGGTATTACACTTACAAACTTGGTGAAAATATATTTTCATTAACAGAAATCGTAAGTTTAGTATGGCACACGGTTCTAAACCGCATAGGTTTCAGTCTATGGGTGGTCTCTTATTCAATACTTACCAAACCAAAAGGTACTACGCATAGATTGACATGAAAAAAAACCTCTTGCTCTGATTCAAATAGAGACACATGCGATTGGCATATCGGAAAAGCTGAAAAAAAAGTCTACCATAATTATTCTAATTCCAACGGGAATATTTTCACTTGGCTACGTAGGAATGCCGTGAAAGAATCTTCATACACTAACACTGGGAAACAAAACAATTGAAAACCACTGTAAACTAAACAAAACTAAATTCAAAACATTCACTGAACAAACCTGCGGATTAATGCATATTAATTAATTACGATAGACACCTAATTTAATGAAGCAATTTGAGATTACTACGTACACACAGTGGTGCGTGATTAAGTCGCCATTGTCTGCCGGTGCTCGCCGCGCCATGCAGCTCGTCACCGTCCTGGCGGGAGGCAGTCCATCCATCAGGCGACCTGGCAGGGGGCTGCGGAGGCCCGCTGCGAGCGTCCCCCCGCTTTCATTTGGAAAAAGCTCTTAACCGGAAAGCGACGATCGCTTCTCCGTTTTCAATTAGGCCGTATCGCCGGCCGACCAATTCAATAATTTCCAACGATTGTTTCGGCTGATATACCTACAAATAAGGATTAGTCCGGGTGTGTAGGGTAGTATTAAAACCATTCCTGCTGATGAAAACGCAATGACATAGATTGAGGCTAGACAGGTGCATCTCTAGTAACAACTGTTTCCAGACAATGTCATTTTGTGTTTGTCACTGTGGTTTTTTTTCTGTGAATTCACGCTGCCGTCATACGACTGAGTGAATTTAGTTCTAGCTAGAGCAATACAGATCATCGTAAAGTTTAATCCTTTCTACTAGTAACGAAATGATCCATTATCCCCACCCCCGATAACACAAAACAACGACTGTAATATCATGTTCGGATACTTGTACGTAGGTATGCAGTTCGCCGTGAAATGTTGTATCGGAAATATATGGACGTACATTAAAGACCGTCGAACACTGATGCCAACCGTACTATAATTATAGTACAATACTATAATTTTAATTCCGCGAAAAATGTAAAATACTATAATTTTACGCCAAATATACCAAAATATTATAATTTTAAAGGATTGAAGACGAAAAATGTTGCTGTACTATATATTTTTCAGAAATACTATAGTTTTTACGCCTTTGTACTATAATGAGCCTAGAAAAAGATGGCAACATTGCCGTCGAACCTCTTTGGGTCGTATAGTACTGACATAAAATTCATATCTAAATAAAACACGGTGCTTGTCTGTTTACACTTTACAGGAACCCACAGCAAACAAATTTGGAAAATAGCCAATATACTGGATTGTTTGTTAGGTTAGGTTAGGTAAGGTCAGATTAGGTTTTCATTCTTGAATTCATGAATTTTGCCAAAATCAGCTATGAAAATTTAATTAATGTTCATATTGAATCTAATAAAATTAGAGTCCGTATAGTATACGGTCATCTCTTTCCGACAAGAAAGCTCACGGCGAACTGTGCCACGGTGAAATGTTTTACGTACAATTTACATGTAACCCTGTAAAATTGCACCAAACTCATCGTTTCTTATAGTTATGTGTGAGAAAAATAGTCAGAAAGCATACACTTTTTAAGGAGGCAATATTTATTTATTTAACTATACCCAATTGAAATGGTCGAAAAAAATGTTATACGGAGTTATCGTCCTACCGTTGTACGTGTTGTAGCGCGTCCGGCAGTACATATTGACAAAACTCTCACGGAGAATACTTTTAGTGTAAATAGTCCCGGCAAATTGAAATAATTTACATTTTACCAGCGATCTTATTTTAAGTGAATCAAAAAATAAAATATTTTCATTTATAATGTTTAATATTATCACGCTATAGGAGATAGATCATGGCCCCCACAAGGGGGGGCTGACAGGGCTCTAGCGCTATATTTTCCTTCAATAATAATAATATTATTATTTAAAGTTATGTGATTATACGATACGATTTATAATTGTGTATCAATACTCGACGTCTCCATAATTCTAATGGATGTATTAAATTATACAATAAAACACTAAACATACACATTAATTTTACAGCGTACACCATTTGGAAAACGCTACCGTAGAGCGTCACACTGCCTTTATCCTTAGCGATAGGTAGGGGGGCCCGCTTCACGATGCGGGGCTCATGAGATAGATACTTATAAATAGGTACTATAAACGTTTTTATTTCGTCAATATTTCTACGCAAACTTCTGATATTTCGATTGACACATTTTTAAGAATTCTGAGCATTTGATAACTAAAATAAATTTAAAAAAAAATAGTTAGGTAGTTACTTAGTACCTACTTACTATTCATAAAAATATATCTACTCTACAACGGAGCAAGCACGATTCCTTCATTGTAGGATAGAATCGATATTTTCTTCAATCGTATAAAGCCACGTTTGTGGTCAGATTTATACGTTTTCGATTAAGCATTTCTTACGGAACAAATTGAATCAAGTTGATTGAGACCATCTATCACCGTACGTAATTCGAAGTCTGTTGATTTTCAAATAACTCAACATCATGCAACATAAAATTAGACAGAAAATTGTCCACAATATGTATAATAATGTAATGAAATACATACATACATACTTAGATTAGTCTAAATACTCTAAATGACTTAATTGGTCGATTTCCCGCCAAGAATCGGAAAAATAAAAATGGCGGCGATACGAATTGATAATGACCGGGAAGCCGCGGGTAAGGGCAGGGCGTTAAAAGCCACTTCCGGCGGAGTGACGTCACGGCGGCGGCGGATGATTGCCGCGCCCGTTTCCGCAACTTATGTCACTTTCCCGCCCTCCGGAACGATCTTTTAGAGACGGGGAACTTTAATTATACGATTTGTCATTAATTGGACAATATTATGCAATCATCCGAACTGCATCGATCAAACAATATCATATATTTTGCCATTTCAATACACACAATAGTACCTAATATCAAATATGTTCAAAAAAACTTCTTTTAAGAATATGAACCCTAAATGTATAAAATTGAACACAGAACAGTTAATAAATAGAATTTCGATAGGCTATATTCAATACGCTACATTTTGATACAGGGTTTTGAATGTGTGAGTGCCCTATGAAAATGAAACACGCATTATGCATGTGCAATAGTGTGTGTAATACATCAATATTAAATGAGCGTCAATGCATAAACCGAGAGCAATTGTCAGTATTCGACGTATGACGTATTCTTGAAAAGTGTTTAAGTTTATCCCGGATTCTTCCTTACTCGAGATCGGTTACCTGCTACCACTTACCCGTCAGGTATTTCAGTTCCCTGATATTCAAGTATAAAAGGTGACTTATGTATGGTCTACTGATTAGGTCAGTCTTGCAAATTTTCCAATATGGCGGCATTCAGACATAAAACGCTCATCTGGAAAATTCACATGTTGTTTTTCAACGTGTGTTTAGAGACCATTATTTGGACCTAATAAGTCGAGCCTAATGACTTTTGTGTCTCTGATAACTATCGTAAAAATCACGAGCATCAGTTGTTTGTTCTCCCGACGAGTAGAACTAACCTGCCAATGGTGATGCCAATTGGGAGGGCAATAAGTCTATTCAACCAAATCGCTTCGGATGTTGATATATTCCACCTACGTGAGGATGAGTATACGTGGACGTTGCTTTATAAATTCGTAAAATAGGGTCCATTTAGCTCATTCGGTGAGCTTCCATGCTTTATAATTTATATTTGTTTTTATAATTTTTGTTCTTTACTTTTTATACTGTTTTTGTGATACATCGTATTTATTTCTTCTTTACACTGTTTCTTTGTTTTTAACTGCCATGTCGTTAGCATCTTAAATTTATAATTTGTGTTCATGGTATGTAAAAATAAATAAATTTGAGTTTGAATTGAATTCAATTTGAGCAAGTAGCTAACATCCGTTTCTCGTAAAAACAAAAGTCTGTTAATACAACTTCCACCCTGTGGAGGCCCATATGCTCTTCTTAGGATACGACATGGTAAGTAATACAATTTATGCTATTAGAATAATGAACAAGTGTAAACGTATCTATAAAATAATAAATGAATTACTACTGTATAATAGAAGTTATTTACGTAATATTCTAAGTGATTTGTAAGTAAAATTTTCCACACACGTGGTGTAAGGAAAATTCTGTGGGAAAACTAAAAATGTGTGAGTGATAGTGAATGAAATTGATAAATATTTGTATTGGTGCATAATATTATAGATAAGTGAAGTTAATATTATAACGTTTGTAAAAAATATATATATTTCCCGGCACGTGGCGCATTGTCGTATCAACAACGGCAATTTGTATCACGCACCCGACGAAAATATTGGCTCCTTGAGACGATAAATTATTTCGGAAAATCTGCGTGACCGTTATAATAAAATTAAAATAATGAAGGCCACCTCAAAGTCATATGGTAATATTATGTGTACAGCGTTCGTGTGTTGAGTGCTTAATGAAGTTATAATAATGTTTTCACATTTCACGGTATCACAAAAAAATATGGAACATTTTCCCGGGACATTTTTGAATCATAGACGTTAGGGTCAAATCATACTGTGAACTGTAAACTTTTAATAATACAAATTTTAATAAAAATACCATAGCGATTTTATTTTTGATCGCAACCACAGTACAGATTAATAAATAAAATTCAGGTAGGCTACACCACAATACATTACACTTTGAAGCAGGGTTTTGAATGTGTGATTGTCCTATGAAAATGAAAAACATATGAATAAGTGTATTAATTAAGGCGCTAAGTACCAAAATAATAAAAACTGACATTTTATAGAAAAATGTTCTACATACCAACGCCAATAACTTCAACTATAGTCTAAGTGCCTCAAGCAAGTCAAAAAAATACAGCAAAATAATTAAATCTGTCGACGTTGTAAGTCCGTTGGCGTGTTTTATTTATAATGGTGTAAGTATCACTGTAGTAATCAACGGCATTCAATATAAAATAGCTGACGATGGTGTGTTGACACTTGCGAGTTCTTAATACTTAAAATTATAGAAGCTGCCGTGATTGCTTCACACTGTAAAACTACATTTTTCAAAAGGTCTGCTTCATGAAATTTTACTGCAATGACTCGGTATTTTGTAACTACAGGCAATACTACTTTTTGGTACTTAGAGCCTTATTTAATACACGTATTCATATTATAAACGTGCAATAGTGTGTTGCAAACTTCAAATACGCCAATATTGAATGAGCAGTTATCAGAACGAAGGACAAGCTTAAAATGACGTATTCTTGACACGTGTTTAAGTTTATCCCATATTCTTCCACACTCGAGATCGGTTGCATATTACTCCACACCCGTTAGGTATTTCAGTTCCCATTAATTCTGTGTTCCCTGATCGCAACCATAAAAACTATGCACATTCAGTTGAAACATAATATTATGATTTCATTATAATTTTGAAGGAGAAGCATTGACCATTCTTATTTTTATTTCCTTAACGAACTTATACAAAAGTCATTTTGAAATTAACCATGAGGAATTGTATCACGGCTTGCTACAAGGGTAAGAGAAAGAGAATACATATGTGAATTACCGTCGCGCAGTAGACTTTTTTACACAATATGAAAATAGTTTGACAATAACATGACCAAAAACATGAGTATTTCCTTGTGATGTCGAAAGACAATAATGCCAAACTACGTTTATTCAAGTTAAAACAATGACGACGAGAGAGTGTGGTAGATCTCTACCAGTATTACTACTGGATAGTATATCTGTATATCACTATATTATAGCCTACTTGAAGTTTGACACGACTGTCATAATATAATAAGTGTATACGACTCCCTCGATATATGTAGTTCAAATGAACAATCACAAACAATCGCAAACGACTGTGCGTCAAACGCAGATAAACAATAATTTAAATCCGATAACATTCTGTCATAGCACGGTTTAACCAGGCTGCTATAATTATCCAAAATTTGTAATTAATGATTTTATCTTGTTAAAATATTTTATTGGATTCAATTAATTGACAATTGTAAAATCACGTATTCAACATGACTTATGGATAATATATGGCGTCTGAATCAAGAGTCCTCCCCTTACATTGTCTACAACTAGATGTTCAATGATAAATATAGGTTGAATACTGAATAGGGATTTATTGTATTTGCGATATCTTCCCACGGACAAGGGTCGCCGTGAGAATATGTAGATCTCCTCTTTACAGAAGATGTTCCACATAAACATCATAAACTATCGATTATATGATGTGAACATTATAATTTAAGATATCACAATATTTTGGGAATATAGCTAGTTCTTAAAATTACACAATAAATCTAGTCTAATCAGTACTAATCTAAACGTATCCCTTATTTATTTATATTTAAACATTCCGTGCTATAATAATTAACAATACATATAACATAATACTGTGGGAATTCGGTCAGTCATAAATTAATATATTGATTCGTGTATTACATCTAATAATATGTTATAACGATTCAATGCGCCAACGTAAAAAATGTTTTTGTCTGTTGCTGACTGGCTGCCAATCAAATTCCACGTCAAATCAAGTAAATTACCGATCGCCCAAAAAATATAGATAGGTACATTTTGTTTCACACAGATCAATAAGCTCTTTTACTGTAGGTATTTTTTATATTTCATTTTTGGGAAGGTTCCGTTACACTAACAGGTTCCATTGTTGCAATTTCACAATGCAAGCTGATAAGAGTTTTTCCAGTGCAAAGGGTGTTAGCTTTTATAGTTTTCCTCCCCCTTTCGCCCCCGACAACGACCGGTATGAGCCAGAAACCTGAATGGATAAGTGAAAATATCCTCCGCCTGAACGAGCAGAAAGATAGTGCAGAAATGACGTCACAATGCACTTTTCAGGATATATTACCTGCATTATATAACTTGTATAGAAGATATTGATAAACCACGTAGAGGTTTTCAAAGTGTGCACCTTGACGATAGTCCAAAATGTCAATAATCCCAGGCAATCTTAATTCAATGCACTGGTCCACAATGCTAGATTCGTATCCTTCGGTGGCTATATAATTTTTTACTGTAGTTGAAAAGCAGCATGTACATTTTATCTGTCTGCCTGTAACACAGCGCGCACACACATACACACACACAATCTCTCTCTATGTCTGTCAAAGGTATGAAAAGTTCACAATAATCTGTCTCTCTAACGCACGTCAATGTTCATTAGAAAGAATTTGCGTCTTTGTTGCGCGATTTCATAAATATAACACCGACGTTGCTTCCCCCTCGTGCGCACTACAGTCAATCGCTTAGTAATATGCATTTCGCATTGAAATACCTTCTTCTTATTGTGCCATCCCCTAGCGGAGGTCGGCCACCATCAAGGCGATCTTAGCTTTGTCGTCTGCTACCCGGAACAGTGGAGTTGCACTCGTACCAATCATGGAGGTTCTTTAACCACGAAATACCTACCAATCCATATTGGTATTCATAATCGACCCGCTATGCTATGCTTATGCCATAACTATGAATAGTGTTACCCTATCTATCCTCTCTCTCATGATAAAAACATTGTGGGCGGCCCTCATGCGCGGCAGAAGTAAAACTTAATAATGACAATACCTATAATATTAAAGTTCAAATTAACAATTTGAAACGTCTAAAAATAGAAAAATAATAAAAAAAAAACAATTTTAATATAAATTATAGAAAAATTATTTTGTTTTCAAGGACATGATAAATAAACGCATATTTTGTATTATGTTTAAGTCGTTGGATCTGACACGAAAATTAATTTCACTTGTTTCGAACGTAATATACATACTACGAGGGTGGGTCAATAAGTCCTTAGAAAAGCCGACAGGTGGCGCGACTAGTACTGTAAGCGGTTTGTTTTCATGCAGCGGCACTACCGATTCAGTATGCTGCGAAGTTTCAATCAGATTGGTCGGGTTGTTGTGTGTTTCTCGTACATTTAAAAAAAAAATTGCTTGTTTACAAAAAAAAGGAGAAAATTGAGTTTAGAGCTGTTATTAAACATTTTAATATAAAAGGGTTAACAGCAAAGGAAATAAAAAATGAGTTGGATTTAGTTGACGGCATATCTGCTCCTTCACTTGCAACTATTTATAACTGGTTAAATGAATTTAAACGTGGTCGTACATCAACAAAGGACGAACCACGCTCAGGACGTCCTGTAGAAGTGACTACACCAGAAATGATCAATAAAATCCACGATATGGTGTTAAGTGACCGAAGATTAAAGTTGAGTGAGATAATTGAGGTTACAGGGATCTCAAAAGGTAGCGTCATTTCTATTTTACATGACAAATTGGGCATGAAAAAAATTTCTGCAAGATGGGTGCCGCGTTTGCTCACAGTCGACAATAAACGCAATAGGGTGGTGGCCTCTAAAGCCCTGTTGTCGCTCATGCAACGCAATCCGGATGAATTTTTTCGTCGCTTTGTGACTGTAGATGAAACATGGATACACCACTATACTCCCGAGACGAAAGAACAGTCAAAGCAGTGGATTGCGAAGGCAAACCATGTCCAAAGAAGGCGAAAACCGTAAAATCAGCTGGTAAGGTTATGGCTACCGTATTTTGGGATGCACGTGAAATTATTTTCGTTGACTATTTAGAAAAAGGAAAAACAATAACAGGGGATTATTATGCATCTTTATTGGACCAGCTAAAAAACAAAATTGAAGAAAAACGGCCTCATTTAAACAGGAAAAAAATCCTCTTTCATCAGGACAATGCCCGTGTTCACACATGTTTACGATCAATGGCTAAAATTGAAGAATTGAAGTTCGAATTGGTCGACCACCCACCGTATTCGCCAGATTTAGCCCCCAGTGACTTTTTCCTTTTCCCAAACTTAAAAAAATGGCTGAGTGGACAACGTTTTTTTTCAAATGAAGAAGTCATCGATCGGACAAATGCTTATTTTGAGGACCTTCCGAAAACTTATTTTTCTGACGGTTTAAAAAAAATTGAGAAACGTCTAACCAAGTGTATTGAGCTTCAAGGAGATTATGTTGAGAAATAAAAAAAAAATACAAAAATAAAAACTGTTTTAATGCTTTTTTCTAAGGAATTATTGACCCACCTCGTATTATTTAAAAAAATTTCAGGCTCGTTTTCGAACACTTCTTTGCAAATTATACACCCCTAATATGTAATAATTATGATATGATATTAATTCGTGGCTGATTTCGGTCACACGTCCCAGGCGACTTTAGGCTATCGCAGCTATAAAAAGTTTTACTTCAAAAACTACTTCATAGAAGAAGGCTTTCATGTAATTGTATCACTATGATGGCACATTATGTATATAGGTTCAATTTCGTCGAATTGTTAAAACCTAGCATAGACACCGACAATAAATCAGGCAATACGCCAAGATAATGGCTCTCTCTCTGCGTTATTATTTGTCCTTGGGCTTTGATTTATTTCCCAGTATCAGAAATGAATCGGTCAGATTCCCCAAAATGCTGAAAATAAAACATGGCTAATTCGCCCTGAAATCATTAGCGGGTTTATTTTTCACGGGCTGTCACGCCAAACCAGGGCGCGGTGCTTCGTTTAAAATCTTTCACGCAGAGACAAAACGAAGAGGTGGGTGCGCCCCTAAGTGAATTGAATTTGAGGTAGGTATGTAACGGGTATCTCTGCTCAACGGACTCAAATCGCTGGCATACATCGAGATACCAACCGCTACGGACGATTTTAATTTGCATTAGTGACAAAACGCGCCGTAATAAAATGTTAATATTTTTAAGTGGCGTGCCGGATACAGGAAAAATAGCGTAAAATCGACGAAAAAAAAGGAATTCAAGACCAAAAATATTGTCACGAAATATTATACACTCCGTTAAAGGCGAGCCCGTCTGGCTCGTGACGTAAGTGGATCTCAAACTCATCCCCAAACCTCACAGCAAGAACACATAATACAGTCATGTACCGCCATGGTAGAATGCACTCGAGGCAACACAAAGCATGGAACACCTATTTTCGTGGAGGGCATTTTCATCAAAATACAATTTCAACGAGATCCTACAAGCTGAGGATAATAGTGTTGTTATTGCTCGGTATCCCCCTCCTCTTATATCCCCACTTTTCTAAAGCAGGTTTTAATACTTCAACGGGTGCGTACCGACAAATCTCGTAACAATGACAATTCATCAATCAAAAGATCAGTACATTTTCCAATAATCACTTAGGAATTGATCAGAATAATCGCTTCTCAAACATTTTTACGCACGGTTTATGAGTTTTCAATAATTTTTTTCAAGCTAATTATACCAGTGACATAATTGTCTTTATTTACGTGACTCAAAACAATTGCGTGTAACACTGTAACATAATGTTGACGAAAACTGTATGTAGAAGTGTCACGAGGTTGTGAGTCCTACAAGAGGAAATCTTATCTCGATAAATCAACATGAGATTCTCGAAAATTCGAGAAATTGTTATGGAAAAGTTGAAACGGAAAAAGAAAGCTTCCGACTGCAATCGGAATTTTTAAAATTCGTCGTTAAAAATGCATAGATTCTAAAAAAGCCCTTGATTTTGATTCTAAACGGAATATCTAAAATCTCGTCAGTATTAGAACAATCGCTTCGTTTTCAGGTTGTGACGTGTGACGTGAACGTGACGTGTGTGAAAAATTGAAAGTTGGGATATTCCCATTATTTGTCATTTGCTGTTAACATTGAATATTCGGAGAAATTTCAACAGATTTGAATGAATGCGATACAACCATAAATAAACCTTCAATATATCAGTATGTGGCAATGATTGCCTAGTGCAGAGTTGGCGAACCTTTTTACGTACGCGTGCCGAAATTTCCCAAATATTTTTTTTTAATTATGATGGTTTTAATGATCAATTTTGAAACTGTCTGTCAGAATCTACTAGATCCACCAAGTTTTTATTTATTATTTCGCGTTTCCATTTTTTGTGGGTATACATGAAATCGTTTGTTAGTGTATTAATTAGTTTAGTTCTTTACACACAAAATGACACATTCTCTCGCTACAGTGGTCTCAAGCATTGTACATCGGTCAAAATTAGAGGTTCGCGGTGCGGAATTCCCTGCCACCTGATGAGGTTAGTGTGATAATAATATATATGACGCTGCCTAAGGACCGACCTATGCAATCATATATTTACATTCAACGTAATGCTTACTGTTGAAAAGTATTTGCCTGCTATTTTTTATACAATGCGATCTGTCATTTATTATTATTGAAGTTATACTTCTTTAGGCGCGTTTGGAAAATCAGATCAGAGTGTATTTTTGGCGTGTGACATGTAACACATAATTTATTTTTTCACATAAAAATAAACGCACTCGATTGGATTCGAACCACCAATTGTTTAGAATTGTTCCGTTGCCTAGGCAGTGAATTTATTATTGTCGGCCATTTGCAATTCCTAACGTAAACAAACCATTAAACGTCATAGTGGCAGTTGTTACTTTAAAAATAAAAACAACGATAAATAATTATATAATTTAGTAATATAAGTTAAAGTGTATAGAAATAAACCAACAGCGTTCCAATAAGCGGTCCTTTTTCTTGAGTGTGTAATTTAACAAGATAATTAAGAGCTAGTCGAAGAATCTAGGTTATCACAAGTTTTGTTTTTGTTTTGTTACGCCAAAGAAGTATAACTTCTAACGCGCGTGCATAAGTACACACACCGATTTTGTATAGTTATTTTTTCTCTTCAAACGCGTGCCATGCAAATCTCGCGTGCACACTGGCCTAGTGAATATAAGGAATTTTGAATAACCGGTATAAAATTTAAGAATGACACTACGATTACAATATGACATAGGTTTGCATATCATTGATGGAAATAGATACCAATTATATGAACAATTCCCCGCCCACTTCAGGCATACGCATTACAAAAATTAACATTTATCAATTTACTTTGAAGAGAGCCACGTATATTTTTATCGCCGCTACTGACAATATAATAATTATTCAAATTACTCCCGTTCGCATAGTAGCGTCGACTTTTAATAATCAGGTAAATGTATTAGGGTGTTTGTCTATCTATGGCAGTGGTTTCCAAACTTTATGTTTAAAAAAAATCTAATCTTGGCGCCTCCCCCCCTTTATTTCATTAAATAATACAGACACCTTTTTTAAATTGCCAAATATGTACTACTTAACACAACAAAGAAAAAAAAATAATTAAGTATAAAAATAAACAAGATTTTATTAAGTAGGTACTTTTATTAAGTATATTCATTTTTTAATTAATTTGTTTTTCATGCGATGGATGTGCTTGTTTATAGCACAAAGTGCTCTTTTTCTACTAAACCGTGTCGATATTTGGATTTCATTGCAGCTAATGCAGAAAATCCCGTTTCGCATAAAAAGATG
This sequence comes from Rhyacophila brunnea, assembly GCF_057557595.1. Taxonomy (NCBI): domain Eukaryota; kingdom Metazoa; phylum Arthropoda; class Insecta; order Trichoptera; family Rhyacophilidae; genus Rhyacophila; species Rhyacophila brunnea. The sequence goes on along the minus strand of NW_028233350.1, from coordinate 38,381,965 downwards.
ATGTTACGAATGGTATAGCAGTTACCTACTTTACTTACAACTTGCATTGCTTTTCTTGACAAAGAAAGTTTTTATATTAATTCTTCACTTCGATTCAATAAAAATTGAACTAGGGTATTTGTTTCGATAATTCTATCAATTTTTTCATTTTCAGTAGTGGTCAATCCAAATTCATCATCGTTCATTGCCAAATGGATTCAATCATGGGCCCCACATCCTGAAGCGGGCCTCCTGGCCAAAATCTTTCGCGGAACCTATCGCTGAGGTTAAGGGCAGTATGGTGCTCTAAAGTAGTGTGTCCTAAATTATACACGGGAGTTATCATTTAAGTACCTATAGCAATCATCATACAGGTATCACATAAAATTGCAATGTACAACTACATATTTCAAATATTTAATAGTCTTGAAACAAAGTAGCGCCTTTTTTTAAACTATTGGATTAAATTTGTGATGCCTGTTACGCCCGGGCCCCAGGCTCTTTATAAACTATGCATTTGCAAACTGCTAACCTGTGGCTACATTTGTGTTAAACTTTTCGCGCCTCCCTTGCAACACTCCGCGCCTCCCATTTTGGAAATCGCTGATCTATGGTAATTATGCGACTTAAACTAAAATAATTACTTTTAAATAACGAATATACAGTTTTATAATTAATATTTTCTACTTACTTATAATAATTATTATCTATTTAGGTAATGTTAATTAGTATTTCTAACAGATGCGTCATTATGCGACTAACAGCTTTGCGAGCGCTAGATCTGCTGGTGAAAGAGAGTGTAAGACCGGGCAGATTGGAGCAGTCAGCTAAATCATTATTATTATCCACCAATATTCCGAACAGCCGAAGCGGGAAATAAATTCTTCCCGTATGCAACTTACTTGACGGATTAATATTTTGCATGCTGCACATCTGCCAGCCAGCGCTCGAAATGGAAAAGTGTACGAACCGGAGCGCTCGACAATTTTCTGAAGATATTAACAATATAGTCATCAAATTTTATGCATATTTTATAAAAGTAAGTGTGTTAGATTTCTTGTTATATTATGGTTTGCGACTTATTTTTTCTACGAGACGGAGCGATAACTTTGCCGATTTCAAGAACCGGAACGTTGCTCCGATGGGCTCCGGTCCATTTCGAGCCCTGATATTCCCGCATAATATCCCCATATCTAATCCTCCATATTCTAATGAACACGTGGTCTGCGACTTTCTGCTTACTTAACGCAGTAGCAGGGAGGACTTAGAGCAAGAGTTTACGACGTTTACGTAAATATATTATCAGGCAGCGGCGATTTTCTTTAACGCAGATGACGCAATCAACCGGTGAAATGATTTAAAAGGAGGCCTCGAAAAAGTTCAAACCAGTCGTACAATTACTTATTGAATTATACCGAAATATAAAAAAGATGTGTATTTCTCAGAAATTGATTATAAAATATTACGTACTCAAAGCAAAACAAAATCCCTGCAACTAATAACGTCATAGTAAATATACCTATACACAAAAAAATAAACCACTACTATAACGTGACGTCACTGTAATCTTCAATTTCAATTATTTTTTGTCACAGGTGAAATTTTAGGAAATAAATAGATACATTGTTATTTTTACAGTTTAGTTGGAATAATTTATAGTTCGTATTACATATTTTAATGTTTTATCGTGAGAAGAAGTCCCTAAACCCGCCACTGCCAACAGGTTTGGGGGGCCCTTGCGAAAAATTTACGTGTGTGATAAATCACTATTGAATGGAATGTTTCATATAAATTAATGTTGTTTTACACACAAGATTGTGAAAATGCGATTGTGAGAATCTATCTCCGCATAAACCATTTGCAGATAGCTTCATCATTCAGAAATATTTTTTCAAAATTTGCTAAGATAAAAAATATATAAACAAGATGTTAATACAAACCTCTACTCTGTGGAGGCCCATATGATCCTAAACAAATATATTATACTAGCAAATAATATCAGGTGGCTGTGGAACCTGTCAACATTATCATATCTTATCCTTTCTCCTCCTCTCTAATATGTTTACGTGTATAGTGTGAGCTGCTACATCAGCCTAGCGGAGTCTTTGTAGTCTCCTGACTTTGCCGAGCACGCCATCGCCGAGCCCGTTCATTTGTCAAACGCCGACGCTTAGCTGATGTTTCTTCCTCATCAATAATGTTTCTATTTTCTGATCGATTATTTATGTTGATTACGGTTACGGTAGGTACATTACAGCACACTATCCCTATTATAATTACACCTTAATATATCTCTTGAATAACATAATAATTTCTAGATACTCTAACCCAGGGGTAGTCAACCTGTTTATACCTACCTCACACTTTTGTATCTCTGTTAGTAAAATTTTCTAACCGCCCACCGGTTCCACAGTAATGGTGATTTATAAAGTAGGGAAGTGTCTTTACAAAATTGAAAATATCTGCCAAATAAAAGGCATCATTCTTTACTGGTTTTAACTGTTGACACAAATTGGTCTCATTATTACTTTCCAAAAATTGTATGACACTAAAAAACGAGCGAAAGATGTACCCTTTGACAGCCACCGAATTTCTGTGTGCAAAAGTAACCTAATAAAATCTTCATTATTGTCCTGGGAAAGCTGTCGAAACATTCTATCATTTTTTGAATTGGATTTGATCTTGTTTACGGCTCGAATTATTAATGATGAATAGAGTCTTGTACTTGGATGTTTAAACATAATGAAAATGTTTTTAAAACCCCTACCGCCCATCGTGAAAGCTGGAACGCCCACTAATGGGTGGTAGGGACAGGTTAACTACCCCTGTCATAAACCATAGATACTTTTACGCGTATAAATAGCTTGTATGCTACAAGTATAGATAATTTTATTTTCCTGATCGGAGAATAAACAAAAGTATAATTAAAATATTTTCAACAATAAGTCAAGTCAAAAAAAAATTTAATGCACCGTTACGTAAATAAGTATGTATTTTGGTCAACTGGTCACCAATAAAATATATTATGAAAATTCGATTCACAGTACCTACCTAATTAGGTCTCTTATAATAATCTAATCAGATAAGCGGTTACAAATCTATATACTTACCTAATATTATTATTTTCGTTCTACTTTCTTCTATTTCCATAAATGGCTAACCCAATTACATCAACAAAAAAAATATAATACCATAGCATATGAAAGACACCGGTGTTACTCGATGTGATTGATTAATAGCATCCTATAACACAAATTAAAAAGTTATTAGGTGGATAAAATTCATCCCATTTTCCCAACCTGTTACACCTCAAAACCCTACTGTCATGCGCAACACACTACATACAAATAATAAATAGTATTTGAAAACTTACATCTATTTCTCAAATCTTCATAGTCTGCCTTGTGTCTGGTGGAAGTGCCACGCCTTGCCGACATAAATTTTAACGAATTGTAAAACTTTTTTAGATTTGCAAACAAAACACTATAATCTGTCATTTGGAATAGGTTAAACGTTAAACTCAAACTTATTCGATCTGTCATACGTCAAAATTAGTGTTGCCAGTAAAAACTTTACGAAGTACCTATATTTTTTTAAAACATTCTATTTCTATTCCAGACCAACAAGTGCATGAACAAATTTAAAAAAAAAAGTGAAAAGTGTTAGGTAAGTATATAAAAACAGAACTGATAAATAGGTAACATTTAAAACATTTTACTATAAATAAAATTTATTATTGTACATTTTATGATCATGTTTTTTTTATATTGTTCAGCCATGGATGGAATACATTATTTACACAGGTATAGATTTCATTGGTTTGGATCAAGCAGATTTGGTACAGTTCGGTTATGAGGAATACAGCGGAAAACACATTTTGAAAATACCCGATATACTGGATTATTTGTTAGTTTGGGTTAGGTTAACCTAACAAATAATCCAGTATATCGGCTATTTTCAAAATGTGTTTGCCGCTGTATTCCTCATAACCAAACTGTACCGCAGATTTTAATCGAGAAATTATTTTAGTATGCCGGAGTCTGGTTTTATGTAGGACAGGCTGTCAGTTGGCACATGGCACTCAGCCAATTCCAGCTTTGAGAAACTATTTAAAAAAAAAAAAAACGATTTTGTGTTCAAATAATCAAAAACAAATGATGGTAAATAATGTTTTTCAGATTTTGTCTCGTGACTCGTAAGCGAAGCAGTGACTGGTTGACATTATGAACATGATATATCCATTTTTTTAATAATCTGGGCAGCGTGCATACGACGGAATGCCACGGGTCAGAAGAAAAAACCAGTGGCATTGCAATAACAATTCCAATGTATGAACTAACTGTATACCTACCTATTCTGTTTATTGAATTTTATATATGGGTTGGACTATATGGTATCCCAACTAACCATTAATTTCATTTAAGAATCAACCCAATATACTTAATTAAATATAGATACATAACAGTGGTGATGAGTGGAGGTAGGCTGTGGAGATCTGACATAAATAGTGCACACTAAACTTTGTCAGTTATCATATTAATGTTTTCATTGAAGAGTACAAATTGCAGATGGTGTAAGTAAAGTAAAATTCAATTAAAATGTTGCCTAACCAAACCATAATAGATAAAAAATATTCTTTTAGAGGTCATCCATATATGATGTCACACTCTAGGGGAGGGGGTTTGATATAATGTGATGATTTACGACATGGGGGTAGGGGGGGGTCAGAGAAAATGTGATGTCACAAAGTAAGCAATAATATGTATGTCATGATGTCAATAGGCGATATTTCAAAGAAATACATTTGTTTTTTAACATTTTGGGGGGGGGTGTCAAAAATGTGACGCAATATAGACAGGGTGGTAATAGATTAAAAATAGCCAAAATCATGTGACGTCGTATATATATGACGAGTTAGCTATAAAATAATTTTAGATATTTTATAGATTATAGAAGAATATTTTTTATGGTATCATTGAGGCAGTTTCAATAGAATTTTAAAAAACTAATCTAACACCATCTGCAATTTGTATTTTTAACTCAATGAAAACATAAGTATGCTTGACAAAATGTAGCATGCAATATGTATGTCAGATCTCCACAGCCTACCTCCACTGGTATCAGTGACGTCCCTAGACAAAATGCCGCCCCCAGGCAGCGTCAAAATGCCGCCCCATTTTTTTTATATCTAAGAAATGTGTTGTATCAATGCATTAATAACAAAATATATACCACTAAAACATACAAAATTAAATTTAGATATTAAAAGCGAATAAACATAATATTAGTTAGACACTTACCCAAATCACCAGAGTCTGAGATTCTATTTGTTGATATGTCTGACAAATTTGGTTTGCAGAGTACCATTTAGTAATAATACGCAGATGTATTATTTTCACACTATTTTTCTATGCTATTATTGTACAACATGTAAACAAAATCATTTTCCTTATCATTCATTTAATATGAACATACTTTTAATCACAAATACACTATTAATTAATTGTCTCAACACTCAACCGTTACAATAAACAAACTTTCCTGGCCTTTTTTGTAGCAAATTCCGTAACTATGTCATCCAAATCTAATTTATATGCCATTTCTGCTTCAATAGACAATATTGCAAGTCCATTTAGCCTTTCTTCGGTCATCCTATATCGGAGATAATTTTTAATAGTTTTCAGTTTTGAAAAACTCCTCTCTGCGCTAGCCACCGTTATTGGCATTGTCAATATTATCCTAATTGAAGTGACCGTATTTGGATAGATTTCTTTCAAATTATTATCATAAACAAATTTTAATACGTCATGTGGCGAAGACTTTTCAGTAAAAAGTCTACACAGTAATTTTAACTCCTCACAAAGCTCCACTGCATCGACATCAGATGTGCCGTTTGCAGTGAGTTTAATTTCTAAATTTTGACAATCTTCCAATAAATTTTCAGGAGTCATGTTTCTTAAGAGGCTAATATTATACATAAATTTGAAAAATCTTCCATGATATTTTAATTCCTCAAATCGATCTTCAATTGAATTTATAGCCTTATCTACTACCTGATTGAAAAACTCGACTTCAAATTTTTTTTCAGGGCTATGTAGAGGCGTTTCATCACAACTCTCATACTCGAAATATTTCAGTACTCTTCGTCTTCTGCAATCTGTTTCTTTGGGAAATTCTGCAGGTATTTCGAGGGCTTCTGCTAATTGGTGTGCGATTATTTTCATTTGTACTAAGCCATTTTTTCTATAATTACGCAAAAAATTTAAAACAGCTTCAATGGAATCAAGCGCGCTGGTTATATTAAATTCTATCATTTGCAACTGTTTACTGACTGGATTTATAGAACTCAAAATATCATACCAAACTATGAGACAATTTATAAATTTAAAGTTGCATATATTTTTTGATAATGCGATGGCATCATTTTTGGTCTGCAAACTATTTTCAGTGTGTGAATTGGCATGTTTCTCTTCAATATACAATAAGGCATCGTAAATTTCTACCAATTGGTATCTAATAGGCCTGATTGCTTCGATTCGGGACTCCCATCGTGTATCAGAAACTGCCTTTAATGTTAATGATGGTAAAAATTTTAAAAGTATATTCCATCTATCAGTAGATGCCGAGAAAAAAACATAAATCTTTTGGATTAACCCACAAAATGATATCGCATCTAAGTTGCATTTTGCAGCATCATTTACCAGTAAATTTAGCGTATGTGAGTTACAAGGTACATAAAATGCACGAGGATTTATGTCTCTAATATGCTTTTGGACACCATTCTTTTTTCCCCGCATATTCCCACCATTATCATAACTTTGACCTCTCATGTTATGTGTATTTATGTTTAAATTTTCTAGTTCTTCAACAATGCGTTTTGCTAATCCTGCTCCAGTTTTATCGTCAATTTCTATAAAACCTAAAAAATGCTCACGTACTTCCTCTGAGTGTTTTCGAACAAATCGTACTATAATCGACATCTGTTCTATATGTCCTATGTCAGGTGTACAATCTAATATAAGAGAAAAATATTTTGCCTCATTTAACATATTAATAATTTCTGATTTGATTTTTTGCGACATTATGGCAATTAATTCATTTTGAATTCTTGGTCCAAGATAATGAGTAGTGCTTACAGCTTATGGTTTTCAAATGTTCCTTAATAACATTATCAAACAGTCCAAAACATTCAATTAATTTTAAGAAATTTCCATTGTGCAGTGTGTTGATTGTGGACTTAGGTCCGCGTAAAGCCATATTCTGCACCGCCATGACTCGCAAAACTGCACATAATCGAGTTAAAATTGACCGCCACCGTATAATTTCTTCATTGAAAAGTTTTTGTTGACAACAATCAATTGTTTTATTTAGCTTTAATCTGATTAGAATATCTTGCCAGATTGAAAAGTTTTCGTGGTGATTTTTTGACTTTTCGTGGGTTTGTATAGTTTGCGACAAGTTTTTCCAATTATCATAGCCAACTGATGATCCCATTCCAGTCTCACATTTTTTTTATTAAATATTATACAGCAAAAGCAATGCGCAGAATCATTTTTTACAGAATACACTAACCAAGTTCTTTCATATGTTTCGCCATTTTTCAACGTACGTTCATAATATGCATTGGAAAACTTTCTATTGCACGTATTGATAGGATAATCAGCAAGTTTTTTCTGTATAGGTCCTTTTTTTAATATCATTATCCTTGTACTTTCATCAAGAAAACTTGGCCAAAAATGTGGATCATCAAAATTATTGTCTTCTTCTTTGTCTAAATAATCAAAATTATCGTCGTCTGAATTATTATCATTGGCATCGTAATTTACATTCTCTTCTAGCGTTGTAGCATCTGATTCTTGAATTATTGGTTCTTTAGTTTTAGACGATAGGTATTCTGCGCTGACTTTCTGATTTTGCTTTTCACTCTTGATAAAATAATTGTTAAGTGTACCTGTATTATTTGTAGCATTTGCCTCCTTTCGTTCTCTTATCTTTTTATACGCTGCTCCTGAAAGTCGTTGTCTTGCACTCATGTTGATGATTTAAATAAACACAAATCCACACTATTATCAGCAAAAGATATGTTTACAAAAAACAAATTAAAATAAGGTATTGTTATTCACAGCACAATAATTACTAACAAATAGTAGTAAACAGATGATATTATAATCTAGGTAGGTATCTACTAGTGTAAATTTTTATTACAATTAGCTGGTACTTAACGTAAATACCTATTATATGCACGAATACTAGATTATGTCAAATATCAATTTTACAATAGGTACATCCAGCAACTTTTAAATCTCGCGGGTGACTGGCAAAAATGTTTGGATAAATTAAAAAATACGGATGTATATACCTATAAATCTCCACCATAATTTTTATGTTTCGTTACCTACGTTGACATATTGGTATAAAATATTATTTTGTTTCAATAACTTCTTGGCTCATTGGCGCCATATAATTGGCTTTTGCGCAGCCACTGTAATGAAAGGAGCTCTTTAATCTGAGTAAATGACATTATATTATGCATAATGTGTCTAGGTGGCAAAAAACTCGTAAAAATATTTTTTATTGGCATTTGTATTACGAACCCGAGCAGTTAAAAATAATAGAAAAAATCACTGGCTGAGAGTGGTGACATCATACTAAAATCGCCGCGAATACCTACTCACTACTGGGTAATAAATAATATAATTAAAAAACATCCGGAGCCGTGAAGTACTACAAATATTCGGTGCTCCGGCGCCGTTCCTGCTCCGGGTAAAACCCCATTACTGCTCTGCTCCTGCTCCGAGCTCCGCTCCAACGCTCTGGTTATAATGTAACTAAGATTAGGTACTTAGCTATTTCTATATAATACCAAATGATCCTCCTCGGTTTGCCGCCCTTCGAGTATCTGCCGCCCCCAAGCGACGCTCAATCTGCCTACCCCCACGGGACGTCACTGACTGGTATATAATTTGAAATCACTTTAAAAACACGATATTGGAAAAAAAGACTAGATTTGGGTTCAAGTTCCATTCGCTACACATTTTTTTAACCCTTTGATCGCCATGGGGGTGACCGGCACTGGGTTAGTCCAAGGAAGCCGTGGAGGTCACCGGTGACCGGCAAGGAAGACCTACGTTTGAGTTGATTTCCAGCACCGGCGGGCACACGCGCTGTGTATTATCCTATATGAGGTGGCCGGCATGGCTCTTCTGTATGTTACTGCAGCTTGGCCTGAGAATATTCATTCAAAGTAACTATAGATAGGCTCATTAATATAAAGAATGTAAGTAATGAAAAAAAGTTTTCCTTTTAAATCGTAAACGTGTTTTTACCAATTTAAAAATGAAAATTGAAGAGATTATAAAAACGTAAGTTATAAAAAAATAGAATTACAAAAATGATTATAATGTATACGTATATTTCCAGTTTATGTGTATCCAGGTATACTACACAGTTTGAAAACTTTTATTCCGTATTTGTGCCTTTTCTGTTTATCTACCTCAATATAATTCAACCTCAAAATAGCACCATGCTCTCGTCAACACATATGGACAGGTGACCAGCGAAATATAATTAATTAACCTGTTGGCATCAGTGAATTTTTAAAGTTTCGTTGAATTAGTGTGTTATACCTATTCAATAGTAGTAATATCGTGTTATCTTCTTATTTCTCATAAGTATACCTGACAAGTGTGCTCTTTTTCTCAGATCTCCACAGCCTACCTCTTTTCAAAAGTCACCTTTCGCCACTGCCTCCTATAGTACCTTTTATCTTTCCCAGTAATTTATGTTTGCTGTTTCGTATTCAAAAGAAACCAACAAACAAACATACAAGAAAAAGCAGCATTTCATAATTATATCACAAACCGCAGCCCTCGATTGGAATATTTTACGAACCGGACCGCTCGATAATTTTACAAAAATATTAACATGATGTGTCTGTTAAGTGTTAAAAAAAGTGTGTTAGATTTTTTTATGTTATATGCATATCTAGCTCGTACGGTCAAATTAATATGTTCACGACACGGAGGGATAATTTTGGGGATTTTACGAACCGGAACGGCGCTCCGGTCATTTCGAGCCCTGACAAACCGTGATATGAGTTGTGAAAATGGAGAAGAAAATATTCAATCATTATAATTTTTTATGTATCTTACATTTTAGAAATTAATCATTCTTTCTTTTGACCATGTCCGAGCGTAACATGATCATATGGGCCTCCAGAGTGGAGGTTTGTATTGACAGATTTTTGTTTTTTATGAGAAATGGATTAGCCACTTGCTCAACCTGATTAGGTCCATACTCACTCCAAACACAAATTGAAAAACAATGTGTATTTACCAGACCCAGGATTCAAACCTAGGACCCATGACATTATAGGCCAGTGAAGGCGAACCCATGGCACGCGATTTTTAAAAAATAATCTATAATTTACACTACAAAATGGTATTTGGGAAATTTTGGCACACATAAGTATGTAAAAAGGTTCGTAACCCTTGTTATAGCTGACGCATAAGCCATTTCCTTTGCCAATTCAAGGTAAATAGCGACATTCAGCGTTTCTTCCCAAAATACATTGTTATATCTCTATTAAAATGGTTTAGACTAGAGGTGGGAAAATTGGTCGATTTTGAAGACTAAGTATACTTAACTACCAGTATTAAAAAATACTTAGTATCGAAACTTGTTCCAAAATACTTACTAGTATTTGAAATATCGGCTATAATAGAATCGTTAAAAATACATCCGCTTTTCGGAAAGTCCCATTTTCGAGACAGGTATAGCTGGAACTATGGCACTAGTCACTCCTGTTTCAGTAGAAAATACTGGAGCATTAAAAGCACTTGTTTCATTTATCTGTAAAGCATTTTCATTTACAGGTGGAGCTATATTTTGCCTGGCAAATTCAATATGAATAGTTGGGTGCTTGCGCTGTAAAAGTTTCTTCAAATTTGACATTGACTTGTATGAATTTTTTATTTTACAAACATTACAGATGGCATAATTTGTAACTATTTCTTTGGAACGATTCCACACGAAACTTAACCTTTTAGTAGCCATTTTTACACAAATTGTTTATTAAGTATACTATAATTATTATCCATTTATACAATCACGCATACAATTTGAATTCAGTTTATGTTTATAAGTTCCAATTATAACACTAAAAAATCGAGAAACTCGACGTGACAAAACCAGATAAACGCGTAGTCAGTTAGCGTTATCAGAACTCCGCTATTCCGGCTTGCGACTGACGTCAACTCAATGTAAATGTCTAACTCAACTGAAACTAAAACCAGTCGCATACTATACATACGTGAGTCGCGACGCCGAGGTGTGATGATTTCATACGTAGCAAGACTACGAACTATATAGCGGACGGCGAGATCACATACCATGCGTCGAACTACGGAACTCGATAAAGTCTCATACTCAACTGAAACTTAAAACTAAAACTAAGGCGAACTCAAATAGTATACTATAAAACGAGTGACCATTTCTGTCCTTCACTATACCAACTTTACAACAGAGGAGAAAGGGAGAACAATGACAGTTGAGTATAATATCACGGCTAGACATACGTGTATCATGATATCTCGCTCGCGCGCATTTAATATCAATAGCGTTGAAAGTCAATCAGCATTACGCGAGTCACTGCGATGACATCATCGAATGCGTTCGAATTCGAACATTTAATACGTTTCAAGTTTTTTGAAACAAGTTTATTGGGCCACAAATACTTAGTATGGATAGTTTCATCCGAAACTTAAGTACACAAACTGGTGACAGTATTTCCAACTCACCTCTAGTTTAGACATCTTCCTTTACCACCATTGAATATTTTTTTATGTCTGTCTTTTGAGTAGAGATTATCTATAAACTACGTTAAAGCAGTGCTTTTTTTTTAATAATTGAAAAAATATTTTATATTTCGTTAATAAATGTTTTGGAAGATAATAATTCTAAATCCATCAAGTAATAAATTACAATTTTTCTTGACTGCAATGATTGACTTACTGCGTTCATTCTTTGCAATAAACAGTTTCAGAATATTGCAAAATATTTTTACAGAAGAATTTTATTAGTTTTGCTTATTTTTTTCAATTTAGGGCACTGCGTGGCACTACTCAGGACTACCGATAAATCCGCCCCAAGATACTTACCGATTATTCAGAATAAAACATCAGCAGTTGTTACTCACCAATTCTTTACTTTTACCTCATTGAGTCTTAAAATTCATTTTGAGTCTCCAATCAAACCAGATGCATTGATTACCAGATAACATAATAGATTTTCAGGTGTAGTAGTACGTAAGCATTTATTTAAAAATGGAAAAAATATAAAATCTAAACTAACAAGGTACTGTGTTTCTCCAAGTCCACATGCATTGTGAGTCATTAAATAGGTAATATAATGCTTCAAGTACATTATGATGCATGTCGCGTACTGTTACGCTGTCACGGCCATAAATATAGTCTATGGTTTCGTTATTTTGCAGAATATTTTGAACGATTAAGATCTCTGTAAATTCAATGATGGAGAGTGCCAACTTTAATGTATTAGTATTTTGAATTATTATTAATACTAACTTTAACAGTTTCTATGTGTGCGTATGTTAAAATTACTTGCAATATTGCATCCAAAAATGATATTTTGAACAGAACCCAACCTGCAGACCATAGATAATAGACAAAATTCTTATAGGAAATACATAGTGCCAACCGCTAAAAACAAAAAACACGCGATTTTGACATGAGTCAAAAATGCATAGGCATGTGGAAAATGATAAAAAACGTTCATTGAGTCATGTGGGTGTCGATACAATGAGGTACGCATGAGGTGACCTCATTGTTGTTCTGGTTCGGCAGATTTTGCTAACTGACAATGTTCAATTAAAGGTTCAAAATGTGCTACGGGATGGGAGCATCAGTCGGAACATTTTAAACACCAAGAAAAACGATGTCACACACCTTTTTCCCGTAGCGGCAGCTTATTGTGACGTCACGTGATAGTACGCAACGTGCATTATAATATATTTGACGCTTTAATGTTAAAGAATATTGTTCTATAACTGTGTACTATATTGAATAAAATAATAAAGTGTTTCCAAATTCACAATGTTAATTTGTAGACTGCCTTCTATTATAAGAAAGACAGTTGAAACAAAGTAAATTTATTGTTTTTCCTTAGTTGTCTTATAATTTTTTATAAACATTGTACAAAAAATATTATAGGTAGAATTACAATGCAAGAAACCATAAAATTCGTAACAAACATGAAAACTACAGGAATGTTTTTTTAATGAAATGCCAAAACCACAATACTTAAATAAAGTTAAAAATAATCATAATGTTATATCTAATCAACATCTAATATTAAAAAAATAGATGAAATAGTTAAAAATAAATTTTGAATACATCAATATTTTCCATATTTTATAAGAAAATATTTTATAGAATTCTTGCAATAATTTACGCGTTATCATATTCTAAAACTAAACGGATCGTGTATGCATTAACAGATTGAGTACCAAATCGTCAGTGTAACTACAATTTAAATGTGACAAGACGCGTTGTGTTGTAAAAAATTTAAATAAATTTCAGGATTAGCCCCGAATTCGAAGTTTAAATGACGGATTAACTTATGGGTCGATTGCCATAGGAGTGACGAAATATCTTTAACAATGCATATCAATATTTCATCATAGGATCAAAGATATATCTATCCCATTTTTCTCTACTTTACAGGAGACCCTAAATATAAAAATGCACAGACTGCGTTGGATCGGCCACGTGCATAGAATGCCGGAGGATATGCCAGCAAGGCGGGTTATGTACGCAACCCCCGAGGGAGAGATAAGACCTGGACGGGCGAAATTGAGATGGCTGGACTGCGCTACAGAAGATTTAAGAATGCTCCGTCAAAGCAACTGGAGAGTGTCGGCGGTGGAATACATTTAGCTTCACTTGAATTTAGCACCATTACGTTGATTCGATAAATCTTTAAGAAACTTTATAAATTATTGCAATTTGCGATAATAGGCTCAATCTGAAAATGCATACCTAACGTCATCCATATTATCATCAACTCATTTAGTGTGCATGCAAATGTCTACATTTGACTGACCTTGAGTGAAAAAATAAACACAAAAACATTATTCTTTATGGCTTTCAGAAGGCGCGTAAAAGAGTTTATACATAAAATCACATTTTGCTTATTACAATACAATTAAATAGAAATTATGACTTGGTAATGATTGAAATTCAACATCAGGACTGCCCCAGAGCGAGGTTTGGGCTAAAGTGAAGGAGAATGAATAAGTGGTTCCATATCATCGCTATCTGAATGATCCAAATCACTTTTGGCTGGAAAAAAACACAAACACATGCGTTAACGAGTCATACAATAAACACAAAAAATTATCCTTGCACCAAAGTATTTATGATAACAATGTGTTGTTGGTTTTTTTCTATAACACACATTAATTCTTATGGATAGCAAGTTACATGCATTTATTTAGAGATCAATCCAAACTAATTTTAGTCAACAGGGAAAACAAAACTTGTAAAAAAAACATAATTTTAATAATACTATAATATTCACAAGAAAAAATATTTTCGGAAGTATTCGCAGTGTGTACTATTCTTGGTGTAAACATGTTAAACTGTAAAAAGTTAAAATCTTAATAAAAATATTAAAAGTATGACTACGTTTATGAATTATAGTATCAAAGTTGTCAACTCAACTTTTGTCATAAAATGAGTTAGCAATGTTGTCAGTTTGTACAACTTTTCGAGCCACACAAAAATACAAGAGCTCATTAAATTTAGGTTTAACTTAAAACTTATTGGAATAATGACATTTTCAAACATTGCCAACTACACCTCCGAATTTAAGAACAGAAGGTGTTAACTCCATTCTAATCAATTACGAAGATAATAAATGATGTTATTTATTGTTACATGACCTAATATCTTCATGTGTGACATTTCGACAGTTAGTTTCAAATTATGTCAACTCCTAATTTGAATGTTTTAAATTAATTTTGAAATAAATTGACATGTTTAAATTTTAATATATTTTTAATGATCTACCTTTTAATATGTTCGCGGACACGTCTATAAACGTCATATTCTGTCAGATGTGATATGACAGGACATCCATTGACGTCCTATACTGTGGAACGGAATACGACATGACGTTTATAGAACTCGTATTTTGGATTTAAACAATATGTTCTCTGTCTACTTGTGTCACAGTGCGAACATATTTCCATTAGTGTCATATCTTAAGACTTCATTTCTATGTATGTATCTAAATCGAAAAGTTAAAAAAAGTAAGTAAAACATTCTTAATACATTAATTTCAATTGTGTCATATCACTAACTCGTATTAGGTAACACGTGTCTGCGGATGTGTTAATTACATTAAAATCTTTGCTGTACCGATTATAAATAGTTGCCAAAAGTTTTTTCTTTTTTTCTGTCGAAACTGTGAAAATGTGAGTTGACATCTTTTGAAACTATAGTAGGTACTCATATATAGGTAAATCATTCTACAGTGGCACCATAGGCATTTTGCGTATGCAATGGAATTGTTTACTGCAATGCCTGATTTAATGCTAAAAAACAATACATACCACTACAACTGCAAATCGCTTTTTCCGTACCCATGGTGCCACTGTAGAATGATTTACCTATACCTAACAACAATATCAATAATGTCTAACTATGAATATTTTTTGAAAAAAAAAAATATAACATTGTTTTTAATCAGAGAATACCTAATTTAAAGCAGCAAAATGGAATAATTTTCTTTTATTGCGTTTATGTGATTTAAAAATATTTCTATCTTCTTTGTATTTAACCGATAAAAGTTTAAAAAAAAATCTGATGCATAATGTAATTATTGACAACTGGAACCATTTCATAGTATGTAAAAATGTTAAAAATCAAATAGACTATAGATTATATATCTTATGAATTCTATAAATCAAAACGCAATATACAATCTATTTACATAACCATAACCAAGACATAATATTTCAATGGGGAGAAATACACATAAACATAATGTTAGTATTAGGAAATAAATCCTTTTACAAAACAATAACTAAGGCGTTTATTTCAAAATAAGGGTAGTAGACCATTTAATATTTAGTTTTTTTTCAATCATACTGTATTTTAAAATTCAACCTTCCATTGCAATACAAAATATAAACAAAATTAAATCAGACAAATCAAGATTTATTTACTTATATCTTTCCATTGATCTGTGATTAATTTTTAAAAAAATTACAATATGCTTTTGATAAGTGTTGAAAGTTTTAGATAATTCCATATTGTGCGAAATACAGTTGAACTTAGTTATTACGAGGAAAATGGGACCGACTGAATTTGCTCGTTATAAGCATTACTCGTTATATCAGAGAATAGGTATTTTTAAATCAACAGTCACATAACACAAAAAGTCACAATTCAAACAAAAATACACAATTAGAATTTTTCCCCGAAACAAGCATGGCGTTCATAAACTACAAATAAAAGAAGTTGTTTATTGTAATGAACGCTGGTAGGTACCTACTGACTTCAGTTTGGATTTTTTACATGAAATTTCAACCATATGCGTGGATACTTTTTCATTGTTCTCGGCGAAAACACCAATTAGGTACTTAGACACTTAACTGTCATGAACGTAATCTGATCCCGGCGGCATCGGTCTACGGTCGGATTTTATTGCTTAGGGTCGAAAATGTTTTAAGAAAATTTTTGACGATATTTTTGCTCGGTATATCCGATAAGTAGCTCATTATAAAAGTGAATAAATGTATGGAAAAAATCATAATAAAATGTCAACCAATGTTTCCTCATTAATCCGAGATCTCGCTATGTTCGTGATCGTAATAACTGAGTTCAACTGTACATGTATTTTTTAATAGATTTTGATGATACGGGGACTTCAGAAATAGGCGCCTCAATTGTTATTCACACCAAACCTTAAACAAAGTATTTACAAAAAACCAGAAAGTTTAAAACAAAACCAAACAGCAGACCTCACACCTAAGGCAAGCACTTAAACGGAACTTCATGCAAATATAGTTAGTACATGCGGATATTCTTTGTAATATTATATTAAAACTCTGAAAGCATTTTATCATATATTTTAAATTCCAATATTACAGTTATAAAACTATTAAACATCACCAATAGTATTAAAATATTTTATACACTTTTCCTAAATTCGTCAAAACACATTCAGTACCATGTTACACATTTTACAAAAAAAGGAGAAAAAACTTACAGAAACACAGCTGGTAATAATTAATACTCTTAATACTTATTTGAGTCAAGTTTTAATGTCAATAATATAGTTGATTAAAATGTTTTAACGTTATCTAATTCATCATTCTAAAAAGGATGCAATATGTAAATTTACTGAATAATTATTACAATATAATGCTGTCCACCAATAAATGATATTTAATTCCAATTTCAGGTGATTGAAGATGCATTTTAGCTTTGAAATAGTTACAATAAGTGCATTTCGCTGTAAAATAATACAACTTTAATTAAGTCTAATAATATTAAAGTCATGAATCATTTATATATACAGTAAAACCTCGTTAATACGAATTCCACGGGACCGAAAATCGAAAAAAAAAATCAAATTACGAAATGTATGGGAGGAAAATATTGAAAAAAAAAATTTTTGATTTCCGTTAATTTCAAATTACCGATTCAATTCTCGAAACATTTCCAATTTGTCAACACAATTGTTTGGCATTGGTTCTCTAGTAAAACTATGTGAAAAGAAACAGGTGAGTTATTGTTGTTTGGATGTGTCATAAAATGTCAGGATTATTTTTATTACTTTCATAAAATAAGTAATTTATGATGTTTTAAGAAAAGTCAGTCACAATTTTCAATGACTGGCTCATGAAATAGTGTACTTTATTACGATTAATTGAATATTTTTACATGGCAGGACTCTGAAATCATTTCGAATTACGAAATTCAAATTAAAGGTATAGTTTTATATGAAAATAATGTTCAAGGGACTTTTTTGTCACGAAAATTTCGAATTACGGCGAATTTCGAATTATCAGTGTTCTTATTAACGAGGTTTTACTGTAATATGAAATATTAATGAAAAATCACTTAAAAATAACAGTATGTACCTAACTATCATGGTAATTCATATGTATCACATATCACATTAAACCATTTTTTCCTGCATTATTTATGACAGCACATTTCCCCATCCTCAAAAGTGTGAATAATACAATATCTGTGTGGACTTATTTATGTAAGTATACAATACATAAGAAATGAAACTTCTGTAGAAATATATGATCGTAACACTTAGAACCAGAAATGACCACCAATTACCAACAGCATACTAGCCGGTTAAAGTAATCCAGGCACTCCATTGACGAATAAGTCAGATGACTTAGGCCCATACCAATACAATGCATCCTCCATATGGAAAAGGGGAAAAGGTTGCTGACCTATTCTGCTAGTATGGTATCCTAGTCTGGCTGCCATATTGCTATAAAGGCTTTTATTTAGATTAGTATTGCCTTAAGTCGTATTATGAACACCTGCGTATTATGTAGAAACTACTGTAGTACCTAGTAAAACGCTGGAACATACTTGAATTCGGATACAAGTGTTAATATTTCGATTTAACATTACATGACTGCTAAAATATTACCCCCCCCTCAAAATATTGTTTTATTTTTTTTATGGGTTTATTAATGTGTTACGTGTTGCTGTTAAATTACTATATTTTTAAAATAGACTTAAAAATTCCAAACAATTATAGCCATAAATACAACTTGACAGATATTGAGAATTGGTGTGAAATTTAAACTTCAATCCGTTGTATTTGATGGATTTTTAATTTACCATTCTTAGTTCACGTACAATAAGTCAAACAAACATTCTACGTGGTGAAAATTTTGTCAAAAAAACACAATATTAAGGCTAGTTGAAATTAACTTAAATTGAGTCTAAACATACCATAGATAGAAGAACCCAAAAAATATAAGAAATTTAATGTTCTTTGACAATAATAAGTCAGAATTTTTTTTTTATTTATAACAAAAAAAGTTTCACGTACATTGTAAAACAATGTTATGACGCTACTGCCTTGCAGCTATATTTTGAAGTTGTGTTATTATCTCATGTGGGTGTGGTGTGCCAATAATTGTTTAACTAAATACACATAATACAAAGAAATAAAAAAATAAAAAAGCTTTTTATAAACTTCAAAGTGTTTACTTAAATTCAGCTTGGCAAGAAAATAGCATACTTAAATTATTATCATTACTTTCAACAGGTTATAATACACAAATGAATGAAAATAATATCGACTCTGAAAAGGAAAAAGGGCGTAATCCATACAAATCAAATTTTATAGGAGGCACAAAAACGTTTTTGTTATGGTTTTCGGTCATACAAAATAGACCACCTTAAAATGCATAAGTAATAATTTGGTTTTTATATTCCCATTAGTCGTTTTTCCCACGTCACTTCCTTCTTTTTTTCAAATTGTTAGCTAAATTTAGATAAAAAAATTGTCATTTTGTCGCTGTATTTTAAATACCTCCTATGTGGTTAGAGTCATATTCTGAGATAATCGAAAAAAAAAACTGTTTTAAAAAATAATCGTAAATGATATACATATAGTTTTAACATTTTTTGTAGATCCTAATCATAAATTTAAATTGGATAATCATATTTTTTTTATAATATATTTATTATTAAATAAATATAATGTTTTTTATCACACAGGATTAATTCTATATGCACCGTGTTGAATTTGAATCATGTGTAACCATGCCGTGTTCACATAAGATTATTTTTTAATACTGATCTACTGCGACGGACGCTCACATAGGATTAATTACGGTGCATGATTCTGGATGCTCTCACTGACATAGTATTACTTTAATATCGATTTTATTTTTTATTTTTGATCTTTTCGCAAGTGATATATAGCAAGGGAAAAATAATGCGTATCACGTGTATCAATAACTCATTTTCGTCAAAATCACCACATAGGAGGTATTTAATATCCAACCTTTGGACACGTGTTTTCAGTCGTCTACAATGTTATTACGCAATAAAGCTTATTTTGAAAAAACTGAGGGTTACGCCCTTTTTCCTTTTTAAAGTCAATATAAATTTCCATGTATATATATTATGTAAGTTTTAAACCAATAATATGTAACAATATTTTTAAAACATCCGTTTTTTAATTTTCATTCAATAAATTAAACAAAATATAATACTATTACATTATTATCTTAGTAATACATAACACGCATTATATCATATTTTAAAAAGTTAACTACATATTCGAATCAACACAAGAATTCACTGTACTTCTAATACAATTAAATATAAATAAAATTATACAATATCCAAAAAAAAAATTTTCTTGAATTTAAAATTTCATTTGAATGAAATATAACATAAATACTATTGTATAAAATGTTATTCGATGAAACAATTTAAGATTTTTATTTAGTACCTACACTTCATATAAAAAATACGACTAAGTAAATTATTAATATAATATATTGGAGAAAGAAAATCAAAGCACAAAAATAATAAACATTATAAATAATTCAACAACCTTATACGACGTAATTATAACACTACACGGATTGAAATATATAATATATACAATGTAATTAATATATATACATTTTTCGAAAATATATTTGAAATGTATAAAAAGACATGTAGAATTTATATTGTTAGCTGTACGTCTTAAATACTATTTCATTGCTCAAAGTACCCACCACATAAGTACAAAGTGGTTATGCTTAGTAAGTTTGCATGTTGCAATAATGCATATTACATATTATTCAAAATAAAACAACTAAAACAAATGTTGGAAAAGTGCTACAAATGTCAAGTCGATATTTAGTCAATGTTAAAATGGTTTTGGTTATTAGTAAAAGCAAAAATCCTGCAAATTAGATAGTATAATGACAAGCAAAAATGAGACTAAAATGACAACATTTATTCACAGACGATTATTACAGAATTATATCAAACTTCACGTCAACTAAATTATTAAATACAATATAGAATTACTTCAAAGTAAATTTTTGCTACAATACTATATTGATTTCTGTTTTATATTATTATAATTGAATAATTTGTTGTCAGATATGTGAAATTGATATTAGAATTCTGTTATTTTATACTGGTAGTATTTATATATTCCTGACAGTGACGAAGGGTGGAGACAGGATGTGGAGATCCGACATAAATACTGCACTCTACACTTTGTCAGTCATACTTATTTATTTTTATTGAACTAAGAATACAAATTGTGGATGGTATTGTTAGTTTTTTAAATTTAATTAAACCCTGCCTAAAGCAAACCATAATAGATAATAAAATATTTAAAATTATGCCATTAAATCAAACACAACTTTAGATATTTTATAGACAGAATATTTTTCATCTATTATGATTTAATTAATTAAATTTTAAAAACCATCTACAATCTATAATCTTAATTCAATGAAAACAAATAATTATGACTGACAAAGTGTAGTGTGCTCTATTTATGTCGAATCTCCACAGCCTGCATCCAACCTTCAACTCTGATTCCTAGTTTTAAAGTTAGCCGAAACTGAGTAGTGAATTTTATTTACACCGGAGGTGAACCAAATTTCGAAGAATCTTAAAATTTATACGAGTCACATTAGGTAACGAGTTCTAATTTAATTGAGACATTGAGCAAATTTCCTATAATAAATATTCAAGCTACGAGCTCTGTTAATATAACTACACGTATATATTGCGACCAAATTCCACCATCCTTAATTTTCAATTTCAATCGGTAAAAAAAATATGCAATCACTAATTATTATCTACATATGTAATTTAAAAAATGGACAAATCAGACTGTGCATACTTCTGATGTGGTGGCTAAACTAATCGATTCTTAGAGATAACTGATTGAAATACAGTGAATGATTATCCAGGACCTCGGTTTCATACTATATAGAAGATATCTGTTCTTTCTTCTTCAGTCACTTGATGGTGAATATTAAGCAAATCACAATTTTTTATTAAATGTATCTATAACTTAGTATTCACATGTGTTTCAGATCAGGATCTGCAATCGAGACATAAGTCTTGGCATTTGTTTGAGGGCAATCAGGTGCTACATCATCCCCGTACTAAAATATCAGACAATCATGCTTCAAATACATTATCATCACGTTATGTGCTGTCACAGTAAGCTGCGTTTACGGGAAAAAAATGTTATGTCGTTTTTCTTGGTATTTAAAATGTTATCAGACTGGTGCTCCCATCCCGTAGCACATTTTGGATCTTTAAATGAACATTGTCAGTTAGCAAAATCTGCCGAAATCGCCAGAACAATGAGGTCACCTCACGCATATCGCGCTACATCATGAACCGCACTAGTCAGTGAAGGATTTTTTCTATTATCTGCAGGCCGATTTTCGTCGTTCTTTGTTTTTAGTGGTTTTCTCTGTAGATTTTCTATTAAATTATTATATATGTCTGCTGTTTACGTCTATTACCTATGATGGCCTGGTTGGCTTCTGTTCAAAATATTATCTATGAATGCAATATCGCAAGTTATTTTAACGTATACACACGTAGCAACTGTTAAAATTAATTAAATTAGCATGAATAATGAATAATAATTCAAAATACTAATACGTTAGATTTGGCACTATCTTATAGAGATAGTGATCATTCAAAATATTCTGCGGAATGACGAAATTGTGACAGCATATAATGGGATGATAATGTATTGGAAGCAAAAGAAGACTGGAGAGTTCCAAGATGTGGCTGTAACAGCGTACCATGAGGTTTTAAGACAAACCAATGAGACAAGAGAACATAGCTACTATCAAGCGTAGAAAAGCTGCATTCTTTGGCCATATTGTCCGCAATGAGAGGTACAACTTACTCCAACGCATAATGCAGGAGAAGGTAAAGGACTACAGAAGTGTAGGTAGTAGGAAAATCTCTTAGATGCAACCCCCATAAGTGGATCAATATCTGGGCCCTAGGGTGTTGGGGATCTGATACAACTGTCCCAGGATAAGGAGGTGTACTGCACATTAGTCACTAAACTTCGATAGAAAACAGCACCAAAAGAAGAAGTTTCACTCACATAGTGCTTGATAGTTGATAAAACCCACTACGCAAGTGAAACACATGACGTAAAATATTTTGTTATAATATATTGTATTGAATACTAAGTGATAGATGATACACTTTATAAATTACCATGAATGATTAATAAGTAAACACTAAATCTGTTGAAAGTTCTATTGATTTATAATATCCACAATGAAACTTTTACGCAAATGTATTGTTTTGCAATTTGATAATCTAGTAAGAAAAAGATCATCATTATTCATTATTATGTATCTGTGATAATTGTGAAATTTCACTCAAAAATTGTTTAGTTAAGCCACCTGTTAAACTATCAGTTCCCAACCTTGCATTGCAACAACGATAAAATGTGATTATTTTTACATCAAGAGAAAAAACAGAGTGGGAACTCTCGGGTTGTTATCATTAGTTTTACGTACTGATTAATGACACCATCTATGATTACAGCGCGTTGTTAGTTGCTTTACAAAAATGAATTAGCAGTCTCTATCGGCAGGAGTTTCAAAATGACTGTACATTTCCGTCAATAGAACATTATCAATAGAGATAACACGGATAGAAGCACCGGATG
Source organism: Rhyacophila brunnea (assembly GCF_057557595.1). Taxonomy (NCBI): domain Eukaryota; kingdom Metazoa; phylum Arthropoda; class Insecta; order Trichoptera; family Rhyacophilidae; genus Rhyacophila; species Rhyacophila brunnea. The sequence goes on along the minus strand of NW_028233350.1, from coordinate 38,358,235 downwards.
AAATCCACACATTGACCTAAATCAGCACTGAATTACAAATTTATTGCCATATTGTATGACAACACTGTCAACATGAGTTTGACGATAATTAAAATTTGTACGCTGATATAGGAACTCTTGCATTGTCTGTGGTATATAACGGCTGTCGTTAGTGCACTGTAACGCTCTTCCACTTTTAGATTCGAGGTAATACTAACATAATCTGAACTCAGAAAAGAACAATATTGTTTTATTCCATAGACTCAACCCATCATTTGAACTTTAATACGTTATCAAACAAAAGAATTTGGACTGTAAAGAAACCTTATTTCTATTATGAAATTTGAACGAATTTAGTATGGTTAAGCTGGTAAACTGCATAAATATTAACATCGCTATATTGGCATTTCCGATTACCTAACTCAAAGCAATGGCTGTCACTTTTTGATATTCATTATGTTTACTTATTCACATGCAGTGTTGCATTATTGGAAGCTTATCTATTCAACATGATGGATAGTCTTTTTATACTCCCTGCAAATTGGCAAAAAAGACATAGTAACGTAACAGTGTGAAGTTATTTTCAAATGAACCCGCAATGCAAAGTCACTTGTGGTTAACGTAATCAGTAGGTGTTTGATCTCGTTTTTTTTTCACTTTCATGTGTAGTCTCTATTTTCAAATTTTTATTTATTGAAGTTATACCTACTACTTTTGGGGCTTTTGGTAGAGAGTGAAATTGAGAGCTGCGCGCGCACACCATTACGAAAGTGCGCGACAGTATGAAGTTAGCTGCGAATCAGTCAGTTGTATACAAACGCAAGTTTGATAGTAGAACGAATTTATTATAGTCGGCCATTTGCAATTCTTTACGTAAACAAACGATTAAACGTCAGAGTGACAGTTGTTACTTTAAAAATAAAAACAACGAAAAATAATTAAATAATTTAGTAATATAAGTTAAAGTGTATTGAAATAAACCAACGGCACTCCAATAAGGGGCCCTTTTTCTTAAGTGTGTAATTTAACAAGATAATTAAGATCATCATGGCATGGCTATCACAAGTTTTTTTTTTGTTTTGTTACGCCAAGTATAACTTTCTAACGCGCGTATATAAGTACACACACTGATTTTTTTTACATACCTATAGTGAACATTACAAATTATTAATATAAGACGTTCACAATACTATTCACAATTCGGCGGTTATTGACATTATTCTGTGCAGTTTGAGAAGCCGGTAGCGACAAATACGTTAACTATAGCTAAAAGCGACACACGTGTCTGGTAGCTAATACGAGTTAATACGTTTTAACATGCCGGTGCCGGCCACTTAAAAGTGACCAGTCACCCTCGAGATTGTATAAGTGAGGGTGCTAATGCATTATGTCAGGACATCTACATACACATCAGTGCAGCAACACAACTTTCCATATAGACATTGCAAGAGGGAATACGCAGTAGAATGGATTAAAAAGTGTTCAACTTTATTTATAAAATCACTTAAGGCATTGATGTAATATGATTACATATGTGACTAAAATGTTGCAGTGTTGTTATATATAATATATTCCACTTATAATAAGTCCACTTCACTGACCGCTGTTTAATGATCGATTAACACATTTCAGTATCAGTTCAGTATCCGTATAATCACATCACTGAATACTTTAGTTTTAAAGTAGATTTTAATGATGAAATGTCAATCGAAGTTACAAAGCACAAAATTGTAAGGTAAATTACCATTTTCATTCCTAAGCAAAGCTTTTGGGCTTCCACAAAATGGAGGTGCGATAATGGTAAATCACTTTTTTAAATACATAAAGAACAATCAAAATTTAACTCAAAACAAGTGACTTTTTGCCATCTTCAATTTTTCAAATTTAAGCAAAAGATTTTACTAGCATATTTATGACTTAATCTGCCAATGTAGAACATCTTACAATTCTATGGAACAATAGCAAAAGTTTTTATGTCAATTCAATTACAGTTGAGATAATCATTTTTGAAATATTATAATATCGAATTTTTCAAAATGCTGTAGCTTGGAAGATGTATCGGAAACCGAAGTTTGCACAAGTATTTATCATTCTGTGCCTATTTCATATTTTTTAAGGGATTTATTTTATTCCAAAAATAGCTTGCCTACAAGTGTCCACCTAGTAAAAGTTGGTTGGCAGTGAACTTTCATTGCAAACTTTTATTTTGATACATTAAAACCTTGGATTGAGAGCATAATTAGTACCGAATACGTGTTTGTAATCAAAAGCACTTGTATATCAAAATGAATTTCCCCATAAGAAATAAAGGAAACTCAGTCTTACTCGCGTGGTGCTTTTCTACAAAATTTTTCTCATCTTTCAAAATACTCGCAATCCAAGGTTTCACCGTAATAATATTAATAAATAATTGCCATGACATGTTTTCATGACATACAAATTTTTACTTGCTAACTTTTGACAAAATCAATTATTATTAAAAACACACAAAGAAGAACTGCATTACACACAGTAGAATTAAAATCTCATTTTCCAAGCCGTGACATAAAAACTAATTGCTCTGGCACCGTAGAATCGTTGTTTGCTCACAGACACCAACAGAAATTCAACAAGAATACGGGTATTGAATTCTTACTGAAATGCTTAATTGGACCCTGACCTTAAAAGTAGGTTGGATTCCACTCTCGGTGCTTCACAACCGAGTGTTACCTTAATAAATAATCATTGTTATTCGTTAGTAAAACATACACACAATCAAGTAATAGTTTAATGATACACTATCTAATTCTAGACTACTTGAGCAAAGGTTAGTTTTGATTATGTTTCCTAGCTCTTGTTCTGCTACGAGTGTTCGTACCATTTTTTTCTAACGACGAAGACGACATGACAGTTTGGCTGGTGTTATTCTTCAGTGTCGGCGGCGGATACGGTATATGAAACAGCCTTATCTTTAGGTACTCGCATATTTCTATGCAAATCTGACTGCAGTATCTCATCAAATCGACCATCACCCAAATCTGAAATAAAGACATAGCATTATAAGCATTACTTAGAAAAACATCGAAAAGATATGGTAACAATGTTAAACATAAACAATGTTCTAATTAGATAACCAGACTCACGTCAATCATTGTTGAGTTTAAATTTTAAAATAACAATTACACGCAACGATTTAAGTACAAATTAAATTGTCTCGAACAAGGCTTGAATAAAACCGGCATGTAAGTGCGACAGAGAAAGTTTTCAGAAACCCTTTGTGATAAAGATATAAGTTAGAGCGAGATAGAATTAATTGGAGAGTAAGCGTAACTTTTTCTGCCGTAAAACTACTTTATCAGTACATATTTGGTTTAACGGTGATCAGCCAAATAATCTGGTGTGTTCTGATTGAACATATTTTTCCCCTAAAATAATTCTAAAATGTTATTTAATGGTAAATTTATGAAAACAGATAGTTGTACTAGTGTACTCTAATCGTAAATTAGTAACCGACCTGAAGATAACAAACACGATATAATATCCCATTTACACATGCGTGGATTTACTGCTGACAGTACGTATCATAGCGTATTATCGTGCAAATTGTAAGATTGCATGCATGAATCAAAAAAGTTTAGAAGCTTCTGAATTTTCACGTGACAATTGGACCGTGCAATATATGCGCCTGCGCAGTAGAACAATAATAGCGAACGTGCCGGTAAAAAAATTAACTACACCGCATCTCGCTTACTCTTGAATAATGAGATTGGCGAGACAATCAGCACTTTTACGTGTAAACAGTTATTATCGCGATAGTTTAAAATACACACTATTAGTGAAGTAAATCCATGCACGTGTAAAGGCGCTATAATACTTAAATGATATTATTAAATAAAAAAACAATAAAAGTAAAAATGAAAATGAGGTACTTACCAAGCATAACCAAAGAACGAAATACTCTGGCAGTGCGTTGTTGAAATACTGATTCAAAAATAACATCGCAGGTCCCAGTAAGGACCAGTCAAAATACTCCATTTCACTTTTTGTCATGTGTGAAACCTGTCAATAAATAAATCAGCATGAGAAGCTAAGCCAAATTACCACTTTCATTCCTACACAGAGCATACAACATATTATGTATTTACAACAGGAGAACCAAAAAACTATTGAGAGTTCCGATTGTATCGCTAGTTACTGCTTATACTTCGAATGTAATGAGATGACCTGTTCACAATAAAAGAAGGTTTTCCATTGCATATTATATAATATGAATACGTGTATTAATTAAGGCTCTAAGTACCAAAAAGTAGTATTGCCTGTAGTTACAGAATACCGAGTCATTGCAGTAAAATTTCATGAAGCAGACCTTTTGAAAAATGTGGTTTTACAGTGTGAAGCAATCACGGCAGCTTCTATAATTTTAGGTATTAAGAACTCGCAAGTGTCAACACACCATCGTCAGCCATTTTATATTGAATGAGGTTGACCACTGTAGTGCTATTTACACCATTATAAATAAAACAGGCCAACGGACTTACAACGTCGACAGGTTTAAATATTTTGCTGTATTTTTTTGACTTGCTTGAGGCACTTAGACTACAGTTGAAGTTATTGGCATTAGTGTGTAGAACGCTTTTCTATAAAAATGTCAGTTTTTTTGTTTTTGGTACTTAGCGCCTTAATTAATACACGTATTCATGTATCCAAAATATAAGCAATACTAACTGACACTGATCGAAAATCACAATTTCATGCCCCAGCCTGACTATAAAGGGCCTTGTAAAAAACTGAACAAAGCATTTATTTTATATTTAAAGGTATTATATGAGTCGCTTTGTCGCTAAACCCGCTCTGGAGGTTTTTTGAGTTTCGATTAAATCATGAAAAAACTGTTTTGTGCATTTACGATAACGCTGATGCTAGTAGTGGTGATGTTTATAGTGATTTAAACATAATGGTAAATCATGGTTTGAATCGCAATGTCTGATTGGTCGGCTATATAGAGCGAATCTAGTAACCTGTTATTTATCCTCAAGTGGGTTTGGCGTCAATATTCATTTTTATTTTTTGACGAAACAGGGTGGTATTTAACGTATTAAACTTCCACCTTGATGGAACACATAGATACATTCAAAACTGATTTTATATAATTTTATAAAATCACCCAGAGCGGTTTGGCGATTAAGCAACTCATATGTTTTTTAAAAATTTAAATAATATTTTAATTTAAAAAATATTACTCGATCAATCTTGATTTTAATTAAATACTTTGGTATTTAAGATGCAAATACAAAAAAAAATATAAAGAAAGGGAATTTGAGCTATCTTCAGTGGTTTGATATGATAAATTTGTTTTCTCCAATATGGGGGTAGTTCCCTTTACCTGAATCTATTCCCCAGATAATCGACTTCACAGTTCTGAGACATCAATAATAATAATCAAAACTATTTAATTGTCATAATTAATTTTTACCCAATTTCAAAGGAAATGAGTTACATAACTATAAAATAATATAATAGATAATAATAGTGGATCACTTAGCACTTCTCAGAAAAGAAAAGAAAATTTAATTCATATTTTTTTGTTCGCAAATGAAAAAGAGCTAAAAAGTCTTAAAATTTTGAAAAATATGCCAAAATAACGATAATACATAACAATATGTAAATGAAAAAAGGGATGAGTTCCGATAAATTCGATACAAAAGATTCACAGATAAATTTGTCCAAAACCCAATCTTCTTTTGGCACTCCCGAAAAGAGACATTTTTAGATAAGTACATCTCCCTTTTTCTTTAACGCAGATTTTATCACTGTTAACACAGCCACGGTAAATCGAGAGTAAAATGTCTTTAAATCAAAGAATATGTTGTTACTTACCACCAATCTGTTGGTGACCTTTGCGGCAACCATGCCGAAAGCAATTATATAAAGACATGGATGATTTTCATACACCTGAGACTCACTCTTTTGAAATATAATAAACGCTGGTATGATAACCATCGAGAACGGTATCACCGGCGACAAGACGCTTGTACCCTGAAAAAACAAAAAGCATCAGATAAAACTGTTCGACATTTAAAATATTTCATTCATATTTCATCATAAAAACAAAACTGTACCACCACATAAGCAAAGAAATAAATTATTGCAAAATATTTTATGAGACACTTATTCGAAAGAATATTATAACAATTTTTTTTTTTTAATTTAACCATTACTCACTGACATGCCACGATCATGAAAATAATCTAAGTTTTATATCAATATATTTAAGTTGACAGATTCTCTAGAAGACTATTACTTCAAAAGATGCGACAGTAATAATTATATAACCAAGCAAATCACATCGATAAGTTAAGGCATAGATATCAACGTTTTGAGAAAATCGAGTTTGAATGATTCAAATAGGTAAAAATTGACATATTATAATATACTACATTATAAAAATGAGACATGTTAAATCAGACGTCTCTAAAATTAATATTTTAATTTCGGTGGTATAGAAAACTTTTGACAGTTTTACTAATTTTGCAGTATATATAAAGTCGGCAACCTCCGTTTTTTTTTTTTTTTTTGATACTTTTCCATCGTATGTATATTTATAAAATATCAAATCCAGCTATGTTTGTTAGTTAAATAGAATTAAACTGAAAGTAGATTGCAAAGTTCAGCCGCCATGTTTTATGTTTTCCATTAACTTTTAAGATGGTTTTTAATCAATTTTAATGACGTCAACAACATTTTAATTGAGTATTCGATTTTTCTAATTGTTTACTAATTAATATGTTTGCAAAAAGAAAATATTTATTTTTAGTTGTAAATGTGCTTGACGGTTTTTTGAAAATTTGGAGGTTGCCAACTTTGAAGCTCAGTCTCATATGAACAGAGATTATTAAAAGAATATATTTTGACAGAACTGTCAAATAGGAGGTTTTAACAGCTCGGTGACAATATTCTTTAATGGGAATTACAACATTTTTACAGCATAGATGCATGTTGCAGACGGATATTTTGTGAATACCCAGTAAAAACTGGACACACCATCTGTCTATATCTATGCATTAACCCATCGACATATTATAAAGATTATTCGAAGCAAAATATAAATAATAACAACATGTAAAACTACTTTTTTTTATATTGATGATTTTGTTCTGGCTCTATATAAATTATTTTCTTTATTCAATTTATTTATTTAACAGACGTTAGACTGTTTGAATTTTATCGTTGGGGTATGAATGTTTGTATTTTTTGTAATTTTCTGTAAGTAAAATAACAAGATGCAGAATGTTAGTCGTTAGTATTTATTTTTAGTAAAAAGCCCCCAAATAATGAGACGGTTAATATTTATTAGTATGTATTTACAAAGCCGTTAGATGAATTCATAATGAAAGTATGCTGTCGCATCCATCCAAAACATGCAATGAGAATAAAGGTGGCAGAAGCCATGTTTAAAATTTACCAAACAGTTACAATTCAATTCATAGACTTGTTTTAATCATAACAAAATCCATGGAAGCAAATATAATGGCATCAGTAGACTACGAGATATACATTCTCAGTGTAGCCAATTGATAAGACTTGGAGCTCACGTATTTCATACTGCACGGTTCGAAATATTGATTGATTTAAATCTTTAATCAATCTAAGTTTTTAATTGATTAGATCTTAAATCGAATTAAGTTTTTAATCTATTAGATTTTTAATCAGGCTGAGTTTTATTGATAATAAAACTACGCATGACAAGGTTAGTTAAAAAAAATACTTTAATGTGTTGATGAGAATGTTGTAAAAAAACAAAACATTTGTAAAAAGCCAGTTAGAAAATAGCTAAATACTGTAATGTATTAATAGACATAGATCTTACAGCGACAGTTGAGCCATTTTTTCCAACACCACCAGTAAAGATGACAACTGCATAGCTAACCCCCAAATAAATGGACACAAATACGCTGATATAGTACGGGATTATATAGACTTTCAAGTTAATTATCGGTAACTGTTTAACCGAAGAATTATATTTGTTTGTATTTGCGGCCATTTACAATCACAATACGGCATTGTGGAACCGATGCATTTTGTTAACAGGACACCCCGAGCATGCATGTTGGTTTTGGAGTATGGTGGATGGAATATGTTTTGGCAATCGTCACCAGCCGCCAGTCGGTGAAGGAAACATCAAACGGCATTACAGCGGCAGACAAGGCAGCACACACAGCGCCCAAAACAATAAGAAATTATTCATGCATTGATATACAATATAATAATACTCGTATTATACGACTAGCCTTCAAAAAAGAAATCCTATCAGATCATGAAACCACAAAACCACCGAGACAATTTTACACTTACAGCCAGAATTATTTTAACAGTGTCAGTAGAAAACAGAAAACACAACATGGAAAAGAGAGAACAACATTACAATAATCTTTTATCAATGATTTTAACAGTCCTTCCGTTACCCATATTAATTAACTTGTAATTTTAGATTCATGAATAAAAAAAACATAAAAATTTTAACAATCCAAACATTATTTTTACTCCTCTGTAAAAAGACTGTTTTTGTACTTCTGTATTTCTAATGTAGTATTATGGATATTATAATTAATTTTATTTGAATATAATATGTATCTCAATATGATGCCAAAATACTTTCTCTTATGTTTCATTTTCTATTTGAATTTTTTTTTTAAATGTCAAACACTAATGAGATTTCTTCTTTTATTATTCAAATATACAGCATATAAATTGGATTAATAATAATAATAAAAAAATTAGGGAAATGTTAACATAATACACTGATATACATAATAACTAATTCAATTTGAATTTAGACAAGGTTCCGAAGAAGCTAAGCTAATTTAATTAATATACCAATCAGTTATGTAATAAATTTGAATGGGAATTAAAAAAAACAAATACACAAGTCATCTTTGTTTTCATTAAAATATAACTATCCTTTAACTTTAGTAAATAAATTAGACAGCTGATTGAAAATTAGTATCGCAATAATGAGATCCTCCGAAGTACAGTACACCAAAGTAATTCAAAGATTTCTCACTTTCCGTACTGTCAGATGTTTTCTGATTAAAACTCTCTTCTTTCTTCTTCTTACTTATTTAATTTCTTGAATAGAGAAAAAGAAATCAGACAACCTACATTCACCTGATTTGACCAATAGAATAGATCTGACAATAGAACTAACCTATGTTACGGATATTGGCTAACTGACAGCGACCTGTTATTTATTGACATTAGGGTTTGACATTCTAGCATCCCATTCGGTTTTTTAATGATAAAATATGGGTATTAAAAATGCTGAAATTCACGTATCCGCTTTATAGATTATGATTATTATTAAAAATAACATATATTCATCAAAAAAATAGTGTTGAATAAACATTTAGGAATAGCTCAATTTTTTCACATATTTTTTGACAAGCCATGTTTTAAGTATTAAAAAGCAAACCGACTGTGGAAAGGAAAAAGGGCGTAATCCACACAAATCAAATTTTACAGGAGGCACAAAAACGGTTAAAGTTAAAATATAAAATTGACATAACCTTGTAGTGCATGATAATTAATAATTTGGTTTCTATATCCCTAATCTAATATTAATTATCAAGTTATTAAAAAAAAAAAAAAAGTGGTGGGTAAGTCGTTTTTCTCATGTCACTTCCTTCTTTTTTTTTAAATTGCCGGCTAATTTAGATAATAAATCGGCATTTGCAGCTTACATCTTTTGGACACGTGTATTTGAAATACATTGGTATCAAAGTGGGACAAACGCCACCTCCCACTAAATTCATGTTTTAATTGATTATGGTAGTGCAAGTGATGCTCTTTTCAAAAAATCCACCAAAAGTATCAAAAACTGTAGTTTTCACAGAGATTTTTGAGTTTAAAGCTGGTGTGTTATATGAAAAACGGACACTTTTCACACATGTTTGTGAGTCTCCTGTAAAATTTTGTAAATGGCTTATGTCCCACTTTGATACTAAGCTACTCATTTAGTCGTGTACAACATTATTATGCAATGAAACCTATTTTGAAAAAACTGAGGGTTACGCCCTTTTTCCTCTCTACAGTCAAAATATAGATATTTTTATATGTGTGATAAATATAGAATTAATTGAGTGGGTTTAATAATTAATATTCCTTATTTTTAATTAGTTAATTAATTATGGGTGATTTAATTTTTCATTCAAATGAAATCGGATTTTAAAATCTTACATTATTTTAGGGACTATATTTTATTTAATTCAATAATAGATTCATTTTTATTTATTGAGTCCTACAATGCAACAAAAGTGTTAGAAGCTAACATGATACATTAAATTAAAAACTATTTATTAGTATTTTTAAATGAATTTTTTTTCATTTCTAAGGTTTTATTAGTAAGTATATCGTAACAGCTGAAAGAATCTATCAATCCAAATGCGACGGTAGAAAATTAGTTTGATGCGGAATGAAAACACCCATACACCACCTGACCCCATAAAAAATGGGAAAAATATTATATGTACCACCAGGCCGAAACAGTTTCTTAACGATAACATATCGGTGGGTTAATGCTTTAATGTTGCATAAACAGTTTTGTATATTTTCAGAAAATCAAATTTTTCCGAACAAAGGTCTAGAGAGTTACATTTTGTGCAAAAAACATTGCAGTAACCCACCGATATGAAGTCCACAAAATGAACAACACTTCAAGCCACAGTCAATAGAGGGCCGAATGTACATTATTATCGATTCGTTTGCAAGACATGACCGGCACACAGAGAGCAACGGGGTAAAGAGTGCATTTGTGGTGTAGAACATTCGTTCAGTGAGTCTGATTGTTGGGCTTACGGCGACTGTTGACCCATTTTTCCCTATTCCACCCTCTTGGAACGATTGACAGAACGCTATCAACACTTGCAGGTAGCCGCAAAAAAATATGAAACTCGCCGCCTGGGACCAGGGGATGTCGAAGCCGGGGATCTGTGAATACAAAGCCAAGTCGGTTTCCCCGTGTTAAAAATGAATCATCTCCCGACTCACGACTGTCGCTGAAAATTAATGTCCAAACGGCGCCCCTATATTTTTTTATTATTAGTGCTGACAATTCAATATTATGGAATTTCATGAAATGCAATGAGTGTAAAATATAATAGGAACTTGCATTTTAGAAGTCAGTGATATCGTATCAGACATACAAATTAGTGCATAGGAAGTGAATACTATCTCGTATGATCATTTTCAACAGAAATTTGTCTCGAATCTCGTTAACTATCAAGAGCATATTTTAACATAAGTAAACTTTTACTATATTCTTTAAATAAGTTTGATAATTTGATACTGTGATGACAAATGAGGATAGATCAAAGATGTTGTATAATATAGAGGTAATTTCCTTATCAAAATCAATTCGTTGTAAGTGGAATTTTTATCTCTTTCGACACAATTCAACCCCTAGGTCTCCCAACCCTCATTTTCCCTACAGGTCTGTTGGAGAGGAGCCTTTTAGATGGTGGGGTGTCTTCTTTCACGTGTGAAACGATGTGCGGATCGCTCATCACGATCAATATTTCATCTTTCTAAAAATACAGATCCCAAGATCATTCTCCGCTTTCAAAGATATCGACTGATGAGCTTGATGGGCCTCACTTGCAAACGTGTTTGTTTTTGCTTCATTGACCTGAAGAAAATTACAAATTTATTGCTACCTCACTGGGAACCGAATCCGGAAACTGCACCCCATCTACGAGGGTTTTTTTTGCTCCCCTGTAAAATAGTGTTGAGTCAAATATATATATATATGCAGTGTGAAGAATTAACTTATCATTGGTAATCCCATTTTTTTAACCATGTTCGATCCAAGACTCGATTTTAGTTTTTACGAGAAAGTGATGTTATCTATTTGCTCATCCTATTAGGCCCATACTCTAAGTCTAACACATGTTGACTTGGGATTTAAACCCGAGACCCACAACATTATAAGCCGACGCGTAACCACTCAGCTGTAATGGTTGATTCTAAGCCAATTGGGAGTGCAATAACATAATCAAATCACTTCGAGATTGATATATTCCACTTACGTGAAGCAAGTTCAGGTAGACATCGATTTATACATACAGTGTGCTTTCATGTGCTTTTTTACTATTATTACCATATGTTTTATTTATATATTGTCAACACTTATTTACTTTGTTTGAATTTGTAATTTGTTTTGTTCATTATTCAATAACATAGTTCTATAGGGAAACAACTCAAAATTTTATGGTTTTGAGTTAATACTTCCACTCAATGTCAAAGGTCTTTTCTTTATAATTCAATGAAAAACAATAATCAAAAATTTCTTCAACGGGTCATAAAATCGAATAACCCTTTCTGGGATTAATCATAAATTCAATTATAAACATGAATGTCTGGGTTGATTATTTGTTAAATTGTAGGTATAAAAAAATAAACAGATTTTCTTAAAAAAATCAAGGCTCCAAATTAAAATAAGAAATTGTGCAAAATTATTTTCAAATGCCATTATCTTAGAACAAGGTATTTCGATTTGTTTCCATATAGAACATATCAATATGTAATATAAATAAATTTGAATATAAATATTTGTCATCACAGTATCTAAGTACTCAAATGTTCTACTATTAAAAATTTTATCTCACTGTCCAGTTATCTAATAATCGGAATACATAATATAAAAAATGTTTGGAAAGTTCGTCAGATGAAGAAAAATACCATTGAAAATGATAGTTGAAATTTTATTCCTGCGGTAGAGCTATTGTATTAATATATTTTAAATGTCTATGCTAAATAGAAAATAGAAATAGTCAGTCTGTTACAATTTTACAGAATATTCTTTATGAATTGAATATCATATTAACTCATTGAAAAACAATTAGGATAACAAAGACAAAGATGTTTGTGTATGCGTAACTAATGTGAACACTGAAAAAGTGAAAAATTAAATGATAACCAATAAACAACTCTTGTCTGATCATAAGAATGAGCTATTAGGGCATGCAATGATTCCATAGAATATTATATTATTTTCCATGGCGTCATCTCTCATTATATTATGCATTCCATAAGTTATTAGCAACAAATTTTGTCTAGATTAACAACCAATATCCCAATTTAGTGCGATGCGGGCCCCCGGGGAGACTTACAGCCACGGTGGATCCGTTCTTCCCGATGCCCCCGCCCAGGATGACCCCGAAAATGTTGAAGAGGGCGTACGACGCGCACACCACTGTCATCACACCTAACATATGCCGAAGCTCTATCCAAGAGGTTAACTATGCGCGTGCGGATGGTGTAAAAACACATTTTGTTTAAGTTATGGCAATAATTTTGATTACCTACCTATGAACTATGTAAAACAAGGATATCAAAATAAATTACACCTTATAATAAAGTCGGGGGCTTAATATTAGGACGGTTATCGGTATACATTAAAATCAATAACAATGTATTCAATTCTGCAAGAAAGATATAATTATTACGGTTAGTTTACATCAAATCTTCTACATAAAACTTTGTATATTTAATTTGGCAAATAATGCAAAACTTTCCATAGTACTATTACTTAGAAAGCTGTTTCAATGATATTCAAACTTATATTGGATGACATAAAACCATAGAGCAGTAATTACAACCATTTATGGTCGGGGAACAATTGAAATATGTAAGAAAAACTCACAGAACATCATTACATTCGACTGGTGTAAAAAAGGGCAAACATTTTCACATTACGTTTTACTTACTGGTTACAAAGAAAAATTGTATACCTTTATAATATTTTGTGTGCGAAACATTTGACTCCCAGTAAAAGAAAGATCCAGAAACTTAAAGTAGCACAAAACAATCAGATAAGGGTATGTGATGTAATAGAGTTTGCTCAAATCTCAAATGGAAATCTGATCGTCATTGAATCAACGAAATATTAAGTTCTGCAGTACTATGTAGTAGCACAAGGCACAGGACCAAATGGAGTGAAATCAGCTCAGAGTGGCCTTCATTCAACAGTGGACAGATTCAGGTTAAAGACAATGATATTATTTTCTAATGATTTTATGTTAATACAATATACAATCACAAGTTTTCTTTAAAAATACTACATATTTATACTACATAATTCACATGGAAATCACAAACACTCTTTTGACTCAATTACAAAAAAACGTGTCAAACTGTACTTAGTGCAATTTTTCATGGAACCCTGGATGCAATCACTGCCGTAGAGAATTATTATGTTAAAAGCAAACCGATAACATTTTCGGAAATCAGTAATAGACCTCACAATGATACGAAAATAAAGAAAACTAGCAGAATTAAATCCATTATTATTTTATCCAATCAAATACAATGAAATACTAAGAAGATAATATAAACCAATTCAATTATTACAGGGAGAAGTATTTAGGTACATATAATAAAAAAAAACTTAGAATATCTACAATAGATTGAGTTTGTTTATGGTTTTGTACTTAGTTTGATAATTGAATATAATTCAAGGTACCTAGATAATTTTATATTATAAAATTAATAACTGCATAAAATGAGACACTCATCTTGATAATCACGCTATCATTGGAAATTAACTCCATTACTATGATGATATTTTCTGATAAAACAGGATGTATTCATGTTTGTTCCTTGATTACAATGACTCCGAATCGTCATTAGTCATTGCAAAATAAAAAAAAATGAAAACTCATAAACAAACGCAATTAATACAGAATAATGGATACCTAATAATCTATTATAGACCTTAATTTGTTGTGAATTGACATTAAACAACTAGTTTATAACATTCAGCAGGAGTAAACAACATTTGAGAAAATCAAGTACCATTGGTCCATCAGTTGGGTGGACATAAATAATTTTAACAAATTAAAAACATAACAATGGAGACTCAAACAGTGACACGGCAAATTATTTGGCTGAACTTTATTTTTATCAGAAATGATTGTTAGCCATTTGGACCCTAACTATTGGATTCGTGCTGGACCAAATGCACATAAAAAAAAAAAAATGCATTTATTACAGTCACGCAATCGAACCCGCTGTCCATGGCTACAAATACGGCTGCTCAACCAACTAGGCACTTCTAAATGTTTCTCACATTTCAAATAATGGCGCTAATTATGTTCACACAATTTCCATTTGCTCTACAATCCGATGTGGATTTTAGCTGTCACACGAAGAGGTTTCAGAACAGATTTTTTTAAGGCAAGAAATGGATGTTAGCCACTTGCTCAACCGATTAGATCCATGCTACGGATCCAAACGCACATTAAAAAAATTACATGTGAATTTGCCAAACCCAGTACTACAATCTGTAATATTGCCTCTACATGCTCATCTCTCCGATGGGTACCTTAACTTAAAGTCATGTAAATTCAGACAAAGCGCATGGCGATCTTTGTCTTGGGTAACTGCTCCTGAGACATTCCGTCATATTAAAAAATGATGCTTCACATCAAACGTAGGGTCCCATGATACGCCCGATTAAGACCAGATGTGGTGCGGAGCGGGTGTGGTTTGGTGGGGCCATTAACTTCAATGACAAACCCAGGATTCGAACCTCGGACACACGACTAAGCGGACATCTTACCAGTCAGCCATTGCAGGCACGATAATTTCATGAATTTTAAAGGCGTCACTAATCTATCACATTGTAATATCATTATTTACAAATAGAATAATAAATTAATTGCATTTTGCATCTTTAGCAAAGACGCTAATTAAAATTATTTTTACGAGTTAAGATAAACTCCAAATAATCACTTAGGTACTATTGCGTCTTCACTATTGATATATACATTGCCAACAAGAAAAAGATTCATTTATTTTGATTTAAGTCATGATAATTTAGCAATGATACCTTATTCGTGACCTATATCAAAAAACTCCTGGGTAATAAAACAATAAGTTTAAGTGTTTATACACACCGAGGTTAGCCATATATTCGATCCAAATATGGCTGATATAAGATGTATTCCGATGATGGTAAACTGGGCTTCGGTGACGTCAACTTTACCGAACTTCAGTGTTCCCGACACGTATGTCTGCCAGTGGGCACAGTAGAACAGTGTCATCGCACAAAAACACTGAAAGGGTAAAAAAAATAAAAATACATTAAATAGGTATTATAACAAAAATGTCTCAATAGTACAGGAAAAATATTTATAATAATTACACGCCGTGCACACAGATTTATAGGTATAAAGTTTGGGTGGCTAGAATTAGGCTTGTAGTATTTACGAGATATATCTCATTTTTTTTACATTTTGTCCCACTGTCTCAATAAATTGATTCAAATTACAAAGATGGTAGCTATATCGATGAACATTGAAAACATCATCGTCAGTTGTGTAGGTATTAGTAATTATCCGCAAGAAGGATACTTCTAAAGCCGGATACTCATTAGCAAGCCGTAACAATAACCGTTCCAGATACTGTAACCAACTCTAGATGCGAAATAATTATTTATTAGGGTCGCGAACTAATTTTTTGGCGACTATACTGGTTACTGCTGTAACGGTCACAGTTACGGCACGCTAATGAGTACCCGGTATAAGCATTCGCCTGGCAAACAAAACTTGTATGATCGAATCCTGTTTGGCACAATTTTTTTTCCATGATTTTTCGAATACGCTGTTCCATGTTATTTATGTATTTTTAATAAAAAAAGTGCTATACTTATACATTTTTGAATATTGTTTCCAAACAAAATTGAATAACAAAATAATAAAATATTTTAGTTTTATACAGTGGTAACACATTCAAAATTCGAATTTGCTATAATAGTGTGTGGTATCCAAGAATGTTATGAATTCAAATATTTAAATCTCACGGTACTTATCGTATTTAAAAAAAAATCATTATAAAATGACGATTGGAATTGTATTTGTAGAAAAAAACACATTAAACAAATTCGTTCTGGCTTGATGAATTTGATTAGTACAGATTTGACAATTAGATTCCATTACATAGCCATCAAATAAGCATTAATAATTGTACTATGACAATTTCCTAAATAATTAAAAGTCATTTGTGGCTATTCAACTAAGTATACATAATGAAAATAATTCATTTAGAAATGCGAAAACAATGCTAAAATTTAATTTTTAATGCAAAAACAAGGTTACGCAAATTACGTAATATAATTTGAGTAAAACAAGTATTACACTTTGGATTTGCAAGGTGATTTGTGTAGTCTTGTAAGAACATTACGGGCTGTCCATACGTTGCTTCACATCCTAATGAAGTGGAGGGGGTCTGATATAATTTGACAACGGGAATATGGGGGTTGTAGAAAATGTGACATCACAAAACAATCGAAATATAAACTGTTTTCTTCTGAAATGACATCATACTGAAGCCAATCATTATAACAAAAGGGGGGGGGGTGTCAAAATTCCCCAAAAACATGTGACATCGTTTATGACTAAACATTATATACTATTGATAACTAAACTAGATATCTACATGACTTTATATAAAAAAAAAATATATAAAAATGATATGATTGTATGTTAACACAGATGTTAGAACACGCAGATCCTGAAAAGTGAGTTATGGATTCGAATGCCACAATTAGGTGGTATTCAGAAATTGTTTTATTCTGCAATACATACATACATAATATTTATTTCGTGTCCCGTGTGTTTCTGTGTAAATGTTCGTGTTTCGTGTAGAGTGGATGTAGGTTGTAGAATATATTTCATCTATTATAGTTTGGTTTAGGCAGGTTTAATTGAATTTTAAAAAATATCCAACACCATCTGCGATTTGTATTCTTAGTTCAATGAAAACAGATAAGTATGACTGACAAAGTTTAGAATGCGCTTTTTATGTCGGATTTCCACAGCCTACCTCCACTCTTCGCCGCTGATGTGTGTGTAAATGAACCATCTAAAATTATAACAATCTCAAACTGCGCAGGTAACAATCACTATTTTCTAGCCATAGCCCACATTTGCGTCCTTTACGGTAAAAAAAAAAATGTATATAAACCATGCAAGGAAAGGTGGTATCGTATGTAATTATACAATAAATTTATTTCAATAATCAACACACAATACAGTATGTCAGTATGTAAATTAGACTAAATGGCGAAGTAAATGATAGTTACCTGAAAGAACATCCATGTCGGAAATTGTCCCAGGCGCACAGCTGTGCAAGCAGAGAGCGCCACAAATACTGTGGATATAGAGTCACATCCATGGTCAAATAATTCACCTAGGGGAGAGCTTGTGCCCGTTCTACGGGCTTGCTTCCCGTCTATTGCATCTAAGCTTTGATATATGAAGAGGCCCAAAGCACACAGTGCGTACGACCATCTTGGCGCATCTGATTTGGCATCAGGACTAAATCTGAAATCAAAGAAATCACAACATTAATAATTTAGTATGGTAAAACTGACTTTATTGATTTAAAACAACATAAATTGACTATTTTAAAGCAGTTCAATTATTGAATAGAATGATTGCACATTTGGTTGTATTGGTAACAAGTTTATTATTATTTTTCTTCTATTGGCAGGCCCAAAAACAAAATGGCGGCTGATATTCTGATTTCAAATTTGTTGCTTTATTTACATAACTAACATACACATTTCTCGGTGTTTCATATGGTTAATCATCTTAAAAATGATTGTCAATGTATTACTTTAGGCCACCTACATAAAATTGACAAGGAGTCACAGACAGACACATCAATTTTATTATTAGTATTGACTTATTTATATAAGGAATATATTATTATAATAATTATCATCTTTCATAGCTTTTACATACATTTATTATTATAACAAAAGGATTTTTTATGTGTCGGTCTGCAAATTAATGAATAAACAATTTTGTGCTTGAATGGCTATATTATTATTTTGCAAAGTAAATATTATGTTCTTGCCTCTCATCAAGCGTGAAAGTTTAACTCTCTCTTTTCGCAATGTGAAATTTCAACAATATTATTCAACGACCTGAAGTATTAATCTGGACATATACTTAAATAAATATTAAGTGATAAAATTGTAAATGACATTAAAACTTTCAATATCTCGTGAGGTGTTCAAAATTTCAAAAAAAAAGGATCGCCATAGTGAAATTTTTATAGCATGCCAAAAAACCGAAACGAATGTTCCATTCAATAAAATACTATTGGTGCTTTTAAATAATGTAGAACCTATTTTTTTCATCCAAAAAATGTTATTATATATTGTTATAAACAATACATGGAGGGAAAGGAGATCGATATCCGTGTTGACAAAGTGACTAGGCTAGGGGTGGCAGGTTATATGAAAGTATGGTGAAGCAGGCATGTTCCCATAAAAGTATGGTGAGGTAGGCTGGTAATCAAGTTGCGGAAAAACTTCCACGTACTATGGGTACGTTATAATGACTGTCAAAAGGCCAAAGTAAATCCTCTGTGATGCCCAGCATTTTTTTTTATCGCGTCGATATTTCTCGTAAGTTATCGGGTATTGTTGGCCTGCTTCATTCAATTGTATGAGAAAGCCGATTGCTTGACCCTCTCTTTATTTATTATCTATATGCTAGCTAGGCTGTGTAGACTATACATATTAACACTTGTTAAAGTATAAATAAATATATTTTGAACAAGATTTCGTGTAAAGGAAAAAATATTTTAATATAAATTGGTATTAATATATGGATATTAACAGTTGACTTTACTTAGGTTATAGTAAATACAAACTTTTAATTTACAGTGGTACCCTGGATTTACGTGCTCGAAATTCACATTTTTACGCTATTTGCGTGTATTTTCTGTGGTCACATTTCATTTCAGTACATTTATTTCCCTAATAAATGCTACTTTGGCCTGTTAAGACATTTTAAGTCCCGCATACTATCTCGCCGAGCTAAAAGCACTCTTTACAAGACACTTGTAAAGCCAGTGCTCACCTACGCATCGGAAACCTGGACATTAACTCTGCGAAATGAACGAGCCCTGAACATCTTTGAAAGAAAAATTCTCCGCCGTATATATGGACCGATCAGGGATAGCACCAATTGGAGGAGAAGATATAATGCTGAGCTCTACAGGCTGTACGAAGATTGCAGCGCAGTTCAATCAATTAAGATTGGGAGACTGCGATGGCTAAGTACCGGCTACCGGTAGGCTACCGTATGAATGACAATGAACCGGCAAAGAGAGTGATGTCCAGCAATCCAATAGGACGTAGAAGAAGAGGGAGGCCAAAGATTCGCTGGTTGGATGGAGCTGCCAGTGAATGCCATATTCTAGGGGTACCGAATTGGAAAGCGGCCACACTGGATAGGGACAGGTGGAGGGAGCTGTTGGAGGAGGCCAGGACCCACACCGGGTTGTCGCGCCCCTGATGATGATGATGACATTTATTTCCCGGTTTTACATTTTTATTTACCGCAATTTTATTTACGTCTCAAATATTCAACATTTATTTGCAAAATGAATTCTATGCACATTGTAATATTCTACCAACAACAAGTATAATTCAAAATCTAGAAACAGTGGACGAGTTTGTATACTGTCCAACAAGATCTTCTTGGCTACGTGTTAAAACTGTGAACTTACAAGCTCCTCCCATTTTTAACCGCACTTCGATTGAAGCGCCTTCCGGTTAGCGACGAACTGTCCACATGTTAAAACTGTGCACTAACAAGCTTCTCCTACTTTTAACCGCACTAGCGACTACCGGTTATTGCCTAGATCTTCTTGTCGGACAGGAGATCGAACATTAGTGGAAAAGACGGATATGAAGCAGAAATAAGACGCACACAGATTGCGAAAAATGCGATGACACATCTTAACACTATATGGAAGGTTCGAGAAATTTCAATTGCCATAAAAATGGTGTTTGTGCATTCCATATTTTTGTACGGTGTCGAGTCATGGACTCTGACTACAAGGGAGCGGAAGACAATTATTGATGCCTTCGAAATGTGGTGTTAGCGCCGAATGTTTCGCATTTCATGGATAAAGCCCAAAAACGAACCAGTCCATCTTCCAGAAACTACAGATAAAGTAACAGCTCTCGCCAATATGTTTGAGACGTATTTTGCAGTTTTTTGAACATATTATTCGGCGCAGACTGGATAACCTGGGGAGACTGGTAGTTTTGGGTGGCCTTGAGAAAAGGCGTAAGTACGCTGAAGGAACATGCTGTAGGCAGCGTACACTCTGCCCTAAGAGAAGCAGAGGACTGAGAGGGGTGAAGAATCTTGGTAACTCAGAAGATGAATGAATTTCTAGTTGGCCACGATCCTCAGCCAATAACCAAGAAGAGAGATTACAGAACCATATAATCACCGTTTGATACATTTGGATAGTCTTATAAACGTGTTTACTGAACGAATGAAGTATAGTTAAGTTGTTAAACTGCACAGTTATTAATGATGGTATTTGTGATTTTAAACTAGAGCAATGGCTGTCAGTATTTGATATTCGTTGGGTTTAAGCTGTTTACTTAGTCATGTGCGTAAACGATTTTACAAGATTTTTCAATTAAATAATAACACCAAAGTGTTGTATCATTGATTTTTATATCTGAGGCTGGCCCTGCAAATTGATATATAAATCTCATAATAGATGAGTCAAATTATCTCTTTAAATGAATCTACATACAATCAACGTTCCCTGTAAGGTGTGTGCGCGCGCACACCTACCAAAATGTGTCCGCACACATCTTTTCATCCCCGCACAGTCCTCACACAAAAATATTGTTAAATAAAGTTTCCTTTGCCAGATTTCAGTAATAACTACAGGTGTGTTCAGTGTACGTAATAAACAATTCAAGTGAACAACACGATTGCTTGCACAATCACATATATAGTACAATTATACTTCTTCTTTCGACCATGTCCGATCCTAATAGGATCATATGGGGTATTTTTACGAGAAATGGATGTCAGCCACTTGCTCAACCTATTAGGTCCATACTCATACACAAATTGAAAAACAATATGTGTACTTGCCAGACCCAGGATTCGAACCTGGGACCCTCGACACTATAGACCTGTGTTTAAGCCACGCGGCCATCGTGGGTGTTATACTTACATACTTATATACAATTATACTTATTAATGTAGAAATAATTATTATAGAAAACTTGGTATAGTGGATGTGATATTTCAAATGCGATCATTAAGAAGAAATCCTGCGATAAATTTGAATTAGAATGGCTCTCTGAAATTGTCGAAACAGAAATGCCACCTTCTTCATTGCATTCGCAAAAAAGTATGAATTGGTGGGTGATATGTATTATATTTGTTCATTC
Organism: Rhyacophila brunnea; assembly: GCF_057557595.1. NCBI lineage: Eukaryota > Metazoa > Arthropoda > Insecta > Trichoptera > Rhyacophilidae > Rhyacophila > Rhyacophila brunnea. The sequence continues at coordinate 38,335,995 of NW_028233350.1, read as the reverse complement.
GGAAACAGATGACTGGGTCAAATGCATCATATTATGCTCCACAGCAAATATGCAAGGAGAATTCACGTCTGGAAAGAATTGGATTGAATGGAGGTTGTATCTTTTAAAAATGCATTTAAGTCAAAAAGTACACGGGGATGCTATTACGAAATTGAAAAATTTGAAAAGAGATGGACTTTTGAAAATAATGACGGAAACACACAAATAGGATTGAAATCGCTGAGTGCATAAAATCTGGTTGCGATCTAGTCAAAGTGTTAATTGGTAATGTTGATTGTTAATTGGCTATAAAAATAAAAATGCTCAAATGCTTTCTGTACAAGAAATTCAAAATCATGTATCTAAACACATAATAAATATTCCCGGAAGCTGTCGAAGTAAAAATTTTGCGTTTGAATTTGTCGAATGCATTAATGCAGTCATTAAAAATTATTTTTGGACGAATTACCTACGGAAGTCTCGGTTTCATACATTATTGTTGATGAAAGTACGGATATATCTGTGCAAACAATGCTATTTTTGAACGTTGTATTTTTAATTACGAAATTAATAAATACCTTAAGGGTAGTTTCAATGAAAAATTGTATCTGTGTGTTTGTGGGGGAAAGGGTGTAAATTTACAGCACTGGGTGACGAGTGACACTGCTCAGATGCGTTGATGATCCGCACACACAATAGAAAAATTATAGGGAGCGTTGCATACAATGCGAATGTTTCTTTCCATATTTTTGGTTTGATGTAAAGACAAAACCATAATATTGATCAAGTAGGTAGTGCATGTGAAAAAAAACTTAATAGATAAGAAGGAACCTACACAAGTTATTACGCATACAATTTGTAAATGTAAGAATAACTATCTTTTTATCACAAATAAAAATATGATTGTGCGCAGTGACCTGATTACATCTTCAGAAAAGATTTTGTTTGATGATAGAATCTTTCATTATTATTATCGTAAGAGATTTTGGAAAATACACCAACAGCTCATTTAAGCGACATTTTATTGTTATTTTTACATCTTCACTTCGAAATGTGCGCTACCGATTCATCTACCGTTTGAATTGACCACATTTCACAAATTTTCAATGATTTTACAGGTACTGTACGTTTATAACTGATATTTTCTCATACAGCGTATACAATTCGCCATACTTCTTTTAACATACAGCAGAATGACGTCTTCGTCGCTTAAGACCTTCTAATCCTTTATTTGACAAACGGATTCGATTATTTTTATTCAAATATCGTAATGTAGGCATTGGCGCACTTTTTTCCGGTGAAAAAACCATAATTTTGGTACAATTTAATACGTATAATATCTTTTGACAGCGGGGTACGCCACTGACGGCCATTTCATAGATAATGTGATATTCCAAATTTGATTTTTTTAAAATACTTTGTGGCTGTTCACACACTATTTTTGTTATTGAATAATTACCTAGGGTACTAATTTCCATACTAAAAAAGTTGCCATTGCAAACAATGAAAGAAATTAATACGAATTGTTATAGTTATCAAAATGTGTGATATTGTATAATATCTACCTACTTTTTTCGTCCCTATCATCATCAATCTTGACCTATACACTGCTGGATGAAGGCCTCCTCAGCCTTATTCTAATCCTTACTTACACATGAATTGTTATATTTATCAAAATCAGTGATATAATATTATTATCTACCTATCTATATATAATGCCATTATTATCACGAGCCTCAATAAATCCACTGCTGGATGAAGGCCTCTCTACGTTGATTGTATTCTTGACAGTATTGAATTTCTAATGGTATTTATCTACATATTCATATCGTCATCATAATCATCATCATCATCATCGACTAGGATCAATCCACTACTGGATGAAGGGTTCCGCAACCTGATTCCACTACTATCGGTTTAACGAATTTGTGATATTATACCTATTTCTATCATTCTTATATCATCGACCTGAACCAATCCACTGCTGGATAAGTGCCTCCCTAGCCCGGTTCTACTCCTTTCTGTCATATGAATTGCTGTATTTATCAAAATCGGTGATATTATATTTAAAAACATATTCATATCGTCATCATCATCATCAACCAGGATCCATCCACTGCTTAATAAAGACCTCCCTAGCCTGATTCTACTCCTTTTGTCATATGAATGTATGTATTTATCAAAATCTGTGATATTATATGTATCTACACATTCATATCGTCATCATCATCATCATCATTATCATATACCTGAACCAATCCACTGCTTAATAAAGACCCCCTTAGCCTAATTCTCCTCCTTTCTGTCATATGAATTTCTGTATTTATCAAAATCGGTGATATTATATTTATCTACATATTCATATCGTCATCATCATCATCATCATCGAGCTGAACCAATCCACTGCTTAATAAAGACCTCCACCTCCCTAGCCAGATTCTACTTCTTTCTGTCATATGAATTTCTGTATTTATCAAAATCGGTGATATTATATTTATTTAAATATTCATATCGTCATCATCATCATCAACCAGGATCCATCCACTGCTTAATAAAGACCTCCCTAGCTTGATTCTACTCCTTTTGTCATATGAATGTATGTATTTATCAAAATCTGTGATATTATATGTATCTACACATTCATATCGTCATCATCATCATCATCATTATCATATACCTGAACCAATCCACTGCTTAATAAAGACCCCCTTAGCCTAATTCTCCTCCTTTCTGTCATATGAATTTCTGTATTTATCAAAATCGGTGATATTATATTTAACTACATATTCATATCGTCGTCATCATCATCATCATCGACCTGAACCAATCCACTGCTTAATAAAGACCTCCCTAGCCAGATTCTACTCCTTTCTGTCATATGAATTTCTGTATTTATCAAAATCGGTGATATTATATTTATTTACATATTCATATCGTCATCATCATCATCATTGACCTGAACCAATCCACTACTTAAAGACCTCCTTAGCCTGATTCTACTCCTTTCTGTCATATGCATTGCTGTATTTATCAAAATCGGTGATATTATATTTATCTACATATTCATATGGTCATTATCATTATCATCATCATTGACCTGAACCAATCCACTGCTTAATAAAGACCTCCCTAGCCAGATTCTACTTCTTTCTGTCATATGAATTGCTGTATTTATCAAAATCGGTGATATCATATTTATCTACATATTCATATCGTCATCATCATCATCATCGACCTAAACCAATCCACTGCTTAATAAAGACCTCCCTAGCTTGATTCTACTCCTTTCTGTCATATGAATTGCTGTATTTATCAAAATCGGTGATATTATATTTATTTACATATTCATATCGTCATTATCATCATTATCATCATCATCATCATCGACCTGAAACAATCCACTGCTTAATAAAGACCTCGCTAGCCTGATTCTACTCTTTTCTGTCATATGAATTTCTGTATTTATCAAAATCGGTGATATTATATTTATTTACATATTCATATCGTCATCATCATCATCATCGACCTAAACCAATCCACTACTTAAAGACCTCCTTAGCCTGATTCTACTCCTTGCTGTGATATGAATTTCTGTATTTATCAAAATCGGTGATATTACATTTATCAACATATTCATATCGTCATCATCATCAACCAGGATCAATTCACTGCTGGATGAAGAGTTCCGCAACCTGATTCTACTACTATATTATACATATTTCTATCGTCCTTATCATCATTGACCTGAACCCATCTATTGCTGGATAAAGGCCTCCCATGCCTGATTCTACTCCTTTCTGTCATTTGAATTGCTGTATTTATCAAAATCGGTGATAATATATTATATCTATTTATATTTCCATTATCATTATGAACCTGAATCAATCCACCGGTGGATGAAGGCCTCTCTAAGTTGTTTGAATTTCTGTCGGTCATATGAATTACTATATTTATCAAAATTGCTGATATTATATTTTCCCATTCATAATATCGTCATTATCATCATCAACCAAGATTAATCCACTGCTGGATGAAGGTTATCCCAACCTAATTCTACTCTTCTTGGTCATATAAACTGCAATATTTTTTTAAATTTGTGATTTTATATACCTACCTATTTATATCGTCATTATCGTCATCAACCTGTATCAATCCACTGCTGGATGAAGGCCTTTTTAAGCTGATTCCACATCTTTAGGTCTTATAAATTCCTATTCTTATCAGATATAATATGTATTACTTCATTATTTATCAACATTTGTCTCGATATGAATGTCCCGCACCGGGAAACTATATTGTTTAAGGTTAATTTTTAAAACAAAATATGATTTTTAAAATATTATTCTGTGGCTCCAAGCATTTATTTTTTATAGACAATGAAACAAAATAATGTTTAAATTTATTTTTTATGCTGCTAACCTTTTTCTATTATGTAAATGGGACCCGAAAGAGATTAATATTCGCGTTATATTGGATCGCTATTTATGATAATCACGATTGAGATGTATAACTATTTATCATATTTAAATGCACATACCTACACATATATTGTATTAAAATTAAAATGACAGTGGTAGCTATCGGCGATTGCCAGCTGTTTTGCTAGGCTTAGCAGCCTGAAATGGTGTCAGATGATATTGAGAAGGCCAGACTCCAGAATAGACTACGCACATGACTCCAAATTTGTATTTGCAGTGACGACATGCATATCGTAAAACTGACAAATCAGATAAATTTTCAATTGTCTGACGTGAATGAAAATCCATCCCGAAGGGAAAACTATGACGCCGTCTATACACACTTTACAAGTATTATATTAAAATCCAACACCAAGTCACTATGATGAAAAGCTGTCTGCAAGACCTAGCGAGACAGACTGGCGAGAGCCAGCTGGCTCAGCTAGTAAGTAATAATGTTGGATAAGTAAGTGTTGTACTAAAGTGAGAAAGTTAGGTTAGATAGGTCAAATGCTCCATAAAATACTGATATATGATTTGTGCAATAATTATAAGCAGGCACCAATGTAAATAATATACAGTCGAACATAGTTATTACGAGGAAGATGGAACCGACTGAATTTGCTCGTTATAATAGGTATTTTTCACATAACACAAAAAGTCGCAATTCAAACAAAAATACACGATAAGAATTTTTCCCCGAAAGAAGCATGGCTATTCAGGTTCAAGCACTGTCCAAAAATTCAAAATTCTGAATATACGTGACTGTGATACCAATTACTCTGTATGGGTGTGAAATTTTAGGACTTACGGATAAATGAGAGAAGGCTATCCAAGTATTCGAAAAGAAAACTCTTCGAAGAATATTTGAACTGGTAAAGAAAACTATACGTATTGTTTTGTAAACCATTTTCGGACATGTCATCCACTTTTAAAAGATTTATTACGATACATACAACTTCTTTCAATCATTGTGCCCCTGATTTTCTTCATGATTGAGTCGACAAAGCGTCTACTGGCAATTGCATTTTCGTCCGCGGCGTAATACAATAAAACACGGTCATTTGTATAAAAAAAATTCAAAAGAAAGTATTTATACAAATGTTTGTACATAAATAGTTTTTATAGGACTTTTAATGAAAATTTGTTGACAAACAGAATTATCTTGGGTTGGACTAAAGTAGGCATAACAATTGCATATTATTGTGGTTAAAAATGCTTGTAATTGAAATCTTGTCTTTATAGTGCCTGTACACGTGCATGAATTTACTGGCACCAATAGTGTGTATTTTAAACTATCTCAATAATAACTGTTTACACGTAAAAGTGCTGACTGTCTCGCCAATCTCCTTTTGCAAACGTAAGCGAGATGCGATGTTGTCATAGTATGGTGTTTTTTGACAGGTTGTGATGTCAAAAATGTGTTAGTTTGTATTAAGTATTTCTAGCAAGTTCGCCACTATTGTTCTACTGCGCATACGCATTCGCCATGTAAGTTCCAACTATTGCGTGGAAATTCAGAACCTGCTGAATTTTTTTGATCCATGGAAGCAATCTTGCAACTTGCGCGATAATCCGTGTTTACATATGCATTTTCTTGATATTGCCGCGATAATACGTACTGGCAGCAGTAAATCCATACACGTGTAAACGGTGTATAAAACAACGACGCGCACTAATAGAATATATTGTCACCATATTAGCAGCTTTATACAAAATTGTAAGTCTCTAGGTAGGTATACAGGAAGTAGGGAAAAATTAAGTGTGACAGAAAAACATTATCTTTTTAATATAGAGTAGATTAAGTATTTATCAAGCGTTACTGTTATTTGCGATATATTTACTTAATTTCAATTTATTTATTTATTTATTTAATTTTTTTTTTTAAACATATTGTGGACATTACAAATTATAAGTTTAAGACGTTCACAACATGACATTTAGAAACAAAGATATATAAATATAACAGTATTATATAAAAAAAGAGATAGATCAGTAGATAAATTAGGTAGGTACAAGGAAGTACACCGGATGAGTTAAGCAGACCCTATTTTAAGAATTTATAAAACAACGTCCACCTAAACTCATTCTCACGTAGGTGGAACATATCAACACCCGAAGCAATTTCGTTGAACATAGTTATCGCCCTCCCAATTGGCATTACCAGTGGCAGTTTGGTTCTGCACCTTGGGAGAATAAACAACTGATGGTCTCTATTTCTAAGATAGTTATCAGGGACACGCGACGCGAAGATTGTGCAAATGACGCGTGCAGAACAAAACATAATTTGTCATAAAAAGTCACCATGCGTCCATTTAATGTTATGTTTATTGTTCTATTACTAATAATAATAATATATTCATTGACATGTTTTCTTTTTCAAGTAAATGGGTAACGTTTTTTAGTCATCTTTACACGATTTAAGAATTAATTCCCCCGTCGCCATCACAAAACAAATTGACGTGTTCACAGCTCGATTTTCGCTCTCCGATTGCCAGCCAGTCCAAAATTTCGTCACACCTATAGTTGAAAATTATTAGCCGTTTCACTGAAGTACCGTCTTAATTTATTATAAGAAAACTACGTTTTATGGTTACTATTGTAATAAAATTATAAAGTTACGGTTCCGTGCATGCTAAGTGAAGTACTAATTCATTGAAGTGAAATGCACTACTTACTATCAAATGGCTATTATGGACACGCTTGATGGCTCCTTTGTAAAAATGTAACTAGCAGATTCTGATTACCTTAGGATATGAAAATCTGTTACTATGAAAGTTTATATTATATTCAAGACTAAGGGCCTAATGCATAGTTATAATAATAACTCAATAACAATAGACTGATGTGCGAAATTGAAACAAAATTGACAACCTGTCAACTACAGTATAACCTCGTTTTTACGTGCCCGGAATTCACGTTTTCCCGGCAATTGCGTGTAATTTTTTCAGTCCCAATGTATTTCAGTACATTTAATACCCGAATTTACGTTTTTCTTTCCCGCAATTTACGTCGGAAATATTCAAAATAGCGAGGTACGCGCGCTTAACAATGATTGGGTCGTGACATTCGAACGGTGTAAGGTGAGAATTACATAACAAAAATGCAACAAATATAAGTACATGATTTTTTTAATAAAAAATAAAAAAAATTTCAATAAAAATTTTAATTGAATGTTGTTTTTTAATAAAACGTTATTTTTTTAGAAACATAAAATTTAAATGTTCTTTTTTTCAATACCCCCCTTTTACATTTTCCCTCCAATTAGGTTTTTTTTCTTCAGTCCCTTATAAAACGTTAAATAGGGGTTATACTGTAATTCCATACAGAAAACTATTAAATATAGTTGTTACAAAATTGTTTTCAGTTTTAATTATCTAGGCAAACACGAAAGACTAGCAGCATTAAACATGTTATCATTATACTATTCAAAAGGTTGAAACCAAACTGACATCTAATGTACGTAATATGCGTCAACTGATGCAGTGTTCCAATTCAATGAAATATTGTCCAAACACTAGAAACGCTTATATTGTTTTGCAGTGTGCGTATTTATTCAATTAATCAATCAACCATTAAATTAACTATTCATTTTTGATTGTGCAGTTTTCAAATTGTCACTATTATATCAATTTTAAAATGGCAATAATTTCGTTTGCATTAAGCGACATGATTGTTTTGGTAAAGTGTCATCTATGCATAGGAATTGTGATTAATCAGTTTTACATAACGTAGACACTATGCATCGGGCATATAGAAATTATTGATTCTCATTCAAAATTTTCTTTTTTATGGTTGATGTTTGTAAGATATAAAAACTAACCAAAAGCTGGCCTATAGTAAGTATAATAACAATAGGATTTTCATCTTCCATTTAAAATGTAACTAAGTATGTACTTACATTATGATTAGAAAACAACTTAAATTCAATAGACAAGTACCTACATATTTAGAATTTCAAGCAATTTTACGTTCAAGTACCAATGTCTTTGTTGATAAGGTAAAACTTGTACCTACACATCCAGTTATCCAAGCATTGCCCCAATGAACAAGTCTCAAGTTTAATATTAAAACTATGAAAATATCAATTGCACTTGGGTAAGATGAAAAAGAGACTAGAACATGTAAAATTTGTAAGATTAAAATATAGATAAGCTAATCGTCTGTCTGGTGGTTATGTTGGAAATAAGTAACTATTTAAAAAAGTGTATTTGAGATATACAATATTTAATTATGATTGTCTTGTTGGCCTTTGTAAATAATTTAATACAAAAATGTTTAGGTACCATAACAACAAAATCTAAAAGTACCTAGTCTGTTGAGAAGTTTAGGCTCTGTTTGTAGACGAGAATGTCAAGTTAAGGAAGGCATGATGGGAATGGAATTTATCAACATTGTTAATTGAAAAGATAACTGTACATCCACCTGGCCACTGCATGTAGCTGTATTTAAAACCATACATTATTCTCATTATAAAAATATAAATTTGTAATAAGCACACTGACCTAAATTATACATACAAGTTTTCATTGCATGACATTTCATTATAAAATACAAAATAAATGAATGGTCACTCACCCTATTAATATAAGAGTTGTTACAATATTTATTACTAAACCTACAATAGTTATTAAATTTGGGGCTAGCCACAAAGGAACCTGGGAAACTAGCCAGGTCCACCAAGGCTGCAGCACAGAATCTAAAAGACTGACACTTGTACAGGAATACTTATGATCGCCTAGCCTTTTTAGCTGGCTAATTGTCAAAAGCCGCTCCTTGTAAAACTGCATTTTGATTCTATTTACACTTTAAACGCGTACCATCGATGAATTAAAACGCGCGGCATGAGATATTTACAATGAAAATCGCACTCAGTCAAAACGTTGAAAATGTGTCACTCAGCTTTCTATTAAAAAAATAATATGGTGTGACCGTCACAGTGTTGCCATCTTTTCAAAGCTGAATTATAGTACAGAGCCTACAAAATTATAGTATTTGGGGAAAAAATATAGTACGCGTTATTGTGTTGAAAATGTATAGGTTTTTTGTCTCAGAAAATAAATAACGGAGAATTTAAGAAACTCCGAGACGCCTTTTTATTTAGATACCTCTTCCGACCAACAATGCTTACCGAAGAATTCAAAAAATTTAATTTTAAACCAAAGTCAAGGATTTTTTTAATATGTTTTTCGAGCAAGTTCTCCAAATCTTCTTATATTGCGAAATTATAGTACTTTACACCAATCTATCGAACGAAAATATTGAAATTTTAGTACTTTTTCATGTTTTTCCCGATATCCAAAATTTTAGTATTTTGGGCGTACTATACCTGTTTTAGATCGTACATAGTACGCAGACCAAAATTATAGTACAAATACTATAATTATAGTACGGTTGGCAACACTGGACCGCCACCGCTTCGGCGCTTCCGCGCAAGCGCAGCGTACTCAAGTGGGAAAAATACGCACTAAATAAAAGCAGTAAAATCGCTGCGTTGGCAACTTTGATTTCGAAAGAAGTTTGATGGTTTGCCGATAGATGTCCGATTGTTTAAATAAACGCGGGCAAATCAATAGAATTTAAAAAATCAATTCAATAGAGATCATCTTCTTAAGAATTAAAAATAATAGTACAAACTAAATGTTTGATAATTAATTGCAATACGTTCCTATCATAACAAAGAATACAATGGTGGCGAACCTATGGCACGCGAGATGATTTTGCATGGCACGCGTTTGACGAGAGAAAAAAAATACCAATAAGAATAATAAATGACAGATCACATTACATAAAATATACCAGGCAAATACTCTTCAAGATTAAGTAGGTATTACGTTTAATTTAAATATAGGTATAATTACATAGGTCAGTCCTTAGATTTTATGCGTCACATATAATATTATCACATTAACCTCACCAGGCTGGGGGGGGGGTACGCCGCGCTGCGAACCTCTAATTTCGATCGATTTACAATGCTTGAGACCACTGTAGCGAGATAATGCCTCATCTGAGCGGAGCAATTATACTGTCAATATGTGCGTAAAGAACCAAACTAAGTAATACAGTAACAAACAATTTCATTTCTACCCACGAAAATAGCTGTACCGAATAAGAAACAAAAACTTGGTGGAGTTTGAAAATTGGTGTATCGAAATGTATGGCGTAATTCAAAAAGTGCTAAAGCTATTTTATACGTATGCTACGTTCTGTGACTGATATCTAGAATATCATATTTTTTTAATAGAATTCTTAAAAACTATTTTTTTTCTCCATGAATAACTGTTCGGCACATCAGACAGTCGAAAAATAATATTTGGGAAATTTTGGCACGCGTACATTAAAAGGTTCGTTAACCCTGGTATAATAGAAACTCTTCTATATTATAATATTATGTACTTTTATTTTATTTTGAATACAAAAATATTATCAAAGTGCATATTGTGGGATCCTATCCAGTGGCGGCTCGACGACTTTCTGGGTGGTGGGGTTTAGTCATTAATTATCAAATATGTACAAGTATGTACCTACCTACATTCTCATATTATTATAGGTACATTATGTACGAAGCTACTTACAATATGATTTTATTAATGAGGAAATTATCAATTTTACAGAATAAATAATATGGTTATCTGAGTCGTTACTTAATCATCTTAAACATCTCAAAATCGTGCTTAAAAATATAAACTTAATTAATAATAATTATTATTATAGATTTACCATCATCAGTACATCATACAACAACATACGAGCGTTTTTACTCACCTATGGGGTCATTCTATTCGGTCCCTAGTATGCGTATAATAACGCTGATGCATTCACATACTTTGTAGTAAGAGATTTGTACCGCAGCAACGGGATGGGACTGAGTGACCCCGATCAGCGAAAAGTAGACGCCATAGCTTTCTTAATTTGTACATAGGTGTCACCATGAAATAGGGCGTATTTAATTTAATAAGTTATTTTAATACCGAGTAATCATTATTATGTTATTACATAATTTACAATTGGTGCTTTATTTATTTGTATAATAATAATAACTATCTTTCTAAAATTGCGACGGGCTTAGGATAGATGAAATAAATTAAATAATTCATTTAATTAAGTAGGTATATTATGACAATGATAAAAATATCAGACGTTTTTTACGCATTCTCCACATGATGACGATGTGGGGATGTTCCCTATCCCTGATCCCTGATCCCTGATCCTATCCATTCGGTATACTTACATAATATCAAACAAATGCTATCTTCACATTTACAATAATGTATCATCATTTCTTGTAACCAGGGCGGCTTAAAAACACTTTTGTATCTAGAGGCCTCAGTCTGAATTTTTACTTATTTTAAATTTATTATACATTCTTTTACATTTATAACACATTCATTTTATCCTAACTTGATATTTATTATTTACCGTGAACGCCTCTCACCTTATTCTAAAACTCCACAACGGGTGTGTCTGGATAGGTATATCATCTGGAGACGAATAAACATGATTTTATTAACTATTTTCAATTATTAATATTTCAACGAATAATTCACAAGATTTAAGAATGTAACATTCTTTTTATTGAAAATACATAATTAACCTACCTGCTGGGTGTCGTATTTAGAAAAGTTTTTTCTACTGGTTATATACACAGAACAGATAATAAATAGAATACCGATAGGCTGTATACAATATGCAGGGTTTTGAATGTGTGAGTGTCCTACGAAAATGAAGCACGCATGTAATACACCAATGCATAAGCCGAGAGCAGTTTTCAGTATTCGACGTAAAACGTACTCTTGACATGTGTGTAAGTTTAACCCGGATTCTTCCTTACTCGAGTCGGTTACCTGCTATCGCCTTACCCGTTATGTATTTCAGTTCCCATTATTTCTGAATTTCCTGGTTATATATTTTCTCAGAAGTGTTTTCAAAATTATGTACTCGTATGTTAAACAGGATTTTGTTTGCGCTTTATATAACGGACTTCCACTTCTTTCAGTTTTAACGGACACCTCATCACCCGTATTAATCCGTTATATCGAGGTACTACCTCTACTGTACCTACAAATCAATATGTTATTGTTACTTACACTAAGATTTTTTTTATTAATACTAAATAAAGTATAATTTTAATATTTTGTGGGAATTTTTATTTGTTGTGTCATGAAACGAATTTTCTTTCCCCAGTGTGTACCGTCAGATAAAAAGTTTAGTAGACACTGGACTCTAGATCAATGCTTCTCAAACCGGGCGGTTCGGCCCCTAGGGGGCCCTGGAGCTCCTGCCAGGAAGCCGCGAATATTTCTGTACCTATTTCAACAAATATTTCCTAAACTTAAATGAAGACCAAAAGTACAATTGGATAAGAACACCATTTGCTAAGTCCTTCAAATATGATCATATTACGTGGGCAGCTCAAGAAGAATTGATCGATATTAGATCAGATAATTTCCTTGAAGTCGAATTAATGAACGAAGTCTTGCAGAATTTTGGATAAGGTGACAGCAAGAATATACGTCAATCGCAAAAGCAGCATTGTTAATCATAATTCCTTTGCGACAACATACGTAAACAGGATTTTCATCATTACTGGTAATAAAAAATAAGCACAGGTCGTGTCTTTTAACGGAGACTTTGGAGCAAACCCTGCGAATTAACATTGTACCGGATATTGAGTTATTATTTAAAAATATGCAATCAGATCCCTCTCATTAAATTGTGTCTGTAGGCTAGGCTGTAGCTGTAATAATTTTGAAGTTAATTTTTGCTTCACAAGCAAGTAAATGAAAATAAATGTTCTATTACTTTTAATAAGTTAATTAGTAAGTACTTATAATAATAATTAACGGTAAATAAAGTACTGTTGGTCACTTAAGACTAAAATTTTTGGGAGTCTTGAATTGAGATTTCGCGGGCCTTGGTATAAAAAAACTTTGAGAAGCACCGGTCTAGATAGACTAGCGACATGCATATTTTCAACGGTGCAGTCACTGCACTTCAGACGAGGGCAAAGAATAATACTATCGCCAATGTATAATATAATTATAGTCATTTTCAGGCGAGTCTATGATAATTTTCCAATAACGCCTTTCCCTAACGTCTAACACCTGTCACTGAACTTTGGCTTGGCCGCTCCAATCTAGATCAGATACAAATCTATCGCTATAAGTGAGTTGGGTATTGATCGCATTTTAAATACTTGTCTGAAATACCATAATGATAGCCATGCAGCCATGCTCAATTTAAATATTTCCATGTGAAGTAGCAATTCGGATAGAAAAATGCTGCGGTCATAATATAAAAATATAATATACTTAATATACCTAGTGTCGCGTGTAAAAACGTGAAAAGGCCGGCCCGTGTTCTAAGTAAAGTCGTTCAGTCTACTGTGGCTCTCGCCAGGTGGAGTACGCGTTGGATTTGGCGCGCAGTAAAAACCGTGGGAAATTCGTCGGAAAATTCTAATCAACAGGTCGCTTTTTCTACATTTTATTAATAATAATCTAATAAGATCTCATTAAAAACAATAAAACCTTTCAAAAACTAGTGTAGTTATGTATATTTTATTAAAACATTGCTAAATTCAATGCAGTTTATTGTGAAATGTGATTTGTTTACATTTAGTTCTGTGACAGTTTATTGGAAGTATCAAAAAATGATGTTTCGATAATAAATAAATAAACAAAACGGTGTGCGATATTTATTCAGCTGGCAACACATTAATGCTAAGTGAAATAAAATTGTTAAGTAGTGTTATTTTATTATAATGTAGTATGTACCAAAATCAATTTTACAACAATAAGCAAGTAACTAATACCTACGCCAAGACGGTTTGTTTACAATTTGAATTTTCGTTATAAGTGTGCCTTCGTGAGTTTATTGTTGGCAAAGTCTATGAAAAAATTGCTCGGTTGGCTTTTTGCAAATATACATACCGAAGTGTGCGCGTAATTCTAAAGATATTACTCCTACTTGCATTCTTTTGATACTAATTGACGCCGGTTTGCCTCTGCTAGACATTTAATTAATACTAGTTGAATGAGTATTTTTAAGATTGACAATGAGCGTCCAAACGCGTGTGTGAATGTCAAATTAAAAGTGCCTTTCAGTTAGCAATATTAACGCGAAGTTTTCTCCTGGATGGCAAAATCGACGAGAAAAATGCAGGCACATGCTAAAAGTAAAGTCGGATCTATGGAACTGAATCGGCTTAAAGGACACAACATGGGAAAATCTCACGGTAGGTGAAAAATCCAATTACATTTTCACAAAAACATACCTGATAATTATTATAAAACAAACTTTCCATGAGAGAATTTATTTACATGTAGATACAATGTTTTGTATCGTACCTGTCACTTGTTATTATTGCAAGATATTGTTATTGTTTTCCTTGTTTACTTAAAACAAGTGGTAAATAAACATCTATATTATTAGTGAGCTTTCGAATGAAATCTGTACTGCTATAGCTATGGGGACAGTGAGAGATTGTATTTAATATTAGCGTACCTATCTATATTATAGGTAACGAGAGGATTATCGACAGGATAATAATCATTGTCATAATCCTGCCGTTATTTCCGGTTGAAAAGAAAGTTTATTTGAATGAGTAACGAACCATTCCACGTGTGTGGAATTTCGTACGAAACACCATTGTTTGGATTTGGACAGTAATTTACGTAGTGTATAATAATACAGTCGAACTTGGTTATTACGAGGAAAATGGGACCAACTGCATTTGCTCATTATAAGCGTTACCTACTCATTATATCAGAGAATCGGTATTTTTAAATGAGCGGTCACAAAACACAAAAAGTCGCAATTCAAACAAAAATACACAATTACAATTTTTCCCCGAAACAAGCATGGCATTCATAAACTACAAAAGAAGTTGTTTATTCTAATGAACACTGGTAGGTACCTACTGACTTCACAAACCTTGGATTTTTACATGCAATATCAACTATATGCGTGGAAACTTTTTAAATATTGTCGGCGAAAACACCAATTATATAGGTACTTAGACACTTAACTAGTGTTATAAACGTAATCCGATCCCGGCGGCATCCTATCCGGTTGGATTTTATTGCTTAGGGTCGAAATGTTGTTTTTAAACGATCGACACATTAACAGTTTTGCTCGGTATACCCGAGTAGTAGCTCGTTATAAAAGTGAATAAATGTATGGAGAAAATCATAAACTAAAATGTCAACGAAAGTTTCCTCGTTACATCCGAGATCTCGGTAAATCGGTGATCGTAATAACCGAGTTCGACTGCATATATCGCAATGGATCAATGGATTATGATTGTTTTCTTTGTTTATAATACAGGAAAACAAACAGGTAGTAAACAAACTGAATGTGAAATTACGTGTTTCATATTATTTTCCGAGCACTTACGTTTAGGGATTGCAATACCGGTATTTCAAAACCGGTATTCCAGTATTTATCAATACCGAAATACCGGTTTTAAAAATCCAAAGTACCGAAATTTTCAGTATTAAGAAAGCACACTCGTTTACATTTTTGAAAATGAATTACAAGTTATGTGCTGCTAAAATGCAAATATATTGAGTGACTCCCAACACAAATTTCATCAAATATATTTATATAAGTAATTGTCGCGATGAATTATCATAATATTATTTCGAAATAGATAACATCGTTGACAAAAATGTTTAATTATTCTATAATAGTTTAATATTGTTGACTGCACAAGCGTTGAATTTAAGAAGCTTTTTCTGCAGCCGGAATTATTTGCACTTGATGAATTTTTGAGGGTTTTTATCAATAAATCAATGTATTTGTAAAAAATCACTAGCTCTTCAATTATGATCAATAAATATTTTAAATGTCAACATAATAAATGTAGGTAGGTATGTAGGTTTTTGCTATAAAATAATATTTTTAAAAGATTTTAATACTTAGCTATATTTTTATTGATAAGCACCTACTTCTGTTTTTTTTAATGTTTAAGAAATACCGGAATTCAATAAGAAATACCGAGAAACCGGTATTGACATTTTCATTCGGTATTGCAATCCCTACTTACGTTACGTATATTGTGTAATAATTTTTATTTATCAGATTTGATCTAGGTACGGTTTTGTAGGAATCAATTGGTATTTTGTATTAAGAATATTTTGTAAACACAATAATGATCGTTAGCAATATTTTTGTTGTTATTCGATGTTGACTTTACAAAAAAAAAAACTTTCCAATTCATCATTGGTCATTTCAATTCACATTCAAACATTCAAATCAATTGTTAATAGGTAAGTACTTAAACTATGGTAGGTGATTACTGATTATAATAAGTACCTACTCGCAGTAACAGCGTATCTATATTACAATCTATTGATTGAATAAAAATTAATATCTAAAATAAAAATAAAAGAATATAGAAAACCTTTCTGTATGACAGAAGAGGAGTTAGTTCAAAGTAACGCTAAACGATTTGACGTTAAATAATCTGGGGTAAGGACTCCATTGTACAGCTTCTAGAAGTCCACCTCCTCTTAGACCTAAACCGCATACAATGCAGGCATACCCTAAAAAATAAATACGTATGACTGACAAAGTTTAGTGTGCACTTTTTACGTCGAATCTCAACAGCCTACCTCCACTCTTCGCCACTGCTCCATTGTAGGTAAGAAACCTGTAGGTATTTGGGGATCGTGAGGAAGATCTTCCGCCACTCCGATTTATTTATTTATAGAAGAATATGATTGCTACAGGTATAGAGCAATAAATTGAGTATTGAAATCTGCTTAAATTGATTTTAATGTTAGTATTATGATTGAGTATCAAAAAGTGTACAGTTAGTTTTGTACAAATCTACATTATTTAATTGAAAACCGAAATGATTGCGGGTCAATATCACATCTCGCGGCCAATTCTAACTGTAACCTCGACTTGTGCGCCATAGTTAAAACCTCTTTTAACTGTTAGGAGGCCGTTCCACCTAAGGATTCCGATGACTCACATAGTTGCATCATCTATAATGTATTTTAATCAAATAATCTTACGGCACTTTAGAAGTCATCGTATAGCGTATTTGAATTGAAATTGAATTAGATACATATACCAGTAAAGGCAGTGCCGGATTTACCTGGGTTAGTACATACTTGCAGTACTTGGCACCCAACAAAAAATAATTAAATAGTTCTTTGGCTGGCAGTAATCTTGTGGCACACGGTCAAGGATTCCGTCGCCGTGGAGACATTCCCGTATCTTATAGCGGTGCTACAAATACGATCTACACGTTGCATGTGTCACATGGCAAGAGGTGCAAGACGTGGCGATGGATCAAGGTAAATGGCGTGACCTTGTGCTCGCGCTATGCTCCGATGCTGGAGCGTAATAGTAGTACCTAGTAATCAATTTAATAATATGTAATAATACTTTTATTCGTTATTCGCTCAAGGTTTGGAGAAACCCTTTAAGGTGATACATCAGTGAAACTGCAAATAATTTTCAACTATAGGCGCGACGAAATTTTGGACTCGCTCACTACTCGCTGACATTCTGAGAGAGAACGTCTAGCTGGGCACACGTCAATTTGTTTCGTGATGGCGACGGGCGTATTAATTATTTAATCGTGTAAAGATGACTAAAAACGATACCCATTTACTTTAAAAAGAAAACATGTAAATGAATATATTATTATTGTTACTAATAGAACAATAAACAGAATATAAAATCGATGCATGTTGGATTTATATGACAAATTATATTTCGTTTGGCATGCGTCATTTGCACCCGCGACCCGCAATACGCGCATCGCCTAGCCACGATCTTTTTAGATCGTGCCTTAACTGAGGTATAGCATTAAGAATAGGCATAACAGAACCAATGTGATTCATATTTCAGTCGAGCAGAGTCCACAGAGCGAGCAGCACGTCATTTTAAATCAAATTTACTACAAAATACCTGGTCATCGAAGATTTTATTTTAAAAACATAATAATAATTATTGTCGGTAGAGTAATTTATTTCAATGATTTATTAGGTTCCGTCAACGCTGTCGCCGGCCGGCCGAATGAAGACAATGTGAAAAATAATAAAAGTATATGGGGTGCTACACGATAATATTTATTTTTAGGCGTTATAAATTATTTCGTGCATTGGCTTTACTTAACCAACAAAATACAATAATGGTACCTACCTATTGTTTCACTAGTACATATTATAAAAGTAAAATTGCGTTACTAGTTTGTAAAAGTGTCAGACTAAACTCGGGTACATCACTAGATATATTCTACCTTTTTTTTAAATATGCATTAGAATTAAACAATATTTACCTATTTTTTTAAATAATTATGTAGATCTAACACATTAAAAATAAATACTATTCATTAATAATGTTTTTTTGGATAGCACATGAAATAAAAATGTAGGTAGATAATATGTGTTTCAAAATTCTTCGTATGTTTAGTTCTCGTACAATTTCAGGTTAAAAAGTTATTAATCTATTTCTAAGTTTCTAAACTACTAAACTAAACTCTAAGTTTAAAAACGTCACAATATCCACCATATTGGTTGCAATACTTCCCACCAAACAGCTGATTAACATATTGAATTTAGTAACATTTAAGTATATTAAAAGATACTATTTTTTGGTCACCCCACACTCGCTTAGTTGGAAAGAGTTTGTTTGTTTTAAATTTAATTTAGTGACCATTACTTTTGAGGCACGTATCGGCGGCGACTTTTTAATATTACTAATAGACCAACTATTTCGGACCACATATAAAAATATCATATTTTAAATTCTCAAGGGCATTTCTGTAGAGCGTCCCCTTAACGTAACGAATTAATAATTCCACTTGTGACAACTTTTTTTAAACTTTTAATAGCAGCATTGCATTAAATCACACATGCATCAAAAATAGCTTGCAAATGTTGTCAGTATGTACATACATAATAATTATTAAGATTTTTTTATCCATCACTGGAATCATTGTGTTAAACTAAGTCTACGTTGCTTTCCTGTTCTCTATCTACCTGTAGTTCGTAGCCGGTCACGTTTGGTGGTTACGTAATCGCAAACTGCATTGTGATTTTGTGAACACCCATCCACAGGGTGACGAATATAATACTCGTATAATACCATAATAGGACGAGACCTAGATAAACCAATTGACGAGCATAGAACAAAAGTGAGACAACTGACATTGCAGTTGCAGACATTGAGTTGACGGCAGTTTCCTACTGTAAATAATAATAATAGGTTGGTATATAGGTACGTAACAAATAAAATATGCAAATTGTATAATAGGTAGGTACTTAATCCACATATAGTAAACAACGGTCTGGACTAACCTGTCTCTCAATTGAATCAATTGAATGTTTGTAAAAATCAAACTAAATCGACCATGACCTAAACCTGGGGATCAGAACGGCAATGATAAGTATGTCTTTTTGATCCTCCTGTTCATCGTAAAGGCGTGGGTCCCCACACTATGGACTCAAGCAGGGAACACAAAAATAAGTGAAAGTAAAAGAAAATTTAATGTTATTTTTGACGTACTAATCGCGTTTTCAATATTGACAATATTTGAGTAGGTACTTGTATGGCTTGACGGTCATTAGGTCATAAAAAACAAAGGCTTCATCTATGGCTACTGACCTTAGACTATAGATACATCTAGACGCCACCCGTTGCATTACTAAACGAAGCTGCGTGCCGTGCGTTTGGTTTGTGGGCGAGCGAACGCATTCGTACACAAATGTTTGAGACCATATATAATTTTCTATTTTTTTACGTTATATAGTATTTTTAAGCGGTCAAAATAGAACCATTATGTAAAGATATCCATAATTTAAGTTATTTTAAAGAAACACTAGGTCACTGATATTAAAATATATAATAATATACAAATAAATTATCACGAACATGTATCAACTACCTATGAAACGTAATACCATCTTCTTGCTAATCAGTACGGCTACCACATTTTAATACAACACACAGAACCATCTTTTCTACTTAATTAACTAAAAATATTTACCACTGACTTTATGTTTAACACAAAAAATATCAATTTTAGCAACACGTGCTCGCAGGTTATCGAAGCTTAGTTAAGCAACAAATCAAGATTTGGCGGCGACACCACAGCAAATCATCTCATATATTTGAAAACCTTTTATCTTACTCTAGCGCGTGTCGCAGAGATTATAAGGGTGCCGAATACTTTCTCACTCGCACTAATGCATCGTTTTTGTTCAGGCCTTGCTACTGACTTACAAGGGCTGATGTTCATATGGCGAAGAAATACAGGAAGTAAACTATATGTATCATCTGTGAATGTCCTAAAATTTGTACGGAAAGGGAAAAGTTGCTCAAATCACTTCAACCAGCTTTTAACCGTTTTTTTTTTTGCATCTATAAAATGTGCGGTGTCATACTGTTAACGTGAAGATATCATCACTTAGATTGTTCGGCAGTTCTGTATAAGTTTTTGTTATTTAGTATAAGTACTATGTTCGTCTCTTCAATGGGAGCTCTTAACTTAAACTCATGTAAATTAACGTAGGGTCTCGTGATACGCCCGATAAAGACCGAGTGTAGTTTGGTGGGCTCAGTAACTTCAATGGGTTTCACGTTTATATCATCAATCTCTCCTGGGGACGTATCATCGTTACGAACGTGAAGGGTGAAAATTACATAATAAAGTCTTGGGCCGCTTGTTCAATATCCCACCAATTTATTGTGGATTTCGTGGTGGTGGATAGCACACCGGAGGTTGTCTACTCTTTAAAGTTCTCAGGTTTTTTTGCTATAGTGTTGTTAATGTAACCCTAAATGTCTATAAATTACAGCGCTCGAAATGGACTGGAACGCACCGGAGCGCAGCTCCTGTTCGTGAAATCCTCGAGATTATTGCTCCGTCTCGTGGAAAAATAAAAGTTGCATCACAATTCATGAATTATTAAAAATTAATATAATCATTTACATATTTAAATATAATTTTTAAAGTTTACACGAAACTTATTAGAATCATATTGAAAAATAATATTTATGACGTGACGTAAACCTCAATTATTGTCATCTACCTTGCCGATTATGCCCAAATCTTGCATGACACAAAACTGGCCCGTTAAACAGTCTAATCTTGGCAGGTGTATAACAAAAAATCGAATAAATACACTATTGTTATTTAATACTTTCATAAAATTATCACATAAATATGTTAATATTTTCGGAAAATTATCGAGCGCTCCGGTTCGTAAAATTGTCCACTTCGAACGCTGTCTAAATACCTTATCCACAATGTCTACTTTTGGATTCACTTATAGTGATTTTATTACACTCGAAATACCATGTCAGTTTGTTGTAATCACGTGCATCGAATATAAAGTAGGTGGGTAGCAAACAAGAACCGAGTAACAGCCATACACTTACAACGTTAAATAAAAATGATCATTGATCACCAATAGCAGACATTTTTCCTTGTAAAAACACGTGAAAGACTTCATACAACAATGATCATACATTCTCACTTTTTTGACAGCTTAAATTGAACTCAACCGTCAAATATAAAAGACATTTTTATATTACACATTTCCATATTTAATTGAAGGACATTGCCCCGCTGTCAGAATTGATTTTGCTCACCAATTAAATTATTAAACTTGCATTTTCGCGCGCCTGATTGCCTGATTTAAAATGTAAATTGATTCGATTAAAAAAAAAAGAATCGCGAGCCATAGACACACTAATTCAACATGATGCCAGAAATAATTTATTATTGTCTGATTCGTTTATCACACGTATAGGTAATTGATAGATAACATTTTTACATATCACGTCATGCAACACCTACAACCCTGAAATACTAATTCTTACATATACTTACTAGATTAAATTAATAATAAACATAACTAATAAATTTAAATGTACCTATAAATATTTGACATAAATAGATTATATGTCTAGGCAAAGTACAGCACGCCACAAGAAACGGTGTGTTTACTAGGCATTACTCAACGCGCAAAAATCAGACGCTCGCACACAGTTCATGTTAATAGCCGCGTACGTGAGTAGGTAGTGTAGATGTGTCTTTCATTATCTTGAAAAGTTAATCGACGGCATATTTTTTTCACTTCTATCTGTAAAACGACCACGAAGAATCGATTGACGAAATTTTCGGATCAATAATACCAATAATCGACGCTTCAGTCTTCGAGCGTCCTAAACTTAGCGGCCCGTTCTCTACTAAGTTGATTTACCTCTACTTTTTATTCTAAATGTCATGTTGTGAACGTCTTGAATTAATAATTTGTTATGTGCACAATGTGTCTTTTTTAAATATGGAATTCACACTATGTTGTCATAATAGATGTGCCGAATACTTACGTTTGTTATGCCAAAACATATAAACGGCCCGCCATACACAATAAACACTATAATCTAAGCTTAAAACACAATAAAAACTCGCAGATCAAAGGTATTACGAGATATTTGGAAATTTATTTCCGTTCAGTTTCGTGGTTCACTTTTCCAAAAAGAAAACCCTGCGTATCCTCAGTAGGTATGTATATTGTATATAGGTACTATTTATGATTTGTTATACTTTACTAATAATAAACTAAGTATTTCGCGAGCCGAACACTACAAGGTTCTAAGTGTTCGTCCTTGAAAAAACAAACCCGACAATGAAGTAGTATTCTAAGCTGCCTCATTGTTACTTTTGTTTCTCCAAGGACAAACACTTAGAACCTTGTAGTTCTCCACTCGCGATTTCTTTTATTGAACGAATAAGACACAAGGTCTTTTCTTCTGTGTATATGCATGGGATGTTTTCCAATGATGTATGTTCAATATATATAATGTCAAATTATGAAATCTTGTGTCTTATTCGTTTATTTAATTATTATCTAGTCTAAGAAAGTAGTGTGATCTCCCTCCATTAGCGAAAGTGAAAAGATGCTGTCACTTTTCTCGCCCAGTAGGTTTTATCGTCTGGGTTCTGGACCTGGAGGTGAACAAATTAAACACCGGAGTTGTTGTCGGATACGGCGAGATTTTATTTACGTCAATATTTGGGGCTACATTTTATGTAATTCCAATCTTTTGCGGAGATCAAAATGCACGTGTTTATAATTTTTACTGTCAAAATCCTTCTTCCCTCTTCTGCGCATGCGCACCAAGATCCGGCGCAGAAAGCAATGCGCAAAATGCTGTGTTGCCATTAGTTTTATTATTTATTTTCGCAATCAACCCTTACTATGTGTCGGCTTGATACTGATTCGGGTATCTCTAGATCCAGAGAGACCCCAAATGGGGACCATTTGGGGGTGTAACAGTAGGTACGTTATAAAAACTAAATGGAGTAATCCGCGACGTCGGTAATTGACACATACTTTAATTTAATGTACTAATACCGATAGCCAACATTATAACGCAATAATTCGATAAGCATTTCATGTAACAACTACTAGAAAAATCGTCGTAATTAAGTAGAATGCCCGTAGCTTAATTAAAAAAACACTCTGGTGCCAATCCAGTGGATACAGGTTCAAGTCCCGTTGGGTGACGTATTCTTTTTTTCTACAAAAAGATTTTTTTCTAGTTTGTATATGCATGAGATTTATTCAAATTATGTGTGTTCTTTACTAATAAACTTTCATTGACAAAATAATTATACTATTATATTGTGCATGTGTTTTATCAGCTGGGTCGACCGTCCTTCTATAAAAGTAATTAATACTTCATAAAATAAGAGCCAAGCAACTTCTCTGTTGGAGGCCGCTTTTCTAAAAAAGTATGAAGGTTTATTTTGTAACTACCCAGAGTGTACAGTTGACCCAGTAATTTGCCAATAATTTATTGTATTTTCCCAGTATATGTATTAACTTTAGTCTAATAAGTGTGACTAATACCATGGTTAGTTTCAATGAAAATAATTAAGTTAATTTAAAAAGAAACTGAATTACTTAACATAATTTTACACTCATTTATTTTTATCTAATTATTTTCATGGGCGGCCAAGCTGGCGTGACTCCTTTGATAAGTTTAGGTAGCACTGGCTTAACTACTCATTTACTGCACACATTGTTAACATTAGTTTAATGAGAAGTAATTGAATACTTTAAGAACTAGTTGTATTAACAATGTCTCCAAGTGACGGAAGGTAAATGACCCGACCGAATATTAAAATTGTCCAAATTTAAATATCTTCAGTAAAAAATTATTTATGAATTTACCACCCTAATACTGTCCGACAACAAGATGTCGACGATAACAGTCGACTTCTCAGTGACGTACCTGTCATGGCTGCAACGAGTGTTTAAATAATGTATCGGCTCTCTTTTTAGATGCGACTCCTTTTCTTCTTTGGAATAAACCAAAAGTTTACTAATAATAATTATAACATAACTCCTTATTATTTAGACATATTTTTATTATAAAAAGCTTTAAAATACGTAAATTGATAGATCCGTACACCACGGAAGCGTAAAATGAAATGATCAATTTGGGGGCGTTCCTCATTTGAAAACGGAAGTGCGATTAACTGCACAGAAGAGGCTGTTAGTTCACATTTTTAACACCTGGACAAGAAGTTCTTGTTTGACAACAGTAATAGTCTTTTAGAGTAGGCATCACCAGTGTTTGCGATATGCACTGCTTGATTTTAAGCCCACCCCCCCCGATAAAACATAAAATAAAAACCATAAATTCTAAGTACCAACGAAACTAATAAAAATTTCAATGCATCATTTTCCAAAAATCACACCTGTACATAACTAAAAATAATATTAATACCTAATTAGAGTGTTAGTGGTTTATTTTATTGCGTACACGTAGATGGTGAGAAGCGAAGTCTATCTGACTCTGGTCGTGACCACGAACCATTCCGTGACTGTGTCACCAATTATGATACAGCATTTGCCATTCTAAAATTTGATTATGGCGATGATCTTGAGAGGGATTTGTATGCTTCAAGTTTCCTCCAAAGGGTGGGCGCGGTGCAGATTATCGAAAGCTTCCTCGTAATCCACAAAGCAGGAAATGGACTGTTCAACTCATGGCTCTGCTAGAGGAAGACACTGAAGGTTTTGTATCTGGTCCGTAGTCCGTACACGATCGTTTACATAAAATACCGACCTGGGTTTTTCTGAGAACGTGGATTATCGGGTCACTAATTCTCATCGAGAGGATGTTTATCAAAATCTTTCCCGGAACGTTGAGTAGCGTGATGCCTCGATAATAATAATTGTTGCAGCTAAAATTGACACTTATTTTGTAAGTAGAGTGTTAATGCTAGTATTTTCGTTTTAACTATATTAATAGCAGTGGCGAAGGGTGGAGATAGGCTATTAAGATTCTACATAAATAATTAAATTCTACATAAATAATAATAAAAACTAAACTTTGTCAGTCATACGTATTTGTTTTCATTGAACTAAGAATGTCAGCCATACTTATTTGATTTTATTGAACTAATAATACAATAATTTTGCAGATGGTGCTGGCTAGTATTTAACATTCAATTAATCAATGTCAAAACCAAACCATAATGGCTTGGGTATATATAATGGGCGATCTGACAAAAATAGTGCACTCTTTTTCAGTCAATCTCATTTGTGTTCGTTGGCCACGATGGCTGCGTGGCTTAAGCGCCGACCTATAGTGTCGAGGGTCTTGTTCGAATCCTGAGTCTGGCAAGTACACGTATTGTTTTTCAATTAGTGTATGAGTCAGAGTATGGACCGAATAGGTTGAGCAGGTGGCTGACATCCATTTCTCGTAAAAATAAAATCTGTTAATACAAACCTACACTCTGTGGAGGCCCATATGATCCTATTAGGATCGTACATGGTCGAAAGAAGAAAAAAGAATTGTTGGTTAGCTTTTTGAATTCATTAAGCCCAGCCTATAACAAACTATAATCGATGAAAATATTCTTCTATCTATAAAATATTTAAAATTATGTATAGTTTAATGGCATAATCTTTGATATTTTATAGTATGAACGAATATTTTTTAGGGCTTAAGTATATTAAAAAACTAACACTATCTACACATTATAGTCTTAGTTCAATAAAAACGAAAACGTTTGACTGACAAGGTTTAGTGTGCATTATTTATGTCGGATCTAAATAGCCTACATCCACCCTTCGCCACTGATTAATAGGTATGGGGTGTTCTCACATTAGATATTATAATCAGGGGCCTACAATTTTTAATTCGGTACTGATATTAAACAGTGGAATATCGTGGAAAGTAAAACAGTGAATTTTAATACAGAAAATAGTCGAACTTTCTTAGAATATCACTTCTAATAACTTCACTAATAATAATTTTAAATAAACCATTGCATAGCAAACTTTTATAATAATATATTATCGTATATCGTGCCTATATAATATAATATATATAACTATTTAGCGTGACGCCAGCTATTAATTTGTCTGACAGTCTGACCCACCCACGTCTATGATAAAGTTAATCATTTTAGATGTTGTATAATCCAACAACAGTAAAGGTTGTCTTTGGATAAAAATGCTCGCTTAGTGGATCGCGTAGCTACTATTGTGTTTGAGGCGTCTAGTAGAAGTGGTTTATCTTTTGACCGGACTGGTTACAGTTGGACTACTCTAATCGCACGTAAACAAAGAAAAACAATCAGTTGGAAGCCTACATAATGTTTCAGTTTAATAATAATATTATTTGAGTTTTCTTAAATTGGTAACCGAATCATGAAAAATGCATCATCTTTTTGCAATTAGTAATACCTATAGGGTAATATGGGACGCACACTATGGCAGCGCGGCTTAAGCGTCGGCCTATAACGTCGTGGGTCCCAGGTCCGTATCCTGGTTCTGGCAAGAACACATATTGTTTTTTTTTTTGAATTTTCTATTAGTGAGAGTATGGCCCCAAAAGGTTAAGCAAGTAGCTAACATCAATTTTTCTAAAAACAAAATCTGTTAATACAAAACATCCACCTTATTAGAATCAGACATGGTAAAAAAAATGGTTACATGTAAATTGTACGTAAAACGCTTCACCGTGGAACAGTCCGCCGTGAGCTTTCTATCGGAAAGAGGTTACCGTATGTGTACTAAACGGTCTCCAGTTTTATTAGATTAAATATGAGCATTAATTCAATTTTCATATGTGATTTTGGCAAAATTCATGAATTCAAGAATGAAAACCTAACCTAATCTAACCGAAACTAACCTAATAAATAGTCCAGTATATCGGCTATTTGCAAAAATTGTTTGCTGCTGACTTCTTGTAAAGTGTAAACTTACAAGAATCGTGTTTTATTTGGACATGAATTTTATGTCGACCATATTATATTTCCGATACAACATTTCACGGTAAAGTGTGATACGGCGAACTGCATACGCACAAGTTTTCGGACACGAAAAAACTATACAGGGTAATCAAATTAGAGATATATCTCAATATGTTGATTGTGTTACGAGCTGTATTGCATGTTGCACCATCTTGTTGGCACCACATATTATCATCCAGATCAAAATCTAATTAATTCTAACTAATTCATGCCAGAAAAATAGTAGTTCATCGTGTTTCTTTTGCGTTCTCCATTGACAGTAACTGCATTTCCAATTTTCGTTTTCAAAAAAATACGGTCTAATTCCACCTCCAGACCATAAACCTCAACAAACTGTTAATTTTTATGGATGTAAAGGTATTTCGACAATAGCACGTGGGTTTTAATTACTCCAATTGTGCTTATTGTCGAAGCCATTTAACCAAAAATGGGCGTCATCGCTGAAGATGATTTTTTCATGAAATTAATAATAGGTCTGTTTCATGTTGCTCTAAAGCCCAATCAGTAAAATTTCGACGCACCAAATGGTCATTTGGTTTAAGTTCTTGTATTAACTGTTTTTTATACGCATACAAATGCAAATCTTTATGAAGAATATTCCATGCAGTGCCATAAGAAAGTCCAAGGTCTCGAGAACGACGTGTAATTCATTATTCTGGATTTTCATCAACATTTTGATTCACAACATCGATATTTTCAGCAGTACGTTTACATATTTGACGGGTTGGATTCTTAACATCACAAAAATTACCGTTTGACTCGAATTTCCCAATTGAATTACGAATAGTAAGCTAAGCTCTGTTGGTCGATTATTTTGACCATAAATTTCACGTAATGCCCGAAACGTAACTCGAAAAGATTAATTATTGTTTTAATACATTTTACAATTTGTATACGCTGTACAACTGTATCTTTTCATGATAATTTGCCAAACAATACTGAACGCAAATGGATTTTTATGGGAATCAGAAAAAAATACTGCTATGACGTTTTAACAATCTATAATACTTACTAATTTGATAATCATATTAGATTGAAACAACTCAACGTCAAATATTTCTCCGAACCTAACTTTACATATTATAATGATAATATAGAGATAGCAGAATTTGCAAATTATTATGAATAGTGTATTTATAATAATCTACACATCGCTATCTACCACAGATAAGCTATATAATTCAAATAATCTGACAATCCAGCAGAGCTTTCGTAGATGTACCTAAATAGGACGATACATCAGTGAAAGAGCAAATAATTTTAAACTATAGGCGCGACGAAATTTTGGACTCACTGGCATTCGGAGAGAGAACGTCGAGCTGGGAACACGTCAATTTGTTTCGTGATGGTGACGGGGGTATTGATTCTTAAATCGTGTAAAGATGTCTAAAAACGTTACCCATTTACGTAACGTTTAAAAAAAAATCGGTTAGGTACATGTTCAAACACTCGCGTTAACATGATTTTACTCCCTACTTCATTTATCGTTTGTCAATTTATGGCTACGGCCGTATGTTGTAGCTTAGCCACTGGGAAATGCCAAAATAAATGGCGTATTTCAAAAAAATACTACCTTATTCTTAGGTCAATAATTATTATAATGCAATCATCTTTATGACACTTGAATGGTCAAAGACATAGCTTATAATTAGTATCTTTAGAATCACTTCAAATGTGTTAATCTTGCCCATTTTTGAATAATAAAATGCCTAATTCTTGTCAAATTTGGGATCACAGAGATTATCAATATAATTTTTTATCGTAAATATTTCACTATGATAATGTCGACATAAATTATACTAACGGTTTTATAAATGCGTTTAAAAATTAATAAATGTAAAAAATCTTAACACCACTGCACATTTATTTACTGAAATATGACTATATTCTAAAACATTAAAGGGAGAGGTTTAAAAGAATACTATTTTATGTAATAAAAATACTTTATGCAGTCATCAAATATTTAAAATAAATATAAAGGATAATAAGGCTTCAAAATAATATAAATAGATTATCTACAACGTTTAAGGAATGTCCAGGATCATGCTTTGAAAATAGAATAAAAGCTCCATTTTAACCTACACTGAGCATGTCCCCCCTTAAAAAACGTCTTTGTGGGAACCCATTTTTTTTAAATAAAATTACGTACCTAAAGTCAATGTAGGTAGGTACATTAACTTATTACAGCTTGTTGAAACATGCATTAGGGTAACTCGAATGTACCATTCTATTGTTTGACGCAACATATTACGTTTTTTATACGATTGGTAATTTTACCTTAAATTATCTGACTCTGATAAAAAGTCACTATTTCATAAACTTTTCTTTTTTTCGGTTTTTCTTGTACCTACAGTATGAAAAGTCGCATGCGGCGCAATTTCACTAAGTTTGTTTTTTTTTTATATATATATAGGTAGATAAGTTAATAGTTTTCAGTTAGTTTTTTTCACTAATTCGCATCGATGAAAACATATGTCGTTTGCTGAGCATTTTCATAATATAATGCTTCGCTAAAATATTAAAGGGGTGTCATTGGTACTACAGTTAACTGGAAATCGCTGGACTCTTCATAATTTATATAATATTATGTCACCGAGGCTAGCTGAGCTAGTCTAAACACTTTTATTTTCTCTCTAAATTCTTTCTTTACGCACCACATTGTTTGATTGTTACATCAGTCCCGTGCGACTTCTCATCGGGATGGTAGAGTGAGCACGTAAGCTCTTTTCTTTCAGACACGTTTTAAGCGTCATGGAAGGCGGTCCTGCATAACCACTTCTGTACATATCTACATCACGGGTGGAGATGGGGAACCTAAACTCAGGCTTTTATTTAGCACCAATAACAAATTTCGTACGCACTATTACTTCTCATCTAATATCATTTTGTACATAAATAATAACAATAACCTGTTTTCTCCGTGTAGCTATCCATTGCGAAGCAATTCTCTATTATTAGACGCGACAGTTCAAACATCGCGCGCAAATGTCAATCTCTATTAACCCACTAAAATCGGCGAAATGTAACTATTAACACATTAAGGACTCGCCGTTGACCTGATTTCGGATAGGCAACAGCCACCTACCCATTCGTAGGCTGCGGTCGGGGGGTGTTCTTGAAAACGTCGGTGAAATAATCGATAAAGGCATTAATCACGACAACAATGTCGGAACCAAAATAATACAGTGAGTTTGCGAACTGTAGTACCAAAATATCTTTGTTATATCACACTTTAGTATGTTATATTACATTATAATATATATATATGCATAAGCATATAATATTGATTTATGTTATATTATAATTATGTATTGTTTATTAAGGCACTAGGGTAAAATTAACAGCATTGTATCATCTGTAATGCCGCGTTCTCACGGGACGATTTTTGTCGTTAATCTGTTGAATGTTGAACAAGAAATTATAAGGAATTTTCCTGCACATCGATTTAAGTTGAACTGATAATCGTAATCAATTTGTTACTTCGAATAATTTATGATATTTTAAGTGACAAACCAAAGAAAATATTGCTGAAACACCATAAAAGCGTCGTTTGTAAACTGAAACATTGTCAAACAATGTGTGCAAGTCAGTGAAAATTAGATGTGCCGATGAGAATTGTTATCACCTTGGAAACAAGTGGATTTAAATGATAACTCGACTATCGACTAAAAGTAGAAATAACCTCAATTTCATTCATGTCAACTTATAAGTTGGTGAACTTTGTTGAAATGTTGGTTGCCACTTATCGATTGACTCTCAACTGTCATTCAACATATAGTTGGATGAAAAAAATCGCCACGTCAGGACGCGGCATAATACTCGCGATTGTGCTGATGTGTGTGTTGTGTGATTGTGTGGATGAAGAGCTCATGGCTGTTGGTCCGTGGGCCTGAAGAAAAAACAAAAAAAATGAAAAGGGGGTTAAGTATATTTTTTTTTGTTCTTCGAATTGACAAAATAACCATCCTAAAATGAAATAATTACAAGATAAGAAGAACTTTTTATATACAACGTTTTTAAATTCTGTTGAACCATATAAACTTGACTTGACTAGCTTAAACGATCAAAAAAAAATGTACTTGACATGTCATATTGATTTCCATAGTAACGCACGTATATAATAATAATTTAGTTGCTAGGACCCCAGCCCCTAGCAACCAATAATGGTGTCGAAATAACTTTTCATACAAAACAGAATTAACTGAAAATTAATTTAATTCTACTTAAAGATGGCTAAAAGTATTAAAAAATGCATTGGCATCGTGTTCTGATATATTCTAAAAGTTTCAAATGTCTAGCTAGTCGGGAAATTAGTTAAAAATCGATTGTAAGATTTGTACCGGACAAAGAACCACCGGACAAATAAGAATACGAGCTAAGAAAAACGTTGTAAAAATGTAATAGCCGAATCTTAATTTAAGATTTTTGTCTGACTGGTTGGGAAAGTCTGCTGTAATTGAACTGCATATTTTTTTTTAAATTATATCGAACGAACCATTGTGGGACATTCGTAACCACTCCAAGATTTATTCTAAATACCTAGTATTTTAAAAATAATCTTTTTGCCTAACTAATTATAACGAAGTACCTACTGTATTATTCCATTTTCAAAATATGCCGAAGACCATAAACAATTTAAAACTTGTCATTTTTCATTAAACTTGAATTACAATTTCTTGTGTAATTGGCCATATTAGAATGGACATACAATAATTTAATTCTTAATCGAGACGACATTCCATTACTAGTATCATTGTTTACAATAAAAAAAAACACATATTTGAACAACTGAAAAACAATTTATTTTTTCTTCGTATGACCTACAAAATTTGTCAAACAAAATGGCGTTGGTGGATATATAGATAAGTAGATATATCAATATTTGGTTTTAATTAGGGAGCTATTATTAATCCCACGCTCGTAAAATAGACGGAATATAAATACTAAGCTAATACTATATTGCTTACACCCAATTTATCAATCAAGTCTTTACAGTGGCGGCTCGACGACTTTCTAGGTGGTGGGGTTTAGCCATTAATTATTAAATATACATACCTACCTACATTATGTACCAAGCTACTTATAATATGATTTTATTAATGAGGAAATGAATAATTTTTCAGATTAAATAATATGATTTTTTGAGTCGTTACTTAATCACATCTAAAAATCGTGCTTAGAAATATTATCAATTAACAATA
This sequence comes from Rhyacophila brunnea, assembly GCF_057557595.1. Taxonomy (NCBI): domain Eukaryota; kingdom Metazoa; phylum Arthropoda; class Insecta; order Trichoptera; family Rhyacophilidae; genus Rhyacophila; species Rhyacophila brunnea. The sequence continues at coordinate 38,303,050 of NW_028233350.1, read as the reverse complement.
ATTATTATTATTATAGACTTACCATTATCAGTTTTGAACAGCGACATACAGCGAGCATTTTTACCCACCATGGCGTTATTTGATTCGCTCCCCAGTATGCGTGTAGTAACGCTAATGCATTCACATGCATTGTAGAACGAGATTTGTACCGAGGCGATGGGGTGGGACTTGAGTGACCCTAGTCGTCGAAAAATAGACGCTATAGCTTTCTTAATATGTACATAGGTGTCACTGTAGGTCACTGTATGTATATAGGGCGTATTTATTTTAATTTCTTAGGTACTTTAATACCGAGTAAAAATCATTATGATATTAGATAATTTACAATCATTGATTTATTTATTTGTAAGTTGTCATGTTATTTTATAACATAACACACTAAGCCAAGGTAGTCTTTACGACAGCAACACTACGCAAAAGATCGGCCGGATCACGCCTGCGCACGGAATAGTTTGTACGGAGTTCGTGACACTATTTCCGGCGCTATACGAGATAGCGGGCTTTTTACACGAAGGTGAAGCAGGAGTCGATCTCTCAGTCTTGATCGTTCGAAGGAAGCAGACGTCTTGGCCAGTTCCGAGCCTCGGACCCGAGGCACAGGGCTTTCGATTTCCTGGCGTTTTGGAGACTAGGGCGATGGCCATCCGAAGGACGTCCCCCCCACGCCAGGAGATCGGAGGAACTCAACGGTCCCCACACGTTTGAAGACGCACTCCTCGATTCCATCCTGGAAGGAATCGAGGGCAGCGAAAAGGCTGAAGAGCCTTTTGTGTAATTGGTATTTATTGTTCTTTTATGTTACGGTCCACCGAATTAGTCTTTGTCTCGAACTAGCTTTTGGGTTTTTGTTCTTATTTGTTTAAATATTATATCGCATTAGGTGCTCGTGATTCACTTAAGTAATTATACATCTTTATACACTGTAGCCCGCAAGTTATCTCATTTATTAATATACATTTGTTGAAATTTCTCTACTTGTTTTTCATTTAATTATCCTTATCACTATTGTCTATATGCATCAACATAGAGTGGCGCTCAAACCGAGATATTTATATTTATTCCATATTCATTATGCCTTTTCATTAATCTAGGAACATCACACGAATGAGCGAAGTAACCGGACAGGTAACTGAGGTCCTAGAGGTAAAAGTCAATCTACCCACGACCCTGCATCCTATTTCCCCGAGTCTCATGCTCATCCCCATCCTATCCCATTCCATATCCCATATCCACTCCTCTTTTCCCTACGTGACAATACGATCAATTGACACCATTCCCACCTATTCCCTACATTCCCATCCCATCCTTCCTAAATTCCCCCTGTCAAAATTCACTATATGACAAAGTATAATGCTAATAAATATCTTTATAAAAATGTGACGGGCTTAGACGGATAAAATAAATTAAATAGTTCTTTTAATCGTGTAATTAAGTAGGTATATTATGACAATGATAAAATATCGGACGTGTAGTTTTGACATGATAACGATATGGGGATGGTTCCTATGAACCCTTAAGATAGAGCCGCAACTGAAATCTTGTAATTAATTAGCACTTAATATATAATTATACTTACTTGATTTTTTAAATTAATAACCAGTGGTGTAGGACAGTTTTCATCATTATTACGTTACACGCAATAGTTTTGAGTCACGTGCATAAAGAAAATCATGTCGCTGTTATTTTTAATTTGGAAGCAATCGAAGACTAGTATATTATGTGTAAAAGTGCGATTAGACATTTGAATTCCTGAGTGATTATGGAAAAATGTATTGATTTTTAGCTTAGATAATAGTTGTCATTGCTGTTACGAAATTTTCGGTACGTATTCGTCGAAATAGTAAAGCATGTGCTTTGGAAAAGTGGAGAATGTGAGAGGGGATTATGATGTTTAAAAACTGTGACCAGGCACCATTTTATTTAGCATTACATCACTGTTAATAACATTTACCCTTTTTAGAACACAGTGACGTCCCTACACAAGCACATGAGCAGCGCCATCATGCCGCCCATGTTTTATACAGTTTTTTTTATCATCCGTGCTTGTATCGTTTCTGGTCACCAAGGACGTCAAAGAGCAACGGACGTAAACTCTACATCGCGAACCAGACAAAAAATTATAGTCTTGTTAATCCTTTTATGTTAATTAATAGATACATTTTGTTTCCAACTAGTGAGCTGAATTTTTATAGGAAAGCTATTTTCGTTATTAAGCAGGTACTCAGTTTAGGTAGCTATTACTATATACCAAATGATTTTCTTCGACTTGCCGCTCTTCGTGTAACTGCCGCCCCCAAGCGAAGCTCAATCTGGCCACCCTCACGGGACGTCACTGTTCGCACATCTAGATATAAGCAGGGCTTTTTTGTCATGTAACGCGGTGGAACGGCGTTCCGGCACCTTTTTTCGCGGTATTATTAATGTTTCAAAAGCAATTAGACGAAACAATGCTCGCGCTTACATACCTAGTACAAGTTAATTTTCCTGAATCATCTCATATGAAAAGAGATATCCTGAAAAACTACCGCGTTTGATATGTACATTGAATTCTATTACCATTTCTTCAAGTGAATGTGAACGCGAATTTTCGCAAATGAATCTAATTAATACCCCAATAAGAGCTTCGTTGAAGACCAAAACAGTTTCGCCACTTTTGTTCATCAAACTCGTCGGACCACCTTTGACACTTTTCGATCCTTCAAAATACGTTCATCGGTGGTTACTCAGTGGAAGACATTCGGCTATAGAATCTAACAGAGTCCTCTAACACTAAGAAAAGGAATCGAGACGATTTTCAAGACGAAATTTGGACTGAACTTTGGAAATCACCATGGCCCCCACAAAGGGGGGGCTGACACGGCTCTAGCCTGGGGGATCGACCAGATAAGTGAGATAAACGCACATCACAAATTTGCTCTAATCGTAAAAAAATATTAACATTTTAAAATATGTGGTTGTGTAATTGGATTTTTTGGTGAATGTTTGTTGATACACTGAATACCCTTAATTTTACCTCGAACACCATTTGAAAAACGATACTATAGATAGGGCGCCACACTTCCTTTAACCTTAGTGATAGGTAGGGGGTCCGCCAAATATCCTGGACTGACGGGCCGCTTCAGGATGTGGGGGGCATGGAAATCACTAAGTACCTATATACTTTTATTCAAATAGGTACCATGATGTTTTTAAAATTTTATTTTTTACATTTTTTTGTTATTTATTTATTTTTATTTTTGTATTGTTGTTTGTTTAATTTTTTATGCGCTTCGTGGCATAGGAAAAGTTGCTTTAAATGATATTTTAATATAATTTTCTTTAATAGGTAAGAAGTTTGGCAAGAAGTGAGTTCCAGCACCTTTATTTTTAAAAAAGGCCCTTGATATAGGTACAATATGTTAAAATGAAAATAATTCTGACAGTAAAAGTCAAACAAAAGAATGCCAAATTAAAATCGAATCCAAAATACGCCAAAATGTGTGGTAAAAGTTCAAAATTGGAAGGAACGCAAACAAACATAATAATTATTACTTTGTATTTTGTATGATATATCTTATTTATTGTCGTTGAATTAGGAATACATATTAGTATTACACATTACATTATTGTTGGTTGGTTTTTTAAAATTCATTAAGCCCTGCCTAACCAAATCATAGTAGACACAAAATATTATTGAATCTATAAAATATCCAAAATTACCTAGGGTTTAATGGCATAATTTTAGATATTTTATAGATAGACGATTATTTTTTGACTATTATCTATTTTGGCTTGGTTTATGTAGTATTTAATTTAATTTTTAAAAACTAACCAACACCACTTGTAAATTGTAGACTTATTGCAATGGAAACAAATACGTATGACTGACAAAGTTTATTGTGGATAATTTACGTCGGATCTTAACAGGCTACCTCCACCTTTCGCCACTGAAACCAACAATTTTTTGTATTGTCTACAAAATATTGTATCTTGTAGTTATAATATATTTTACATGATACAGCAGGGTGTTGTTTTTCGGAATTACAGGGACGGACTAACTGCTTTGGGCGTACCTGCAATGGATAAATCTATTATAAGTGCTATTATACTTATACGGAATATAGAACCTAGTTTATACGAGTTACTGTGGAAAATATGACTTATGGCGCCTACTCCAACCCCTATAATTGCTAAGCAGGCCATTGACTCCGGCCATCGTTTTGCATGACCGATTATATTGTAGGTAGGTACTTACATATCGTCCGCATTATTCTGTAACATTATTCATGTGACTTACTTTCCCTGTGACGATATGACACTGGAATATAGGACCTAATTATGGGTAACCATAGAGGTGTATAATAATAAATATTATTTCCGTTATATTTGCAGTAACCAAGGCTTATTTTATTATAAAAATGCTCCCAAATATTTTTTAAAGTTATTTTTTATTCGTGGATATCATCATCATTAGCCGGGTTCGATCCACTACTGGATGGAGGTTTCCCATAACTGCTTCCACTCTTCTACGGTCGGTATTTCTTCTCTTCCATGGATGTTCTGCTGGTTTATTGCCTCTTGTGTACCACTGTATGATTGCATTACGTCAGCTTAATATTCTAATATCGTCACTGTTCTGGCAGAAGACACTAATTCGAAAAAATGACATATTGAGTTAGTTATACCAAAATGTTCCTTATTTCGAACTTTACCGTCTGGAACCTTCTCAATAAATAAACAGTCTTTATTTCAAAGTCATCCTTTTTACGATTACTTAATAAACTCACATGATAAACCATTTCAAACATTTTAAAAGCTTCAAAGTCAAATTACTCAAAACTAGTATTCTCCAGTTAGTGTGTTCTGCCAGAACAGAGACGATATTTTACAAGAGTGTTCTTTAAATAACCTACTTTTGTTTCTCATCAACAGTTCTACTAAAATATCATGTATAGGAACATTAATTTACATAAATAAAAAATAATTGAACTAGGTTATTTCAAAGAACTCTCTTCTAAAAAAAATCGAATGTCAGTTAGAATAGTTCTGCATTCAGCTGACGATTTGTCCAGCGGTCCATAGCTATATCATCTGCTTGGCGACCTTTATCACATTGCGTATGTACTATTGTCTGCCTCTTTACCCATTGAATTATTTTGTGGTCTTTATGCGCAAATTTCTATACCACCTTGCAGTACTCATAATTTTTTGATTTCTTGATACCTACAGCAAATTTCCTGTAGTCAGGCTACTAACGTAAATGCGTTACTGCCGTTTCAAAAATCGAATGGGAAACGAGTCGCCTAAATTTGAACATAAGTATTCGCGTCAATTATCTTTCATGTATCGTTCTTACTGATTCGGTCATTTTAGTCACGAATTGTTATCAGTTTGGTTACACTACAAGTTACCTATAGTAACCAAGGTGATAGGTATCAGCTGGCGATAACAAAAATATCCATTGCACGCAATCACGAAGAATGCTCGGACTTGCTTCTATCTTCACAGCGTTCACGAAAGATTTTGGCTCGATGGAAACGTAGTTTGGGACAGCCGGAAACATGAACTGCTGAACAAAGCCTTCGACCCCCCGCTCGCCTGTCGACTCTTCCTCTGTAGGCACCGACCATAAGCCATGTTATCTGAATCAGTCATGACTAGGGATTCCAATCCCGGGATCCCGAGCTATTTTCGATACCTATGAATCCCGGGATTGATTTTTTTTATCAATTTTTATGGAAAATAAAATAAAAACGAAAATATAGCAGAAAACATATTTTTAATAACAAATAACTACATTACAAATAAACTGATTTTAATGAAGTTTGATTTATACCCATGTGTAAGTTGCCAATTCATTTTATTTTTTCACATAAATTAATAAAAATGAGAAGATTCGAAAAAAACAATGCTTCGCACTATTAACAAAGTAATTCCACCATGATCTCATACGTTTTACGGCAGTTTCATATTTGGCTGTATAATTAAATTTATATAGGTAGCGGAAAGGCCATAAGTACACCATGATTTGCTTTACTATTTTAAATCTCGCTAACCCATTCATTAAGTCTTTACTATCAGAAACACCAATCTCTTATTAAATTCACATTATTATTTATATTACAATATTATTTACTCCATTAAACTTATGTATTTCCAAGATTGAACGTATACAATATTAACATTAAATGTCTTAAATAGTATAAATTATACTAGATTTAATTTTGACCGATTTTATCAATGTTATTTGTAAATATAAAATTTTTATATTAACAATAGATAAAAATGCCAATCCTGGGATCCCGGGATTGTCAAATTGTAATCCCGGAATCAGAATTTTGGCTCGGGATTGGATTCCCCTAGTCATGACGTATGCGCATAAAACCTGGTGTACGAGTACGACTGTTTCACGGGAAGCATCTGATCTGATTCACTTGTTTCAAGTCAGTCGTAGACGACTGGCGCATGTCTATATCTGTTACTGTTACTATCCGTAGATTAGTTGCTGATTTATGGCGGTTTAATTTATTTTCTAGCATTCCATCTACAGGATTGCACCCCATATAGGACCGATAACAAAGGAATACCTATAATATGTCAAAAATATCTAGTTTCAACTAGTACCTACCTAAATACTTCCGTAAGAGATTCTTCTATAAATATATAGGATCGTTAAGAGTTCAAATTAAATTTATAAATGCAATCAAAGCAAAACCATCTGGAGGACCTGGTGTCATTGCATTCCAAGAACCTTGTTTTCTTACCGCTGATTATGCGTCAACGGCCTATTTTAAAAGGCCGTCTTATTGAAAAGTCAATTTCCGATAGCGCATAGTACCTACTAAGTTTTATTCAGCACAAAAAGGTCATTATGATTATTCTGACATGCACGTTGTGGTCTGACTCGAGTTGATAATAATATTATGAAATCGGGAAGACTGCTTGAATTATTCGTTTAATCTAGACAGGGGTAGTCAACCTTTTTATACCTAACGCCCACTTTTGTAGCTAGCTCTGTTGTAGTAAAATTTTCTAACCGCCCACCGGTTCCACAGTAATGGTGATTTATAAAGTAGGTATTATAAAGGTAGGTAGTATAAAGTAGTAGTTTTAAGTATTTTTAAAACCCCTGCCGCCCACCATGAAAGCTGGAACGCCCACTAGTGGGCGTTAAGGACCAGATTGAATACCCCTGACTAGAAGAAAGCATTACTTTACGATGTATGGGGTTGGGAACAGGGGAAATCACCGAACTTATTCAACAAACCATTAAAACAAATTTATCGTATAATAAATTATGACATATTTGATTAGTAGGTACCTAGGTATTTTACAGCAGTGCGTAAGATGCTGGCCTTTCATCCGAGGGCTCCGGGTGCGCGTCCCGATGAGGTTACAATATATTTATGTGATTTTCTCAAAGTCTCGATGTTTGTGATTGTTTAACTTCTATTACTAACTACACTAATGTCACTGGCCCTCATGGCCTGTTGTAATGTTAAAAAAATATATATTATTATGTTAGTTATTTGTATAACCCCCGTTTCACACGCAGCCAACGCTTGAAATGAAAAATATCAACATAGTTATCTATTTTTGGTATATTTTATAAAAATAAATAAGTGCTTATGCGAGTTTTTTTTTTATTATATGGCCTATCTACAAGTAGCTCAGTTGGTATACATATTTTTTCCACGAGACAAAGCGATAATTTTGGGGATTTCAGGAACCGAAACGGCCTCCAGTGCGCTCCGGTCATTCTGATGCCTGCACGCAGCGAATATTATCGCGCGTTATAAAGTCGCGCAACCATTGTCCATAGCAACGAACAATAGAAGGAAATGCGTCTAGGTAGGCGCGACAAAACATAATTCCGTCTCTCTCGCAGCATCTAGGCGCATGCGTAAATTAAGCTTGTAATTTATCGTCAACTATTATTAATAATCTGAAATCTTAGTTATTCACTAATCTGCGATCAAGGACGAATGTTGTTTTGCAGTCGAAATTACAATCGACAAGTGTATACCTCCATTAGTTATTATTCCAATTCAGTGACGTCCCGTGAGGGTAGGCAGATTGAGCGTAGAGGAGAAATAGCGACCAAAACATAATAACGAAAATATCTTTCGATTAAAAATTCAGCTTACTGGTTGGCAACATAATTTATTAATTAACACAAAAGGTTTAACAGGACTGTAATTTTTTTGTTGGGTTCGCGATGTCTAGTTTACTTCCGTCTCCTTTCGGCGTCCTTGATGACCATAAACGATACGAGCAGATTTGCGAATAATTACAGTTTATATTTTCAATGTTGTTAGTAATGTATCCATACAACACATTTCTTAGATATTGGAGTCATGAAAGGATGATAAAAAATACTGTATAAAGAATGAGGCGGCATTTTGGCGCTGCCTAGGGGCCGCATTCTGTCTAGGGACGTCACTGTTCCAATTCTACCGTCGACAAGTCGTGATACTTCAATAAGTAAGTGCTTTTGTCGGTTTACCATACATCTGCGGCCATGACATTTCAACAAGTGTATTAGCAATGCCTAAATCAGGTACACAACAAACTATACAATGGCGTGATCGGATTCGTAAGTTTCGCATTTCGCGTGCATGTTCTACAATGAACACACACGTATATAGTTTTTTTTATCTACGCGTACATGCCTTATACATTAGCATTAAGGTTTTGATTTTAAAATATTACATATCGACTAAAGAAAGGAAAAAGACGTAACCATCAGTTTTCTCAAAATAGGTTTTATTGGATAATAATATTGTACACGACTAAATAAACGTTGTCTCCAAAGCATGTAAGCTACAAATGCCGATTTATTATCTAAATTTAACTGGCAATTTATTTTTTTAAAGATGAAAGTGAACTGAGAAAAACGACTTAACCATCATTTTTGTTGATTTTTCTTTAACTAACTCAATAATTAATTAATATCAGATTAGGAATATAAAATCAAATTAATTATTCTTTCTTTCTTTCTTTCTTTCTTTCTTTAGACCATGTCCGATCCTAATAGGATCATAATATGGGCCTCCACAGAGTGGAAGTTTGTATTGACAGATTTTTTTTACGAGAAATGGATGTCAGCCACTTGCTCAACCTATTAGGTCCATACCCTGACACACACAAATTGAAAAACAATATGTGTACTTGCCAAACCCAGGATTCGAACCTGAGACCCATTGCTTTATAGTCCAACGCTTATCATGCACTTTATGGTTATGCCTATTTTGTATGTTAACTTTGACCGAAAACCAACAACAAAAACGTTTTTGTGCCTCCTTTGTGTGGATTACGTCCTATTTACTTTCTACGGTCGATATTATATCACTCTAATTATTGTCACATCGATATTGGGAATTTCAAATAATACTATTAAGAAAAATTATTTGGCGGATGATAAAAAAAAATGTTAAGTGAAACATTAACGTACATAAATGAAATCAAATTTTAATACCACACAATTGAAATTCTTATTCTTATCGTACCATCCCTTAACGGAAGTCGGAAAATTACTTAGCTAAGACTAACCGGGTGACAAAATGTTGACGTTCTCAAACGAATGGGAAGGACCGAGAAGTTATGTATAGTAATCAAAAACTACAGTACCTCAGTCATATTATGAGAGAACAAAAGTACAGCCAGTGGCGCGCTTAGTGACGTAGAGGCCTGAAGCACTGATTAATTTTGAGGCCCCTACGATTAAAAACTACTAATTTTTAATTTTACAAATAAATCCATGCGTGTAATTTTGTATAAATTGTGCAAACATGGTTTCATTGAAATAATCACCTCTCTTACGAATCACAATAGAAAAGCAAGTACATAAGTCTTAGGAGGCCCTCCTTTACATTTTATGGCGAATCGGTCATTGGCGTCAAAGAAACACACCATTGAGTACACCATGGCCCCACAAGGGGGGGCTGACAGGGCCCTAGCCTGGGGGCCCGGGCTCAGGAAGGGCCCGGCGAGGCGAGTCAACCAGATAAGTTAGCTAAACACACATCACAACTTTGCTTCACTAGTAAAAAAGTCGCCTGCGGCGCTATTTTCCTACTATAATATTATTATTAAAAATGATGTGGTTGAACGATACAATTTTTAATTATGTATCCAATACTCGACAACTCCATAATTCAAATGGATGTATTAAACTATACAAAAATATACACATTAATTTTACCGCGAACACCGTTTGGAAAACGCTACTGTGGAGCATCACACTCCCTTTATCCTTAGTGATAGGCAGGGGGCCCGCCAAAGATTCTATCCTGGGGGCCCGCTTCAGGATGTGGGGGCCATGGAGTACACCATTCTCCAACTTGTCATCGAAAGAAAGATCAATGGTAAATGTAGCAGACGACGACGCCGCATTTCGTGTTTCGGGTGGCAGGTAATAATTATTATTGAAATTAATTGTTGATTTATCAATAGCTTAAAAGCTAGAACACTTGCCCGGAAAGTGAAAGATGTGAGTTGAGTTCCACTCGAATATATCTACAATAATATTTTCAAAAGTATAATCTTATGTGTGTTCAATATTGTTTTTTTTTTAAATATTGATTTTCCTAGCGTTTACGTTGTGTAACTTTTCCACGTGAGAATGAGTGGCCGTAGATCAATTGAGTACAAATGGTATAATTTATGTGGGTAGGAAATAGAAAAGTGGGCAAAACTTATTCCTTGGTGTGCCCCTGAAAACACTGCAATGTAATGAATAATGAAACATTGCACAAGTTTGTTTGCATTTTACTTCGCCGATGTATTTGTTTGCGTTAAAATAGTAAGTTTATTACTTGCGTACTTTATAAGTAATATGATAATTATTATATTATTGCTTCAGAATTATCAAGTAAAATTTTCCTTATATGTAATATGTTTCCTTATCCATTACTGGTTTCATTAAAGGTAATTATTCTATTTAGGTATTACAGGTAGTTTCACGAACAGGTTTTATGATTCTAATGGCATTTTCACCTTTGGTCAGAGAACATTAATAATTATTATTGATTTACAGGTAAAACCACAATCGTTTCTATCTTAATTAGCGACTTTCAATAATTGACCTTAGTTCAGTATCAATAAAACAATGGAGACATAATAAGAAACCATCTTCTCGGCACTACTCCCTGTGAAAAAAATGTGTTCTGATATAAGATTAAAATTAATTGGGAGAAAAAAATAATTAGTTTTGGGAGTTTTTGAATTTTTCGTATAATATTACATATAACTGCAATAGTCCTGTAGCAATCATACCACTTAGCATTAAATGACTTTAATTAATTAAATTTAATGGCAATAAACTATTAACCGCCTCAATACAAACATATTATGATAAACTACCCTTGACAGCCGCCGATAGCAGCCTTGGGTATAAAATACATGTGCCGTATGTTTAGCTTGAAAAATAATAATCATGGCTCTTATCTAGAGCCTCTAGCTAGACTCTAGAGACCGCGTGATTGCGGGATATATTAGCATTTCATTGTATTTGTCAGACTCCGCGGCCCCCATTATTTCTGGACCCTGGCCTATAGCCAATTAACCCCATGCTAAATCTGGGCCTGATTAAACACCTCTACATTCATAGACACCGTGGTAACGCGTCGATGACATTGAGCTACTTTACAAGCTGCTAGTCGGCGAGCTTAAAATCGGGCGAGTCAGCTAGTGCCATTGTGATGATGATACACAAAACTTTCCACTCGCTCAGAAGCCAACAAGCTAGCGAGTTGAAACCGTCATTTTTGGTACTATTTTGGCAGGACGTATTGAGTAGTTCGTTTTTTTACCGGGAGGTCGCCACTATCGCTCTCCTGCGCAGATGTGTCTAGGACGATTTGGCGCTGGAACACTGGACGCCACGCAATTCGAAATTAAATAAAGGTTAGGAACTTACAGGTACTTTTAAATATGCACACGTAAATAATGATTTAATCGTGCATATGTTTAAGTTCCAACGAAAAAAGAGTTTTTTTATTTTATATAAAGCCTTAGGAATGGTAATTCTCAAAACAAAACAAAAAAAAACATTATTTTAAGAGTAAAATAAATTAAAACTACTACGTAGTAGATATAAACTGATTAAAATTTCTCGTCTACGTTCTGTATACGTGTCTACGACAGTACGGCGTCCAATTGTCCTGGCGTTCAATTGTCCCATTCCCGCGCCGACGCATATCGGCACAGCGCCCCTATCGTTCTACTGCGCAGACGCATTTCGGCCCATACGCCAGCGTGTAGCGTGTAAAGTAGCCCGGCTTTCAACTTTTCTCGGTAGATGGTTTACAATCTGCTTGTTAGCTAGTTCGATTATGACACTGGACGAGTTTACAAGCAGTTTGTAAATTCGCTAGCTCGTAGCTTGTAAAGTAGCTCAATGTCATCGACGCATTCTTTATCCACATTCTATGATAATAGTTCGATCCAGCCAAAAGAGAATCGCGATTGCTTTTGGGACATCAATTTTGTAATCAAAACAAACAGAACAGCAAAGAGAGAGACCAAGACATTGAACTTTTTAAACTTTAGAGGCATGATTAATGTTTGGCGTTTTTCATTGATCTTATTTTCAACCTATAACAAAATCTTAAATATATTTTTTTAAATGACTTTGACCACCACCATCTTTAGATTAATAAAGCCTGAGCATAAATTTTTGCACAAGCAACGAGTGGTCCACTTTTCAGCTGTCAAAATCAGATCCCAGATTGCTTGACATATTGATTCGCCTTTTCTCGTTTCAAATTGAATTTTAAAAAAATCTCAAATCAAATATATTGACTATCAGTGTTATTAATAAATAATATACATTCCTGTTATTCATCAGCTGTCAAAGTCAGACTAGTCCTTTACACAAAACCGGTGGTAATATCGATTTCAAAAAAATATGTAGCATTGATCTATGCATTACATTTGTAGACGGTGTGTTAATGCTAGTATATTATTTATCATGTAACTTATCTATTCAAATCAAACCATTCCCTGTGTGAACACGACAGACGCGTCAGTATGAGCACTCTATATATTCTATAGAGTGCTATAGTATAGAACAATGACAGGCAATGACAGTTCATACATATACAACAACGGGAGGGGCGGAAAAAGTAGTACCAGTCGTTGTGAATGTATCGGCTTTCTACTTGAGTCGGCAATGCTTTGACCCTATACTTTAAATATTTATTCGTTGATAAAAGACAGCGATAAAATACACGTATATTTGTTAAAAGAAACACAGTATACTACCCACCTTTTTCTCGAAAAATATACTTATGTTAATATTAATATTATGTACTTAGCTGATGTGTTTTTGCAAACGACTTGTTTGCCTTTGCTCACTTTAATAAGTATTGGCTTTGACGCCTTCGACAAACTACTCAGGTTGTTGTTTTTAAATTTAGCATAACAGGTATAACATATAAATAAAACAAAAAACACTATTCACAAATTTGTCAATATGTACTCAATGAATGATCTTATAGTACCTATCATTATAATTAAGGATTGCAATACCGGTATTTCATAACCGGTATCCCAGCATTTTTAGCTTACTTACCGAAATACCGGTTTTAAAAATCAGACAATACCGATATATTCGATATTGAAAGTGGATATAAAATTTATTAATTAATATAAAATGTTTAACAGCTTATAGAACAATAGAGAAATATATTTTTTGTGTTTGGTTTTATGCACTTCTTATGGGATAAAACAAAAGAAGTTGTTAAGTGTTAAAAGTGTAAGTCGGCTCGCACATCACAACTCGCCTCGTGTGCCTGACCGCCATAAATCAAAACTTCCGAGAACGGGCGGCAAGTGTTGCATGACACAATCTCGCACATCTATCTAGCGACAGTCGCGCGTAGCCTTCGAAACGTATGGATATTTCAATGCGGCGATCGGCGAGCCGGTATAGGAATGACCAATGCGTATGTGTTTCTTTGTGACTTCGACCTTCCGACTCGGAGCCTGAGAAGGATGCAACATGTCAAATGCAACAGCCAGATGTTTTTTTCAGACGAAACAGTTGCATTCGATCGATATGCGAAGCTCCATTTAGCAACACGTGTTAGCCGGCTCGCACATCACAACTCGCCTCGTGTGCCTAACCGCCATAAATCAAAGCTTCCGAGAACGGGCAGGCGGTGTTCCTTGATAAAACCTCGTACATCTGCCTAGCGATATCGACATTCGCCGCATCGTGCTGCTCCGAACGCGGCGACAGTCTGGAGAGAAATGGCCGTTTGTGCAGCTGTGCGCTTGCGCGGAGTCGACTTTATTTAGATCCAACATGCAGGCTGTATGACATGCGACATGTTGCATCTGCGGATCGTCTCGCGTTGCAGTTGCATCGGCCAATCTTCGAAGCTCCATTTGATAACGTTTGTTTCTTGGTTTACGATGACGTCACATCGACGAATTCGTCGTAAGACGCATGCGGCGAGTTCTGATGTGCGAGCCCTCTTATGTTGTTTCGTTCAATAACGATGACGTCACATCGACGTTTTCGACACGTTTTTAGGCGAGACGAGTTCCAATGTGCGAGCTGACTAATAAAACATTAGGTAGAATTTCCAGTGCGGCAAATACACGTCCAAGAACACTTCATAAAATAAATTTATTGAAAGATCATTCGAAGAAGAAAGTGCCAATAGTAAACTACACACTATATACATCAGCATCTCTCTCTACCATATCTTACCTTTACCTGTTTTAAAAGTTACATATTATGAACTTATTTAGATATTTTTGCTATAAAATATTATTATTTTAAAGAGATTTTTATATCTATATTTATTTATTGATTTCTGTTTTTTATATTTTTAATACTGGTTTTCAATTGTAAATACCGAAATACTGGTATTGATTGTATATTCATTCGGTATTGCAATCCCTAATTCAAATAAATTATATTACTTAATGCTATGCTATAATATACTTAAACTACCTACTTAACTAAATCTCTGGAAAAACGACAGGGCAACAGGGAAATTAATAATTACCTTATTAATATATAAAAGAAACCGGTTTTTTTTTTATTAAAATGCAATGACTAATGATTATCACTGACATACCCCTGCTATGTTTACATTGTTATGTTACTTATAATTAATAGAACTGCATTCTAGCAAGACAATGCAATATTTAACTCAAAACAGCCATTTTTGTAGTTTCGCCCTTGTGATCCTAAACCCCGGAATATACGTCAATGACGACCAAATTAGTTGAAGCCACATCATGTAAGACTTTTCATTCCGAATATCTAATAAATAAAAAAAAATGTATCAATGCGCGAGTAGAAACATTTTTTATATGAGAATTAAATTTGGACAAAATTGCGCCACATGCGACATTTTTGTTGTAAAAATAATGTGTACGAGGATGGATTATTTATATGCTACGTTCTGTTTTATTCAATTTTATTCATGGGCGCCTTCAACTAGATACGCCTGCGTCAGACTTCTCTGAGCTAGTGTCCGGAAAATTGTACGTATGCAGTTGGCCGTATCACAGGTCACCGTGATTTAATTTTATATCGGACCCCGATGGTCGTATATTATTAAGATCAAGTTGATGTCTAAATAAAACACTTTAAAATATGTAATAAAAATCACAGGAATACAAGAAAAATACAGAAGATAATTGATAGTTAAGTACATTAGAAATATACATAATCTTATTATTTCTATAAAATTTTGGTTGGCGCTCTCGAAGTATCAAGTTATACTTATTAAATATCTGATAATAATGATGGAGCTATTAGCAAATATTTGAAACCAAGCAATAAATATCAAATACTGTCTCCAATGCTCCATGAACAACGCGTCATTTTTGATCTCTACCTTACGCGTTGGCTTATAACGTCTTGGCTCCCAGGTTCGAATCCTGGATCTGGCAAATACACATTGTGTTTTTCAATTTGTGTTTGGAGTCAAACTATGGATATAATAGGTTGAGCAAGTGGCTAATATTTCTCGTAAAAACAAAAACGTGTTTATACAAAATGTTTACTCTGTGGAGGCCCATTGCATCCTATTAGGATCGGCAATGGTCAAAAGAAAGAAAAAATGAAAATTTTTATACGGTTATCACTTTCCAGTATGACAATTCACGGTGAACTGTGATAGGGCTAAATATAATACGTATAATTTACACTCTTTACACAATTTACTTTCTTTCAACAGCTAGCTGTGTTTTTTTATGCAATGGCTGGATTGCTGGATACATATTCATAATAAGTCGTATCCGCGATGTTAGACACGCGATGGTTTTGCTGAAAGACGGACATAATAGACATTAATATGAGTTGGGCCATGTACCTACTAGAACTAGACACAGGGTAAACAACACGAGTAATGTATGATACCCAAAACTTTTGAAGAAACGTATTTTAGAAATGGGAGTATCCCGTCGAGTTTCGTATTTTTTTCAAATATGATTTTTTCTAGTGGGTATATATCTGAGGTGTTTTCAAGTTATGTATTATGTTAAATATAGAGAATTTAATCTAATGTGTATAACCTTCTTCTAAAGCAAAATAGTAACATTTTTGTGAGTATTTTCCATGGTAAATAGATAAAAAAAACATTACATTAGTCACACACGCCTAAACATTTTTTTTATATTATAAAATTCACCATCCTTAATTAAATGAACAACGACGTGAAATCGAAAATAAATATTGTATATCAGAAGTCAAGCAAAGCAAAATGTCAACAACAAAACGCCATTTTTTTTATATAGAGTAGGTTATAGTAATATTTTATATTATACCAATTCAACCATACTTAATCGTTCTGAATAAATTGCTTTAGAATGATGCAATACAAAAAATGTATATAATCTATTCTATAGTCCAAATGACATCCTAGATCTTTGAATAATCCACAATATCATCATCCAAGATGGATAAAGGCCTCCGCTATCACCAACCACTCTTCTCAGTTATTTCAACATTAAGAGTTCTTCAATCCAACGGGTTTTACGGCGTTCCTCTAGTCTTTAAGTGTCATTTGGGAACGACTGTATGACAGAATTTATCTGGTTCATTATGCAAACCACAATAATATAATATCGACCGTGTTTAGGAAAAAAGGCGTAACCCTCACAGAAAAAAATTTACAGGAGGTGCAAAAAACGTTTTTTGAATGATTTTGATTCAATATTAAAAAAAATATGCACAGACATTGGGTGCATGATGACTGATGATTTGGTGTAATATCTTTTCGATCTAATAATAGTTAAAGAAGTTATTACAGAAAAATCATTAAAATTGAGGGTAAATGCTTTTTTCCTTAAATTAAAACTTAATTAAAGCTAAATTAAAACCAGAATTTAGATAATAATTCGGCATTATTTGCGGCTTACTTCCTTTTTACAGAACGTATATTTAGTTGTATTCATTGTTAATATCTAATAAAGCACTTTTCTAAAAATCGAGGGTTACGCCCTTTTTCCTAAACACAGTCCATTTGTATCTACATAATATGTATATAATATTATTAATATGTATATTTCAAGATGTCCACTTATTGAAATATATACCAATTGCAGACGCATTACCTCTGTAAGTATTAGACCTATGAAGTCAAATAATATTATGGATTTAATCGCATGTATGCGTTACCCTGTAGTTTTTCAAAAGAACAGTAGAGATTTTTTTTGTTACGTCGAGAATGAACCGGACGCTTAAACTTTAAAGAAAATTCATTTTAAGAACATCCGTACGAAAAGTGAATTTAATAGATACAGTATTGCGTTTCTTTCCGCGTTGTTTCCGCCTTCCTACTTCGGGAGAGAAAATTATTACGATTTTTAGCACAATATCTAAAAAATCTGTCGCTAATATCTTATTTTTACTTTTATGTGACATAACCGTTTCCGGACATCCGCTGCGATCTGTTTCCTGTCTCCCACTACCTACTCCAACTAGAGATGGAGTGATGAATTCAAACCGGAGTTATGTTTTTTTCGAACCAAGACGTTTTTCGTAATGGATTTTGGAGTTGTCACCACGTGTTCCTCCTCCTTCTTTCCTCGAAGTTTTGGGCGCTCAAAGACCATTCACAAGAGATAGTGTACTGTAAAATGTATGAATACGAACGCCGCTCTAAGTAGGTAAGTTGAAAAGGGTTCTAGTAGTAGTAGAGTAAAAAAAGGTTTATAGTTTATTATGTTAGTTGTGATAGGCTTGTCTCGAGGAAATAGTTCTGACCCAGAATAGGTCATGGCTGCGACCACGTAGGTAATTGATAGGCGCATATAAATTCTTTAGGATGCCAGTATTGGAAACCATCCCTCGCGATAACAGACAAAAATGTCTCGAGCATAAGTTACCTGCGAAATTCAAGCAGTGAAATACTTATATTGTAACGATGGTTTATCCCTTAGACTATAGATACATCTAGACGCCACCCGTTGCATTGCTAAATGAATCCGCGTGCCTTGCGTTTGTTTGTGGGCGAGCGAACGCATTCTTCTACAAATGTTCGAGACCATAGACCATTTCGCTAGTGCTCGCCTAAAGTGCTCGCACTAGACGCTCAGAATTAAAATATAATTTTCTATTTTTTTACGTTATATAGTATTTTTAAGCGGTCAAAATGCAACAATTAGATAAAGATATCCATAATTAAAGTTATTTTAAAGAAACACTAGGTCACTGATATTAAAATATATAATAAAATACAAATAAATTATAACGAACATCTATCAACTTACCCATGAAACGTAATACCATCTTCTTGCTTATCAGTACGGCTACCACATTTTAAAACAACACAGAGAACCATCTTTTCTGCTTAATTAACTAAAAATATTTACCACTGACTTTATGTTTCACACAAAAAATATAAATTTTAGCAACACGAGCTCGCAAGTTATAGACGCTATGTGAAGCGTTTCGCCCCGATTTGATGGCGATACTTTTGGAAACTAGCTAACACATATGTAGACCTTTTATCTTACTCTAGCGCGTGTCGCAGAGATTGTAAGGGTGCCGAATACTTTCTCACTCGCACTCATGCATCGTTTTTGTTCAGGCCTTGGTTTATCCTTATCGCACAGGCAACATTGTCACAAAGTTGCCTCCACATCTATCAGCCCCAAAGACCTTCATGTACCTAAAACCACTACTGCGTGTGTGTATGTTTCATGAAAATGCTCTAATTCTCAATAGATTGTGCGTATGTCAATTTAAGAATTGTGGGTGTATTTATATGTATAAGTAAGTTGAAAATAAATAGGGAAGTAGGCTGGTACCTACCTAACATATTTGATAATAAACATAAAAGGGGACAGCATTATACGTCTGCTTAAGGGCGCCAATTTGCCTAGGGACGTCACTGAAATTAACAATTGGCTTGGTAACTTCTGCATTAAAAAATAGAGGCTAGATGTTTGGCGTTGAAATTAAAGAAACAGTGAAGTACATATGTACATATTATTTCCTTTGTCTGAAACCAGGTTAATGCTTTGCGGAGTATTTCGAATAACCGTAAAAACTGACATTACTGCAAGGAATAGGCGACTGTGAAAGAAATCGATAGCCGGGGTGTATGTACTTATTAGCCACTTGGAAGGGCATGGTGTGCTAATGTGTGTAATACTCAATCAACCTGTAGAGCCCTAATGGGCGCTTGACCCTTATATTTTAGCCCTACATGTCGTTAACGATGACACTTGAATGGTTGCTACTCGTATTATTCTTAAAATGTTTTTGAATGAATTCTTTATGAATATAATTTTGAAAAATTTGTCTTATTTTATAAAATAATATACATTTAGGATAACCAGGGAACACAGAATTAATGGGAATGAAATACCTAACGGGTGTGGAATAATAGGCAACCGATCGAGAGTGTGGAAGAATATGGGATAAACTTAATTCACGTGCCAAGAATACGTCATTATAAGGTTGTCCTTCATTCTGACAACTGCTCTTTTAAAAAATATTTCAAAATTTACTACTCCAGGCTCGTTTTAAAGCCTTGTTTTCATTGACAGAGTTAGCGGTAGTATACTTCGACAAGTACAAACTATCCTACTAATTCAACAAGTGAAATGTAATTGGTAAATTAGAGAGGTACTATATCTTGCTAGAGTAGAGTAAGATAATGCTACTCGCCTTCCACCTCCATCGATTTCCACGAACTAGTCTAGTGGTACTGTTCACGATGCAGATGACCAGTGTTGCCATCTTTTTGTCACCGAACTATAGTACGAGGTCCTAGATATTATAGTATTTCAGAAAAAAATTATAGTTCTTACGCGTCGTCATAACATGTTGAAAATGTATAGGTTTTTTGCTTCTCAATAAACAAAAATAACGAAGTATTTTAAGAAATTCCGGGACCCCTTTTTATTTAGGAACTTCTTGCGACCAAAAACGCGTACCGACGAATTCAAGAAATTTCATTTTAAACCAAAGTCAAGGGCTTTTTAACGTTTATCGAATTTTTTTCCAGGTTTTCGAAATTACGAAATTATAGTACCTTTTGCGTAATTTTTCCGACAGTCAGAATTATAATATTTTAGGCGTACTATACCTGTTTTATAACGTACATAGTACGCAGACGAAAATTTTACAACAAAAATACTATAATTATAGTACGATTGGTAACACTGATTGGTGTCACGTGGGCGTTCAGCTATTTTTTGTTTCGTTTTATTGTCGTGCGTTTCAAAAATGAGCGAAACGAGCGATGAAAATGACACTAGCGCCAGCGAGAAAGAAAATTGATCTATGATGACTCGATTCGACTTATGGATGTGAACATGTACTCTACCAACGCAGGTAGAGGAAAGCGTCTCTGTAATATTATGATTGTGTACTTTGTCGCTATTCTACCAATGATTCAGGGCTATTCTAGATAGTTAACACGGTAGGTAACACGATTCCGTTTTTTTACAGCTCCAAAATAACACGGATATCACACAGAGCAATTCCATAAACAAAGCGGTTATCTACAACAATAATTGTTAACACACCCCACTGCGCCTTACTTGATTCTAATCGGATGCATTTCTAGTTATTCAACGACATTAAATTTGACAACTCGCGGTTAACGCGGTTGGGCGGCCGTGTTAAAAAAATATCACACCTGACTTGGGTTCCTATATTTGACGATGTCAAAAAGATGACATATTTCATAATACGCTGCCGCCCCATAGTCCAATGCCGTACGGGGTCTCCTAGCTCGATCCCGGTGATTTCATAATACATACATGTCATTTTATCAATTCTGAGTGTTTCTTCGATGTATTGTGCCACGTAATTGAGCCCGTGGTATACCAATGATTACTAGATCTTGACAATTTACCCCGAAATGTAATAATTTTATCACAATCATATTTATTAACAAACAAGAATTAGTATCGTATTAAAAAATATACATACACACTGAAATGAATTGAACAAATATTTTGTCAACCGATTTTACAAAATAGAATCACAAAAAAATGTGCATAGCGGAAAAAGAGGACATAGGTATTACGCATTATTCGATAAACATGAAAAAGATACCGGACACGGATATTGACCTCCAAAGAAAGGACTAAACTTGTGAATTTAAAATAGGACGTCTGGGAACCCTACACCTGACAGTTAACTCCCCGAGATAAATAACTTCCTGAATACGACATATTATTATTTATTACCTTTTATTGATTTTTGAGTTAAGCTATGGCTCAAATAGACTCTATGGCGATCGGTCACATATATGCCGAAAAACCCGTTTCTTATGTTGGCGTCCTGTGTCAAAGGGTGTCACAGAGTGTAAATACGATGTCACAGCTGTCATACAATATGTATGTATAATATGTCGGAATGGCATAGATATGACCATAGACACTAAATCGCTCTTAGCATATGTGCCCGATCGTCATATAGTCTATTTGAACCTTTTCTGGTGTCATAATCATCGTTTTTTTGTGTTTTTCTTGTTCAATTTCCCTTTTCATCAAAGCTATTAATTTAAATGGTAAATTGAAAATATTCGTGGAGGAAAATTATAGTCGCTGAGGGATGGATGTGAAATACTAAAAAGTGACATTATGTAATTTCTGTCATTTTGACGTGACAGCTTATTGTCATAATTATTAGTCAACCGTACATAATCGTGATTAGCCATTTTCCGCAGAATATAAAGATACCGACATTACACGGACTTACGTCGCGACAGTAATTGCCAAACTGTAGAAAGTTAATCGTGGAAAGTTGTACAGTGTGTAACCTAATCTAATGATATCATATCGTGTAATCAGACGGTGAAAGATTGCCAATAAATGGATAAATAATTGCAACCATAAAGATGGCGAAATCGACAAATAATAAGCTTATATAATGTTAGTATTATATTTGTACATGAGCATGCCTTTGCTCGTGTACTTTTTCAAAGAGCATAACCAATGTGACGTATAAAATTACTTTTCTTGTAAAAATACCATAATAACATTATTAATTTTGAACAATGTCATTTTAGTACCAACATTATAATAGGCTGAATACTATTCAGCGATTGCCAAACCTTTCTAACTGGCGTATGCATATAACAGCAAACTGCATTCAAGCTATTTAATGCAAATTTGCATACATAAACCTAAATAGAGTCCGTTGAAAAGTGACGTCACGTCTCTGACGTAATACGCGTTATGCCGAGACTAATGTTACCAATTTTTAAATTTTGATTCCACGATAATTAATTTAAAATATTGAAATTGTGAATTGGTGTAAAAATGGAGCTTTTGTTCTATTTTCAAAGCATGATCCTGGACATACCTTAAACGTTGTAAATAATCTATTTATATAATTTTGAAGCCTTATTATCCTTTATATTTATTTTAAACATTTGATGACTGCATAAAGTATTTTTATTACATAAATAAGTATTCTTTTAAACCTCTCGCTCTAATGTTTTAGAATATAGTCATATTTCGGTACATAACTGTGCAGTGGTGTTAATATTTTTTACATTTATTAATTTTTAAACGCATTTATAAAACCATTAGTATAATTAATGACGAGATAATTTTAGTAAAATATTTACGATAAAAAATTATATTGATAATCTCTGTGATCCCAAATTTGACAAGAATTGGGCATTTTATTATTCCCTTATTTATATCCTTACTTCAATTTTAGTTTGTCAATTTATGGCTACGGCCGTATGTTATAGCTTAACCGATTTTTTGAATAATAAAATGCCCAATTCTTGTCAAATTTGGGATCACAGAGATTATCAATATAATTTTTTATCGTAAATATTTTACTAAAATTATCTCGTTATAAATTATACTAATGATTTTATGAATGCGTTAAAAAATTAATAAATGTAAAAAATCTTAACACCACTGCACAGTTATGTACCGAAATATGAATATATTCTAAAACATTAGAGCGAGAGGTTTAAAAGAATACTTATTTATGTAATAAAAATACTTTATGCAGTCATCAAATGTTTAAAATAAATATAAAGGATATTAAGGCTTCAAAATTATACAAATAGATTATTTACAACGTTTAAGGTATGCCCATGATCATGCTTTGAAAATAGAAAAAAAGCTCCATTTTGACCCACGCTGAGCACGTCTGCCCTTAAGTAAAAAGACAGTGTTTTTGATTTAGTGAATTTGCTGTAGGAGAACCCAAGTTTTAAACTATCTTTTTTTTCTTATGTTATGTAAAATTATTGGATTGTTTTCAGATTATCTCTAAGTAGATTAAGTCTATGTCAAGATTATGTCAACACAATCTAATAATTTTACATAATATACCTAAGAGAAAGGGTCGTAACACTGTCTTTTTACTTAGCAGGGCAGTTATACTTATTGCGAAATAAATTGGTGTAACAATATTAGAAGCCTGAGAACCAGTTATGCGTCAATTACATTGAGCTTCTTTACGAGCTGTTTGTTGGCGAATTTATAATCTGCCTGTAAAGTCGCCCAGTGTAATCATCGGACAAGCTAACATGTTCGATGATTACACTGGGCGACTTTACAGGCAGCTTATAAATTCGCCAACAAACAGCTCGTAAAGAAGCTTAATGTAATTGACGCTTTAGGGTGCAGTAATACCAACGTGAGTGGTGACGTCACACACCCCGAAGTTTCCGCGGACCCCGGCTATCGAAGTGGCACACCCATTCATGTTGTGGCAAGTTTTACCCGTCGCATGGACGCGGTATCGGGGCCCAATCTAGGCATTCTATGAAAGTTTATTAAAAGAACACATCGGATTTTATCTTTTAGTTTCTTGGAGTCTACTTGACTTAGCTGCGTACGTCTTTAAAATTCAAAAAATAAATATGATGGAGGTACTTATCTGTAAATCTTATGGAAAGCTAACACAAACCTAAAAATATATGTTTCATTCGATTGCTTACTTCAACGCTCAACGTGATGCATTCTAAATGTAGATATTTGATAGAAGAACTAAATATTATATACCCTCGACCCAGCGCTCGAAATTGATAAATTTACGAACCGGAACACTAAAAAAATTCAACAATATAATATACAGACGTCGGAGGGACAAATGAAATAACAGCTATTTTACATCTGACACATATTTCAATCTGTTTTCTACGAATTTTATCCGGGGGACTGGATGATGTATTTTATATACTTGGGGAAACCTAGTTTATCAGTAATTTTATAATTTTATTATTATTTAATTGGTTTTTATTATTATATGTACTTATATCGTTTAATTGCACACCTTTTGTTTTACTCTGTTATTATTATTATTATTATTGTTTCTCTATATAATTCTTTTCTGGTACTGTTCGGTTATCAGGAATACAGCGGAAAACACATTTTGAAAATAGCTGATAAACTGGATTATTTGTTAGGTTAACCTAACCAAACCTAACCTAACCTAACCCAACCTAACCTAACCTAAACTAACCCAAACTAACAAATAATCCAGTATATCGGTTATTTTCAAAATGTGTTTTCCGCTGTATTCCTGATAACCGAACAGTACCTCTTTTCTTCTTCTTATTGTGCTATCCCCTAGCGGAGGTCGACCACCATCAAGATGACCTTAGCTTTGTCATCTGTCACCCGGAACAGTTCAGTGGAGCTGCACTCGTACCAATCACGGAGGTTCTTAAGCCACGAAAAGTGGCATCGTTCTTTGCTACGCTTACCATTTATCTTTCCTTGAATGACAATTTGGGGAATGCTATATTTTTGTCCTCTCATAATGTGGCCGAGGTACTGTAGTTTCTGGTTTTGATACCTACTACGCAGAACATATCGGTCCTTTCCCATTCGATTATGAATGTCAACATTAATTGTCACTCGGTCTATATAGCCACATCTCGAAAGCTTCAACTCTCCGTGACATCTCTTGGTTTAGCGTCCATACTTCCATACTATAGAAAAGAATTGAGAGAACATAACAACGTGTCATACTCAGTCTCAGACCTAGGTTAAGGTCTCGATTCCTATGAAAGTCTCATTTTGAGAAAGGCACTCCTTGCGATCTCAATTATATAATTCTCAATGTAATATAATTTATGTAACTGTTTGTTTGCAATAATAAAATAGTATAACATGATATTAATTATACAACAAATGATAATTAGAACTGTAGTAATAAATCAATTAAAAAATTCTTGAAATTGTTCCTTTTCTATTCAAGGTTTTTTTATCGGGAACAATTAAACATAGGGTTTGTTCGCTGAAGGCAGAAATTGAATAAAAAATTAATCGCCTAAAACATCGTTATGTTAAAACAATACAGAATCTCGCTTAAGTATAAAAATAAAGTTTTATGAAACGTAATAAAAACTATGTTCGTTCGATAAGATTCGCATTAAACTATAAGAATAATTACAAGATAAAAAGAACTTTTTATATACCACAACGTTTTTAAATTTTCTGTTGAATCATAATATAAACTTGACTTGCCTAGCTTAATACGTTGGACGCTGAAGACGCACCTGGCGCGTAATGGCCAGGCGGCCGATCGACGTAATTAACGTGCATTTTAAAGGTGGTAATTAAAAAATCATTATCTAGTCAGCAGCGAATGAGACGATCAAAAAATTTTGTACTTGTTTCCATAGTAACGCACGTATATATTAATAATTTAGTTGCTAGGATCCGAGACCCCTAGCAACCAATAATAGTGGATTGGATTACGGATTTCTTCCGAAATAACTTTTCATACAAAACAGAATTAACTGAAAATGAATTCAATTCTACTTAAAGATGGCTCAAAGTATTAAAAGAGTGCGTTGGCATCGTGTTCTGATATAATCTAAAAGTTTCAAATGTCTAGCTAGTCGGGAAGTTAAATCGATTGCAAGATTTGTACTGGATAAACAACCACCGGAAAACAAGAATACGACCTAATAAAAACGTTGTAAAAATAAATGTAAAGCAATGAATTTAACAATTTATTCTTAAAATTTCCACGAAACGGAGCTACGTCCCGGTCCGTTCCGGATCATTTCGAGCGCTGCCTCCACCTTGTTGCCACATCCTGTCAGGCGTATACCATGGCTTCCCAGGAGTCTTTTCAAGTTGTAAAGTTCTTAATAGTTTGATGCATAATTTTTTTTCTATCGATCTTAAATGAGAATACACCTTCTTTCGCGGGGTATAACGTTGCAAATCTATTAATAAATAAATAATTTCCCATCGTAGAAACCAGGCCGCAATGGCGAAGTGCGTGTCCTCTAGTTGTGATGGCACTTGGTTATTGATCGCTCCGAATTGGCTTGTCGGAATAACTGGGCAGTCATATTCTATTACATTGTTGTTGGTGACACGTTGCATTATATTCTACAAACATCTACCCCAGTAGCATCTTCTGAAACCGATGTTGAGGCTCAAGCAATCAGCATAATACTAAAGCTACAATTTTCTTGGAGCATTAAACCTGTCTACCAAAGTTTGGAAGCAGAACTCTCATGCCTTTGAAATAAACCACCAATATGTACCAGTTACATCAATCAATAATTATGTGTAATACTAAGCCAGTTTCTGAGGTTCTGTAAACAAAAACTATTTTGTTTATTTTATTTTACTCGTGTGATGACTTGTAAGACACCACAGTTTTCATTGGGGACAAACCTATCATCAATGTGTCAAGCAGGACCATTAATCATATTTATTAGCTCCTTATATGCTCATAACTAAGGTATTTCGTCTCGTTTCTCAGCCCCTGGTCAGTCCAAACGTATTACATTATAATTATATCATAATAATCTGTATTTCTGGCACCCAACTCGAGCAAGTCAACAACTACATCTATCTCGCACAGCAGGTGTCCATAGACGGAAGCATGCACGATGAAATTGCTCGAAGAACAAAGCTGGGATGGAGTGCTTTCGGACGTCTGAATAGTATCTTCAAGAGTGACCTACCATTATGTCTTAAGCGTAGGGTGTTCAACCAATGTGTCCTACCCGTGCTCACGTATGGCTGCGAGACGTGGACCCTCAACACGAGAGATGTCCAAAGGCTAAGAGTCACACAGCGAGGCATGGAGAGGTGCATGTTGGGCATCACGCGAAAGGACCGTAAGAGAAACGAATGGGTTAGGAAGCAGACAAGAGTACGCGATGTAATAGACGTTGCCAAACAGCTGAAATGGAGATGGGCGGGGCACATTGCTCGCCGAAAGGACGGCCGCTGGACAAATGCCGTCATCCAATGGTACCCAAGGGGTACGAAACGGCCACAGGGTCGCCCTAAAAGCCGCTGGATTGACGAACTGGTAAAGTCCGGCGGAAATACGTGGCAGCGAACGACACAGGACCGAGAGAGTTGGAGAAAGCTTGGGGAGGCCTTCATCCAGCAGTGAATTGACCCCGGCTGATGATGATGATGATGAATATACATAGGCACAAGGAAATTACTGTCACATTGATTATAGTTTGAGTTGAAAGGTTTAGGTAAGAATTTAGATACGGTGAGAGATACAGGACAGTGGGGCATGTCGACTACATTATAGGAAGAGCGAAAGACAACTGTTGCATATCCGTTTGCGTTATTGTCTATGGTCTATCAATAACCATATACTTATATGACACTTGTAGAGCTATATACAAAGCCTCTACAGTTCCTTGCTTTCTCTTTACTAATAATAATATAATAAATTATAGCATTATAAAAATAAATATGACGGTTAATAATAGACACAATGTTATGTCATACTGTGGTTTATAGTGTGGACACTGTAAACATTTAAAACACATATTAAAACTGAGTAAAACCGAAATGAAAATAGTCTTCACTCACGTTTGAATGTAAAAAGTTCGTCTTTGTTTATAATAACTCGCACCAGAAAATAGCAATGTTTAGAAAATAAAACACACAATTATTTTTGTGATTTTCTTTTTGAAAGAGTGGCAGCACTGCCAATACCACAGGCACGAGCATCACGACCTTAATTTGGAGGTTTTCTGCTTTACAATCATCGCCATTAAACCGTTCACTTTTTTGCCAGCATTATCATTATTTATTTGTCAGTCATTTAGCGAAAAGCATTTAACGCTAATTTAAACACAACGACACACATAACATGCTCAATTTTGTGAGAAAATTCGTTTTTTTACTACTAATGACATTCACTTTTCCGTCTCTTTATCAATACGATGTTTTACATTTTTTCATTAGACGTTATTGTTATTTTAACTGAACGTTAATTATAAAAGTTGTTTTGGTCATAGTTTATTAATTCTCAAAAGTTCTTGTCTTTGTTTGGATCCTCCTACCAATCGAGGGTGGTGAATTATTTTTCCGCGTCTGCATAAAAATAAAGTATTGTTTTCAAAATAAAGAACAAAAGTGACTTTCTAAAATTTAAATAAATCTAAATGATACCGCGCTTAAATAAAGGATGAATGGTTACCTTATATACCTATACCACTCTATAATCTCCATAACATGTCATAAAGGGTAAGCTCTACAGAATTGCCCTTGAGAATTGAAAATATGATTTTTTTGTATGTGGTCCGGAATTGTTGGTCTACTAGCAATATACAAAGGTCGCCGACAATGCTTGTGTCAAATGTAAATGGTCTCTAAATTAAATTTAAATCATAAACACGGTCGACGTGAAGACAGAATGGGGTGACCAAAAAATAATATCTTCTAATATAGGTAGGTACGTAAATGTTACTAAATTCAATTTGTTAATCAACTGTTTGGGAGAAAGTATTGCAACCAATATGATGGTGACATTTTCAATTATGTGGTTGCCACAATATAAACTTAATAATATATTAATAACTTTTTAACCTGAAATTGTCCGAGAATTAAACATACGAAGGATGTTGAAATGCATATCTACCTACATTTTTATTTCATGTGCTATCCAAAAAACATTAATAATGAATAGTGTTTATTTGTAATGTTTAGGACCTACGTATTAAAAATAATAGGTATTGTTTAATTCTAATGCATATTTTTTAAAACGTAGAATTTAGTGTCTGCCTATTATAAAAAGAAAGTGACTTTTTATTGACTGCGCAACTTCACTTTTATACTAGTGAAACAAGTGGTAGGTAGAACCATTATTGCATGTAAAGGCAATGGGCGAAATAATTTATATCATGAGTGCCTAAAAATAATTATTAACATACAGTCACTAAATACATTATTTTTTTATTAGACCATCCGACTGGCGGGCGACGCCAGGGCTGTCGACGCAATTAATTATATTGTACTTTTTAAATTTTATTTATAATATATTTTATTCAAGTTTTGTGCATCTAATGCCGGGTCCACACTGGCAACATGTCGCGCGACAACCTAGATAAATTTTACGATAATTATCATAATGGCTTAAGAAATTTTACGATAATTATCATACTTATCGTAAAATTTAACGAGGTTGCCGGCGACATGTTGCCAATGTGGACCCTGCATAATATCCACTGTGGTTCACGTAGTGGAATGGACCTGTTGTTTCTGGGGTCAACTAATTCAAGAAGTAAACACCCATGATAGAATTTTTCTAGTTTTAGTTGCATTATATTCCAAAACTCATTTTGGATTTTATAAATGGAAATTTCTTGGTGTACATAGTAAACAAACCTACGAATAAAAAAAGACAGGAAGGAACATACTGATTCATCGCCATAAAAACTGGCAACCAAATTCGCCATTTTGGAAAGCGATGACTTTGCGAAAACAAATATCGTGTGGTCTGCACGTGTGCGGTAAACTTAAATAGGTAATTTTGTGTATTTTATGTTTGTGTATCATGCATTGTTGGCCATATTTTCCGGTCTTTCTTGATTGCCGTGACACAATATGTTCCTTCCAGTCTTTTTTATTCATAGAAAAAAACAGTATGTTGTATTAGTTATATAACGTATTATGAATCTGTAATAAAATAATACACAATTAAAATATTTTCAAATTGAAAAAAACACATTTTCATAGCTTTGAGCCGTGCTCACTCATGAATGTCGAATATTCTTCATTTAGGTAAGTATATACAAATTTTGATGTTATCTTGAAAATTAAACAGGTATCTGACCTTTTCACTATATTATACATGTACCTACATGCAAATGTATTGTTTTCAAATAATTGATATGGATTATATATCATCGTATTATTTTCTCGAAATCATAAACATACTATAATAGTATTTGAGTATCAACCTACGCTCAATTTGAATTAGGTAATAATAATACTATGACGAAATTAACATTTTAAAAATATTAATGGATATAATATTTTGACAGCCCTGTTTTCTGATCGGCGGACACGTGCAGTTGTTTATCAAATAATAATGTGTAAGACGGCCGACAATGCCAATAATATATTTTTTTTTTTAAATAAAATCTCCGATGATTAGTGGTTTTTGCGAAAATATCGATTTAAATTAACGTCCTAACGACGCCGATGTCCTTTTGATACTAGATTATATTTCAATCTCCTCCTCTTGAGCCCCCTCTTAAACTAGGGCAACATCGTTGGACGTGCTATCTGTCAAGGATGGAATACACCCAATCACATATGAGACATATTTCAAATAAACCAAAGGGAAATGGACGGTCGGGAAACCTAGACAGCTGGATTGTATAGGTAGAAAGAAACGCGTCAACTTTCTTGAGATTCATGTAGTAGAAGCAACTCGCGGTAGATATTGGGGAGCAAAGACATTTTCCGAAAGCACCTAAGACACATATTTCATTATAATGGCGATGATGTATCAAGATCAGGGATACAAAACGTATCGGTGACGAATACTTCCAAAATGTGTTACATTACTATAATGTTCTTAATTATATATTTTTCAATTTG
The DNA here is from genome assembly GCF_057557595.1 of Rhyacophila brunnea. Taxonomy (NCBI): domain Eukaryota; kingdom Metazoa; phylum Arthropoda; class Insecta; order Trichoptera; family Rhyacophilidae; genus Rhyacophila; species Rhyacophila brunnea. Next base: position 38,271,772 of record NW_028233350.1, on the reverse strand, counting down.
TAAGCAAGTAAAGTGTTATTATAAGGACACATTAATACTTTCTTTTGATACTGTATTACGTCTAGGGATGTATTTCAACTCGACTGGGCTAATGCTTATTGCGAACCCAAAAACCCAACTTATTAAAAAGTAATATAAAAAAATTTAACTAATTTCATATGTACAGTTGCTCACTAAAAACGTTTTTAGATATAATATATCATATATATACATATTATGTTGCTTAATCGTACATAATCAAGTTCTAAAAATTACAACTGAAATGCGACAAGAGATTTTCTCAATACATATATATCTTTTGATCGGCCCACAAATAGTATTTCATTGTCATTTCGGAATATAGCAACTGCATTATTTGACTTATTTTTTTTGAGTTCCTGGGCTTCTAGCAATTCGGGCTATTTCCCATTTAGCCCCATGGTAAATTCGATCCTGACTACACCATATACTGATATACTTACGTTCTAAGTGATTTTATTTTGATATGACATTCCTATTTCTGAAATAAATAGAGTAGTTTCGACTACAACTTAATGATTTGTATGAAGTTTTTATATTGCAACACTTAATGATGATTGCAAATATGTTTAGTGTGATTAAATTGATAGTCATTTAAAAATGAGGCTCTCGTAGTGCGGTAATTAATTATCCGGGAGCACCTGGTTCGATCCCGGCGAAGTCACAATATATTAAATTTATGTAATTGTTCTCAAAGCCTGGGTATTTGTGATTGTATCACTTCTATTACTACATACACTACTGTCATTGGGACTCTTGGCTTGTTGTAGTGTTATAAAGAATACCTATATTATGTACCTAGATATATTTTATTTATGCAATTAAATAAACACCCTGTCGACATGTATTCATATTTGGTTATGATTTGCTTATGACTGTATATTGTTTACGTTTTTTTGTGATTTTTCATCCATACTTTCTGAATTTAAGATGGCTCATTGTATTAAACAAGATATTTTACGCTCGCATCACCTAAGAAATACTTTTTTTGTATTTCAATACAGGCCTGGCAAAAAAATCAAAGTCTGTTGTTTGCTAAAATTAATCTGCAATGCGAAATGACTTGCAACGAATTTAATAATTAGATTAAGTTTATTTCTACTTCACTTTCATAAATAATATACAATTCAAACTCGTTTTCACAGAATAGAGATTTCTTCGCCGTCTATATTGTATAAGTACTACATACGATATTTTTCAAAAAATCTTATTATATAGAGTTTTTTCTATGCCCACCTGCATTGCTACTGTTTTATTAAACCTTTCAGGTTCAAATATATCTATATAGCCGAGCTTTGTATACATAGCAAAGAAAAGTAAATTATATTTCCATCCCCCTATCTGAGATTACTATTCGACGTGGGTACACCTACTGTCTTGTTCTGTGGATTTTATCATGAATTTCTTACCAAATTGGATGCCGTAATGTTTGATAATATACTGCGAATCTCAAGTATTTTTTGCTACTACCTAATAGTACTTCAAAGTGGATTTCATTATATTGAAGGTGTTAAGTGCGAACATACCAATTCCAATTATTTAATGTTTATTTTACCTCGTTTATTAAAATCACAAACAGACGTGAAAATGTAAAAGGTAAATAAGTAATACTGTTATTATATCTAACAAATTTGCGCAGAAGCACTCTATAGGTATATCTATTTCAAGAAATCGCACCTTTTAAAGAAAATGACACAAGTCGAAATATAGGTGCTAATTTTACAGGAAATCGAAGATAACAATAGAACAAAAAAATAATACTTAGGTATCTACTTACTTACTGAAGCCCATGTTCCCCACAAGTGGGGGACTGACAAGGCTCTAGCCTGGGGGTCCGCGGTTAATTGGGGCCGGCTTGGCTTATCGACCACACACATCACAAAATTTCACGAATAGTAAAAAAAATGTCGCTATTTCACTTCAAGCGTATTACAATTAACAAATATGTGGTTGTGCAATGAAATTTTTGATTATTGTTTGTCAATATTCGACAACTCCATAACTAATTCAAATGAGCGCATTCAGAAATACAAAAAAAAATCGCTAAAAATACAATGAATACTTACCCTTAATTTTGCGTCGAACACCATTTGGAATACGCAACTGCAGATCGTAACACTGTCTTTAATTAACCTTTGCGATAGGTAGGGGGCCCGATTCAGGATGAGGGGGCATGCTGAAGCCTGTTACTCTCCAGCATCGTAGGTTAGGGCAAGAATCGCTTTTGTAGCATCGCGGTAGGGTGAGGGAATGTGACGGAATACTTGAGAATGTGTCACAAAGGTAAGCGGTGTCATACTCTCTGCCAGTATCCGAAATACATACCGAAGCCACGTGAAAATTACGTCATTCACCGAATCGGCTCACAAACGCTGTCGTATTAGTGTATCCCTAATATTTGACGTAGACATCGATTTTCAAAGCGCCAATATTGAGATGTTTGGGCCCTAAAAAGAATGTCATATTCATGCTATTTAGATTGTTCTAAACGGCTCTAGATATTTTACGTAGGTAAGTATATAATTAATTAATATAATCAATAATTATTTATATTTTAAATATTTGCGTAATTGAAGTGAGCAAGCCATACCGGAGGGAGACAGGAGGTACAGTTTTCCCAGGGCCTCACGCATTTGAGACCCAAATTTTCGACCATATTAACAAATGTCATTATTTTAAAAATATTGATTGCCACATAGTTCGATTTTTATGTCTAAATGTAGAAGTAAGACAATGATCCTCTACTGGAAATGGTTTAAAAAACTTTCCACGTCTCTTTCAACGTGTACTTTCGAATCAATCACTACATTTTCTAGTGCAAACTCGTCAAAAACTTTTGCTGACTAATTTTTATTTAGAAATTATATTAAACACTTTCCTCATTCATAGTTATGAATTTTGAAGCGGAAAGCTCAAAACTACAGGTAACTGCTTGCCAAGACCCGCTATCAAGGCCTGAACAAAAACGATGGATGAGTGCGAGTGAGAAAGTATTCGGCACCCTTATAATCTATGCGACACGCGCTAGAGTAAGATAAAAGGTCTACCTATTTTTTAGTTAGTTTCCAAAACTATCGCCGGCAAATCGTGCTGAATCGCTTCACGCAGCGTCGATAATCTGCGAGTTCATGTTGCTAAATTTGCTATTTTTTGTGTTAAACATAAAGTCAGTGGTAAATATGTTTAGTTAATTAAATAGGAAAGGTGGTTCTGCGTGTTGTATTAAAATATGGTAGCCGTACTGATAAGCAAGCAGATAGTATTACGTTTCATAGGTAAGTTGATACATGTTCGTAACAATTTATTTGTATATTATTATTTATTTTAATATCAGTGACCTAGTGTTTCTTTAAAATAACCTAAATTATGGATATCTTTACCTAATTGGTTGCATTTTGACCGCTTAAAAATACTATATAACGTAAAAAAATAGAAAATTATATTTTAATTCTGAGCGTCTAGTGCGAGCACTTTGGGCGAGCACTAACGAAATGGTCTATGGTCTCGAAAATTTGTAGGCGAATGCGTTCGCTCGCCCACAAACCAAACGCACGGCACGTAGCTTCATTTAGCAATGCAACGGATGGCGTCTAGATGTATCTATAGTCTATGCCCGCTATAGTCAGACCGTGACACGAAGCTATGAATTTCTTTCGTAGTGCTAGATATTACTCATACTTCGTATGCAATATTGGAAACTGTTTGTAGAAAATGATGATTGTTGTATATTGAAATACATTTAAAACGTTAATTAATGGGAGCATAAATTATTACTGCGTACAGGTTACTTTATTGCATTCGGAGATAATCAATAACGTTACTGGCACTACCGTTGTAATTATCAATTCAGTACTGCGGCCCAGTGACGTCCCGTGGGGGTAGGCAGATTGAGCGTCGCATGGGGGCGGCAGTTACTCGAAGGGCGGCAAATCGAGGAGAATCATTTGGTATATATAGACATAGCTAAAATTATTTTGTTTACATGCTTACAATAATAGCATAATAGAAATGGTGTGGAAATAATACATCTGTGTATTGCTAAATTTAATGGTATAAACCAAATGTGTTTAAAATAAGTACCACATAGAACCTCAGACTCTGATGATTTGGGTAAGTAGGGGAGCAAGGGGGAATTGGAGCCTACTAAGGAAATTGTTGAAAAAAAAGTAACAAAATCTTCTAATCGATTATTATTAAGACTTGCAATGAGTGCTTTGGTTACACAGTAATAATATTACTGCAATTTCCACTCAACAATTCTATAACTAAGGTACAAAAAAAAACGTTTTCCCAAAAAATTTGGCTCCAATTACCCCACAGGTAGGGTAATGAGAGCCAAAAATTTACCAAATATGTAATAGGAGCTTCATATTTTAATATGCTTACAAACACGTATACACATTATAACAGACATAGGTACAATAAAATGTTAAATATTTACTAATGTAATTCAACAAAAATATGCTCTAGTACTAAACACAAATATAATCTTTCTGGTTTTGGAGGGCTTCGGAGGGCGACTGTGTGTGCCATCATTGTCAATTGCTGCTCTGTATCGTTTCTTTAAAGTACTATAAGGTATACCTGACTCCTGTGCCACTTTACGTACAAATATTATTTTATATTTTATTTCCTTTATCGCATTTTCCAACGAAGTCACCGTCCAACCAGCCTTGAAAGTCGTCAGCTTTCTATTTCTGGGCATCTGGAACAATTAAAATCTTGTCTATTAGTAAAAGAGGTGTGAAATTTATATTGGGGTAATGGGAGCCACCTAGGCTCCAATTACCCGAATGTCAACCACTTTGAAGGTTGATAAATAACGTAACTAAACCATTTTAAACCTTGATTCTGAAACTACTAAACAAAAATACATGTATCTGGCTACACAATGGACACAAAATATGATAAAATAAATAAAATTTTAAGTACTACTTACGTTACGTTGATGTTTATGTTTATGTATTGTAAATTTGTATAAGCACCTAGCCCAAAATACACTTCCACTCACCACGCGCGTGCACGTGCCACTAAGCAGCCGACAGCGATCGACGGGCTTAGCCGATGTTTGACGAAGATGTTTTGGTTATTTCCGAGTCATTTTAGGCGTAAAACCCACTTAACGCAGCAAGTGTGGCTCTCGCGCAAAATTTCACAAGTGGCGCGTAAATCAACGAAAATACAACGTAATCAAATACGCCAGCGCCCACTGGATTTCACGACGCATTATACGCGCCCGCCGCATGAATCATCGTTTTTTCGCGAATCACCGCTTCTCGGCGATACGAATGAAAGAAAATACAATGGAGTCCATTCATTGAACACAGCGAGCAAAATCACGCTCTGGACGGCGTCGTCGATCGACGGGCGAAAAGTCATTATTTAGAACAGAGAACTCATTGTTTAATTTTATTGCATGTCCTATATTTCGCTGGTTGAATAATGTCCTCGTAAATATTAATTACAAGCCCCGAAATAATATAATATTTTTATTGCTTTGTTATGAGATTCGCTGTAATAATAATTATTTTGTGCTGCTTGGGCCGCTTATTACATAGGTGAAGGGTAATGCGCGGCAAGAGACGTGTCATTATGGTTATGAATACGCCGACTTCGCCCGCTCGACGCGTTCTATGGGCACTATCGCTTAGTGTTAGATGGTACCTGTTTTGCAGTCGCTCCCATTACCCGCCGGCTCCCATTACCCCACGCTTCCTTATATTTATTCACTTTTTATATCTAAATTTAATTTTGTATGTTTTAGTGGTACCTACCTATATATTTTGTTACTAATGTATCCATACAATAGATTTATTAGATATTGGAGTCATGAAAGGATGATAAAATATTATACTGTATACAATTGGTTTGGCAATTCGTATAAGGACGTCACTGCTGCGGCCTGACTATAATCGGCCTAGTGATGAGTCCTGGATGTGACTATATTTTTATTATTATTCGAGCTGAAATGATACCAGTCTGAATTTTGACGTGCATGGTCAGATAACATGCAATATTAAAGTGCATACATCGTTTAATTCTGTGTTATTATTTCTTTGCATTGCAATAAAAGAATACCTATTGTAAACTATCAATAGGTAGTTTTATTTACACGTAAATGGCATGACATTTTGTTATCATGTTGTAATAGAAAAATAAGTTTATTATATAATTGATCATGTTATTAAAACACTGGTATTATTATGTTATAATGGACAATATATAATACAATATCATTTATAACTATTATTATAATAATACCAGCGAGACCCGGCATGCGTTGCATGTTACAATGCCACTCAAAGAAAGAAACTGTTTGTCTATTTATTGAAGTACTTTTGGATACACATTATTTTTTGTTTTTCCGACTGGTGCGTACACGAATGAATCAGAAGGTTTTCCAACGCGTGAGCAGGCCACATATATACATCTGTCTATGTGAGAAGCTTGGATTTTCCAAATGTAGTCCACACACTTGTAGCGATTGTCCCTGTGCTTTGTTGATGGTCATTGCAAATGCGAGTCGCACCGGAAACTGCAGATGTTTGAATTCGACTGGCATATCTGTCAGAATCATTGGGATGCGTGGCAACAGTACATCTTCTTCTTTAAATTTCCCATTTAAAATTGTAGCTTCGATGATATTTCTCATCATCTTTTTCACTGAAAGCCTGGTACCGTTGGAATGTCGTGGTGGATTTATGTTTCGGAGAAGAATGATAAGCACGCCAATTTTAAATGTTAAAACATGCGGCGGCATTCCTGGCAAATCAATTGAATTCAAGAATTCAGTGGGATAATTGACAACTTCGTCTTGATTACAGTATCGATGGATTTTCCGATCTTATTTCCCGTTGCTCGTTTGTTTCTGGAGTTCGTGTCACCCTTTTCTTTCATTCTTGAGGTGTAGATAGACAAACCGCTTGTCGTTTAGGTGGCATAATTGATTTGACAGTGTCAATAATGCTTTGTGACGACTATTACAAATTCACTTGGAAAAAGGAAAGAAAATGCGTGTGATATTTATTATGTAATGTCGACCGGCAATTGGAATTTAACAATTAACACCACTTGTTATGTCACATTCAAACTGAAATGTCATAGCACCAAAACAAAAGAACAGCCGCTAAAGTAGAGTCGCCCGCCATCTATTGTAAAATGGTTGTACTAATTCAAAAACCCCAGGCATGCGCACAACTCACGAAAGTTTCATTGCAATAGGATAAATAATGGTATGAGAACGCATACGAATAAAAGAAGACAAAATGAAGACGAAGAAGAAGAATATAGTTTTTTTTAAATTCATAAACCTTCGCGGGTATGCATACAACAATTCACCAAAGTTTCATCACAATCGGACGAATGGTATAGAAATGTTTACGGGACAGACAGACAAACAAACATTAATTTTTATATACATAGATTATGGTACCCGAACGCGTATTAGCAAACCCCACTTATATTATCACAAAGCATGTCGCGGTGTTGTCGCGGCACACGTCAATGTAGCTTCTTTCGGCGGTCTTATTTCAATGTCACCGATACAGAGTGTATTGCAAAGCCCTACATATGCGCCATCAGTACAGTCATAGTACATCGCTGTAGGGATTGCCGAATACGTTTCCACGCCGCCCAAATATAATGTGGGTAATGCAAAATATTACTCTATCGGAGATAAGTAAAATAATATTTTTATTGGTTTCGTTGACATTTTTGTGATGCACTCTAGTCGGTAGGCGTTGAAACGAGTAGGTACAGAAACAACTTCGCTGCCTGGTTGTAGGTTGATAAGTAGAGCTTGGCACAAAAGTAACTATATTCAGGCTGTGGCACTGAATTGCGAATTATGATGGTAGTCTTAGTTATTTGTTATCTTCGAATGCAATAAAGGTACCTAGTAACTACTAAATATATGAAGATTTATGATTGCATAATATTTCGTTCAAATTATCACCATTTAGTTCAATATTCAACAATCACCACAGTCTACTACATTACATTCGAAATGTGAGCAATAACTAGCACTACCATCGAAATTTACAGATTCCTGTAACGGCCTGACTACAGTGAGACTTGGTTTGGCATTACGCTAGCAGGACAATTATTACATTTGTGGATGGATTTACAAATTACATAATGGGGGGACATGCTCGTCGAAGGTCAAAATTGAGTTTTTATTGTATTTTCAAACCATGATCCTGGACACTCCTTAAACGTTGTAGATAATCTATTTATATAATTTTGAAGCCTTATTATCCTTTATAGTTATTTTAAACATTTGATGACTGCATAAAGTATTTTTGTTACATAACATAGTATTCTTTTAAACCTCTCGCTCTAATGTTTTAGAATATAGTCATATTTCGGTACATAACTGTGCAGTGGTGTTAGGATTTTTTACATTTATTAATTTTTAAACGCATTTATAAAACCATTAGTATAATTTAATACGAGATAATTTTTGTAAAATATTCACGATAAAAAATTATATTGATAATCTCTGTGATCCCAAATTTGACCAGAATTAGGCATTTTATTATTCAAAAAATCGGCAAGATTAACACATTTGAAGACAATTCTAAAGATATTTATTATAAGCTATGTCTTTGACCATTCAAGTGTGATAAACATCTTATGAATAATGATTGCTTTATAATAATTATTGACCTAAGAATAAGGTAGTGTTTTTTTGAAATACATCATTTCTTTTGTCATTCCCCAGTGGTTAAGCTACAACATACGGCCGTAGCCATAAATTGACAAACTATAATTGAAGTAGGGAGTAAAATGATATTGACGCGCGTGTTTGAACATGTACCGTTTAAAAAAAAATAAAAAAAAATTCGGTTAGGTACATGTTCAAACACGCGCGTTAACATAATTTTATTTCTTACTTTAATTATAGTTTGTCAATTTATGGCTACGGCCGTATGTTGTAGGTTAACTACTAGGGAATGACAAAAGAAATGGCGTATTTCAAAAAAACACTACCTTATTCTTAGGTCAATAATTATTATAAAGCAATCATTATTCATAAGATGTTTATCACACTTGAATGGTCAAAGACATAGCTTATAATAAATATCTTTAGAATTGTCTTCAAATTTGTTAATCTTGCCGATTTTTTGAATAATAAAATGCCTAATTCTTGTAAAATTTGGGATCACAGAGATTATCAATATAATTTTTTATCGTGAATATTTTACAAAAATTATCTCGTATTAAATTATACTAATGGTTTTATAAATGCGTTTAAAAATTAATAAATGTAAAAAATCTTAACACCACTGCACAGTTATGTACCGAAATATGACTATATTCTAAAACATTAGAGCGAGAGGTTTAAAAGAATACTATTTTATGTAACAAAAATACTTTATGCAGTCATCAAATGTTTAAAATAACTATAGAGGATAATAAGGCTTTAAAATTATATAAATAGATTATCTACAACGTTTAAGGAGTGTCCAGGATCATGGTTTGAAAATACAATAAAAACTCAATTTTGACCTTCGACGAGCATGTCCCCCCTTAACTGTGGCGATTTTCCATGAATTATCAGAGAGGGTCACTTTATTAGATAATGCCAAGATCACTTGTGGCAATCAGAATTTGAAAAATTGATAAATGCTCAAAAAAATATCCAAGTTCCCGTAGTTGCTAAACCGTAAAGTTCCAGGGTAGGTGTAATGGGAGCTTTTATTAAGACGGTAGGTACTTCAGTGAAACGGCAAATAATTTTCAACTAAAGGTGCGACGAAATTTCGCTTCACTGGCTGGCAATCGGAGAGCGAAAGTCGAGCTGTGAACACGTCAATTTGTTTTGTGATGGCGACGGGGGAATTAATTCTTAAATCGTGTCAAGATGACTAAAAAACGTTACCCATTTACTTGAAAAAGAAAACATGTCAATGAATATATTATTATTATTATTACTAATATAACAATAAACATAACATTAAATGGACGCATGTTGACTTTTTATGACAAATTATGTTTTGTTCTGCACGCGTATTTTCACAATCTTCGCGTCGCATAGTCACGATCGTTTTAGACCAGGGGGGGGGGCAAACTGCGGCCCGCCGGGTATTTTTTTGCGGCCCGCCATCATTAATTGTACTTCTGATTACGAATAACTTTTTAATATATTTTTTAAAAAATATTGACAATAGATTAAAATTTGAGGAATTTGTTGTTTCGTAAATGTATTATCTCAGTACGTCTTCCTTGCGTCTCGTCTCACACTATGTAACCACTATTTTCTACGTTGAACATCGTGACACATTTAAATACGTTTAACTCCGCGTTTCAAGGAAAAAAAATATATGCCCATGATATGGTAAAAAGTTTGAATGGATTTCAATTAAAACTCAAGTTATTCCTTCGACAAATATCGAATAACAACGTGGACCACTTTCCAACTTTGAAGTTGCTGAATATACCAGAATATAAATTTGAAGAATATGGTAAAATTATTAAAGCTCTGAATGACGATTTTTCACAAAGATTTGGTGACTTCCGAAAAATTGAGACAAGTTTAGCAATAGTAAGCGATCCATATTCAATAGATATTGATAGTGTACCAACAGAGCTACAACTTGAGATTATTGATCTGCAGTGTGACACTGATTTAAGAGAATTGCATAGTCGTGAAGAAATCTCCAAATTTTACAATGCCCTTAATTCAGACAAATTCGACCAACTTGATTATGCAAGAAAAATGTTCGTTATTTTTGGATCAACCTATATATGTGAACAAACATTTTCGATCATGAACCTCAATAAAAATTCTTTACGATCAAATATCTCCGATGCCCATTTACAAGCAGTTTTGAGAATATCAACTACAAAATTAACACCTGAATTTTTTAAAAAATGTTAAAAAATGTACAACAGTTTCATTCTTTTCATTATTTTTTTGTAATGTTTATTTTTCGTGATAATAAATAGTGTAGGTATATCTAAAAATGGTATTTTACTTGCGGCCCGCCGCTCATTTTGAATTCTTGAATTTGGCCCTCCATCCAAAAAGTTTGCCCCCCCCCCCTGTTTTAGACGGTGCCTTAAGATTCGTATTTAAAAGTTCACTTAATAAACACCACCATTCCTTAGGTATAATTCGAATTTTGAATGATTTGTAAATCGATTTACAGCGGTGACACCAAATATTCTGGTGGCCAATAGGTACTAATTATTAATTATATCAAACGGTACGAATTTCTTACCATATATTCTCAAGTTTTACTACAACATATAGGAACTAACTAATGTATAATATACCTTACCTTATTTACATCATAGTTACTTACTTGAACTAATGACTGAGGAATGTTCGCTGATTTCAAAAATGTCAATAAGTATTTTAAAATCGTCAAATTGACAGGAAAATTCATTATCAATTTTCAATCGAAATTATTTCAAAAGTAGGTACCCACCTACGTGGTGGCGTGTAAAATTTATAAGTATGTACCTAAATCAGTGTTTAATTTCGATTTAATCTAATTGATTGATGAATGATGACAGGTGGTACTAAACTGTCAACTACATTGTTGTAGTTTATCTTTTCGATCATTTCGCGCCTTATATTGCAATATTTTCATGAAGTGCCCACTGTGTAGGTTCAGGTACCCACTTCTGTGTGTTTTGACACCAAATTGAAGATTGATGTATTGCCAACACGATTTGTTTGGTATTTCATAAACAAATGGCTAAACGGTCTGATAAATTGATCGACAAATCAAAGACTTTTGAATATAACTGGCGATATTATGAACATAATTTAGAATCATTACCAGTGTTGCCAACTGTCATTCACAAAAATATGACAGATAAGGAATGAAAAATTACTAGTTTGCAGAAAAAAATGCTAGGTTTTCTCAGAATTCAAAAAGGTGTCTAGAAACTAGTATTTGAAAAAAATATGTCATACTTAATTATTAACACTGTGTTCACAAGAAGAAATATCAATAAATAATTTTGTATTTTACAACTAATAAAATAAATCATGAAATTATTAAAAATCAATATTACATTAATTTTATTTATAAGATAAGATTGAAAAGATCAGCCTTTTAATAATTTTCAAGCGAATCTGGTATAATATTACATATATTATATATCACTATTAAAAGAGGTAGGTACATTAAACTTACGGTGTCTAAAAACGCTAGATTTGACGCCATATTCCTGATGAAAATTTTGTAAGCTGGCTATTCAAAAATGCTAAAATCCAGCAAAAAACACTAAGTTGGTCGTTGGATACGCTGTCGGTGCATTGAAATAATCTCTTTTTGACAGGTGTTTTGGTGTTTCGTATTATGTAAGTAGCTACGTACGATTTACACAACGTTTGTGATTACTCTTCTAAATATTATATTAAACTTGTTCTTATCGTGTCTTTCTCTAGTGGAAGTCAGACACCATCAGGGCGATCTTTACTTTTTGAATGGTGTACTTTAGTCCTCGCATAATATTGTGGCTAAGGTACTGTAGTTTTCTGATTTCAATACTCCCTAAAACTTCTCGGCCCTTTCCCATTCGATTGAGAACGTCAATATAATATTTTGTCATTATAAAATACAAAGGAAGCTACAGCTATATTTTCACTAGTGTGAATGTTTTGTTTCAGTACAAGTCGATTATGTTTTGTGTTGGATATATATGTGGTAATTAGTAAAACAATACCTACATTCCATTGAATCCATGCTTCAGAGTTAGTTATATCTTCGAATCAAATACCTAATTTATTGAATTGAGTCATTGGGTGAATCTTAATTTTATTTGTTGAAATGATTGCGTTTTACGACAGATGCGAGCGATAACAAATGAAACGTCTATGCCAGCGGTGGCGAATCTATGGCACTTGGCATCTGACAAAATACGAATCGCTGATTCGAAGAAAAGCTAAGAGATGCTCTAACGCAAGCGATTTCAATGTACGGCGGAAAAGCTGATCGCACTGAAGATTTTTCTGGTACTGTTCGGCTATCAGGAATACAGCGGAAAACACATTTTGAAAATAGCCGATAAACTGGATTATTTGTTAGGTTAACCTAACCAAACCTAACCTAACCCAACCTAACATAACCTAACCCAAACTAACAAATAATCCAGTATATCGGGTATTTTCAAAATGTGTTTTCCGCTGTATTCCTGATAACCGAACAGTGCCATTATTTATTTTTTTTAGAAGCTAAAAATATGTTCTATACTTTGATTTTGGACAAAAATAACAAATGTGTGTGCAACCCCCTTCCCACTCAAGCGGCTCTCGTAGTGCAATGCGTAAGAAGCTAGCCTTTCACCTTGGAGCTCTATGTTCGATTACCGGTGCGGACACAATATATTATGTATGTGATTTTCTCGAAGCCTGGGTATTTTCACTTCTACTATGTTCTAAATACACTACTGTTAAACAACACTACTATCATTGGGCCTCTAGGCTTGTTGTAGTGTTAAAAAGAATATAGGCATATCATAAGGACCGACATGTACTTATATATATTTTTTTATTATGTAAGTATATAAAAAAATCCCTCTTCATTCATTATAGCCCAGCGAAATCGAATGATTGAATCTATACTGTAATTAGTGTAAATGATTTTTTTTGGCAAAGCGCTTGTTCAATGTTAAAAATGGTGTTCATAATTTTTTTTGAAGGCTTGGTATGCCACTCAATATTAAAAATATTTTTTTTAGTTTTATTGCACGTAACCAGAAAATGGTTCGCCACCTCTGGTTTAATTATGCGTCTAATTTAATAATATATTTTTTTCTTTTTTTCAGTTTCGTGTTTTTAAAATACTTCTATTGGTAGGTACATATTACGTGACTTTGGTCATACAAGTAATATTAAAATGTAATATGTATCACCTACTCAAGAATGTTAATAATAACTATTACGAAAACAGTCTTATGGTATAGATTATAGGTAGGTAATACTTCCTACAAGATTATTACATCGCCTTGAAAATAAAAACAATATGTCTTTCGTGGTGTTGGTGCAGAACATTGAGAAGAACATAGGTATTTTTTTTAAGTATCTATTAATGTATTTTGTCTGCACGCTATTCAGCGTCTATACTTTGAGATAATTAAAAAACAGATGGAGCTATGCTATTATACTAGCGATTACGTGATCTAGAAGAGGCCAAATATGCAAATCTTGATAATTTGCTTTAGTCGTTTACCTTGAATTCGTTCTCATGGTGCAAAGGCAGCCATTGTTGTTCAAGTGTAAACAGTGATGTCCCTCTATCAATGGGCTCGCAGGGGCTAGTTGGACCATGTAAATAACCGACCACGATTGTAGACAAAAATATTAACGTTTTGACAAATATAATATAACTGTTTTAACATGTCATAATACTAGTCTATTCACTGGCATTTAACAAATATTTTTTTTTATTATATTTGAATCGCCATATAAATTATTAGAAACAAATTATATCGTATAATGCTACATGAGAGTTTGCACAATTCGATTTTTGTTTATTAACTAAAATCGATCAAAAAATACCGTGTGGACCGATATTTCAATTTTTGCTAATTAACAAAATTTTGGCCCATCTAACTTCATAGATCGAGTTGGATATCTCGTCCTATGGAGTTCAAACATTTTAGAGCGTTTTTTAATTTTAAAATCTCTAAATACATATAATTTGAAACCTAACTTGCAAATATTAAAATACCTTTTGTGGTGGTAACTGTCAATTCAATTCAATTGGAAGTGCATTGTATTATTAATTTTAATAAAACGCAATTTTATCGTACTAATTTAAATATCCGTCTAAACCAGATGAAACCAGTCCAGATAAATTTAACAAAAGTGTAATTACTACGATCAGATTGCGTGTTAAAAATTAATAATATTTCAATTTTGTGCAATTTCGAACAAGTTGACCACCAGGATAAATAATTGGATGCAGATCGCCTTCCTAAACGTCAACAATGGATGTGGAATTATTATGTTTGCCAAGTATTGTGCTTCCATTATAAAGTTTTCCTCTTAAAAACGTTGCTTGCACGAGCCACTAGTAGTAATTAAAAGCATTGTAATGGTATTAAATAATATAGCTTTTATGTGTTAATAGAGTGCTGTTTTACATTTATTTGTTGATCTATATAAAAATATGAGTATGGAATCACAAATTATACTCCCATAAAATCCTCGGTAGAGAACTGGAAGTAAAAAAATCTAACATGGTGTCTGAGAACACCTTGTTAACTTTTGGTGATCATCACCGACGTGATGTCATTATTTTGTAAAAAAAAAAATGGCGACTACATTGAATTTCATTTTGCATGCACTCATGCATTGTAAGCAAGTGGTGTAGGTATTGTGTAGTAGACATTGTAATTAAATATCGAGAAGAATCGAAACTTATTCAATTTACTATAATATTATATTGTCTAGCTGAGCTTCAAGCTAATAACTTTATCATATATGAATATTTTTATTATGATCCAGGTTACCTACGACAAAAAGACTTAAGTCGAATTTTTGAATTTAGAATACATAATAATACTATTATAATAATATGGCTATTGAATTAGTTTTTTTTGTACCGACCTAACTGTGACACACATAAGTTTATTTAAATATAGCTACTACATAGTAATATTATTTTAACCAAATGTAGACATAGTAGATAATTATTACTCATTGTTATATTATTGTTTATAATATTTTTTCTCAATGGGAATTTAATGGCTTCTTGCCACTCTTGCAACCGAGGTAAACATGTAATGGCTTGACACTTGCACTCGACCTCACGAAGATGTATTTATGTGCATTTTTAATATGGCAATAATTATCATTGTTTTTAATGTAGGTATTACTTAAAACACAACAATTATATGACGAACGTGTTAAGGCTATACCTCAGTTGAGGCATGGTCTAAAAAGATCGTGGCTAGGCGATGCGCGGATTGCGGGTCGCGGTGCAAATGACGCATGCCGAACGAAATATAATTTGTCATATAAATCCAACATGCGTCCATTTAATGTTCTGTTTATTGTTGTATTAGTAACAATAATAATATATGCATTGACATGTTTTCTTTTTCAAGTAAATGGGTAACATTTTAAGTCATCTTTACACGATTTAAGAATTAATACCCCCGTCGCCATCACGAAACAAATTGACGTATTCACGCCTCGACGTTCGCTCTCCGAATGCCAGCGAGTCCAAAATTTCGTCGCGCCTATAGTTGAAAATTATTTGCCGTTTCACTGATGTATCGTCTTAATAATAATAAATCATAAAATAATACATTATAGGTTAAAGTTAACTTAGCCATAGAGAGTCAAAATGATCTAAATTTATGTTTTTTTAATATGTATATTATCTAAAAACATGACTGTATTCCCCCAAAGAATTTAAACTATATAATATAAGAAGGCTCTATTCACTATTTCTACAGTAACATTTTGAATGCATTATTTTGTGGAACAAACGAAGCATGTTAAGTTGGTGAACTGTACAGTAAACATCGCTATATTAGCATTTCAGATATATGTCAACTCAAGCAATGGCTTCAACATTTTGATATTCATCATGTTTGCACTAGTTACTTTACTGGCGTGCAGTTTTAAATACACAATTGTATATGATTTTAACTAAACGACAATGCCGAAATGTTGTATTATTGGCTGCTTATCTACTCATCGTGATAGATTGTCTTATACGTCCAGGAGCGCGTTAAGCGGGGGTGTTAAGGGTGCAAAACACTCAGGCGGCAAAATTTGGGGGACGGTAAAAGGCATACAAAATATTTGTTTTATTCAATTACGTTATGATGAAAAAAGTCAAAAATCGCAATTTTCTTCTACTTACATCGTTTTGATTCGATACATTGTATTATCTTATTGATTTAAGACGCTTTACATTATGTATGAACATATTTCCACTAAAAATAGTTTTTATTTAGGGGGGGCGGCAATTTAGGATTGGCAGTCACCCTTAGCGCCCTGTAAATTGGCAAAAAATATCATAGTATACGTATGTAGTAGTTTCTTATCACTTGTAGATAATCTAATCAGATTATCTGCCTATTGTACCCA
This sequence comes from Rhyacophila brunnea, assembly GCF_057557595.1. Classification (NCBI taxonomy): domain Eukaryota; kingdom Metazoa; phylum Arthropoda; class Insecta; order Trichoptera; family Rhyacophilidae; genus Rhyacophila; species Rhyacophila brunnea. The sequence continues at coordinate 38,254,689 of NW_028233350.1, read as the reverse complement.
CCAAACCACACCACACCACATCCAGTCTTAATCGGGCAATCACGGGATCCTATGTTTGATGTGAAGCATATTTGTTTTACGACTACGAATGTCTCAGAAGCAGTTACCCAAGACTGAGGTCGCCATTCACTCAAATGTGTTTTTACTGAATTTACATGACTTTAAGTTAAGAGTACGCATGGTAGAGAGGACCACATACATACTTAGAAAGAAAATTAAATTTGGAATAAGAAACAAAGGTCAAAACGAAACTGCCGAGCAATCTAAGTAAAGATATCTTCAAGTTGGCGGCAGAGTATGATGCCGTAAATTTTCTAAATGCAATAAAATTTGTCTTTGTGGAAACCAGGTCGGAAGGTCCTTATTATGATAATGCACTGCGTATTTGCATAACTTTTTTTCTTTATTTTAGATTGTCTTCATATTACAAAGGATAGCTAACATTATTACGCAATTCTATAAGCATTTCATGTAACAACTACTAGTTAAAGTCGTCGTAATTAAATAAGATGCCCGTAGCGAATCCAGCAGATACAGGTTCAAGTCCAGTCGGGTGTCGTATTTTTTCTACAAAATGATATTTTTTAGTGTGTATATGCATGAGATGTTTTCAATATTATATACAATGTTACTTTCTAAAATCTTGTGTCTTATTCGTTGAATAAAAAAAAATAGTTTGTTAACATTTCGCCAAATTTGTAATATGACATGTAATAACTTTTAATATCCCTGCCTACCTTGTTAATTAAAGAATATCTTACACAATTGCTACATATAATAGTTAGACCAAAGAATCGAAGTTACCTAAAGCGTCAATTACATTGAGCTACTTTACGAGCTGTTTGTTGGCGAATTTAAAAGCGGGTGATTCAGCTACTGCGATTGTGATGATGACACACAAAACTTTCCATTCGCTGAGAAGCCACAAGCCAGCGACAATTTTGACAGAGCGTAAGTTCGTTTTTTACCGGGAGGTTGCTACTACGCTCTACTGCGCAGACTCAGTAGGCCCACACGCCGGGGTGTAGCGTGTAAAGTTGACCGGCTTTCAACTTTTCTCCGTAGATTGTTTACAATCTGCTTCTTAGCTTGTTCAATGATTACACTGGGCGACTTTACAGGCAGATTGTAAATTCGCCAACAAAGCTCAATGTAAATGACGCATAACATAACCGTAGTCATTAAATTAGTACCTGCTGATTTTTAAAAGCATCTTCCATTATGTATCGTCAAATCTCATAAATATGCAAATAATCGTTAATTATTGACAGCTGTTTATTTTACCCTTGCTCGTATCAGTGGTTGTAGGTAGGTATATACAATTTCACGCGCTTCTGGGCAACCGGGTCATGTGCAAATTACGCGATACACACATTTAATAATTCAATTGACAGGAGGTCTTGTCATTTTAGTTAAATATTTTGCAACTAAATTTGTAATTTCTAAAACATAACACTTCAAGATCAATTCAAACGTAATTAATTTTTAACGTTTAAATCAAATTATAAGTAGGAATTCAGTGTTACCAATTTCTACAAAAATCTAGCATTTTTTAATAGCTATCTAGCTTGCAAAATTTCCACTTGGCATATGACGTTAAATCTGACTCACGTTAGGTAAAGACACGATAAGAAGAAGACAAGTATATAGAACCATCGTTTAATATAATATTTAGATGAATAATCACAAAAGTTGTGTAAATAGTTCGTACTTACATAATACCGAAACACCAAATATGCTGTCAAAGAGAGATTATTTCAATGCACCGACAGAGTATCCAAGTTAGCGTATTTTTGCTAGACTTAGCATTTTTGAATGGCCATCTAGCTTGCAAAATTTGCATCTGGCATATGGCGTTAAATCTAGAGTTTTTCGACACCGCCAACAGCTTAAAACTTCTTTTAATGAAAGTAGAATATTATACCAGATTTGCTTGAAGACTGTTCTTCTATATAGCTTATTATTTTATCTTATACTTAAATATAATAAATGTTATAATATAATATACAAAATGATAACTCATTAATTTATAGTTGTAAAACACAAAATTCTTTGTCGATATTAATTCCTGTTAATTATTTTTAACAAAAATGCCAGTTTCGTGAAATTTTTTAATTTTGAGAAAATCTAGCATTTTTTCTGCCATTTAGCATATTTTCTCTTCCTAGCTGGTATATTTTTGCGAATGACAGTTGGCAACACTGAGTAGGATGTATATTTGTCCGGTTCCTGTTATTTTGTTTTTGTTGGTATTTGGAAAATTCGGATGCGGAAATCAGAGGAACTAAGTCCCTGCCTTTCTCTGGTTAGGGAAATATATTAACGAATTTTCCTTAGGGTAAGCTTCCTGTAACGGAAAAAAATCGCGTGCCGTACTAATTTCCACTATATAAACGGTTTATATTTTCAAAACGAGTATTTTCGAGGATAAACAATTATCGGAGGAGGGGTTGTTTGCCGGAATAAATACAAGGAGGCTGTATTGTGCGATGAAAGAAAAAAGATGGTTGAGCACAGATTATCTTGCGCTACAAAGGGTGCAAAATACCTATCTCATGCATAAGGGTCGTCAGTAAATTCAAGTTCGAGAAAACGTGCTTTATCGTAATACTCGTATCTAATATTTGGCTACAGTACGTTAGTAATAATTATATTAAGATTACTAAGGTAAAAGGACGTAGGTGACATCTCTTCCTTCCCAGCAAGCGTTATACCATGACAAAGATACAATAATTTTTGATAGAGTAAAAATATATGTATATACTAATAAAATTATTATTGCAAGTTGCTTTCATATGAAGATTGTTACTTAAACCCTATCTGCTTAGTTATTTTTATATGGCAGATATTTGTTTACTTAATCTAGCACTGCATATCATCCAGGTCCATGGCCGACTGCACAAACTTCCTTCAATGATCTCTATCCCGATTTCTCACTCCAGTCGGTTACACTCAGCCTCTCTGCTTCCCTCTTCTTATCCGCTTATCTAGTCTACGGGCCGAGTGTCTATCTGGGCTCCTTCGTAAACCATGCAGAGAGATATATATTTTGTATCTAGTAACGTGACCGGCTCATTTGAGTCGCGCTTTGTGACTCTCCCTTATGTTTATTGACTTCACTGTATCTTTCATAATACTGAAAATCTGCATAGCCCAGAGAACACAAATATAATAGGAAGTGCGCTAACTCCTCGTTGTGATTGTAAGACGGTACGATTATCGAGTGTGGTGAAATATGGAATAAACTTAAACACGCGTTATTTTTTTTTAATATTATTTATGTCTGTATTCATTAAAGATTGCTTCGTAAACACAATGTGTATTGAGCATTCAAGGTGCTTTGTATTTCTTGCGTTTTACGGCACTCATAAATCAAATTTGACTTCAAAGTCTTTAATGTCTTTGGCGACTGTCTTTCGTATTTATATAATGGTTATTAATCTGTTCTGTGTCATAGGCCAGTATTAGGTATATAACATACTAATATAAACACAAATTTACCTATGAGTCTGGTTTCTAGCAACCTAACTCGACATTTTTAACACACTATGCGAAACGTGAATATTAAAATAATATGATTAATTTTTAAGTTGTCGACCACAGAACCCGCTCTGGCGACTTCTTATGCCGTGTCCACACTGGCAACCTCATAAAATTTTACGACTATTATCATATTTGCTTAAGAAATTGTACGATAATTATGAAAATTATCGTAAAATCTAACGAGGTTGCCAGCAACTTGTTGCCAGTGTGGACCCGGCATTATACTTCAAAAATCACCAAAGTCGGTTTTCATTTCATACCTACTACGTCAATATATATGTATAATTATTTTTTATCACCATATTTTTACCGACATTAAACGGTTAATAATACCTTAATTGTGGGGAAATTTCAGGAAAATTATAATAAAGGCTCTTTTACAAATTGTTCAGAGCGGTTTCAATCAGTGTCTGAAATGTGTACAATCTTTAAATTGACTGTTGAAAGTATATAAAATTGATGTTGTACCTACCAGTATAATCACTCCAGTATAATTTTGCGATAGCTATAACTAGCTGGTAGGTATACGTCATCTAACCTTCTGGAATAATTTCACTGAATCCTATTATAAGCCTACCCATTGTAAATAATATTATCGAAAAAATCGTTGTTGGCGTTTGTCAAATTGAAAGCCCGTTATTAACAATACCCACGTATCTACATTTTTATGACTTGGATAAAATTGAAAAGCAAATAATTATATTAGTATGTCAGTTTTTCCAAATACAAGTACAGTTTTCTTTTACAATTCCTTTTCTATTTACAGAAATGTCGTTTCATGATTATGTCAAACCAATTCTGTACTGTAAATAATATATTATCGCGTATGATGTGAATACACTTCAATTACAAAATTAATGATTGTTATCGCAGAACTTGGTACGCCTGTAAGAAAAAAATCCCTCATAGGTTTTACTTTTAATTTTTCAAGGCTATTATTATTTCATGGAATAGTTTGATAAACAATTTCTTCATTTATGATGTAAATAAAATATTTTTTACAAATCATTACTTCTATAAGGTAACAACTCAAAATTGTATGGGTTTGAATTAATAATGCCATTCGATGTAAAAAGGTCTTTTCTTTATAATTCAACAAAAAAAAATATTCAGAACTTTTTTCAACGGGTCATAAAATCGAATAACCCTTTCTGGGATTTATCATTAATTCAATAATTGTAAACGGGATTATCTGGGTCGATTATTTTTTAAACGGTAAAATTACATTGTGCATTGCTAAGTTCATTTATTAAACTAAATTAAAAATAAGCACATTTGTTTCAAAAGTCAAGGCTTTAACATTGAAATGAGAATTTGTACAAAATTTACGAACGCCATTATCTTAAAACAAAGTAATTTGAGGTTTTTCTCTATAGAACTAAGGTATCGAAATGATCCAGAAGATGTTGTCGTTCGACCTAAGTCGGAACTAAAGTCACCATTTCCCGAAAACTATAGAATAAAATGCCAAATGTTACTATAGAATATATAGAAATTTATGATATAGCATGCCCACGATGGCCGAAAGGTAACGTGTCAATTCTCACGTTGTTTTTTTTTTAAATGTGTGTTTGGAGCTAATAGGTTGAGCAAGTAACTTATACTCAAATGTGTTAGAAATCTTTTTCTATAAAGATGCAGCCTATTGCAAGTAAAAAGCATCACTTGTGCAGATATGAAATTAAATACAAAGCAAGTAACTTTGCATCACAGGCTCAGTTGCAGAGAACTTCACACTACTGCTATGATATTTATTTGCCAATTTAAAAAGACAATCCGTCACCATGAGTAGATAAGCTACATTTTCACATTATTATTTCTCGCTTCTCATCGATTTCTCACTCGAGTAAGTAATGACAACTAAACGATGTTCATATTTGCAGAATTTACCAACGTAACCATGCTCCATAACAGTGGCGCACCCAGGGGGGGGGGCAAGGGGCCTTGCCCCCCCCCCAAAAACATTGAAATTGAAAGCCAATAGATTAGACAAATAAAAACACGGCAAAAAAATGATTGGAAATTCTCCAGCACCCTCTTAAATTTCTTAGATTTTAATTTCTAGCACAAAAATTTCGAAACACTAATGTCAGGTTTTTTTAGAAACCCAATACCTAAGGGAACTGTCAAAAAATTCTCGGAGTCCACCCGAGTTCCGGAGTGGTATAGGTCATGGCTGGGGAGGGCTGACAGGGCTCTAGCCCGGGGGCCCGGGCTGTGGGGGGCCCGGCGTGTCGGGTTGACCAGATAAGTGAGATAAACACACATCATAAATTAGCTTTAATAGTAAAAAAGTCGCCTGCGGCGCTATTACACTTCATGGCCATGAACATTTTCAATTACTTATATAATTGTGCAATATATTTTTTGATTATTATGTGTTCTATTATTAAAGTAGGTGTATTAAAAATTGCCAATAATTCACTGTATAAGTACCTACCCTTAATTTGAACCAAAACACAATTTGAAAAACGTTAATGTAGTGTTTCACACTGCACTTAATCTTAGCGGTAGGTAGGGGGCCCGCCAAATATCCTAGCCTGAGGGCCCGTTTCAGGATGTGGGGACCATGGTATAGGTACACCGAGTGCAATAGACAAAAGACCGATAAACGAGAAATTAAGCTGTGAAGAAGAAAGAAAGAGTCTATGGGACTATTTTACATTCTCCTCCTTGGCCCCCCCAATATTAAATCCTGGGTGCGCCACTGCTCCATAATACGACCTCCGCTTTGTGGAGGCCCATAATATGATCTTAGGATCGAACATGATAATGACTAGACTGATTATATTTGATTTGCTTATAAAATGTAATTAAATTTCCCGAAAATATCGGCAAAACATAATAATATCATGTACAAATTATTTACTACATTAATTATTATAATGTACATAAATCTTATTATTATGTTATTATCATTCAGATTTGTAAAGTGACTATGACGTATGAAATTCATTGGTAAAAATATTTTTTACTGTAACTATGGAAACCTAACCCTAAATATGCAATGCAATGTTGTAAATGTAATAATATTCTTAATTCAAATCTGATGGCATAAGTACAGACCTACAAACTTATCTGGAGAATGAAATGGGGGAGCCACTGTCGAAAAGTACCGAATCACAACTCGTAACTGGCAAAGTCTGACATTCAAATGACGTTTTTCAATATGGCGTCCTATGGTAGTTCGTAGTTCCATTTTGGGCCATTCTCCAGATAAGTTTGTAGGTCTGTATGCAGATTTTAATTCAGTTGAAATATTTTTAGGTTGGTAGCTATGCAGGGATGTAATGATTATATTGCGCAACACAACAGTTATTATAGTATGCTATACGTCTATAGTTCAATTTACCTCTGACATACTTCGGTAGCCATAAACAAACTCTATTGTATTCCAAATAAACGATTATGAAAGGTTGGACGGGATGTTTAGTGTGGGAAATATCAACATGCCAAAATTCATTATGTGTGTATTTTGAAAGTTAAAAGTTGTTTACGACATTAATTTGCGTGGTTTATATTATGATGAAGTCGCGTGACTTCATCAAAAATACTGTCATAATTTTATAACTTTATAATTATTATTTAGCTAGTGTTCTTTTAACAAAACATGCGAATACGTGTATAATGAACATGTAGATACGAATTATTGGCGTGCTAACATATTTTTCGCGAGGTAAATCTGATTATCCGTTGCGAAACACAGCATAATATATGAACATTCACACAAAAGTAGCTTTTGAATACGTCTTATCAACAGGCTTTTCAGTGGATTAGTTGTCAACCATTTAAATACCTCAATTCGTATTTAGGGGATGGAAAGAAGGACTGGGAAGGGTCGACCGCTAATTATTTTAAATTTATCTATTTTACATAATATGTTATACATTATAATAGTATTATAATAAATATTATAAATTCAAAGCGTTATCAGAAAATTATCATGTCTTTAAAATAGGTACACAATTACATGATATCCGCCAACTATACCATGCCTGGAGTAATCCAGCGTATCCCTAGACCTAAAATTAATGTACTTAATACATAATATCATACATGTAATACAAATCTAAGATATCACTTACCATCAAAACAGAGCTAATTGTGATAAATATATCACATTTATCACTTTACGTATTCTGGCAGTTAATTATCTAAAAAAAGTTATAGATCTACCAGTATAAGTTGTCCACTGAGTGAGGGCGCCACATGCTAATATTTGACATATAATTTCATACTGAGATGAGCTTAGTTCTAAATTCGAACACATGATGATTTATGATGGTATTTCTATAACCGTCTGAACTGTCAAAGGATGATATCTTTTAACAGCCCCTCTCTCGGCCGTGCTAATTTTGAGAACAAGACAGAGTACGTCAATTTTACATATTGAGATGCAAGACCGACCATTTTGCTGCAATGACATGACTAATACAATTGTAGATTAGGTTGATATTTCTGACGTGTCAATACAAAATTCTTGTGTTCGGCTCATTACCGACTAGATGGCGCTGGTTCGGCTTTATCCGCTTGGGTTCGGCAGCACGAACATATCCGAATTTGACCGACATGTCTACCAACCTACATTTTTGCCATATTACAAACTAGAGATAGCCACTAATCGTTTAGTGTAAAGAATACCATCCGTGCTAATTTGGAAGAATGAAAATAATGGAAACGTGCAAAAGTGATAACCGTTAAGAATAGACATGCAGGAGCAACTATCTAAGACGTGTGCTGCCACGCATTCAAGTAATATGAATAACAAAGCATGCATTTATTTTTCAAACGACTAAACAAATAGGGACTCGTAGTAACTGAGAAAAGATTTGAAATTTAATCAACTATACAGGGACTCGAACCTACGGCGAACTAATCTCTCTAGTGTCTATACTATAGCGTCAACCTTTACTCTACAATACGTAGTATTCTGAATTATTATATAGTTAACAAAAGTTCACCACATATCTGGAGCCAAATATAAATAATATAATGTAAGTTGTTATACCTACTTATAAATATGCCTCGTGTAATAAATTGGCATTATAAATACCATCAGAAAAGAATATTACGTCCATAGTTTACATTATATACTCGTATCATAATGTTTGGTTCCACGAAAAATCAAGGGGGGACAACCAAATGTCATGGTACGTACCTCCTCTTTTCTAAGGACGCCATTTGCAAGAAATCGTCATATACGGATAAACAGCGTCAATGCCACGAGGACCAAAGACCCGTAAAATCATTGAATCACATTATTTCAAGGCGACTGATTTTTGCCTCGTTGCCTATTATAATATGGACGTTGTTATTTTGTTTTGTGAGTCAATATTATTTTAAAGCTTGTTTGTATTGATTAGAGAAATAGAAAGCAACACGACGTCCTTAATATTTAAAATCATAGTCTAAAATAAAAATAAATAGGAAAGAATGATTTAATTTTGACAGCTGATTTTATATTTATGATAAAGTTTGGACGTTGTACAAGAACCATCATATATATAATATATATATTATGATGGTTATATTATGTTGGCTACGATTTTACAGCGTTGTATGCAGTATTTTTACCACGTTTTTATTAGCTTGTATTATTGTTTGTCCGGTGGTCGTTTGACCAGTACAAATCTTGCAATCGATTTTTAACTAACTTCCCGACTAGCTAGACTTTTAGCCATATTTAAGCAAAATTGAATTAATTTTCAGTTAATTCTGTTTTGTATGGAAAGTTATTTCAGAAAAATCCGTAATAAGTAAAAGACTGTTATTGGTTGCTAAGGAGGTGGTCATAGCAACTAAATTATTAATATACACGTGCGTTACTATGGAAATCGAAATGAAATGTCAAAATGACATTTCAGTATTATATATTTGTTTGTTTGTTTGTTTTTTATTTACTTCATATTAAGTACAAGTTTGAGCATATTGAGCTTAATAATTTAACAGAAAATTTTGAAAACGTTGTATATAAAAAGTGTTTTTTATCTTGTAATTATTTAGACATGCCAATACTTATATGGCCATTATATGTTTCTGTTACAACATCTCACGGTGAACTGTGATGCGGCCAACTGCATACGTACGAATTTCCGAACACGTCGATTTTTAATTTGTAACTTTTATCACAAAGAAGTATCTTTGGCCGTGGATTAGGTGGAGGTGAGAAAGTCGTTGCTGCTTGGTTGTTGTGTGGTGAGTTTATTGATCGTTACAAGAATACACTGAATGCAATAATAAGGATGGTAACGTGAGATTATAATCGCGGGTAATGATGTATCGGTGAGATCGATGTGACCAAGCGATTGCTTGTTTTAATGAACTGAGAGACTTTATTCGAGTAGAATGACGTTGATTATGAAGAACTCATGACAATATTAGTGCGTCTCGTGACGGACTCGATGAGTTGAGTGAGGATTCATGTACCGCGTAGACTGGCTCCTACATTAATTTAGTATTTATAATAGGATCAAGTCTCGACGGCCAGGTGTTATAGTGGGCGCGCGCGTATATCCGTGAATTGAAGTTCGCCAGAATAGAAGCTAATAAAAGAAAATATGTATTTATGTAAATTAAAACTACAATCATATCGTATAATTTATGTAAATTCTGGTAGGTGCTCGTTATCAAGTCGTACCTATAAATAATATCTGATACTAATGACAGTCTTATTATCAGATATTTGATACTGATCATAATCAATATAAAATTAATGCTCTTATTGAATCTAATAAAATTGGAACACTGTTTGCAATACTTAATTAACAAGTAATTTTTCCTTGGCATCTCTTTCTGGTAAGATTAGGGATTGCAATACCGAATGAAAATAACAATACCGGTATTTCGGTATTTCCTATTTCGTATTCTTCTTCTTTCTATTCCCATTCGTGAAATATATGAAAAAAAAATAAGAATATTAAAATATCTTTAAAATATTAATATTGTATAGCAAAATTATCTAAATAGGTACGTAGCTACATATAATCATTTAAACCTTTAAATTTATGTAAAGGTAAGATACGGTAGAATACCGATGTTTAAAAATACCTAGTAGTTGAACTATTGGTACTTTCTACTTCGAATGATCTTTCAATAACTTTATATTATAAAGTTGTTCTTCGACGTGTATATTGTGTCCCACTGATAACTTGCAATTTATTTACTTTTATCCCATAATAAGTAAAACTAAATACAAAATTGCTCACTGTTTCCACAAAATTATATTTTTTTATTATTTTATAAGCTACTCTTTGGTAGAGAAACGTAAAAACATTAGGCACAGACAAGTCCAATATAGAGTATAATTATTATTCAATCATGGCTGATAATACAAACTAACCACTTTTAATACAAAATATATCGGTATTGTCTGGTTTTTAAAATCGGTATTTCGGTGTCGAAAAATACTGGAATACCAGTTTTGAAATACCGGTATTGCAATCCATCGGTAAGATAGCTCACGGTAAGAAATGTAATACGTACAATATATTATACATATAAGCAAAAATAGTATGATATTTTTTTTATTCCTTTGCCGTATTTTTATAAATAGAAATTGGCGTGATTTTTGATATTAATCAACGGTAATTAAATGTCTCATTTTTAATAAATATAATATATATTTAGTGGTGACATCTAACAGCTATATTCCATGTCGAAGCTGCGTTATAAATTACAAGGGGTGTGAAAAAGAGGCGCAGCCGGTCACTTGGAAAACTTATTTCAAGGTGACCTTTCAAATCGAGGCAGCTTAAAAGCTGCGGTAGCCTCAGAACCATTGGCTATACTTATATACCAAATATTTAAAATAAATATATGCAGGTATATAAATTATGTATTTATATTGTGATTTTGACTACAATTCACCACTGTATAAAATAAATAGTTGCGAATGCCATTGAGATCAAATTCATGTCTACATAAAATACTTTGAAAATACATAATGAAAACTACCGGAATACAAGGGAAAGACAGAAAAAAATAGGACGGTAGGTAAATTTGAAATACAATCATAATATCTTTCATATTATTTATATAAAATTGTGAATCATTCAAACGTATGTTGGTAAGTAGGTGCTCGTAAGTATCAAGTCGTACTTATCAAATTAATGAATGTTCTTATTGAATTTTAATAAAATTGGAAAATTGCTGTCTGCACTGCTCCACGAATAAGGCCCGTTTCAGACGGTACACCGGTGTCGCGCTCGTACATAATAAGGATGCCTTTGTATTCGAATGAAGGGTCCATTGTATTATGTTTATGAAAGCCCCATAGCTAATGAGTCAACGCGTGTCCGGTACACTTTTCCGTCGGCCGCTACATTCTCAATCCGTCAATACACTTGTTTTTATTACCGCAGCCAGTTTTATGTTCTAATTTATAACGCGAAATTATACGTTGACTCATTAGCTCTGCGGCGCTCATAAACATGATACAAAGGCCCGTTTATTCGAATACAAAGGCCTTCTATATTATATCGAGAGCGAAACCGGTGTCCCGTCTGAAACGGGCCTAATGCACATTTTTTATGTCAATGCTCAAAGTCCACCTCATTCCGGTACAACAGCTCACAGTCAACTGTGACACGGCAAAATGAAAAAAGTACAATGTAACCTACAAATGTATGCTTTGTCAAGTAAAATAGCGGTTATAAATACACTTCATTTTGTGTGAGGTTCGATACTTTTAACAGAACACAAGACATAGTCAGACTGACGCTAAGTGATAAAAACCGTTATAATATTATACTTGATGTAAGTGCAATCTAGAATAGCAACCGTGACAATAATCGCATTCGCCCCGCCCAATTCCTGCGTACTAGACGAAATTCTATCTGCGCATGTTCAAAATATAATTTAAAAGTTAAAATACTTTCGTATAACAATAATTGATTGCATTGTCATGAATGGGCGTCATAAATAATGTTATGACACAATAAACTTACGTTGGCTACTTAAAGCTGTTTCAATTCGTAATGTACTTCATGAATTTCGTGAATTTTTACCAGCGCCATGATGGAAATTGTCCAGTCGTACTAGCGTACAGGTGACGTCCCCAAGCGGCGTCCAGACGACGGCGCCGAATCGTCTCATTTCCCCTACTATATTATTAATTCACAGTCAAATTCGGGCGCATGCTTTGAAGATTTCCATGAAAGGAATAATTACATTTAAAAAATAACGTAAAAGAAGTAGGTTTTGTCGAAGTTAAATTATCAAAATATTGTGCCGAATTATCAATGTCTACACGTGGCAAATTTGTATTAAATCTAAATGTAATATTATTATCTCGGCTTGTTTATGATACTTATATCTTTTTCATCTCAATTTCCCTCCTACTTACGTATATCAGTAATTCATTGAATTAAGTTATTTATCTTATTAAATTGTTCTAGACGTTGGGTCTGACGTTTTTTGACAGTCTTCAGATTTTTTTTCAAGTTTAATACCAACTAAAGGCGGCCCATCAGCGAGTCTTATGTACAACACGATGTGTGGGATGCTGGTTCGATTATCTCTCCAAAATTTTCTTCGTTTTTTTCTTCATCTGATCACACCAGTTTTAGAAATTTCTCGAATCTGTCTATTTTACAACGTTTTTATTATCTCGTATTCTTGTTTGTTCGGTGGTTGTTTGTCCAGTACAAATCTTGCAATCGATTTTTAACTAACTTCCCGACTAGCTAGACATTTGAAACTTTTAGAATATATTATCAGAACACGATGCCAATGCATTATTTTAATATTTTTAGCTATCGTTAAGCAGAATTTAATTCATTTTCAATTAATTCTGTTTTGTATGGAAAGTTATTTCAGAAAAATCCGTAAAACGTAAAAGACTATTATTGGTTGCTAAGGGGATGGTGCTAGCAACTAAATTATTAATATATACGTGCGTTACTATGGAAATCAAAATGACATTTCAGTATTCTATATTTGTTTGTTTGTTTGTTTTTTATTTACTTCATATCAAGTACAAGTTTGAGCATATTGAGCATAATAATTCAACAGAAAATTTAAAAACGTTGTAAGTATATAACAAGTTATTTTTATCTTGTAATTATTTCATATATTTATGCTGGTTTAACTCTAGGATCGATCACATAATATGTCATTCTTTTTGACTTGTGTCTTTACGAGAAACGGTTATTGTATATTGGGTATTTGCTCTGGATAAATATACATTAAAGAAATGATATCAAATTTTTCCGGTTAGAAATAACATTTACCGTTTTTGTGATTAGAATCCGCACTTATAGCTTCAGAATCGGGCGCTCTACCACTACTCCATCGTGGGGTTATAATATAATAATATGTAACATGGATAGCGTGACTTCAGGAAAACACCAGGACAGTTCGGGAAAATGTGCTATAGGTACATAATATAATAAAAAGGGCAGGTGTGCGTACGTTTAGTTTTTTATTTGTTGACCTATATAATATTTACACGCCAATATTCCCTCTAGGAATATAAGATGTGCGCACGTGTTTGTTGAAACTAGTACCGCAATTTTTGATTTGCTTAAAATAAGCAAACAGTGTCGAAGATAAATTTTATATTAGTTATATTATATTATTTTTATTCTTTTTTTAACACTACAATATGCCATGAGCTCCGATGTAGTGAAATCAATCATCAATCACAAACACCACCAGACTTTGAAGAAATCACATAAATATATTGTGACCTCGCCGAGAAACGATCCCAGAGCCCCCGGATGAATACCCAGCACGTTCGTTCAAAAGCAGGCTGTAAAAGTCAAATGCGTTCAAAGCCTGTAATAATCAGTACGTAAATTTATCACGTGCTTTGTAGGTATATAATATTGTGACATCTACCGGAAAATTATCGCAACAAATCGGCAAATTGCACTAGAGTTTGTCGACTTGTCATTCATTATCAACCTTCAAGCAAGTATTTTTAAAAATTCAACGCCGTTAAATTGTATTTAATTTTAAATATTTTTTTCAATAAAATTAGAATTTTATCTCTTTTGTTCAGGATTTTAAAAACTAACTAACACCATCTAGGATTTTATTAAGTATACGATATTATGCATCGTCGACATTGGAATAGGTGTGTACCTACCCTAAATGCTCATCAATAGTAATATCATAATATTGTGTATTATGATTATTTATTATTATCTTTTCAATTCCCGTAAAAAATATGACCTACAAATACCTACCTATACGCTGTCACAGCCTACTCACTTCCAAAGGTCACTCTTCGCCCCTGCTAAATAATGACGATTTTTTTATTACACCCACCACTGTAATTTCACTGTAAATATATTAAAAATAAATAGATTGACTGTTTGTAATACATTATTTGCGTACCCAAATCATGCTAGTGTATTAGTACCAACATTATTTAGTTAGTATTAGCCGGATCTCACATCTAAACTCACCTCGTCTGCCACGCAGCCATAAATCAAACCTTCTAGGAATGTCGCTCCGATGTTGTATATGAAGACCGCGTACATAGGCACCTAGCGACAGTCGCGTGAAACCTCTCAAAACATGGATATATTATTGGGATGCGGCGACTGGTGAGACGGTATAGGAATGACCAATTCGTATGTGTGCATATGCGTTCTGGCGGCTTCGACTCACAGCTCGAGACGCATGCGATTTCTTGCTAGTAGCACTAGATGTTTTTTCAAACTATAAAGTCTCATTCCACCAATGTGCGGAGTTCCTTTTGGCGACTTGTGTTTTGTGAATAACGATGACGTCACATCAACGTATTCTACACGTTGCAGACGAGACGAGTTTTGATGTGCGAGCCGCCTTATAGTTATCTTGCTTTATCTGCAACGCGTGAGAGTAAACATAATATATATTTTTTTATGAGAGAGCGATGCAGGGAGTAGATGTATCAAAGTGGTAAGGTGAGAGAAAACATACACTTAAACGTAAATTCTTAATTAAAAAAATAAACTGACACGCAAATAAAGGAATCATTTATTTTAATCGGGTCGTGAAAGAAAACAAATGATAGGATAGATACTCTCGTAATAGTTTGACAGGTGTCACCTGATTTTTTTCTAGTAATGAGATAAAGCAGCAAAATTTAGTAAGTGCATCTTATATAAAAATCTTGCTTAATTTCTTGTTAGTTAGGTAGGTACTTTCTTTTGCGACATAAAAAAACGACAAATTCATTTATCTACGCAAAAAATATATTTTTATCTGCAAAATTTACTGGTCACATGAGTATAATCCCTACAAATAATAGTGAAGTGAGCGGGAAAGTTGCCAACTTGTTATCGCAGTATAAACCGGCTGCAAGTATGATAAGGAAACTTAATAGCTATAGGTAGGTAAAATGGATATAGCATGTTTTACTATTTTCCTTATCCTGTGGTTTACATGCTTATATTTTGAAATATATAAAGACTAATCATTTACAAAGAAAGTGTTGTCGTCTTTGTCATCCAACGTTGGCATATTAACCATGTGTAATTTATGGTAATTTTTGAATTTGGAATTATATTAGGTACCTATAACATGAAGTATAAGAGCGTTAATTACCCGCATATATTTGAAAAGGCTAATGGCCCCTTGTCGGTCGGTGTTCGCGCCAAATTTTATGAGTACCGTCGCACTAAACGTGACAAGTGAAGTGAATGCAAGAAGTTTAGTGGAAAACATTGCCCAAGAGTGTGGAGGCAGTCGTGTCTACCGGTTTACCAAATTATGCGTCAATACAAGGTTAAATAATGTCGATGAACTTATATTTTCACAATATTATTATGCCTAACCGATATTAATAATATGTTGAATTTTTGCTATTTCATTGATTTATTTTGTTCTTTTGAAGGCTTCATACATTTTTTTCCTCAGTCATTTCTCATTATACCTACTAACGTATTAGCAAATATAATGTTTGAGGCTTTCACGGTTGTTTTTTTATCGTAGTAGATTTTTGGGTTTCAACCGTGTGTCCCTCCTACCTTCTTTATAAGGAAGAAGGACACACTGTGGAAACCCAAAAATCTACTACGATAAATTTGCAAACTTCACATTTTCTTTCATTCGAATTATCCACAAAACAGATTAATAATCTATATCCAGAAACAATTCAATTTATTTACGTGACCTATTATAATATTGTATGCAGTTCTCAAAAGTATCATTATTTTATATTTATATAAAAAGCTGCAAAATGTCCATCGAAAGCAGTGTTTGTCAAACTTTTTTTATCTGACGGCACACCGGGGAAAGGGAATTCGTTTCGTGGCAAACCAATTAAAAATCTCCCAGAAAATTAAATATTGGTTATAGTAAAATAGTATTATTTTATCAACATAATATACCTACATAGGTAAGTAATAGAGATAATAATTTATTATATTAGTGAGAAACCTAGTTCGCAAAGATACGACGATCCAAACGGCAACACAAATTCAATGACTTTAGTTGGCAATCGAGGATATTAACTCCAAACCGAAATCCAAAATGACAACTCGAGCTCAGAAAATTAAAAAGATGTGCGCAGGATCGTTTACGACTCTAATAATTTTTCTTTCACTATTGATGTCCGAAATGTACCGTCGTATCCTGCGAAAGGATTTATGACCCACTCGTTTATTCAATAATCAAGTGATGGAAAATACTTTTAAATTAAATTATTATTCAAAATTTGTTTGAAGCAGTATGGGTAGAAAGCATGCTGTGAGTTTTAATATACAGTACGGACAGATTAAGATTTCTTCTTTCGCGGCACACCTGGAACCCCTCTCGGTACACTAGTGTGCCGCAGCACGCGGCTTGACAAACACTGCTAATCGGATGAATCCGGGTAAGCGTTATTAAATTATGTGTGAATAGGTATTACGAATTGTATATTTTGCTTATTCATGATTAAAATTATGGTACTTAACTGTAACTTTTTTATACTAAATAATATTGGTTGGATTCGCGTTTACGAATTGGAATTATTGTATTAAATTACTTTGACGACAAACATCTTTGTTTATTTCAAAGATTTTAATAACTGAAATAGAGGTTTGTTTCTCGTCTAGGTAATTACGTAACCGTAGAAAGGTTATTGCACTAAGAGCTTTCAAAATTTTTCATTTAATATATTCTATTGTGTGTTTACATAGGTAAATACAATGATAAATCACTCTTGAATTTTGAAGACTGCCTGCTTAGTGCTCTTGGCAGAATTTGAGTAGGAAAAAAATCCTTATGATTAATGAACATTTTTTATTAATGATAAGTATTATTCATAAGTACAACAATACGTAAATATTGCGTGTAGTGGAACTGACATAACCACTTCCAAGAAAATGCGTTCGTTGTCTAGCAACCTCCGGGTTCATTCGTTCAATCGAATTAGTTTTTCATTTTCCTCGTTCCTGCTTTGAGATTGAGACTCGTGACCAAATTAACGTACTTTCGTACACATGTAAGAGCATGCGTGCAAAAATCGTACACAGCCCACTTTCAATTTTGTTTTACGTGCACCTTAGTGATATACCTACACCATAATACCAATAAACGGCCCCGATTGCTGTAGGGTCTTACAACCCTTAATTAGGCCTCATGATCTTATTACATCTTCTTCTTCTTCTTCTTCTTTCACCCTGTCACGTCCCAACATTGGGGCATAGGGCAAGCACAAGTTGGCGCCACTTCCCTCGGTCCATCGCCAACTCCTGCGCCTCCCGCCATGTCAGACCTGCAGCGCGTAGGTCGCTTTTGTAGCATCGCATGCAGGGTGAGGGAGGGCCGGCCACGGCGACGGAACCCTTGAGGCTGTGCCACAAGGGTACGAAGTGCCGCACTCTTCGGCATCCGGAATACATTCCCAGCCACGTAAATCGTCTCTTCGTGATATCTTCAATCACCGAAGGCTGTTGTGTCTGCTCACGAACTCGGGTGTTTGTAACGCGGTCGTACCAATGTACCCCTAAGATTCGGCGGAGACATCGATTCTCAAAGCTCAAAAGCCGAGATTCTTGAAGCTTAGTAAGATGCCATGTCTCACAGCCATACAGGAGCACAGGTAGCACGCACGCGTTAAACAAACGACATTTGGTCCTCACAGAATACAGCCTTGACCTCCACGCGACTCCAAGTTGGTTGAACGCAGAGCCCCCCACACCCATGCGGATTCCAAGCTCACTAGAAATACCACCATCATCGGCAACCGTGGCACCCAAGTATTTGAATCTGGACACCAGCTCGACGGCCAGACCAGAAACCCGCAGAGGAGTGTCGGCGTCGATGCATGCAGCACTGCACATGGATTTGGTCTTAGCGGCATTCAGATGAAGACCCACACGCATCGAGTTCGCGGCTAGCCTGTTCACGGTTACCTCCAACCTTTCGATCGTCGAGTCAAACACGACTGCGTCGTCTGCATACTCCAAGTCGCACAGTCTTTCTTCGCATAGATCGGTTGTGTCATCAATATTTACTTATAACATCAATAATTATAATTTATTTCAATGAAATATAGACTTTATTTATATTATTGTATGAACTATGGGTAGGCTCCTATCGCACAGCCCAGAACCTTCGCGCATAATATTATTGTCATGACTGCATTTTTTTCCAAAATAATTAATAATTATTAGATAATCTAAAAACATAATTTCTATGGCGGTTAATCGCATATTAATAAATATACTTACCTAGATTATTTAAAAAAATGTATCTAATGATTTTCGAAAAATACGTAATTTAAACTCATCGCTCAATTATTGTATGTGGTCAGTGAGTTTTTGAAGTTTCATTGAATTAATGTGTCGCTGTCATTAGTGTGTGCCTATTCATTAATATCGTATTATATTCTTATTTCTCGTAAGTATACCTAACAAGTGTACTCTTTTTCTCAGATCTAAAAAGCCTACCTTATTCTAAAAGTCACCTTTGGCCACTGGTATGAGAGTTCAACTTTTGATTTGGTAGACACTAGGTAGGTACCTACATCTTGGAAAAAATAGTTTCTCATAAGTAATTTTATTTATATATTCCCCTTCTATATTTATCTTAGCTATTGCCTCCAATACCAAGGTTAATCTTTATAAATATTAATCAGATTTAATTATAATGACTATATTATATTAAATACAATTAAATTAGTGTTTTGCCACAATTATCAGACTATTTGTGATGGAAAATTACTTTAAATTACAGACGTGACCTAACAATAATAAATTAATATTTACATGTTAATAAATATATTTTATTGTCTTGTATTTTTCCTTTTAAAAACATCATTTCAGAATATTTAATTACACGCCATCATTAGACAACGAAGGTAGGTCATTTGAAAGACAATAGATGTGTGTGCGGTTGTGTATTGAAACATTATTGTCAAGGATTGGTGCACTTATGAGGATGCACTTAAATGCATTATACAAATTATTATATTATTATACTTTTGTGTGTAATAAACACCTACCTTATATAATACTATTAATAATTCAAGATTATCAATTATTAACCAACTAATTAAAAATACCTATAGGCAATAAGTAATAAGCTAATAAGTAACTATTTCCCTTTTGATAATTTGTTACTATTCATTTTGATAATTTGTAACTATTATTCTCTGACTGCCTTTTCTACCGTAGGTATCCGGAAACTTGTACGTATGCAGTTCGCCGTATCATACTTCACCGTGAAATGATCGGAAATTTATAGCCGTCTATTAAAGACCGTCCAACCTCTTTGGGTCGTATAGTAACTAGTGACATAAAATTCATGTCTAAATAAAACACGGTTCTTGTCGGTTTACTTTACACTTTACAGGAAGCCAGCAGCAAACATTTTTTTTAAAATAGCCGATATACTGGATTATTTGTTAGGTTAGGTTTTGCCAAAGTCAGCTATGAAAATTGAATTAATTTTAATAGATCTGTGCTATTCCATTTAAGTCGTTTTTTGCGACCCTCGTTTCGCCTTTCGGAATCTTTAGGCGTCGTGTACACTCATAATTTGTTTATTGTATTTTTTGTGACCTCTGACTAGATAGGTAGGTAATGGAGTTTTTACCTATTTTGTTGTATTGATTTACTATATAAGGTAGAGTTAAGAGTGTTCGTTGTCAGTGTGTGTTTACCTTCGGTGAGTGTACACGACGCCTGAAGTTGCCGATAGGCGAAACCCGGGTCGCAAAAAACGACATAAATGGAATAGTACAGAGCTTGAATCTATTAGAATTTAAATTCAAATTCCATCAAGAACCTTCGGTCGATAGTATTAATATTGAATTAATTTTCATATTAAATCTAATAAAATTGGAGACCGTATAGTATACGGTCATCTCTTTCCGATAAGAAAACTCACGGCGAACTGTGCACGGTGAAATGTTTTACGTACCATCAATTTACGTGTAACCCTTTACTACAAGCCATGCACGCTTTTCATTCTCTTGAGTCTTGTAGGTCACTTCTGCTCTTGGGACATTTTTGCCTGCTCTCGCGAGGGAAGTTCCAACACTGACATTCTAAAGAATTTAAAATTATATGCACTCATAAATTACCTACGTAGTCGCAGCCATGTCCTCTTATGGATCAAGAACCTTTACCTCTTGTCAAGCTTATTAGGCACCATTAACGAGGGGTTGCGAGACTAGTCAATGCGCAGAAACATAGAAATTTTCAGTGATGTGCTGTGTATTTTGTTTTCGAAATTTTATTTTATTGTATAACAATGTTTAATAATATGATTTCTATTTTGTTTCTTCTCTCTTGTGAGAGTAATATTTGC
This sequence comes from Rhyacophila brunnea, assembly GCF_057557595.1. Taxonomy (NCBI): domain Eukaryota; kingdom Metazoa; phylum Arthropoda; class Insecta; order Trichoptera; family Rhyacophilidae; genus Rhyacophila; species Rhyacophila brunnea. The sequence continues at coordinate 38,233,413 of NW_028233350.1, read as the reverse complement.
AATGCATTAGATATGTCGATGACTTCGTGCAAAGATATTGTAGGTATATCCAATTTTTGTCGAAATTAAGTTAACATACACAAAACGTTCACCTGAATGATATGTTTATGCTGTAAACAAATTGTATGTCCAAATAGAATATTTTTGAGAAGATATTTTATCTTTTAAATAGATAATAATATGTCCATTTTCTGAAATCATATCAAATCTTAAAATTCGATTTTTTCAAAACTTACAAAATTTGACAATATCTTTTCACTAAACCAGTGATGCACAAACTGCGGCCCAAATAAACAAGTAGTTCATCACCAAATTTTTTATTGAACAAGACAAATGCATATTTATTTTCCTATATACTTACTATATATAGTTTTATCGTGCAAATACATCTGTACGTAATACAGAGTGAAGAGTACCTAGCTGATACGTGACTAATAAATTTAAAATAGTAAAATGTATGTATCGTCTAGTATACTATTAAATTATTTTTTAACACTTTTACCGGGAATAGGACAACTGAACGCCAGGACAATTGGACGCCGCACTGTCGTAGACACGTAAACAGAACGTAGACGATGAATTTTAATCAGTTTCTAGCTACTACTTAGTAGTTTTAATTAATTTTACTGCTAAAATTATGTTTTTTTTATTGAGGATTGAGAATTACCATACCTAAGGCTTCATATAAAAATAAAAATATTTTTTTTTTCGTTGGAACTTAAACGTATGTAGATACGATTAAATCATAAGGCTTCATATAAAAATAAAAATATTTTTTTTTTCGTTGGAACTTAAACGTATGTAGATACGATTAAATCATTGTTTATATGTGGACATTTAAATTTTCATTATTCTTCCATTATTCAACTATTAAATCATAATATTATAATAATTTTAATATAAATAATAATATTAAATATTTTTTTAAAAAGTACATATAAGTACATAACGTCTATTTATTTTTGAATTGCGTGGCGTCCAGTTATCCCGGCGCCAAATCGTCTTAGACTCCTTTTACCCACTGCGCCCCGTGAAAAAATTGGCCCTTCTTTCAAATAGATTGTGCATCACTGCACTAAACTATCAATGTCAAATAAATAAATAATAATAAATTTGCAAGTAATAAAATTACTTTTTAATTTTTAAAAACCTCAAAAATATTGGTAGATATTATTAGAAAAGAAGATGTGTACGTACAAACATCGTTAATTTTTCGGGTGAGTTGCCTTAACTAATCGATCTATTGATTCAATTTCCATTCTTGCCAATAATTCGTAATGACAAGTATTTAAAACTCTGCCAAGAAATGGCTACCATCTTCAATGGTGTCCTGAGGCTTTAGCAGATTTGGAACTCCTTGAAATAAAGCGTCATTGGGTGTTAAAAATATAGTAATAATTATATTGTCAGCAATGTTCCCAGTAAGCACCTACTAAAATATGTCCGCACCCATGTTTTCATCCCCCGCACAGTCATCACACAAAAATATTGTAAAAGAAAGTTTCCTTTGTCAGATTTTAGTTTTGCTCGAATGCATGAAACCATCACATGCACAATTCTTCATCTAATTTCTCGGTAGAGAAGTGTAACTATTTTTTTTATTTACTCCAAAAACTATCGTTGTTAGTGTTGTTATTATATAAAATCAATGAAATTAATAAATACCTTAAAAATATAAGTTTTAATGAAAAATTGTATGTGTGTGTTTGTAGTGGGGGGGGGGGGGTGTAAATTTACCACACCGAGTGACGGGTGACACCAACCCTAGTTACTGCTCAGATGTGTTGATGATCCGCACACTCAATAGAAAAATTAGAGGGAACGTTAATTGTCAGGTCTTTTAAAAATCTTTGACATAATGGAAAACCATCACGTTTATGATTATTTCTATCAATATAATGGTAAAACTCAGGCATTCATTAAAATTTCGGTTATAACTTCATTCAGGTAAAATTGATCAACAGCACTGGCGAAGGGTAGAGGTAGGCTGTTAAGATCCGACATAAATAGTGCACTCTAAACTTTGTCAGTCATACGTATTTGTTTTCATTGAACTAATACTACAAATTGCAGATGGTGCTGGTTAATTTTTAAAAATCAATTAAAACTTGCTTAAACCAAACCATACTAATTTTGGTATGGGGCGATTCGACAAAATAGTGCATACTTATTTGATGTCGTTGAATTAAGAATACAAATTACACAATATGTCGTTGGTTAGTTTTTTTTTTAATTCATTTAGCCTTGCCTAACCAAATCATAGTAGATTGAATTGAATACCAAATTGATCAACAGCACTGGCGAAGGGTAGAGATAGATTGTTGATATCCAACAAAAATAGTGCACACTAAACTTTGTCAGTCATTTTTTTTATTAACACGTTGGCTGCACAAACAAACAGTTACATATTGATTACAAAAATTTAAAATATAATAATGAAAAGTTATTGCAACCAGCAAAGTTTCCATGTATACGTTATAATATAGTTAAGCCTAACAGATAGAGAGTACAAATAACATAAATATAAAGAAATTACATAAGAAGATTACATGAGAAAATTGAGAAAAATGAGGAAGAAAACAGTCATACTTATTTGTTTTGATTGAACTAAGACTACAAATTCCAGATAGTGATGGTTAGTTTTTAAAAATCAATTTAATCCTCCCCAAACCGTGATGCGTGTCCCTTTATTCGTGTTTCTACAAAATATTCCACGATTCATTTTCCATTAAGTAAAAACGCATGTGAAAATAAATCAAAAATCAACTTCGTATTTTAGGTTATTTTCTGAATTCTGACACTTTACAAACTATCAATTTGTGTCAGTCAAAAAATCAATATTCCTGCTTAATAATTGATAACCACGGCGAACGGCATCAATGTTTTTTTATTCAACTGTATTATATTGTGTACATAGCTTATCATCACAACCAGGTGCGGATTTGTCAAAACTTTTAAAAGTATTAGTGTAAACTTTCTAACAAATCCACATACATAGGTATGTGATAATGTAAAAAATCTCCTAACGCATGTTTACGTATTATATCACCTTTAACCCTCAGCTCCTAAATTGTTTATATTCCATGTTATCTTTCTATGCCAGGTAAGTAATGAAAATAATATAGGACTTGAATTTTTCACATTTCCACGAGAAGTTGGCTAAGTATATTATCTGGTATTTTTAATACAAAACATTAAGTCCACTTAAGTACCTACTATAAATATCGGAAAATTAATTACACTATCGTATAGGGCCTATGCCAACGAGGCATTCAAATTTTGGGTTGTTTACACGTTGATTGTTTTTCACTCACTGTAATAATTATTGGTAGTTCATAATGATTGTACAATATTAATTTACTATTGCTAATAGCTTTGGCTAAGAATTGTCCAGATGGCTCGATGGCGCATAAAAACACGTAAGCATTCCAGGTACATGTGACGTTATTGAGCCGTCCACATGAAATCGCCGCGTGTCACTTCTCGGGCGCGGTCGATGTACAGATGACCTCATTGAGCCATCCACATGCACTCGCGACGCATCTTGGCGAGACACGCGTCATCTGGACAAGCTCCTAGGTACCAACGGTACATAGATCTTGTTTTTGGATGGAAGTTATGCAGAGAAAAATAGCGTGTCATTGCACGAAATCAGATTACATTACGATTTTATTTTCTAGGTATTTTGGATTTGGCTTTAATTATGTTTAGGTTTCCGATGGGTATTAATTGTGGGTGTAGATTTGGTATAAATAATTACAACAATATGAGATGAGACGCGGATGGAAAAGTTGCCGAATATAATATATACGAATTAGAAAATTTCTTTATTGAGTATGTCTCAGTGACGTCCCGTGGGGGTAGGCAGATTGAGCGTCGCTTGGGGGCGGCAGTTACTCGAAGGGTGGCAAATCAAGGAGAATCATTTGAGATATATAGAAATTGCTACCTAAACTTAGTAATAACGAAAATATCTTTCCATTAAAAAAATCAGTTCACTAGCTTTGTCGGGTTCGCGATATCTAGTTTACTTCCGTTGCCCTTCTACGTCCTTGGTGACCAGAAACGACACGTGCAGATTTGCGTATAATTAAAGTCTGTTATTTTGTTAGTAATGTCTCCATACAACATATTTCTTAGATATTAGAAAGGATGATAAAAATACTGTACTTATAAAAAAATGGAGCGGTATTTTGGCGCTGCATAGGGGCAGCATTTAATCTAGGCACATCACTGGTATGTCTACGTTTTTCACTACCGTATTGCAGGCCGACCAAGTCGTAGGCGATTTAATTATTAAATAAAATTTCGTTGCGTTATAGAGACAAATAAAGTGACTGTCATAATCCACCCCTGTTGTACATCATAACATTATTTTTTGTATAGCTTTTCGATAATAAATAACCTTGCGTGCTTTAACCCTGTGCGTGCGCTTTTCTTCAAATAATGGATTGAATTCCACGTCATGCGAATATTCAACTACGCACCTACCTATTCAGTTTTCATAATAATCTTATACGAAATGTCATACTCGTTACAACCCGAAGTTTATTACCGAACCACAAACATCGTCGAATTTATCAGGCTGTATGAGTCGACTTTCTACGGCGTTTTTATATTCTCATTAGACTTAGGGTATACCCGATTTCAAATTAAAATTACATAGTAAGAAGTAATTCAAAATAGTGATAAACAGTTGTCTAACGCAGGTCACTATATTATAGTGATATAGCCACAGGTTTTGAATTAAAAAAAAATAGAATCAATGATTATTAATTTTCTTTCCCGGTATTTCTGTTTAAAAGAAATATCAACTAATTTAGTCAGACAGCTTAGCATAGAAACGTGGACACACCGGACAAATGTACCATTATTTTTCCACATGACACTTAAGAGCATAGCTTTCAATTTTTTATAGGAACCATCGCCTCCGGCAGTCATATTGAAATATAACCTCAGAGCAATAATATAAAGAGAGTGGGTATTGTTCAGCAAAATGAAGTCGTGTTTCTTGCATATAACCTCAATTTTATTATTACTAACTTAATACTATGAAACATTATACCAGCATGTATATTGTTGTTCTCAGCACGAGTACTAAATTTAAACACAACATAGTTAACCATATTTCCTACTAAATTAAATAAAAATAATTACCACTAACTTTATATTTAATACAAAAACAATAAATTACAACAATACGTGCTCGAAGTTTTTAAATGACTGTAGTCATCCATAATCAAAATTAACCGGCAACTTTACATAAAATATTTAATTCAGCCGTAGAAATTATATCTTATTCTAACGCATATTCGGGAGATATAAGCGTGCCGTATGCTTTCTCACTCGTATGTATGGTTTGTTTTTGTTCAGGGCTTATAACTATATTATCAATATTCCGGCTTCTAAAACATCTAGGATCTCAATTTTGGTGAGTGAATATACATTTTCGGGGTCAGGCGTAATACAAATAAATACATTAGATATTTTTTATTCACAGAATTACACGTTACTCGTGTACCTACCTGTGTTCCATTTAGAAAATATGTACTTACTACTATTTTTTGTTTGAAAATTATATGTGCACTATATAAAAAAAATTATTTACTTAGCTATTATGCTCCTAGCTAATAATTGTAAAATATTAATATATATATATCGTGCAACGTTTGTGCAATGCATAGGTAATAAAGTAATATGTTATGCCAATTAAAAGTTCGTTATTAAAGTAGATTGCACAACTTACGTAGCACCATGTCATGTGTAGGGATTGCAATACCGGTATTACAAAACCGGTATTCCAGTATTTATCAATACCGAAATACCGATTTAAAAAATCCAAAATACCGGAATTTTCGGTATTAAGAAACTACACTCGTTTACGTTTTTGAAAATGAATTTAATGTTATATTTCATTACTTTGTACTGTATTGCTTATTAAATTAAGTGTATAAGATATGTGCTGCTAAAATGAAAATATATTGACAGAATCCAACAGAGCTGAAACAATAACAAAACAAAGTCCATCAAATATACCTATTTATAAAATTGTCGGGATAAATCAACATAATATTATTTTGAAATAGAAAACATCCATGGCAAATTTTCAATCATTCTATAATATAATTATTGATGACTTTACAAGCCTTAAATTGAGAAAAAATTTCTTAATGAACAAGCCCTTTTGAGGGTTTTAGTTACAATTATCAATATATTGAAATTATTTGTGAAAATTATCAATTCTAAAATATTATGATCAATTCATATTTTTAAATGTCAACATAATAAATGTAGGTAGGTTTTTGCTATAAAATAATGTTTTAAAGATTTACTGATTTTGATGTTTTAAAGAATACCGGTATTTAATGAGAAATACCGGAAACCAGGTATTGATATTTTCATTCGGTATAGCAATTCCTAGTCATGTGTAGATAGATGTCAATAAAAATATATAAATATTTATATTACCAAACACTACATAACGCATATCTACAATATTTTCTTTTCATACTTTAAAGTAACTATTATTAGCTAATCTACATTAGATTTATTTACATATATCGGTTAATTACTGTATTAATTATGTGGTTTCGGTAAAAGTGCTTAAGTCAGTTTGAGATAATCGGTTTTGAAATAAATCACAGTTTTAAAAATAGTCTTGCTTAGAAGTTAACTGCAGTATATTTGTTTTATTTGTTTTACATTGGGTATTAATGTATAATTAAGTTTTTGATATTATGTTATAATTCAATGTTTTGAATAAGTAATTTTACTTAGAGTTAAAAATGATTTTCTCAATATAATCTATTTCTAATAATTAAAGCATCTATTTATGTTGTTTAAATGTGACAAAATCTATGATACACAAAAAAGAGCGCAATTATTGGCAATAAAATCTTAATTAAACGCTACTTGAGAACTTTTACTCTGCAACCACAGATTAGTGGTGACATTGTATAATTCACGACTAGCATTACAATCATCTTCACCGACGCCAAGTTAGCAATCATCCAGCTGCCCTGTCGTTTTAAAGGCGTCGCCAATATCCGTCCTAGATCAGCGGAGGCAAACTTACGGCACGCGCGAAAATTCTGCTGGCTTCTATTTTAGAGGGAATACAGTAAAGTAATGCGGAAAATGGAAAGGAAAGCTAAAAAGAATACTTTCATTCTGGAAGTTTTTTTTTTGGGTAAGAGAACTATACTGAAGGTTTATTTCTAGGGAAAACAGGCATGAAAAAACGTCCCGAATTTTTAATTCTGTATGGAATTCAATCTTCTTTCTTTTGGCACCTCAGTATAATGTGGTTTAAGAAACTTACAACCAATTTATTGTGTACGGTTATGCAATTTTAATAACGATACAAAATTTACTGTCTGAAGGAAAGCACATACATCGTGTTATACAATGGTATCAGTGACTTAACACACTCCATATCGTCTCTGTTCTGGCAGAACACACTAACTGGAGAATACTAGTTTTGAGTAATTTGACTTTGAAGTTGTTAAAATGTTTGAAATGGTCTATCATGTGAGTTTATTAAGTAATCGTAAAAAGGATGACTTTAGAATAAAGACTGTTTATTTATTAATAAGAAGGTTTCCAGACGGTAAAGTTTGAAATAAGGAACATTTTGGTATAACTAACTCAATATGTCATTTTTTCGAATTAGTGTATTCTGCCAGAACAGTGACGATATAATACACACAATATAATAGCCATCCCTGTTTTAAACCCTTTTATTTATAGTCACTTTAAATTGTATAGTTCCATTGTATAATAATAGTGTTTATTTTAACTACCAAAGATTTTGTAGAATTAAACACGGTGTGAGATATTATTTTTCATTTTTTTTATTGTTGGTACAAAAAATACATGGGTAATTTACTGGAATTTGCATAATATTACATTGAAAACTTTAAAAATAATATTATTTTAGATAGGTATGTACTGCTTTATCGAAATCAGCAATAGTTTTAAAATGGTAATTCAAGTTACTTGGTAATCATAATATAATGTATATTGTGACCAGCGTTGCCAATTTACCGTTCTTTTTTGTCAGATCTAGCATTTTTCGATAGCTTGCAAAAAACGAATCTGGCTTGTGGCGTTTTTACTAGCATTTTTTGATGCCTCCAACAACTTTAAATGTACTGAAAATTGGCTAGATATTTAGTTTATTTATGGACATGCGCATCAAACTTCTGACTATCAGATACCTACTTAGTGTAGGTAGGTCAGTAGCTATTTTAGTAGCGTGAGAAATAAAACAACATAATTTAACATGTTGAAACAATAGGAGCATTCATAGAGAAATGGTATCATATAATTTAAAGTGAGCTTAGGTATGTGACATCAGTTTGACAATTATCGGAATAACATTAAACGAAACTTGAACGTCGTTGACACAGTTGTTGTCAATTAAAAAATATATTTCTGTTAAAATGTGTGGTTTTTACATGTATGGACATTTTCTTGATTTTTGCACTTTTTTTCAATACGCGAAGGGAAAGTAAGGTATTGACTTCGTTCTTGGTAGAATAAGTAAATTTACTTGTAATTTTATTTTCACAAAATCTAGCATTTTTTCCTGCTAAATAGCTTGTTTTCGTAACCCGTCTGACAAGTTTTTGTCAACGACAGTTGGCAACTCTGATTGTGACTGGTTGTTGAAGTTATGTAAAATTTATTTATTAGTTAGTTTTGATACAGTTCAAATTTCTTGGTTTGGGTTAAGTAAGACCATTGTTATAAAATAAGATTTATCAATATTCGTAACAAAGGTTCATGTTGAAAATTTACAGCGTTAAAATGGATGTTTATAATTTTAATTATGAATTATTTTTTGATAATAACTTGTAAATGGAGTCATATTACTAAGTATAATAAATTCACTTATTTTGTCTCGTTTTAAGTAGTTTTTTTTATGTTATCGATTAGTAGCAGGGTGGCCCGGAGCATCGCCTTCTCTTGATCAATTGCCTTGGGCAAGCCTTTCCTCCATTTTCTGGCTCCGCCTGTAAAAATAAACACAAACTATTAATATTCAACATTCATACTTACATAAATGATAGGGACGAACTGGAAATGAATTTGTATGGAATTAGGCCTTTAGCAATATTTCAATAAATTTACTTTTAAAATGATTTTTAAGTCATATCTTGAACGAAATTTAATAGGTACTGAATCTGTGCAACCCCGATTTAAATTTGAACATTCTAGGAAAGAATCAGCTATATTATCTGGTTAAGGGACATGGACTCTCATTCAATTGATGAATAATAAAAATAAGACTTTCAAGATGTGTGTTTACTAGAGAATCCCTTGGAGCATATAGCTACAAGTAGATGGTGATGTATTACAGTGGTGGCAAAACTATGGCACGCGAGATGATTTTGCATGGCACGCATTTGAAGAGAAAAAATACTTATAATAATAATAAATGACAAATTGCATTGTATACAAAGTCAAATACTCTTCAAGAATAAACATTACGTTTATTGTAAATATTTATAATTGCATAGGTCGGTCCTTAGGCTTTATTTGTCACATATAATATTATTGCACTAATCTGATCAGGCAGCGGGGGATAAATGGCGGCGAATGAATATAAATATTACAACTTTTGAGAGTGGTGCCAATTTTCCATGAAGCAGACGATGCGGTCGCTTCAATAGAAAGTATCGACATCTCAGTTTAAAAAATAATCGAGGCAACAAAACATAAATATTGTTGTGTTGAAATATCATTTGTAATAGGTATATTGTAATGGCAGTTCGCACAGAAAAATCACACATGCGTACCTCCAAGCCTGTCAGTGATATAGACCTCTACATGCCTAAAACCACCACTGCTACAAATAACGTACTGTAAACTGTAATATGTACTCAATTTCCCATTCGTTGTGAGTATAATAAGTTTTGGTCTTCTTTTAGGTACTCAGTGTACCTACTCTACGTAAAACTTTTATCTTACTATGCAAATAAGAGCCTACTGCGCGACGGTAAAGGGAAACTGAGCCTAGGTTTAAAGCGCGGGGACGCGTCTTTTATTTATCTCACTCCTACAGCAGGCCGCGAGTGCAGGAAATATGAATGAGGTTATGCAGGCTTTTTCATGATTAATTTGAAAGTAACTTTCACGTAAGCTGGTTTATGAAATAAATATAGGAACGGTCAATGCTTCTGATCTGACTGAAATCATATTATTACATTAAAACTGAATATAGGTACATGCTTTTTTCATTTTTATGATATATTGAAAATACAAATTTTGAAAATATCCCATCCACATCGAACTCTAAAAATGCAGCGGTTACAGGTTCAAATCCCATCGGGTGTCGTTTAAATGCTTGTTTATTATAGGTACCTTAATCATTCTAAACTTCTCGGTGGTTCCAACGCCACACGTGACGCTGCACGCCGACCATTGACTCCATTCAGTGATCATGCAGTTCCGTTGATTTCCAAATCCTGATGATTGAGGAAACTGTCTCGCCGGAGAGTTTCCGCTTTCCAGCCCGATGATAGAGTCTGTAAAATATTGAGGAAAAAAATACATTACTATTGGTTTTACCACGTTGAACAACATGAATATTGTGTTCTCAAACAAAAACTGCAATAATACATAACATAAGTAATAATATGTATATTATCCTAGATCCAAATAACGTTACAATTAAAATTTGAAGTAATATTTTGCCGTTTTCGAGTTTCTTGGATCTTAAAATTGATCTTAAATAATTCTGGATTCTCAGTGCCAATTAGTAAAAATAAAATTTGACAACATTTATGAAAAAATCTCAAAACCAGCGCTCAAAATGACCGGAACGCAGCTCCGATTCGTGAAATTCGTAAAAAATATTTGTACAGGGTCGAAAAGATCGACAAAACTAGATATCTACTATAAAAAATCTACTTATATTGAATATTTCGTCGCTTAAGAAACAACACCGCGGAAGTCAATTAATTAAAATTTTCAGGGGAAACAAAAAATGTTTTTTCTTAACTAAACACAAAAAAAAATAAGTTAAAAGGTATCAATTTTCAATTTTTTGAGACGTTTTTTGTTTCCCCTGAAAATTTTAATTAAGTGACTTCCGCGGTGTTGTTTCTTAAGCGACGATTTGCATATTATGATGTGCTTATATTATGTGCTTATATTAGAATTTTAAATATTGTTTGGATTTTATGACAGGCAAAAATCATCAACATTGCATGCAACAAACAAGTTAAACAAGAAGACACAAATATTTAACATTTTGTAAAATGGCGATTTAATAAATTGTTTTTTGGTACCCCCAATATAATATATTAGCGAAGGGCCCCTTAAAGCGTAAATGCGACCCTGGGGATACCTCGTGAAGCCAGAGATAAGGCGTAACAATATATTTTTAAGCTGCGCATATCCAATTTATTTCCATGCGCAGAGAGCATTTGGGTCTCATATTGTATGACGTTAATGCCTTCGCAGACGGTGTTTCGTCTCGTTTCGGTAGGCGCCCTCCTACTATTTCTTGTTTCCTGTCTAAACTAAAAAATCGAAGCTTATTTGTGATGTGATACATTTAATGTCTACGGTTGAAACTAGGGATTCCAATCCCGGGATCCCGAGCAGGGCTCGAAATGGAACGGAACGCACTGGAGCTCCGTTCCGGCTCGTGAAATTTGTAAAATTATCGCTCCGTCTCGTGGAAAAAATATGTAGACCGTCTGAGCTAGATAGGCCATAGAATAGAAAATCTGACACACTTATTTTTATAAAATACACATACGATTTGATGACTATGTAAATATCTTCAGAAAATTTGTCGAGCGCTCCGGTTCGTAAACTTTTCCATTTCGAGCGCTGATCCCGAGCTATTTTCAATACCTATGAATCCCGGGATTGATAAACATAATCCCGAAACTTTCGGGATTGATTTTTTTATAATTTTTTATGGACAATAAAATAAAAACGAAAATATAACAGAAAAAATACTTTTAATAACAAATAACTGCATTAGAAATAAACTGAGTTTGAATGAAGTTTGATTAACATCCATGTGTAAGTTGCCGATTCATTTTATTTTTTCACATAAATTAATAAAAATGAGAAAGATTGGAAAAAACAATGCTACGCACTATTAACAAAGTAATTTCACCATGATCTCATACGTTTTACGGCAGTTTCATATTTGGCTGACTAATTAGATTTATGAAGCGGAAAGGCCATAAGTACACCATGATTTGCTTTACTATTTTAAATCTCGCTAACCCATTCATTAAGCCTTTACTATCAGTAACAGCAATCTCATATTAAATTCACATTATTATTTATATTGCAATATTATTTACTCCATTAAACTTATGTATTTCCAAGATTGAACTTATACAATATTAACAATAAATGTCTTAAATAGTATAAATTATACTAGATTTATTTTTGACCGATTTTATCAATGTTATTTGTAAATATAAAAATTTTATATTAACAATGGAAAAATGCACAATCCCGGGATTGTCAAATTGTAATCCCGAAATCCCGGGATCAGAATTTTGGCTCGGGATTGGATTCCCTAGTTGAAACTCTTGCTTTGATAATTTTATTACCTATGGTTTAACTCAAGAAGTCTATCTTGATTGCGGTATAAAGCGAATAATTTTATAGCTCGCCTATACATATAATAATATTATATAAGTATGTATATTATAGTTTCGCGAATCGTTATAGGGTGTAGTTGTACATAAATAATAATAGCGAATAATACACTTCCTAAGGGGCAACTCTATTATGCTTGGCCTTTTGCGAGTACATATATTGCGGTTAGGTATACTTTTCCCGCTCAAACGAAATGACAGCTCGCTCAGTTGGGCAACTTAACAAGCCATAAACGCGCCTTTTGTGTTTATAAATAGAAAATGTCCCGGGGATTAAGCGGCGTAAAGTTGGCCAGCATTGTTACTATTGAGATGTACATGTTCACAATGTAATAATATGATTCTATCAAAATGACGACACCTAATAACATAATAGTAATTGTATTACACATTGACATTACACTTTGTCATCAACGCCATGTTAAACGTGAGCATCATCGACATTGCAAGTAATTGCACAACTAAATCGATCCTACTACCTACTCACATCCAGTGAGCGGGTAAACAGATTGAGCGTCGCTTGGGGGGCGGCAGTTACTCGAAGGGCGGCAAATCGAGGAGAATCATTAGATATATTCTATAGAAATAGGTACCTTAACTTAGTAATAACGGAAATATATTCCATTAAAAAAATCAGCTCACTGGTTGGAAACAAAATGTATTAGTTAACATAAAAGATTTAACAGGACTGTAATTTTTCGTCGGGTTCGCGATGTCTAGTTTACTTTCATTGTCCTTGGACGTCACGTCTTTGATGACCAGCAATGACGCTTGCAGATTTGCGAATTATATTTAGATTATAGGTAGGTACATAAGTACTTACCTAATTAATTTATCCAAATATTTTTGCCAATCATTCGCTAGTTTTGAAAGTTGTCAGGTGTATTTTTAAATGTATCTGAAACCGCGGACTCGCAATATTGTTTATTGAAGTATATATGGCATTTAAATTAGATTTAGTGGTATTTTATTAGTAATGTATCCATACAACACATTTCATAGATAGTTCCTGAAAGGACAAAAATATGGTGCGGCTCTTTGGCGCTGCCTAGGGGCGGCATTTTATCTAGTGACGTCACTGCTCACATCCTAGCTGGATTATTCAGCTGTGCAAGCAAATAATAGATAATAATTATTACATTATGTAGTGGCAAATGTTGAGCGTACAATTCACGAGTACGAACGCGTGTGCTAAAATCCTCTTTCACAAGATACTCGACTGCTTTAATCGACCTACCTACGACATTACGTTAAATAACTTTATTTACTGCTGTGATATTTTCGATATTGTAGTATTTATTTGCGAATTAAATGATTCCCAAATTTACATAAATTTTAACTCAAAAAAATTAAATCAAAACTACCAAAAAATCGAACCAGAATAACTGTTACAATGTCTGCTCTAATTCAGAGCATGGACTGCGAATGGACGCTACAATGCGAACGAACGTTTAACAGATAGGTTCCTAGGATTTAATTTAGCCAACCCGTAGTGTTCCTCGATTGAAATACATAATTGAGTATATTATTGATTGAAAAACATTTAGGAAATGCATATGTACATTTGGAAATTACCAATCACGAGCTTACTGACATCTGCTCTAATGTAGGTGCAATGCCCCTCCTGAGTCCGGGCCCCCAGGCTAGAGCCCTGTAAGTCTCCCCCCTTTGTGGGGGCCATGGGTATAGGTATGGTATAAGTACCTGCTTACTACTTCAAAACAATGAAATCCTCCCTTGGCAGGTGGTCAATACACATCCGAAAATAGAAGGCTATTTAAAATTGTGCTAATACTCACCCAAGTATGTTTTTTTATCGAATAATAAAAAAATATGTAATTGAATTTATGTACCTATTCGAAATGTGCGCTTGTTATCATATCGTATGGCAATCGATTCATTGTATTGATTTCATTGAAATGATAATGACAACATAAATACAACAATAATAATTGCCACATTTATTACTTTATTAGTATTAAAGACTAAAGTGTGACAGTGATTAAATCATTATAAGTAATTATTGCGATATGATAATTGTTCATAAATATAATTTAATATCTGATTTATAACGCCTTTGCATTATTTTGTAATTATTGTAGTAGGTAGGTACATACGTAGGTATATAATAAAAATATAAATGCCATGCAAACACATTAAATTTGTGTTTATTGATAAGCAGCGGTTTTATTTCTGTGGACTGTGTGTAGATGGCAGTATGACACATCGTCCTACTAATAATATTTACACGCACAATATAATCAAAATAATAGATACTTTTATTAGTTTTGTATTAAATTCATCAAAATTAACAGAATATTATTATTTATTTATTGAAAGTTAATCACTTATCTTGTATAAATGTTTGTCGGGAGTGAAGTAATCGAAATATTAACATAATTAAAATTAAAATAAATTTACAATAAAAAAAAGAAATATTAAATATGCGTTTTTAAAACTCATATTTTTATTAATGCATATTAGTATATTTTTCATTTTTGATAAATAGATGCTTTTGATTTGAAGTTCTTCAGAAGATCACAAAAATAATTTTGTAAAATTTATAGTTATAACGTAGGTAGGTAGGTACATACATAGGTATCTTTTTTCTACTTTTAAAAACATCTATTTTTCTAGAAACCTTGGAAACTTGGTTTGATAGAAATAAAATAAAATTCTAGTTATACATTTTTTTACGTTGAAACTATGAAAATTTAAAAACTCCTCCTTTTCCTTTTTGTTTCCTTTTGTCACATTTGACACTACATTTTAACGTTAACAATATGCAAAATATAGATAGCGTTGGACCTAGATAGGTACTGACAAAAATCAATCTTCAATTAAGTATATGATATGGGTACCTATTTTTTTGGCCATGTCCGATCCTAAGAAGATCATAATATGGGCTTCCACAGAGTGGAAGGTTTGTTTTAACAGATTTTTTGCTTTTACAAGAAATAGACGTTAGCCACTTGCTCAACGTATTAGGTCCATACTCTGATTCCAAGAACACATTGAAAAAAAAATGTGTGTATTTGCCAGACCTAGTATTCAAACCAGGGACCCACGACATTATAAGCCGATGCGTAAGCCACTCGGCCATCGTGGGCGTTTTATATACCTAGTTATATATGCTAGAAACGTTACTATCCGCCTTAAGTTCATATACTTATTATAAAACAGTAGCGAAGGGTGGAGGTAGGCTGTTGAGATCCGACATAAATAGTGCACATTAAACTTTGTCAGTCATACTTATTTGTTTTCATTGAACTTGGACTATAATAATGTGTAGATAGTGTTTTAATATTCAATTAAACCCTGCCCAATCCAAGCCATAGTAGATAATAGTCAAAAAACATTCGTTTATCTATAAAATATCCAAAACTATGCCATTAAACCATACATAATTTTAGATATTTTATAGATAAAAGAATATTTTTATCGATTATGGTTTGGTTAGGCACAAAAAACTAACCAACACGATCTGTAATATTATGTAACCTTAATTTATTCTAGTATCTGTAATATTCAAATATTATAATGAAAAGTTCTAAGCTGTTTGTGGTGTCGAAGAACGTTAGATTAAACGCCATACGCTAGATGGTAATTTTGCAAGTTAGATGCCTATTCAAAAATGCTAGATCTGGCAAGAAAACGGTAAGTTTACAAAGCTGATAATGAGTCTTGCATACATGCTAACTGCAGTGACGTCCCGTGGGGGTAGGCAGATTGAGCGTCGCTCAGGGGCGGCAGTTACCCAAAGTGCGGCAAATCGAGGAGTATCATTAGGTATATATAGATAGGTACCTAAACTTAGTAATAACGGAAATATATTTCCATTAAAAAAATCAGCTCACTGGTTGGAAACATAATATATTAATTAGGTACTTACTATAAAAGTTTTAACAGGACTTTATTTTTTGTCAGGTTCGCGATGTCTAGTTTACTTCCGTTGTCCTTGGACGACACGTTCTTGGTGAACAGCAATGACACGTGCATACCTAATTTTAAATTTAGCCAAATATGTTTGACAGTCACTCGCAGAGTTTTGGAAGTTGTCAGGTGTATTTTTATATGCACCTAAGTATCTGAAACCGTAGACTCGCAATATTGTCTATTGAAGCAGAGATAGCATTTAAATTAGATTTAGTGGTATACTTATATCTTCTTAGTAATGTGTCGATACAACACATTTCTTAGATATTTGAGTCATGAAAGGATGATAAAAAGTTCTGTATAAAAAAATGTGGCGGCATTTTGTCTAGCGACGTCACTGGCTAACTGTCAGCATTATGCGGCAAAATTCGGAAGTTGATAGTATCTGAATCTATAATTATTTAGCATTCACAAACGCAAGGTCGAAGGATCGTGATACTAATATGAAATTTGGCATTCTGGTCAGGTGCAACAACTTGACACCTCACAGGTGGTTAGCCTGGTGAGCTTGAACCAAAAATGGCGCGTGTAATGCGTCGATGATCGACGATTATACAATAATATATTCTGTTATATTTATATTACAAAGTACGCTTGTGTTTTTCGATTACATAAAGATCCAATATAAATAAACCAAGCGTTCAATTTATTATATAAACATAACTGTATTATAATAATGGATCAGCGATATTTTATTATTTTAATTTCAGTACCGAATTTTAACTAAATCCTTTAGGTATAAGTTATTAAGTTATTATAAAACATTTCGTCACGATAGAAAAAAATATTTTTTTCAGTTATGCACTGATGTGTATTAGTCAAACTTATTTTATAACAGTGACGAAGGGTAGAGATAGGCTGTTAAGATTCGATATAAATAGTGCACATTAAAGTTTGTCAGTAATACTTATTTGTTTTCATTGAACCAAGAATATAATTCGCAGATGGTACTGGTTAGTTTTTAAAATTCAATTGAACCTTGCCTAAACCGAACCATAATAGCATGGCTTGGATTAGGCCGGTTTTAATTGAATTTTAAAAACTAACAAACACTATCTATACACTGTAGTCTTAGTTTAATGAAAACAAATACGTGTGCATGATTTATGTCAGATCTTAACAACCTACATCTAAACTTTGCCACTGCTATCTTTGCTGTATTCATTAGACGTTTGCTATGCAAAAAAGTGTCTAGAAACCATGCGATTTTTTTTCATTTCACTAGTATTTTATAACGTTTTCCTTGGCTCGTATTCTTGTTTGTCCGGTGGTTGTTTGTCCAGTACAAATCTTGCAATCGATTTTTAACTAACTTCCCGACTAGCTAGACATTTTAAACTTTTAGAATATATCAGAACACGATGCCAATGCATTCTTTTAATACTTTTAGCCATCTTTAAGCAGAATTGATTTAATTTTCAGTTAATTCTATTTTGTATGGAAATTTATTTCAGAAAAATCCGTAAAAAGTAAAAGACTATTATTGGTTGCTAAGGAGGTGATCCTAGCAACTAAATTATTAATATATACGTGCGTTAGTATGGAAATCAAAATATATTTGTTTGTTTGTTTGTTTCTTATTGACTTCATATCAAGTACAAGTATAATAATTCAACAGAAAACTTAAAAACTTTGTAAGTATATAAAAAGTTTTTTTTATCTTGTAATTATTTACTTAAGGCGATACTTTAGTGAAACGGCAAATAATTTTCAACTATAGGCGCGACGAAATTTTAGACTCGCTGACAGTCTGAGAGCGAACGTCGAGGTGTCAATACGTCATTTTGTTTCGCGATGGCGACGGGGGTATTAATTCTTAAATCGTGTAAAGATGACTAAAAACGTTACCCATTTACTTGAAAAAGAAAACATGTCAATGAATATATTATTATTGTTACTAATAGAACAATAAACAGAACATTAAATGGACGCATGTTGGATTTACATGACAAATTATATTTCGTTTGACATGCGTCATTTACACCCGCGACCCGCGATCCGCGCACCGCCTAGCCACGATCTTTTTAGACCGTGCCTCAACTGAGATGTAGCCTTAATATCATATATCTAATATATAATATGATTACGACTATTTATATACGTTACAAAAGCGTGTGCTCGTTTAAGCATGTAACATAAAGCTTTGATTGAACGCACACGTGGTCTATATAAATTCCGCATGCCTCTTCAATTGGCTCACGTCCGTTTTAATAAAATATGACTATTTATTAGCAATGCGAAATTTAAATTCTTCTCTACGCCTAAATACAGCAGGTACCTACATATTATAATAATAATAAATTAATAATATATTCATCAACTGACGAATTATTCTTTGTCGTCAATATCACGACCTATCCAAAGAATCAACAACCGCTTTCACCATGACCGTGAGTGACCCTGTCTAAAATTCTGACCCCAGTAATTGACCCAATCAAAAAAAAAAACTATTCATATAGAAACTGACACTATTCATTAGTGGTATTCTAAACATAATTTGTCCGTATGAATGAACACACGATTACGACTATCTACATAGGTATATTTCTTTCAATATACAAAGAATAATTATTAATAATATTGAGATAAAAGAATATCAAGAAAGCCGAAAGAAAAATGATTTAACATCGTGACCAGTACGTGCATCAATGAAATCGAATGAGTTATTGAAGTTATACTTCTTTTGGCGCGTTTGAGAAAACAGAAGTGTATTTTTGGCATGTAACATGACGTAACACATAATTTATTTTTTCACACGAAAAAAATGCACTCGGTTGAATTCGAACCACCGATTGTTCGGTTATCAGCCGAACGCACTACCTTTACGCCACAGTATGATACTGCAATCGTAACGATTATACAGTATAATATTACAGTTTAGAATTGTTCCGTTGCCTAGGCAGCAAATTTATTATTGTCGGCCGGCCATTTGCAATTCCTTACGTAAACAAACGACTAAACTTCAGAGTGACAGTTGGTACTTTAAAAATAAAAACAACGAGAAACGATTATATAATTTATTAATATAAGTTAAAGTGTATAGAAATAAACCAACGGCGTTCCAATAAGCGGTGCTTTTCCTTGAGTGTGTAATTTAACAAGATAATTAAGAGCTAGTCAAAGAATCTAGTTTATCACAAGTTTTGCTTTTGTTTTGTTACGCCAAAGAAGTATAACTTCTAACGCGCGTACATAAGTAGGTACAAACACCGATTTTTTTTTATTATGCTCTTAGATTATGAATTGACACGTAATTGACCATGTCCGATCCTAATAGGAACATATGGGCCTCCACAGAGTAGAGGTTTGTATTAACAGATTTTTTTTGTTTTTTACGAGAAATGGATGTCAGCCACTTGCTCAACCTATTAGGTCCATACCCTGACTCACACACAAATTGAAAAACAATATGTGTACTTGCCAGACCCAGGGATTCGAACCTGAGACCCACGGCGTGATAGTCCAATGCTTAAGCCGCGCGGCCACCATGGGGGAATTACATGTGAGAGAATTACATAATACATGAAAACTGATAAGTAAACGACGTTATTATAATATTATAGATAGATCCTGCTCGGTATATTATGGTATGACACGAATCAACGACCGGGGCTGGCTCGCTTTGAGAGTTCCAAAGTATATTATTTTATAAGTACATTATCATATTATTGTGTTTCTTCTTCTTTTTTGTTGATATCCTCTCCTTATTGATACTACTCGGCGGCTTCAGGAATCGTTGCCACCATTTTATACTAATTATACTCAATTTTGTCCTATTTTCTATATTGACATAAACCATGAGTCATTTTTTTACAGACATGTTGAATCTTCTCCAAATGGAAAGGAAAAATCAGTGAAGAAAGTTCCAGTTTGACGTAAGTGCTATTTTTGTATGGAAAGAGAGTTTGTAGATATCCCAGAGATTTTTCCCTGGGACATTTTCATTTGTTTTTACATTTTCGAGCTGCTCGGAGCTTTAAGTCGTATTGTATAGCTCGTTTCCGGGTCTTCCGAGCTTTCCTCTCAAAATCAGGTGGTAGAGCATTTTTAGCTTTTACTTTCCGATCGAATACTTTCTTCTATCGAATAGTACCTTATCGAGTCGAATGCAATTAGAGCTACAATTTAATATAGGACGGTTGGCAATGCTACTTCTATCCAAATTATATTGATTTTCTTGACGCAAATCGATCTTAAAATAATTATATAGGCATCCGCAGAGTGGAGATTGTTTTAACAGATGTTTGTTTTTTTATTGTAGGGGAAGTATAAACGGGCTAAAATAATAACACCAATTATTATAATACAGTATAACCTCGTTTTTACGTGCCCGGTATTCACTTTTTCCCGGCAATTGCGTGTAATTTTTTCGGTCCCGATGTATTTCAGTACATTTAATACCCGCATTTACGTTTTTATTTCCCGCGATTTACGTCGGAAATATTAAAAATATGCGAGTTACGCGCGCTTCTGAAGAACTGTCTGATGAAGACGAGGTTGATATTCCAACAAAAGAAGAAGCAATGAGGTTCACCCAGGGTTTAAAAACCTACTTTACAAACTTTGCTGATATCCAAGATGACACTTTTAAATGTTTATATAGTAGAAAGAGAATTACATAACAAAAAAACAAAAATGCAACTAGTATACATTTGTACATGATTTTTTCAATAAAAATTTTAATTGAATGTTGTTTTTTAATAAAACGTTATTTTTTTAGAAACATAAAATTTTAATGTTCTTTTTTTCAATACCCCCCTTTTACATTTTCCCTCCAATTAGGTTTTTTTTCCAGTCCCTTAAAAAACGTAAAATAGGGGTTATACTGTATATGTAATTCGTTTAACGATTTTATTATTCGACAATTCGAGACAACACGATCAATAACTTTAAATACCTCCCTGCGACCACCTTTTGTGGCCTTGACACCTAATTGACGTCATTTGTCTACACATTTATTACTGGACAAACTAAAATTGATTGACCTGTTGGCCGCTCTAAGCAAACAGGCCCGCACCCATAATTTTATACGCCCTGTCGGTCTCTATATGCGAGGAGAAGGGTCAAAGGAGCTCGAAAGTCGTGTTCACACTGTAGTTAAATTATTGTAATATTTAAATGTCGTAATAAAGCGGTATAAATAAATCAGTTCTTTGTAAAATATCTATGTAAAATGGTTCCATGAAGAAACACAACGATGACAAAACAGAACAGCGATAAACAGAACTATGACACTTCAGGAAAAATATAACATTTAATATTGTAATTGTCGTATCTCTATATGTTCAATGAGGTAGGTATAGATTTTTAATAACACAGATTATACGCCGTAAAAATCAAATTATATAGTTTGTGCAATCCTAATCCCTGGAAAATTTCAATTAAACGGGACTCAACTCGGTGTTGCCGGCAAGCTAGGTATATCTCGTATTAATCAATCTAATATGGGTGAATAGGTACAACGAAATAATGAGTTTAATAATTCTGTGGAGGTAAAAAACACAGGAAGATCACCTCTCTTTCCAATTAAAACATGGAATCATTTTGAGGCTGCTGCTGAGAGATGTCCTAGGACTACAAATTATTATGAAGGTTTTCGCAACGCCTTTAAACACATTGTTTCATTAAAGTCACCCAAGAATTTGGAACCTATTAGATGGATTAAGGCGAGATATAGCTTGCACAGCGATTATTATTAGCCAATGCCCATACAGGTACCCTGAAGGTCACTTATAAAAATCAAGCAGATAAATTGAGGTTTTTAAGCCGAATGGCCAACATGCATTGATTATATTATAAATATTAAATATTTATGTAATATATTTCTTTTATAAACTTGAGTTTTTTTAAGTTGGTGTTTAATTAATAAATATATACAACAAAAATTCTTTATTTTCCACTGGATTTTATTATTAAATATTATATATTAAATATATTAAATATTAAATATTATTATTAAAATTGTCGGCGGTTGGTCGCCACTGTTGAGGTCACTCCAGTGTGGTGTCGATGCGTAGGTAGAGGATGATAGTAATGACGAAGTCTTCGATGTCGTATGGTGAGATTTATTTAGCAGCGTATTTATACAATGATAGTTACTTGCTAATTACTCTGAGTCGAGTGACTTGATTTGAGTGACATTGTGTTGAATTGTTTTCCCTTATTTATACAATACCAAAGTAACACGTCAACACAAAATTTACACAATATAAAATATAATAGGTATACAATTACATTAGACTAAGTATAAGCATCAGCGTTTTTAAATCGAATAGTGAAATGAAATATTATTTGTTATAAAATATGACACTACGAGAAAACTGATTATTCAGATAATATAGTAATCGTATAATGCGCTATGATATTATGTTATTATAGTTGTAAGCAAATACTATGGGAAATGTTTACTTAGCTCAATACGCCGTAATACTAATTAAGTATTGTTATATGTAATACTACACCGTCTCTAATTTCGCTGATGATATGCTCTGTTGTTTATTAGAAAAACATTCAGTGGGAATGTATCCCTGTAAAGTAACTTGATATTTTTATAAACAATAGATGAATTTGATAGTTATTATTCGGCCACTACAAAATTATTAAATTAATAAGGATATAAAAAGGATTATTAAAAATTTTCCACTGGCTGTTCTGTTCTGTCACCGTTCTGTTTCTTTGTGTTTTGTTTATCCATGTTCTGTTTTGTCCGGTTACCATTTTAGATGTCGTCTTTTTTAATGAAATATCTTTTATAAAAAAGTAATATGTAATATTGTATGTTTAGTAAATTGTAACAGTAAAATACTGAAGATGAAACAAAATTTTAATTTTATTCCCGTAAAGATGGCTGTCCATACTGACGATGACCGAGCGGTTACTGCATCGGCTTATAACGTCGTGGGTCCCAGGTTTAAATCATGGGTCTTCAAATTCACACGTTATTTTTTAATGTGTTTAAATCCAGAGTATGAACCTAATAGGTTGAGCAAGTGACTTACGTCAATTTCTTGTGTAAACACAAAATAATCTGTTAATCTGTGGAGGTCAATTTATGATCTTCTTAAGATCGAACATGGTAAAAAGGACTTTTTTCTGCTACTTACCACAGCTTACATTCCTTCAACGGCACTCTTCGCTACTGGTAGATCCAGTGGCGAAGGGTGGAGGTAGGCTGTTAAGATCCACCATAAATAATGCACACTACACTTTGTCAGTCATACGTATTTGTTTTCATTGAAATAAGACTACAACTTACTTACGATGGTGTTGGTTAGTTTTTAAAATTCAAATAAACCCTGCGAAACCAAGCCATAATAGATAATAGTCAAAAATACTCTTCTATCTATAAAATATCTAAAATTATGCCTTTAAATCATACATAATTTTGAATATTTTATAGATAGAATACTTAATATTTTTTATTTATAACAGTTTGGTTTAGGCAGGGCTAATTTAATTTTTAAAAAATGAACCAACAACAAGTGTAATAATTTTCCTAATAGTCCTAATTGACCAAAAACAAATAAATATGACTAACAAAGCTTATTGTGAAATTTTAACATCGGATCATAACAGCCTATCTCCACCCTTCGCTACTGGTAGATACCTACCTAAAGTAGATACATATAAGTATATGAATGGTAAACTAGAACTTGCATGTGTTGGTTAGTAAATCAAAAGAATGTTCAGTCGATGATAGTAAATCATGTGAATACAGAAATACAGGAAATAAAACATCAAACTTAATAATTTTACATTTTTTTATTGTTGTTTTAATTTAATAAAACGCAATTATTTTTTGTAGTACTTATTCCACTTTTAATCAATAAATTAGGACCGGTTTCGTCCGCCTCAGTTTCTGAGATTCATCCTCAAATGTCCCTCTGAGGCGGACGAAACCGGTCCTAATTTATTGATTAAAAGTGGAATAAGTACTACAGAAAAATAATTGCGTTTTATTAAATTAAAACAACAATACAATGCAGTTCCACCATGAATTGACAGTTAACAAAATAAAAGAAATTAATATTTTTTTCGCAAATTTAAATTATAGTTATTACTGATAAGACCATTAGTTGTAATTCACATAACTTAATATCAAATATAATACGTCCTTTCCACGACAAGAAAATTACGTATCATTGACAATTGAATCTATAGTACCTATTGCTTATTTCGAATGTCAAATTGATTGATTAGGTCCATCCGTGGCAATGTGGCGAGGTTACCATTATTTTGTGTGGACCTGTCTGTCAAGGCAATAATATCCATACCGATAATATCGAAGCAATTTTATCGATGTGTGTGCTTAATAAATATTGGATACGACATCTCCCTAATAAGCGAGCATGGTCGAAAGTCATAACTCATAAGAGTCATAAGTCATAAGGATTATATTATGATAATATTATATCTACGTGGATACAGTACCTATCCACATTATGTTTGTCGATACTAGTGAAATATTAATGCTGGTAATTTAGTTATGTTTGTAAGTAGATATTTTTTTTCGTAAATGTCTATAGGATTATTTTTCTTTGATAGAATCTAATGATAGACTGCTCTACGCACATCACTCCAGCGTTTTTCTTGCCATATCTGACATTTTTGAATAGGTACGCATCTACCTTTGACTTTTGAGTCACGTGCATAAAGAAAATTATGTTGCTGTATTTTTTTTTACTTGTAAACAATCGAGACTGATTAAATAGGGTGTAAAATGCGAGGAAAGCGATTGGTCAGTTAAGTTTTTTAAGTGAATAAGTCGTTTCAATGTTTTTTGTCTATCGATAATCGTTGCCATTGCAATAAATATCCGTCAAAATAACTTGTGCCGTGGCCCCCACATCCTGTAACGGCCCCCCAGGCTAGAATCTTTGGCGGGCCCCCCTACCTATCGCTAAGGTTAAAGGCAGTGTGACACTATACAACCATTTTCCAAATGGTGTTCGAGATAAAATTATTTAGCGATTTTTATATTTTTGAAAACACCTACTTGAATTATGGAGTTGTCGAGTATTGACACAGAATAATTAAAAATGGTATCGCATAACCACATATTTTAAAATTTTAATATCTTGGAAGTAAAATAGCGCACAGGCGACTTTTTTACTATCAGAGAAAAAATTTAATGTCCGTGTATATTACTTATCTGGTCGACCCATTACGCCGGGCCTCTCCTAACCCCGGCCCCCCAGGCCAGAATCCTGTCAGACCCCCCCTTGTGGGGGCCATGACTTGTGCTTAGTGGGAGATGGGTAGAATGGCGGTTAGGATGTTTAAAAACTGCAACCCGCCATTATTATGATTAGCACTACACCACTGGCTGATGGTCTTGGCTTGTTGCAGTTAGCGGGGGATGACGTTTCCTGACGGAGCCAAAGCCCACAAAGGGCTGTAGTTTCGATCTTATAATGATAATAAGCACATGCATCTGTTTACAAACTTTTATGGAATTCTGTCAAAATAGGCTGAGTCAGCTTCTTACAAAATTTGTTTTAATATTTCTACTTGTGACGATCGTATTAAGCAGCTTTAGCTATTAATAGTGTCACATCGATTTGCGGATATTATAAAAATATATTACAAGTGGCGTTCGTGTTGCTATAAATATTCATTCATATTGATTGCACCATGTAGCCGTCAGTTGCGAATAGTGCAATGAACGACGATCGGATTAAAGCCAATCCAATTTCCGGTTTAGAGCTATAGTAAAGCTGTTACGCCAATGTTGTCAGTACAATAACAATAATATTCTCATAAAACACAGCATGCAATATAAATAAATACTAATAGTATAGAGGTCTATCAATACGATATATATCAAGAAATTTGGCAGGTTGGTACCTACCTTCACATCTAACCGTGTCGTTTGTTTTTAATTGCAGTGTAAGTACAAATTGACTGTCGTACATAGGTATAAACACGTTATCGTAGCAAAATATGCTGACATTAATATGTAGAATCCTCAGATT
Organism: Rhyacophila brunnea; assembly: GCF_057557595.1. Classification (NCBI taxonomy): domain Eukaryota; kingdom Metazoa; phylum Arthropoda; class Insecta; order Trichoptera; family Rhyacophilidae; genus Rhyacophila; species Rhyacophila brunnea. Next base: position 38,206,865 of record NW_028233350.1, on the reverse strand, counting down.
AATAATATAAAGAAAGACGGTATTGTTCGGCAAAATGAAGCCGTATTTCTTGCGTATAACGCACAGTGGAACCTGAATTTTATTATTTTTTATTAACACAACATAGTTAACCATTATGTTCTACTAAATTAACTAAAAATATTTACCATTAACTTTATATTTAATACAAAAACAATAAATTTCAGCAATACATGCTCGTGTTTTTAAGTGACTGTAGTCATCATCCAAATCAATATTTACCAGCGACCTGTACAGAAAATATTTGAGTAATTCAGCCGTAGAAATTCTGTCTTACTCTAAGCGATAGCGCTCATAGAACGCGTCGAGCGGGCGAAGTCGGCGAATGCAGTGTTTATTCATAACCATAATCACACGTCTCTTCCCGCGCATTACCCTTCACCTATGTAATAAGCGGCCCAAGCAGCACAAAATAATTATTTTTACAGTGTCTATCATAACAAAGCATAAAAATTTTATATTATTTCGGGGCTTGTCATTAATATTTACGACGACATTATTCAACCAGCGATAAACTGAACACGCAATAAAATTAAACAATGACTTCTCTGTAATTAAATAATTGCTTTTCGCCCGTCGATCGACGAGGCCTCGAGCAGCGTAATTTTGGTAGCCGTGTTCAATGAATGGACTTCTTTGTATTTTCATTAAATCGTATCGCCGAGAAGCGAAAAACGGTGACTCATGCGGCACGCGGGGCGCAAGGCATCGTGAAGTCCAGTGGGCGCTGGCGTATTTGATTACGTTGTATTTTTGATGATTTACGCGCCACTTGTAGAAATTTTGCGCGAGCGCCGCACTCGCTGCGTCAATGGGCTTTATGCCTAACGCATATTGCGGAGATATACGCGTGCCGAATACTTTCTCACTTGCACGTCTTATGTTTCATTTTTGTTCAGACCTTGGTAGAAGGCTACCTTACTTGACTGATAAATATTATTCATTAATTAATTAATTGAAAAGCTTTATCGATCAATAAAATATTTATACAGATAGTTGTTGTTAAAGCTAAAGTTTTTAATGTTGGTCAAAGAATTTGGATTATATTAAGCATTGCCCCCCTCAAAGGGGGGAGGCTTGGTAGAGCGGCTATCTAAATGTTGTGGACATAAAACAAATGCAATTTTATAAAATATTGACTTTTGTTTTGTCCATCCGTCTATCTATTTTATTGGACATATTGCATTATCCATAAATGTATCATCATTTAAACTGATTTGTTTTATCCTAATTCTATAGAGCAGCATTTATCTGTCGCTTACGGTTAATAAATACAGATCGGGTTAATATCGTAAAGTTTGATACAAATGAGTCTAAATTACTTGCAGCTAACTTCAGCATTATAGCGCCTCTACACGAGCATGGATTTACTGGCAGCAATAGTCATTTTATGGCACTATTCATAATGTACTAGAATTTGAAAGGTAGTGAAAATCGGTTAACCACAAAATGAGTATAGTACGTTTTTTTGCCGGCAGGTTCGCCACTATCGTTCTATTGCGCAGGCGCAGATCGCAAAAATTCTCTACTGTCGCATGAAAATTCAGAAGCTTACAAACCTTTTTTATACATGCATGCAAGCTTGCAACTAGGGAATCCAATCCCGGGATCCCGAGCTATTTTCGATACCTATGAATCCCGGGATTGATAAACATAATCCCGGGATTTCGGGATTGATTTTTTTATCAATGTTTATGGAAAATATTACAGAAAAAATACTTTTAATACAAAATAACTACATTAGAAATAAACTGAGTTCGAATGAAGTTTGATGTGTAGGTTGCCGATTCATTTTATTTTTTCACATAGATTATTAAAAATGAGAAAGATTGGTAAAAAAACAATGCTTCGCACTTTTAAAAAAGTAATTCCACCATGATATCATACGTTTTACGGCAGTTTCATATTTGGCTGACTAATTAGATTTATGAAGCGGAAAGGCCATAAGTACGCCATGATTATTTGCTTTACTATTTTAAATCTCGCTGATCTATTCATTATGTCTTTACTCTCAGAAATAGCAATCTCATATTAAATTCACATTATTATTTATATTACAATATTATTTACTCCATTAAACTTGTGTATTTCCAAGATTTAACGTATACAATACTTAAATAGTATAAATTATACTAGATTTATTTTTGACCGATTTTATCAATGTTATTTGTAAATATAAAAATTTTATATTAACAATGGAAAAAAATCCCAATCCCGGGACCAGTCCCGGGATCCCGGGATTGTCAAATTGTAATCCCGAAATCCCGGGATCAGAATTTTGGCTCGGGATTGGATTCCCTACTTGCAACTGCAGGATTATACATGATTACCCATACATTTTCTTGTTATGGCCGCGATAATACTTACTGTCAACAGTAAATCCGTGCACTGTAAACAGGCTATTAGTCTTATTTTCTGTGTCGCTTTCGTATAGTGCTCTATCTTCTACAGACGGGTTTTTTTCAACGTTTTTGACATAATTTTGAACTGAATCAAAAAATATGCTGTGCTTCCTACTACCTATAATCTATACAGTTCGTTCCATTTCAATATCTTTAATATTGCAGTGAAACAGATAAGCTACCTAGCTCAATTCTGTCATGAAACAATCACATATTTAACGTCGTTAGTTAGTGGAAATTGACAACAATGTATTACCCATGTAAGAAATATTTACCTTCACAATACTTAACATAATATGGCTTCTAAACTAGAAGTTGTAGTAAGATGTGGTATAATTGCTTAATCGTATTATTAGTAAAGAAATACTTAATATCATAATACGAGGGTGGGTCAATAAGTCCTTAGAAAAGCCGACAGGTGGCGCGACTAGTACTGTAAGCGGTTTGTTTTCATGCAGCGGCACTACCGATTCAGTATGCTGCGAAGTTTCAATCAGATTGGTCGGGTTGTTGTGTGTTTCTCGTACATTTAAAAAAAAAATTTGCTTGTGGAAAATGGAAAAATGGAAAATGGAGAAAATTGAGTTTAGAGCTGTTATTAAACATTTTAATATAAAAGGGTTAACAGCAAAGGAAATAAAAAATGAGTTGGATTTAGTTCACGGCATATCTGCTCCTTCACTTGCAACTATTTATAACTGGTTAAATGAATTTAAACGTGGTCGTACATCAACAAAGGATGAACCACGCTCAGGACGTCCTGTAGAGGTGACTACACCAGAAATGATCAATAAAATCCACGATATGGTGTTGAGTGACCGAAGATTAAAGTTGAGTGAGATAATTGAGGTTACAGGGATCTCAAAAGGTAGCGTCATTTCTATTTTACATGACAAATTGGGCATGAAAAATATTTCTGCAAGATGGGTGCCGCGTTTGCTCACAGTCGACAATAAACGCAATAGGTTGGTGGCCTCTAAAGCCCTGTTGTCGCTCATGCAACGCAATCCGGATGAATTTTTTCGTCGCTTTGTGACTGTAGATGAAACATGGATACACCACTATACTCCCGAGACGAAAGAACAGTCAAAGAAGTGGATTGCGAAGGCAAACCATGACCAAAGAAGGCGAAAACCGTAAAATCAGCTGGCAAGGTTATGGCTACTGTATTTTGAGATGCACGTGGAATTATTTTCGTTGACTATTTGGAAAAAGGAAAAACAATAAAAGGGGATTATTATGCATCTTTATTGGACCAGCTAAAAAACAAAATTGAAGAAAAACGGCCTCATTTAAACAGGAAAAAAATCCTCTTTCATCAGGACAATGCCCGTGTTCACACATGTTTACGATCAATGGCTAAAATTGAAGAATTGAAGTTCGAATTGGTCGACCACCCACCGTATTCGCCAGATTTAGCCCCCAGTGACTTTTTCCTTTTCCCAAACTTAAAAAAATGGCTAAGTGGACAACGTTTTTTTTCAAATGAAGAAGTCATCGATCGGACAAATGCTTATTTTGAGGACCTTCCGAAAACTTATTTTTCTGACGGTTTAAAAAAAATTGAGAAACGTCTTACCAAGTGTATTGAGCTCCAAGAAGATTATGTTGAGAAATAAAAAAAAAATACAAAAATAAAAACTGTTTTAATGCTTTTTTCTAAGGAATTATTGACCCACCCTCGTATATTACCGGTATGACTTTATTATATACTTTATAGCAGCGATTTCCAAACTGGGAGGCGCGAAAAGTTTAACACAATTAATGCAGCCACAGGTTTGCAGTTTGCAAATGCATGTTTATAAAAAGGCCGCTAGTTATAAACTACATAAAAAACAGTCCTATAAAAGGTTGTTTGCAAACCTGTCTATAAATATGGGGACTAATTTAATAATACCTCAATTCTATACTATAAATTAATTTAGGAACGATAATTTTGTCTATTTGGTTGAAATTTAAAAATAAAAAATAGTGAATAAATCAATGCAAGGGCCAATAATGCATTCACTGATTTAAAAAGACAAAGTGAAGGCATTCATAAAAAATTGGTGCTTTGGAAATCAAAATTACAAAAAATAATAAGTTCGCCCATGTGGAAATGTGGAAACTTTTAAATGATTTCTGCGCCAGATATATTGAAGAAAACAAAAATCTAGTTCTTGGTTAGTTTGCTAATGCACTTTTACATTATTTTATTAATAGTAAAAAAAGTCGCTTAAATATGTGGCTGTGCGTTGCAATTTCATGTGATACCCATATGATGATTGATATTCTTAAATGATAACTCCCGTCTATAATTTAGGAAACGCTATATTAGAACACCACACTATCCTTAACTTCAACTATAGATAGGTGAGCCCGCTTCAGGATGTGGGGCTCATTATGTGTGTAGCACATTCGTCGCATGAAAAACAAATTAATTTAAAAATTAATATAATTATATGTAGTAAAACCTTGTTTATTTATATATATATATTTTTTTCATTTTTGTATAAGTACATTGTTGACTATTTAATGAAATAAGGGGGGGAGGCGCCAAGATTAGATTTTTTTTAAAGGGAGGCGTAGTAACATAAAGTTTGGAAACCACTGCTTTAAAGTACTATATAGTACTTGCTGTGACGTCCCATTTTTTACACAGTATTTTTTATCATATATCGTATAAGTACCTCTAAAACATACAAAATTGAATTTAGATATAAAAAGCGAATAAGTAGATGAATAAAAAAAATAGTTAATTAAGTTAGGTAGATACTTGGCCTTACTTATTAGATTTAATCACCTGAGTCTTAGGTTCTATTTGGTGGATATTTCTGACACATTTGGTTTGTACCATTTAGCAATACACATCTTTATTATTTTCACACCATTTCTAATATGCTAGTATTTGTACAGCATGTAAATTTTTTTTTTTAACTATTTCTATATATACCAAATGATTTTCCTCGATTCGTCGCCTTTCGAGTAACTGCCGCCCCCAAGCGACTTACATTGAAATATTATAGTGAATTGTTTGAAATGTATGTCAAAACGAAATAAAATTATACAGGAAAAAATCAATATAGTATTATTACCTATAAGGTGTTAAAATTGGTGGAATACATGGGAGTGGCGACCAAGTTGAGTAAATCGATTTCAAAGTTAAATTTATGCAATTATTGTCAATTGTATATATTTAACTGTTTTCGATATTCCGTAAATTGAGTATTATTTTCAAATTGTCCCTTATTACTAGTCCATTCAATAAAATTGATTTTCATTTATGCTTGTTGATGTTTATCAGTGACGTCCCTAGATAAAGTGCTGCCCTTATTTTTTTAGGAGAGTACTATGTAACTGAAAAACTACACAATCGATTCATTTTAGACCATTATCAGCGTTACCTGCTTTCAAAATATTTACAAAACAAAATCAATATTTAAAATTGTATACGTATGCAAATGTCATCTATAACCTTCCAATAAATCTTTTTTATGCTTTGTAAAATGTTTCCCATAATTTTAAAAATCCACCACAATATGTAATAATATGCACTTTTATTCGTTTTTTTCATCTGTCACTGACTTCAAAATAATATATTTGTAATGGAACTAAGCAAAAGATGCGTGCGCATTTTTGGTTTTGTAAAATGTAAAATTATTTACGAGATGCAAATAAGTCTGTGGTCAATGCATATACAAGATCTTGTCCCAGACAACACTAGTCTCATTGAATATATTCAGAGGACGTCATTGACAACTGCACGAAGGACATGCCAATCAATTGCGTTGATCTAGAATTCTAGATTCAACACAAGAGCTATGTTATTCGACTTATTTATATTTTAGTTGCCATTTGTAGCTCTTTATAACACACGTAAAACGTAACAATATCTTAATAATACCTACTTGTCTTTTGTTGATTGTAATTTGCTCAATTCTTAATTTGAAAATCAACATGATGACATTTGACATTAAAACAAAAATGGTGAACATAAAATGTTGCTACTTGATAAAACTACTTTTAAAAGTATAAGTACTAGTTAAAAAAATGTATGTTCTCCATTTATTCTCTAAGATTATCATCAGTCATCACAATATACATAATATAATTAATATAATAAAAATATTTATTATTTTATCAGAATGCAATAAACTTTATAGCATGACACATGAAGTACATGCGAATGAAATCAAATCCATGTTATTATTTCTACGTTCCAATTTCAAATAAAATCCATCGAACACTGACTAGATTCACTCAATTGAATATCAAATCCGATTATTATTTTATAGACACAATAATTAACTGCTGGATAATTATACATGCTAGATAACCCACGTATTACATAACTTATATAGTATGCAGTGTATATACATTATATACTACGTTATTATCATAGTTATTAGGAACATATTGGTGCCGCAGGGTACATTATTATATTTGACCTGAACCTTTCAATAAAACAATATTCCAAAGAATATTCGATTATCTCTATATGGCTTGCAAAAAATATGAGTACGCATTAGTAGAATTATTATTTATTTCATATGCCTACATATTAGTATATATATTTATCATATTATCTTCTATGCCTAGATACCGGTATCAAACATTCCGCCCGCATAATGCAATATAAGGATAAAACTGCTATATTTATGTATTATAGTTTTGATTTATCCATATATCTATTTGTAATGCATGAGAGAAAATATAGATATGTAAATTTCTTTTATTTTGTTAACTGTCAATTCATGGTGGAACTGCATTGTATTGTTGTTTTTATTTAATAAAACGCAATTTTTTTGTAGTACTTATTCCACTTTTAATTTTTGATTAAAGGTGGAATAAGTACTACAAAAATGTTGCGTTTTATTAAATAAAAACAACAAGATATGTAAATATTTAGGAGAGAGCTATACAGGGAGAAGACGTATTAAAAGGGGTAGGTAAAGTGAGAGAAAACATACAAGTAAACGCAAATTCTATTTTTTTAAATATACGAGGGTGGGTCAATAAGTCCTTAGAAAAGCCAACAGGTGGCGCGACTAGTACTGTAAGCGGTTTGTTTTCATGCAGCGGCACTACCGATTCAGTATGCTGCGAAGTTTCAATCAGATTGGTCGGGTTGTTGTTTTTTATTTTCGTACATTTAAAAAAAAAAATGCTTGTTTACAAAAATGGAGAAAATTGAGTTTAGAGCTGTTATTAAACATTTTAATATAAAAGGGTTAACAGCAAAGGAAATAAAAAATGAGTTGGATTTAGTTCACGGCATATCTGCTCCTTCACTTGCAACTATTTATAACTGGTTAAATGAATTTAAACGTGGTCGTACATCAACAAAGGATGAACCACGCTCAGGACGTCCTGTAGAGGTGACTACACCAGAAATGATCAATAAAATCCACGATATGGTGTTAAGTGACCGAAGATTAAAGTTGAGTGAGATAATTGAGGTTACAGGGATCTCAAAAGGTAGCGTCATTTCTATTTTACATGACAAATTGGGCATGAAAAATATTTCTGCAAGATGGGTGCCGCGTTTGCTCACAGTCGACAATAAACGCAATAGGGTGGTGGCCTCTAAAGCCCTGTTGTCGCTCATGCAACGCAATCCGGATGAATTTTTTCGTCGCTTTGTGACTGTAGATGAAACATGGATACACCACTATACTCCCGAGACGAAAGAACAGTCAAAGCAGTGGATTGCGAAAGGCGAACCATGTCCAAAGAAGGCGAAAACCGTAAAATCAGCTGGTAAGGTTATGGCTACTGTATTTTGGGATGCACGTGGAATTATTTTCGTTGACTATTTGGAAAAAGGAAAAACAATAACAGGGGATTATTATGCATCTTTATTGGACCAGCTAAAAAACGAAATTGAAGAAAAACGGCCTCATTTAAACAGGAAAAAAATCCTCTTTCATCAGGACAATGCCCGTGTTCACACATGTTTACGATCAATGGCTAAAATTGAAGAATTGAAGTTCGAATTGGTCGACCACCCACCGTATTCGCCAGATTTAGCCCCCAGTGACTTTTTCCTTTTCCCAAACTTAAAAAAATGGCTAAGTGGACAACGTTTTTTTTTTCAAATGAAGAAGTCATCGATCGGACAAATGCTTATTTTGAGGACCTTCCGAAAACTTATTTTTCTGACGGTTTAAAAAAAATTGAGAAACGTCTAACCAAGTGTATTGAGCTCCAAGGAGATTATGTTGAGAAATAAAAAAAAAAACTGTTTTAATGCTTTTTTCTAAGGAATTATTGACCCACCCTCGTATATACTATAAATACTACATGCGAATAAAAAAATCGTTGATTTTAATCGAGTCGTGAAAGACGAAGTGTTTTTGGAGAGCAAAGTAACATATAAATAATCATTGGCTAATATATATATTTTTTTATTTTCTATTGTTTCCTGTATATATTTGTTATCTTTTAACGATCCTACCTACTAATATATGTTGTAAAAAATATTTGTAAAAGGAAAATCACAAACAGCTGATTATGTTCATGTTTATGTGAATTTATCGGCGCTAGATTGGTAAATAACACATCGTACAGCAGAGATTAGAGCTTGGTGTTTGCGATCAGTTGGCCTGGCTTCGAAACGTGTAAACTAATTTAATGTGTAGGTATTTGAATCCGGGGCACGAGTGTCCAGGGACTAACTTAGGGCGTTTGGGCCGATTGGCCCCATTCGAGACTCGCGCACTGGGGTCGGAGGGCCTGTCGCCAGAAGTCAGTCAGAATAAGAAAGGATGATACGATACATTAAAGTTGTAATTTCAATAAAACATCCAAGACGCGGAACCCATGTGCAATAAAATCAAATAATTCTCGGAGAAAAGCTATTTATTGCAATTATTGAAAAACACATTAAAAAAATAGATCATATGAGGTGTAGTACAAAACAACGCTGTTGGACGAAACCAATATTTTTCTATCTTGCAATTTTATCACTTCATTAATAATTATTGTTACCGATACCTGGTTTCCGAGGAAGCGGGAAAATAAATTTTAAATGTGATTTGCCAATATAGACTCATTAAAAATATATTGATCAAATAAGTATGTATGTATGTAGTTTTGCTATATTATCAATATGTCCTGTATTTTTTATTATGTAGGTAAGTGCTACAATAAAGATGTTTCAAACAGTCTTTTTAAATAGTTTTTTTTTAATACATTGATTAGCACCCCCTGCCCTTTTAAGCCGTTTCTGGATGTGTCCGGAAATTTGTACGTATGCAGTTCGCCATATCACACTTTACCGTGAAATGTTGTATCGGAAATATAATATTTTCGTACATTAAAGACCGTCCAACTTCTTTGGGTTGTACAGTAGTAGGTACTTACTGAGATAAAATTCATGTCTAAATAAAACACGGTTCTTGTCGGTTTACTTTACAGGAACCCAGCGGCAAACAAATTTTTAAAATAGCCGATATACAGGATTATTTGTTAGGTAAGGTTAGGTTAGACTTTCATTCTTGAATTCATAAATTTTGACAAAATCGATCATGAGAATTGTATTAATGTCCATATTGAATCTAATAAAATTGGAAACAGTATAGTATACGGTCATCTCTTTCCGATAGAAAGCTCACGGCGAACTGTGCAACGATGAAATCTTTTACGCACAATGTACATATAACCGTTTTTGGAACGGAAAATAATATATAGGGGCCTCCTACATGCTAGGACCGACCCTGCGAGTGTGTAATAAATAACTTAATTAATAACGGTTATGTCAAATGCAGTTGTCAAAATTTTAGGTGTAGGTACCTACTACAAGATAATATGGAAATGTAAAAATATTAACTCACCCCTGACGACTGCGCATGTGCTGGTGCATTCTTGTTCTGTGAGGAAATTATTCCTGTTTCCTTTACATCCGTTGTAATGGAAAGGTACGCACATCAACTTCTGTGTGTTGAATGCCCATCTCTGGTAAGAACCTCGGCAAAGACCAGCGTCGGCTTCTTGCATGCAGACCTCTGAAAACATTTACAATACGATAAAAAAGTATCCAGGAATCCAGGCATAAAATGCTTTCGAATTGAAAAATATTATAGCTGTTTGACATAATAATAAAGCTCACATTAACCCTATGAACTTGTAAGAAGATAATGGGGCAAAGGAACAACCGTTGTTTCATAAAATATGTGTGCATACAAAGTCATACTTGCAATAAGTATCCATTTATTTTAGAAACTTTTTTTTATTCAATACTGAATATGCATAAGGTTTTAACATCGGCGTAAGGTTATCTAAGCGTTCCTTAAGGTCACGTAGGTACTTAAGTATGACTATGGATTTGGCCGCTAGGAATTAAAATTTTAATATTATTTAATAATATCTAACCTTAGGCTTAAGCGTCGGCCTATAGTTTCGACGGTCCCAGGTTTGAATCCTGGGTCTGACAAGTACACATATTGTTTTTCAATTTGTGTATGAGTCAGAGTATGGACCTAATATGTTGAGCAAATGGTTGACATCTATTTCTCGTAAAAACAAAAATCTGTTAATACAAATCTCCAGTCTGTGGAGGCCCATATGATCCTATAACGATCGGACATGGTCGAAAAAAATACTAGAATTTGCTATAATGCATCTAAATATCTACTTTAAATTGTGTGCATAGAACTTACGTTTAGCGGTTGCCATATCCAAATCGCAATTCTCTCTGACAGTACACGGCGCCTGCTCCATAAGCGATCTCCTGGACGAACACTCATCGTGAAGCTGCTGACCTTCCACCAATAGAATACGCATGCGAACCCTCACTCCTGGGCCGCAGGACGTGCTGCATGACGACCAATCGCTCCAGGGAGTCACTGGACAGCCGGCGATAGGCAATTCCACATCCTCGGGACGGCATTCGGGCATCATACATTTCTGCTTCTCCTCTACGGAAAGAAAATATTTATTAAGCTGAAGTCTTCACTGAGCCTTTTTTAAAGAGGCACCTAGCGGAAAAATACGATGCTTGCAATTTGAGACATTTTTTTGATAATTTACAATTTCAACTGTATTAATTAATAAATATGTATCTGAAAACATGGGGGGACATGCTCGTCGAAGGTCAAAATTGAGTTTTTATTGTATATTCAAACCATGATCCTGGACACTCCTTAAACGTTGTAGATGATCTATTTATATAATTTTGAAGCCTTATTATCCTTTATAGTTATTTTAAACATTTTATGACTGCATGAAGTATTTTTGTTACATAAAATAGTATTCTTTTAAACCTCTCGCTCTAATGTTTTAGAATATAGTCATATTTCGGTACATAACTGTGCAGTGGTGTTAAGATTTTTTACATTTATTAATTTTTAAACGCATTTATAAAACCATTAGCATAATTTATTACGAGATAATTTTTGTAAAATATTCACTATAAAAAATTATATTGATAATCTCTGTGATCCCAAATTTGACAAGAATTAGGCATTTTATTATTCAAAAAATCGGCAAGATTAACACATTTCAAGATGATTTTAAAAATATTTATTATAAGCTATGTCTTTGACCATTCAAGTGTGATAAACATCTTATGAATAATGATTGATTTATAATAATTATTGACCTAAGAATAAGGTAGTGTTTTTTTGAAATACGCCATTTCTTTTGTCATTCCCTAGTAATTAAGCTACAACATACGGCCGTAGCCATAAAATGACAAACTATAATGAAAGTAGGGAGTAAAATGATATTGACGCGCGTGTTTGAACATGTACCGTTTAAAAAAAAATAAAAAAAAAATCGGTTAGATACATGTTCAAACACGCGCGTTAACATAATTTTACTCCCTATTTTAATTATAGTTTGTCATTTTATGGCTACGGCCGTATGTTGTAGCTTAACCACTAGGGAATGACAAAAGAAATGGCGTATTTCAAAAAAACACTACCTTCTTCTTAGGTCAATAATTATTATAAAGCAATCATTATTCATAAGATTTTTATCACACTTGAATGGTCAAGGACATAGCTTATAATAAATATCTTTAAAATCATCTTCAAATGTGTTAATCTTGCCGATTTTTTGAATAATAAAATGCCTAATTCTTGTCAAATTTGGGATCACAGAGATTATCAAAATATTTTTTTATCGTGAATATTTTACAAAAATTATCTCGTAATAAATTATACTAATGGTTTTATAAATGCGTTTAAAAATTAATAAATGTAAAAAATCTTAACACCACTGCACAGTTCTGTACCGAAATATGACTATATTCTAAAACATTAGAGCGAGAGGTTTAAAAGAATACGATTTTATGTAACAAAAATACTTTATGCAGTCATCAAATGTTTAAAATAACTATAAAGGATAATAAGGCTTCAAAATTATATAAATAGATTATCTACAACGTTTAAGGAGTGTCCAGGATCATGGTTTGAAAATACAATAAAAACTCAATTTTGACCTTCGACGAGCATGTCCCCCCTTAAGTCAAAGATAAACTTACAATTGTAAAAAATGTAATAAAATGTGAATTTGTTGAATCGGACCGCACCCTATTATTACATATATTTTATGGTCATATTTATTATTAAAATTTAGTTTATTAAGTTTTCTAAGCATCACCTAAGAGATTTTTGACTAATTCATAGTTTTAATACGTATTTAAAAAAAGGCTCAGTGAAGACTTCGCCTGAAAATTAAATACCAAATTGCAATCGAGTGAATTTTTAATAGGTACTCTACTACAAACCAATTTTCAAGGAACATTTACAAATCAGTTTACATTTTCCATGTGATGTTTTACCTGTAATTGTCTGAGGACATTTTTTGCGGCCCATGCGATCGAGGAATTGTCTGGTTCTCTTATTGAAGCCGATACCGCAAGTCTCTGAGCACTCCGACCACGGTCCCCATTCTCCAGTTTCACAAATACCTTCGTTTCCTGCATCCAGAGCAAGACCCTGGTTCAACTCTTCATCGTTCGATGATGAATCGCCTCTGTAATAAATAAAAATAATATATTAGCAACAGAATGTGTCTCAAAAAACGGCCATAATTAGGGTTGCAAACCACTTCCACTGTAAAAAGAATTGTAATAATCCCGAATGAAACAAGATGTTATTAAGAAATTATTTTCTTAATATTTAAATAATTACAGGATAAAAAGAACTTTTTATATACTTACCACGTTTTTAAATTTTATGTTGAATCATATAAACTTGATAATTCATATAGACATGTATTAATAAATACATTTTTTGTACTTGATAGAAATACTGAATAAATATTAAATATTATAGAATACTGAAATATCATTTTGACATTTCATATTTATTTCCATAGTAACACACGTATATATTAATAATTTAGTTGCTAGGACCTCCTTAGCAACCAATAATAGTGAGTAGTAAATAATATTACTTTTAACGAATTTTTTTCCGAAACATACAAAACAGAATTAACTGAAAATGACCAAAAGTATTAAAAGAATGCATTGTCGTCGTGTTCTGATATATTTTACAGGTTTCAAATGTCTATCGATAAATGTACATCGATCAATGGAGCGACCTGGTGCGGAACCCGGGTACATCAGACTATAATATTGACGAGAATTGTCTGAGACCACTGCTGTATATCCTTCAATCTTCAGGACCTTATGAGTCTACTTAATAAATTAATGCCATCTTCTTGTTCTTGTCTGTTTAAGAGCGTACATAAGTGCAACGGAAAATAATTTTCAACTGTATGTAGAACGAAATTACGGCCGCGTTGCCATTCGGAGAGCGATAGTCGAGGCGTCTGCACGTAGATACGTTTTGTCATAGCGTCGGATAAAAATATTCTTAAATCGTGTAAAGATGACTAAAAAACTTTATGCATGTACTTAAAAAAGAAAACATGTCAATGAATATACTATTATCATTACGAATATAATAATAAACATAACAAAAAAAGGACGCATGTTGAACTTTTATGACTAATTATATTTCGTTCGGCTTCCGTCATTTCCACCCGCGACCCGCATTCCGCGCATATTGGATTATTTGTTAGGTTAGGTTAGTTTAAATTAATTTAGGTTAGGTTAAAATTCTTGCCAAAATTGGCTATAAAAATTACCATTATTCCCGCCTGGCCTCCAGTAAACGACTTGTACCGTCAAAACTTGTCAAATAATTATTAATTATATTTTTATAATATATTATTTATCAATAGAACAAACCATTAGATTCAAAAAACGGAAATAGTAAAAAAATACGGTCGTATACACGGCCTTAGTTATGTAATTTTCTCCGATAAGGAAAACATAAACCTTATACCATAATGGCCATAATAGAATAGTAAATAAGTGGCAAAACCGCCATTAAATCGTCGATAATTACGCCAGTGGAAATCATTTCAGGACCACTCCTATAGCAAGAATTACGTCAGATTTTTTACGTCACGGAAGTTTTGTTTGTGGGGATAAACAGATAAATGTGTACGTATAAGCTTGTTATATCAGGGATGTCCAACGCGTAATAATATGCGGCCATCAATATCGAAAGTAGAAATATCGATATTGGTATTGTATCGGGAAAAAAGTAACGAAACTTTGAATATTACAAAACGGACAATGTTTTCTTGAGACACAGTAACAACGGTGTAATATATTAAATTAATGTAATCATGTGGCAAACATTTATTTGGTAAAAAAAGTTTTGAAACTATCATTGTTCTAATCTCACTCCATTTCACGGTATGAATGTATTAAAAAAAACAGTTCGTGGTAGGTGCTTAAAAAACTGCGGTTGTTGAATGTTTTTGACTCGTCGACTCGAATCAACTGTTAAAATTATTAAGGTACAAGTCTGTTTACCGAAAGCCAGTCGAGAACAGTGGCAATTTTCATAGCCGATTTCGGCGAAATTCATGAATTCAAGAATGATAACCTAACCTCACCTAATAATATACATAATTTGAAAACATCTCATGCATACACTAGAAAAAATCGTTTTGTAGAAGAAAAAAAATACGACATCCGACGTGACTAGATCTTGTGCTGGATTCGCGCCAGTATGTTTTACCAATTAAATTACGGGCGCTTTAGATAAATACGACGATTTTAACTATTGTCGAACAACACCTTCTTGGTTACGTGTTAAAACTGTGAACTAACAAGCTCCTCCGATTTAGTCGATGACGGCGCCTTCTGGCTTATGCCTAAATCTTCTTGTTGGACAGTACTAGTTGTTACATGAAATGCTTATCGAATTGCGTCCCGTCGGGTGTCATATTTCTTCCTACAAAACGATTTTTTCTAGTGTATATTATGCATGAGATGTTTTCAAATTATATATATTCAGTATATAGAATGTTACATTCTGAAATCGTGTGTCTTGTTCGTTGAATAAAGGAAATATTTTACTAACCTAATAAGTAGGTAATCCAGTTTGTCGGTTATTTTCAAAATTTGTTTGCCGCTGGCATATACTATAACCATTATTAACTTCAAAACACTTTATTTATTATCGAACAATGATTTATTTAAAACATTTTTTTATTTCACACCTATATGCTCCACCTGCGCATCTATTCTATACACAAGAAGGCTATAGGCGACTATTGAGAATAGTTTATCATATTTATGTATTGAGGCGGTCAATTGTTACAATAAGTAAAGTTAACCGTCTAAACTCTCAAAAAGTGCTATGTTTTGTTTTAACAGCAGCTCTCGGTTGTGTTAACTTATTGTAACAATTATAATACAATAATATGATAAACTACCTTCGATAGCCACCCATAGCTGCCTTCTGTATAGAATATATGCGCTGGAGCATAGAGAAAACTATGGTGATTGCAAAAATATTTCGGTTTAAATTATTTGTTTGAATCTAGAATATCCTATTTAAAAATGACGAAAAGTAAATAACGTTCCAATTTGAAGAATTTCAAATATAACAAAATGTAAACTGCTCTTTCTTTATCGTAGATATCACTTACTTCACTTCTGAATGGTCAATCACTGATCGACACCTCAAGTAAACCTTTAAATATCTCGAATATTATGATTCTATAATTTTTCAAATTGGCTGTTTACAACATACTTAAGTAGGTAGGTACATGTTTAAGGAAGCCCTGTAAAGAAATGGGTTTAAAACCACTGCACTAAATGTATTAAGTATATCGATTTTAGCTGAATGTGTATTATAGGGTACCCAATCAGATATTCAGACACATTAGTCATGTTTTCTATTGCTGGTTTACTAGTGGGTAATTAATCAAAATATCCAAAAAAATATCCAGTTAAAATTACTTGGAAACGGTGTGATATTATCATTACTTTTTGTCAAAACTAAAATCACAACACGAGTCAGTATCAATTCGTAGAATCTAGAATCGCACTCTAGCCAGAAGCTATGGAAGGTATCTGATTGTCTGAAATACTGATATTGTGTGACCGGCGAATTATATTGTATGAATCATTTTTTTTTTTTTACTAGTGGCCTGATTATTTTTTAAACTGTCACTTTCCAATTTAAACTGTGTGAACCGTTTTTTTCGATTCGTAATGATTATTTCTATGACTTATGGACATAATAGTGTCGAAATTACATGTTTAAATCACCATGTTCGATTCTAACATGACCATTGAATTCGGCTCCATAGAGTGGAAGTTCAATAATTAACAAGTTTTCTTTTGTTTTTCCGAGAAATGGATGTTAGCCACTTGCTCAACCTATTAGATCCAAAACAATGAAAAACAATATGTGAATTTGCTAGACCCGGGACTCGAACTCGGGACCCACGGCATTATAAGTCGACACGTAATAACTCGGCCATTGTGGACGATTCCGGGCCTCCGAATTAACTGCGATATTTTTTTTCCGACCATGTCCGATCCTAATATGTTCATATGGGCCAACACAGGGTGAAGGTTTATAAAACCACCTTTATTATATTCGTCATGAAATTTCCTTGCAAATTAGGGTATTATTTACCGTTTAATATCAATAAATTATTGACATTTAACGGTACCTTAATAAATGTCAGTAAATATGGTGAGCAAAAATAATTATATATAGTATTGACGTAGTAGGTATGATTAACAGATTTTGTTTTTACTAGAAATGGATGTCAGCCACTTGCTCAACTTATAAGGTCCATACTCTGACTCATACACAAATTGAAAAACAATATGTGTACTTGCCAGACCCAGGATTTGAACCTGGGACCCACGGCGCTACAGGCCGACGCTTACTTAAACCGCGGAGCCATCGTGGGTGCGATATACATAGTATAATAACATATTGATTTTGCGGAGAAAACTTTTCCAGGAGAACATTTTGAAATAAGAATTTTATTGATTTATTCATATATTTTAGTTATTTAACAGTATTTTTAAGTTAAAATCGAAGAATCCACCATTTAGTAATACACGTTACCGCCTTCCACGCACTGTTCCTTTTGTTTCTGGCAAACCGTTCAAAATTTGCACGAAATCATTATAGTACAGAACAGTAATAATTTAACTTGTGTAGTCGTGATACGCTCGATTAAGACTGAGTGTGATACGGGGTGGTTTGGTTTAGAGGGGTCTATGTTTGTGTTGCTACACTTCTTATTATTTATTTACTGTGTATTTATTGGCCTTCCCGAATATCTTTGTACAAAGTGTATGTTAAAATAACTAGTCTATCTAATACAACATAAATTTTGTGACTAATAATAAAAATGGGGGAGTTTTTAGTTTACGTTTAGTAGTACTTGAGGTCGTTGTTGCTTGGTAGTTTGGAGGAGAGTTTATTGATCGTTACAAGAATACACTGAATACAATAATAAGGATGATGAACGCGAGATTATAATCGCGGGTAATGTGTAGGTACTGGTGAAATCAATGTGATCAAGAGATAGATTATGATATTGATATGATATATGAGACTTAATACGAGTGGAACGTCGGTCGACTACGTCGAGTGACGGACTCGATGAGTGAGTGAGGATTCATGCGTTGTCCTTTCCAATTTATACAAATGTAGTACATATCTTACAAACTATATTGTCGCAATTAACAAATTAAAAGAGAACCTACTGATCTAGTTATGATTAAGCAAATGCTACGTATGCTGGTTCGTTCAAAATTTAAGTAGGTACGTTATAAGGCTACACCTTAAAATTCTTCAGGCTCAATTTGGCGGTTCCATTTTAGAATTCGAATTATAAAACTACTTATCACCTAAAATTCGTCACCGATAAATAATTCTAGTAAAATTAGACACTAATTACAAAATAATTACAATCCGTGTGACATAATACGATTTTGAGGTGTAGAAATGTACTCGTACCTACACTAACTTGTAATGTGTATGACGTATTATTTGACAAATGAGTATAGCTTAAAATATTGTAATATCAATCAATCATTTCAAACAAAGCTCCGATAGAGGGCTACGTATTACTATAATATTGTAGTATTTTTGTATATTGATTGCGATGTGACAAAAAAATACTAGGTACCTACAATTATTATGAAAATAAGACAGATAACATAATATTACTTAGGTAGGTACCTACTAACATTGTTTTTGTTTTGGAATAACTTTCACGTTACAGTGAAAATATCTATGGATTAGATAAACATGACATATTATGTTACGTCATCGACAAAACCTACCAGCATAAGTATTATTAGTTGATACAATATTATGAAAGTTATATTATTTATTCGCTCAGGGGCGCACACAAGGGAGGTTTCGGATTCGGAGCTCCCCTATAACAGAAAAAAAAACTACATAATTCTGAAAACACTAATGGGAAAAAATACGCAATAGAAGAAATCTTTTTTGAAAAAAGTAAAGAACTAATGACTAAACCAAGAGATGTCACGGACACGAAGCTTTCGAGATGTGGCTGTATGGGACGCATCCTCAAAATACGTTGGACTGACCGGGTGACAAATGTTGAAGTTCTCAATCGAATGGGGAAGGACCTTGGAGGAAAGTTCTACGTAGTATCAACACCAGGAAACTACAGTACCTCGACCACATTATGAGAGGACAAAAGTACACCATTCCCCAACTTGTCATTAAAGGAAAGATCAATGGTAAGCGTAGCAGAGGACGGTGCCGCGATTCGTGATTCATGATTGGTACGAGTGCAGCTCCACTGAACTGTTCCGGGTAGCAGACGACAAATCTAAGATCGCCTTGATGGTGGCTGACCTCCGCTAGGGGATGACACAATAAGAAGAAGAAGGCACCCGGCAGGAATCGAACCTGCGTATCTTGTGTATCGCGCCCTTATGCATTACCACTATGCTACGACTGACATGCTTAATTGCGACAAATTTTAACTATTGGCCTTCTGCTAACCTGCTCATAAGCGATCTCCAAATTGGGTCTCCGACCTTACTTTTTTCAAAAAAGATTTTTTCTATTGGCAACTTTTTACAATCTTGTGAATTATACGTTGAATAAAAGAAATAGTTAATTAAGAAAACTACAGATTATTTCATGTGAAATAAATAATACTTCATCTTCTTCGTCGCCAGAACCGTAACCCTGAAATTTTTCAGTCGGATAGCCTTCTCAAAGTGTTCTGCCCGATCCTCTCGGCGTTATATTATGGCACGTAAGTTCTTTGTGAGTGAAACACTGGTGGCACAAAAAAAGATACGTCGTAAAAGACACAAATGGATATTGACGATCCTAATAATTCTGCGACAGGTCGGAATAACTCTTAGCCGGCCCGCACATCTAAACTCGTCCGACTGCAACATGTCGATGTGATTTTATTAGCATTCATAAAACATGTGTAACTAAATATACCGCCCCACACCACATGATTGCAAAATTAAAATGTCAGTATCAAACTAAAGTTTGAAAAAAAACAACACAAACAATGACCCTTCCAAACCAATCTGCTCCGCACCACACTCGGTCTCAATAGAGTGTAACATGAGGCCCTACGTTTGATGTGAAGCATCATCAGTTTTTTTTAAATGGTGTCGCATTCAGCAATTTTCACCCGACATGTAGCGCATATATAATCCCGAAATGTTACACTTCGTCATTCACGGTGTTAGCTTGTCATCTGACGTCACTGTCTCAACATGGTCTGTTGCGTGTTGCACCCAGTTTAGTTTGATTTATGACTATATCCCTGTCAAGACGATTTTCAATGTGCGTCTAAGCTTAGATGAGCACCCGTTCTTTAGCTGCAGGCTATGTATTAATCGCTAGACTCAAAGTGCGGGGTGTCCGCGGGGTAAATGAGAAAGTCAGTGGCACCTGTTAGATTTTGTTACCACCGCCTTAAAAAAAACGATACCTATTAGATTATAATGCATAATTTTTCGATATGGACCCCCCATATCATTTTTCTCTGTGCATGCCTGACGGCGTTTTATAAATTCAAATACAAACCAAAGAAAGTGTAATATAAAAATAAAACCATTATCGAACAATAATACTCGAGAATAATTTTATTGTTACAAATATGTAAGTAGGAATAGGACACATCCCCATGAATAGAATATGAGGGCAGAATATTAATAATTATCCGGTGACGAATTTGGAGCGTCGATTATAATCCTAAACTTTCCGACAATCGTACTGAAAAAATCGATACTCGGAACAAAGAAAGCTTACAAATTCGCGAGCTTTTTTTACTGTAGTACGAAGCTTCTTTATTTCCACTTAGCTTAGAAGTGAACATAATAACGAATAGTAGAACTAATGTCTACATGCCTAACGTAAATAAGAATAGTACGAGGGTGGGTCAATAATTCCTTAGAAAAAAGCATTAAAACAGTTTTTATTTTTGTATTTTTTTTTATTTCTCAACATAATCTCCTTGGAGCTCAATACACTTGGTTAGACGTTTCTCAATTTTTTTTAAACCGTCAGAAAAATAAGTTTTCGGAAGGTCCTCAAAATAAGCATTTGTCCGATCGATGACTTCTTCATTTGAAAAAAAACGTTGTCCACTTAGCCATTTTTTTAAGTTTGGGAAAAGGAAAAAGTCACTGGGGGCTAAATCTAGCGAATACGGTGGGTGGTCGACCAATTCGAACTTCAATTCTTCAATTTTAGCCATTGATCGTAAACATGTGTGAACACGGGTATTGTCCTGATGAAAGAGGATTTTTTTCCTGTTTAAATGAGGCCGTTTTTCTTCAATTTTGTTTTTTAGCTGGTCCAATAAAGATGCATAATAATCCCCTGTTATTGTTTTTCCTTTTTCCAAATAGTCAACGAAAATAATTTCACGTGCATCCTAAAATACAGTAGCCATAACCTTACCAGCTGATTTTACGGTTTTCGCCTTCTTTGGACATGGTTCGCCTTTCGCAATCCACTGCTTTGACTGTTCTTTCGTCTCGGGAGTATAGTGGTGTATCCATGTTTCATCTACAGTCACAAAGCGACGAAAAAATTCATCCGGATTGCGTTGCATGAGCGACAACAGGGCTTTAGATGCCACCACCCTATTGCGTTTATTGTCGACTGTGAGCAAACGCGGCACCCATCTTGCAGAAACTTTTTTCATGCCCAATTTGTCATGTAAAATAGAAATGACGCTACCTTTTGAGATCCCTGTAACCTCAATTATCTCACTCAACTTTAATCTTTGGTCACTTAACACCATATCGTGGATTTTATTGATCATTTCTGGTGTAGTCACCTCTACAGGACGTCCTGAGCGTGGTTCATCCTTTGTTGATGTACGACCACGTTTAAATTCATTTAACCAGTTATAAATAGTTGCAAGTGAAGGAGCAGATATGCCGTGAACTAAATCCAACTCATTTTTTATTTCCTTTGCTGTTAACCCTTTTATATTAAAATGTTTAATAACAGCTCTAAACTCAATTTTCTCCATTTTCCATTTTTCCATTTTCCACAAGCAATTTTTTTTTTAAATGTACGAGAAACACACAACAACCCGACCAATCTGATTGAAACTTCGCAGCATACTGAATCGGTAGTGCCGCTGCATGAAAACAAACCGCTTACAGTACTAGTCGCGCCACCTGTCGGCTTTTCTAAGGACTTATTGACCCACCCTCGTATGTAGTAGTAGAAGTGGTATTTTATTGATTTTATTATTTATTTATATATTTCCATAATCTAAAACCCCTCCTCTGCAATTGACATCAAAGGGACTTTAACGTGGATGCATACTCATCTTTTTAGTTGTTGCGGGGTGTGATTCTATGAAAGAGGTACTCAGTGGCGAAGGGTGAAGATAGGCTGCGGAGATCCGACATAGATACGAATAGTGCACACTTAACTTTGTCAGTCATAGTTATTTGTTTTCATTGAGCATGTAATACAAATTGCTGATGGTTTTAGTTACTTTTTAAAATTCAATTAAACCCTGCCTAATCCAAACCATAAAAACGGACGTAGGCTTTGGAAATCCGACTAAAATAGTGTACACTTTATCAGTCGTATTTATTAGTTTTCATTGAATTAAGACCACCAATTGTTGCAGATGGTGGGGGTTAGTGTTTAATTCAATTAAACCCTGTGTAAACCAAGCCATAATATATTTAAAAAACTATAGATATAAAATATCTATAGTTTAATTTAATGGCATAATTTGAAATAGTTTATATATAGACGAATATTTTTTATCTATTATGGCTTAGTTTTCGCCGGGTTTGATTGGATTTCAAAAAATAACCAACATCATCTGCAACTTATATTCTTAGTTCGGTGAAATCAAATAATATGACTGATACGTTTAGATACGATACGATAAGTTTAGCATGCACGAATTATGTCGGACTTCCACAGACTACCTCCACCCTTCGCCACTGATGAAAATCGATATTTTTACTTAGTATCTAAGTTTTACGTTGGAATCAGTGGCTTTCAGATTATTTTTATTGTGTGGGGGCGTCAAAATCGACCAGTGCCTCGGGTCTTTATATCTCCAAACACTCCACTGATGTAGCCTATTACAATTTCTTTTCATCCTACCTAAAATTTTTTTCTATTTCCATTAATTTGTAGTTAATATTCAAATCGAATCAGATTTTTCTTTCCGTACACATCTCACGCTAACGAACCGCGAGCGATGAGTAGTTTTTAATCCTGCATATTGCATGTCATTCACTACTTATTATTGAAAAGCTTTTAAGGGAATTGACACTTCTCTCAGTCGTGTTTATATTGTCACCGGTAAATGCGCATACCTGCATTAATTATATTATAATTAGGTACATAATTACAACGCATACTAGCTCGAAAAATAGTTCGTGGAATAGCTTTATTTGGTTGTGTTTCCTTTGACGTTGCACAGCCAAGGAATTGAAAATTTTTGGGAAGAATTACAAGAAATCTTAAATAATAATGGAAAGGATATCTTTGATTAAAATATTTTTTGGTATAACTTCAAACATTCTTAAAATACCGCATTATTTGTGGTAATCAAGTACATTATGAAGAATTTCCGTCTTTTTGTGTTGACATGAAACTGAGTATGAAATGTCGTATATTATATTGAACGGTACTGGAAGCGAAAAAAGTGTAATGCAGGGGTCGGCACCGTGCCCAACTAATAAGTCTCTAAAGGGCCTAAAGTAATGCTTGGTCACGGCTGTCTTACCAATAAGACAGAGTGCTAGAGCCTGTGAACATTTTAGGCCTTGTGAACTTTTAAGGGCCTCCACGCAACGTAGTGCGCAAAAGTAGCGGGCGTGTATTACGCCATCTTTGGCTTAGCGGCGTTGTACGGTGACACTGGTGTCGAAATGCAATGGTAATGCAATGATTTTCTCAAAGCCTGGATTTTTGTGATTGTTTCACTTATATTACTAAATACTCTATTGTTAAACTACAATAGTATCATTAGGCATCTACGTAGACCTGTTGTGTTGTTAAAAAGGATATATATTTAATTAAGATCTTATATTTCAATTAAGTATAGTATAAATTTTCTTAATCATCGCTTCTTAAGATGTAATTTCCTAATTAACTGTCTGTATACGACATACCATATTAATCACATATTTTATTTATTTAAGAATACAAAAGATTGTGGACATAATAAATCTAAATTCATAACGTACACAACATAAGATTTACATTATAAGTCAAATATTACCCTCACAAGAGGGAAGAAGAGAATATAGAAAAAAATATAATCACAATAATACTTAATAATAACAAAAAATAAAATAAAATCAAAACATACTTAAGTACAATTTAATACTTACAGAAAAATAAAGTTTCAAAAACAAAATGCAAAATACATCATTGAAAATAGTCTTTAGGGAGCGCATTTACTAAGCTCAGTTAAGTGATATGTTAGAATTGCCTGAATCTGAAGAAGTTAACAATAATAACATCACGAATTTCGATCTTTCATCGTGCTAAAAATGTTAAGGTAAAAATTTCAGATCGACGCTTCTAAAAATAAGGGACTATGTTGAAATTCATCAATGCTAGGTACTTAAAACAGATTTGAGCCTAGACTAAGCCAAGATACACATATTCACGACCAAATAAACACTGTATACAAACTGTTTATTTGCGGACATCTGCTAAGATTTAAAATCTTTTAATGCAAATATACATTTTTTTGTATTCCACCTCGGATATTAAACATTGTTCACGTACACTTTACAGCTATTCTTAGTCTTAACTAGATTTAATTGCTTAAAGACACCAATAACTGTCGCATAAGATCAAAAATGGTACGTTTACATCTGACACTTATACCGTTATACTTATTTTATGTGTCTGACATAAAATTTCACTTACTGTTTACACCTGCATGGATCTGACATAAAATTCTCGTATACTTCTCGTTGAAATAAAGTCTCTACACTTTATTCAATGCAACATTTGGAATAAATATATGCGGTATTTACATATGGCATTGTAAATTATTCGGACACTTATTTCGTATACTTCTCAAAAACGTTATATCAGTTGTCAGTTGTCAATATGGGAATGTCAAAAAAAAAGAAAATAGCAGCGAGTCTTTTGGCAACAAAAATGAGGAAAAAACGGCTAAATGGATGCGGGAATGGATTCAGCGACGAGAAGAACTAGGTGCTTTCAGATGTCAGAGTTTAAAATCGAAGATCCACCTCAATTTGTGAACTTTAGTTTGCAAGATTGGACCTTTTGCCAAAAAACAAGACACACAATTTAGAAATGCCATAAGTGTAGAAGAACGATTAACAGTAACATTGCGATATCTAGCAACTGGTAAGAAGTGAATCGTCATTGCATATTCAAAATATTATCGTAATACGAGTGCAGTTGTGGGCCAAAATGAATTAATATCATTTGAAGCGCATTTTTTCTTCACAGAGTGCATCAGAATTAATCGTATGTGCCGAGAACAAGCGATATTTTATTTTCGCACAAAATCCATAGAACACGGCACATCCGATTTATTTATCACTGTCATGATTTTTGACAGATCGCTACAGTACATTTATTTACATAAGCGTTGGGCATACATTCACGATGTATGATAATAATTATTTGTCCGTTGTTTTAGAAATACATATACCTATGCACTTCACTACCTGTCAAACTACGAATAATGTGTCAGGTACTTGACATAAAAGTAGACGGTGGCTGAACTTCGGTGATATGTCACTGCAAGTTCGGACTTGTCGTATACGCGGTGTTTACATTTGCGTATATAAGTAGATTTAATATAATTACTGTTTACATACGTAAATATGACGATATAAGTGTCAAATGTTAACGTACCATAGACAGTTTCAAGTGTGTATTACTTTATATTCGAGAATATAATATTATACACGCGCGTTTACGATTTAATTCATAAATGAAATTACTAATTAACTGCAAACCACACAAATAATTTTAAATTTGACGCAATAGTATGATTCCGTAACAGGAAAATGTGACTGTCGTTTCTTTATTGCTACTATCATGGTCGTGATTAATTCATTAATTCCTATGACTTTGTAACAGCTGTTTTTTGCAGAGGAAATGGTTAGTGGTTTGACAGATTATTGACATGGATTCCAATAATTATTTTTAGTTTATTATCCGTATCATTTGCCTCGTTTGTGTGATTCTGGCGTGTCGCTGTAATTAATGTGGTAACGAGATATCGTAGCCATTAATCTCAGAGCAACAACAGTTTTTTGTTTTGTTTTAATAACACCGTTGATAAATGTTATTTTATGACTGCTACAATGATCCAACTGCGTGTCACATTGGTACGTTTTGTTCCCGAATGAAAATCACACAACGGCTAGGTATGTCAGATAGTCATCGTTTTTGTGCGCATGCGCGAATCCAGAACTTTTTTTTATAGTTTGTAAAAAAATAAAATGTCAAAAACGGTGATTTGACACACACTTTTACAATTTTCATTTCTCCATTAAAATTATGTTTGGTTATACCGTCTAATAATCAGGACCGGTTTCGTCCACTTCAATGAGACATTGTCAACTGATCCATAAATGACCAATATTGTAGGTATATTTTTAATATTGTCCTGATCATTATTAAATTATGTGGAATAAGTACTTCATATTGAGTTTTATTTTATTTAATACAATATAATATCTAATTGTAAATTAGTACCATTAATAAATAGTATAATAATTGTAACTACTAAAGCCTTAAACGAGAGTAGGTACAAGATACATGTGATTTATGAGCGGCATGCACAATCTAAGATTTCGATCCTAAGGATAAGTCGCCGAAAAGGATGACTTAACTATAGACTATACTGAGTATAGAGTTAAGGAATCCTTAACCATAGACAACTTTTGTTATAAACACGCCTCTTTCCGTATTACCATTTTACCACTGACAGCTGCTGTCAAAATAAATTCGCGTGCTATAAAACAGTCCATACACTCATATTCATTTAACAATTCATCTCAATATGGATATTGATAGTGTTAATTCGTTTGGCATGTACTTGCAGTATATTATTTTACTTGTATACGCCAGCCCGCAGAAATACAAGATGCCAGATGATAAAATGACACTTGACGCTAGTGTTACCATGTTAAAAAAATATCTTACGGTGCCTGTGGAATCACGTATAATGACTTATAACGGAAACATAAGAGTATTATAATTAAATATTAATATGTATTTAGAGTTATTGCATTTATAAAATGCAGTTGTCATATTTTTGTCATCGTTTAACAATTATAAAATAATTTACCTAAACTATAGGAAAGAGAATTTTTGAATATGGTATTATTTTCAATAGAAATGATCTTAACTAAGGACAATGTTTCTGCATAGTGTTTTCTGCTAAGGAAATTTTAGTTATGACAAATAATGTTTCTGCATTCCGCTCTAATATTATAATATTTATGTACATAGGTATTTATGCGTGAAATTGGGCTCAAACATATAGCATTATTTCCTTGTATAAAACAACATTGTTTTATGATTTGTATAGCACCGTATTTAATTTGAATATTTTCGTTTTAATTATCTTCTTTCAAAGACTAAAAACTTTAACAATTAATTATACTTATACATCATTTGAAAACACCTCACATATATAGTAGGTACGTACCTAATAGAAAGAAAAAAATACGACGCCTAAATGAACCAGAACCTACCTGCATTCACTGAAATAGTGTCAATGTACTTTACCCATTTAGCCATTTGTGAGGCCTATTTAATTACAGACGAAGTTAACTAGTAGTACAGATTGCATTAATTTTGTATGTTCAATGAAGGAATGTTACATTCTCTAATCATGCAAATTATTCGTTGATAAAAAAATAGTTTATTAAAGTAATAAATACTATATCGTTTGATAACCAGAAAGGCTTCATTTAAAGAATGTTTTTTGCAATCTTTAATCGCATATTTGACTAAAAATTCAGTTTACTTAGTCATCGATGCAAGCTTACGAATAATATAGGTAATGTGGTTTGGTAACTCACTCGCACTCTGGTATATCAGCCACGCACATCTCCTTGGAGACCAGCTGCCTGCTGCACTCGAACATCTTGACCTTCTCCATCGGCATGGTGTACTCCCGCGTCCTCATGCGGAGACCCTTGCCGCACGTCACTGAGCAGGCGCTCCACTGGCCATATTCAGTCACTCCGCACTCGGCTTTGTAAAGGATAAAGTGGTTGACAGTTTAGGTTTAGTTGTTATCAATATCGTATAATGGTTCAATGTACTATCGGTCCTAACGTCGCTTCAATAAACTGATAGTAAACTGGGGATCAATGCATATTGAAGCTTCATAAATATGGATCCACAGGATTGTTTTGAAAAATATAAATATTATCAGTAAAACTATATAATTATAGTTCATTGGTTGTGATAATGATAATATTAATTATATTATGCCAAATATTTACAGGCTGACGATTTTATTTCGGCTAGCTTAATTGATAAGAACACTTACGATGTTACGAGTTCGAATCCTAGTCAGCTCAACTTATTTTTAGGATTTTTTACTAATGGGTATGTTTCTGAAGTTTTTAAATGAAGTAAACTGTGGATCTATTCTATATACATGGTGGCTATCGACGGTAGTTTATCGTATTTATGTATTTAGATAGTTAATTCTCATAATAAGTTAAACGTCTAAACCAGGGGTTCACAAACTTATTCGACAAAGCGACAATTTTGAAATCAAAAATAAGGCAAAAAATAAAAAAAATAAATTGTTATATTTTTAACTAAATATACTTACATCATTATTTATTATTACTCTTATTAATATAAGTACTTACTAAAAAAAAATATTTTTGTTAATGGGATTGATGCAATTGTTTGTTTGAAACTAAATCCTGCAATCTAAGCTCAATTTTTCTGAACCGTTCATTCTTGCCAGAGGATATTTAATTGCAAATATAATTTTTATTATTCGATATGAAAAATAAAAAATAATACAAATTTAAAATAACTTTCGCGGGACACATCAAAAAGTCACGCGGGACACACTTTGTGAACCCCTGGTCTAAACTGTCAAAAATTGTATGTTTAACAGCTCCTCTCTTGGCTGTGTTAACGTTTAGAGCGATATAGATTAATAGTTTGTAATGTTCACAATATGTAAAAATAAATAAAATTTCAATTAAAACTAAACACAGTTTTGACAATTATTTACACGGCTAACTTATGATGATAAATTACCGTCGATATCCGCCGATAACCGCCTTGTATATATAACAGATCCACTTGTCTAGTGATTAAGTTGGCTACAGATTAACACTTCTACTATGACATTCCATTATAATTTACAATTCACATAAATAGTTAATTACAATTATAATGATTATATGGGTAGACATTTCCGAAATAAGTATTGAGTACCTAAATGTCCTAAATGCATAAAATTTGATAGTGTATAAATTAAATTTGACATTTCATGCATCTCACATATTTCCGTATCAAAACAGATATTTTAATGTATCATTTAGCTATAAATAGCTGCGAAAAGATATTTCCTTGTCAATTTTATGCAGGAAGCCTAAAAAGTAATAGTATTGACATTTTTTTTAAGATTAATAATTACGTAAAACACCGAGAAATTTGTAAGATAGTTATGTACAAAAATAACGAGAGCCGCCTTTTTTATTGGAGCTGCCAATAGAAGATGAATATTATGATCACACGTACAATTAATTGTTTGAATCTAATATCGAACTGCCTTCAAAACTCCTTATATTATGAAATGCGTAACATTGTAAGACTCATTATATCAATAGCCAAAATCATTTAATAAATTAAATTGTGTTTCTCGTCAGTTAGTAGGTACCCTATTTAGATTTCATTTCGGGTCTTACTATAAAATAAAATATACTTTGTAACTCCTAAAGACGTTTCTAGATATATTATAATATGCGGTTTTTTTTTGTGTCGGCACTGTGTTTTATTTAATCCAGTTTTTGCGCGTTCCGAGACCTGTTTTATCTTCGTATAAATCTGATCACATTATTAGGTATTATGATAGAATGTAATTGATGCCGAATATTCAGTAGTTTTTTCTTCTTTTCAAAATAATATACTTACGCTTATTTAAATTTAACTTGTAGAATGTCAGGGTTAATGTATTGAAGTCATCGTTCAGAAATTGTTTATTTATATTGAGAAATAGCATGTTTATTCAAATTAATTCGGACATATAATAATTGCTGAAACGTAACCTAACCACAATAAGAGTATTAGATGATCTTGACTGTATGTTTGCAAGTTTTGTAGATGGAGTTATTGATTATCTGAGTGTTGTAACTATTGAAAGACGACAATATTGTCCCAGAAGATAGAATAATATGGAACAATGTATGTTGGGAATAATGACCATTGATCGCAAACACACTTCTGAAGAACAATACACTTTCAAGAAAAACCAAAACAACATTATAGTAAACTCTTCTACGCCCAGTATTAATGTATGGATCAGAATGTTGAACAGGATGAGAGAAATATGGATATCTTTGAGATGATAGTTTTGAGAAGAATCTTTGAGGTTATTCAAGAAGACACCATTTGGAGGTCGAGATATAATGAGGAGCTGTGCACACTTTATGGTAGTGAAAAGATCGTGGCATATGAAAATGCAGTGACTGCGTTGGATCGTCCACGTGTATAGAATGGCGGAGGGGATATGCCAGCAAGGCGAGTTATGTACGCAAACCCCGAGGGCAAGAGCCTGGATAGCCTAAATTGAGATGGATGGACTGTGCTACAGGAGATTGAAGAATGCTCAGTCAAAGCAACTGGAAGGGGTCGGCGCTGGATCGTCTAGGATGGAGAATGTTTTGAATGAGGCCAAGACCCACTAAGGGTTGTAGTGCCATAAATTATGGCGATAGCTAGACGTGGGAACTTTCATTGTTCATTAAATTTCACCCAAGAAATTTCAATTTAAGTAAATACCTATATAGCAGTTATAAATACTAAAGGTCAATCTCGACCATGAACAATCATACGTCATGAACAATGAATATTTTATTAGAAATGCCGTTCATTACTAAACTTGTGTAAACTGCCTATATGAGTAATTAAGTACCAATTTGGATGTATTTTTTTCGACTCAAAATGCAAGAAATAATATGCAGTCAAATAAAATCAAGAGATAGCCGAAGACATAATAAAGCTTTACAAATTAAAGTGGCATTTTCTATCATGATTCATGATCCTGTTTCACGAATAGCAAAAAATGTTGCTATAATTTAATAATTTTATGAGTTAGAATAGAAGTCTTTCAGGGCCCTCTTAAATCTACTGACGAATCGATTGCGTCATCTGCTTCAAAAAAAATCACCGCTGATTCAATCATAATTAATTTCCACTGTAAAATCATCATTCATGACGTGACATTTTACCCATTAGACTTTATACTTTACTATTACTAAGTAAATAGTTTTAAAACTAATCAAACGTCATAAAATACGTAACTATCATTATTACATCATTTAATGAGTTTTGTTTGTGGAGTACACGTCATCATAAATACATGCAATTTGTGTGTAACTTTATAGCGTATGATTAGTGGCCGTAACTATATTCAATGACATTGTTCGTGTCACATAGTGGTTCATTTTATAATATAATCACTGTAATTAGATGAAAAAAAAACTGAAGAGGGAAGGAAGTGTCCATTAATGACAACCCATTCACGATTCAGCTAGTGGGCTTGTTTGCATTACTGTAACACAAAATACGTAATTCAGTTCGAATTCAGATATATAGTGTACCTTCTATAATAGGCATCGCTATACAAACTGAATTTTAGATAAGCAATGTCCATTTGAAGCTGACGAAACCGGTCTAGTTTAATAATAATAAAAGTGGAATTAGTTACTAGCGTTTTATTTAATTATTAATACAATGAATATATCCACCATGAATTGACTGCTAACGCCATTAAAGGAGAAAAAATACCCAATAAACACAATATAAGCATCGCCTGTGTGTTTGTTTGTTCGGTTATATTACAACCAGCGCTTGAAATGGAAAAGTTTATGAATCGGAGCGCTCGATAATTATCCGAAAATATTTAAGTATGCGAGTTTTTTGTTACCTTAGCTTAGTTAGACGAATAAATGTAATATAATTATAGTCTTTATATCTGATATCCACTACTACTAAATATTCGGGAATGCAATGTTTTTCAGCTCCGCAGGCGAAATAAATTATTTTTATCTAAATATGCTGTCAAAGGCGGTATTATTGTCCCTTCTTTTATCTGCCGCATATAATCAGTGTATTTGTAAATATAATTCGATAACCGTAGTAAGCGGGGGGAAAGGGATCTACATACAAGAGCGGGGGGGGGGGTTATTTCCTTAGATGGACGTAGTGACGTATTGGCCAGAATATAATGTTATGGTCTATTTGTATTATAATTATTAATATTTGGAATTATTTTTCCTAAATACAAATATTGGGTTCACTTTTAATATCAAACCATAATCCTGGTTCAATGATGATGGCCGGAGGCTTAAGCATCGGCTTATAACGTGGGTCCCAGGCTCGAATCCTGATAAATCTGACAAATACACATACCTATTGTTTTTCAATCAGTCATGGACCTAATAGGTTGAGGAAGTGGCTAACATCAATTCCTCAACCTATTCTAAGCCTACACGCTGTGGAAGCCCATATTATGATCTTATTAAGATCGGACATGTCTTTTTTTTAAAAGTGGGGTGCCAAAAATGGCATTGGTTCGATTTGCATTGATCGAATCATGCGGCATTTTGGATTTGGGGACATGTTAAATTATAAGCAACTAATTGAATGATTCCGAGACACTCACATGGTTTTAATTAAACAGGTACTGTTTTTGTATATAATATACTTTATTTTGTACTACATTATCTAACAATGATGTCAGTGCTACGCAATTGCATAGTGAAACCTTTCCCCTTAAACCGATGCAATACTAACGGCGTGACGAGGCGTCAGGATCCTCGACTGTCTCCTGTGCCAGCTCTTGCAGTTGTTCCTCGTCGCATCCCCTCGGTGTGATGCTCTGCCTCGTCAGGAACAGTCTGGCCAGTGGGTTCATCTCATCCTTAGTCATATCGTAGAAGGGCGCACGCGGGTCTTCCGGATACTTCGTGGTGATACGGTACATCTTCTCGCGAGGTTTTGTCTCCGTATTAGGTGACTGAAAAAAATTTTAAGTAATCCGATAATAATATATTGGATAAAGACTTAATAGAATGATAGTTGTCGTTTTCCAGCGCTCGAAATGGACAGGAACGCAAAATAGCGCTCCGGTTTGGGAATTAAAATTAAAATCAATACATACTTACATTAACTTACATTTTTTAATAAAGTTTAATAAAAAACTTGACATATCATACACATCTATTTCTACAAATAATAATAAGATTTTATGTTGTTTTGGTATAAAGTTTTTATGCTATCTTAATACAACAAAAATTCTGATTAATGAGACTATTGTACCATCCATGGCAGCATATTTCGTAAAAACTGTTTTTTTTTTTTTGCCTACGGTACTGAAAAAAATTACCTGATTAAATCTTTAGTGGTAGTGCGTATTAGATCTCTAAATACTATTATTTAATTTATTCGTCTAAGGTACGTATGTACTGTGGGCAGTATGTAGATATACAAGGTATATAACAAAAAAACTCTTACACTTTAATATTTTCGGAATATTATCGAGGGCTCTGGTTAATAAACTTTTCTATTCTGAGCGCTGTTTTTAACTAATTATTAGATTCAACAAATAATAACTATATAATTCTTTTGTAAGATTCGATCTATGGGTTGTCAAAAACATATTTTTGGTCGTCATTAATCATTACAGTTAGAAACTGCCGTAGCGAAATCCTTTTTCTTTGGTAACAACTACGTGCTATGTACCTAGATAAACTTGGATAACGACAAACACCGCACGTATCATTAGGTACATAATGAAAATAAAAATGTAATCTTTGCTATCATTTTATTTTTATCAAACAATTATACAATGTAAACCGTAAAGGTATAACTAGTTCAAAAGCGAGAAGGTAATCGATTATAGAAAAATAAATTTAATTACTGCTATTTTTATATATTAGAATTAGCTTGCCTTCATATCCCACTTCTGACACCAAAATAAAATATGTTAATTGCGAATAGCTTCATCAAGAAGCTATTCCCTAACATGACAACAATGGGGTGATGTGAACGCTTGATGCCAATTACTAAGGCAATACTTAATAACAATTTTGCACCGTATAATATTGCATTTTACATTAATAGTACACTTGTAATTAATTGACATTAAAGAAATCGACAATCACTTTGTTGTCTGGATTTCGAGATGAGACTGTTCACCATATTACCTAAGAATTTCGATCTTTCTAATGTCAATAAATAAAATTACAAGTGAGGCGTCTAATTACAAAAAGCGACAAGTCCACAATTCAATATTTTCGGGAAAGAACGATTTTATGTTTCAAGCTTCAATTATTTGTATTAACATGAGATTATTTTTCTTAAATGTAATCAATATAGGCAAATTAAAATTGGACATAGCGCTATTTGTATCTCACTTTTAAATTTATTCCGCATAAGGCACATATTTCCGTGGCACTGTCATGAGTTTACCAGATGCTACAGCATGGGAGACGCCCTTTTCAATATTGAACGTTCCCTTATTGGTTGACTTAAACACGCGCGAAATCAACCAAGCTTTAAATATTGTGAAACACGGACTTGGCTCTTTTTGTAATAAATCGAGACTTAAAATGATTTTTTTCATAGGGTTATGTCGCGTTTTGGAATTTATAGATCAATACATATTGTGTAAAATTATACAAAGAATACTTGCGTATTTTTTCTCGATTTTGACCAAATGTGGACTTATCGTTTTTTGGAATTAGACGCCTCATTGTAATATTAATGTTAAAACCCCCTATGTGTTGTAAAATGGTTATTATCGCGTCCAGTGTTTCGCCATCTCAACGTTGTCATATAATAATATGGACTACATAACTATTTAATTTAATCATTATTAAACTGAATAATCTTTTAGAAGTAATAATCCATTCACAAACTCACAAAATTCACAAAATACTTTCAATAGACATTTCTTAGCCTAGGAAAAATGATGATTAATTTTAAAGATACTTTTAATTTCGTCGTCTTCAAATTTGAATTTGATTATCTACGTCTGAAATCTGTGAACAGCGATGTGTCAGTGAATTCATGGAATCTCCGCAATTTATGGCTATCCGAAATGTTGTGATGTAATAACATTAATTATAATCAGATTCTACTCTACATATTAATGTAACCGCGCGATTAGATTACAATTAATTAGTAAATTAGGCGATGATCGCGTGACGCCGTGTCATATTTCGGAAAGGCGCGGCTGCTCGGCCACAAAATATATCAGAATGAAACTTACGAGAAAGTTCGTGGTTATTTTGAATTTCGTGTTTTGACAGTTCGTGACAATGAACCGGCCGTAAAAACGCGTATACTTTGCGTCATTGCCTACTGCAATGACGTATTTGTAGTTTTTCAGTGTAAAATATTATGACTATCAAATCAACATGTTATTAAATTAAATTTATCAAAGAGGACTGCATTTTCATAATGAAAATTCAATACCGATTGTGACAACTGTGATATATAATATATTAAAATTAGTTATTGGATTTTGATAAATTAATATGTAACATAATATTATCGCGAATTAATCCAACGCGTGATCCAATATGGTTCAAATAGAAATGGGATGAAATCAGTCTCAGATAATTAATAAAACATTGATTTAGATAGCAAGGCGTTTTCTCAAAATTAGACGCCTCCTTAAAAATCGACGCTTTAGCAGCTTTAGCTTAAGGCCTTTAAAACGATCGTGACTACGCGACGCGAAGATTG
Organism: Rhyacophila brunnea; assembly: GCF_057557595.1. Lineage (NCBI taxonomy): Eukaryota > Metazoa > Arthropoda > Insecta > Trichoptera > Rhyacophilidae > Rhyacophila > Rhyacophila brunnea. Next base: position 38,170,651 of record NW_028233350.1, on the reverse strand, counting down.
TGCAAACGACGCGTGCAAAACAAAACATAATTTGTCATAAAAATTCAACATGCGTCCATTTAATGTTCTGTTTATTGTTATATTAGTAATAATATATTCATTGACATGTTTTCTTTTTTAAGTAAATGGGTAACGTTTTTTAGTCATCTTATCATACATGATTTAAGAATAATTATTCCCCCGACGCCATCACGAAAAAAAATTACGTGTTCACGGCTCGACTTTCGCTCTCCGATTGGCAGCCAGTCCGAAATTTCGTCGCACCTATAGTTGAAAATTATTTGCCGTTTCACTGAAGTATTCCCTTAAATGCTTAATTAAACATAAAACTGCGTGTGGCTCGTTGCTATGTTCTCCCAATCCATTTCTATAGGCTGTTAAGATCCGCCATAAATAGTGCACATTAAACTTTGTTAGTCATACGTATTTATTTTCCTTGAACTAAGGCTACAATTTACATATATTGTATCGGCTTGTTTTAAAAATATATTAAACCCTGCTTTACCAAACCATAATAGTTTTGGTATATTTTGGGCGATGGTTGGTTCATTTTTTTAAATTTATTAAGCCCTGCCTGAACCAAACTATACATAATAGATAAAAAATATTATTCTATATATAAAATATTCAAAGTTATGTATGATTTAATTGCATAATTTTAGATATTTTATAGAGAGACGAGTATTTTTTGACTTTTATCTAGTATGGCTTGGTTTTTGCAGCGTTTACGACTAACCAACACCATTTGTAAATTGTAGTCTTATTTCAATGAAAACAAATACGTATGACTGACAAAGTTTAGTTTTATCGAAATTCTAATTATTATCTGTTCTGTGGAATTAACTTAATATAAGTATTAAAAAATCTTCAAATTTTTTTGTTTTTCTTACTGCGGTTTTTTAAAGCTGAGTAATTCTCTTTTTTATGGTTAAATAAAATCTTGGCAGCCATTAACAGTTCATAATGTCGATATTAAACAATGTGTTCGTGTATATTATGTATTAGCATGTTATATTAAAATCGACAAAAAGCAGATGCCTGAAGTACAATTTTACAGCTTTCGGCCGAGGAAGATAGCAACACTGTCCAAAGTTCCGTTTTAAATATATGCGGAGCTATTTAATCTTTCTCAAACTGTTGAAAAATAAGCCGTGCCTATTATTCACACCACTGACTGTTTATTATGATAATCGTTTATAAATAATTATATTTCAATCCAAAATTCCGTACGTTTTACCAAAGAAAATATAAACTACAATAAATATTCGATACATTTTAACACTGCCCATTATACGCCCAAATGATTCTTAATCGTCAGCTGACTCAATTTATTGTACGAATTGTATTTCCAATTGTTATTATCGAAATTAAGCTATTTATTATACACAAAACGCCTGTCTCCAATATTGATTTTTGCTATTTTACATAGTGCAGGTACATTAATTCATTATTTGACAAAACCTTTTTATGAAATGAAAAGGATTTATTAACCTACTTAAAAAATACACCACTCTGAAATTAATCAACTACCTATTTCGTTTTCATTGGAAGTTTTCTATACAAAATGTGCTCTCGAAAATCTGCAATTTTGTATGTTTTACAAGAGCTTGCTTTCACCATATTATACGTCATATAAATGATTTGCATGCATTGTATTATAACAGATGTCATTATTATAAAATATACAATAAATAATAGGTAGGTACTACCTTCAATAATTATTTTTGACATAATACATTTAGATACACAGTTTCAGTCTCTAATATTATAAAATATAACTTTATAATAGGAAATACCATAATATTATTTCCTTTTATTAAAGATTCATCTATGGCAGGGGTTCCCAACCTTTTTGTACTCTAGAGCACATTCTAAAATATCGGTAGGGTGGCGGGCACCACCTATTTTTAATCGACAAACTCCTTCCATAACTTCTCATTTAAGTGGATAATTCACATCAAAAATGGCATGAATTTAACATTATGTTTTTTCGGCACTGCAATACTACTACCACACAACAAACAGACGCATTTATTTTTCACATTAAAGAAACAATATGATTCCTCCCAGTCAGTGTTATAGGTTCGTTGTCTTTTACTCGGTCCACTCATTTTAGAACTATATAGAAGGAATATCAAAACTCCTAATTCGTGTTTCGTCAGACGAAGATGTCTCCTAGCTAACTGTCGCGACCCGAATGGGGCAGCAATCGAAATCACAATGACAACAACGCGGTTCCAGGCGGGGAATGCTATTTGCACATCACTCCTTGTACACGCCGAAAACTCGAACTGAGCCGATGATCGCCGAAGCAATCGGGACGGTACGAGCACGTGACTACTGTCATGTCCTTCGGCGTTCATCGGCTCAGTTCGTGGCGTTCGTTCACTTCGGGTTTTCTGCTTGTGTCAGGCTAGCGCGAAAATTCTGTCTCTGTCGAATAGTGGCGGGCACATACGAATCGTTCCGCGGGCGCCATGGTGCCCGCGGGCACGGGGTTGGGAACCCCTGATCTATGGTAAAGAGTGTTTTGCTGTGTTGCCAAATGAAATTTTCAAGATTGAGTAGATTCGAAAAATATATAAAATTAACGATTTTAATTGAAAAATAAATTAGTAGATTGGCCTTCGTTATAATCTCACAAGTGTCATCTAAAACATCACACAAATGTGACATTTAATCTAATACTAATTACATATTAGTATATTATCTAAAGTCATAAAGAATTTAAACTTATATGCGCCTGTCAATTATCTATTTTGGGTCAGAACTGTTTCCTCGTGTTAAGCCGATCAGGCAAGACTAGTCAATGCGCTCCCCAAAGACATGTTGTAATTTTATTTTACTGTCTAAATTTGTTTATGTTTTTTTTTGTTCTTTCTCGTGATGGTAATATTTTAATCTCATGTTGTGAACGCCCTGAATTTTGATTTGTTATGTCCACAATATTTTGTTTTCTTAAATAAATAAATGCATAAAATTTTAGTAAACATTGCAACACTGGTGGCGGTCACTTTCGACAGTTCTTTCAAAATGGAGGACGACAATAAATTAAACAAAATTATAAATTTAGAACAAGAAAACTATGAAATAATCGCCTCCCAGATTATAAAAAATAGAAGTAAAAGACAGTCGTTGTCTATTTTTTAAACCATTTTTTTAAATATGCCTTCTTTTGTTTTATAGAAGAATACTCTTATAATAACTGCTATGAAACATCATTGATGTTTTAATACCACCTTAGTCATTCTTTCTTACCATATAAGTAACTCCACTATCGGTGCCAGCATCCCATGGGTAAAGGTCAATGGTAAGATTTTCAACCCATGAGCAGTCTTTCAGGCAAAGATTCAGTCCATTGACGCCGACAACCCAGTCTGGAGTTGGTCCTGAAAGACACATGAAGATGTAAGTAATCTATAATTGGTCATTATGGATGGCAAATAAGATTTGATCGGTCACATCCTTAGACAAAATGCCGCTCCTAGGCGGTGCCAAAATGCCGCCTCATTTTTTATACAGTATTTTTTATCAACCTTCCATGAATCCAATATCTAAGAAATATGTTGTATGGTTAAATTAATAACAAGATATACCTACACCACTAAATTTAGATCCCATCTCTGCTTCAATAGACAATATTACGAGTCTACTGTTTCACATAGGTACATTTTAAAATACACCTGACAACGTCCAAAACTCGCAAGTGACTGTATGTACCAACCTATAATTCAAATATAATTCGCAAATTTGCATTCACCAATAACGTGACGTACATGGAGTCAACGGAAGTAAACTAGACATCGCGAACCCGACAAAAAAATATACATATAAAAAATACATTTTGTTTCCAACCAATTAGCTGTTTTTTTAATGGAAAGATATTTCCGTTATTACTAAGTTTAGGTAGCTATTTATATATATACCTAATGATTTATCTCGATTTGCCGCCCTTCGAGTAACTGCCGCCCCCAAGCGACGCTCAATCTGCCTACCCCCACGGGGCGTCACTGGATTTGATCAATGTGACAAAATCATTTAAAATTATATGCATTATACCCCGTGCCAAAATCTATGTACATGGTCACCACATCCTGAAGCGGGCCCCCCCTGCTAGATTAAGGGTAGTGTGATGGTTTACAGTAGCGTTTCCTAAATGGTATTCTGCGGAACCCAATAGTTTCGCGAAGTAAAATTAAGGTTATTCCATGTATTTTTAGTAATTTTTGTGTCCACATAAATAATTATCGAGTTTTCGGCATTCGGCATCATATAATGAAGTACCTACTGATCGCGACCACCTTTTAAGGTAGCCAAGTATCATGCGACCCCTCACCATATTGGATAAATAGCCAGTTTTATTAGTCAGAAAACAAATAAAAATAATTATAAAATTAACTCCGACATGTGAATCATCATTTAAGTAGATAATTATATCAATCATAATAATATCACATCAAATTGTATCGCACAACCATATATTTTTTATTGTGAATACTCATGAAGTAAAATAGACCGCAGGCGACTTTTATTATTAGAGAAAATTTGTGATATGTGTTTATATCACTTAGCAGCGCTATTTTACTTGAAGAACAATAACATTTTAAAATATATGATTGTTTGATGCAAATTTTGATTATTGTATGTCGATATTCGAAAACTTCTTAACTCAAGTGGATTTATTGAAAAATACAAAAAATCGCTAAAAATACACTGAACACCCTTAATTTTACCTGGAACGCCATTTTGAGAAAGATTCTGTATACACACTGCTCTTAACCCTAGCGATAGGTAGGGGGGCCGACAAATATCTTAGTCTGGGGGCCCGGATAGGGGGGTCATGATCTAAATACACAGATATTCCCGAATATTATGCGTTCGAATTCGTCAAACTTTGACTTCAATTTTAAAATTTGTCATTAAAAAAAAAATTGTATGTGTGTGTTTGTGGGGGGGGGGGGGTGTAGATTTACTGCACCGTATGACACCAACTCTGCACAGATGCTGATCCGTACACACAATATAAGAATATAAACACAACTCATAATAAATAAGGCAAGTTGTAATAATATGAGATACCTAGTACAACATAAAAATATATAAATTAATCGTACATAATTTGAAAACACGTGAGAAATATATAATTACTAGAAAAAATCTTTTTGAAGATAGGACAGAGATTAAAATAAATTATTGACCATCAATCCCCTATTAGTTTGACGGATAAGTACCGTACGCCAGTGTGCTGATTTCAGATATAAATACTTTAGTATAGGGATTGCAATACCTGTATTTCCAAAACCGGTATTATAGTATTTATCAATACCGAAATACCGGTTTTAAAAATCCAAAATACCGAAATTTTTGGTATTAAGAAACCACACTTGTTTACGTTTTTGGCGATGAATTTAATGTTATTTCTTCATTAGTTTGTACTGTATTTCCTATTCAATTGAGTGTATAAGTTGTGCTGATAAAATGCAAAATATTGACTGAATCCAACATAGGTGAAATAACAATAAAACACAATTCATTAAATATACACATTTATAAAATGTCTCGAAAAATTAACATAACTACTGATATTATTTCCAAATAAAAAACATCCGTGACACATGTTCAATTATTCTATAATAATATTGTTTATGATTGTACATGTGTTGAATTGAAGAAGCTTTTCCTGCAGCCGTGCTTATAACGAGCCTTTTTGAGGGCTTTAGTTGAAATTATCAATATATTATTCAAATTTTTGTTAAAATCACCAATAATTCTGCATTATTGTGATTAATACATATTTTTAAATGTCATCATAATAAATGTAGGTTTTTTTTCTATAAAATTACGTTTTTAAAGAGATTGTCATGGCTATATTTACCGATAAGTACTTTCGTCTCTGTTCTGGCAGAACACACTAACTGGAGAATACTAGTTTTGAGTAATTTGACTTTGAAGTTGTTAAAATGTTTGAAATAATCGTCTATCATGTGAGTTTATTAAGTGATCGTAAAAAGGATGACTTTTAAATAAAGACTGTTTATTTATTAAGAAGGTGTCCAGACGGTAAAATTTGAAATAAGGAACATTTTGGTACTAACTCAATATATCATTTTTTTCGAATTAGCGTTTTCTACCAGAACAGTGACGTTATGTTTTAACGAATACCGGTATTCAATAAGAAATACCGAAAATCGGTATTGATATTTTCATTCGGTATTGTAATCCCTACTTTTGTGGAATAATAATTATGATATTATATAGAGTATAATATAGTAAGTATAAACAACATTACAATTAAGTTGTGACAAGATGGACGTAAATATATAAGAAAAGTATGATGGCGGATAGAAAACGTGTTTTTGAAAATAATATATCTACTTTTTTTAATATTAGGCTCGATTAATTTCTGGAATGCAAGAGTCAAATTCAAAATGCTAAAAAATCAAGAAACTGGCGTTTAAATAAGAAACTAGTGTGTTATCCAAGATATTATCTTAGCATAGGTATCAATAGTATTAGATTATTGTTCATACCTGTCGACTTATTGGTTATTGGATCAACATAAATATCAAAGATAAGTTCCCGAAAGTATGATAAATTAGGATATAACTAAATCCGTGAGTAACTATTTTTGTTTTTCATATTATTTACTTTTTATTATAAGTATGCGATATGATAATTATTATTAGATTCTGTTATCTTATCTTTGGTTTCATTTTTTTATAACCATTATACTTAATATAGAATAAAATATATCGATTTTCCGTGTGGTAAAAAACCCATAATCACAATCATCATAATATGCAGATACATATTATATTAGTAGCTATATTATAAATAATATTATTATGTATTAGTAAGCCTTGATCCAGTCTCATCCTGATGCTATTTCGCAATTGTTTATTTTCAATAAACTTAAATTTACCACCTCCAAATGTTTATTTTAGTTATATCATTCAGTCGTTCTTTTTTACCATTTTTTTATTAGCTCGTATTCTTGTTTGTCCCGTACAGATTTTTTCTTGTTTGTCCAAATTGTTAACTAACTTCCCAACTAGCTAGACATTTTAAACTTTTAGAATATATCATAACACGAAGGAAATGCATTTTTTAATACTTTTGGCCATCTTTAAGCAGAATTGAATTCATTTTCAGTTAATTCTATTTTGTATGTTTCGGAAAAAAATCGTTAAAAGTAATATTTACTACTCACCACTATTGGTTGCTAAGGGGGTCCTAGCAACTAAATTATCAATATATACGTGCGTTACTATGGAAATCAATATGAAATGTCAAAATGACATTTCAGTATTCTATATTTATTAATACTTACATAGATTTGTCAAGTTTATATGATTCAACAGAAAATTTAAAAACGTGGTATATAAAAAGTTCTTTTTATCTTGTAATTATTTTTTAAATAAATAAATACTTTTCAGTCTCATTTTCACTACGCAATAAAACAATTAAATACAAATTTACTATAAGTATAATAATATAAAAACTGAATATAAATGTTGATAATTTTATACGCCAATATAACGAATTTGATTGGAATAATAGCTTGAAATGCTGCTATATCAATAAAGTGTTATTACTATTTTTTATGATGATTTTTATATTAAAGATAATATAAAGTCATATATTTTAGATAAGTACATAACACTTAAGTTTCCATAAAAACGGGTACACAAATAAAACACCACATTTTTTCCACAAGTTTTCGATACAAATAACGTATTAATAAACCAATGTAAATTATGATAGAAATGTTTATGTGAATATGCCAATTTTCAGAGATTATTTTATAACCCAACGCAAACAAACAAACTTTGCGTCGATATATCGACATAATAAAAGCGGTATCTTTCGGGTTGTTTATACCCCTAATATCATAATAATATTATTAAACTATTGTTAAGCTATTTTATTTTTTGATTTACTTTAAAATTCGGTCACCAAAACATAATTGCACATGCAGGGACAATTTACAATAAAAATATTACTCCGCGAGACGTCTGTTTGTCCAATCATGTCAGTTCCATGACTAATAGATTAAACCTAACATTGTATATTAATTAAGTGATAACCAGCTTTCGTATCTGATTTGGTTCAGTCGTATGGCTTATTTATTATTTTTTCAAAACAATTAATTGTTTTTCAATTTATATTGTCGTTAATCAATGTGTATAATTTTTAATTTTTAAATTTTTAGAAAATCTGGAGATTTTTATTTTTGTTAATGACAGTAAGTTGACAATTAATACTGATTAGGACAAGCTGATAGCTTGGCAACAAACCTATCGTGTTCGGTCAATAACTTTTTAAATAAATGGTCTAGGGTTAGTCTTGTTATTTACACCCTCAGGAAAAAAAACAATGTTTCTCTACTCTTGGTGAATAAGGTCCATCGAGATCCCGTAGCGCAGCATTGTATACCTTTGCATCAGTTTGACAATGTGGCAAGTGACAATCCAAGATATTAATTGTCATTCTATACAATGTATAATCTTACTTCTATCATCAAATATTACCCAGCATGGAGGCCAATGAAACGAAATGCTTTGTCCTGTCAACTTTGAAGACTGCTGTCGTGTTGGTGTTGACGTTAGGGTGCCAGAGCCCTGGTGCCTTGACGATGGACTTGAGGAACTTGCCCTGCTGCCTAAGCTCCTGCTCCATTAGGCGGACGGAACCCCATTCTGCCAAACTCCTGTAAATATGATCAATCAAATCAAATAGCGTTTGAGATTATGGTGTCATAATTTTAAAGAGTTATTCAATCACAGTTTTGAAGTAGAAGTATTGTAAAAAATCTCTCACAACTACCATTCTGAGGTTAATTAAAAATATAAAAAAGTGGTGAGTGAAGTGACAATTTTATTTAATATCTACCACCTGATCTAGTACCTATCTAAGCGATTTTAACAATAGTGACCACATTACAACATTCTAATGAGATTTTATCAATAATTGCATTTATCTCTCTAACGACGCTATCCTAGTCTATGATGATATAATATATATGCAACCTATTGCTAAAATGTTTGCAATTTGCTAAATAATCGAAGACAGTAATATCGTACTTGATATTATATTATGTTTAGGTAAGTAAATCAATTTAAAACACATAATTTGAAAACATCTCATGGATATCCCCACTACAAAAAATCTTTTTTAGACACCCGACGGGACTTGAACCTGTAACCGCTGTATTCGCATCAGTGTGCTTTTCCAATTAAGCTACGGGCACGTTAAATTAAATAGTGGTTTAATATCAATGCTTTGCCATTGACGTGGTCTACTATCAGTGGAAGACTCATCATCCGTAGTACCTAGTTATCTATGCCCGAAAGGTAGAAAACTGTTATCTCTCACTTTCAATTTCATTTACAATACTCGATAATTCACTTTCATAGACATTGTCGGTATTACAGTTCGCCATACATACATCCAGCAGAGTGATGTGAGTTTTCTTCTAGGCACGTCATTCTACCACAATTAATTTCAAATTATAGTGAAAACTACAAAAAATATAAAAAAAATAGTTGGTTTAATTCAAAAAGAAAACTCGGCAAAACTACGTAACCTAAAATTTATACTATTATTATCCATTTCTTTTATAATAGTTTATAATTCAAAGTACAAGTAAGAAAAAAATCTCGATTTACATAATGACGAATCGATGCTCGAAAACGCCACAGTTTTCAGTTTCGCCTATAAAATAATAAAACTGGAGAATTATATGTGTATTTTCTTTCTGAGACTTGTGAATCCAAATCGTCACCTCAATACTACATAACTGTATTAATTTTTTGTTTGAAAACATTAGATTATTTTAAAATCATAAATGCATTAAATAAATAAAATAATATATCTACAATATTTTTTATGCAACTGAACATTATTTAATTGTTCCTAATTAGACACGCACAATTTTCCATTTTTATTTTAAATAATAACTATAGCCTAGGTTTATGTTATATTATTGAAATGAACGAGAAATGTGAAAATATACAATTTCGATAGGTAGGTACATAAATATTAGAATATTCAAAAATGTGTTTTTGTGTCAGGTTAGGTTAGGTTAGGATTTTAAATACCAGCGACCCGGTACTATTTTATTTTGCACTACACCACTGATCATCATATCTACTGTTATTCACATAAGGGATGAAAACACTGACATAGTTATGGTTATTATTGTGAATGATCTGGGTTTTTATTTTTAGATAACATCCCCGTTTGATTTGTATAAGTGAAAGCTCTATAATGACTACCTAATAATTCCCTTCAAACCTACCCGCCCTGCATCACACTCGGTCTTAATCGAGCATATCACGAGGCCTTCCTTACTTTTGAGTGTGAAGCATTGGCAGTTGTTTATGCCTGGGAATTTCTCAGGAACAGATTCTCAAGACTGAGGTCGCCACGTACGGTCGCCAAGTGTGCTTTGACCGAGTTTACAAAGACTTTCTAATAAAGGTGAACATGAAAGAGAGTATAGCTATAGTGACTGAGAGAAACTGCTGTATTTCTATATGCACATTTGGAGTTCTTCTAGGATTAGCTTCAGTATCTGCCCAAGCAAGTCGCACCTCTTACTGTTCTGTAATAACATGTTTTATGGATGTAATTCCAACATGTAGGTTCATTTTTAGAGGGCTGATATGAAATTGAAGCTCTTGCATAATATAATATATTATGGGCCCAACACTAAACGTCAGTGATTCGAAGCAGTGCTCACAATTAGCAGAAATAGATTAAATTCTTGAATGATGCAGACTCTCTCGGGGTTGTTTTTTTAAGTCGCTTACGATGGTTTTAGTGTTTTCACTCAATAGGAGAAATAAATATTGGTTCAAACCTAAATCCGTCAGATGCTATTTGACCCTCTCCCCAGAAAGAAAAATTCTTCTCATGCGAGGCTCCAATGACGTCAGAGAAATGAGTTAACCACAGAGATGCGGGAAAGTCTCTCGGGTGAGTTTGCTTTGACCATAGTCCTTGGAAAGTCAACTGAAAAACAAAGAAGACATTCAATACTTGATGTGAATGATATTATAATAAAATATAATGTGATATTGCGGCCACCATATGGAATGAGGTGTATTGAGATACCTATATTTTTTTCTAATATATACTATTCTTTATTTTAAGGTATTTCTATTTTTAAAATATTTTTTAGTTTTTAGTTTTTCACTCTATATTATTAAATACATTATGAGTTACTACTATTTATCATGTTACTAGAAAAAAATGCCTGTTGACAGTACCATAATATGTCAACTTTCTCAGTCATTTGTCAAACTATTATGAGAGTATCCTAATATTTGTTTTATTTCACGACCCGATTAAAATAAACAATTCCTTTATTTGGGTATCAGTTAATTTTTCAAATTTAGAATTTCCGTTTAGGTGTTTGTAGTCTCTCACCATACGTCTTCTCCGTTTCTCGATCTCTTCTACATATTTACATTTTTTTTCTCATGCGTTACAGATAAATCAAGGTAAATAATATATTATATCATAATATAGACTAAAAAATAATTTTAAAATGGTGAATGAAATGAAAATGCGATTAGCGAAATAAAATCACTAAAATTAATTAAAAAAACACTTTTATAGTTAGTCATAAAATATAAAAAAATGGCGTTTGATTAATATAAACGACTTTTAATCAACCTCCGGTTTAATTCTATTTAACAAACAAACGGATATGGATTTGATATATTTTTAATATACTTAGGTAAGAGTATGTACAATGGAAAAGTGTAACAAAATTATAATCAATAAAAATAAAATAAAAGTAAAAATGGAGGTTACTAACTTTAAGACCATGTAATAGCCTCAAATATCAATTTGCGCTATTCATGGTGTTGGCTAGGGAACTCAGAAATAATGGGAACTGATAACAGATCTCGAGTGCGAAAGAATACGGGATGAACTTAAACACGTGTAAAGAATACGTCATACGTCAAATACCGACAACTGCTCTCGGTTTATTCAATGACGCTCATTTAATATTGCAGTATTGAAGGTTGCAACACACACTATTTCACGTCTATAATGCGTGGTTAATTTATATAGGACACTCACACATTCAAAACCCTGCGTCAAAATGTCCTGTATATATCCTATCGGAATTATTATATTTATTAATCTGTTCTATGGTGTTTGCCTTGTAATCTTTACAGTCACGTTAAATATTAAATAATCTGTTAGTATCGAGTCTTAGAGGCCATCCATATATTTCCATGAACAGAAATCATAAATTTAGTATGGCATACGGTTCTAAGCCGCATACGGTTTCAGTCTATGGATGAGGTATTTGGCGATTGTTATTGAAAATATTTTAAATGGTTCAAAGTTGTGAAACTTACGCCATATTTTGCATCGTCGCAAGCGCAACAATTATCCGGTGTGGGGGTCTTGGCTTCCCGGGACGTCTGTTCGCAGATTTGTCGAGACAATTGACCGTCGTCGGCGTACCATTTTCTTGGATTCTCAAACACCATAGCTCTGAAATCATTTAAAATCAATGAACCACAAATACCACTAGAATACTTAGAGTAATTAATTCTTCATATATTATTGTTGATTTACATACTCGTTATTTGCTACGTCAAATTAATTTGAATGCGGGCGTATTGTTTTTAATGGTTTATCGGCTTCTTAGTTAAAATTAAATAAATCAATATTAAGGTCTGATAAAATCAAAATATATAGTTTTAACTATTTTTGACAAAACAGTATAATATGATTGAATGAACAAAATCACTTTGAGTTACCAACTTAGGTAATACATATATTATGTAGCTACAGTATACTGACAATCAGTAGTTTTTTCTGCGCTATTGTCGTATTACGTTGTATAAATCTGATTTATTTTTTGAGAATACAATTCGACAATAATTAATATAATAATAATTGAACGGTTGAAAGTCTATTATAGGGTCTAAGTGCCATATATAACAAATTTTTTACTTCAGTACAATCTGTTTCTAAATGTCATGTTGTGAACGTCTTAAACTTATAATTTGTAATGTCCACAATATGTAAAATAAATAATAATAATATGCTAAGCCTATTGATATTCTGAAGGATCTAAGTTCCTAACTCTACAATTTTTGTAACACAAATATATTGAAATATGATGTGCTCCTATATACCCCTATACATAGAACGTTTCAATATTGTCCATGTTTAAATATTTTATTCTTCCTTTGTTTATTTTATCTTTATAATTATGTGAACTTATAATATTATACTGATGTTCTTTTGTAACTTTGTAAAAATAAAAATGGAAGTTTACATATTATATTATGTAAGTATATTGTTTGTTATATCTCAGTTTCACATTTTTTTTTCAACCCAACTTTCCATTATAATAAATGATGTTTCTGCTACCAAACTGAGTAATACATTTGAATTTAAAAACAATTTCCATCAAATACACGTACCTATGTCAAAGTATTAATTTAATTATTAGACGAGGAATGCAGACTTAATAATTTTAAAAGTGAAATGAAAAGTCCAAATTATGACCGACATTTAATACACACCATGTTCAAAACACCTAACAGGCAGTTGTCATGTATGACTCGGAGAGCTAATGCATGATCAACGATACGGAGAGAGTGCTGGGGTCATTTGAGGGGAGTGTGCTGCATGGTATCTTCGGACCCATAATTTTAATAACACATAAAAGGATAGGTATACAATAACGAGCTACGAGAGATCCCACATATCTTTCGGTCTTCGAATTGGGCAACCTTGATTAAATGGCTTATCTACATAATATTATGAGAAATGAGTCGTGCAGGACAATAACACTGAAGTAAGGGTTGACCTCAAACGAAATGGAGTAATAATGTTGAGTTAGATTTGAAGGTCTTGGGAGTTAGTCCTAGGGCATATGTAATAAAAATGATACAAGGCGGGCTTTTGAATGAAGAAATTAAATGGTCACATAAAATACATTCCTTATGTACTTTACAATCATGGCTTGTCAAGTGTTTTGCTTAAAATCGTTGCAGGTGACCTAGGTGATGTCTTCAATCCAAAAATATATATTTTATAAAAAATATAAATCATATAAAAATATAAAATTCATAAAAAAAACCAAATGAATATCGTTGTATGATGTTCTTACTTGATAACTACGCATCCAGAACCAGTGACAGGTGCTTTCCACATGACTTGGACCTCGGTCTTCGGAAGATCATCCGCCTCCTTGACAGTGTTGATGCACTCTTCGTCGAAGGTTGACATAGTGTCGGCGAATAGATGGAACTGTCCATGAGTGCGAGGGTTCGAATCGGCGAGAGGATCTCGTAGGGATGCGGCTATGGAGAATCTGGTGAACTGTTGCAGGCGGTTGTGCGTCCTTGATCCCACGAGGGTGACTTAAAAATCAGAAACATATCGTAAATACGCATCGTCATAAGATGGAGATGATTATTTATCAAATGAATCGGAAGAGTTGCTGGTATTTTAAAGTGTGTCCGGAACAAACCTCTTTGGGTCGTATAGTACAGAGATAAAATTCATGTCTAAATAAAACACGGTTCTTGTCAGTATACAGGAAGCTAGCGACAAACAAATTTTGAAAATAGCTGATATACTGGATTATTTCTTAGGTTAGGTTAGGTTAAGTTAGGTTAGGTTAGGTCATGTTATGTTAGGTTAGGTTTTCATTCTTGTATTCATGAAATTTGCCAAAATCGACAATGAAAGTTGGCGCGGTTCCCGCCTGCCTTCCTGTAAACCGAATTGTACCTAAAACACTTACAAAATACGTCATAAAAACTACCGAAATAGAAGGAAAAGACAGTAGAACGTATAATATACGGTCATCTCTTTCCGATAAGAAAGCTTACGGCGAACTGTGCTATGGTGAAATATAGTAATACGTACAATTTACATGTAACCATTTTTATGATATGATTTTGACAGTAGGATTGAACTAAAAATATTTCAATCACAAAATTGCTAAACGAATGGGAAACCTAGATTATTAATTTTAACTAATTATTGACCGTTACAGTTACGATAATGTATTTAAAAATATGTTATGTGAAGATAGTGTGGGCAATCAGTAATAATCAGTATTCGACACTTCTGTTACATGTCCGGTCAAGTTTTCATTCAAATGTTCGAATTGCAGGAAGAATTTATTTATTTAAATAAAAACGAAACATTGAGTACCTACCTACATCATATAACAGCCTACCTCCACCCTTCGCCACTGATACACAGTATATTACTTAAATGTCTAAATCTCTAAGGAGCGTATTGATTAGTCTCGCACCCCTCGCCGATGGAGCCTGATGAGCCTAGCACGAGGAAACAATTCTGATCCAAAATAGGTCATGGTTACTAACCACGTATGTAATAATAATTATTTGGCGAGAGCATATAAATTCATTTTTTTCAGAACATCAGGATTGTAAATCATCTCTCAGGAGAGAAGTTGAGATATTTTCTGGATCATATAAAAAATATATCAATTATCTGATCGTAAAACAAATATTTTATGGTGATCCAAAATTACATTTGTTGACATTATTATACTATTCACTGTTCATCACCCTAAGTAAAATTATTATTGTCAATTATTATTAACAAACATTTCCCTCAATGAGTCACAGAGCATACATGTCATTATTGACGCATGATATTAACAACATACCAATGACCCTCTCCCCTCTGTAAACTATGTGTTTACCGACTTATTTATTACGTAATTCAATTATATTATTAATTAAGACATCGGTACATATATATGAAGTTGTAAAATTAAGATCATTCTAATATAATATATAATTATATGACTTTACCTCTCGACAAAAGACCTCTACCGAAAAGCATCGCAAGACAACCACGTGGCACTAAGTTTATTTTCCCATTGGATTTTAGACAAGCTTAGTATTAAAAATGACAAATTGAACAATCTTATCTTATATTACAACGTTTTTCTTAGCTCGTATTCTTATTTGTCCGGTGGTTCTTCGTCAGGTACAAATCTTGCAATCGATTTTTAACTAATTTCCCGACTAGTTAGACATTTGAAACTTTTAGAATATATCAGAACACGATGCCAGTGCATTTTTTTAATACTTTTAGCCATATTAAAGTATAATTGATAAATAAAAAAAAAAAAAAAAAGTATAATTGAATTCATTTTCAGTTAATTCTGTTTTGTATGAAAAATTATTTACACACCATTATTGGTTGCTAGAGGTCTTGGGTCCTAGCAACTAAATTGTTAATATATACGTGCGTTACTATGGACATTTTACATTTTTTTTGACAAATTACATTTTTTTTGATCGTTTAAGCTAGTCAAGTCAAGTTTATATGGTTCAACAGAAAATTTAAAAACGTTGTATACCTATAAAAAGTTCTTTTTATCTTGTAATTATTTTTATTACAATTGGATAGATTGTTAAAGTTTTCTGTAGTTTTACAATAAACGATCAAAAATATTTGGCTTACGGCTTAAAAATCTACATATTTATTAGTATTTAAACAATCCTGCTGGTGATGGCCTTAAAAGTAGACAGAATCAGTCCTGATCATTATTATAATTGGGTAATAAACAGTCCTGCTGGTGATGGGCTCAAAAGTAGACAGAATCAGTCCCGATCATTATATAATTGGGTAATAAATTGTTTAATTATATGTTATTCTATATTTTATCAAAGTATAACTCTGTACGGTTATATTTTATTTCCTTATTACTTAATATCGATTTTAAAGAAGGCATTATAGGTGTTCATGTTTTAGTGTGTATATATATAATATGTATTTAAATCGCAAATACCTGTGTAGATTGATCCAGGAATATATCTTTCAGGATCTCCATTGAGAATGATCTTGAATCCATTATCTCCTGGCGATTTCAGCGTTCTCGTGATGGTCGGATATGGCTTCCGCGGGCATTCTGCCAAAGCCAGCGAAGTAAACGCCAGCAACAGAAGCACTACCTTCATAATGACGATATCCCTATCACCGATATTGTAACTTAATCGATTCGATGCACTTTTGGTGTATTATTTCAACGTCGGCACATCACTGTTTGGCACTGCACGACGCGAGGCGAAAACAACATTGATTAGAACGCTACTACGGATATTATAATGTTCTCTGTCTGTAAATGCGATAAGGAACAGCTGAGGTCGCAACCCCTGACCAAAGCCAGGACCTTTCTGTTGACAGCGCTTTCGTTATCCACTGGGGCAGAATATCGCATACGAATGAAAATAACAAGACTTGAGCTAATATCTTTATTAGGAAATAGTGTTGTTTATTTTGGTTTATGGATGCAATTAAATATGTGGACGATTTGATAAGTACTAATTAATTTTTGTCACAAACAAAATATTCAAGAGTACCTACGATACTTTATAATACTTAATATTTATACGATTCTATTGTTATTTGGAAATCAGAATAGATCCCATGCATAGTCGAAAATTTACGATTATAAGATTCCATTATTAATTGAAATTTGGTTAATTCAACAATATATTTGTGTTACCTATTCATCTTCTTAACGGATATTTCAAGATATCTGTTAAATTTCGATAGTTCTAAATAAGACGTTACATCTCGAAACATCAGCTCTCAACGTATAATAATTAATTTGACTATTAATAATCGAACATTTAAATACATTAAACTCAATAGTTATGTTATGTTATAACTTATAACAACACATTTAAAATTATGGAAATAAAGTGAACATGTTTATTACTATACCTAGTTACAATTTTATAATTATTATTTTATATCTACCATTTTGTTTATATAAACAATTTAAGACAATATATTATTTATTAATCACTTTAATGCTATTAACGGTGAAAATTTTCTAGAAAAACATTGTATTAATTAAAAATGACATTGACAATAGACGTAAACATATTTGGCCATTAAGAAAGTATTATTATTATTATTGCAATCTAATCTAATTTCTATTAGATTAGAGAATAGATCTATTAAATCTAATATAAATATGTGTATATCAACGCCTGAACAAGAACGAACCATAAGTGCGAGTGAGTAAGCATTCGACACGCTTATATCTCCGCTCAATGCATTAGAGTAAAATATAATTTCTACGACTGAATTAAATATTTTTTGAAAACGTCGCCGGTAAATATGGATTTGACTGATTACATTCGTTTAAAAACTGCGAGCACGTGTTGCTGAAATTTATTGTTTTGTGTTAAATATAAATTTAGTGGTAATTATTTTTAGTTATTTTAGTATAAAATATGGTCAACTATGTTGTGTTTATATTTGGTAGCCGTACTGAGAAACAACACGAAAGCATAATGTTTCATAGTTAAGTTATACGCAAGAAACACGGCTTCATTTTTCCGAAAAATAGGCGCTCTCTATAATATATTATTACTCTGAGGTGTATATCCAATAGCAATAAATGCTTTACTTAAAATAACTTCACATGTACCTACACTGTATTAGCTATTGTATCATAACAATATTTTAAAGAAATAAAATGAAGTTTGTTGCCACAATATCAATTTAAAAATTCATTTAAATCAATAAACAAAATAAAAAAGTCTTCGAATATAAAATGGCGCCGGTGTTTCCGGTGTAGAAGCAAAAAGTTCCGTAACGGCTTACCGGTACTATCCGGTTCCAACACGGGCACTGGAATTTCTCACTCACTGGTTCAATCAAAGTTTGTCATTATATTAATATATGTGTCAAATTATAAAATGCATAATATGTACCTACAAACAATTACACACGAAATATTAAACTTTTTGATATTGGACTTTATATTATGGTGACTGTAGTAATTTTCAGTGGTAATTATTTTCCTGGAAAGACTTCACTTGTCAGGTTAGTGATGTAAACTAAGCACAAAGGATGTAAGTAAGTCAAATTCTGTGAGCTTATTTCCCACTCATCATGAATGCCCAGGAATCTTAATGAAGATAAAACAGGACGACGTGCGCTGCTTATTAGGAAGTGAGACAATATCCTCACTTTACAACAGAGGCAACCAACTCTAAAAGTAAATTTTATCGCCAATAATCATGCATACGAATGCTTCTCAGCACTGCCTGTCTTCAAGTTCAAGAATGTATAAAATAAGTAAGAAATATTGCTGATAGAGTGCGATAACAGCTGAGCATGGCCCCCACAAAGGGGGGACTGACAGGACTCTAGCCTGGGGGGCCGGGCATAGGAGGCGTCCGGCGTGGCGGATCAACGAGCTTAGTTAGATTAACACACATTACAAATTTACTCTAATAGTAAAGAAAAGTCTCCTGCGGCGCTAGTTTATTTCAAAGTTATTGAGTATTTTAAAAATATAGTTATGCGTCGCAATTTGATGTGATATGATGATTGGTATACTTAAATGATAATTTCCGTGGAGAATTTGTAGAGTGTAGACCATAACACTGCCCATAACCGCTATAGATCCTGGCCTGGGGGCCCACTACAACATGTGGGGGCCATGCAGCTGAGTGTGAGATTCGTTTGAAAGGAAAATTCTAATGACCCAAGCAAAAAGGGGAAACAAGAGGATATGACACCGTGAAGAGATATACAACATTTTGTCTTAATTCACACATACTGTCGTCCATATGTACTATACTTACTGCCCGCTTGTTAAAACTGTCAACTACCAATGCAGCTAACAGTACTTCCGTTTTCAAATGAATGTACGAATCTATCTTTACGTAATTTGAAGTTTTTTATAATAAAAATTTGTCTAAAACGATCAGGAGTGATGTTAGAATTATTCTTAGTAAATCATTGATTTATTGCAAAGTAGAAAAAGAGTTCCGTCTAAAAAGAGAACCGATACATTATTTAAACACGCCTCTACCATGCGTTTCCGCCATGACAGGTACGTCACTGAGGTCTTCTATATGCGACTATATCGACTTCCTGTTATCGCCGACTTTTTGTTGTCGGACAGTAGTTATAATTCCGCTGCTTAGCTCGAAAAATCCAGAAAATTGTGCATTTTGTATAAAAGCACCAACTTTGACGTGATGAAGGGCAGTGACATCCCGTGGGGGCAATTATTAGACTATGCGCCGCATAAGGGCGGCAGTTATTCGAATGACGACAAATTCAAAAAAGAATATAGCGCTGTATATTTTTCGGATTAATAAATTCAGCTTTATGATATTTGGCTAACTAAGTGTTGACAGTCATTTCAAAATCTTTGGAAATAAATAAATTACGAGTCTGTTGTTTGTATAAAATAATACATTCGTGATACGAAAAAGATTCAAATATCTAGATGCCAATGAGATTGTATTGAAAGACTAATTTCGGTTGGTTAAAAAAAAAACGGGAAGAACGCAATTTCCAGTTTGTCTAAGGGTGGCACTCTGCCTAGGCACGCCACTGATGGATGGACATATCCTAATGATCATTTAAAAATATTGAGCCTCTCAAAATTTACCAAGGAGCCTCTAAATTCCAAAATGGCAGACAAAAATCATTGTTCTATAATTACCGTCTGGATTGATTGATTTTAATTTTGAATTTGTATTTTATAGTGCTGAATACTAATTTAAAGTTAAACTTGATATTTTTTAATTAGAAGCCTATGAAATACCAAGATGGTGGCTAAATACTGATTCCGAAATTAAGCACAAGGATCAATAGAGTGAATGGGGATGAGTTGGAGCTGCTCGGCTAGTAAGACTGGCCATAGACCAAAGAAAAGAAGAAGAATAATCACTACCTTTTTACTTTCCGACTATGTCCAATCCTATTAGGATCATATGGGCCTCCACAGAGTAGAGGTTTGTTTTAACAGATTTTGTTTTTTACGAGAAATGGATGTCAGCAACTTGCTCAACCTATTAGGTCCATGCCCTGACTCACAGACAAATTGAAAAATAATATGTGTACTTGGCAGACCCAGGATTCGAACCTGGGACCCACGGCGTGATAGTCCAATGCTTAAGCCGCGCGGCCTTCTTACTTACCTAATCTTTATTGCCTCTACCACCCTCGCTCATAGTTATCACGGATCTTCAGCAATCCACCATTCGATCATTTAATTATCAACTTTTAGAACAATTATTTTTCACTGAACAGTGGTTGTCAAATCAAATACCTACTAGGTTCCTTTATTGTTTTTCAATCTTGGAAGTTGATTTTCAGTACACGGTATTGAGAGGTGAACTGAGGCACTGAATTCCGCCTTACCTGAGAATTTCCCTGCTTACCACACTTCCATAGTAAATATAATAATATATTCCAGGTGACTATTTTTACTATTCACCTATTCAAAAATGTCGTAAGATAATTATAACTATTTTCCCATTACAAATTGATTTTGATATAAAATATATCATAAGCTATATAAAATAGTGGCATGCAGTCCACATAAATACAATGTGAATGCGGCATTCTTTAATATATAATATTTAATTTATCAATACGAAATATTTTTAACTGATTAGATAAAAAAGCATCCCCCCTTTCTGAGGTCACCGCAATCCGCTGATATAACCTTCGTTATATTCTACGATAAACTATGACTAAGTAAAACTAGCAACACGTTTGACATCGTGAGCTTCAAAAACTGAAAATATAGCATTATTTTTCAAATGTCACGCCTCGTTCACATTATGCTCTCACCCCCAAATGTATTATTATAACATGAAATATGGGTATTATTATGAAAAATATTATTTGACACGAAGCTAAAGGTGAACAAAATGTTGTCGACGCCTTGTTTTGTGATTCATGTAGAATGATAATAATGCTCACATGAAAAGACGACTTACATGACCGGTACATGATATAAGATTGTTTAATTTAACGAAATCGAAAGATGTATAATAATCAGTGGGTGCACTAATTTTTTATAATGTTTCATTAGTTAGTTTCATTCAGTCCCCATGAAGGGTCAATAAGGGGTTAAAGCAATTAGAATAAATTAGACGTATTTTAATTTATAATTACTTTCATTTTTGGTTTTGTTTAATCTACTGTGTCTATAGTTCATTTTCGTTTCCATTTCGAGTACAATATGAATAACATTACTTAAGCCGGGTACTCATTAGCGAACCGTGACTGTGGCCGTTGCAGATACAGTTAGTGTGGACGCCTAATAATTAGTTCATAAGCCTAATAAATAATTAGTCACATCTAGAGTTCGTTACAGTATCTGCGGATCTATTCTATACACAAGATGACTGCTTTCGGTCGCGACGGCAGCTATCTAGGGTAGGTTTATATCTAAGTATTAGCACTTATTGTAACAATTACAATAAGTTAGTTGTGCTATGTGCTGTGTTTTAACAGCACCTCTTTTGAGTGTGGTAAAATTAGTTTTGACTGTTTAGACGGCCAGCGTATTGTAATTGTTACAATAAGTGTTAACACTTCGATACAAATCTACCCTAGATAGCTGCTGTAGCGGCCGAAAGCAGTATTGTGTATAGAATAGATGCGCTGGAACGGTTACAGTCACGACTCGCTAATGAGCACCCGACTTTATCATTAAATAAATATTGTATCAATGACCCAAAATATTGTTGAATTATTATTGCCTATCAAAATTTCTGACAAAATCAATAAAATATCTTACGAAATTTCTACGAAGTTTCACTTAAAATAAACGATTGTTTCCAAGGATTTCAAGTTGGTGAGAGTATATTCAACCCGGAATATAATAATCTATATTTATATCACGGTGATTTTGTTTGAGACTTTATTTTAAAATATTTTAGGACATACCTAAGAACGATTATTATGTTTTGTATTGGTAAGCTAAAAACTACCCTCAAAATATATCTACGGTTCATTTAGTTAAACCAATGATGGTCAACTCGCATATATCGTCGTTGTTTTGTAAAAAGGGCGAATTAACCAAAATGCTACTTTACAGGAGGAGGATTTTTAACTTTTGACATTTATTTGTTTTTTACCTGTAGATGATTATAAATATCTAACAAGTTTATAAATAAAGCTTAGAAAGAATACTGTCATTATAATAGGTATTATTATATAATATTTTAAAAGGCTTAATATGTCACATTTGCTTTTTATTTCGTAGGTTTAATTAATTTAATTTTAGTCGATTATCGTTTTTAAGTACTTTGCTGTGGAGATAAAAATTCGCCGTTTTTACACAACAAAGCTAGTGGGGTACATTTTGTATTTTCATTAAAATCTCGATTTCGCCAAAATGGTTGATAATAATTGAGTTGCGTAGAGTCATAACTCACATCTTCCAAAAATCGAGTTTTAAGATAATCGCAAAAAAACACCAGAGCACTGTTTTTTGTAATTAGAAGAAAAGTATTGCACTCCCTTGAATATTAATGAGTGAGTTAGTCGAATTACATTATTTTTATTAAAATATATAATACTTAGACACGTCAGTACACTATGAGAAATAGAGCTCCTGATTGGTTAGAAAGGCCTTGATGACAGAACTCACATTATTCATTGAAAAATATGAGTTTACCAATAGTCAACTTTGTCAACGATTTTCACATGGTTTAAGGTGATTTTTGATACTTAACTCATTTTCTTTATATATATTAATGTCTTTAGAATCACTTGGTATATTATTATTATACAAAATTGCAAAATGTCAGTTATGAGTCTAGGCGACTCAATTATACGAAAAATATATACGTTCTTACCTACTTGTACTTGTATGTATGCCCTCATTTATATATATATTTTATTTAACTCGTGAAAAAAAAAACATTAATTATTGTGAATATTGGTAAGTACCTTTGGCGGTATTGTAAAAATAATCAATTCTAACTACTGAACAAAACAATAAAAAAAATATACTTATTTTCTTTGAAAATGGATTTATTCTTTTTATGTATACAATCTGTTCGAATTAAAACATGGTAAGGTTTAACATCTTTAGTTAAAATGTCGCACCCGAGCTTTTTATATAGGCAATCATAATAAAATACAGATACTAAAATTAAATTAACTTAATTGTCTATGTCTTTTCAGTAAAAACACTACTGTCGGCTTTGGACTAAATTAATAATAATTAAATATTACATAAGATGATTTATAAATGTTTTTTTTTGCAATACTATTTGACAAAAATATGCACGTTATATCCTTAAAACAATTTTTCAAAATTCGTTTTGAATTTTAAATACAATTATAATAATTACATGATTATTATACAAAATGAGGCCACACTTGTTAAATAAATTGTTTTCCAAATTTACAATAATTAAAAATAGTTCTTCACTTCACTTCTTTGTCAAAGACACATAATTATTATTATTATTAATAATAATAATAATTAATTAGTAGTTATTAAAATTATAGTTTATTTAATTAATTAATGCAAAATATTATTATGAGATCATTGTATTAGGTATTGCTTCCATAATATGACACCAAAACATAATAATGACATAATTATATATTTTTTTAAATACAAAATATCACACAAATACAAATATCATAATCATTCATTAAGATTTTATTATTTAATATTTTACGTCACGGCTTGCGTCATAATTTTGGCGATCATCCTTTTCTGTTTGTTCAATGTGTGTAATTATAATTATTAAGTTTAAATAATATAGCTTTATGATTGACAAACAATATAACACAAGTTCTCAAATTGAGATATCTACCCAGATAAGAGTTTGACATTCGTAATGTGTTTGTAAAAATAATAATTTAGATACTTTTTTGTTGTTGTTATATTGCAGAGAATAGAATTTTTTCAAATCTATTTATACATACATACTTTATTAATACTCAAAAGGTATTTCTAATACAAAGCCAATAAATAATTTGAAAGAGGAATAAAAGTCAATAGATATTATTATCTTTTGTCGACCATAAAATTAACGTCCAGCGAGTTTCATTTTTTTGCTTCCTTTTTCATCACAAACCCATTTGCTCTCCTATCTAAATTACACAGTCACATTTTTAACTAAATTCGTTGAAAATAGCCGATTTCAGTATTCGAAGGAGAAAATTTTTTTTTATTAGTTTTTACAACCCCCTCTTCTTTACAATATCATCACATATATCAGACCCCATAGGATCTGGCGACATATACGGACGACCCCTTAAGAGACAATGATTGCAGGATGAACGCGATTCATGATAATATTATGGTGTTTTATGTTGGTAATTAAAAAAAAATGTAATTCATAAACTGTGGTGAAATCTTAATAGATTTTTTTGACGATTGGTTGTTTGCCTTTCGCCCGGCACTTAGGCCCATCTCCCGATTCCAAAATGCACATATTTATAAATTAGCTCGTATTTTACATATCAATTTAAATTTTAAATCCACTGACTAGCTGACTAAATTAGTATGAAGGTATTTTTAGATTCCACGCCGTAACTTGGATTCATACCGAGCAATAATAACTGAATATTGTACGAACTCTTTATTAAGTATTTGATATAATTTTGATAACAAGGTTAAACCTTTAAGCATCTTTCAAATTTCATTCCACAAAAATGGCAATGGACACTTTATATTTTTATCCACAAGCACATTAAAAAAATAAACTAATACATTATTATTTCATTCAATTTTATCCAGTTTTACTGCATTTTATCTGTAGAAACAGATTTATTTAAAATTAATAATAAATTACACGGAGGTATTTTTTTATTAATGTTAATCTCAATTGAAAATTATGTTCTAATATAATAATAATATATTACACAATTAGCATTTTTTGTAGGACTTAAGGCAAGTTTGCAATTTAAAGAAGGTTTCGTCTTCTGCTTCTTTTGATGCATGCAAATTTAATCGTGTTCTCCGCAAAGCTCCACTAAAACGTCAGAATGGGTCCTTCGCGGTGGTCCAAAATATCTGAAAATAAAAAAACAGAATTCATTTTTACTTATATTGACAAAAATGAACAATGCCATCTCACGCTAAGTCTGATTCGTAATATCTACGTCTCGTGATAATAATATTGTCTTAAAAATAGTTCACGAATTTGCCGTGTGAATAAAACGCTAATAATGATACAAATTTATCTAAATATTCAACTTTTACAGAATTATTACAACGAACAAATATTTTTCATTACATAGATACTTTTTATAAACTTTAATATTGTCATATTTTAATCCACTTCTTTATTATAAAGACAATCGATTGATAAATCGTTTTATAAAAATAATATCTAATAGAGTTTCAATTCCGGGATCCCGTTTAATTTCTATCACGAAATACTACCATTAGAAATGATAAAATTGCATATATATGTAGCAATCACACCACTCAGCATTACAAGGGTGACACTTCAATATGTATGTTTTGTTGTCAAAACAAAACAACGTAGCGGACACGACGTCAGCATTTCCTCGATCTTAACTAAATAACTAGGGTCTATTATGATTTGTTTAGTTGCGACAATGTCTCCTGTAATGTATGAACTGCATTTGTATAAAAAAGCAAGGACAATCCATAAATCCTCACTCTCATCACGAGTCCGGTCACTCGACACAGTCAACCGTCATTCCACTCGAGTCCAGTCTCTCGATTATATTAACATCTCGGTACATCGCCATTCAATTTAATAATACAGTCAATCTCATCAGTATATCCGTGCCCGCCATTATATGAACACCACTCTGTCATCTATCAATGCATATTTATCTATTCTCGAATCGATAAATAAACACTCTCCTCCAGACATTCAAGCAAGATGACTTTATCTTCTCCACCTCATCATTCCCCAAATATGTCTCATTAAATAATCATTATCTATTATTTGGAATTACACTGGTTACATTAATATATAATCCCTCTAATAGGGTAGATAGTCCACGGATTAAATAAAAAAAATACTTACGTATTTTGTACGATAATAGCTGAGTAGGTATCTATATATTATAATATACTTTACCCCAAGCATAGTGTACTTCGTCCGTTGGGTTATAAAATCTATTTTAAAAACTAAAGTATGTCGGATTTAGAGCGATTATCGATTGCAATCTAATTTTACTTATGATATTTTCAACCTTGACTTGGAAGTATTTGAAGGTAACAACGTAAAATAAGTAAATAGATAAACGAGTGTGAAAACTTTTATTGCAATGGTCCACATAAAAGCGCGTGCAAGACGCCTGGAAAAGTGTGCCATTCTGCCGGGGAAGTCACGTGGTGCAAATGACGAAGGGTTACTCGCTGGTGTGACCTTCAAAGTGAAGAAATAAGGGGCAGTGGAACGCTAAAATCCAAGTCGGCTGTGACGTAGAAACGGAATTAATAACAAGATCGCCATATAAAAATATGCAGGCGTGTTTAACTGCTACACGGCAGACCGCAAGTGGGTTAAGAAAGTATGCACATCTGGAATTACTTGGACTGTAATAATTTTAAAATCTTATTTTATTATGTGGTTTAAGACAGTCACACATTTTCAATCACTATGCGTTTAATCGAATCACTGGACAAATATTAAATCATTCAGTGGTTCACGAGAATGGAACACAGAATAATTAATGGGAACTGAAATACCTAACGGTGTGGAGTAACAGGCAACCGACCTCGAGTGTGGAAGAATATGGGATAAACTTAAACACGTGTCAATAATACGTCGTTCTAAGCTTGCCGTTCGTTCTGACAACTGCTTTCGGTTTATGCACTGACGTTCATTCAATATTGGTGTATTGAATGTTGCAACACACACTATTCCACGTCTATAATGTGTGCTTAATTTTGGTAGGACATTCACACATTTAAAACCCTGCTTCAAAATGTAGTGTATAGCTTGTCTGAATTATGTTTATTAATCTTTTCTGTTATCTGTAAGTTATGTGTTAGTACGTGGCAGGGAACACTAAATTAACGGGAACTGGCTTACCATACCGGTGCAGTATACCTACAGGCTACGGATCTCGAGTGGGAAAAATAATATGGTATAAACGTGTTAAAGAAAATAATATTTTCAATATTTACGTAAATGTAACACGATTTCAATATTTGGGAACAGTATAGTTGTTAGTTGTTTTGATAATATTTTAATTTCGTATTACGTCCAATTACTCAGTTTAGTTTTCTTTTATTATTTAGATACAGGTATTTGATTAAGAAACACAGAGCTGTTTTATGGTTGTTTATGGTTTCGTGTCTATTTTAATATTACATGATAGTATGGCTTTATTGTGTTGGCAGTTTTATATCTATTGCAGGCAAATACATAATGCGAGGAATGATTAGGTATTCAATTATTGAGAGATTATTTGTGAACTGCTTGATTGAAAGGTTTAATTAGGACTACACATTATATATTATAATACAATATAATATGACGAGTGATGAATACTTCATTATCGATTGAATTCGAGGTCCCTTTAAATTCTTCTGACGAATCAATTGCGTCATCTGCGTCAATAAAAATCTCGTCTGATAGGTATACGTTGAAATGGTGGACGAAAATAGTAACCAACACATCGTGATGTACTGAAAAGGCACTAGTCGTCATCCATCCGATCGTAAAGATGGAATGCTAATCTGGCTTAATTTAACATTAAAATTTAATCGATTGAGAATAAAATTCATCCAATTCGTCAGTATTTCGATTTTTCAACATGATTACCTACTCATTATTGAAATAATACCTATTATGTTTGAGTATTTTTTTTATCCATTTCGGCTCAAATACTGATTACGAATATTATCATTAACATTATAAAGGTGTAGATTACAATAATATTTAAAGAAATATATTAATGTGTTCTTAAAAGAGATACGTCATAATGTCATTATCAAACATTTTTAATAGAACTTCGGACTTCAAATAATTACTAAGAATTACCTCTTACTTTTTCTTATAAAAATGATTATTTTTCTTATTAAATACAACAGTATTATGAAACCAAATTGAAATGATAAGGCAAAATTACACTATAAGTTACTTCTAAACACGGCCCGCAATTTTAAAGAGCCTGCATGTTTAACCATTAAACTTTCACGCGATGCCAAAAAACCGTAACGATGTGATTTTTTGAAGCTTCTGATAGGCTTCTCAAACTTTTAGCCGCACCTCACTCCACATACGATAACTGTTAATTTGTGTGTGCGGTGTGTTCGTCGTTAGTTTCAAACCATGTTTGGACATGAGAAATAGTCACATCTCATCCAGACAGTATGGGAGATACAGTCCGTAGGGTGTGGTTGGCAACGGCGATTGTGATTAGTCGTTGTGTTTGCGCGCGGTTATATTATATTATATATATAACGGCTCACCAATTTCGAAATTAGTAATACTTTTTAAATCGTAGATATTGCATGAACACTAAGCAGTAATCACCATGCAATTTTGTATTTATCACTCGTTGAGTCGAGATATTGTTACTTATATTAATATATATATATTTATATACTGTGTCTGTTATATTGGGGAATTCACTTATCTGTGGGTAAATAGATTAGATAACATTTATATAAGTAAAGTAAAAACGAAAGTTACTGATAAAACACGGTCCAGGTTTATCGGTAGCCTTCATTTCCAGAATTACCAATAAAAAATGAATAAGTGCGTGTGTGTAGCGAACACTTGTGACAGGAGTGATCTCTTTGTTTTGCTCTCCATTTTCATAATCGTAATACGGTTTAAATCTTAAGTAATATGGGATAAACTTGAACACGTGAGATTATGTATGTTATTTTATTTTAACGGGTATTCAATATTGATAATATTTGAGGACAGTCAGCGCGCTTTGTGGTCCTTGCCTTTTTTTAGTAATGAAGTGAACCCTTCTTCAAAACTTCAGCCGTAACGACTGGCTTTCACATTTAGGTATATTGTATTGGTATCAACCATTCCAACTTCCACTAAGGTGGTTCCTCACAAAGTGAATTATCAGTTACCAACATAGATATAATACGTATAATAAATACCGACAGAAGGCGATGTTTGAGAAATCCTGGAAATGATTTTGATATCTCACGGCATAAAATAAATGTGAACTAAAAATAAAGTCGCCCATTTTTCACGCAATATACTAAAATTTTGGCGCTTACCATAAGAAAGCTATCAATGCCAAGGCAATTTTTGGCGCTGTGACGTAGATGACGTAGTTTTTACGAGCGAATTGTTCACGCAGTGTTGCCACTCACCGGGGTGCTTATTTACCGACTGACATTTCTGTGTTGCCATCTAAACGAATGAATACGTTCACGTGATATGTTGCTATGGAATTTTAAAGACATTCAAAAATTAATATTAAAATTTAATTTCAAACGATAGAACGGTGCATGTATGAATATTATAGTTACATATTACTGTTCTAATATTCCTAATGTGGAAGTATTGTGTCAACAAACTGTCCCAATGTGTATTAATTTTATTTACATATTACAACTCCATTACAATGTTTTTTTTAGCATTTTTTGTTAGTTCTATACAGGGGCGGATTTACCAGTAATATGGGTGCACCCAGTGCTGACAATTAAATTAAAAAAACTAAAATAGTCGTTTCAAAAATAAGTAATCTTCACTTAATCATATTTTCAATATCTATTAAAATTGCCTAAAGACATTTCTTGATATATTTTTTTAATGTTTGGTAGATGTCGAATTACAAAAAAAAATGTATCTTTTTTATTTTACGTTATTTTGAACATGTAATTAGAAAATAACTAATAAAATATTATAATAATACAAAGTAGGGCTCCTTACTGATTAAATCCGCCCTTCAAATTATTTTTTATTTATATTAACTCACACTGTCGCTATTATTGATAATCTATTAACAAAATGTTTAAACATAATATTGTAATTTAATTCCAGGTGAGTCCACGGCGCTGTGAACATCAGAATATCATACATATCCGCAAAGAGAATCATTCATCGCCGCCATGGAAGTCGAGTCAAACGTGGTCGAGGACTTCTCTCGCCAGAGGATTAGCACGATTAGTGGTGAGATATTAATTTAAAGCACGAAAGCAACCGCCTCTGTATTAATATGGGTCAACAGGGGCGGATTGGCTGGCTGGAAGCCGGGAGAAATCCTGATAGGCTGACGAGTCCCAAATGCATTGTTTTGCCAACTTTTTCAATACAAATCGTAAGCAAAGCGTCATAATATCACAATAAATTAATTCCTAGAGCCTATCATGGTGTATTTATTACATTTCATCGCCCACCGAGTCGCTCAGTATTCAACAATAATGTAATTTTGGTCTAATTCAATACAAGTTTTCTTGGGTCAATCTCAAACCACCAATCCGCCCCTGACAGTCAACGACACGAGACGTTAAGTCACAAGCTAAATTCAATTACAACTTGAAATAATCAACCAGTATCGCAGCGCCCATCTAATTCGTCAATGCATTTTACTTTCTTAGTGAATATGACAAATCAATAATTGCACATTCTTTCATAGGCTTCCTCCACATATTATTATATTATACATACAGCTAATTAATAGATACTATTCTACTGAGAGTGAAATGGTGGAAATTTAATTTAATTACTTAATTCTTATCTATAAGAGTGCATTAATTGATTTTAACCATGTAACAGATTAGTAAGATAAAAATGCAAAAGCCAGTCGCCAGACTTTGGCAGCAGGGACAAGCCGTTAAACGCAAGAAATACAGAATCCCTGTAAATGTCCTGAAACATCACTAAAATTGAATTTGCGTTACATTTACGCAGCAAACTTTAACACATATTATATTTTATGATACGAGGGTGGGTCAATAAGTCCTTAGAAAAGCCGACAGGTGGCGCGACTAGTACTGCAAGCGGTTTGTTTTCATGCAGCGGCACTACCGATTCAGTATGCTGCGAAGTTTCAATCGGATTGGTCGGGTTGCTGTGTGTTTCTCGTACATTTAAAAAAAAAATTTGCTTGTGGAAAATGGAAAAATGGAAAATGGAGAAAATTGAGTTTAGAGTTGTTATTAAACATTTTAATATAAAAGGGTTAACAGCAAAGGAAATAAAAAATGAGTTGGATTTAGTTCACGGCATATCTGCTCCTTCACTTGCAACTATTTATAACTGGTTAAATGAATTTAAACGTGGTCGTACATCAACAAAGGATGAACCACGCTCAGGACGTCCTGTAGAGGTGACTACACCAGAAATGATCAATAAAATCCACGATATGGTGTTAAGTGACCGAAGATTAAAGTTGAGTGAGATAATTGAGGTTACAGGGATCTCAAAAGGTAGCGTCATTTCTATTTTACATGACAAATTGGGCATGAAAAATATTTCTGCAAGATGGGTGCCGCGTTTGCTCACAGTCGACAATAAACGCAGTAGGGTGGTGGCCTCTAAAGCCCTGTTGTCGCTCATGCAACGCAATCCGGATGAATTTTTTCGTCGCTTTGTGACTGTAGATGAAACATGGATACACCACTATACTCCCAAGACGAAAGAACAGTCAAAGCAGTGGATTGCGAAGGCAAACCATGTCCAAAGAAGGCGAAAACCGTAAAATCAGCTGGTAAGGTTATGGCTACTGTATTTTGGGATGCACGTGAAATTATTTTCGTTGACTATTTGGAAAAAGGAAAAACAATAACAGGGGATTATTATGCATCTTTATTGGACCAGCTAAAAAACAAAATTGAAGAAAAACGGCCTCATTTAAACAGGAAAAAAATCCTCTTTTATCAGGACAATGCCCGTGTTCACACGTCATGTTTACGATCAATGGCTAAAATTGAAGAATTGAAGTTCGAATTGGTCGACCACCCACCGTATTCGCCAGATTTAGCCCCCAGTGACTTTTTCCTTTTCCCAAACTTAAAAAAATGGCTAAGTGGACAACGTTTTTTTTCAAATGAAGAAGTCATCGATCGGACAAATGCTTATTTTGAGGACCTTCCGAAAACTTATTTTTCTGACGGTTTAAAAAAAATTGAGAAACGTCTAACCAAGTGTATTGAGCTCCAAGGAAATTATGTTGAGAAATAAAAAAAAATACAAAAATAAAACCTGTTTTAATGCTTTTTTCTAAGGAATTATTGACCCACCCTCGTACATACATAATAAGATAACTATTGAAATCAAGATATTCTTTAACACGTGTTTCAGTTTATCCCATATTTCCTCACACTCGAGAATTGCACATTGTAACAACAACACTCTTTCGGTATAATATGTACATAATATTATTGTATATCTGCATTTTGCATGTACCTATACGAACGAAAATTTCATATCTCTAATATACAATCCCTGCTATTTTTTTAAAACATAATACTACCTTTCAGGTACTGCTCGCGGTGTAAGCAAATGTAATGTGACGTGAGACACGGTATATCCAACTATATACACGAATACGAGACGTAATACGAATAATTACAGCAACACTACATTCATTTGTTTTAAAAATCTGTCATAGAATATTCAATATACGTAAAATATTTCAAAATTGGAACGTTTTTCCGTGACAAACAATGTTACATTAAATAATATTATGATATAATATTATGCAAGTATATAGGAACCAATGGCGTGCGATCCATAGATGCTGTATATACGGAGCATCCCTATAAATAATCGATCAAGTACTATAATTATAATACAATTACGTTTGTATTACACAATTATTGTGTTCCAAATTTTACTTAATTATACCACTTCTAAGGGTTATTTGTATTTATGTAACATACATATTTATAGACCCACAATAGCAAATAGTATGTAATAGATAAATAATTATTTCATCAACAGATCCCCAAAGCCAAAAGTCACCGCACATCACTGATAGGTGCATAATATTATCTCAAAATAGCTCTTATATTAAGCTTTTAATATATTGTATTGTTACCTTTTGCGATACTCCACCAGGGAAGGGTGACGTAAGTGAGAAAAGCGTTAAGGGGCGTGCTCTGCTGTCGCTTGTTTTCTTTCCAAAAGTGGAAGGTCTGCGTGAAACCCCGCATCGCCCACAGAGGGTTGTAAGCTCCGTCGTCCAGTTCTGTTTGCAAACAAAAAGATATTGGCATAAAATTAATTTTAGTTCATTATAATATGGATTTTGAATCTTGGGTAATTCCAAAAAAAAAAAATGGATTGCGGAGCTCGTGAAACATTTTTTTTTAATTTCAGGTGTCCCCCTACCTAAGTGATACATTTAGGTCAGATATCGTTGATTTTTGTCAATCAACAGAGATAGTATAGAAATTTTTTTGAAAGACTCATCTTTGATAAAATAATATAATGTCGTGGATATTGAATAAAATTAGACTATTTTACGTTGTAAAACATTTTATAAAATATTCTTCATTGAAGATATTTGGCAAAGATCTTTTATGATCGGCCTTTTATGATCTTATACTACCGGCTTAATAAACTGTTGTTTTATCATTATTAGAACCTTAGACTATAGATTAGAGCAGTAAAAGTGCAAGATCAATTTTACTATTATTATTTTCATCTATTATATTATTATGTACCCAGTGGCTATTTTCTTTGACGTAAATGACGCAATCGATCCATCAGAATATTTAAAAGGGGCCTCAAAATATATCAAACCAGTCATACAGTTATAAAATCACAAATTGAGTAAGGAATATTATTCAAACCGCTGAAGTTAGTGAGTTAAACCCAGCGGCGATTTCCTTTGACACAAATGACGAAACCGATTCGTCAGAAAATTTAAAAGGGGCCTCGAAACAGTTCAAACCAATCATAATGCAAATTTTAAATTCTACCACAATATTAAAAGTTGCGGTTTTCTCACAAATTAAATACTTATCAAATATTACCCAAAGCATAATAAAAATACCTGTAACTAACATCAAATGGGCCTATAACACATCCACACAAACAGATAGATACGTACTTGTACATAGAAAATAAATTAGTAATATTATTATGTGTCATCAATGTCTTCTTCAATAATAATTTTATAGGGATTAGGGAGGGAGGGGGGGGGGGGGAATAGATACATTGTCATTTTTACTATATTTTTTTTTTATTGTGAGGGGCTTGAAAATCAATCAGTGCCTCGGATATCAACGTCTCTAAACCCGCCACTGTATATACCTATCTAATAATCTTTGAGTGAACGCCTACCAAATAATTCGCAAAAGTCAGTCAATATCATAATAATTATTATTGTACATCCACCCTCTGAGAGTTCATAATAATATGGCAAGTCTTTATGCGGAAATACCCAATTTGCTCTTACTAAGATTACACTATAATAATTACAGGGTACGGATCAATGATTGATTATTCAGATACTTGTGCGCAATGATTTATTTTTTTCACGCAACAAGTTCGATAAAAAAAAACAATATTGTCGCAATTGTGTGTTTGCGAATATAAATCGGCAGCCTTTAATTTAAAATAATAATAAAAAAAAATCATGAATCTGCGCTGTCTGACTGTGACCCCGCCAAGGTCAGTAAAGAACATAGTGCATAAATTCATTATTATTATTTATCAAGTCCAGTTTGTTAATAAATTCACATTTTTGATTGAACAAAAATATGATATCGCTTGTTCAAAATGGCGTCGCAACAATGTAAAACAAACTTCTCACAATCTTTTGGTTTCTACAGGTTGAGTTTATATAATATCTTACTTTACTACATACACAAATCAGTGGCGAAGACTGACTATTGCACTGAGGTAAACAACTATGCATAACAAAAGAAAGTCATAATCATATAATATCATAGGTATTTTGTTATGCGATGTAACCAGTAGCGGGCTTAGGGACGTGGATAGCCGAGGCACTGGCAAATTTTTAGCCCACCAACGATGGTAAATAATTAAAAACTAAAAATATTAATGAATTTCCTATAAATAAAAATAACTATTATTAAAGAAGACAGTGATGAGTGACTAATGACACTATAATATAATAGTTAGTACCTATTAGTAGTTTTTTTTTTCTGTACAAGTGGGTATTATTTGTTTGAGTGTTTGTGTTATACACTCCTTTGATATTAGTTGAAGAAATTTTGTCACGCTTTGGGTAATATTTTATATACGATTTGTGAAAAAAAACGCATCTCTTAACGGCCCACGTGCTCGTCGTAGGTCAAAATTGAGTTTTTATTGTATTTTCAAACCATGATCCTGGACACTCCTTAAACGTTGTAGATAATCTATTTATATAATTTTGAAGCCTTATTATCCTTTATAGTTATTTTAAACATTTGATGACTGCATAAAGTATTTTTGTTACATAAAATAGTATTCTTTTAAACCTCTCGCTCTAATGTTTTAGAATATAGTCATATTTCGGTATCATTAACTCAATTTTGACCTTCGACGAGCATGTCCCCCCTTAAGATTGTTGCATAAATTAAAATTTATATTATGACTGGTTTGAACTGCTTCGAGGCCTCTTTTAAAATCTTCTAACGAATTGGTTTCATCATTTGCTTCAAAGAAAATCACTGCTAACTTCAGCTGCGCTAAAAATATAAGATGTTCGTACAAATATTGATCACGATTGCAAACCCAATAATTGCATAGTTAAGTATGATAACGATCTCATTTGTTTCTCGCGTTATTTAACGTTATTCATATTTAACGCAAAAGTTAAATAACCGTTCAGTATCAGTAGCTGTAAATTTTCAACTGTGATGTAGTTTATAGTACGTCTCATCTAATTCAGTGTATTATCGCTAATACGGCAGCGTGTTTTTTAGAATTTGATAGCGGACACCAAATTGATCAGTGATCACAACTACAAACAAATTCAATATGTATCAATTTATTAATTAACTGACTCCACTATAACAGTTTTGAATATGAACGGTTTGTTTCAAAATATGTATTATTTTACGATTATTCTCATATCACCTTGTACGTAAAAATCGATAAGAAAGATAGGGTTTTTTAAACGCAATATTTTTTTAAATGATGAAAGAATTTCTATAGTAACTTCAAGATAAGATAAACTTAGTAATAAAAAAACTAAGGGTCAAAACTTAATTAACAGTATGAAAAAATAAACAATAATAAAGTTTTTACCATTTGAATTTTTCTTCGGGATGTCGCACCAATAGTAAATATCGGTTCCATCAGGAGTGGTACGTCTCGGAGGCCTCAGGGCGGCAGCGCCAGAACCCCTGCGACCTCTGGGCAGTGTGCAGTATCCCTGAATGTCTCTGCGCATAACCCCAAGAGATACCGGATTCTCGCTCTCATCGTCGCCATCATTTCCATTACACTCGTCTTCCACCAATTTGCCAGCCACCAGAACTATCTCTTCTTTTTTCGTTTCACCAGCGGCTTCTTTCGGCTCGATATTTTTATTTATCTCTATGGTTTTGGGGGTCTCTTTCACTTGGGTGTACGTCTCTGTTGCTATAACTAGTTGGGGCTCTTCGCATTCCGCAGGTGCAAAACGGTTGTCTGGTATTGTGTAGTTGCTGATTTCGTTGGGTAATTCTTCTTTTCCATTTACTGTTATTATTGAAGCAGGGTCCAGATCGCATATGCGTCCAATTTTTATTTCTTCTATCATTTTCAGCGTCGGCTCTCCTGATCCTTTTTCATTGTCCAAGGGTTTAACATCGTTGAGAGAAGTAGCATCATCTGCCAGCTCGTATTCGTCTTTATTTTCAGTTTTGGTGGGTTTTATTACTTTGACTCCTTTTTTAGAAACTTCACTAACGGACGGAGTTTTTTTCGTTGCTTTTTGTAATTTGTTCGCGTTTCGCCTCTGTGTCACTGCACTGATGAAGGGAATTTTCTTCTCGACCACCGGTTTTTGTGTCCCCCGAGCGGGTGTCCTTTCAATGCGTGGAGTAGTTTTCGGTTTAACAATTTCCACTTTTGCTTTCGTTTCTTTTGGCCTTGTAACTATTCTGGGTTTGGTTTCTTTTGGTTTAACGCTTGGCGCTGGTTTGGTTTCTTTCGGTTTGATCTCCTTTAGTTCGATGGGGGGTTGGGCTTTTAGAGGAGGCGCCACGAGAGGGGCAGCGTCTTTGGGCTTTTCCTTCTTGGGCGTGACGTTAATGAGGCAGGCAGGGGTCTCGTTGGCGCAGTCGGCGTCGCGGCGGTAGACGTCGGACATGTCTCCCCAGGAGGGCGACGCCGCGCAGCAGCCGCGAGGGGCGACGCAGCAGCGCGGGGGGGAAGCGGGACGATTGGAGCTTGCTTGCTCTACAACAAAATAAAACAGAATGGGATTGAACGAACCGCGATGCTACTGTATTACAAATCAAACTACGTGAAGGGAGAACAAGATACTAAACTGATCGAGAGAAAAAAAACAAATAGAAACAACAAAAGGGAATGTCGTCCTGCTTCCGCCCCGCATTTTAAAATTCATTGATTGACACATTTTTTTTTTCATTAAAAAAATACGATTTTTTCCAGTAGGTAACACTCCGTATAATGTTGTTTCTACCGGGATGAGGTTATGGTGTGGGTATCCAGTATTTTCTACGCTACTGGCTAGTTAGTGTTGTGCTGGGTGTATGCTAAAAATGTGTTCTGCGTTTTTTTTAATGAACCTACCGTCTCTAAGATCTCCGGCTTCGATCTCTGATACGCTATTGGCCAATGAGTCCAGGCCTTCGTTCTCCGATCTGCTCTTTGAACCGGCTGATTCATAGTTCTTCGTTTTCCATCCACCCCGAGAGAAGTTGTTCAGGTTGGAACTTGGATCGCTCAGACGCCTCTGAAAAAGATAATATTTGCTAATCTTGAGTACACCGATATAAAAAAATAATCCGGTTAATCTATAACACAAATAAAAATGATAACGTCAAAGCGACATTAACTATATGGGAAATATTGACAATATAATCATTACGAAAGACAAGCGTGTTTATTTTTTATCTGATCAGATTAAATATAATAAAATCGGCTTTTGAGACAGGGAATATAAAATATCCTCATTTCAGATTTGTAATATTTACGCTTGTTTCAATACCTGGTGCCTATACACGTAGAAATCGTCAGGATCCTCGTCCCAGTCGCTGTCCCACATGTCCGTGGCACAGTAGCCAGGCTCCGATGTGGGGGTCTCAGCGCCTGACCCCCGGGGCCGTGTCACCGCCATCTCGGCGTGTCCCTTTCCCTGGGGGCCCTTCATCCGCACGAACTCGCAGCGCTGGGTGCTACTCACGCTCGCGAATAGCCCAAACGTCATGCGCTGTGCCACCTTTGTACTCAGCGAGGATTGCTGCAATCCAAAATAATATTATATTCATTATTAATATATTATAAATGTAAAAAATCAACAGTAACTAATTAAAACTAATAGGTAAACTAAAATTTACTTGTTAAACATAATAAGTACATAAGTAGTAAACACTAATTAGATTGTGTTACCGCCAGGGAAACGATGCCAAAAGCAATATATACGATATATCAATATGTGTTGTAGTAAAATATGGCCGAGCGGCCACGCGTCAGGTTTATAATTTCATGGGTCCCGGGTTCGAATCCCGAAGTTTTTCAATATGTCATTGGACACAGAGTATAGACCTAATAGGCTATCATTTCTCCTAAAAACAAAAATCTGTTAATATCTACAATCTACAACCTTCAATCTGTGGAGGACCATATATTATGATCTTACTAGGATCAAACATGGTAAAAAAAATAGCAGACATATCCAATGTGTCTATCGTATTACAGGCCCATAGAAATTGAGTGATGAAAATGTAAAAAGTATAGGTATACCTATATTCAGTTGTAATATGATATTATTGCATCAAGATTTCGAAGGAGTAACATAAACTCTTCTTACTTTACGCCCCTAACCAGTTTACGTGTAAGTCGTTTTCAAATTAACCTTGAGGAAGCTCTTTTGAACTAGTCGTATTGCATCACTCACGGTCTACCTACAGGAGTAAGTGAAGGAGAAGATGTAAATCCCACGCTTAAGACTGAGGTGAAGTTTCCTCTTACAATAAATGCAATAAGTGCCCAAAAGAATACCAATAATAACGTTTGTTTAAGTTGAAGAATGACAATGGGAGAGTGTGGTAGATCACTGCCCGTTTTCATACAGGATAGTGAATCATACCCATGGCCCCCACATCCTGAAGCGGGCCCCCAGGCCAGGATCTTAAATCCACTTGAGTTATGAAGTTTTCGAATATCGACGACACACAATAATCAAAATTTGCATCATATGATCACATATTTTATAATGTTATCTAATATTCTTTAAGTAAAATTGTGCAGGCGACTTTTTTACCATTAGAGAAAAATTGTGATGACTGTTTATCTCACTTATAAGGTAGACGCGCCACGCCTTGGCCCCCCAGAGCCCAGGTCCCCAGGCTAGAGCCCTGTCAGCCCCCCCCCCCCCTTGTGGGGGCCATGATCATAACCTACTAACTACTTGTAGATTTAGACATGCTTGTTGGATAGTATCAACAACAACGAAAATTGAGACAATTTAATGTAAAAATATCGCATGATTACAACAATTATTAATAGTATAGACACTTTTCACCATCGTCTGTCATGTTTTTTGTTTCTACTAAGAATTAACAATAAAGGAAATTGATTTATTTTATAAAACTCTCGATAAAAACACTGCCATTACCCATTAGACATACCTATTAGTAATGAATTTCTTCCTAAATGCAATTTAGTTTTAAAAATACGAAGTGGTTAAGTGCAATAATTTAAAGGTGTGTGTTATAGTAATTATTGATATTTTTAACCCATCGGACGTGACGAATAAGGCACACAATCGCTCGCCAAACACTGGGAAAGCTGTAGGATAATAATATAAAGGAGATGCTGGTTGTAAGCGAATCTATAGTAAAAATTTAATAAAATATGTATTTTAATTTTACTACTTATATAAGAAATAGTTTATATTATTCGCATAGTTTAACATTAGTCATTTGACCGTCAATAGCAGAGAGCAAAAACAGGTGATCATGAATCATCGTATAATTATTATTTAGAATTACGTTTTTTTCACATTTACTCTAAAAATATAACATTCACGGTCTATATAATTTTAGTCTTATCACGCCTCAGCTATTTTAAAACGTAGACACACTGTCAAGTAAATACGTAAGTAGGTATCTACTTTTAAAAATATATATAATTGTTTACGATGTTTTATTTTAAGTAAAAAGTAATCTTTATAAATCTATCATTTACTTAGTTATATTACTAATAATAATAGTATATTCACTGACATGTTTTCTTTTTAAGTACATACGTAAAGTTTTTTAGTCATCCTTACACGATTTAAGAATATTTTCATCCGACGCCATGACAAAACAAATCGACGTGCGCACACCTCGACTTTCGGTCTCCGATTGGCGACGAGTGCGTAATTTCGTCGCACCTCAGTGTTGCCATCTTTTCAAAGTGGAATTATAGTACAGAGCCTACAAAATTTTAGTATTTGGGGGGAAAATATAGTACGCATTGTTATATTGTGTTGAAAATGTATAGGTTTTTTGTGTCTCAGAAAAAAAATAACGGAGAATTTGATAAACTCCGAGACCCCTTTTTATTTAGGTAGGTACATCTTCCGACCAAAAATGCTTACCTAAGACTTCAAAAAATTTAATTTTAAACCAATCAAGGATTTTTTTTAATACGTTTTGCGAGTAATTTTTTTTCCAAGTACTCCAAATTTTCTTATATTGAGAAATTATAGTACTTTGCGCCAATCTATCGAACGAAAATATCGAAATTTTAGTACTTTTTCATGTTTTTTCCGATATTCAAAATTATAGTATTTTGGGCGTACTATACCTGTTTTATATCGTACATAG
Source organism: Rhyacophila brunnea (assembly GCF_057557595.1). NCBI lineage: Eukaryota > Metazoa > Arthropoda > Insecta > Trichoptera > Rhyacophilidae > Rhyacophila > Rhyacophila brunnea. Next base: position 38,128,959 of record NW_028233350.1, on the reverse strand, counting down.
TACGCGGACCAAAATTATAGTACAAACACTATAATTATAGTACGGTTGGCAGCACTGTCAGTGTTGCCATCTTTTTCTATTCTGATTATAGTACAAAGGCATAAAAACTATAGTATTTCTGAAAAATATATAGTACAGGAACATTTTTCGTCTTCAAACCTTTAAAATTATAGTATTTTGGTATATTTGGTATAAAATTATAGTATTTTACATTTTTCGCGGAAATAAAATTATAGTATTGTACTATAATTATAATACGGTTGGCATCACTGTAGGCAGGTAACTTTTAAGTTCTATAATTATATTCTAGTATATTTACCTGTTGATATTTTTAATTTGAAAGTCTTATCATCTATTGTCAATTAACTAATGTTTCTCTAGTTAATAGTTGATACAATATAGTCATTTCTCCGTTATCTTAACAGTCAGTAGACGTCATATCATTAGTGCATTGAATGTAATATTAAACTATCTCAATAATATTTATCAACAGTATTTATACATGATTCATGATGAAATTTATAATGATTTATGAATAATCGGTCAATCGTTCCTTTATAATATCATGTATTTCATATACATCGCACAAAAGAAAATAGTATATTATTCAATTATTCAGTGGAACAATTTCAGAAAATGAATTTACATGTCAAGGAATTTGTTAGATGTCGGTCGGTTTAATTTAAGTATGTACACTGATTAATTAAACGATTGTCACAGGCGACATCATTCGCTGTAATCACTACATTCGCTTGTTGCATTGACGTCTATATTACTTTGTATTCTTAAAACTAGATTACATAAATTAATTCACGCAAATTTAAATAGAATTAAATATAATCATTAGTGTTTCCTCACATTACCCGAAATGATAAACTGTGAAATTTTACGGTATTTTTTTAATGCAAGACAAAATGTAAGATAAACCACCGTTTCTTCCACAGACCGTTAAAACACGCATGGTTACATAATAATATATAATATGTATTACAAACGTAAACAGTGCGTAATAATATAAGCGATTTTTCTTCTAATTTTCTCATTTACAATCCTTCTGAACTAAACAGTATTAAAGTACATTAGTGACGAAATGATCTGACGGTGCAGACTGCAGACGTACATACTGTAAAAATCTCAGAGTTATAATACAAAAGAGAGTGTGTATTCTTCAGTTATATGAAACCGTGTTTCTTGCGTATAACGCATAGTAGAACCTCAATTTTATTATTACTAACTAACTATGAAACGTTATGAATATAAGCGTAGCAGAGGACGGCGCCGCATTTAGTGGCTTAAGAACCTCCGTGATTGGTACGAGTGCAGCTCCACTGAACTGTTCCGGGTAGTAGACGACAAATAATATAAGATCGCCTTGATGATGGCCGACCTCCGCTAGGGGATGGCACAATAAAAATAATGAAACGTTATACCATCTTGTTGCTTCTCAGCACGGCTACCAAGTTTATTTTTCTACTAAATTAACTAAAAATAATTACCACTAACTTTACATTTAACACAAAAACAATAAATTTCAGCAATACGTGCTCGCAGTTTTTGAATGAATGCAGTCATTCAAACCGATATTTACCGGTGACGTGTACAAAAAATATTTAATTCAGCAATAGAAATTCTATCTTACTCTAACGCATATTGCGGAGAATTTAAGCGTGCCGAATGCTTTCTCACTCGCACTTATGGTTCGTTTTTTTCAGGCCTCATTTCTTCATTTTTCATCAACTAAAGACACTCATTTTGTAGCGCAGGCGCAGTGGCGCATTCGTTTATGTACCTATCACTAGTTATTTTGTTAGTGAAATTTAAATATATAGTTTATGTTGATAATAATTATATTAATAAGTAATAATAAAACCGATAAATTAGGATTGATAATACAATTATTCAAAATATTTATTATCTTATCGTTTCGGTTCCATAGTTCAAAGAAATATTATGAAATGGTTTGAGACACTAGGCACTTGTCGCGGATTCGATGCGATCTGGCAATAAAAATATTGAAAATTTATTTCTGTCGCGATATCAAGGTTTTTCGCAAAGTGTTTTCTCGCAACCGAAAACCTTGAACGGGAAATGATAATTAGAATTTTCTGCTACATGACCCGATTGCCTGTCACTGTCTGTTGCGGAAAACGATTTCGAATATTGTTTGACACACAATTTTATTATAAGGTATACGGAAAAAAATGCACAATTACATAGGTATATTAATAGTATTCGGTCATAGCTGTGGACAGTCATTTCGTTGTTGACATCATATTTATCATGTGACACAAAAAACATACAAGTCTCGATTATTTAATTTTCAAAAGTGACTGTGCAAATTTAAACCACAGAAAGAATGATGTATTCATTGTGAGCAATTTGACAGAAATACGTTTCAGTTTTAATTAAATTTCAGCATAGTTTTAACAATTGGACTTGATTGGGATTATTAAAAATAACATTTTTAAATAAACAATTGTGATGTGTATACCTATTACAGACATATCACGAATTATCAAATTGATAACTTAGAACAGCCCAGAAAACTATATATTGGTAGGTACATATAGGAAAATCATGGACTGACTAGGATTTGCACACGAATATTATGGTACGTTTACATTTGACATTTATATTGTCATATTTACGTATGACACCATATTCACCAAGTGTAAACAGTAATTATATTTGTACCAGCCACTTATTTTGCGTGTGTCGACACTCACCTGTCACTTATTCAATCTACTTATATACGCAAATGTAAACACCGCGTATTCGACAATTCCGAACTTGCCGCGATATATCACCGAAGTTGGACTCCCGTCTACTTTTATATCAAGTACCTGACACATTATTCGTAGTTTGACAGGTACCTAGTGAATTGCATAGGTATATTTCTAAAACAACGGACAATCAATTATCATAGGTACACCATGAATGTATGCCCAACGTTTACGTTAATAAATGTACTGTAGCGATCTGTCAAAAATCATAGACATTGAGAAATAAATCGGATGTGCCGTGTTCTATGGATTTTGTTCGAAAATAAAATATCGCTTTTTCTCGGCACATACGATTAATTCTGATGCACTCTGTGAAGAAAAAATGCGCTTCAAATGGTATTACCTAATTCATTTTGGCCCACACCTGCACTCGTAATACGATAATATTATATTGAATATGCAATGACGATCAAATGCTAGATATCGCAATGTTACTGTTAATCGTTCTTCTACACTTATGGCATTTCTAAATTGTGTGTCTTGTTTTTTGGCAAAAGGTCCAATCTTGCAAACTAAAGTTCACAAATTGAGTTGGATCTTCGATTTTAAACTCTGACATTAAACGGAAGGCACCTAGTTCTTCTCGTCGCTGAATCCATTCCCGCACCCATCTAGACCATTTTTTCCTCCTTTTTGTTGCCAAAAGACTTAAAATAATAACACTCGCTGCTTTCTTTTTTAACATTCCCATATTGACAACTGACATAACCTTTTTGAGAAGTATACAAAATAAGTGTCCGAATAAATTACAATATCATATGTAAACACCGCATATATTTATTCCAATGTTGCCATTGAATAAAGTGTCGAGACTTTATTTCAACGAAAAGTATACCAGAATTTTATGTCAGATCCATGCAGGTGTAAACAGTAAGTGAAATTTTATGTCAGACACATAAAATAAGTATAACGGTATAAGTGTCAGATGTAAACGTACCTTTAGACTTGCTGGACGCATGCTTTCCATTAACCATATTGTATAATATAATATGTCTGTTCAGTGACGTCCCTAGACAAAATGCCGCCCCTAGGCAGCGCCAAAAGGCCATCCCATTTTTTATACAGTTTTTTTATCATCTTTCCATGACATATATACGCCTAAATCTAATTTAAATACCTTCTCTACTTCAATAAACAATATTGCGGGTCCACGGTTTTCAGATACATTTAAATATACACCTGACAACTTTCAAAACTCGCGAGTGACTGGCAAAAATATTTGGATAAATTAATTAGCTAACTATGCACCTATTTATAATTCAAATATAATTCTCAAATCTGCACGTGTCATTGGTGGTCATCAAGGATGTGACGCCCAAGGACAACGAAAATAAACTAGACATCGCAAACCCGACAAAAAAAAATACAATAATGTTAAACATGTTAATTAATAGGTACATTCTGTTTCCAACCAGTGAGCTGATTTTTTTAATGGGGAGATATTTTTGTATTTACTAAGTTTAGGTACCTATTTCTTTATATACTCGTACCTAATGATTCTTCTCGATTTGCCGCCCTTCGAGTAACTGCCGCCCCCGGTAGGTTTCTAACGCCAAGTGTCCCCACATTATGTACCTATATGTGCATAATGTGGGGACACTCCCAGAAGATGTGATTGGCATCGTACGATTCATCGCATAACCGTATGTCTGAATTCTAGTAGGCCAAGTTACCAGAATTTTGTGGTGACACCACAGTGACCGGTTAAGACCAATTGTAAGTGTTGAGAGATAGCCGTCTAATAGAATAATATAACAATATAATTAATAATATAAGAATAAAGAAGTACGTGTCGAGACCTAGCACTCGCTGCGCCGATGCTAGATACCCCCTCTTACGCCGCACCTGTGTGCGACGTGATACTAATTAGTTCTCTTCGGTTAATTGTAACGCGCGCATATAAAAATGTAATCTGTTATAATAATTCTGTATAATAATATTCATGAAGTTGAATATAAATAAAGTCAATCGTATATTAAAACTACGTTGCTTATTTACGATCCTCAAAACAATCCACTATTCCCAACAGTAAGGAATCAATACCATTATTTTTCCACAGAAATTACAAATTTCCAGGAAATAAGAAACATAGCATACTTAGTATGACATGATGTTACCTTCTGATTCCATATCATTGAGTTAATTGAGTAGATACGTAATTGAAGTATCTTTTGTTGATTTATTTCCATGGTAACATAGGAATGGAACCAAAATCATTTAACTATGCATCAAGATCGTAATTCTTCTCAATGATCAATTTATAGTCTAAGACTATTTACTTTCAACGTCTATAAATAAATTCCGTATTCAAAACTGTTGAATAGTGGTGGAAAATTCCTTACCCTTGAATCGTAGACCTTCTTGAGGGCGTCGTATCGGATAGAGCCGAGGAATATGACCCCCTGGACGGTGCCTCGCCTGTCGCTCGCCACCAGCTCGACGCACACCATCTCCCCGTCTCTCACGAGGATGTCGCAGAAGACCTCGTCGAAGTTGTCCACCATGAAACACACGTGGGGGTACGTCATCTCCTCGCCTTCGCCTTTCGTGTCCATCTTTCGTCGGCTCGGTGACGCGTACACCTGGAGATTGAGAAAATGGGCCAGGAATAAGAGAATGGTTCATTATATATATACCTTCTGTCCTGTCTGCGGATAATTGTTTCAACTCTTTTTGAGAAACATGGTCAAATTTTAATATTAGTTTAATTTATAATAAAAATATAAAGAAATATTATAATCGTAAGGGAAGTGTAACATTTTTAATCCATTTTTGAAATAAGTATGTACATTATTTCTACCGAATGCTCAGCGAGATTAGATAGATAAGATTTACAAAAAAAATGAATGTAGTATTTATTGTCATTAATTGCATGTGGAGCGTGCAATCTAAATAATATTAAGCTATTACAAATTAGTTATTAATAGTGGTAATAATGCTTTTTATGTAATATTAAATTTATTATTAAATAGTAAGTCCCACACCGCGCCATATTTACTCATATAAGGAACAGTATGGCAACTTATTACAGTACGTACCTATTATACTGTTAATTCAATTAAATTACCTATCTGCACAAAATTCGCTGATTATCAAATGATTATTGTAATGTTAATAACTACCTATTTTGACTTAAGTTCGGTTTATTATTCAGAGTTAATCGAAATTATTGATAATGCTTGGTTATGCATGCGAAACCGATCTTGATTATTATAAAATTATATTTTTGAATTTAATAAATAATTGTACTACGTGGTGCATATAAAATCACATTCTGTCAAATAATGGTAGTGGATAATATTAATCGCACTTTTCACGTTTATCATTACCCAAAAAAAGATTGAACTAACGATGACTGAAGCACCAGATCAGCGACGATCGCTCAAGATGGAAGGAGATTATTAGCGAAGCCTTTCAGGTCTCGACCTTTTTTATTATTTGGCAGAACTTAAAAACTCTTGATTTTTTTCTTGATTCTTGATTGATGAAATATTTAGTGAATTTTAGGATCACTCAAAAATAGATTTCGCCGTCGATTTTCTCCTTTGTAGAGCTAAAAAATCTGTTTTTGTATTTAATTTATTTCTATTATCCGGAGTACCTTTGTCCCCAATTAGTCCGGATAAGCAAGGCTTTACTGCATATTGTAATATAATATGCAAATAGTCATTGTTTATATTTATCATTTAACACTTATTTTCTCGTCAAGGCTATTGTTGACAATAATTATTACTTATACAGAAAAGGCCTTTACAGGAACCTATTTATATATATTTTATGCTAATCCACATAATGTTAATTACTAAAAGTAAGGAATATTTACTACATCAGGGATGGTCAACATCGAGTAGACTGTGAGCACCGAACAGTTTACCCAGTATCAAATCTTTAATTTAAATAAACATACATTTGGATGAGTACAACGAAATGTTGGAAATTAAACAACAATATTCAATTTCCCAGTGGTCATGAAAATAGTAAGATCTGGTCTTTTTTTTATTTTGTTAACTGTCAATTCATGGTGGAACTGCATTGTATTGTTGTTTTTATTTAATAAAACGCAATTTTTTTATAGTACTTATTCCACTTTAATTAATATATTAGGACCGGTTTCGTCCACCTCAGTGGGACATTTTCACTTTCCGCCTCAGTGGGACATTTTCAACTTAAGTGAAAATGTCCCACTGAGGTGGACGAAACCGGTCCTAATATATTAATTAAAGTGGAATAAGTACTATAAAAAAATTGCGTTTTATTAAATAAAAACAACAAGATCTGGTCTTCTTTTGGGTCGGTACTCGTGGTACTCATCGTCAAACTATTATCCAACTGTAAAAAGACTCTATTGCGCGATGGTAAAGTAAAATTTAAGCGCAGGTATTTATACGTTATCTTTCTCTCACTTCTACGGCAGGCCGTACCTAATTGATGCAATACAAATCAAAGGAAATGATGAGGTCACGTGAGCTATATCATAGTAAATTTGTAAACGACTTTCAAGTAAGTTGGCTGACATAAAAATAGGAATGGATACCTACTTTAGCTACAAAACTCAATGAAATTATATTGTATTTCAACTGAATGTAGGTACCTACACGATTTTACAATTTCACAATTATTCAGTCCATTCCGCGATCGACGCATTGGATATGCCTGCACTGCAGTATCATTGTTGATAGTGTGGGTACTATAATGCTTAGAGCTCACATCACATTAAATTGTTTGTACATAGTTTTTCCTTGAGATTATAATATGTAACCTAATATCATGGAATTTACTGCCAAACGTTAGTAAGTCTTGAATCATGCTTTAGTTTAGAGCAGTGCTTTCTAAACTTGCACCCAATCTAACACCCTGAAATCAATGCTTGCTTAAGATTATACCTCAGTTAAAGCACGGTCTAAAAAGATCGTGGCTAGGCGATGCGCGGATTGCGGGTCGCATGCCGAACGAAATATAATTTGTCATATAAATCCAACATGCGTCCATTCAATGTTCTGTTTATTGTTCTATTAGTAACAATAATAATATATTCATTGACATGTTTTCTTTTTCAAGTAAATGGGTAACGTTTTTAGTCATCTTTACACGATTTAAGAATTAATACCCCCGTCGCCATCACGAAACAAATTGACGTGTTCCCAGCTCGACGTTCTCTCTCCGAATGCCAGCGACTCAGCGAGTCCAAAATTTCGTCGCGCCTATAGTTGAAAATTATTTGCCGTTTCACTGACGTATGGTCTTAATAACCACAGAAATTTAAGAAAATGGCAAAGGTGTCGATAAATATGTTCCATTTTAATAAATAATACGTACCTATTATTGTGGATACGAATGCTTATTATCAGTTTATTTTAGTAATGAAAAACTAAATTTAAATTATCAAGATTGTTTTATTGGGCATTCAGTAAAAATAATTACAAATTTAAATGATATGAAATCAATTCTTTTACCGTGACTCATAAAATAATTTCAAAGTGATTAATGATAGATAATACTCATTATAGACAGATTAATACAGTATAATATATTAATTATAAATTATAAGTGTTCAATAGGACGTAACAACGAATCGAGATGGAAAGTGTCGTATGTCACATGTGACGTCAAGCCGGATAACATAGTTTCGCTGCTATGAAACGATGACTTAATAAGGCTTTTACGTGACTGGATTTTAATAAAACCAGTCAATTTGGCATTCACCAGAAGATTAGTTTCGTCCGTACGCACCGTTCAATGTCATTGCCTTCATTTTTAGCGTGTTTCGATTTCTAATGAATTGCTCATAGCCTGTTTAAAACAAACAACAGTATTTTAATACATCGTTCGTTAATGCGGCAAATGCATGTTATAGTATAGAACCAGATATCGACAACACCACAATCCATTAAATATTTCAAGGTCTTCTATTTAAAATAATTCTTCTTTTAAGAAGTTTTTCGGAGGGACACCCGTCGGGTTTTCTTTCTTGGAGTCATTATTTCCACACGTGCATATCAAAATGTCTCTCCATTCAACCATATTCTCAACGTCTTACATCATTTTATCAACGATGGTTTTACCTGCTCATACATCTGAGCATGGGCCTCACATCGTGAAGTGTGCCCCCAGGATAGGATCTTTAGCGGGCCCCCCTACCTATCGCTAAGGATAAAGGCAGTGTGCGCTCTACAGTAGCGTTTTCCAAATGGTGTACGCGGTAAAATTAATGTTTATGTTTAGTGTTTTATTGTATATTTTATTACATCCATTTGAATTATGGAGATATCGAGTATTGATACACAATTAAAAATTGTATCGTACAACCACATAACTTTAACTAATAATATTATTGAAGGAAAATAGCGCCGCAGGCGACTTTTTTACTATTAAAGTGAATTTTTGATGTGTGTTTATCTCACTTATCTGGTCGTCTCGTCTCACCGGGGCCCTCCTGAGCCCGGGCCCCAGGCTAGAGCCCTGTCAGCCCCCCTCCCTTGTGGGGGCCATGCATCTAAGTGTCTTTATTTCCAATAGGCTTATATTATAATTATTATACATACATATGTATAATTTTATATAAAGCCATATAATATATTAGGTACTTAAGCAAAGAATGCGCATGGGTTTTCTGTGCAGTTACATTTTTGAAATTAAATCACAATTATGGTGTCATTTGCAATATGCACTACAAAACAATTCTTAATATGCCAGCGGCATAGCTCGGAATTTTCCAAAGTGCACTTTCAAGATATTGAGCAACTTCAAAATTTACGCAGGGGCCCATAAATTGCAAGATTCGGCCTAAATTTAATTTTTATTATACATGTCTGATTTGATTGATTTCAGTTTAGACATGACGTATTTGTACAAGCTGAATACCATTTCGAATTTAAGCTTGATATTTTGCAATTGGAAACCCATAAAATACCAAGGTGGTGGCCAGTAATTTTTATAATACAATATTTCAAAATCACATACCACTATCGTAAAAATTAATACCTATGTTCCTAGTAATAGAATTACATTAGCATTTTATCGTACACGACTTCGTCTACGTGAAATATGGCAAGAAAAAACCGAAAAATATACATTGTCGAAAAAATAGACTGATTTGTATTATCGTTTCTTTTGTAGGTATATCGTTGCAAGTTTCTTATTTTTGAGAAAGTATCATCTATATTTGGAAATATTGAAACAAAATATAATGTTGTCTATAAAATGTATAATTTTCATCAATATTGATCGAGTGATTTTTTTAGATATTACTAAACAACAATATGTACTTATAATCATATAATATATTGTTTTCGCAAGTTCTTGGATATGCTTTCCACTTGGTATCTAATAATAATTGGGTTGGGGCAAGTTTTAGAATTTTTTGTTTTCCTGTCTACATTATCACGATCTCGTAGATATCCTAAGATGACTGCACCTTTATTTACTTGTTATGTAACTTCACTATAGTGGCGTGTAAAACGCTAATGTGTAAGGGCTCTTAACTTTGTACAATATTATGTCATAGAATTATTCAGAATTCGCTAGGTACTTGAAAAATCCTCTCGTGACTTGAGATACCTCGCTGTAAACTTATCCATTACACAATAATATAAACTCACAGTCACAAGACTCCATGTCACATGCTAAAACATAACAGCCATAATATTATTATAAATTATAATATTACAACCTTATAACATAAGTTAGCATGTTATTGATTTTGTTTGAACTGATTAAAAATGCACTTTACCGATACTATGAATAGTTTAATATGTGCATAACTGCAGCTGGTTATTGCACATTCAATGAATGTCTTGTCTTACGTATTGCATAAATAATACGTTTCAGAAAATGATTACTATTGATTTGTGAATAGTCAATAGATTTCCAAGTTACCTATTTTCTTGTAAACACGCGATGTCTAACGTAAGTAAATAGGTATTGTGTATTTCTAAACACGTAATCTAATAAGACCCAAGCACGGTTATTGTGAAACTCTCGTTTATTATTAACACAGCAGTTATTTCGGGAGTGAATACCATCAGCCTTTTGTGAAAATTCCATATCTATCTATTCTGTCCGTGACTATCTTGAATTTTTATGATAAACATTGTCGAATATATTAAATTTATTCACTTTGGGATGTGGTAGTATTTATAGTGCCATTTCAACGGGTGAACGTTCATTCAATGTCAATTTCAATAGTATGCCAAATGGTAGTAAGTCTCATACAATTTTGATTAACGCAATAGTCCAGCATAGCTCATGAATGGATATTTCGCGAGATTCTAATTCGTAATTCAATGCTTTAATACAGGCCAGTTTATTCACTACACTACTCAACGATAACTCTATACATATTGTCAATTAGCGACTTCGTTTCTTATTTATTATCATCGTGATACATGGTGTTGCGTATATACCAGGTGGCCGGTCTTATTAACCTCTGCCGACCTCTAACGGACCCGGGATAGATTTATTTTCGCTATAACCTGTCAATAATGTTGAGGAAATTGTAGCATATTATTGTGTAAGGAAATTGTGCTTACTTAATATTTCTGGTGCCTACTGACATCGCCTTTTTGTGATGGCACCCACCTGGGCGACTTCTATCACGCGCGCGGTTATAACACTGATTTTTTCCATGCATTTTGTTGACGGTTACCCCAGACGCAAGTTCATTCCTCCACATTTGAAACTGTTTTACTATCTACCTTCCCGCCGCCGGGATCAAGATGCGCTTTTGATCCCCATTCATCTTCTGTACACGCGCTGTACAAGGAAAGAAATAATATTTAGACGCGTTAATACTTCTTCCCGCAAACGCGTTGTGTAAATACAATACTATACAGCATCCCTGTAATTTGTACGATGTCAATAAATCAGTATACCATATTGTTCATCCTGACCCTCCGTGCCCTAAATAAAAACATCCCACGCCTTATCCTTCCGGAGCCCAAAATGGCGGTTTGTTACTGTATGCTAAAGCGACAGGCCGGAAGTGACTAATTGTTGAACTTTGCATGAGAGCACTTTTAACTTAAACTTATTTTTTTAAATTGAATCACGTCATCGTGGACTAACACTGACCGGTGCAGTTTTAGGATGCTTAAAGTGACTAAATTGACTAAGTTACCTTTATCGGATAACCTTGAATTTTTTTCTAGGATAAATATTTATGATATATAAACACATAATCCGTTGCTAACTCTAAATACCCAAATTATCGATTTACCAACTTTTGGCAGCAACTATATGTAGGTAATATGTGCCAAAAAGTGCATTTGACCAAATTTAAGAATTTCTTGTTGACATGATCTTATGTAATTCAATACAGGGATGTACATTACATAATTATATAGATATGTAGGTAGGTCAAAGTTTATATCGATGTATATTGTGTCCTACTTAGGTAATAAGATTATTACCTAAGTAGGAGTAATTATTGGTTAAATATAACATTTAGTACCGACATAATTTGTGTATTTGTTGAACAATGGCATAATACGCAATTTGACGATATTACTTTTCAATTTTCATGGTGAATTTCATAATCGATATTATTATAACACAATTTTTATCATAAAAATCCTCTTTTGTTATCGGCTATCGCATTTTTTGATAACTTATCGTATTGATCCGTAACGCATCTTGCACGAAAATATTTTTAACGCGCAAGCACTTGCTAGTGTTGTGTGTAGGATGTTTTCCATACCTACATGAACCCATACACAATTTTAATTGATTCGACTAGCAAATAATAAGATATGGAATTTTGCCAAATTCTCTCGGCATTCATTGTTATAAGTTATAAGTTAGGTAGGTACTTATTTATAAAATAACAGCGAGAAAAACCATAAACATTATACCTACTGTGTATATATTTTGGAAGCATTAATTAAATAAGTTTGGACCGTGCTTTAAATAGTGGTTTATTTAGATGCCATTATTTATAGCTCGTTTACACGTGCATGGATTTATTGCTGACAGTGGCCATCACAATAAAATGCACGTGTAAACACGTATTATCGTGCAAGTTGCAAGATTGCATGCATGGATCAAAAAAGTTCAGCGGTTTCTGAATTTTCACGCGATAGTTGGAACTTGTATGACGTATGCGAATACAAGAAAATACGAGCTACATCGCGCAGAGAATTTTGACGTTTACCAAAATTCACAACCTATCATAGCGCACCATAGTACAATGACAACAACACGAGACAATTGACGACACAGTCAGCACTTTTGCGTGTAAACAGTTATTATTATGACGATAGTTTAATTTACGCACGGTTTTAGTAAATCCATATACGTGTACAGGCGCTACTATTTTAGGCAACGATGAAATAAAGAATATCTACTGTATTGTTTGATATTACTATAAATTTTGAACTGAATCAAATTTATAAATTTATAATAAATTGATTAGTATGTAGATACAATACATTGTATTTATGTTTAGTTAATCTTAATGTAATGTAATAAGTGCATATTATTATTATTTTATAAAACGTTGAATTGCGGGATAAGTGTAGGTTACTTATCAAAATATTCTCGGTGCGTATTTAAATTTCATATTATTTTGTTGCACCGCAGTTAGTGCGAATATAAAACAATATAGGTACTTAGCTTAGTTTCTATGCTGTATGAATGAATTAGGAGCAGCGTTGACCGTAAAGTTGCCACTTATCGTTTTTCTTGCCAGATCTAACATTTTTGAATATGCATCTAGCTTACAATATTCGCATCTGGCATATGGCGTTAAATCAAGCGTTTTTCGGCATCGCAAACAGCTAGAATATTATACTAGATCTGCTTGATAACATTTACATACAATAAATTTTACATACAAAATTCCGATCTGGGTTATTTTCTTAATTTTTTTGACTTATTTTATTCGTTGTAAAAACGTTGTTAATAATGATACCATGTATTTTTTAAATGCTAGTCCTGTTTAATACACATTTTTTTTTAATTTTGAAGATATCTATCGTTTTCTCTGCCATCTAGCTTATTTTCTTACACTATTTCGCATATTTTTATGAATTACAGTTGGTAGCACTGCTCACGAGTCTCCCGTGTAAATATTTTCAATTACATACACAATTTTAATTTTCTTTAAATTCATAACTCAGGTATCGTTTTTCGTACTTTATAATAATATTATCAGTAGTCGCCATGTGTTTTATTAAACGCATTAAATTTATTGATGCCAGCGTTAATAAGAGTGAAAGCTCAAAGTGTATTAAGTGCGTTCCGATTTCAGAATATGTGGAAGAAGCAGGGGCGTGCAAAGTAATTACAACGTAGACGAGTAAGGGGTGATTTTATAAAAATGGCAACGCTGATTTAAATGCCGATCTATCAAAAATATGTTATAACATAACATATTAGAGACATCTAAACAAATCAGGAGTCAAAACATGTCTCACTGATCGGTGTCTTTACAATTTTCATCTAAATAAAATATTATCAAAGTTCTGTTGTCACATACGAAGGGAGCCAATCTTTAACTCGTAATACGATTTCCAATTAAGTATTATTTGTATTGTATTGTATTTCTCACTAGATATTCATCGCACATAAAAATATTTACAATATAGTACATAAGCCTTTCACGTAAATATATATTATATACTATGTAGGTAAGTACTTCAAAATTGAACGTTTTAGTACAATAATATAATGGTATTGTCAATGCAGTGACGTCCCGTGGGGGTAGGCAGATTGAGCGTCGCTTGGGGGCGGCAGTTACTCAAAGTGCGGCAAATCGAGGAGAATCATTAGGTATATATAGAAAGCTACCTAAACTAAGTAATACCGGAAATAGCTTTCCATTAAAAAAATCACCTCACTGGTTGGAAAAAAAATTTATCTTTTAATTAGATAAATACTATACAATTTTCAACAGGACTTTATTTTTTTGTCGGGTTCGCGATGTCTAGTTTACTTCCGTTGTCCTAGGACGTCACGTTCTTTACAGTCACTCGCGAGTTATGGAAGTTGTCAGGTGTATTTTTAAATGTACCTATCTGAAACCGTAGACTCACAATATTGTCTATTGAAGCAAGAAGTTAGATTTAGTAGAATCGGTACCTATATCTTGTTAGTAATGTATCCATACAACACAATTCTTAGATATTGGAGTCACGAAAGGATGATAAAAAGTACTGTATAAAAAAAATGTGGCGGCATTTTGTCTAGGGACGTCACTGTGTCAATGAAATGTCGGGGCTGTAAAAAAGCTATATCTTGTGAGAAAGGGATTGATGATATTATACTTGCCATGTGAGAGAAACACATGACGTATTAAATTTAGTGTTATACCTATGGTGAAATGTTACAATTAATAATTAACTAATAAAACTACCCCTAAACGCTGAACAGAATTGATTAAATGTATTTTTTTCATCAATATGTTTACATTGTTAGTAATTAATAACTACGTGTGATTTAAATAATTCAAAAATAATTATCGTTTAACTCTATGCACATGTCGAAATACAGTGCTATGATTTCTGTTACAGAAATATTTTATTTTGACGATAAAATCTTGAAAGTTTACCACATTTTAATCAAAGTTAAATAATAATTATTTAATTTGCAAGACACATTCGTGCCTGAGTCACTCGCCGCGTGCCTGTTGACTACTTCAACGCTGAGAAAGTGATTCTTGCAATGTGCGTATTAAATTTATTTTGCCCTGCGGGATAAAATTTCTGATGACAACATTCCACTTTCTTAATCATAATCATATTAAACACAACACAAAATCTATCACTATTCTTTTGAATAAATAAAAATAAAATTCAAAACAAATGAACTTCAAAACCATAAACTTTATGAAGGAACCAAAACATTAGAAAAAGGGTTGTTGAACTAAGCGTAAATATTGCTCATTGAATCAACAGGTTGGTGCACTGGAATCATTAATCCACAGTGGCAGCATGGCTATAATAAAAGCCATTCTCAGTTGTAGTGGTATTAAGCATTGATATAGCATTGCAGACAAAACAATACAACTGCGAATCACACATGGTGCCACTGTAGAATAATTACAGTATAAATGTCTAACAAGTTTATAATAAAGCTTAGAAAGAATACAATTTTATTCGTAATACTAAGTGGATATTCGCCCTTACGATTATCATTTTTAAGTACTTTCCTATGGAGATACAAATTCGCCGTTTTTACACAAAAAGCTAGTGAGGTACCTACATATTGTTTTTTAATTAAAATCTAGATTTCGCCAAAATGGCTGATTAACCCCTTTTAGAAAACAACGACGATATTTATTATTATGCATGGATGCCGGATAGTAATATCAATGGTTTCCCCAAACGTGTAGGGTGGCCCTTTTCTCTGTTGGTATGGCGACATACCTATAATTTTTCTTTTCGCCCGAAGAATCAATATTGGTCATCTTTATTAGTGGGGCGTGGCTACTCGCAACTTGTATCCATGTCGGCGATGTTTTGAGTCGATTTCGCTAATGGACACTGTCTTTATACTTCACGGCTGTGATACTTGAGCTTCTGCTTGAGTAATTTGATGCTATTTACAAAGTGTAGGGCGATAAAACATACGGTAAACCGACGTTACCATTCAAGGATGGAGGGAAATTACACAGAGTTATGCATTCATAGACCAAAATACATATTATTTAACAGACTATAATAATATAATATAAGTTCGGCTCTCAGTGTGCAGTGCGTAAAGCGCTGAGCTCCGGGTTCGACCCGGTGAGGTCAAAATATATTCACAAAATCTAATACCTATGTAAATTCCTCAAGCCTGGGAGTTTTGCCTCTGTAATTAATTAGGTTTCACAGTCTGTTGTGGTGTTTAACAAAGAAATAAATACTAATAAAAAACACGACCTAGTAACTAATAATATAGGGTTACATGTAGATTCACCGTGAGGTGTTGAATCGGACACCGATGGCCGTATATCATTTAGATTAAAATGATGTCTAATAAAACACTCAAAAAATATGTAAGTAATAAAAACCAACAGAATACAAGGGAAAGATAAATGAAAATAGGTTGGTAGGTACCTAGGTAAGTATTAGAAATACAATCTATATTTATATAGAATTCTGAATGATGCAATGTCATTTTCTGATCTCAGTGGTATACGGTCATCTGTTTTCGGTATATCAGCTCACGGTGAACTGTGTTACGGCGAACTTCATATTATGTAAAATTTACATAATATACCTCCATATATCATTCTGACATAATTGAAATTTAATAATATAACTAATACTCATTTTGTCATGTTCTACCTATATAAGTATTATTATATAATCTATTTCCATGCTAGTGTCGCATTAAGATCAATTTAACCGCCTTTAAAAAAAACAGTTGAATATCCAAATGTATGATTTATTATATAATATATAATAAATCATTATTTATATTAGAACTAAGTCCGTACCAGACGGGTCAAATATAAGAGGTAGGTCTATCTTACATACTTCCTCACACATTACACGTCATTCGTGGCGCAATAGCTCGGGGTGGGCATTGGGTCCCTCACATTAAGGGGGTCAGTAAATTAAGGGTTGAATATTAATAATACAATATTTTAGAGTAGATTCCGTGGAGAAGTTAAAATTTTCGCCTGCGGTGCCAAAATAATTTGGATATCTGTAGGTGTGTATAATGGATTGATAATTTATAATGTTTACATGCCATCAATAATAAAATGCCGATGGTAATAAATTTAGATACGTAGGTACATACAATTATTGGCGTCTGCTTATAAAATAGCAGTTTGCTTATGTATGTAGGTAGGTATGTCACTGCTTACTAATTTACACGTGTATTTTGTAATAATTATCCCATTTTCGTGTCATTGAGGTAGGGGTTCCCTGAAAAAAAATACTTCCAATGTTCCGCCAACCATAAAAAAAATGAAAAGCACTGCTAAGTGAAGGTTTTATTCGCCGATTTTTTTTTGTATTCATCTGTATTGTTGGCTAGAGTTTTTTAAACCAAATAAATCCGGAAGTTTGACAATGAAAAAAAACCACATCGGTGTAGTTTTTGCTGTGTTTTGAGCGTTGCAAAAATACCGCGAAATTTTCCGGATTCATTTTGCACACAATTTAAATATCCGCCGTTGATCTAAATATAATAGTAATCATCATCATCATCGTAGGCAAACCTAGCCCGCCTTGACATCAAAAATTACATTGTGTTACTGAGGCCCGGGTGCACGTGCACTCGGAGGACCTTGGAGGGCCTCTCTGTTTCCATCTCGCTTTATCATGCCTCGGGGCACTCACGAATTTTTACTCTGTCAAATTCAAAATATTCGGCAGAAAGAACGTAACCTACATCGAATTTTATTTTCGAGCATTGACCCAATACTGCCAATAAGAAAAAAAAACAGAACGCACTAATATTTTCCGTCCGATATTTTGAAACTAGTTTCTTCTCTCTCCAGTTATATTCGTACATAATATGTGTCCAAAAGAGACAGCACATAATAATAGGTGTATTATAAATTCAATATAAATATAGCGTAATCAGTATGTTCGTTATTGGCAGAATATTTCAAAAATTGGAACGACTATTTTTCTTTTACACCCAAATGTCAAATTCTGTTCATCACTTTTCCCGCTTCGTCAGAATACAAATTTGAACAAATGACTCCCCAAATTTATGTTTACACAATTAATAATCGACCAATAATACATCTAACCACTAATTTGTTTTATAATAGCTTCATACTACCAGTAAAGGCTTGTTCGGACTGTTCCAGTGATTTAGACTAGTAGCGAGTGATTTGGTAAATAAACGTGTCTGAACAGACAAATTTAGTCGAGTAGTTTAGTAAAATCGTCAGTCCAGTCGATCCATTTGAATGACTAATTATTAATAATTACGAACAGTATTATAAATTTATAATATTATTATCTTCTACTCGGCGTCTATTTCTAGTTTAGTTTGGCATTGCTCTCCTACAGTAAAGTTTTTTGCGAGGCAATTTTAGCTTTTTTTTGGATGAATATACTTAAATAGACATGGGGTAACGTGAATTTACATCTCTGAAACTATGGATTTAAAAAAATTAGCAATTCACCATACACACCGAAAGTCTGAAGGGTTTATTTTTATTTTGATATTGTATCGAATTGATCTGGTTATAAATTTTAATTGATTTAATTTTTGTACTACATTATTCCACTTGAATCGTTTTTAGTGCCATGAATTTCGCCAACTGGAATAGGTAGTACCAAAAACTTAGATCAATTAGAATTTTAATTTAAATTCCATGCAAGTAACCTTAGCTACCTAGTAGTATTAGGCCCGTTTCAGACGAGACACCGGTGTCGCGCTCGATTTAATATAGGAGGCCTTTGTATTCGAATAAAGGGGCCTTCATATTATGTTTATGAACGCCCCAGAGCTAATGAGTCAACGCATAATTTCGCGTTATAAATTAGAACATAAAACTGGCTGCGGTAATAAAATAAGTGTATCGGCGTCTTGAGAATGTAGCGGCCGACGGAAAAGTGTACCGGACACGCATCGACTCATAGCTCTGTGGCGTTCATAAACATAATACAAAGGCCCCTTTATTCGAATACAAAGGCCTCAAATATTATATCGAGCGCGACACCGGTGTCCCGTTTGAAACGGGCCTTAATGATGTGGTGTTACTATTCAAAATGGTTAAGTATTCCTATTTTTAAATAAAAACTCGCATCGTAATTTTATACTATGTATGTAAATCTTTTTTATTTATTTAATATTAATAATAAAAAAACTGTTAAATGTCATCACGTTACTTAAAATACTGTCTAGGTTACGAATTTACGATGAATTACTACAAAGTCAAGGCCAAAATTATCCCAAGCTGGCTCAAACAATTATAGGTTACGATATTTATCTGGAAACCTATTTCTGTGTCAGCATCTCATTCTTTTGTTTGAGCATTTACTCGCGCCATGCCGCTTGAAAACAGGTTGAGTTTGCAAATTCGAATTTCGAAAATAAATACTAGGTATTCTACTACTTAACTATTAATTTTATTTTTGGTAAGTAGATAGGTAGATAAGTTCAGCGTATCATTTAACTGGCTTGAAAACAATAAAACAAATTGGCTTAGATATATTTTTTTTCGTTTCTACTTATCTATGACTATTTTATGATTATGATGTTCCAATTTTAAATATATTATATCTAATAGAAATGCGCATTGACTGAGCATAATTATTATTTTACAGCCATATTGTAATTTATATTCTGGTTACAATTATTACACTATTACAGCATGCATACATGGGTAAAATACAAACACATTGATAAAGTTTAAACACAAACAACGAGAGAGTTTGCAAAATAGACTTTGAACTGTCATTCAAAACCTTGATCTCTCTTGACTATGATAGTTATTTATTTATAAGACTTAAGTTATACGTTTGAAAAAGGCGACAATGTAATACAAAAATGGTCCGTCACGATTTACGATAATTGGAATGCACGGGAAAAACTAAGTTTCTTTTAACTAGTTTTCACTGGCCTTCCATCCGGGAGCTCTGGGCTCGACCGGTGTGGACACAATATATTTATGTGATTTTCTCAAAGCCGGGTATTTGTGTTTATCTGTTACACAATAAATTTATATGATTTTCTCAGTCTGGGCGTTGTCAAAATCACCAACAACCACCTTGTACGTAAAAGCAAGGACATGGTTATTAACAATATTAAAAATATGTCTTGAACGTGTTTGAATTGTTTCGAGGCACCCTTTTAAATCTTCTGACGAGTCGATTGCGTTAACTGCTAGTAGCCGTTCTTTCAAATCACAACACGGGTAGGTACGCACGAAAGAATATTCTCAAATGAATATATTATTTATTATGAATTGGAATTTCCAAACAGTATTGGATTAGATTGAGTCCGTTAGAGCGATTTTGTATTATGTGTAGGTACAGCCAATTTTTTTTTATATGTCATGTAATTACCTATATCTGTTGTTGAGATACCATACCATCCGCCTGATTTAATGGGCGTACCAATCTAGCCATCAGGGATGGTCGTAACAAATACATGATTTAATGTAATAATTTATGAACCACTAAATAATAATTTACCTATAAAGTTCTGCCTTCATAAATTGGAATTAACGTTGGGAAGTTAGCAGTGTTAAAACACTGCATCCTACTATTTTGTTTAAATATTAATAATATTAAAATCTGTGTGATTTACTAAATAATTCTGTACTTATATTACAAGAATTGTGCCTGTTATAAAAATATTTTTGTTTCATTTTATCATTAATTAAGTTTATCACAATTATTGACTTTATTAATAAATTTGTCAGAAATTTGAGCAAATTTATGTCAAAACCTTTACACCGATTAATCTCCAGCGCATCTATTCTATACACAAGTCTGCTATCGGAAGCTATCGAGAATAGTTTAACATATTTCTGTATTGAGGTATTATAATTCTTACAATAAGTTAGATACAATGTTTTTTGACAATGTTATTAGCATGTTTTACAACGTTATTGCGGGAGTTATTGCATATTATCCGGGTTATTAATTGCATAGTTTTCTTGGGTTTGACGTATATTGCATAATTATTTTAATTGAATTGAAGCATTTCTCAGTAATATAATCGAAATTTGATTGTCGATTGTCTTAATCGTACAAACCCCCAAAATCCTTGACGTCACTGGTCGTAAATGATCGAAACAATGGCACTTTAAGTTAGCATTTTGATTACCTACCAAATAACCAACTTAGTTAAAAATAGTTCATTCGTACTTAAATATAAACGGACAGATCACTGTAAACTCTGATTGTGGCTGCACAGATACATACATCACAATGTGTTTAATCCACGGCTGTATGCATAACAGGGAGTGTTATTCGTGCCAAGGGGACGCTCTACAGAAATGCCCTTGAGAATTTAAAATATGATATTTTTATATGTGGTCCGAAATAGCTGGTCTACTGGTAATATTAAAAAGTCGCCGCCGATACGTGAGTCAAAAGTAATGGTCAATAAATTAAATTTAAAACAAACAAACTCGCTTCAGCTTAGTGAGTATGAGGTGACCAAAAAATAATATCTTTTAATATACTTAAATGTTACTAAATTCAATATGTTAATCAGGTTTTTGGTGGGAAGTATTACAACCAATATGGTGGATATTGTGACGTTTTTAAACTTAGAGTTTAATTTAGTAGTTTAGAAACTTAGTAATAGATTAATAACTTTTTAACCTGAAATTGTACGAGAACTAAACATACGAAGGATTTTGAAACACATTATCTACCTACATTTTTATTTCATGTGCTATCCAAAAAACATAATTAATGAATAGTATTTATTTTTAATGTGTAAGACCTACATAATTATTTTAAAAAAAAAATAGGTAAGTATTGTTTAATTCTAATGCATATTTAAAAAAACGTACAATATTTCTAGTGATGTACCCGAGTTTAGAGACACTTTTACAAACTAGTAACGCAATTACTTTTATAATATAATATGTACTAGTGAAACAATAGGTAGATACCATTATTGTATTTTGTTGGTTGAGTAAAGCCAATGCACGAAATAATTTATAACGCCTAAAAATAATAATATTATCGTATAGGCACCCCATATACTGTTATTATTTTTCACATTGTTTCCATTCCGCCGCCTGGCGAGAGCGTTTAAGGCACCTAATAAATCATTGCAAAGAATTGCTCTAGCAACAATAATATTATTATTGTATTTTTAAAATAAAATCTTCGATGACCAGGGATTTTGCTCTAAATTTGATTTTAAATGACGTGGTACTCGCTCTGTAGATTCTCCAAGACTGAAGTATGAATCACACTGCCTCCTGTTATACCCACTCTTAAACGCACACTTTATATGGGTTGGTTTTTAACTCGATAATATCAAAATACGTCACCCTATACTGGCAGCCCTAAAATGCCCGGTTCTAATTACCGGCGATCGGCACAGTAGATGAGGACAAATTCGATATAATATCGAAAGCGATGAATAATAATTATTATTCCCAATGTCTATCGTATTGTGCATATTTTTATTTTTATGCAAATCATTGATAAGACCGACGTGTTTCACGACCACCACTGGTTTACTAAATCGCATTCTTATCAAGTATAATTATTGCAGACTGCAGTATTTTTTCTAAATATTACTGGCTTTTAACACGTTGATCGCCATGGGGGTCACCGGTGACCGGCATTGGATTACGTTCAGGGGGCCATGGGGGTCACCGGTGACCGGCAAAGAAGACCTGCGTAGAGTTGTTCTACAGCGCCGGCGGGCACGCGCGCTGTGCATTTTTCGATACGCGGTGACCGGCATGGCCCTTCTGTATATTACTGCCACTTGGCCTGAAAATATGTCTTCCCAGTCACAAAATATAGGCTCACTAATGTAAAGAATGTACATAATGAAAAAAAAAGTTTTCCTTTTAAATTTTAAATGTGTTTTTGTTGATATAAAAATTAAAATTAAATAGATTATAAAAATGTAAGTTATAAAAAATATGTAAATAATAAAAAAATAGAATAAAAAAAATGATTATAAGGTATGTATACGTATATTTCCAGTTTATGTGTATCCAGGTATTATACTACCCAATTTGAAAACTTTTATTCCGTATTTGTGCCTTTTCTGTTTATTATACTATCTAAATCTAAATATAATTCGACCGCGAAATGGCACCATGCTCTCGTCAACACATATGGACAGGTGACCGGCGAAGTGGCCGGCCCGGCGCAATAGAATAAATTAACTTGTTGGCGCCGCGACGGACACATGTGGCCGGCACATCATAAAAACCAATATTTACGTAAAAAAATCATCAAAATGAAAAAAAACATTATATTCTTTCATTACCTATCAAATAATACCTTAGAGACAAATAATCATTTTTTAACTATTTTATGTAAAACTAGTTGGCGATCAATGTGTTAATCGCTCATTGTTTTCCACGCAAATAGTGGTTACTGCCCTGCATATTATTAATTATTTTTTCAATGCAACTTGCAGACGTGTTTGAAAATGTGATGATAATTCGTAAATAATTTGCATAAACCGTGACACGTTTAATTAATTATTGCAATAAAACATTTATTGATTAATTCTAACACATCGTAAGTCATTTTAACCTAAGGGTTCAGGAGGCAGTTAAAACTAAATATTTTAACTTACGGAATCAAATTCATATATACCTACTATTTTTGTTGTAGGACAATTTTTCACTATTCTGAATTATACTTTAAAAAATATATTCAATAATTTTGAAATATAATGTATATTATAGGTACAGGACTTACATGTTATTAGTACTATCAAGCCGCAAGCGTATGTGTTACGTGTTATTATCGAGTCAATAGTATTCGAAACAAAAGAGATAACATATTGTGAAATAATGTGATTTATTGAGATTTTCGAACATTAAGAAGTAACATATTATGAAATCAGAATATAATAATATCGACTTCAAAGTTAAATATTCAATTTATAATAATTTTACATAACTGTGTTAAATATTCTGTAAACGAGGTCTTATTCTCAAAAATGAACTGTTATTAATTACTATTTCATGAAAAAATGTTGATATTTATTTATGATTATTAATGTTTGGTCACCAAATCCATATTATATTTTACCTATATACTTAATGGTTTTTTTTTGTTGGATAAAAAGTAAAGTAACAGAAAAAATTGTGATTTTTTTTTATCTATGTAACATTGATACGTGAAAATTATCTAAAGTATGACAAAACAATGTTCAAATATCCGCCTTAACTTATCTGACAGATGATCATTTTTTGACCATATTGTTTTACATGACTTTTTTGCATAAATCCGGCTCTATTTCATCGATTAAGCACGATATTATCTTTAATATACTGGCTTATCAGCGTAGACTAAAAAAACCAAAGGAAAAATTCCAACGGTGTTAAATTAAACGATCTCGGGGGCCAGTTAACGTAGACAAACCCAGGAACCTCGGGACCCGAAAATTAAATTTTGAAAACATTATTTATGAAACAACCTTGAGTTGGATGATTTTGCAGGGTTCAAAATATCGACAAAAGTAGATAGCGAATGTTAATAAAGTATACTATTATTTTAATCAAAAGGATTGATTAAAGTAAGTGGAAAACGTCGGCCCAAGGTTATCAAGAATGGGGAAAGTTTTAAGAAGAGACCAAGAACCGCCAAGGGTTGCGGCACCAGAAATAACGATAGTGATAATTGAAATCAATTGCAAAACAATATAGCATTGGAAAAAAATGTTTACTCTTACGTCATATCTGTGTAGCTAGCGTAGAGATCAGATTTTATGACACGCATCAACCAAAGGATTCATTGCTGAAAGAAGTGCAACAGACACTTAATACTTAACATTTTGTGCATTACCGTTTTAATAAGTTGTCTTCTGGGCCCCCAGGGCTCCGTCAAGCGTAAATCCGGCTCTGCTGCCAAGTGTAACTTCTAACTAGTTAACTCCAGTAAAGTCATTAAGCATAGGTACCTATTGGATTTTTGTAATAGACAGGCTAACAATATTGCCATAACAAATCGGCGATATAAAACATATTTTACTAATAACCTCGACACTAAAATAATAGTATATAATAATATTGTAACTGCTGTATCCAACAACAAAAAAATCGATGGTTTTCAGGAATCGGGGGTACAATTCTATTTTCTCTGCAATTATTCTCCAGTGATAAAATTTAATAATGATTGTCATTTTAATGATTTTTCAAATCGTCATTTTGTTCATATGAAACCAGTGATATATGTACTACTATGAACCAATAGCTAAGGGCGAAAGTAGGCTGTTAAAATCCGCCATAAATAGTGCACATTTAACTCTGTTAGTCATACGTACTGATTTTTATTGAACTAGGACTACAATTTACAGATGGTGTTGGTTAGTTTTTAAAAATCAATTAAACTCTGCCTAAACCAAACCACAATAGTTTTGGTATACTTTGGGCGATACGACCGAATTGTGCACACTTTTTTATTCATACTTATTTGTTTTAGTTGGATTAAGAATACATATTATTACACATTTTGTTGGTTCATTTTTTTTTAAATTCATTAAACCCTGCATAAATCAAACTGTAGATACCTAATAGATAAAAAATATTATTCTATCTATAAAATATTCAAAGTTATGTATGATTTAATTGCATAGCTATAGATATTTTATCGATATACGAGTGTTTCTTGACTATTCTTTATTATGGCTTGGTTTCGCAGGGTTTAAATGAATTATAAAAACTAACCAACACCGTCTGTAAACTGTAGTCTTATTTCAATGAAAACAAATACGTATGACTGATTTAGTGTTTAGCACTATTTATGGCTGATCTTAACAGCCTAGCTCCACCCTTCGCCACAGCTATGTACTTACTATAGATATAAAATAACTGACAGATATGATACATTCAATAATAACATTTTGTTATTCTATGTAAATATATTTACAAGTTTCTACGTCGAGTTGGTGGGCAGCGTTCCGTACGGATGTCGGAAAACAAAAATCTATTTTAATATTAGTATTTATTTATATATTTATTTGTCTGGCGCAGTCTATCTTTAAATGAAAGGGGAGCAATAGATATTTACAAGTCAATAACTTTTTTGGCAAGCTTTCTCAACAAACACAGCGACGTAGTTGGCCAGGACAATTTAAAAATATATTTTTTTTTTCATTCCAGGCTAGACGTGAGTTCGTTTTCTAAAATTGAAAAGTTGAATCACCTACAGTAAAATTTGCTACTATTTTGTACAAGATAATAATTATTGATATATCAATTTGACTGTTTACATAAATTTTTACAACACGATCATGTAGTCACGAAATAAAGTAATTATATAACTGTAGTTTGGTATCAGGTGAATGCTATTTGCTTGTCATTCTTATCAACATATGTAAAAGTAACACAGCAATTTACCTTGCAAACGAAACATGTAGGTAATTTACGACACATGTTTCCCTCAAATAGTAAGATATATTAAAAATATAACTACCTACCCCATGGCCCCCACATCCTGAAGCGAGCCCCCTACCTATCACCAAGGTTAAAGGCAGTGTGATACATCATCGTTTCCCAAATGATTTTCGTGGTAAAATTTAGCGATTATTTGTATTTTTTAATACATCCACATAAATTATGGAGTTGTCGAGTATTGATATAATATAATACTTACTCAAAAATTGGGAATGGGACAACTGGACGCCAGGACAATAATTGGACGCCGCACTGTCGTGGACGTAGTTACATATAGGGAGATTGCAAACCTGAGGATCTAGTTATAAATATTAAATTGTATTGAATTGGTACAATTTTATGAATCGATTATTCAAGGATAAGTCAAAAATTGCCCAAATGTGCCAACTATGGGAGATGGAGGCCTATCAGAAGTACCTTTCCAAACGTTTAAAATGCTTTGAGATTGTTTCACTACAAACTACAAACTGTAACGAATAAAACCACCATTAAATAAATTTAATTCAGAAATTTAAAAAAAAAGATTCTAATGAAACAATAAGTCACTTCGTGATGAAGATGATCATTTTGGGTCAATCAAATTGGGTTTAGATACGTATTAGCCCAGCGCCCCTTAAAATGTAAGTCCAGGCATGGTCCTATGGGTCTATTCCATACACAAGGCGGCTATCGACGGCTAAAGTAATAAGTCATATTATCACTTTATCATATTTATGTATTGAGATATTATAATTGTTACAATAAGTTAGCCGTCTAAACTGTCGCTCTAAAAGTTAAATTAAAACATAGCACTTTTGACAGTTTAGACGGTTAACTTATTGTTACAATTAACCCCTCAATAGATAAATATGATAAACTATCGTCGATAGCCGCCTAGTGTATATTCACTGATCATCATTATATTACGTGAAATAATATTATAAATAATGTAGGTAGGTATGTAATATTTTATTTTATTTTAACGAATACTTAAACATAAAATACTTAGTGTTAACTGTCAACTCTGGGTGGAAGAATGTTGAATAAATTAGAAATTATAATAAAGCACGATATGTACGTAATTTTAATTATTTCGCAGAGTTGTTACATAATATTGTGTTTTCTTTTAACTAACATAACATACATAGCAGATTGTCGTATTTGTATGTATAATAAATTACATTATTATACAGTATATTATCAAGATACATACGTTGAAGGTCATATGATATAATGGAAAAACTGTTGAATGCCAGCCGCTAATGTAAGAAAATCATTTTCCAACGAGGCTTTTATTTGCAATGATTTAAATGTGGGTGTGTGAACGTGCCCGCAGATATCTCGGGATGAACTCGTTAATTTTCCGAGCAAACACAAAATAGAGATGGCTTGCATATGTGTTTATATAATTTTGTTTGTTTTGTTCGGAAATAAAACGATTTGGCCCGCGCGTGCGAATGTTGCATGTTGCAGTGTTTGGGATTTATCCTCTTTGCCAATTTCTAACCAAAATCACATGAGATTTACAACTTACAAGCGCATAGTCGACGAGCAGTAAAATTCGCGGCAAATGAGTTTTCTGATAATATATTTAGACCAAATTTTCTTGGAAATGCATAATATATGAAAATATAACATTCCTAACTGCAGAAGGGACAGAAGGATAATATAATAAATATTATACCTAGTGTTTTTCCATGACCTGGTAACTTAAAAAAATAATTTAGTGATTATTCACAATTGTGTTGGGCTCATTTGAGTGGAGTGTACTGCGTGGTATTTTCGGACCCATCAATGACACTCAGTTGAGGTGGAGACGAAGATGCAATTACGAGCTGTACCGTCTATCAAATTGTGCCGCCTTAGATGGTTGGGCCATGTACACAAAATGGATGAGCCACGGATGATTTAAATCTAAATGCAAACGAAAACTTGTCGACCGTGTACAAAATGGAATGATATTGTCAAGTTGGATTTAAAGACATTGGGCGTCCTAAACTGGAGGGAAGTGGCTCTGGACAGAACTGGACAAAGGCAGATGCTGACGAAGAAGAACTATCCTGAAAAATACGCATCTGACACGAAGCTCTAAATCTAGCGTTTTTTTTTACATCGCAAACAGCTTTTAATTTTTCATAAAAAGTAGGATTAGGTACACAGCGTTTGATTGAAAATATTATATATTATAATTTACATTATAGGTATAGCCAGTATTTTGTATCTTTTAGCTTAGCAATAACCATTTTTCTATTTTAATTAGTTCCTCGTGAAAACCGTGTTCATAATTTTGTCTTATTTTTCGAACTTCAGGTTTCTAGATTTTTTTTTATTTTGAGAAAATCAATCACTTTTTTCTGACAGTTAAGTTGCTTATGTGTTGTGTTCTAATACTAATGTATTATTTCACTGTCGGTAGTGTATTATTTTTGTGAAAATTAGAATATAATATATACTACGAGTGCACGTGTACCGAACAAATACCGGTCCGTGACCACATAGCAGGCGAGCTGAGACGAACGAAAATATTCTATCGCCAGTCTCTGTTCGTCTGTTGCTGTGGATACCTATGTGAATTTTCCCAGTCAATCGTTCGGAGTGGTAACAAGTCAAGTGACGTAAAAAAACGCAAAGCCATCATCTGAAGAACTTCTGTGCATAGATTTACAAAAGGCTGTGTGAAATGTACGTAAAGTCGACAGGGTAAATAAGAATCATTGAAAAGTTCCTATTCTATTTATTGAAATAGACCAGTTGTTTGGTGTGTGTGTGACGTTTGAGTTGTGTGTTTGTGCGAAATGAAACAATAAAACTACGATGAAAGTGACTTCGAATCAAACGTAGTTTATAGTAAAACTTATTAAAATAAAAAAAATAAAACAGTAAGTACGACAACGGTTTTACTATCAAACAAAGGAAAATTACAGTCGTTATCATAACGTATTGACTTAATTATTTTTAACGAAATTAAAATAACTTTTTTATTAAAATATTAACAGCCTACACTGATATGATAATTAGTTTATGATAGTTTTTAATACATTTTTATTGTGTATAATAAAAATATCATTTCGTTTCGTCAGATTTATTACAGCAAGTGCGTCGCTCGCGAATTCAACAATACCTAGATACGTACATAATTGTTTTTTGATATCCAGTTACTGTGTCCATTGTGTGTAGTGAATTTTTTTTTTATTATTCGTACCTAGACGTAATTATTGGTCAGTATTTTTTTTCGAATGCAAAACAAGCTGAATCACCCATTGTATTCATGTGCGTTGTTTTTTTAAATAACATCGCGAAAATGCAAAAGCACCTGCAACTTGCGCCAAACAACAATCGATTGGTATATACATACATACTATATAGTTGTACTTGTACTTAGTGCAAAGTTAAAGACTACATACACACACAAGTTGACAACATCATAAATACGGCAACTCGACTCGACTCATTCATTGAATCTCGGAAAATGTAGTAAAAAATGAAGTTGTCGTTAGCGCAACTACCAATGAAAACAAGTGTATAACTTTTCTCTCTACGTACACGGTATTAGGTAGGTACGTGTTTTCGTGCCTCTACAATACGGATCTGGGATCCCTGTGTCGTAAAAATAACCGACCATAGCATTGACAGGAGTATAAACAAACAAATTTGTAGGTAGGGATGTATATCGAAGGAAAATGTATTGACATTTCAAAGTATCAATACTTTTGTTTGACTTTCTCAATTTTATGGACCATTTATTATACATGCGTCGTCTGTTGTGTAGCCAATTAGGAATGTAATTCAATAATTTAAAATATACCGAAACAATGTGTTGCTTTTATTGTTAAAGTGATCCTGTCAAAGCTCAGGTTGGTTCATATTATGTATTAAACATGGACACACAGTGTACAAGTGTCCCAATGTTGAGTGACATTTTAGAAGTTCACTACATTCACGCGTATTCGTGTAAAATTAATACTACTACATAACACATGGTTTCCAGTGTTGCGTGTAGCTTCCTCGTTCGCTTCTAGTGCACTATAATTATATATTAATATGATGTTGTGTTGTAACTCATTAATTATATGTACATTCAGACAATAATAACATTTTATAACGATTCTTCACAATGATGGACTGAATTATTTAACGATATTATCTATCGATGTGTCAATGAACAGATATCGTATGTCCACATTTCAAGATACCATACCTCCAAATAAGTATTTATGAAGATAGTGAACTTAATATATCCATTTCGCCTTTAATTATAAATCGATTTTCTCAAAACATACATTATTTATGTGCACCAACGACAGGTGTATATATATTATATAATATGTCCCTTAGCGACTAACCTATCGATATATACGTCTTGAATACGTACCTACTGCTATAAGAAGATATCTTGTATAAAAACATATAATAATAATAATAAATTGTATTTACATTAGCGTAAAACTAGATATTTTTAACAAAAGAAGTACGATAGGTACTACTTAATATATTGAAATCGAATTGAAATAAAGTATCTCCAGTCTAACCTCTAACTACTGGTACCGTATTGAAAGATAATTTACATATCGATAGTTTTTCACATCCCTAAATATTGTGTACTTATTCAACAATTATAATATATTCACCCCATGTTAATAAATAAATATTAATTGCCTAGGCACATCTGGATATTTCTTATCGCGTTATAATTATCAGCCATGTGAAATTTATTATTATTAGATTATGGGCTTTTATGGAGCCCATAATGTAAAATAATCTATGAAAAATAGAACCAACGACTAAAAAATGACAATCAAAATATGCCTTACTTCCATCGTGGTGGCAGGTACGTCATTCAAAACCGGTTTAGATCACCAATGTTTGCAATAAAACCATTAGTTCGTATGTACTCAGTTAGCCAATAGTATAATGTTTATTTTATTTGCTTCAAATATTATTTGCAATGCGGAGATGATTTTACTAAGAATAAATATGACTTCGCACACATGCGTTCGTCGTTTGTTTATTAATACATTGAAACTACGTACATATTAGTGCTCTAAACTTTCTAGTAAATCAGTCCAACGTAAAAATTTTATATTCTGATATTTTTTTTTCAAAATTACTTGAAAACAAATGAATCCTATTGTCGAATATTGAATGACTTGGGAGGGCGATAAAACTGTAATACATAGAGCCACGAAATTATTGCATACGATCTCATTAAACAGTTTTAAACTAATTAAGCATGTGATATCATAATAGATCCTATCTAGTGTAGTTCACGATTAGCAATAACGATTTCGTATTAGGGAGTTTTCGGCTTACCGGGACTTCTTCCAGTGTCCCCCTGTCGGACGAATCCGCCC
Organism: Rhyacophila brunnea; assembly: GCF_057557595.1. NCBI lineage: Eukaryota > Metazoa > Arthropoda > Insecta > Trichoptera > Rhyacophilidae > Rhyacophila > Rhyacophila brunnea. The sequence goes on along the minus strand of NW_028233350.1, from coordinate 38,096,833 downwards.
CTGAATGCTACGTTGTACGAGGGTGGGTCAATAAGTCCTTAGAAAAGCCGACAAGTGGCGCGACTAGTACTGTAAGCGGTTTGTTTTCATGCAGCGGCACTACCGATTCAGTATGCTGCGAAGTTTCAATCAGATTGGTCGGGTTGTTGTGTGTTTTTCGTACATTTAAAAAAAAAAATTGCTTGTGGAAAATGGAAAAATGGAAAATGGAGAAAATTGAGTTTAGAGCTGTTATTAAACATTTTAATATTAAAGGGTTAACAGCAAAGGAAATAAAAAATGAGTTGGATTTAGTTCACGGCATATCTGCTCCTTCACTTGCAACTATTTATAACTGGTTAAATGAATTTAAACGTGGTCGTACATCAACAAAGGATGAACCACGCTCAGGACGTCCTGTAGAGGTGACTACACCAGAAATGATCAATAAAATCCACGATATGGTGTTAAGTGACCGAAGATTAAAGTTGAGTGAGATAATTGAGGTTACAGGGATCTCAAAAGGTAGCGTCATTTCTATTTTACATGACAAATTGGGCATGAAAAAAATTTCTGCAAGATGGGTGCCGCGTTTGCTCACAGTCGACAATAAACGCAATAGGGTGGTGGCCTCTAAAGCCCTGTTGTCGCTCACGCAACGCAATCCGGATGAATTTTTTCGTCGCTTTGTGACTGTAGATGAAACATGGATACACCACTATACTCCCGAGACGAAAGAACAGTCAAAGCAGTGGATTGCGAAGACAAACCATGTCCAAAGAAGGCGAAAACCGTAAAATCAGCTGGTAAGGTTATGGCTACTGTATTTTGGGATGCACGTGAAATTATTTTCGTTGACTATTTGGAAAAAGGAAAAACAATAACAGGGGATTATTATGCATCTTTATTGGACCAGCTAAAAAACGAAATTGAAGAAAAATGGCCTCATTTAAACAGGAAAAAAATCCTCTTTCATCAGGACAATGCCCGTGTTCACACATGTTTACGATCAATGGCTAAAATTGAAGAATTGAAGTTCGAATTGGTCGACCATCCACCGTATTCGTCAGATTTAGCCCCCAGTGACTTTTTCCTTTTCCCAAACTTAAAAAAATGGCTAAGTGGACAACGTTTTTTTCAAATGAAGAAGTCATCGATCGGACAAATGCTTATTTTGAGGACCTTCCGAAAACTTATTTTTCTGACGGTTTAAAAAAAATTGAGAAACGTCTAACCAAGTGTATTGAGCTCCAAGGAGATTATGTTGAGAAATAAAAAAAAAAATACAAAAATAAAAACTGTTTTAATGCTTTTTTCTAAGGAATTATTGACCCACCCTCGTACATTGGCAGGCAGCACGATTGCAAACAAGAAAAAAACATAATAGGCTCGGAAACTCGGAAAAACAATGGAGACGTTTACGGTGCGAAGTTTTGTACGATTGTAATTTTATTTTCTACCGATGTGTTCAATGAAAACAAGCGTAGAGGAACGCTGCAACGGGGAAAGCATGTACTAAACATTAAAATAATCCCGTCCGAATAGTCTTCCTTCTGATCAAATTAACGTTAGCCACAATGTAAAACATTAGTACGTGTAAGTACGTATATGTAGTAAACAATTTTAAATATTGCGTTTATTATTAAACCTTCATGGAATGCCTACAATAAAATAAAGTAAACCAAGAGTTAGGTACATAATATTATGTCTGTGTTCGAATTAATATATTCATAGTGTTTCATTTTGGAATTATTATTCGACTTCGATCGAATAAAGAAGTGATATTGCACTAAATAAGCATAATATTAGTGGATTCAATAAAGTAAACATATATTTTGTCACCTATTTACCTACTACTAGTATTAAGCTGATACAAATAATATTATCTTTTCATTTAAAATCATCTGATCGAATTTACATTGGACATGGAGTCAATGTTTTTGAATATGATTAAAATATCGTTGATACGGAATCTATTTTTACAACATACATGTATGGGTTAGTTCAGAAGGACTCTACACGTATTTGGGAGTGTAAAAATATAGTATTGGCATTAAATATATAAAGTTAATATGGTTATGTAATAAAAATATACGATTGGGAATTAATAGGTTAGGAGTAGTTTTCATGTCACATAGGTACATATTTATATATGACACAGGATTCGAACATGTTACTAGTTTGTATGAAAAAATATAACCATTTTATTACCAACATTTGAGCGTAGGATATCCTATGGAAGGGCATTGTGATAAACTGTCGTTATTATTTTCATAGCAACTGTACATAATTTGAATGTTTTAGCTCGACTTCAAAAACTAAAAACGTTAATAAACATGTAGAAATATTTACATTTTTCGATTTGAGAAAAAGATCTCATTTACACAATTTAACTTTCGTCGCCGATGCACTTGTATTAGTTCTATCCTCAGCACCGCACGTATAGTCAGTTGGCATTCTTATTAGATGTGTAGGTACCTACTCTGTGGGCAGGCACAATTATTGGAAAGGACGACACTAATTCAACCTCTGAAAAACGGATATTTATTTCGCTATGTCGACTATCGTGGAATATCTTAGGTTAGCTGTGTAGTCGTGTGTAGTGTATACCTAGGTATTGTATAATATGTCCTACAGTGTTGCCACCTTTTTCTATGTTGATTATAGTACCAAAGGGTAAAAATTATAGTATTTCTGAAAAAACTATAGTACAGGAACATTTTTCGTCTCGAATCCTTCAAAATTATAGTATTTTAGGTATATTTACCTAAAATTATAGTATTTTACATTTTTCGCGGTTTAACAATTATAGTATTGTACTATAATAGAGTAAAATTTCATTACATTGATCATAGGACAATAGTGTTGCCAACCGTACTATAATTATTATAGTACGGTTGGCAACACTGAATTGTCCTATGACCTATGTAATGAAATTTTACTCTCGATATGTATAATTCCATTTTACCAGTAGTACATTTCTGTTGCAATATTATTAAATATACAAACACATAAATTAATATACCTACTTAATAACAGGTTGCTTATTTAATCTCATATTTCTTCTAATATTAATAAGACATTAAACCACAATTCAGGTTTCAATAAAAATATATACCTACTGACAATATAAAACAATGTAAATAATAAAGTACTTACTTAAAATAAAAATAAATTATTAATGTCTGTAATTTCATTAAAACGTCTCTTTCGACTATCAGAAAAAAACAATGGCTATTCGGATGTTAACCATTTATTTTATACTATGCGTTTGCAACCGAGAAATAAATTAATTGTTAATAATGTTGCACGGAAATCAGTAGAGTAGCCCACCGAATCGACTAAAATAAAATAACTGTTATCTTATCTACATTCCTACTAAAGATTTCGGTATGCTTATCATACCTATATTAATTGATGTCAACAAAAATGGATATTTTTGTGATATCGGTCGGGGTTGGTCGATGCCTACATTTTTAGTGTAGTTTTATTATAATTGTTGTGAAAAGGAAACTCACTTCCACTTCCAATTACAATTTTTAAACTACTGATTTCCGGAATCGTTTTTACAGTATGTACCTACACTAATATTATAAACAAATGATAAAACCTCTTTGTTGGGTCCATAATATTATGTTATAAATTTGAAAAAATATAATCCATTTGCGGGAAACGCATTATCAATATTTAAATAATTAAATTGTGCTATGTTTGCTATTATGTATATTGCTTTTAAATACTTGCTTGCTGTATATATATACCTATAACGATTCAGATAACTAGATACTACACTAATTGGTAATTTGAATCAATTGAACAAAACTATGCATAAACATTCTAAATCTAAACACAATAATATTGATAATTCATGCGGGTAATGAATGGTACAATAAATTTGTGTACTTATTTTGAACAATAAAATCGTGTATGGTATTATGATATAGCTATTCTCATATTATTATCTATGTGTATAACTATATAATAGGTAGGTAAAATTTAATTAATTATTGTCTATTGATAATAATTGTACCCACATACAGATTAATTGCCTACCGATTCTCGTGATTACCAAGAGTTTGCATTAATTTTTAACACTATAATATGACTGCGTTTAATAATAAAATACACATTTTGTAGTTGTATTATTATGGCTGTAGCATGTTGGAATTTTCATTCTTTCCATTGTCGTCATAATAATAATTATACCGCGTGCCAGTCGCAATTTGAAATTAAATGCTTCGCGAAAAAAATAATGTCCCGCCCCACTGCGAATGAATTAATAATTGAATTATGAACAAAATAAAATTAAAAAATAATCGATAAGATGTCAAAATTCTGGATGTATAGGCAAAATTCCAAGAAAGCAGCTAGTCATTTTCTATTTAGCTGACTCATTTATCTGTTTTGTCTTGGCTTCCTGCTTAGTGCTTAATTAGGGCCGTTTGAAGTAGACTTTGTGCATCGATATTCGATACTTTTCTACCGATACGATGTACGATATCAGTATGTATAATTTTTTGCCACTATCTAACCATGCGCTATTTTATCTCTGGTTGAAATATTTAAATGCTGAATCGTAATTGCGATGTATTAGAATATTTTAGCGATTATTTTCAACGTAGTTTTTCGACATTTTAGCTCCGGATATAGATGTGAAAACATAAAGTATTTTGTTTTATATGTTATTATGTTCGTTGTTTCCCAATAAAAATATGTAGAAATAATACACTATTATGAAGTTAATAAGTCGACGGTTGTTGTGGCTCAAACTGTTAAAAACATCCAACCCCTCAGTGTGATCAGCGAAGCTATTCTATACACACGGCGGCTATCGACGGTGGCTTATCATATTTATATATCGAGGCGGTTAATTGTTACAATTTTAACTTTAAGTACTGTCAAAAAGTGTTTTGGTTTAACTACCCCTCTCTTGGCTGTGTTAACTTTTAGAGCGAGTTAGACAGTTTTGACAGTTTAGTTTAGACGGTTAACTTATAACAATAATAATTTATCATATTTATGTATTGTTATTATAATTATTATAATAGCAATACACAAATATGATAAAAGTCATAATATTTATCACTTTAGCCGTCGATAGCCGCCTAGTGTATATAATAAATCCACAGCATTATGAACTATTTTTATTGCATAACGAAATAAATAATATACCGTAAAATGGAGTGATATTAAAATTAAACCAAAGCTATTTTCAAAACTTTTGTACGTAAGTATCTTTAAAAGTAGTTATTCCGCACGGCTAATTAAGATTACATAATTATATCATGATTATTTTTTCTAAATAAAATATTGCATTTTTGTAGTATTAAAAAGTTTCGATAGTTTTCTTTTGATACGATACTGATACCAAGTATCAATACTTTTTCGTACAATATGACGGGCCTATGAAAAATATTTTCATTATAGAAAACGTCATCTGCCAAGAGATGGCGTTAGTTTTCGTAGCGGCAGCGTGCGGTAAACAAGTCGGCGGCTGCGAGTGACGAGTGGCGTGCCTCACGTCAGGTCAGACTGTCAAAAAGTTTGTTCCTGTTGCTCATTTCATTGTACACTCATCAAATTGAAATTGCAGACATCGCTGATTGCAGTCGCCCGATTTAATTGAAAGTGGTTGCCAATAAAAACAAATCGCGAATTACATCGTAATTGCGCTACTTTTTACATTACCACAAAGCAAACTATTAGATGTATGTTTAAACAGTTTTATCGTGATGATAAAGTTATGTGTTACAGTTACGAAAATTGTTTATTTTATTGTTGCCCTAGGCAGCTTTCATTGACCGCTAGGTTACCTGTACGCAGCTAGTGTTCAAAATAATATTTACTTACAAGGTGGGTTTATTCGATTATTGTGAATACGTGAGGCTTCCTTCGACATTGAGGCGAATTAAATTTAAACCTGCCGCTTGCAGTCAGCTATTTTAATTCGCGCGTTCAACAACATTTCCGAAACGCGATTATCAGTAAATAATTAATACCATGTGCAGCTCCTGTTTTGTCATTCTATAAAATATTATTATTATTAATATTATTCGCGTGAAAGTAGAGTGAAAACAGCCAAGTGAAATATTCTTAATTGCAAATCTCCGACAGATGCCAATTAGGCTTTCGAATAACATTAATGCCGACCGCCAAGAGTTCTTTCACTCGCACTTCGGAATGAAAACATGAGTAAATTACTTATTAATTTAATAATAATAGGTACTATGTATATTCTCTTTTTTAATCAACTGGTTAAAATGTTTAAAAAACCTGTATGTCAAATCGTCAAGAGTGTGATAGATATTTATAAAACGATACCTATGTATTTTGTGGTGTTTGATTTATATTGACGAGGTACATACCTATCATGCGGCCGGAAAATGAGGGTGAATTGAAATATTATTATCTATGCATTTTATTTTACGTGAAATTATGCACTATGTAGTAACCATGACAACAATAATATAAGTAATAAACCGTACAGAAGCGAAGATTTTTGGATGTTTATTTTTGTACCGTTACGATTTTCGGTTATGTAGTTTGAAAAATGACGTAAATAACGCTAATAATTAGGTTTTCTAGTACATGTCATGGCTTTTCTCTTTGGATTATAACGTTTTTGTGTCCACCGCCCATAGAATTAAAGCAGGTCAAATATTCCTTACATTGTACCTACTTTATTAGTGCCTACTTAATTCGTTATGTCAAATACTATCTGTGAAGATAATAATAACTTTAAGCAAATCATTATCCTGTATTAGGTACTTAATCTGATATAGGTATAATAATATATCAGTAGCGAAGGGTGGAGGTAGGCTGTGGGAGATCTGACATAAATAGTGCACACTAAACTTTGTCAGTTGGTTCGGTAGGGTAACCTTATAGATAAAAAATATTCTTCTATCTATAAAATATCTAAAATTATGTACCTAAGTATCATTTACTTAATGACATCATTTTAGATGTTTTATATAGTTACCTATGCATATAAGAATATTTTTTTTTTTAATCTATTATGTATTTGGTTTACTTAGATAGGTTTAATTGAATTTTAAAAACTAACTAGTAATAGGTAGGTACCATCTGCAAATTGTATTCTTAGTTCAATGAAAATAAATAACTATGACTGTAAAGTTTACTAGTGTGCACTATTTATGTCAGACCTCCACAGGCCTACCTCCAGCCTTCTACATTGATATAATACACGGCTCTTTTTTTTAAATGGTGCCAGAATTCACTTGTGAAGCTTTTTACTAAAGAAAATTATATTCAAATATCATTCTAAGTGAAATTTAAAGCAGATGTTTTGAAATGTAAAAAATAAAATAATTTTTATAATGGTTTGTCAAAATAGTTTATCCTACTTCAAAATTTCACATTCAAAAGAATCTATTTGTGCCTGCCCATGTTATTTGATTTTTCGGCTGTCTGAATTGTTTTTATTTTCCATTTCAGGCACTTTCCCTGTTCAGTCCGGTTGGATGACAGTGTCCGGCGAGAACGCTCTCCCCTCGAAGGACCCCCCGAACTTCGCTGAGCCCTTGGTGCAGTCTGTGCGCACTTACCTCGCCGGCGAGCCGCACAAGATCGTTGTCCGGGTGCTCCCCCGGCCTGAACCGCAACCCGAACCCGGTGACGCGCCCGTCACTGCTCACCTCGATCATGAGAACGAGAACACCCTTCTTAAGAGAAACGACTTGAACAACAATTCCAAAAGCAAGATCTCCACTCACAAGAACGACGAGGAACGCCAAAATTCCGAAACACGCCGGCCTGTGGACGGCGGCGGAATGCCGAGCGCCGCGGAGCGCATGCAGCGCCAACCCCTCTTGGGACGCGGTCCCAAGCAGGACTCTCGGGCGGCCGTGGTGCCCGATGACGTCCGGCCTGACCGAGAAGACCACCCTTCAGGGTCGAACCCTGACCTGCCTAACGGAGACTTTCAGATAGAGATTCCGGCGGCGAGCCGCGAGGACGGATTCCCCAAAGAGATATGGAAGACAGTCCTCTCCTTCCTTTTTCTGTTCATGTGCATAACGATAAACATGCTATCCCTGTCTTTGGTTCATGAGCGTTTGCCTGACCGGAAGACGTATGGTCCGCTCCCTGACATCTTTCTGGACAACGTGGCCCCCATCGAGTGGGCGCTCAACGCTTCAGAGATTATCATCATGATATCATCGAGCACGGCAACGGCCGTCATCGTATTCCACAAACACCGCTTCATTGTGGCGCGCCGCATGTTTCTCATTGTGGGCTTGCTGTACCTGTACCGCTCGGTCACCATGTACGTAACGGTGCTGCCCGTGTCCAGCACCACCTACTACTGTAGTCCCAAAGCCAACCACACCACGCCCCTGCTCATCCTGGAACGCATGGCCTACCTGCTGTCAGGCTTTGGGCTTAGCATCAACGGCAAGCACACGTACTGCGGCGACTCAATCTACAGCGGCCACACCATGATTTTGGTGCTGAGCTACCTCATCATCGCAGAGTACAGCCCGCGGCGGGTACAGGCACTGCATTGGGCCGCGGCGGCTGCCGCACTCGCAGGTGTCCTCTTGCTGCTATTGGCGCATGCGCACTACGTGGTAGATGTGGTCATCGCCTACTACATCACTACGAGGATCTTTTGGACCTACCACACCATGCCGGGCCGGCTGCTGCGGCGTGCCGCCCCCGGCATGATCTCTAGAGAATGGTGGTATGTGATATTCAAGTACTTCGAGAAAAACGTCCGGGGACCGGTCCCCCGACAGTACAACTGGCCGCTCCCATGGCCCAAGACCAAATTGTTCAACCGGCTGAGCTAGTGTCGCCGTCGTTGCGAAAAGCTTTCGCGTGCAAAACTTTATGCCCCGCGTCGCGGTGACGCCCCCCTATTGACACTCACCTTTTGCGAATGCCTCTTGAGAACCTGCAACTCCTTGGGGCTGGTGCGAGTGCAGATGGCGAGGGTGAGAGTGTAGTCGAACTGGTGAATGATGAGGTTGAGGTAGACCGTCTCCTCCCAGTCGATGTCGGGGTCCCCAATGGGTAGCTTCTTGGAGTCCTTCCGGAACACGTCCACAGAAGTCTGCGCATGCAACAGTGCAACGGTCAAATGACAGACTTTATTTAGATTGTTATAGTGATGCGGGAGTGCCCGGGGATGGTAATTCTTTTGGCTGTGAACGTCGGCTCGTTGTCCGAGTGTAATCTAATATATATTAAGAACTTTTAAAAAGGCACGAATCGTATTCAGCTTTGCTATGAAAGAGACAGTTCCGCCATTTGATTAAATCGGACAAAGCGGGGGGCCACTTTGATGGTTACAAATAATTATGTTTATTTAATATGGATCCCGTTGGCTTCGCTTGATGTATGGCGCGTTTGCGAAACGCCGTGTGCAGCTCTCATTGCAGTCATAATTATATTTGTCCTGTTCAGATTTCGGCTCGATTATTTTACTCTTACTTATGTAGCAGGCCTAGGTGTTTTATTTGAAAGGAACTATTTCTCCAAATGTAGCATAGAAATTATTTATTTACCCATCTACTCTTGTGAATGTTGCCTTAATCCGCAATGTATCTCTTACAAATCAATGATTATGAAATAAGGACCGTCTGCAGTGTGAATAAGGTATAACATTATATTAATGATAAATAAATGAAGAAGTCATTTTTCTACTAATTAAGTGAAGTCATTTAATTCTAAATCGGGCAAATTATATTTACTATATTAATTATTTTGTAAAATAAAAATCGATAGTGTTAAATTTTGTAAGTGATTCCTTATTTTGCCGTGGACATTTTTATAATCGCGTTAAATGAACTGATAAATTAGAAAATATACAAAAACATTATTGATGTTACCTCATATTTGGGGAGATATCTAGATGATCCTTTGACGTGTTTCTTGCGTACAAAGAAAAGAAGGTCGTCGCAGTCTATCGCCTGCTCGTCTTGGAATAAGAAATGACGCACAAACAAATCTGTCCAGTATGTTGTTCCTTGGAGTACGACGAATCCCGAATCTAGAACGTAATGAAATAACACATCGTAAAGATTTCATAGTTAATAATAAATTTATATCGTTTGTGCAGTTCAGTAGAGATCTTGACTGTGATAGACATAGGTTATTTTTTTATATAAACGATTAGGTACCCAGGTTATAAATTCTGCTAAATCACCTGTAACAATTTTTCAATATGTGTCGTCACCATCGAGTATTGATTCTGCTAGAATATACAAAATATAAACGTAAATGCTTTCATCAAAACTTGTCATAAAATGAATTAAGTGTTCTGTACATGTAGTATCATTCCATATTATTATTATGAAATTTTCTTGACTAAAAAAAAGTTGTCGTTATGAACGAATAATGTGTACTATTTTCTCAATGCCAATGTTTAAAATTGATATTTTTTATAAGACATGTATTTTAATCTTACAATAGGTATGAAAAATTATCTCCATGTCAACTGTATTGTAAAACATTTTAAAAGAAAAAGTGCCTTCGATATGGTAAATATCTTGAGATGAATCTACCCCGTTTAGAGTTTGGGGTAGGTTTTTTCTAGCTTTATACTGCCTTAGCAAAACAGACTCCTGAATAAAATTATCCATATTGTCTCTATATATTTTGTTAATAAGTGTTGAAAAGATGTCATCTATAATTAGCAACCTGGGAGGAAACTGTGATGTTTCTTCAATGTGCATTATGTAAAATGTGTATTGTTATAAATAATATATTCTAAATCCGCAACCGTATATTACTTCTTCGTATAGAACTATTTGGCGTACTCAATTTTGTTGAAAGTACACTAATACTCCTACGGAATCTCCTGTCGATCATCGATACATTAATCTGTAATATTTCCAGATAACTTATTGTATCCATCTCAAACTCTATTGGTATCCTAAGGCTTCACACATACATTATGAAAAAATTACACGTGGATACCAAAATGTGTTCAAAACAAAGAAAAAACTATGATGGACCATTTTTCTACATTTTGTACATCAATAATTATAATTTGTCTATTGTATTAATATGAATAATTTGAAAGGTGAATAGTTCAAAATGAAATCAAAAACCTTTTGCTTTGGCAAATCCGTGCAGCCTGAGTGCACATTTTTTTACATTCCCCATTTTTTTTTGAACCTTTGTTGAATAAAATAATAAATGTGTTAAAAATACCATTGTAATAGTTTTTTTTTTCAACCTTAAGATCTTTTCGATCACACAACAGGACTAATATCTATGAAAGAATTAGGGGATGATGTTGTATTCAAAAAAAATGTATTGATACAGTATTCATTTGGCATTGACAATAGCCTTTTTATGTCGGCCTTTACAAAGATTACATATTAGAAAGAAAAGTCTTTATACTGACTGATTTGAATCAGAAAATAGTGATAAAATACAATTTCAGCATTTTGCAGTTGAATTTAAAAAATATATATATCATTAAATAACACAACGCAGTTAAGAATTGGAGGGCTCTGGGGTTATTTGTGGCAACTAATTTTTGTACAGAGAAAAGGCCTTAAGGTAACAACCGAATTAGATAAAATAATAGAAAAAAATATTTAGGTATATTGAATATGAGATGATTTATTTTGCATCTGTTTCAGCATACTCATAAAAACATCAATTCCATGCAAATAATTGTGAGGATCAGAACCAGTTTGTCCAACCCACAAAAACAAAAAATCTGAGTTAGAGATCTCATTGCTATTAAATATAAATTTTTTATCAGATTGAAATATGACATCACTAAAAATTTATGAAACTGCCATCTAAAGTCATTTCTTGCAATCACATAAAATAATTCATTATGAGTATCATATTTGTCTATTCCACATACAAATGGCGGACAAGTCTGGCAATCGTGAAATGTTGTGAGAGACATGAAGATTTTTTGACAGTTAACAGTTACTTTAACTGGCTTTAGCGTCGTGGGTCCGAGGTTCGAATCCCGGGTCTGGCAAGTACACATACTGTTTTTTAATTTGTGTATGAGTCAGAGTATGAACCTAATAGGTTGAGCAAGTGGCTGACATCCATTTCTCCTAAAAAACAAGATCTGTTAATACGACCTTCACAATCTTATTCGGATCGGACATGGTCAGAAACAGTGAATATAAAACCAAAAACATTTTGTAATAATAAATTATAATATATTGAAACACTGAGTTTTTTTTCAATGAATCGATAACACTAATTATCTTAGAACTGAATAATTGTGGGTTGGACAAGCTGGTTCTGGTCCACACAATTAATAGTAAGTATGTATTATTAATTTTATTCTGCAATATTCCGAGTGGCTTGTTAAAAAATTTATGTATTCCATTGTATGGTGTTGGGTCGTGAATCCTAGAGAGAGCAAAGTAATTATTACTGCCATTGACATGTGGCGTCGTGCCGAATGTTTTAAATATCTTAGAGCAGAGCACAACTAAACAATCAGTCATCCAGAGACTCTGTCGACAATATGTTGCAAGGCGTATTCTGCAATTTTTCAGACTGCTTATCGTGGACCAGAGAACTTCGTGTGGTCTTCAAGGAAAGCGAAACAGGGTAAGAGGAGAATCAAAAGATTTGAATATAAGCAAAAGGTGACTGAAAAGAAAAAATTATGTGGAAGAATAGAAGGGTGAACCCGTTGAATTTTTTTAATCCCACAAAGGGGGGGGGGGCTGACAAGACCCTAGCTTGGGGGCCCAGCGTGGCGGTTTAACACGATAAGTAAGATTAACATATATCACAAATTAACTAATAGTAAAAAAACAGTCTCCTGCGGCGCAGCACTATTTTCCTACATGAATGTTAACATATTAAAATATGTGGTTGTGCAATGCAATTTTTCGACTATTTTATGTCAAGACTCAATAATTCCATAATTCAAATAAATAAATACAAAAATATTCTAAATAGTAAATAACCCCTTAATTTTACCTCAAATACCATTTGGAAAATGCTACTTGGGAGCAACACACTGCTTTTAATCCTTTCCACGCGGACGGCATACCCGTTTGTGCCCTCATTGTTTGGGCCATTTGATATAATTAGCATGTTCTTTAAATGTGGTAATTAAATGCTCCGCGGTCAACAAGTTAACCTTAGCGATAGGTAGGAAGTCCCGCCAAAGATCCTCACCTGGGGCCTTATGTTCTAACTTGTGACATTAAGTCACCCGACGACATGACGTAATTGTGACGTAAGCCAATACACGGTCGAGGCAAGCCGCCCAACGCACACGGCTGAAACACCTATTTGTGTATGGGGACAATGGATAACGCCAGTGTTTGAGCAGCATTAATTTCTCGAATGCTATTATCACTCCGGTAGTATGTCACAATGATGTAATATGACATCATGTCAACCGGGCGACTTGGACTCGCAAGTTCTAACATAAGGCCCCTGGGGGCCCGCTTCAAGATGTGGGGGGCCATGGTTGGATTGTTTCAGATATTTTGTATCTACGAGCGCTTTGGTCCCCCTTTCCACATTTTTAAATTTAAAAGTTTTGTAAAATTTTGTTATTTTACAATACATACCTACTTGAATATAAAAGGATAACTAAAGTACGCAGGTTTCTATAGTAGATACCAAAAACATGTGATATAATCAGTCGTCTTCGCTGGTAATAGTTAATTTAATTCTTTCAAACGTGTGACTTTTGCCCGGTCTACAATCTTCAGTTGTTTATGCTCTTGTCAAAAAGTAGAGGTTAGTTATTTTCATTAATTTTCTCTAAATAAACACAATTATTGGACATTACCTAATTATTAACTGCAGCAGGTAACATTTATTTTCAATGAATAGAAGTTTTTCAAATTTAAATAAAATTCAAATACCTACAATTAACTGTAATTTTTTTAAATTATTAGTTTTCAAAATATTACAAATTCTGCCTTTTAAATTTGGCTGCTCTCGTGCAGTGCACATTTGGAAGGAAGGAATATTATAAATTATCTAAATATATGTATGGTATAATGCAGCGCGCGAAATGGAATATTTTATGAACCCGAGCGCTCGATAAGTTTATGAAAATATTAACATAGTTATTTAATAATTGTATATGCATTTTAAAAAAATAAGTGCGCTATATTTTTCTTTCATATGCATATCTAGCACAGACGGTCAAATTAATGTGTCCACGAGACGGAGTGATGATTTTGGGGATTTCACGAACAGGAACGGCACTCCGGTCATTTCGAGCCCTGGTATAATGGCATAATGGCATAATTTTAGATATTTTATAGATAAACGAATATTTTCTATCTAATATCTATTATGATTTAGTTTAGGCAAGGTTTAATAGAATTTTAAAAACTAATAAGCACCACCTGCAATTAATTTGTATTCTTAGTTCAATGAAAACAAATAAGTATGACTGACAAAGCTTAGTGTGCACTATCTATGTCAGATCTCCACAGCTTACCTCCACCCTTCACCACTGATATAATAATATACAACTTCTCAAGTGATGGAAAAATAGTAAGTATCAGGAAACAATAATTGACGCTGTTTGTTTCAAAGTCAGTCATCTCCATATTTCGCCATTTTGAGATAATCGCAAAAACCACCAAACATATTAATTTAGGACTGCAAATAGAATATTTTCTATTACACACATATTAGTAATCAATTAGAAAAAGCGAATATCGAAATGAAAACTCGTTAACGTCATTACAATTAATAAAAAATCATCTTTAAAGTTAGTCGTCAAATATAAAAAATGGAGGTCGATGAATACCTATAAACGATTTTGCAATCAACTTCATACATTGGAAAATTACCTACTTACCGAATCAAGAAAAGTAAATTTGGAGGTTTAAGACTTTGAAACTAATGGCCTCAATTCAAACTGTAGAAAAGACAAATATTACAACGCTTTCCTATGCATGCAGTGACATAAATTGGGAAACCAGGTACCTACTAACAGATAATGCAAGGGCAGCAAATTATAGTAAGTACCTACTTACTTCGTTGTGTAAATACCTAGGTATTAAAATCTTTTGAGTGGCCTTCGAAAATGTTTCCCAAGATGAGATAAATATTATTTAAACATGACAGGGGTTTCATTTCCGTGTACTTACATTAATAAAGAAAATTTACATTTTTGTATCGGTACCCCATAGATTAGTAACTTTTTTTTTAAATTTAATGATTTAGAAAACTTTGGCGTTGATTTGACCATAAATACCCACCGACCTATTTATAGGATAAAAAGTGACAGTTAAATGTCAAAAGTTACCGCCATCTATCCATTCACTTCAATAGCATGAATACACGAAAATATAAATAAGTAGGTAGGAAGGCATGTACCGAAGTAATTCATAAAAATAAACAATTAATAATTTAAATATAATATAAAATATATTTACCATCTTTCAGCAATTGCCGCATCTCTTTGGTGCGTTGAAAGTTGATTTCTTCTAAAAGCTGCTCCAGAGCGCTTGGAGCTTTTAAAAGGGATGCAGGGTTGAATGCCATTTTCTTCTTATAGTCAATTTAATTATTGATAATTACACAAATTAATTAGTGAATTCACGCGACTGTAAAATCAAAATATTTCATTTTCTGATAATTAATATATTTTTAAATAATTTATTTGCTTAGCCCCCCGGTGTAGCACTTATTTTATAACCATTATTATAAACCGTCTTGTAACGCGTCGCACACCCACCGGAATAAATATTTCAATCGAAACATTACATATTTGATGAAAGCATTAGTGTTTTATAAAATAAAGATTCTTTGCGGTGCAGTAAATGTTTAGTTTGGTTAGTCATGAAGTGACATGAAAAGATGACTCGTCCAGTAATTTTACTCGTAACTACACACTACACAGAAATCGATTTTCATTTTTGTTGGTTGACTGTTTCGCGTTTTCTCCGTTCGCAGCGCTGTCGACTTTCGAACAGCTGTTTTGGGTCATGGTTTTTTTTAAATACATTTCCCGCGGAATATGGCTATTGAATCCGAAAACGAAAATAGTTTTGTTTTTCTTTTTTATAAGAATCAACAATAATTATTATATTACTCACAAGTCTTACAAACGCAACTAAAAAGAGCTCAAATAATATAATTTGAAAAACGATCTAATAAATAAAATTTGATCTGATAAGTAGGCTTACCATACGTCCTGGTTTGACCGGGATTGTCCCGGTTTCACACATTGGTCCCGGCGTCCCGACCTGTTTGGCATTTTGTCCCGGCTGTTTCGCGTATGAATGATTGTCATTAATAAATTATCATGATTGACCGTAGTAGCGTATATTATGTGATGAGACAGCGGGAAAGGTTGCGAAAAAAAATTATTATAGCGAGAAGTACGGACTGGTAATATAAATAAATAAAATAATTTAAATTTTTACTGCAGGAGGTCTGCATTCTTTTTTTGTACATACCTACTTAAATCAATGTTTGGTGGTTTAATTTGTTTCTTTGCCATATATACTGTTCCTGTCCCGGTTTAGAGCTTCATAATTATGGTAAGCCTACTGATAAGGGTCTTATCAAGAATTTCAATGTTATAGTGTTATCTAAGACGTTATCTACCCATCACGTTTTAAGAAACTAGTAGGAAGGTAGGTATACAATATAATATTATTAAGTATATTGATACATTGATAACATATTATCTGCGCACCACATTAAAAACAATAAATAACATTGACACAATAGTCTTTAAAAATAAATGAATGCCAAAAATATAAAATCTTCAGTGATTCTATATAAAAATCGCTTAAGACAATTTGCAAGTGGCAACTTCCACATCATGAATCCATTCTTCAAGAAAAGGTCATCCCGTTAATGGACGTGGAGATCCCAGCAATTATTGATCTTATCTCTCTATCTAGTATCTAGAATGCGGAAAATATCACCAGCATTATAGCGAATAGTGTCCGCAAAACAACATTTTATAACTTGTTGTGTCAGAAACTGCACTCCCATTAAATCTAATGAACAAGAGAAAGGAAACAAAGAGTCGCATTAAATATTGATAAAGATCCTAAATACCCGCGCGCAAGGGGGGAGGCTTTCGGTCCGGAACCCCCCCTCCAAAAACTGAAAATAAACAAAATATTTAAGTAGGTGATTGGAATATTATTTCTTTTTCGTCAGGGCCTCATGGCTGAGGATCGTGGCCAGAACGATTTGTTGCTTAGTATTACGCACAAGGCCTGTGGTCACTTTAAGACCCATGGAACTCATAAATTGGTGCAACTATCTGGAGCATCCAATGCTTGTTTTAATATTCCGATGTGGTTTGTCGAAAAGACAATGTGGACAACACGCGCATTCAATAACCAATGCAATAGTTCGCAACAACTATTAAGTGAACACCTTTAGTTATACACGCAGACCATGTGTCTGGGCATGGGGAATGTACCTGGAAAAATGCAGTCGTCAGTGGGCAGGGTGAATGTGGAAATCACCTGCTAGATTTTGTTAGACCCGCCTCATCAATCACCTTAAAAATCAATAAAAAAAAATATATGGATATTTTTTCAAAATGTTACCCCCCAAACAACTTTTCTTTATGCGCGCCTGCTGAGGCAAAACCCTCCGTAAAATATATGTACTAGACTTCTAGGGGATCTTCGCAGATTTAATATTATAAAACTGATACAGGCAACTGTAGAGGCGGGTAGGAGCTTGAATTAAAATAATGAACAACTGGCGATACGGCGAAAGCCCAGGGGACGTTCTACAGAATTGGCCTTGAGAATTGAAAATATGATTTTTTAACGTGTGGTCCATAATATCTGGTCTACTAGTTAATATAAAAAGGTCGCGTCCAAGTTGTTTGTGTCATCAAACTTGCTCGACGACTCGATCGACTCATATTTCATATTTATTTCATCAGGGCTGTCTGTCATAATTTAAAATTTTTATTTATATTATATATTATTTAAGTTTTGTGCATCTAATTCCGGGTCCACACTGGCAACCTCGTTAGATTTTACGATAATTATGATAATTATCGTAAAATTTCTTAAGCAATTATGGTAAGAATCGTAAAATTTAATGAGGTTGCCAGTGTGGAAATGGCTTAATGTCCACTGTGGTTCACGTAGTGGCACGGACCTGGGGTTAACTAATTCAGGAAGTCAACACACATGATAGAATTTTTTCCAGTTTTGGTTGCATTTTATTCCAAAACTCTTCTGTAAAAATCGTTTCCGATTTTATAAATGGAAATTTCTCGGTGTAGATAGTAAACAAACCTACGAATAAAAAAAGACAAGAAGGAACATACTGATTCATCGCAGTGAAATCTGGCAATCAAATTCGCCATTTTGAAAAGCGACGATTTTGCGTAAACAAATATCACGTGGTCTGTACGTGTGCGGCAAACTTCGAATGTGTTTGTAATTTTGTGTATTTTATGTTTGTGTATCACGCATTGTCGGCCATATTTGCCGGCCTTTCTGATTGCCGTGATTTGTACACATCTTCCTTCCTGCCTTTTTTTATTCGTAGAAACAAACAGTATTTTTTATTAGTTATATGAAGTTGGCCTTGAATCTGTAATAAAATAATACACAATTAAAAGATTTTGAAATAGAAAAAAACACATTTCCAAGCTTTCAGCCGTGCTCACTCATGAATGTCATTCGTCATTTAGATAAGTATATACACATTTTGATGTTATCTTGCAAAGTGCGAATGTAATGTTTTCAAATAATTGATATGGATTAATTATACCATCGTCTTATTTTCTTGAAATCATAAACATACTATAATAGTATTTGAGTATCAACCTATGTTCAATTTGAATTGGGTTATAATAATAATATACCCGTATATATATCAATAGTATGTTTGCTAAAAAATCCACCCAAGTTATCAGTACGCACTTGCACAGGTTTGATTAAAAACTATGATGAAATTAACATTTTAAAAATATTATATTACATAATATTATTTTGACAGTCCTGTTTTCTGATCGGCGTATATCTTGCAGGTGTTTATAAAATAATAATAATGTTCAGCGGCAGACAATATCAAAAATAATAATAATGTTTCTTGAAATAAAATCTCCGATGATTAGTGATTTTTGCGAAAAGGTCGATTTAAATTAACGTACTTACGACGCCGAGGTCCTTTTTATACTATATTATATTTGAATGTCGAGCTCTTCAGCGGCCCCAGCCCATACGGCGAAAGCCCTTAACTAGATCTGAGGAATTGGAATCATTTGCTAAATATAGTGGTGGAATTCTACTGCGCCCTCTATAATGACGAGGAAGATCATGAAGCCTGCCTCCATGAACATGAGCTCCAGCAGCAGATGGACTAAAACAGACATTCTCAACTGAGCCGATAAATCCGTAAATGAAGTATGTACCTATTTGGACGCCTGTCCACAGCCAGTCTCCACGAAAAGAATGTTCCATAATAAAAGACACCATAAGAATCTGAACAATAAAATTATTGGCCGATCAGTCTATTGCCAATTCTGTACAAAGCCCATGGCCTCCCACAAGGGGGAGGCTGACAGGGATCTAGCCTGGGAGCCCGGGCTCAGGTGGGGCTTGGCGTGGCGAGTTAACCAGATAAGTGAGATAAACACATATCATAAATTTGCTCTAATAGTAAAAATAGTCGCCTGTGGCGTTATTGTCCTTCAATAATATTTTTACACAGTTTCTGTACTTTGTTTAATTGTGTATAAATACTCGACAACTCTATAATAATTAAAATGGATGTAAGTATTAAAATATACAAAAAAAACACTAATTAATATACCTACACAACATTTTACTGCGTACACCATTTGGAAAACGCTAGGTACTGTAGAGCGTCACACTGCCTTTATCCTTAGAGATGGGTAGGGGGGGGCCGCTTCAGGATGTAGGGTTGTATGCATGACAAGGACAGGATGCTTCAGGTTGTATTCATGACAAAGCCTTCCACAAAAATACTTTCTAACCGCCTAGAAACTGCTACACGAGAACCGATAAGGAGAGCAAGCCGGATTCTGAAGAGGCTGCAGCACAATGGATTATATACATGCTGTCAAGGAAGTTACAGAACGATATCAAGAATATAGATTATCACTCTACCTGAATTTTATTGATTATGAAAAGACATTTGGTTCAATTAAAAAATCCCCAATAATTATAGACGCTTTGTACAAACAAGGAATCTAAGCGCTTTATAAACATCCTGAAAAACATATACAGTGATGCAGCAGCCATGGCCCCCACAAGGGGAGACTGACTGCCTGGGGGCTCGAGCCCAGGAGGGGCCCGGCGAGGCAAGTCGACCAGATAAGTGAGATAAACACAAACCACAAATTTGCTCTAATAGTTTTAAAAAAAGTCGCCTACGGTGCTATTTTCCTTCAATAATGTTATTATTTAAAATTATGTCTTTATACGATAGGTACAATTTTTAATTGTGTATCGACACTTGAATTCAAATGGATGTATTAAAATAATATACAAATAAACACTAAATATACACATTAATTTTACAGCGTACACCATTTGGAAAACGCTACTGTAGAGGCTTTATCCTTAGCGATAGGTAGGGGGGGCTTATATACTAGTGCATGTTTTGTTATGGTGTATGCACATCTATGAGAGTTGCACAGAAATCTGTTTTGAAAGACACAGAATCCAAAAATAAAATTTTATTGTGCATATTTATGCATATTTGAGACGTTAGAGCATATTTGAGACAATAGTGCATATTTCATAAATAAATGCATATTTTAGAGCTCATCAATTAATAATTTTAGTTTTTGTAGGAAGGTAGATAGTTTAGATGCACTTGCATTTTTAATGCCATCACCGAACTGTGGATTTATCAGAAAAAGTGAAGTCAACTCGGTCACTTTTATTTAAAGTTTGCCCAATCACCTCTGTGGACGTTGGGTGGTCGTTTTACGCATAAGAACAAAATACTGACAGATACCTATGCGGAAAAATTTAATGCCAGAGCACAATATTGAAAAAATATTGTATTTTTATTTCGGGCAAAAAACAGAAAATAGTATTTAGGAATAGTTAAGTGTGTCGCTTTTGTTTTTTAACTTATTTTTGGTTTACATTGTATTTATTCGATTTTTTTGTCAGTAATATTCGGTAAAATGGGTATTTACAACTTTTTTCCACAAAAAATATCAATTTTTAACTGCATATTTCTTCAGTTTTAGTGCATATTTTATTGATTTTAAGTGCATACATGCATGCATATAATCATGTTTTTTGTTGCATATAAATCCGCTCCCTAGTTATCAGTGCTCACGTACGCATGTGAAACATTGACTCTTAAGACGATACTTCAGTGAAACGGAAAATAATTTTCAAGTATAGGCGCGACGAAATTTTGGACTCGCTGGCACTCGGAGAGAGAACGTCGAGGTGTGAGTACGTCAATTTGTTTCGTGATGGCGACGGGGGTATTAATTCTTAAATCGTGTAAAGATGTAAAGATGAAAAAACGTTACTCATTTACTTTAAAAAGAAAACATGTCAATGAATATATTATTATTGTTACTAATAGAACATACGTTGAAGTGCCCACCACCACCCGTCATATATGCACAACCGTGGATATGCACGGCCGCTTTCTATGAGGTTTTAAACGTGTCTGAAAGAAGTGATTTTAAGTGCTCATTCCGTCCCGAGACGGAGCCGCACGGGACTGATGCTGCAACCATGCACCGTAGTGCTTAAAGAAGAAAGTTAAGAAAGACAATTTTTGTTTTTTTGACTGGCTCTGCTGTCTGCTGACGTTAAGCGCTTAGTGTACCCGCATACTGAGTGTCACGAATTGAAATAGATGAGTCTACAGAAGAGTCGGGACTATCCCGCTCCCCATACGACGCTGCAAATTTCTCGAATGCCGGAAAGTTGGCCTCGGTTGCTATCAGATCTCCATGACCAATTGGACCCGTGTGAGGACGGACCCTGGCAAACAGCTCCGCTCGAGTTCCATAAGCGGGCAATCCCAGAGGATGTGTTCAACATCTTGGTGGTCATGCCCGCAGGTACAACCCGGCCCATCTACTATCAAGCCAAATTCGTGGAGTCTGGCGGCGAAGTTGCCATAGCCGGTGAGGAACTGGCTAATCCGTCTGTAAAAAAACGGTAAGTGTGCCTCCCCCTGAGGGAGGCGGTCCACCTCGCCTGCCATGCCGCAAATGCGGTCTTGTACACAATGTCACTTACAGTCTTCTTGTAAGGAACGTCTTCGGATCTCTGCGGTGGTATCAGATGGACACCGGCGAGTGTTGTGCTGATCCCCCTCAAGAGGAGGGTGATCGATCCTCTGACTTGGACGTGCAGATCGAGGGGTAGCACCCCCGCGAGTACGGCAAGCGCGTCAGTAGAAGTTGTGCGGTAGGCTTTGGTAAGCAAGATCAGCGCAAGTCGCTGCCCGCTTAGTAGTGCGCGTCTCACGAGAGTTAAGGAGTTTACTCGGGAATGCTAAATGCTGGAGGCGTAACCGGCAATTCCCATGAAAATTGCGCCGTATGCAACCTTAAGGGCTCTAGGCTTACGTCCCCAATTGCTGCCCGCCATTCGGGCCATTCTCTGATAGGCCGAATTAGCCTTAGAGACGGCCGTCTTGGCGTGGTGAACGAAAGACAACTTGCCATCAAGAATTACTCCCAGATACGTAACCTTTTCGGAGAAACGCACTGAGGTCTGGCCAAAACGAACCGTTGGCGGCCGTCGAGTTATGTTGACCCGAGAACTACCCCTGAGGAGGACAGCTTCCGTCTTGCTCGGGGCAAAGGTCAGCTTGTTCAGCAACTCCCAATTAAGGATTCTGCCCAAGGTGTCCGTGGCTGCACGCTCAAGTGCCGGTCGGCTCGTCACCCCAACAAGCAGGAGCAAGTCGTCGGCGTACGCAACGAGCGTGCAGCCCGGAGGGAGTGGCAGGGACATATTGAAGTTAAAGTCCCTCCACCAAACCCGCCCCGTACCACCCTCGGTCTTAATTGAGAGTATCACGGGACCCGTCAATTGGTGATGTGAAGCATCTAAGAATTGGCCTGGGAGTGTCCTGGGAGAAGATGCCCAAGATTTAGATTGAAAAAAGTGAGCTCTGACTGAGTTTACTCTAATGCAAAGTGCCAGGGAGAGAAAAAGCACATGGAAATTACTAAAAAGAAAATGAAGCTACTTGTTTATTAAATTAAAAAACGAAGCTAATCATACAGGCAGCAAAATTTATGTGAAGAGATCTTCACGCCCGTAGTAAGACGCCGCAATTTTTTTGAAAGCAAGATAATTGGCCTTAGTAGCAACCAGGTCGGAGGGCCGATGGGTCCAACAGCTGGTCGGACCGACCTGCGAATTTCCTCCCGTTCGGAGCACATACTCAGACACTCCCATAGAATGTGGTTGGCATCCTATATTTTTCCTCCGCATGGACATGTCGGACGGCTTGCAAGTCCAAGCTCGAAGAGCTTTCCAGCGAATCCACCATGACCACAAATTCAGTCACAAATTGACTGGTGTAATGGTCTGGAGTCAGATATTTGGTTATCTCCATTCGCCACTTTATGTCTGGAAAAAACGTATATGTGTGCCGGCCCTTGATCGATTCGTCCCACTTTCGCTGCCAGGTCTTAATGGCCGCATCGAGCGACATGAGTCTAATTCTGCGCCTCAATAATGCTACTCCTTCGCCAGCTAGCCGAGGGGGGGGGGGGGGTGAAAATCACCAACGTCGGCCTCCTCGCCCTTGAGGAGCAATATTGAAGCGCCGCTGACCTGAATGTGCAGGTCAAGTGGGAGAATGCCGGCCAGGACCGGGAGCGCATCAGTTGAGCTAGTACGGTAGGCCTTGGTAATGGACAGAAGCGCGATGCGCTGTCCTCTTAAAAGAGAGATTCTAAGTTTGACACTTTTGGGAATGCGCGGGCAGCAAGCACTGGCGGCATAAGCCGCGATTCCCATAAAAATGGTGCCGTAGGCGATCTTGAGCGCCCTTGCTTTTAAGCCCCATCCTTCACCAGCCATGCGGCCGATCCTCTGGAAGGCCACCCCAGCTTTGTGGACTTGGGTTTCGGCATGGTGTAGGAAATTTAACATTGTGTCCATTTTGACGCCTAGATAGGTGACGATTTTCGACACTTTCACTCTCTTGTCACCGAATCGGACTGTGGGTAGTCTCGAACAGCTAAGTCATCTCGGTCCTTTGAGGACAATGGCTTATGTCTTAGAAGGTGCGAATGATAGTCTAGTTAATCTACCCCAAGCCTTAATTGATGCTAAGGCTTCGCCAACGGTGCTCTCAATCTTCGCCCTGCTATCGGCCTGGACCAGCAGCAGCGCATCGTCTGCGTAGGCGATGACAGTACAGTCGGTTGGAAGCGGAATTCTAAGGAGATCGTCGAAGAGTACGTTCCAGAGAAGGGGCCCGAAGACTGAGCCCTGGGGACATCCCATGCTGGTGTTCCTCTCTATTGTGGTTGATCCAACTCGAAACTCGATCGATCTATTGGTGAAATAACTTTGAATTGACGCGAACAAATTTCCTGGTAGTCTCTTCAGCCGGAGCTTTTGAAGTATAAGAGGCCAGGACGCACTATCAAACGCACCTGCAATGTCCAGGAAAACTCCTAGGACGTATTGACGGCGGGAATTTTCAGCAATGGCAATCACATTCCTTATGGCGTCGACTGTTGATTTGCCTCTTCTGGATCCAAATTGCTTATCGGAAAGCGGCGAGTGTGTCTCCAGGTGGGCTTCAATCCTGCGGCACAGTAGCTTCTCCAGCACTTTTCCCAGAACGGGCAGAAGTGTTAGAGGGCGGTAGGCTTTGGGGCTAGACGGTTCTCGGCTGCCAGCTTTGGGGATTACCTTAAGTAAGCCCCTCTCCGTGGTGCATCACCCTACCCCCACTGAAACCCAGGTTGGAGCCGTAGGAGTAAGGCTCCTGCACCAGGACCAAATCGATGTCCATTTCCCGAACCGTCTTGATTAGCTCCGCCGTTGTAGCCCTCCCTTTGCCCGTATTTAACTGACCGAACCAAAGAGATTATCTCTTTGGATTGAACCGAATCATTGAATCGAATAATCCGTTTGGTTACGCTCCTGTGACATTGCGTACTTGCGCGCTGGGCAATCAGGGTCGATCGCTGCATGTTGGTGCGGCTTCTTGTGCCTGGCGCAGGCCGGGCACTTTCCGGGGGCCTTGATGTTAGGACATTCAGCCCTATCGTGTCCTTCCTCGGTGCAATGACCGCATGTGGCGCTTCTCGCCAAACAATTCTTTGCCATGTGGCCGTATAAGTGACACCTTGTGCACTTGACGACGCCACAAAAGTCTTTGGTTGGGAAGGATTTCCATGCCATATATATGCGCCCATCATTGATGAGCGCTTCCCTCACCTTTGCCGGGACCGATATCACCATGTGACATTTCCCGATTCTGGGGCGTGCCCTGTGGCTCAGTTTAACATGGCGGTATGCCTCCGAGGGGAGACCCGTGACCCTTGAGTGTTGGCCTTAATGGCTTCCTTAAGGTCGTCCTCCGTCGTCTTGACCGGCACGTTGAATACAATAATCCGCGGGAGCCTTTCCCCTGCGATTTCGGCCCGGAGACCGGTCTCCTTTAGACCGGGAGCGGCGGCCAGTCGTTTGGCTTCTTCCTCGATTCTGGGGTGAATGATTACCCAGCCTCCACGTACCATTCTCAAACCCGTTATTTGGACTTTTAGGTCCGCGGGCACGATGGCTTTCTTGACGATTACCTTAGTGGCCGGAGACTACATTCCTTCTTGTGTAGGAAAGAAGAACACGCCGGGTCTTGCGGCGGTTGTTGGTGGCACAATTGGCCATTCTGGAGAAGTCTGTCTGACCGGCTTGGCGCCTTTTCGAGCGACGTTGCTCCAAGAATACCTGGTTCCTTCACTGGCTGCGTCACCGGTGGCAGCGGCAACCGCGTTTCTGTAGGAGGCATGGTCTCCCAGTATGGCTTTGCTGGATTCAAGCTTGATTGCGAGAGACCAGGTCTCCGCGACGACTGCATCCAGTTACTAATAGAACATGGTGTGTAAAATTCTCACCTCCGCTCCGTTATGTATATGCAGCCACGTCATACGCGGCCGGCTAACATAACCCTTACGTGTGCCAGATCAAAGAATTTAAGCCCTCATTTTGTCCCAAGCAGAGCCGCACGGGACTGGTGATGCAACCTTGCACCGAAGTGCGAATGCATGATGTTAATTTATATGGCAACTATCAGAGTGACTTTAGTTTGAAGAGTCGCAAGGGGAGTCGAGAGTGTCCCGCCCCCCGTACGCTCTGGCGAATTTAGTAAAGGCCGCAAAATCGGCCTCGGTTGCCACCATGTCCGCGTGTCCTATTGGGCCCGAATTTACTAATAGAACAATAAACAGAACATTAAATGGACGGATGTTGGATTTATAGGACAAATTATATTTTGTTCGGCATGCGTCATTTGCACCCGCGACCTGCAATCCGCGCATCGCCTACCCACGATCTTTTTAGACCATGCCTCAACTGAGGTATAGCCTTAATGTACCTAGGAAATTAAAAAGTACGAGTAGCACAACTTGGCATGGGAGGTGTATGAATGTTGAGCATAACGCGGAAAGACCATAAAAGAAACCAATAGATAAGAGTACGCGATGTTATAGAGCTCGCTAATCAGATTAAATGGCAATGGGCTGGAATTTCGCTCGGCGAGTGGACAACCACTGGACACTGAACAACCACATAGACGTCCTAAAATCCGATGGATACTCGAACTCACGAAGTTCGGTTGATTTACGTGGAAGAGTGGTGGGTGCTAGGGGAGGCCTTTGTCCAGTAGTGGATTAAACCCGGCTGATGGTGATGATAATATTATGTATTAATAATTTAATTGAATAAAACCCAATTTTTTATAGTAGGTACTTTTTCCACTTTTATTAATTATATCTGGATCAGAAAATGTCCCTCTGAGGCAGATGAAACCGGTCCAGATATAATTAATAAAAGTGGAAAAAGTACTATACGTCGCGTTTTATTAAATTTAATTAATAATAAAATACATTTCCACCATAAATTGACAGTTAACACAATAAAAGATGATATTATTATGTACCTAAATGAAGATTTTTAAAACATATGCATGCAGAATAAAATTTACTGTCAAATTATAATGTATTGGGTAAAGGGGATTTTTTTCATTAAACTAAAAATATAAATTCATAATGACACTAGGTATTTGCGGTTTTGTGTTTCAACTTTTACCATTTTTCTCAGTAGGTACACCATAGGTAACAATTTTGGCGCCAACGAACCCGGTGATATTTGGCTGAAATGTTTTAAAATTGTCGTGTAGGTAGTTATAGATCCACCAGTAGGTTTACTTTGTCCTCTGATTGACTGCGCCGGACGATTTATGATGGTGTATCTATAGTTGGCACCATATTTTTTCAATCCACCAAGGAACAATGTTGAGCATACGACCGGAATCAAATTTTCATGAATCTGAATCAGAGACTATCTGGATATTTGGAATCCATTTGGGACTCAGCCCGGCGGACCTGCACATCTTCCCGCATGCACTTACTTCCAATGCTTAGACAGTCAGTGATTTGATTCTAGCATTGAACACCTGGATTGCGACTAAAACCGCTGGTAGGATGCTCAACTTAGAAACATTGCGATCTGTTGCATCTAGAAGTGGTTATCACGTGCGCAGACATAGAATACTAACGGACATGCTCACACTGTTGTTGACATCGGATTAAGGGCGGACGTACTCAGCGTGGGTCAAAATGGAGCTTTTATTGAATTTTCGTACGTAAATATTTCACTATAATAATGTCGACATAAATTATACTGATGGTTTTATAAATGCGTTTAAAAATGAATAAATGTAAAAAATGTTAACTCCACTGCACATTTATGTACTGAAATACGACTATATTCTAAAAAATTAGAGCGAGAGGTTTAAAAGAATACTATTTTATGTAATAAAACTACTTTATGCAGTCATCAAATGTTTAAAATTAATATAAAGGATAATAAGGCTTCAAAATATATAAATAGATTATCTACAACGTTTAAGGAATGTCCATGATCATGCTTTGAAAATAGAATAAAAGCTCCATTTTGACCTACGCTGAGCATGTCCCCCCTTAACGTACTCTAAATGCCCACAGCAGTAGAGCTCCGCTTTGACAAGGGGACCCAAATTCAAAAAATATTCAGTAAAATAATTCCATAAATATTTCATGTTTTCTAAATCATTTCTTTAAATCACGACAAAACTTATACAATTCGATGTATCATGGTCTTATTATTGTCCCTAGATATTCCCAAATAACACTTTATTTGAATGGATTTATTATTGTAACTTAGGTTCTTAGGTATTAATTAGTATAATTTTATTTACATAAACTTAGGTATCGAATTTTCTTCAGTCTTATCTGTTCATATTTTATGATATATTTTTTGGTGGTCATTATTTTAATTAAATTTTGATATAATTATTGTATGTATGATAATATATTATTATAATCCCTATAATCAGTGACCATAGCATAGCTGAAATAATATGCGCTGTTTAAGGCGCCATAATCGAAGGGGCGTCAAATTAGCAGCATAATTTTGGGGTCCTGTGATATTACCCCTTTAAATTTGAATGCGACCCTGTCATTCGTCACCAAGTAGTCTAGAGTAGAGTTTTGTCTTCAAGATGTTTATCTTCAAACCTACTTGGTGGTCTTTTTCCTTTGTAAGTAGCAAGTATCGAACTAAGGATAATCTCACCTCAATTCCAGCCACAAAATAGAATAAAACTTCCTCGGCGATCTGATTCATATCACAATCAGTAGGTATGGGATATTGTGGGTAGATATCCGTTCTATGGATTCTTTTAACCAGAACTTAAGCGAACCGCAGGAATCTTTTTGCGAAGTTCAACAGTATTAGTGCTGCTGTCCAACGATTAGGTTGACTGTGAAAATAGTCAGTCTGTCAAAAACGAAGATCTCAATCTGCCTTATAATGATTTTTAAAATGTTAATTATTTATTTAAATTTTAATTCAATATTAGGTTACGTTTATGGTTACACAAGAGAATCTAGGGATGCCGGATTTTTGACTCATAAGTTTGTAGCAGGTGAGTAAATAATTTTGATTATCAAAATATTATTATGTAGTACTTACCTATATTATAATATTATTCAAATTCAATAGCATGTCTTATATCTTAAATACGTGTCTTATAATATCATTAATTAATTACAATTAACAGTGCATATTAATAATAAAAGGAATGTGGATTTTAGGATATAATGTAAAAGTTTCGTATTGAACTGTGCCCCTGTTTTCCAAACTGTATTTGTAACGACGTATAAATTAATGAAAACTCTGTCATTCTGGGCAGTGTTGACCTGTGTGTCCCTGATAACTATCTTAGAAATAGAGGGCATCAGTTGTTTATTCTCCCAAGGTGCAGAACCAACCTGCCACTGGTAATGCCTATTGGAAGGGCGAAAACTACGTTCAACGAAATTGCTTCGGGTGTTGATATATTCCACTTGCGTGAAGGATTTTATAAATTATCAAAATACGGTCTCATTAGCAAACTCGGTGTACTTCTTTAAACTTTTATAGATGTATAATTGTATTTTCACTGCTTTTGTATGCTTATATATTATTACTATGTTCTCTTTTTATATGTTCATTTTTATCGCTTTTATTACGTTTCGTGTCATGTTGTGAACGTCTCATACTTATAATTTGTAATGTCCACAATATGTTAAAAACATTAATTTAAATTGAAAATACGCTTGGGGGTACGTGACATATTTGAAAGGGTACACGGTTGAACTTTTTTTAGTAAAGATAATTGACATATCAATGATTCGCATAGTGTTTCCAACCGTAAAAATAAACCAAAAATTCACCGTCGAAGTGTCATACGCCGGTAAAATCTATATCTCTCAAGGGATATGTGGGTATTAGCATGTTGTAGGTTTGGGAAACACTGAACCGTGCCATTCCAAAAACTAGTTTGCCCAGGTATGAATCACACAAATGACCCCATAATATAGTGAAGACGTCCGATTCCAATGCAGTAGCAGTCAGTTTTTTATATATATTATATATTTATGTATAAATATATGCTAATATTGACAGGAAAAATCACCTTTTGTTGTGTTAGTAAGAGAAGTATTATAATATGCAGGTATAAAATTTTAACAAGATAAATCTCATCATTTGGAACACAACAATCAGGGTGGGTCCAGACTTCCTCTAACAGCTATCTTCCCATGTCCCTATCCAAACATGGCCGATATTCAATTCGGTACTATAAGGTAGCTCTAGCTAAATTTGAACGGCCTCTTTTGTTCGGCATCTTATGAGATTTCTCAACATTGCTATCTTCCGGTTCAATATCGTCAATACGGTGGACATGATCTAGTTGTTTCAAGATCTAGGACAATAATTATTACCTTCTGCCAAAAACCCCCAGGACAATAACCCCCTGTTTCAACCCCCCCCCCAGTATAAAAATAAAATTTCATTAGTGTAAGTATACAAAAATTTATTTGACAAATAAATGTTTTATAATGAATTTAACAAAATAAATAAAAATTGACACAGAAACATATAAATACATATTTTAAATTATACCAACATCTAATATGCACAATTTAGAGATAAGGGGGGTTGAATTAATTACTTACTAAACACTCGATGGCCGCGCGGCCTCAGTGTCGGTCTATAACGTCGTGGGTCCCAGGTTCGAATCCTGGGTCTGACAAGTACACATATGTAATATTGTTTTTCAATTTGAGTATGAGTCAGAGTATGGACCTAATAGGTAGAGCAAGTGGCTAACATCCATTTCTCGACAAAAAATCTGTTAATACAAACCTTTACTCTGTGGAGGCCCATATTATGATCCTATTAGGATCGGACATGGACAAAAAAGAGATTGAAATAGGCATAGAAATTCATTATCTATTTAAAGCTTTAAATATATTTTAATCAATCAATGCCTATCTAAATACAATGGGAAAAATAAGATATATTTTTCTTATTTCAAAGAGAAAGCGACAAATTAGAAAAACTGCTAAAAATAATGGTTCTACTCTTATTTTTATTTATTGTTCCAAGCAGTTATTAAAGTAAGTATATTCAGTCAGCAAAATATATTTATAACAAGATCCAAAAGTTTACCACCGCTACAGAAACCTAGAACAAAATTTCATGAACTGATGCAAAACGTTCTCATTTTATTTATTTTTTATTCTTTTTTATCATTCTACTAATATTTGAAATGGGTCTGATTTTTATGTTAGTGGATATAGGGGGGGGTTAATGTCCGAGGGTTATACAGGCTAGAGCAGTTTCTCAATCCTAATTTATTGGACCGCGCTGCAATATTGTATTCTTGTCTTACCTGAGATATCAGCGTTGCCATCTTTTTCCATGCTGATTATAGTACAAAGGCGTAAAAATTATGGTATTTTGTCATATTTGGCGTAAAATTATAGTATTTTACATTTTTTGCAGAATCAAAATTATAGTACGGTTGGCAACATTGCTTGATATCCATATATAGTGCGAAAACATCTTCTTGGTGTGTTAAAACTGTGAACTAACATGCTCCGCTCATTTTTAACCGCACTTCCATTATAAACTAACAAGCTCCTCCCATTAAGTAAACAACAGCGCCTAGAAGCGTAGCCAATAAGATGTTTTCGCACAGTAGGCACCTGATTGACCCAGAGATAATATGCTGGAGAGTTTTTTCCTTTAAAAAATATTCAGGGCTCGATCGTGTAAAATTAAATTTCAGGCCTCGGCCCGCTACCAATGACCCCTTTATTCGCGTGGTAAATTCAGCCCTCTTTATTTTTTATATGTACTCGTATATTCTTTTAGCTGTGACTTCCAGTGGTGCAAATTCATTTTTCTGGCGTGGTCGTTTCAGCGGATGCTGAGCGGAGGCGTTTCAGCATGAGTGAGGTGTCATTTTTCTTTTTAGATACCTGTCGTATTTTCTTGTTACATCCGCACTATAACGTACCTTAATACTTATGCTCTAACTAAAATTTAGATTCCCAAACTTTTCAACAACAACAAAAACCTACATTCTTTAAATTTTAAATGAGTAAACAAAAGGATGCAGTGACAAATTTAATTTTTTTTTTATTTATCTACCACGAAGTATAGTACTAAATAAATATTTGAGGCTGTTAGTTTCAAAATCGGTAACCTACAGATTCAGCCATTATGCATAAAGTGTATTTTGTGTGTTTATTTGGAAAATATAGTAATCACCACAGAACAGATAATAAATAGAATACCGATAGGCTATATTCAATACGCCGCATCTTGATGCAGGGTTTTGAATGTGTGAGTGTCCTACGAAAATGAAGCACGCATTATGCACGTGCAATAGTGTGTATAATACACCAACATTAAATGAGCGTAAATGCATAAACCGAGAGCAGTTTTTAGTATTCGACGTAAAACGTATTCTTAACACGTGTGTAAGTTTAACCCGGTTCTTCCTTACTCGAGTCGGTTACCTGCTTCGCCTTACCCGTTATATATTTCAGTTCCCATTATTTCTGAGTTCCCTGGTAATCACCACGAGTTTAACTGTATGTTACACAACACATGAAACATATTTATAGATATGTTGGTTTATTTAACGATTTTTTTTATAATCAGGAAATTGCCGAGCACAGAATAAGGATTTCAGTAAGAATATGAAGGAGACTGAGTGCAGGCCTCGTGACACAATGGTTCCTCTACAATCAGATGTATCTCATATCATAGTGAGTACCTACCTACCTAAATAAATAAAAAGTATATAAAACTACTAAAACCACTAGGCGAAGCATATTATAGGTTCCACAGGGTAGTTAAATTAGCCATTAGCTCAACCTATTCTGTCCTTGCTCTGGTGATCCACATCTGGTGGTGCACACATTGAAAAAACAACATGTGATTTTTACCAGATGCAGGATTCAACCAGCACCCAAGGCTACAGTGACGGGCACTCTGGTACTACTTCATCTTGGGACTTAGAAGGGGTGAGTATTATATATTATGATCATAGTAAATACTTCCAACGTAATCAGTTTATTAGGACGCTCGTCATCAAAATCTCGCAGCCCATAGTATTGGTATGCATCTAGTTGGATTATTATATCAGTGAAATTAATACATTATGAATTATTTCAGTATCTATTGATCAATTATTAATACATAATATTGAGACCATGACGTAATCAATATTTGTTTAGTATGCACCATAATATTTTAACCAACCAGGCCGCTGTAGGGATGAACAAATGCCACCCCAATTTAACCTTACACTGCTATCAGCGCGTTCCAGCGGTGAAGAATCTATTGTTGAACAAGAACTTCTTGTCCACGTGTCAAAACTGTGAACTAACAATTCCCTCCAGTGCAGCTAATCGCACTTCCGTTTTCAAATGAGGAACGCCAAATTTATTATTTCATTTTACGCTCCCGTCTCCCGAATCAATAATTATTTGTGTAATTTGAAGCTTTTTATAAAAAAAAATGTCTAAAACGATTAGGAGTGATGTTCGAAATATTATTAGTAAACTTTTGATTTATTGCGAAGAAAAAGGGTCGCATCTAAAAGGAGACCCGATACATTATTTAAATATGCCTCTAGCACGCGTTCCTACCAAAACAGGTACGTCACTGAGAAGTCTTATCAATGCGACTACAGCGACTTCCTGCCGATTTATTGTTATCGGACAGTAGGAACGTGTATGCGGTACGCGGAAGTTCTATTGGCACACAAAAGAATAATTGTAGAACCTCAAACGGGTTAACGCATAATGTCCTGAAATTTTATAGGGCACCGATAATACCCTGGCAAATGTGGAAAACTCCCTAGGATTCTAGATGCGATGAAAATTTCAGTGAAAAAGCTAAAAAAGGCTCTAGGCCATGGATGGCCAACCTTTTCAGCAGCCAGGCCAGATTCTAAAATTGAGACTTCCTATCGGGCCGCACAACCGATTGTTTTTATTATACAAAAAAGAAATATATATTATAATATATTATATATTAATAAAATAAAACAAAAATGAGAATCCAACATATTTATTGGATTAGACTTTTTTTAAATAATAAAAAATAATCAAAATAATATAAAAATAATAAATTTTAGTGAGAAGTTTGATTTTGTGTGGCAGAACTAAGTGCATCAATATCGGTATCGAGTGAGGTTGCTCCTACACGCAAACAGTTTTCTGAATGCAGATCAGTGATTCGTGTTTTCACTCGGGATTTGATAAGCTTCATCCGACTAAAAAGCTGGTCACACGTGTAGGTGTTTCCAAATAGCGAAGTCATCATTAGAGCATGTTTGTAAAATGCAGGATATCTCTCCTTGTCCAAATATGTTTTGTAAAACTCTTCCAAGCCAACCTGATGGAATTTCTCCTTTAACTGTTCATCGCAACATATTTCACAATGTTCCATTTGTAAATTTCCCGGTAATAAATTCACGTCTACGGAGAATGGCGTTGCAAATGCAGCAAAAAGCACACGGTGCTTTTTAAAATGTTGAGCTAATATCGAATCTCAATTTGCGAAATTAGCAAATCTAGCGGCAGCATTTGATATTATTTTTATTTTATCACTGCTCCACGGGCCACAAGTTGACACCCAGTGGGCCGCGGGTTGGCCACCCATGCTCTAGGCTAAGCGTATCCTATGTTAGGTTGAATTAAATATCTGGTTTTACACCGCAACAGCAAAGCAGTTCTATATGTAGTTGGGTTTTATAACTAGCCAACTGTCAGCGACGACAAACTGTACAATGTCTTCAAATTTTTTATTACCTACCTCTATGTCCATTGGTTGCACTAATGATTTGGTATTAGGAGGAAGAAATTCCAGCTTTACATATTTTAGATTGGTTAAATGAGGGTGTTCTTCTTTTACTGCCCCAATTAAGCGGAATGTTGTCCCAATTAAGCGATGTAAATTACTGTTAGTTCCTTGGTTTGGTTTCCGTTCTTTGAGATTTAGCTCGAATAAGCAGCTGCCCCAATTAACTGGTGGTCCAATTAAGTGGAATCATTTGAATTGTTTTATTCATAAGGTACTTGTTATGAAAACGTATGTCTCGAAAACTTACATATTTTTCTTTGTCTTGTGTACATTCTTAACCATTATTTTACACATTATTTCAATTTAAAAATTAACCATGAGAACCATGAAAGATATTTTATATTACATTTGTCTAGTGGAATTTCATTATCTTTACCAGTTAAGTAACTGACTCATTGTCACATTATAATATTAATTAATACTGACTAAACATTACGAACGATATCCTGTTATGACGTGATATGAAGTACTTTTGTATTATTTCAGATATATCCTAATAAAGCTTTGGTGAAAAGGTGTGACGGAGCAACTTGTAATGGACAGACATCATGCCTGCCATCAGAAGTGCGATATATTCCATACGCAGTGAGTCAATCCAACTTATTTACATATTATATAGTTAGCATGAAAAATTATAAGAATTTAGTTCAATATGTACATAGTCCCCACTGTTGCCATGGTATCCATAGATCATGACTCTTTGATTAGTGGTGCTACTCACATACCAGCCCGATTGAAATATGAGAATGTACAAAGAAATTAAAAAGAACTTGTCTTCTCCCTCTGATTCTAAAATCCTGTATACATTTTTCAATATTATATTCAATTGTTACTTAGGTGCCGAGAATTTCATAATAGAATGACAACCATCATAATATTAGTTACACACAGTTTGCTCTAATTGTTTCTCTTATATTTTTAACGTTAACAGTCAAACTCGGTTATTACGATCACGGATTTAGCGAGATCTCGGATGTAATGATGAAGCATTCGTTGACATTTTAGTTTTCTCCATAGATTTATTCACTGTTATAACAAGCAACTTATCGCATATGCCGAGCTAAAATATATGTCAATTTTTTTCTTATAACTGTTTATGTGTCGATCGTTTAAAAACATTTCGACCCTAAGCAATAAAATCCGACCGAACAAGATGCCGCCGGGATCGCATTATGTTTATGACACTAGTTAGTGTCTAAGTACCTGCCTAATTGGTGTTTTCGCCGACAGTATTGAAAAAGTATCCACGCATATGGTTGAAATAAGTAAAAAATCCAAGGTTTGTGAAGTCAGCAGGTACCTGCCTACTAGCGTTCATTACAATAAACAACTTCTTTTGTAGTTTATGAATGCCATGCTTGTTTCGGGGGTTTTTACGATGGTTTTCAGATTTTTTATTTTCGACTTATTTTGTCATGTGACCGCTCATTTAAAAACATCTATTCTCTGATATAACTAATAACGCTTATAACGAGCAAATTCAGTCGGTCCCATCTTCCTCGTAATAACCAAGTTCGATTGTATACCTATTTAAGTTTCCCAAGTTGAAAATATGTGACAATGAATTATTTTTTTATATTCAAGTGTTTGAAAATAATTGTGTGTGAAATATTGAAGATGTGGAGGAGAGCACTCTAGCCCCGGGTCGCCGGTCCCAATATACCACTGCGCTCGAGGTCTAAATAATATAACTCGGTCTTAAAAAAAGCCGACCATTCCTT
Source organism: Rhyacophila brunnea (assembly GCF_057557595.1). Taxonomy (NCBI): domain Eukaryota; kingdom Metazoa; phylum Arthropoda; class Insecta; order Trichoptera; family Rhyacophilidae; genus Rhyacophila; species Rhyacophila brunnea. The sequence continues at coordinate 38,060,238 of NW_028233350.1, read as the reverse complement.
CGTTTGTCTTCTGGCTTCCCGAATGTCAGTTTTATTCGTCTTATGTACATGTACCATCCATCTAAAGGCCAAATTACACTGGCACATTCTCACTTTGATCGTTTGCCACGATCGTCATTTTTCATCCACTCACGATTCAATCGAAGATCGCTGATAGTTTATTGAGTTATACGTGAAAAATAGTATTTATTCTATTTTGGTTGAGATTACAGGGATATTTCATGATGGGGGGCAATAATTGAGGCCCTTGTTTAGAGTCTGTTAGTATAATTTGAGCTTAAGGCAGTCGAATTATCCTGTATACATACACATTCTGGTGTTGGGAGGAAACCGGGCTCATGGATGCGGTACATAAGAAAGTAGAGATAGTGACCTCACTATTTCAATGTCCAGGTACTGTTGGAGATGAAAGGAGATGACTTTCAGTTTTCACTGATTGGACTGGAATTGAATGAAAAAAATCCATATTAAAGCCAACTCATGTTTGATTTTAGGTACGGAAACATAGTTTCACTTCTAATAAGAGGACTTGTGGATCGGTTTACATTGAGGAGCACTTGTCGTGCAAGTGCGGTTGTTCGGTGATGGCAACCCATTGCACACACAATCAGGTGTACAGGCCCGATGAATGCTCATGCGTTTGTAAAAATCACACTGAGCGGGACAACTGCGTGAATAATGTAAGATTTGAAATAATAGTTTTTAACTAATTACTGTCCACAATAATGATTCCTATAATTACCAACATTCTCTACTGTTCACGGATTACAGTGTATTGACTACCTCACCCACTAATGGCAACTACAAACAAGCAAAACTATTAAAATGCCTTACATATTTTTCCTTTTTAACACAACAGGCCAAGCAAGAGACCCAATTACGGTAGTATAGTAATCAAGGCCTGAACAAAAACGAACCATAAGTGCGAGTGAGTAAGCATTCGGCACGCTTATATCTCCGCACTATGGTTTAGAGTATGATAGATTTTCTACAACTGAATTAAATAATTTTTGGAAACGTCGCCGATAAAAATGAATTTGACTGATTACATTAATTTAAAAACTGCGAGCACATGTTGCTAAAATTTATTATTTCTGTGTTAAATATAAAGTTAGTGGTAATTATTTTTAGTTATTTTAGTGGAACATATAGTTAACTATGTTGTGTATAAATTTGGTAGCTGTCTGTACTGAGAAGTATATGTATAACGTTTCATGGTTAAGTTGATAATAATATAATCAAGGTTCTACTATGCGTTATACGCAAGAGACACGGCTTCATTTTGCCGGAAAATAGGCGCTCTCTATATATCATTACTCTGAGATAGTAATAGTAATTAAACAATCACTTAAATATCCAGGCACTGATAAAATCACAAAAATGTATTGTCACCTGACTGGAAATTGAGCCCAGAACTCTCGAATAAGAAGCCAATACCTTATACGTTGTAATATGAGGGCTGCTTCATGAACATTATTGCTATTGCATACCTGTCTAGAAGTCCAGTTCCAGTACCTGAGTTATATTTAGATACAGTATAAAATAGATAATTATTATCTGTGAATTTCTTCAGTTTTAAAAAGACTCACAATTATAGTGGTAGACAGTGCGTCTGCATACTGAAACAATATGTAGAAGATAATAGTGCATCAGTAAGAGATGTATTATATTTAACTAACTAATTAACGACTCATTTTAATTTTTAAATTCCATTTTTTCCAACAGTAAAAGTTTCACTTAATTTTCATAGATGCTGATGGATCCGTTTTGATAATAAAAAAGTAAAATTGCATGTGCCCTTATTGATATCCGATACCCCAAAAAGTCCCAAAACTGTGTAAATAACTAACAACATGGTGAAGAACAATGAAAATCTTTTTGTTCTTTGTGTTTTGGTCCCACTCCCATTTTAAATAGTATATTTTGTTTCAAAGAATATCATTGTATAAATAAATATTGATTACATACTAAATAAATGTTGTTGTTTTAACAACAATAAGTGCTATGTTTTAACAGCACCTCTCTTGGCTCTATTAAATTTTAGAGCGAGATAGACAGTTTTGACTGTTTAGACGGCTAACTTATTGTAATTGTTACAATAAGTGTTAATACTTTGATACAAAAAATTAAAAACTACCCTCGATAGCTGCTGACAGTGGCCTATAGCAGTGTTGTGTATATAATAGATGCGCTGATCTCTTATTTATTGTAATCTTCGGATGTGGCTATCTACCGAATGGTTAAAGGTAACCGTGCAGGTAGTGATAAAGTTACAAAACTTGCTGTACAAAAACCAACATGATATCTTTGATTGAATGCAATTTTATTTTATGAATTTCCAGGAAAAAATATGGGACCCACACACATGCACTTGCAGTTGTAAGGTGATGTTTCCTTCATGTACAACAGGTACCGAATGGGTGCCCAGTATGTGTAGGTGAGGAAAAACAAATACAATTTATAAAACAATACCATTGGGTGACACCATAGACTAATATACTTGGTGACACTTTCTGTCAGTTGGTATTTAGATTTTTCCATACAAATATGACAATGCAGTGATAAATATTATTATCAATAATTTCAATGGCAAGTGTGAGGTCACAATACATTTATGTGGTTTTCTCAAAGCCTGGGTATTTTTGTAATTATTTCACTACTACTAGGATACACTACTGTTTCACAGCCACTTCCTAAATAATATAGGCCTATCGCTAAGGTTAAAAGCAGTGTGTTGCTCACTAGTAACGTTTTCCAAATGGTATTCGAGGTAAAACTAAGGGTATTTACTATTAATTATTATAACAGATTTTGTTTTTACGAGAAATGGACGTCAGCCACTTGCTCAACGTATTTGGTCCATACTCTGACTCATACACAAATTGAAAAACAATGTTTATTTGCCAGACCCAAGGTTCAAACCTGGGACCCATGACGTTATAGTGTAGTATATGTAGTGATAAAAAGAAAACAAAATGTTTAAATTGTTTGTAAAATGATTTCCATGTAAAAAATATAGGTCCTCATTTAATTTAAGGCTTCTTTCTTAGCAAAAAAAAAAGGATTGCCTAACTTTTGGCACATAATACATAATTTAATAACAATCAGGACCAGTTTCATCCACTTTAATAGGACTTTCTTAACCGATTGAGAATAATCTATTAAATTATGACTATATATATTGTGGAACCATTTAACCTTGAAATTTCGCAGATTGCGATTTCTTCTACTATGCATGAATTACATAGGGTAAATTTAATTATGGTTATCGTTATTATTTTCGACTGCTCTTACACAAAGCATATTGCATCGTTTTCTCTCACTCGGCATTGCTTTAACTGCGTCATATTTTCTGTCAAAACTATCGAGCTTCACAATTATGTGGAATGCTTATAATTGCGACGTCATATGTGTGAAACATGAAAATAAGTTAAGTAATCAAGTTGTCTGCGTTTGGTTATATCAAGTAACTTTTTTATCTCAAAAGTTTTGTAAAAGCAAGTTTACTAATACTCACGTTGTTTTTTCCAGGTGCATGGTGGTTGACATGGGATACTCGCCAGCCAAATTCGACATCTTTGGAGAGTATAATAACGAAACATGATACCAACATTACAATACCTACTATAAAATACAATAATATGTAATACAAAGTAACATTAATAAAAACAATTATATTTGCTCAAATTAAATAGAAATCAATAATTATGACGTAATCTACAACTGTGTCTATTCATAAAATGATTTTTTCTATTTATATTATATATATGTTGATACATATTATTGTGTTTATAAGAATGTTTAATACTATTTAAACGGAACGAATCAGAACGAATTCTACAATTATTGAGCCAGCAACATCTTGGACATGAACAAACCTAACCTATTTCTATTTGCAAAATTATATCATATTATAAAAAAACATAATATAATTTTCATTCCATATTCATCTAGATAGATAGTATTTTTCATTTGTATACTTCATCTATGAAGGTTTCAGTAGCATGCAGTTACGTCCCGTGTGAGTAGGCAGGTCATATGTTGCATAGGGGCGGCACATTATAAACGGATGAAAGAACACAAATATAACTTTTGCAAGCAGCGGCGGTTTTCTCTGAGATAATCTGATAAAATTCCTGACAGCTCTGTACAACGTGATATTGTTGTATTGTAATACATATTACTGTAATGACAGTTTATCACAGGTAAAATATTCATAAGAGTGCATCCAAATCAGAGCCATAGATCTCCATGTACCTAAAATTACCAATTTTTGAGAATAGGTGTCATGGAAATGCTCTAATTCTCAGTCATTAAACGGTGTGTATGTAAATTTGGTGATTTTTTTTTGTTTTATTTTGTCTATGTAAGATAGCCAAAACTAAATAACAAAATACGTATTGTAATGAATTTTTGCGGACAATTTGTAACTAAAAATGAAAGTGGACGACATTCTAAGTCTGCTCCTGACTTTTCTTTTCCCTTCTGGTCTATTGTAGAGGAATTTCTTTGGTGGTTGGGTTCCATCCATGAGACATGGCCTACTCATGCATGTCAAACATGGACCTGTAATGTAAGCGAACTCAAAAAACTACGAGTAACGCAACATGACACAAAAGTAACCAATAAGGAGGCAGACAATCTGACGAGGACAGATTGTTTGGCGAGTGGACAACCAATGGACAAATGTAGTTATACAGAACCACTAAATACTGAAAAGAGCTAGAAGAGACTTTCATCCAGCAGAAAGATCGATCACGTCTGATGATGACGATATTTTATTGAGTGCAAAATCTAGTAATCACTGACTGCGCGCTTTTTTTTTTCTAGTCTTTTTTCCCCTATGAAATGTATTTTACAGTAGTCATTTCAATTGCCTAGTGATAAAAAAATTGAGTGGGTTTATTCCGTAGGCATCAATTACTATTGTCTTCCCACGGACCAACGATAACCATACGTTCCGGATATAAACTCTGGGGGAACATTTGAGATAGAAGGCTCGTGGTGCGTGTTTTGAGGTTTATCTATGGTTTGTGTTTGCAAATAAACAGGACATGACGTGCTTACTCTAAAAGACAAAAATTACGAGCTAGAATAAGGTCAAGCCACAAAGTGACATTTGATTCCGGGAAAGAAAAATAGAAAACACACTTTCTTATCAATGCGTAGTAAAGTTTATTGCAATATTATATATATATATTTTTTATCAAAATCAGTTTCTACACATAATCATAGTATTATAATCATATGAAAATTGTCATTATGTCTAATTAAATCTTTGTATAATTCACATTTTTTTGGTTTTTGTATAATTATTATAATTCGTTTAAAAATAGTTTTGGAGGTAACTTTAACAGTACGTAATATAATAATTATATTATTTTATTATTAGATGTCATCCATATATGACGTCACACCCTAATAATGATTTTTATTTTTTTTAACACTACAACAGACTATAAGGCGCCCAATGACAGTAGTGTGATTTGAGTAATTCACATAAATACAGTCGAACTTGGATATTACGATCATGGAAATAGCGAGATCTCGGATGTAATGAGGAAACATTCATTGACATTTTAGTTTATGATTTTTTCCATACATTTATTCACTTTTGTAATGAGCTACTTCTCGGGTATAACGAGCATAACTGTTAATCGGTAACTAAAAATGTAAATCGAAATGTTGATCGTTTAAAAACAACATTTTCGGCCCTAAGCAATAAAATCCGACCGGGCAGTTAACTAGACCGATGCCGCCAGGATCGGATTACGTTTATGACACTAGTTAAGTGTCTAAGTACTTAATTGGTGTTTTCGCCGACAACATTGAAAAATTATCCACGCATATGGTTGAAATTGCATGTAAAAAATCCAAGCTTTGTGAAGTCAGTAGGTACCTACCAGCGCCGGCGGCTCAGCACTTTATTACAATAAATAACTTCATTTGTAGTTTATGAATGCCATGCTTGTTTCGGGGATTTTTAGATTTTCAGATTTTTTATGTTCTATGCTTAAATAGAACGTGGCGCGGAAAATGTTATATAACAATATAACGAGTAATGGTTATAACGAGCAAATCCAGTCGGTCCCATCTTCGTCGTAATAAACCAAGTTCGACTGTATATTGTCACATCACCGAGAATCGAAACCGGAGCCCCTGGATGAAAGGCCAGTGTCTTATGTACTGGACTACGAGGGCTGACATGATTAGACGTGGTATAGGTGCAAGAATCTTACGCAGTAGGTAGATATCTGATAATACTTGCGTATTCAAAAAAATCTCATTCTTAACAAAAAATGGGATTAATGAAAATGACAACTTACGCCATGTAACTTAATGTAATGATGCACACAGCGTCGACGTAACATTCTTTGTTTAAAAAACCATCTGTTGCTGCTTGCAATAAAGTTGAAAGGATCTAAGCACAAATGTCGCTTTTCTAATTCAGGTATTCTGCCGTACTAAGCACAGAGGCCGTAACTGACGTATTTAGGTATTTTCATGTTTTTAGATATTTGGATTCTGCAGAGTTTTTGTATAAGACCGGTGAATAAATCCAAGCCGTAACTGCTATAGTTACGGAGAAATCAAGGGTTTTAATAGCCGTATCTACAGAGTTTGAGAAATAAACTCGATAAATACTAAGCGATTTGGTTGTAACTCTCATTTACTAAGGCATATTAGCCGTATCTGACATATATATGGCTAATATCAATACATAATAATAATGATAATAATAAAATCAATCAAATTTTCAAGGTATGTAAACAAATCTTAAACCAAGATTAACTATTATAGGCAAATAAAATAAATAAAAAGTAAAATAATATGAAAGCTCAGATCTCCCACTTGCCTAAAATGCAGAAACGGCCTCTGTGCTTAGTACGGCAGTATTGACCATGCCAGCTTGTCAAATCACATATTATATTATGTGATGATTTGTGACCAATGATTTAGGTCGTTTAGGAGATCACTATCAATAATTTATTTTTTAACGAATGGCGGTAAGGTTTAAAAATCTAACATTATTTGGTAAAAGATATTTTGACGAGGAAATGTGGCAAATGGGAAGGGTAAGGAATACTTGAAATCGTGTGACATCATTTATGGGGATGTCCAGTTATGTAGATATATTCATAATAATATTGAGCCCTGCCTGAGAAACATTTCAACACCAATAAATTGGTATATTTCTTTGTATGAAAGGAAAAGGGAAATAAATCTAAAATTAATACATTCAGCACATCTATTCCATACACAAGACTGCTATCGGCGGCTATCGAGGGGGGTAGTTTTTAATACCTCTATACAAAATATGCCTTTACGGCAGCTAACTAGGCTGAAAGTATCGAAATATTAACCACTTATTGTAACAATTACAATTAGTTAGCCGTCTGAATTGTCAAAACTGTCTATCTCACTCTAAAATTTATCACAGCCAAGAGAGGTGCTGTTAAGACATAGCACTTATTGTAACAATTATTACAACTAACTTATTGTAATTGTTACAATAAGTGCTAATACTTGTATACTTTCCTACCCTCGATAACCACCGATAGCAGTCTTGTGTATGGAATAGATGCGCAGGAGAGTCGAAATAAAATTGAGTTTGGACAACTTTGTATGGGAATTTATGTGTCACATTAACTAGTGGCGTCAATTTGATTTGTCATTTTTTTCATTTACGCATAATATCGACAGTCCCGACGTAAACTCGGACATCTATAAAAATGCAATTTTACAGAACTATTTGAAGTAAAAAATCTTAGAACTTCTGTTTTTATTACTAGGCACCTGAAATTCAGTGAGTATTATAAATACTATTCATAGTATATTTATGAATCATTACATTGTTTCTACATTATATACTTTTGGCAGACTTTACGTCGACTTTCAAACATTCATTGATGAGACAACTACCACATGTCTCACTTTACATGGGACAAAGTCATATTAATTATTACTAACTATACAGTACACTCTCAGTAATCCGCCGCTCGATTATCTGACAACTACTATAATCCGCCGTTATTTTTACTAGTTGAAAGCAGAAAATAAAGCTCCATAATTCGCCGGAATTCGATTGTCAAATTCAGTAGTCCGCCGCGTACAAGTATAGGTACAATGCAGATTATTTTGGAAACTTCTCCTTCGTAAAACGTATGTTCATTGAGAAGAAAGTTATGTATCAGGGTGGAAAGTGCCCAAATATAACCGTAATTTGCTAGTAAAAATTTCTCAAAAAAAAAACTATTTTTACGAAATATAATTTATAATTTATATTATAATTTCTACCATATTTTGTATGTATGCACTATAATCTGCCGCTTTCACTAATTGGACACTTGTCTGGTTTTTGGCGTGGCGGATTACTGAGAGAGTACCTACTGTAATTATCACTATTGACATCATCATAATTCGAACTGTTTAGTTAGAGGTATATTATTTTCCAAAATAATATACTTGCGTCTCTAATATTCGCTAACGGCCACCTACACGGAGTACAACTGACATTTATTTGTTTATGCGACTGTCTAGTGCCCAATGTAAAGACAGACATAGTAACACATCTGCATTTACGCAGTTCATTTAATAAAATTAGAGTATTTAGGAAATATATGGTCGTATATTAAAGACCGTCCAACCTCTTTGGGTCGTATTGAGATAAAATTCATGTCTAAATAAAACACGGTTCTCGTTGGTTTACAGGAAATCTTAGTAAACAAATTTTGAAAATAGCCGATATACTGGACTATTTGTTAGGTTAGGTTTTCATTCTTGAATTCATGAATTTTGCCAAAACAGAGATGACCGTATAGTATACGGTGATCTCTTTCCGATAAGAAAGCTCATGGTGAACTGTGCTATAGTGAAATGTAATACATATAATTTACATGTGACCGTGGAATTTATGTTGGGACCATCAATATAAAGATTATGATTAATTTGGTGTATTTGCAAAGATTTAGAAAAAAAACTTCTTCTATAGAGATGGAGCGTAAATGTATGAAAGTTTGACACCTCTGGTTCACTGATTAAGTTACCTACAAAAGACTTTGCATTGCAAGTTGATTTGCAGAGAACTTCACACTAGTCCAATGACATTTCTTTGCCAATTTGCAGGACGCATGAAAAGACAATCCATCACGATGAGTAGCTAAACAGTCAATAATATTACACTTCTGCAGTATTATTGCGTTGAAAAATCCTGTAAAATTTATATAATTACGTTTATAGCACTCAAGTAATAATGAACATAAAAAATGACTTCAAAAATATTATGATGCGTGTCGCGTACTATCACGTGATGTCACAGTAGGCTACCGCTATGGGAAAATGTATGTAACGTTGTTTTTCTTGGTGTTTAAAATGTTATCAGACTGATGCTCCCATCCCGTAGCACATTTTGAACCTTTAAACAAACATTGTCAGTTGGCAAAATCTGCCAAAATCACCAGAACAACAATGAGGTCACCTCACCCGTACCGCACTGTATCGACACCCGCATGACTCAATGAAATTTTTTTTATCATTTTCTACATGTCAAAATCGCATTTTTTTTGTTTTTAGCGGTTGGCACTATGTATTTTCTATAAGAATGTTGTCTATTATCTACGGTCTGCAGGTTGGGTTCTGTTAAAATATTATCTATGGATGCAATATCGCAAGTAATTTTAACGTATTCACATGTAGAAACTGTTAAAATTAATTGAAATTAGCATGAACAATGACCAATAATTCAACATATTAATACATTAGAGTTGGCACTTTCCATCATTGAATTTATAGAGATGGTGATCATTCAAAATATTCTGCGGAATGACGAAGCCATAGACTAAATTTGTTGCCGTGACAGCATTACAGTACGTGATGTGCATTATAATGTATATTTGAAGCAATAATTTCAAATGTCGTAACAGAAATATCATACAAAGCTCTTTCTATTCATAGTCAAAATTCTTTGCATGTTTAATTAATTTTTAAGACTATTTCCCTTTTCTTTTCACAGATAGATTTCGTTTATTCAAAAAGGTATTCGAGTAGTTAGGTAATAAAATATTTTTCAAAAATATGGTAGTAGAAATTTTTACAATATAACGTCGATAGAGATAGTAAAATAATTTTGTACTGTTGTGATAGATGGACACGTGATCTTGGTAGGTAGTTACGGTGTTAACTTTATAAATGCATTCATTGAAGTACATTTAATTAATAATTATACTATAACAAGAATATTCGATAGATAGTAAGAGTTAATAATGTTATGAAAATGTTATTATAAGATAGGAATCCATTATTCGGCACATTTCTATTAAAAGTGACATGATTATTAGTAAAATATTAAATACATAAACTTCTTTCTATATGTACTTACAAACAAGCAGGCGCGCACACGAGGGTGAGGATTTCGAGACCGAACCCGGCTCTCAGAAAAGAAGAAACTAATTATTTAGGTGAATACTACTTTTTTTCCTGTCAGGATATCATGACTGAGGATCGTGACCAGCGTTGCCAACTTAGGGTTTTTCTTGCCAGATTTAACATTTTTCAATAGGCATCTAGCTTATAGCATTTTTATTAGCATTTTTTAATGGCTTCAACAGCTTTATTTGTAAATAAATAAGCTAGATTTTTAGTTTCTTTATTCAGATATTTAATGAAGGTAGGTCGGTACTTGAGTAATAAAACTATACAATGAAACAATAGGAGCATTCTTGGCATTATAGTAATATATTGGTATCAGATATTATAATTTAATATGTGCTTAGGCATGTGGCATTGGATTGACGATTATCGGGGATTCCACTCTCTCGTATTATTACCTAATTATTAATTATCATAGGTTGTTAGACATATTAATTATTTTTTGTCAATTTAGAAATGAGTTTCTGGGAAAATGTGGTGTGATTTTTACATTTTTCAATTTCACATTACACATTTCAATTTTTACTTTCGATCAGCCAAAACAGGTAGGTACTTATTGAAATTTTGTTTTCTCAAAATATAGTGTTTTTTCCTGCCAAACAGCTTGTTTTCGTATCCCATTTGGCATGTTTTTGTCACCGATAGTTGACAACACTGATCCGTGACCCGGACGATTTAACTTTTAACTGTTGAACAGACTTGCGGGTTGACCCTACTTGTCTGTGGAAGTATTGGAAGACCCATGGGACTCATGAATTAGTGCAACTATCTGGGCGTCCAATGTTTGATTCAATATTTTGATGCTAAATGACAACACAAATGGACACTAACGATTATAATAATCATGATCGTTAGGCCGGTCGCATTAGATAACCACTTGTGGATGCTAAAGGTCGCAATAACTGATAAGCAAGCACGTTTAGTTATAGATTCAGGCTAGGTATACCTGGAAAAGTACGGGGTCCGTAGTTGAAACAACAAGAAGCTATTTGTATACAGAAGTCAACGGCAACTGCTAGTTTTTTTTTACCATCTTAAAAATCAATAGTAAAAGAATTATTATAGATATTATAGATACTGTTTTCATCTGTGCGCGCCTGCAAATAAGTTAGGGATCACATGAATGGAGAATATCAGTGGAAGAAAGATATTTTCTTGCGGTTCTCTTCAATGATAGATTTTTAGATACCATATTGTCGAAAGTAACAGTGGTATTGCATCAGTCAAAAATCACCAATACTTTTTTGACATCCCTATTATAATATTTATATTGAATGTTGGAAGTTCAAAATTGGAAGACCTCCGTTAAGAAATGTTAAGACAATAGCTGGGTAACTATCAAAAATGGTATAAAATACAATAAATCTAAATGACTATGCAGTAATTGCTATCTGGAAGCGTAGTTGAGAACAGAATAGTCTCCGAAGTTAGTCCACGTGTACTCCCAGAACTTGGGATCGGCCCTCGGGTCGTCTGGCAGATTTGTTGGCGGGACGGCTGTCGCGTTGTACTTCATCAGTGTCTCCATCAACTCCTTCAGCTTGTCTTGATGGCTATATGATAATTAAGACATCATTAGGAAGTCACAAATATTACAAGATTATTTTTGTTACAGTATTTTAAAACAGAAGCGCCTCACGGGGTGCTGGCTTTTCAAAACTAATATCTATGTAGGTATGTAAAAATGCAAAAGAATCTCTCCTAAAATAATCTAGTCTAAGGGTCAAAGCACACTGCATGTGGCGTAGGTAGCACAAGAGGCTCTTAGACCACACGCACTGCTTCTAGTGTGCTTTGGCCCTTACGCTTTCCGCCCACGGAGTTATTCAAAAGTGACGTGACCAAAATCTAAATTACCAACCAGTAGCATGCACGTCTCCGCTAATATATTTCAATGGGGTTTGTTCACGGTGTAACTAGTTTCAAATCGGTTTGCAACACGTCCGTGATTAGTCACTGGAGACACAGTGTTCTGGTCTTTACGGCACTTGTTACAAACTTAAAGCCACTTATAACTGAAGTGAAAAATGGACTCACTCTGGTAAGTTAGCCAAATTCCTCAATTCGCACGGATCTTCCTTAATATTAAAAAGGCACAGACTATGCATCGGAGAGCAGTTTAAAGGTTTCATCTCGTCAGCACGACAATTCACCATGGCTGCAGACCTGCAGACAAAAAAAATATGAAATATGTATACACCTCAAATATATACCTACCCACTAGTCATGGGCATGGCCCCCACAAGAGGGGGGCTGACAGGGCTCTACCCTGGGGGGCACGGGCATAGTAGGGGCCCAGCATGGCGGGTCAACCAGCTAAGTTAGATAAACACACTTCACAAACTTACGCATTGCAATTTGATGTGATATGATAATTGATATACTAAAATGATAATTTCGGAAATTCAAAAAAAATACGGAATCGTAGATTTTGGGAAACACTACTGTAGACCATAACACTGCCTTTATCCTTAGCGATAGGTAGGTGGGCCCACCAAAGATCTTGGCCTGGGGCCCGCTTCAAGATGTGGGGTCATGGTCATGAGTCACGAGCCAGAGTCACTTGCCCATAAGTCTTCGCGTCAATTACATATCTTCGTTTTCGCTGATTACGTCAATCGAGTCGCGAATAACAAAAATTATCATCGAACGCATTCACTTCTGTCTTCAGAGTGTTCACGGAGTACCATCTGACTCGCTACTGCTTACACAGCGTTCACAAAGTATCCAATGACTCGCTTTTATCTTTAGAGCATTCACGAAAGACGTTGCCTTGATAAAAACGTAGTTTTTGTCATGACACATGCGCATATAACCTGGTGTATGACTGTTTCACAGGCAGCCTCTGACTAACATGTTTCAAGCCAGTCGAATGATAGATTGAGTGTAATAATATTGGAATATTTACCTCATCTTATTAATATTATCTGGATTCAGTCCGTCGGTCATCTTCCGTAAGGCCTTTCCAGACTTGCACTCTATAACCTTATTAACATTATAGACACCTTCAACACCGGAAGGGCCGTACCAACTATCCCACTGTCCTTTGTAATTGGTCCCTGGAACATGTTAATCAAGCATTTCATGTGTGTATGTATTTTAACACGACATAAATAACACCCATTGGTTGACTACTGGTAAGAGAGGCCCTGGTATAAACTCCGAGACTGGTTTGAGCTCAGCACTCCATCCCAATTTAGAGTAGTGATAGACATTGAGAAAATGGTCAAAATCATCACCAACGGTAACGAATATGGCACAAAAGAAGATTTTAAACCATCCATTGATAAACCAAAAAGCTTATCATCAGTTTTACTTTAAAAATCATTTAAAAAAAAAATACTTCTCTATATGGATTATAGTATTTGAAACTTTTTTAGCTCACCTTTATGAACTTTATAATCGCCAACGGTGAGAGACGCACTACCATAGAGGTCATCAATGTTGTGTAAAATATCTGTCCTATTAGATTGCTTGTCTTCCGAAAGAGCTTCCCAAACATCTATGGCATCCAATCCTTCCAATATTTCTCTGTTAACAGTGCAGAAAAGCAAAAGATTTATATATTAATGATATGTTACACATCAGGCGGTCCTCAACTTTCGTACATAATTGCTTCTAGAAAATATGGACGAATGTTGAATGTACGAAAGTAGAGCAATGTAAAAAAAATGTATTTTTAAATATTTTGGACAATAAGGAAATAAATTCATTTGTAGCATCTTTATCTGCAATGGCAGCTTCTACAGTGAATTAAATATTATGTATGTAAAGAATACCTCAATTTAAATTTGTCAAACCGGCCTTTACTTGCTTAAAATTCAATGTTAGAATCTTCTTTTAATCGAGTCTTCCAATCTTATTTTCCAATCAATCCAAAGACGCTTAGCTTGAATAATTGAAAAACTCAAAGGAACATCTTTTTGATGTTTATCATCAATTCATGATGACAAAATCTCTTTATTTCATCCATCACTACGCCGTGTCTTTTGGAAATAATCTTTGAAATCGTAAACCGGCTTAAGTTGTGTCCGGAAACTTATATGTATGCAGTTCGCTATAGTTATATCGCCAGAGATATATGGTAGTATATTAGAAACTGTCCAACCTCTTTGGGTAATTACTGAGATAAAATTCATGTCTGTTCTTGTCTGTTCAGTTCTTGTCGGTTTACAGAAAGGAAACAATTTTGAAAATAGCCGATATAGTGGATTAGCTGTTAGGCTAAGTTAAGTTAAGTTAGACTAGGTTAGGTTTTCATTCTTGAATTCATGAATTTTGCCAAAATCACCTATGAAAATGCTCCATGACAACACCATTTTTTTCATCTCTTTCCGATAAGAACGCTCACGGCGAACTGTGCTACGGTGAAATGTAATACGTACAATTTACATGTAACCGGCTTAAGATGTATCAACGGCCGATTGAAACAAAGATTTGCTGCTTCAAAACACCTAATTATTTCCATCCTTGTCTCGGTCGTATGAAGACAGTCCTTAATTTCTTTTTATCGCTATCAACAATACAGTTTCTCCGTTTCTTGATAGTTTTTTTATAAATTTATGAGAGCGAAATATTTCAGGGAGCGGTAGAGTAAATTTTTTGTATATCAACAAAAATCTTAATTTTAAAAAATATCATCACCGTAGATGTCAAGGGAGCCAGCCACAAATTTGGCGAAAATAAGTAAAGTACACAAAAGCATTTTAAAATCATCAAAGATGCAGTGGTCAATGGATTTAAGCCACAAAACTCTTTTGACTACATTTTTTGTACATTTCAATATTCAGTGGTCAAGAGATATAACACACAACTTCTGAGGTACTATTTTTGTTAGTTACTTGTACAAAATAATAAAAAGATAACACCGCAAAGTATATTCTATGTTGAAAGTTTCACCGTTATATCTTTAAAAACAAAAACGTTCAATATAAAATGTTACTTTTCTTTGTCACACAAAATTTTTGAGTGCCTGTTTCTCAGCAATATGATTTTGTGAACTGGCTCCCTTGACATCTACAGCGACGATATACGAAATAGCAAATTGTACAAAAGTAGAACGTACAAAAGTGGAGGACTGCCGAATGCACATAATTAACTCTTTGACAGTACGAAATTAATAGCCCTACCAATCCCGGTCTTAATAAAGTGTACTAGATACTAAGTTTGTATGTGAAGCGTCAGCAATGTTTTATGACTGGAAATATAGATATGTTCAACTCTCGTTTGATGTTTCAATACAAGATTTCAGGGTTCGTGTAGAACAACTATAGATACGACTGCACGAGCATACCCGGATTTAACCGAGCTTCGTAAATAAGAGACGTATTTCACACGACAGGTGTACCAACTTAAATTTTCGCCATGTTACGAATTACCAATTATAATAGATAACCGTGTTGTGTATGGAATTGCTTTCGTGTTAATTTGGACCATTAAAAACAATGAAAAAGTGTTACCGTGTTAACAGTAAAGAACAGGTCTGCAGGAATGATTGCCCAAGACGAGATGAAGTATTTAAAATAGCAAATTTAAAAATTGTGTATAATCAAAGGGATCTTCACGTACATAGTGACAATTTGAAAGTACATAATATAATCCAAAACAAAGGTACAAAAATTAATTTTTATAACCTGGAATCCCCTCCTGCAGCTGTGTAGAGTGTGGGAAGCCAGTCGGTAATATGCATTGTTTGTGATGCCACTCTTTTCGGTTTCTCCAACAGTGGACTCCAAATTAGTCCGGCGCCCCTCACTCCTCCTTCCCATAATGTGTTTTTCACCTTTAATAACCAAGATAGTCAACGTAAACTATATTTAAGTAATAATCACATTAATCTTTCATCACAGTCATTTCCTAATCGCAGACGATAGTGAACATTCTTACATGCAGTGATCTTCTGAGTGATCGGAACTCTCCACCACTCATGGTTAACTGCTTCTCTCAAGGCAGAGCGAGAATTAATTTTAAATTACAAAATGTATTGTCGACAGCCGTTCTTTTATTTCAAGTCTCTAGATCAGTGATTTCCAAATAGGTTCATGAAACCTTAGGATTCTGTAAACCGTATTACAGGTTCAAAAATTCAAGTCAAGAACACTAATGTTTTATTTAACAAGTTGTAATGAAAATCTTTATTTACCTACATGTTAATTGTTAGTACTAGATATGTTCACATTACAATAATGCAGGGCTCGAAATGGACCGGAGTGAATCGAAGCCCCGTTCCGGTTCATGAAATCTCCAAAATTATCGCTTCGTCTCGAGGAAAAACTAATTTGACCATCTGAGACGAATAGGCCATGCAACAAAAAATCCAACACTTTTTTTATAAAATATACTTACATAAATTTAGATAACTATGTTAATATTTTCTGAAAATTATCAAACCTTCCGGTTGGTAAATTTTTCCATTTCAAGCGCTACAATAAGGGCTAAAGAGCGTAATGCAGAGTTGTTGACGTTAAGCAGCCATTCTAACAAGAAAAACACATCACATGTTCTTTTTCTCTTCCACTTAAGCGTTCTAATAAGAATAATATATAATTTTCTCACTGAAATTGGCCTCTTAAAGTTAGACGAGTATCTTAGGGACTAACGCGTCTAAGGATGGTTCTGCATCGTGCTCTAAAATACATGACAATGCAATTAACAGCAAATTGATGCTAAATCAAGACCTGCAATTTGTCTGCGTCGATTTGCAGTGCCGTATGTCTTGGCCCTAATCTAAATGAAGTAAATATGTGCTAATGTAGCTTACTTTGTTATGTATTAATTTGGTACAATAAACATGACTAAATACATAAATAAATTAAAATTTGTCAAAAAATTCATACCCCTCGTAATGGCCAATTTGATGCTGCATTCAGATTAAAGCCCTGAGCCGGGCCGCCGTTGTCGGTTGAAAATATGATAATACTGTTTGACAGCATGTTATGGGAACCGAGAGCTTCCACAATACGACCAACGGAATCATCCAATTTTGACATCATGGCTGAAACAGAAAACCTTGTAATATAATATTACAATAAATTACTGTTTTGCTAATTAGGATTACAGCTTTCAGTGCATCTATTCTATACACAATACTGCTATAGGCCGCTATCGATGGTAGTTTTTCATTTTTTGTATCGAAATATTAGCACTTATTGTAACAATTACAACCAACTTATTGTAGTTCCAAGAACTTCCTCCCCTGTGCCTGTGTACTTCAGGTCCCAAGTAGACATTCTCCTTGGAGGAGTATGTAGAGCTTCAGGTTATAATATTATCTACACCATTCTTTCCTTCTAGTATTAGTTTATATATCCTCTGCAGCACCTTTCTCTTGAACATCAAGCATATGCTTTTCGGCTTTGTGGTTACCGTTGTAGGATTGGTTGTAAGTTCACGATTGTGAAACACATGTATAGTAAAAACGAAACAATAATGCGGTTCGTCGATTGTATATGTACGTATACGTCCGAATACGCGGTCATCGGCTGCCAGGAATTTATCACGGCTCCCCATACACACGTACACTATCGACTGACCGCATTATTGTTTCATTTTTACTGTACATACTTATTATCTTTTTATTTGGATTGGTTATATAAGCTGTTAATTTATCAATTATTGTATGAGTTACAACATAGGACAAATTTATATGACTTGTAAATGTATGTGTTGCCTGTGCCCAGGCCCGTGACGGAATACTTGAGCCGGTAACCCCACAAGTCCAACACTCCAACCCATAAATCAACATAAGTCAGTTTTATTTTGAGATAATAACGTGTTTATAATTCACTGTTTTTGGTGCCAATCAAGTTATATTTAGGATGTTTTTACATGGATTTTTAGAATAATCATTCTAATAGCGCCTGTACACGTGCATGGATTTACTAGCAGCAATAGTGTGTATTTTAAACTATCGTGATAATAACTGTTTACACGTAAAAGTGCTGACTGTCTCGCCAATCTCATTCTTCAAGAGTGAGCGAGACGCGATATTGTCATTTTATGGTACTATTTGACAGTCGTAAAAATCAGTTAACCTCAAAATGAGTCTCTGCATAGTGTAGTTCTTTTTTTTCCCGCAGGTTCGCCACTACCGTTTTACTGTGCAGGGGCAGATATCGAACAAATCCCAACTGTCGCATGAAAATTCAGAAGCTTCCGAACTTTTTTGATTCATGCATGCAATCTTGCAACTTGCAGGATAATACATGTTTACATGTGAATTTGATTGTTATGGCCGCGATAATACGTACTATCAGCAGTAAATCCATGCATGTGTAAACGGGGTATTATAGCCAAAAATAACAGTCAACGTAAATACATAACTCAATTATTGTAGAATTAACAAAAAAAATGTTATAAAACCACCGTTCATTATGTTTGTGAATTTTAATTGAAAATAGACTTGAAAATATAGAATAAAAGTGAAATAAAACAGTAAAAAAAAAAAAGTTGGTTGGATCTAAATTTGTCCTTTTCTTCAGTTCCTTGGTGTATTTTGGAATGTATCCGCTACATATTACACTCAACATAGTCAATTTTTCAATCATAATGCAAAAAATTAAGTAATTATAAATCTTATAGTAAAAATCTAATGAAAAATTTAACTAATACATGAAACTACATACACAACATTTTTCTTACAAGGGAAAATATCTTACCAGCAAACCGTCTCCTTGTATAGTTGGTAATATTAGTAAATTGTGCGACAGTCTTGTCGGGTGCTGGCAGAGGGTTGTAGGAGTTTCCCGAGTGGACGGCAGCGTGAGCTACGTAGAGGAACAAAGGACGGGACCCGTTGTGAGATTTGATCACCTTCACTGCTTCATCGGTGAACACGTCCGTAGAATAATCACCGTGGAGGTCCCATGCCACGTCCATACCTGCAATTTAAAAGAGCAACAACTCTAGGATACTTATCACATACAAACTCAGCACAACTATAACACATCGACTCTGTCTACACAATTTTGTTGGCATATATACATAAATCATTGTCGTTCTATCTCGTAAACTTTGTTATAGTTCAAAAGACAGTAGGAAGATAGTAATTTTCATTTTAAATAATTTAATAAATACAAAATGAGGATTCCTACTATTGAAAAGATATGAAAATTTTTCCATTGTATGGATACAAATTATGAGGTTTTTGTGGATTGATTTTTATAAATAGGTGTGGTGTTCGATGTGTGGGTTATGGTGTTGAGGATGATGATGAAGAAGTCGAAGATGTATGCAGGAGCGAGTTTTATTTGCAGCGTAACGGTCAGTACGATAGTATAAATACAATGACAGTACATATTATGTACTGAGATAGTTACGAGCCAGGTACTTAGATTCGAGTGACATTTTGATAAATCAGTATTCGTAATTTATACAGTCGAAAGTAATACCTAAACATTATACTCTAGTACATCATTATATTGAACGAGTCAGCGGTTTAAATACGAGTAGCTGTGAATTTTATTTATTATTACAGTCATAATATAATATGATACTATGGGAATGGATATTAGACTACTTTTCCATTGCGATACCGTATTTAATATCGCCAATCAATCTGCTGACACAGGTAAACAGTTGTTTGCCGGTATATGAGTCGCTGGGAATTTATTATTGCGGTCGAATAATTTGATACATTAAAAATAGATATAATGATCAATAATGTACTGATAGCTACATAGGTATTAATATAGATACATGTTATATATTCATTTAAACACTACAACAGGCCATGAGGCCCAATGAAAGTAGACTGAAACAGTAGTGTAGTTAGTAATAGAAGTGAAACAATCATGAACAACCAGACTTTGATAAAATCGCATAAATATATTGTAACCTCACCGGGATTGAACCCCAGATCCCCAGATAAAATGCCAGCACATAACGCACTGGACTACGAGGGCTGACATGATTAGACACGGTTTCATGAAAACAATAACTAACGACATGTGCTATGATGAACTATGCACACAGTGTTGGCGTAACATTCTACATTGGAAAAACCATCTGTTGGCGCTTGCAACAAAGTTGGAAGGATCTAAGCATGAATGTCACTTTGGAGTAGTTCAAAAAGTCACCATGTCTAAACGCACAGACTTCATAGCAATTGAGTATATGTCGCTTTTCTAATTCTGGTATTGACCGTGCCGGCCTGTCAAATCACAGAGTAGGAACATGCTGACACAGTAGCGTAATGACATCTTTTTCATACGGGAGGTTAAGAAACATCCTTCCAACATTTGAAACTACATGCATCAGTATATTACTAATTGATGGATGCACCCACATAGAAGATGGAGCCTTCTGCGGTTTCCCAATTAAAATCACTGAAACGAGTACCAGTTTATCATAAGTGACATTTTTCTATGCAACAAACATTGAATACCTTTCTGACTCTTCAGTTTGTATGAAAACTAGCAATGCACGGCTCCTTTTTTTAGCTTCACTATATATATTTATGCTCTATCTCAACAGAATAAAAGTTAGGTAATTTTCTTAGATACCTATTTCTTAAAATTTATTTGTTTTAATGATACTTGGGTAATGCGGAAGCGTCTATTATTTTGTGTGCTTTGAGCAATGACTAAGCTACTTGCAAATTCAATAACCCGCCACGCCACTTCATGTGGGCTTTCTCACTTAAGTTTATACAAATACCTGAGAATCGGGGGGCTCGACAAGCATACATTTAGCATTGTCTCGAACCGACCTATGACAGGTAATTAAGTCATCCACCAGAACAGAATAATTATTATGAAGCCTTATCATTAATATTGTTTTTGAAAACTTCGTTTAGTTACCTCGTCTCATGTCGAGTCCCCAGAATCCGTGCTCTCCCGAGGTGTGGTCAAAATAATCATGGCGTCCCGACCAGAATCCTAAATGTGAGTCGAAACTGAAATGACCAGTCTATTAAAAAAAATAATACAATGTTTTAGCATCAAAGAGTGTACACTTGATGGTGAGTCCTCAAAGATTTTAGTATGCTCGAGTTGGTAGTCATAGCTAAATGAATATAACGTATATCGGCATATTGAAATATGATGGCTATTACTTATCTTGTTTATAGCGGGCATCACATTGACGTTTCGTTATTATCTACACAAAACACACCTACGCAATTTTTCATCTAAATATTCTAAATAAAGATGATGATGCCTATCCTATGCAGTACAATAATTGAGCCCATATCCGGAAAACGAGCGTTATCTTAACAAAAAACTGAATACAAAACTCGGAATTAAAAGTACTTAAATGAAACAAGACTGAAGAAATTACATACTAATAGCCAATCAACGAAGTTCAGTTTTAGCGTCCCGTCGTTTCTCAATTCAACCAATTCCTCTCTAATTTATAGGGAAAGCGCTTCTATAGAATTTTCGGCTTGCAAAAGGGTGTCGAATCCAGTCATATTGATTGTATGAAAGTAATGATGAAATTTCTTTTGCAAGCAGCGATCCAAAATTAATTGTTTGTTTTCAATGGTGGTCTGGTAGGTCCTTTGGTAAATTTGTAGAGATGCTTGTCTTAACTCCTTCTAATTTATCTGAGCATGTCAATATATTTTCATTCTGACCTTGCATTGTTTTAATAAGTTCATGCAGGTGCTCAAATATATTACCGGCCAAGTATGCAAATTTGGCTATTAAGTATTGTTACAAATTGTGTTTTTTTTTGGAAATAATGTACCGCGGCACACTTAGCATCGTCTCGTGGCACACCGGTTGCGGAGCACCGGTTTAGATAACAGGAAATGACTTATTTTACCCTCTATAAAGTGGCGAGTATTCTCTCTTGAAGTGACCGAGATGCCATTTTCCAACGATATGATTGGTGTAGCCGAGGTCTTTCAGATATTCCGGCAGGATCTTCTCTGAAAGTGGAAGACCACGAGGCTCCGCAGCATATAACACTGTATGCTGCATTCCTACAAAAAACATTCAGTTAAGACAGAGTGAAAGGTTAATTTGTTCATAACTTCAAAAATAAATCTCTACACCACTGATATACATACTGTTATTGATGAGTATTAAGGAGTAATGGCCGCTATTCAAACACAATGCAAGTGCACCACACTCTATATAATTTTCTAAAATGTATCTGTTATTAATGCATCGCTCATTTATCCCAGAAAGCCATATGAGAATACTAAATATTTTGAGTGCACTCCTAACGAAAAAAAAAAAAAAACCACCGGCCACCACTGTTATGAAGTCGTGAAAAAATTATTGATAAGTATGCAACCGGTAGACTCTTTCTTCTTGTCACATTATTTCCCACAGCAGCTTTGATGGTGACTTATTTTCTGTCAAATCTATCACATTCTATCAGCTTAACGCTAATGTGGTATATTTATAAATTCATGTAAAAATTATGAAATCTTGGGTAAAAAATACAAATTGATATTATGTATTGCGATCATGACAAAATCTCATATCAGAAAAAAATGTAAACTTAATATGTCAAGATTTTCAATTTTGCATTTTATGCCATTTTTCTAGTAAAAACCTTAGTTTTTATTAAGAATTTTGTCAGTTTTTAATTTTTTAATTTTTTCTTGTTTGTTCATTAAAAAATTGCACAATAATCTTTTTACGCCCAATCATGCTCCTAGGCCACTTAGGTTTGAGAGAACATGTGATATGGAAGAGCCCATCTTTTGTTGTATATACATATAATGTAAATGACAAACCGACGTCTTGTGGAAGCACACATGCCTTGATGTAGATTGCTCTTTGATCAGGGACGGACAGAACATAGAGATTGTCAACAACTTTAGGTAACTGGATGTGCACATCATGAGAGATGACAATTAGCAAAAAGAGGCAGAATGGAAATGACTAGAGAAGCATTCAACTTGATGCCTGTACTCGGTCAGTACCAAATGTCACCTGTTAAATGTTTGGATTCTGACGGTAGCGTCATGGCACTATACTAAGCTTACGGCAGATTCTGGGTGTGTGATGGCATGACTTTTGTCAAAAACGAGAAGATAAGAGAGCAGACCATACAGCCTATCGTCACATCTAAGGTTTTAATGCAACGTCAGATTAGGAAGACCATTAAATACTATCTACAGCGGAACTCCAAGACACTGTTATGACATGGTAAAATACAAGAAGACTGGAGAAGCGATAGGATTCTTGGAGGCACTGCAGATATGGACATAGAAGAAAAAAGTGATGACAAATTTAATATTAATTGAATGTTATTAAAATGCAACAAATTACCTGTGTGAATAGGGTACTTTCCAGTCATTAGCGCTGATCTGGAAGGAGTGCAAATTGGATTTACATAGTAGTTGTGTAAAATAATACCGGAATAAGCTAGGGCGTCAATATTTGGTGTAGGGATTTGGTTCGAGCCATGGAATCCCACATCATTCCAACCCTGAAATGAGAAATAATTTTTATTGTAGTACAAAACATTTGTTCACCCAAAAGAACCAAGAATGATCAATGTAATAATAGGTATTCTAGATGTGGAACAGCTTAATTATTAATAAAACCCTGCCTAAACCAAATCATAATAGTTTTGACATGCCATGGGCGATCCAACAATAATAGTGGACACTTTTCAGTTATACTTATTAATTGTTTTCGTTGAATTAAGAATACTTACAGATGGTGTTGGTTAGTTTTTTTAAATTCATTAAGCCCTGGACAACCAAACCATAATGTATAAAAAATATTCTTCTATCTATAAAATATCCAAAAGATGTATGATTTAATGGCATGATTTTAGATATTTTGTAGATAGATGAGTAGTTTTTGACTATTATCTATTATGGCTTGGTTTACCCAGGGTTTAATTGAAATTTAAAAACTAACCAACAGTGCCTGCACATTGTAGTCTTAGTTCAATGAAAACAAATACATATGATTGAGAATTTTTTTTTTTTTTTTGTGATTGTACCGAGGTTTTGACTGGGACTCGCTGTCATATCGCTTATTTTCTTCTATAAGGTGATTCACCGATCAGGTCCTCACTCCTATTCTGTTAAAGAACTTTACAATTTCCCACCGCCAGGGCACCTTTCAATTCGTCGATATATATATTCGTAATTCGCAGCTGTACTCTGTGACATTCATATTTAGGGCATTGTACTGCTATATGTACAATGTCCTCTAAAACATCACATTCATCGCAGAGCTGCGATTCGCTTCTTCCCATGAGGACATCAAATCTTTTACCCATTGTGTGCCCTGTCCCTCAGTATTAGCTTAAGCTCGTTCCTCTTCAAAGGAGACTCTACAAACCAGGGCACCAACCGTGGTGATGGTAGAATAGACTTGCTCCATTTCCCCTTTTCTAATGATGCCCTATGGTGAAAATCTATCCACATACTTTGGCACATTTTCTTTATAGCTTAATGTGCACTATTTATGTCGGATCTTAACAGCCTACCTCTACCCTTTGCCACTGCTATTCATTGTGTTGGTAACATTGAACACTTATTTGTAAAATTCTAATTAGGTACTTAATGCAGTTAATTACCATTATAAGTGATTGTTAATCTAAATAATTATGGTTCATTTTATAACTCCTCTGTAGACTCATCCATTTCAACTCGTGACTCGAGTATGCGGATACATAGGGCGCTTAAGTATTTAATAGGAATTTGAATCTAATTAACAGGAATTAATATTTAATTAGATGCCCAGGTGCCAGATGCCAAAATAAATAATGTACCTACCTAAGTAGGTATTTATTGTAATTCCTGACCTCAAGATTTCTCTTGTACAAGACAAGAAAAAGATTGTCTTATATGAAATATTATAATGGTTGGTACCTAAACCACATAAATTTCGAATAGGTACATAAAAATGTAAATGTTTATTATATTATTGATTTCACATTACTACTTTCACATTTTGGAGATAACCTATTAATATTAAAATGAATTGACCCTTGATGACTTTGTTAACTCATTTTGAACAAAACAACCTCAATAAATTGTGTTTATTTGATATTGATTTGTTTAATAAATATTAATAGATAGATCATTAATTTATTATCAACACTATAACCAAATAATGTGTTAAGTGTCTAGTTAAGTCGACAGCGAGAAAAATAAATAAACAAAATAATATATAGGTTAGTGGTGACCGATGACAGATGAGTGTTAAAAGGTTAAAACATAATATTGACAGTACATACCAAATCATCGGCCAATATAAAAATGATATTAGGCCGTCCGCTGGATCCGCAATAAGTCTTCAGGACAAATAAACTTAACACCAAGATGACAGTCGTTTGGCAATGTTGCAGTAAACCACAATTATTTTTAAGCCACGGGTTCTTCATTGTAATTCTGAAATTTTAATAAAAAAAAACATGATATTTCTTTACAAAGATGTTTGTTCCCGCGTAAAGTTTGACGTCTCAAAAAGTTGTTGACAAACTTGACAATAAAAAATATTCAAGATGTACCAACATTCAAAAAACTAACCTGTCAAGTGTCAACGGCAAAATGTAAACATTAATTTATATTTTGTAGCCTAGGTACACCGCGAAGAAAATTTCTTGATACAGCATAAAGATGTGTTATAACAGTTTAATATATTCGGGTATAAATAAATAGGTTCGGGGTGCACTTTGTTTGTACATTTTATATGAAAAGCCTATTGCAAATCATTTTATATTGTCGTAGCTTGTTTTAGCCGGTTACGACGGTATTATATCGATTTTTGTACTATTTACGTCCGGTTGAAACCATTGCGCAAACGCACATAAATTTAGTTTACCGCCATATTATTAAACATGGAACAACGAAAATACTAATTTGCAATGTAAAACGTATTGTATTGTAACGTATTGAGCCGGTAAGATTATAAGAACACCTACAATGAATGTTGAATAATCAAAAAAATATCACAAATTGTATGGCTTCGAGCTCCCTCCCGACTAGGAATGTGAAAACAGGTTTTCTCGATAGATACCTACGCTAGGTACTTAATATCATGAAACCGGTACCGTATTTTCTTTTGATACCTGCAAGCATGGCCCCCACAAGGGGGGGGGGGGGGGCTGACAGGGCTCTAGCATGGGGGCCCGGCGTGGCGGATCGTCCAGCCATGTGAGATAAACACAGATACAAATTTGCACTAATATGTAGTAAAACAATAATATGTCGTTGCGCGATGTAATTTTTGATTATTTTCGATATTCAACCATAATTGTGCATAACTTAAAAGTGCATACAAAAAATCGCTAAAAAATACCCTTAATTTTACGTCGAATATCATTTGGAACACGCAACTGTAGATCGTCACACTGCCTTTAACCTTAGCGATAGGTAGGGGGGACGCCAAAGATCCTAGCCTTGAGGCCCGATTCGGGATGTGGGGACCATGCCTGCAAGTATTGATAGTTTTCTTTTGGTTTGATGAAGTAACCATCGCAATTTAATTTAACTTGAAAACGATTAAAATACTTAAGTTTGAATTTTTTTTAAATATGGCTGGGTAACTTTGTTGATTAAAGATAAAATTTAAAAAAAACAGATTAACTGACAGTAGATAGTTTGGACTTGCTTATTAAAAAAAATACTTACTAAAAACCTTATTCTCAACTCTACGTAGGTAGGTAGATTCGTATTATATCTTTTTGAAAAACTATTTTTTTTATTCAACGAATAAGACACAAGATTTCTGAATAAGTATAACATTATATATATAACTTATATTGAATATACCTAAGTACATAATTTGAAAACATCTCATGCATATAGGTATACACTAGAAAACATCATTTTGTAGAAAAAAATACGACACCTGTATCTGCTGGATTCGTGCCAGTAAGTATGCTTTTTCAATTAAGCTACGGGTATCTTAGTTAATTACGACGATTTTGTGGTTGTTACTTTGTTTGTCCTTATTTACCTACATTATAAATTATTGATAAAAAAATAATAGCAATAAAAACGAATTACAAAGAGGAAACAGAATATTTACCTAACCTATGTGTGTATTGTTGTTCGCGCGAAAAATACACTAATTGCGCGAATAGTTAATAATTGACTATAATGATGTCAACCAAAATAATCACAATGTATTGTAAAGTGTCGTGTGATGTCATGATAACATCATGAATACCATGTTAATGTACTTTCACACTGATTCCGCTAACATAATTATGTGACTATGAGACCGTGAACTAATGTTGATGAATAGTCATCAACATGCCATGTCGGGTTTACGTATTTTATCTATGGTCGGATATGGCAGTATTTGATTTCAAAAATCATTTTTTTCCATTATTATATAGGTAACTACGTGCAAGTAAATGTAACAAAGACGAAAGTCATGTTCAACTGCTTTGCGAGCCAAAAAGAGATCCTCACCAATGACACTCAGCTCGAACAGGTGAAAAACTACATCTGTCTGGGACAACAAGACAAGTAGTGTCTATAGATGGATGTATATTTTTGATGAAATTGTTCGCAGAGTAAAGCTAGGCTGGAGTGCTTTTGGCCGCCTGAATAATGTCTTCAAAAGTGACCTTCCACTGTGCCTAAAGCGCAAAGTGTTCAACCAGTGTGTGCTTCCCGTAATCACATATGCGTGTGAAACGTGGACCCTAAGTAAAAGAGAGATCCATAAACTTAAGAGTAGCACAACGTGGTATGGAGAGGTGCATGCTGGGCATATCGCAAAAGCACAAAAAGAAGAATGAGTGGATAAGGAAACAGACAAGGGTTTGCGATGTAATAGAGTTCGTTAAAAACTTCAAATGGACATGGGCTGGAACATAGTTCGAAAAGGGACAATCGTTGGACAAATTTAGTCATCCAGTGGTATCCAAGAGGTACAAAACGTCCGCAAAGTAGATCTAGAGGTCGCTGGATCGATGAAATGATACAGTTCTGCGGAAGTACGTGGCAACGCAACGCACTGGACCGAAAGAAGTGAAATCGGCTTGGAGAGGCCTTCATCCAGCAGTGGATAGATTCAGGCTGATGATGATATTCAGAGCAATGACCCAAAGGGCTATAGTTGTTTTTGTTTAAAAAATGTCTGTCAACCTAACGGGGGACCATAATATGCTTCGATTATGAATGAAAATTGTAAGAATTACGTATTCGTTCGTGTTTGTCATAATACTATGGTCATGAAAGAAGTGGGTAGGTAGGTACGAGGGCACCCTTAGAGGATATTTGATGCGTCCTCAGTCCTCACTGGTGTTGCCAACTTTCGTCGACAAAAATATGCCAGACCAAATAAGAGAAGAAACCATCATATTATATTCTTATAATTTTCATATAAATTTATTCCATGTACAGGTAGGTACCTACAGTAAAAAAAGTTGGTCTAGTAGTAAAGTTATAACTGTTTAGTAGCTAGATTTAAACAGGTGTTAAGTGGGTACATCATACCGGTGTACTGGTCTTAGGGGTCTAAGCTGGAGCCATTTGAGATGAGGCTGAATGAGGATATTCTAACCCGATGACATTACTAATAATGAGGTTTCAAGACGAGCCAATGGGGCATAATAGGCCGAGAAAACTTACAGCTACCATCAAGCATCAAATTGGCATACTTAGATCATATTTTCCGTAATGAGAAGTATTACTATATATCATGCTGCAGGGAAATGTAGAAGGCAGCATGGGCGCAGATATAAGGAGATTGCTCAATGTCCATTGCGTTGATGATCTGATACAAGGTGTACTACAATTATTTAGCCGTCAATCTTCGACAGAGGATGGCACTATAGAGAGTTTTTAAGCTTTTCAACGGTCAAAAAAGTATATCCGTTCCACACAATGCTGCCACCCCTCATATAGTTCTACTGGCAGAAATAGTGTGTATTTTAAATATCGTGACAATAATAATTACTGTTCCTGACTGTCTCTCCAATCTTATTCTTCAAGAGTGAGCGAGGCGCGATGTTATCATTTTATGGTACTATTTGACAGGTCGTGAAAATCGGTTAACCTCAACATGAGTCTCTCCGCGGTGTAATTCGTTTTTATGCCGGCAGGTTCGCCACTATCGCAGGCGCAGATATCGAACAAATCCCAACTGTCGCATGAAAATTCAGAAGCTTCCGAACTTGATTGATGCATGCAACATGTATACAGGTATATTTTCTTGTTACAGCCATGCACGTGTAAACGGGGTATAAGTACCTAATATTATTTTACATATGAACATATTCACTGATTGTTATAGCCTGTAGGCATATAAGTGTGGCGCCGCAGGCGACAATTTTGATTATTTTGTGAATAGTACGATTGCGCGAATTGATATGACGTATTTATTTCGCTATTTACATTCGTCTATCAATGCACGCATTATTTCCATACACACGCGGTAGGTACGGCACTGCCTGCCAGGGCTAAAATAATAGCTTCTGTGATGTAAAATAAAAGTCACGCAGGGGTAGCTATTTATAACATTTGCACGGGGGCGACCAAGCCCCGAAGGATTGGCTTGGTAGTATAATATAGTCAATATTATACTACTTATAAAACAATGTCTTCCGCATTTTCCACACCCACCTGTGTGGGAACCGATGTGTGTCTATTCCGATGATTCCCAAACCAAGATCCCATGAGCATTGTCAGGGATTCGCAAAAGAATGCGAAAAAAATAAAACTGAACACCATTTTGGTAATAGACATGAATTATTGGCTGTGGAGGTTTTACTTTGGGAGCGGAATTTTTGTAGCAGCAAAAAATGAAGGGATTTGGTAATGAATGTCGCCACCTACTACGCACTGTTTATTTTATTTCTGTCAAAGCGCTTAAAACTTATATGCTGACGTTACAATTATTAGGGCATATTATATGTATGGCTACACTATTTATTTATTGGTAAATGTCCACTAATACTTATTCGTTTTCGTTGGTTTACATAATATTACACATAACGTTGGTTCATTTTTTTAAATTCATTAAGCCCTGCCTAACCAAACTATAATAGATAAAAATATTATTCTATCTATAAAATATCCAAAGTTATGTATGATTTAATTGCATAATTTTAAATATTTTATAGAAAGACGAGTATTTTTTGACTATTATCTATTATGGCTTGATTTTTGCAGGGCTTAATTGAAATTTTAAACTAACCATCACTATCTGTAAATTGTAGTCTTATTTCAATGAAAACAAATACGTATGACTGACAAAGTTTAATGTGCACTATATATAACAGCGTACCTCCACCCTTCGCCATTTCATTCAGGTAAGGGTTCCGCGAAACGGTTCAAAGGTTCTGTCAAACAAAAAGATTGGGGAACACTGCAGTACTCTATTCAATCAAATAATCATTTTCTCTTCACGTATTACGTACATATCTCTCACTGCAGGCCACCATGCACGTGCAGAATGTTAATATTATTTTAAATGCCCCGAGGTAACACTTTCCCCTACGAACAACGCATATGCGAAGAAACATTTTTTTTGTTCGAACTGTGTGAATGTTCCAAATAGTTACCTATATAAAGATTGTTTCTACGTATTACATGTTTCGTTAAATTTTCTGTGTAAATCGATTTTTTTACTCTCGATAGTGCGAAATAATTATTACGGAAAATGAACACTTAACTAAAGCTTTTTGGTAAGCGAAACATGCCTAGTTTTTATACAATTGATTAAAGTTTATCACGCGTATGCAACCAGGCAGGTACGCGTGTGTTCGAGGTGCGAAACACCCAGGCGGAAGCATTCACGGGGCGGCAAAAGTCAGAAAAAAACATTTTTTTTTTAAAGTCTAATATAGAACAGTGCCATAGCAGAATAAATTAAAAATTTCTGCAAAAATATAATATACTTTATACAACAAGGGTCGTCAGAAAATTAAATGAATCATATACTTGGATACAACCTAGGGGCGGCAGGTTATATGAAAGTATGGTGAAGCAGGCTAGTATGGTGAAAAAGTATGGTGAGGCGGGCTGGTAATCAATTTGTGGCAAAATTTCCACGTTAACATTATATGATATGGGTACGTTATAATTATTGACCAAAGTAAATTCTCCGTGATGCCCTGCATTTTTTTTTATCGCGTCGCTATTTATCGTAAGTTGTCGGCTATTGTTGGCCTGCTTCATTCAGTTGTATGAGAAAGCCGATTCGTTGTCCCTCTTTTTATTTAATACCTCTATGGATACAACATTTAAAGGGAAAAAACATTTCGTCTTGTATAGGTATGTCAGAGTATGGACCTAATAGGTTGAGCAAGTGGCTGACATGTATTTCTCGTAAAAACAAAATTTGTTAATACAAACCTCCACTCTGTGGAGGCCCATATGATCCTATTAGAATCGGACATGGTCGAAGAAGAAGATAACTATCTTAGAAATCGGGAGCATCAGTTGTTTGTTCTCCCGTGGAGCAGAACTAACCTGCCATTGGTGATGCCAATTATGAGGGCAATAACTCTGTTCAACCAAATCGCTTCGGATATTGATATATTCCACCAACGTGAGGATGATTATAGGTGGACGTTGTTTTATAAATTCTTAAAATAGGGTCCACTTAGCTCATTCGGTGTGCTTCCATGCTTTATAATTCATATTTTTTTTGTTGATAATTCTTCTAACTTTTACTTTACTTTTCATACTGTTTTTGTGATAGGTACTCCATATATTTAATTGTTCTTTACACTGTTTCTTTGTTTTTAAATGTCATGTTGTGAACGTCTTAAATTTATAATCTGTAATGTTCACGGTATGTCAAAATAAATAAATTTGAATAATATGAATATGTTGTTGACTAATTATTTCAACTATTCATTGATATCTTTTATATTTCCACTTTTTTGTGGGGGGCGACAACTAGGTACCTATGGGTTAGCACACGCGCTTTTATAGGCGCGACACTGCAATCAGGCCCGCCATATTAATATAATATGCAGAATGTGTACCTACTTCTACTACCACTGCACGGTTTCACATGTTGTATTAATTTATAAATAATTACAAGATAAAAAGAACTTTTTATAAACCACATTTTTAAATTTTCTGTTGAATCATATAAACTTGACAATTCTATGTATTAATAAATACTTTTTTTTGTACTTGATAGAAATAGGTACTGAATAAATATTATAGAACACTGAAATGTCATTTTGACATTTCATATAGATTTCCATAGTAACGCACGTATATATTAATAATTTAGTTGCTAGGACCCCTTAGCAACCAATAATAGTGAGTAGTAAATATTACTTTTAACGATTTTTCCGAAACATACAAAACAGAATTAACTGTAAATCAGCGCTCGAAATGGAAAAGTTTACGAACCGGAGCGCTCGGAACTTTCTGAAGATATTATACATAGTTATCAAATTTTATGTGTATTTTATCAAGCTCAGATGGTCAAATTATGTGTTCCACGAGACAGAGCGATAATTTTACCGATTTCACGTACCGGAACGGCGCTCCGGTGCGCTCCGATGCATTTCGAGCCCTGCTGTAAATGAATTCAATTCTGCTTAAAGATGGCCAAAAGTATTAAAAGAATGCATTGTCGTCGTGTTCTGATATATTCTAAAAGTTTCAAATGTCTAACTAGTCGGGAAGTTAGTTAAAAATCTTCAACCGTCCAATACAAATTTTGGAGAAACAATAAAAAATTTGTACTGGATACACAAGAATACGAGCTAATAAAAACGTGATAAAATATCCTCCCATCGACCCGCTTTTCAGATAATATGAAAAAATATGTCATTCATCTATAATAAAAAACCATGCACCAAACGCAAAAAATCTGTTTTAGCCAATACGTAGTAAATATTATAGCTAGTATGCATTTAAAATATAAATGTTATACGTACATGTTGACAAAGTAACTTTGCACCATCCTTATACTAACTAACCATTTATTTTATATGTTACACAATGCTGTATCATTTGGTTACATGTAAATTATACGTAAAAAAAAAAACACCGTAGCATAGTTTGCCGTGAGCTTTCTATCGGTCTATACGGTATCTATACGGTCTCCAATTTTATGAGATTCAAAACATTAGGTAATTTAACCTACCGTAACCTAACAAATAATTCAGTATAATATCGGTTATTTTCCAAATTTATTTGCCACTGGCTTAATGTAAACCGACAAGAACCGTGTTTTATTTAGACATGAATTTTATATCAGTACTATACGACCCAAAGAGGTTGGACGGTCTTTAATACACGACCATAATTTCGAAACAATATTTCACGGTAAAGTGTGTGATACGGCGAACTACATACGTGCAAATTTCCGAACACTGTAGATATCATTTATGTAGGTACTTAGATGAAAATTCGATACTAAGACGACCATGTGATTCGAACCTGGGACCCCCGACATTATAAGCCGACGCATTAGTCGCCATCGTGGGCTATCTGTATTTATAATATTAAATAAATCATATAATGATTGGTCCGAGCTTCGTTTGCGTCGTCGTTATTATATTATTATTTATGATCAATGTCTTTATATAACCTTTGTGATTACATCATAAGGTTTCTATTGGCATTGGTAAGTAAAAAAAAGCCCTGCGGCTTCTCAATAAACAATAATAATACATAAGTACTTACCAATATAATTGAAATAAGCAGGTACCTACATACTTATCTACCTATACCAATATTAAATTTACCAACAGATAAAGTACCTATCTCTATTCTATATTATATCCTTAGATTATAGAAAAAATTATATCCTACGTCGTTATCATAGCTTGATTCGATCCTGTTTCTGTGGTAACATTAAAAAAAAATTCGAAACTTGATAGGTAGAAACCATGTAAGTTAATAAATAGAAACATTTATTGATTCGTGCGGTTAACTACCAGTTAAATTTTCAATAAATCGTTTACATAATATTATTACGTGTTTCGACATAAATATAAAACATCTTCAGTTATACAATTAACATGTAAATTAGAAGCATCGAAACTTCTTATTGTAGGTGCCTACTCACTAGCCACCACTACGTTTGAGATGTTGTACCTATAGTATATTTTTACAACATTAAAAAGAATATAATGATTTGACAATTCGTAAGGACACGCGGTGGCGCGTTTAGTGAAGTAGAGGCCCCATGCACTGGCTGAATTTGAGGCCTCTCACGTTAAAAAATGAACAATCTAAATTTATTTTTCCAAATAAATACATGCTTTCGATTTATTACTTCTTATATTAATTACATACTTACCTATTCTTTTCTATTATTGTGTAATTTAACAATTTGATGACTGGTTTGAAGTGTTTGGAGACCCCGTTTAAATTTTTTATGATGAATCCAATGTTATATGAAGGTAGCCGTGGTAAAAAAAACCATTATAAATCTCTTAAAAGCATACATCAGTAGAACGGCAAATAATTTATTTATTATTATTCAACAATAGGTGGAACGTAATTTCGCACTCGTTGCCAATTGGAGAGCGATAGTCGAGCTGGGAGCACGTCAATTTGTTTTGTGTTGGCGTCGGAGGAATATATTTTTAAATCGTGTAAAGATGACTAAAAAACGTTACGCATTTACTCGAAAAAGAAAATATGTCAATGAATTTATTATTATTATTATTAATATAACAATAAACATAACATTAAATGGACGCATGTTGAATTTTTATGACAAATTATGTTTTATTTGTCACGCGTCGTTTGCACAATCTGCGCGTCGCGTAGTCACGATCTTTTTAGACCATGCCTCAGCTGAATAGCCTTAATTGAAGAGGAAACAAGGAAAATTTATTATTCAGTTGGAAAACTTAAAATTTTAAGACTCCCCTGGCAAAACGTAAAATTTCGCGAAAAATAATGTTTTTAATTGTTTGTACAATTATACTCCCACGATGGCCGCACGGCTTAAGCGTCGGACTATAGCGTCGTGGGTCCCAGATTCAAATCCTGGGTCTGGCAACTACACGTATTGTTTTTCAATTTGTGTATGAGTCTGATATGTCTGTGGAGGCCCATATTATGATCCTATTAGGATCGGACATGGTCGAAAGAAAAAAGAAAGTCAAAGTACATCCATGTGCTCCTTTCCCCCACACCATGGGCTTTTGTACAATGTAGGTACGCCCCTGAGAGTAGGTACCTAGTTATAGGATAACAACACCAAAAAAATATTCTGAACCCAATACCACACAAATTATTGAGAAGAAAAAAAAGATTCCATAACGAAATTCAAATCGTACTGACCTCAGAGTATAAAATTAACACTATTATCAGTTATGTTCAGTTAGCTTGTTTACGAACTGACTTTTTTTCCAAATTATGTGTGCGTTGACATAACATAATGTTATCGGGATAGTGATACTGATATGAAATGTGAGTGTATGTTAATAGTTGGTGATCGGATCGCCATTGCATTTTTATCACTGATAGCCAATCTTAAATTCAAATGTAAACATACAAGGGCGCTCACAGAAAAACGGTATGGACAGTTTTAAGTGGGGGGGGGGGGGGGGGTGTTAACACAATATTAATATCAGTAAAGGATATAAAAAGCAAATTATTAATTATCATGGACATCTATGCTATGTCTATTTTGTATTTTAACTTTAATCGAAAACCATAACAAAAACGTTTTTATGCCTCCTGTAAAATTGGATTTGTGTGGATTACGCCCCTTTTCCTTTCCAAAGTCGAATGTATTGAACGAAACGAAACAAAAACACCATGACTGAAAAAAAGTGTGCACTATTTTTATCGGATTGCCCATAGCATACCTCAACTATTATGGTTTGGCTAGGCAGGGTATAATTATTGATTTTTAAATACTAATCTGCAATTTGTATTATTAGTTCAATAAAAACAAATAAGTATATTTGACAAAGTTTAGTGTGCATTATTTATGTCGGATCTTAACACCCCTCGCCACCTACATAGCTATCGAAAGCAATATATTTTATCATTGCGAACACGCGGACGGCGAAATGGCGTCTACGATGCACTATGAATCGAATGACTACTGATTATAGGAACTTGAATTCTGATTCATCTTAATTTTACATATTAGTAAATTCTTTAAATACCTACCTATCTCAATGTTATCTGTCATATTATACAACTTGTTTGTTTATAATAATATTATTATCTACCATATAGTCTAGAATTGAATACAAAATTCAATAAAAAGGATGCTATTCTTATCTATCACACATCCGTTTTAACTATTATTTTAGTTTATATCCTCTTCATAGTTATCATTGCGTCTAATCTCTTTTTTATTCATTACCAACACAAAATCAGCTAGAATATGCGTTATGCACTTAATATACAAACACTCTGTGGAGGCCCATATTATGATCTTATTAGGATCGGATATGGTCGTAAAAAATTCACATAATTCTACACTATATTTTATAGTGGTTCATACACCAATACTGGTCATATTATTAAGTTATTTCCACTTCTCTGTCCTGTGTGGAAGGAATTTAGTATAATTAT
Organism: Rhyacophila brunnea; assembly: GCF_057557595.1. Lineage (NCBI taxonomy): Eukaryota > Metazoa > Arthropoda > Insecta > Trichoptera > Rhyacophilidae > Rhyacophila > Rhyacophila brunnea. Next base: position 38,023,406 of record NW_028233350.1, on the reverse strand, counting down.
TTTATTTAATTTAATTTTCTTTATGAGAAACATACTTTCTAATACTTTAATAAAAAGCATAAACAATAATTAAAAAAAAAAACATTTTAAAAAAACTATGTAAAAAAATGTTCCCCATGGTATTAAGGAACCACCACAATATATAATTTGGATGTAAAATTGAATTAAAAAATACTTAAACCATGACGGCTAAAATTATTAAACATGGAACATGCTTTGTCTACTGATTCTCTGAACGCTGGTTGTCCAAATTCGAAAGAAAATAAAATAAATTGCGGGGCGCGGGTATACACGTCATTCCCGAAGCGCCGCTTGCAATCCGACTGGAGAGCGGCCGCGCTACTTTTGTGACTTTATTTTTCGTTACGCCTGTGAGATTTTTCGTAACGAATCCGCCCGGGAGTTCAAGACAAAAGCATGTATCCATGCTAAAATATACATGACGAACTGTACACCGGGAACTGTAACGAAAATTCGCACGAACGCGAACGCATGCGTCACAACCGCGTAGTCTACGAGGAATCATAACATTTTTACCGGACTGGAGACGATGACTTGAAAGGGTCAAAACACACCCTTGGTAACCAATGATGTGACCTGATATACAGTGGCAGTTTAACTTTACGCGGAGTCCCGATGCGCCAGGCGTGCACACTGAAAAATGATTTTGAAAAATTACCCATAATATTTTTTTATTGTTTCTTAATGACAGAAGGGGGGCGGGGTTAACAAAATGTAGATGGTGGCACTGACTACCACATTTACAGCGCCTACTACGTATCGATTCTCGGCGCTTTAACCAAAGAGTATCGCACCTTTTCAAGTACATTCTTCATACCCAGACACTCCACAATTTTAACCTAGTGATAAACATCTAGTTTACCTACGAGTTATTGCGAGTTATCACATCCACAAGTGTCTGTCGAATGCGCAGTAATAATTTTGAGGATCGTTAATGCCCGTTTGTGTCATCCGCGACATCTTGTCTTTCGGACATTCTGCGTCGGAATATAAAAGCAAACATTGGATGCCCCAGATAGTTGAGTGCCACGGGTCTTTAAGTGATCACAGACTTGCGTGTCGTAGAATGCCGAGAGGAGTGGGGCCAACTCGTTGAGAAGGCTATTTGACAGCCAAATCATCCAGTTCACGAACCTCAGTCATGAGGTCCTGGCGAAGAGGAATATGCCATTTACCATTAAGTATTTTGTATTTACTGATTGATTTTGAGGCCCTCGCGATAAAAATAAAATCAATAAATCACATCCTTTAACTAAAAATAATTATTATTGAAAATGACAGTGATAACTGATAACACTGATAACAGTGATAACACCTAATATTTCGTTATTGAGAGTGTTTATCTTATCAGTCGTTTTAATGTTATTTGTAGGGATTTAATTAAGGATTGGCTAATATTTTATACCCACTTAATTTATGATAAATATGCATCTTTTAAAAATTTGGTATAATTTAAAATTTGTATGATTGGTTTGAGCTTTTTCTGTGTTCGAGGTTTCCCTTTAAGTAAATCGTTTGACGAATCGACTGCATCAATTGCGTCAAAGAAAATCGACGCTGGTTTTAATCGATTTATGTATTAAATTATTAGAATTTATAAATTAATAATGGAATTAATGCGAAATTTCACTGAATTCACACTTTTGAATATCACTAAATCATAAACCATACACATTAACAATACTATAAAATTAATATATTATTGTGGCATATGCACTAACTCACTTTTAATAGCAGGTAACAATTTTATTATTGAATGAAATCACTTGTTGATCAGTCTGTGTCGAAATTGATAATTAATTTTAATAATAAGGTGACAATGTCAAACAGAGTGAGGTCAGTTTTCCCGCCAATGCGGCGCAATACCTCTCACGACGAAAACTCGTTTGAAACTGAAACAAAATGAATAAATAAACAAAATATTGCTTGTCGCGGGAACAGAGGTAAACAAACTTTTGAATTTTAAATAAAGAATACAGATCATTTTTCGATAACGTATTGAAAAAGCTTTATGAATTTTTAAACACAAGATTTTTAGTATGGACGATTTCGCATTCGTCTCGCGTCGGTTTGAAAAATATCAACGCGTAGAAAATCAACGTTTGTACAATAGCACCTGTCCAGCCCATCTATTCTATACAAGACTGCTATAGGCCACTACCGAGGGTAGTTTTTAATTTTTTGTATCGAAGTACATATTAGCACTTATTGTAACAATTACAATGATAGTTTTAATTGTTACAATAAGTGATATGTTTTAACAGCACCTCTCTTGGCTGTGTTAAATTTTAGAGCGAGATTGACAGTTTTGATTGTTTAGACGGCGAACTTATTGTAATTGTTACAATAAGTGCTAATACTTCGATACAACAAAATGAAAAACTACCCTCAGTAGCTGCCGATAGCGGCCTGTAGAAGTCTTGTGTATAGAATACATGCGCTGGTTTAGATTTCCCCCTGATTAGCGATTGTTAAAACATCGAGAGTGTCGACAGCTTTAAGTGCATGGGGGTGCACATAACGCGAGATGGCACTTTGCAAAGAGAGCTTGCTTTCCGAATGGGAATGGCTGAAGTAGCAATCAACTCGAAGTGGTATGTATGGAACTCACAACTGCATTCGGTCAAAACCAAAATCCGCCTATTTGATGTTTGCATTTTGACGGTGTTGCTCTACGGTGGCGACTCATGGGACCTTACGAAGGGTCGGGGAAACTGTATACTGAACTCCGAGAATATATATTTGCGGCGGATAACTACTGGATGTGCCGTTTTTTAGGAGTAACGAGGAGATAATATAGTGGATCAAACAGCCTCTCATCATACCGAGAGTGAAGAAGTGGCGTTGGGCATGACTCGGCTACGTGCTATGAATGCCTCAATAGAATTTCAACCTGGTTTGCCTGTTCTTCAAACCAACCGGATTCCGGCGTCCTAGAAGGCCGATAAATATATCCACAGAGTAAACAGAAGAGCTACGTGATGATGATATGATTACTTGGAAATATGCAAGAAGGCTGGCGAGCGACATGGATTCTTAGAGGCATCACGTGGAGCCCATATGTTCTAGCTAATTTGGTAGGCAGACAGACAATGATTCTTTTCAAGCTTCAGATTATTTGTAGCGCTATCTTTATTTCGACGCTTTCAATACAAATTACTTATTATTTGTGATTCTTCATTTAAATTAGTATTATTATTATTGATATTGACACTACAGCCCACTGTGGGCATTGACCACCTCCAATATTGCTTTTCACTATATTCCTCACATTTCCTATGGAACTCCATTTACTTTAGAAACATCAGAATCCTTTTCTACTCTGTTCAACCACCAGAGTGTTGTGGTCTGCCGGCGCGTCGCCGTCCTTCTTCGTCCGTCTTTATTGGTGTTAATCGGTTCAACGATGATGAAAATTCCATCCTATCTATGTGCCCTACCCAGCGAAGTCTTTGAATCTACGAAACTTCAATTTAAGGATGTGTTATACCCTGCGCTCAAACACCACCAGTGGATCATAGGGTACGAAATATTTGTACAATCGCAACTTTGTTTTTTCTGGATAATCGTTTTGATTTAATTTGTATTAGCCGACCTCTAAATGTCCTTTGAAAACATCTGTACAATTCTACTGAAACCTTGAACTTGCCTAATACGTGAAAACTTCCGATTCAAATCCATATTAAGAAGCCATTGGACGATTAATTTGTTAAGCTAACCATTGGAGCGCGGCGACACTTATCACCAGACGACACTACTGATACAAAAGTTGTAGTGTCGCAAGGCTTGTGCGACACATCGGCTCGAGCGCGAAATGTCATTGGCGTCATTGTTATGCCAAGTAGTTAGTACATACCTAATATTGTCTATTGTAATTATGTCGCTTATCTCGGATGTCCCGCTCCAACGACTAGCTTTAATCAATCATGTCAGCGCATCTATTCTATACACAGCACTGCTTTCGGCCGCTATCTATGGTAGGAAAGTACCTATCCAAGTATTAGCACTTATTGTAACAATTACAATAAGTTGGTTGTAATTATCGTTACAATAAGTGCTATGTTTTAACAGCACCTCTCTTGGCTGTGGTAAATTTTAGAGTGAGATAGACAGTTTTGACAGTTTAGATGGCTAACTTATTGTAATTGTTGCAATAAGTGTTAATATGTCGATACTTTCCTACCCTAGATAGCTGCCATAAAGAAACCAGTCTTGTGTATAGAACAGATGCGCAGGAGAGTTCGTCTCATTCTTTCACACCATCGCCGCGTGTCGTTATATTATATTAAATAATTTAAGATAAAACCACAAGGGGTAATTATAATTATTATATGTTCCTATTCTGTATTTTCTTTCTTGACAAACAACTTAAAACCATCAGTCTTTAGTTTACAAACCGAAATATTATTGTAATATGTCTCACACGTAATTCTCATTGTAATATGTCTCGGCCGTATCTAGTGGCTGGCGAATAGGGGACTGCAGGGGCCCTATGTTAGAACTTGCGAGTGCCAGCTGCCCGGTCGACATGACGTCATGTGACGTACTACCGGAGTGATAATAGCATTCGAGAAAATAACGCTACTCAGGCAGTGGCGCTATTCATTGTCACCATACACATATAGGTGTTTCATCGTAATAATATCTATGGGCGCTGGGCGGCATGCCTCGAGCGTGTATTGGCTGACGTCACAATTACGTCATGTCGTCTGGTGCCACACGAGTCGATAGTTAGGAAATCGCGGTGCAGGAGCATAGATGGCGCCAAAATGATGCCAGGAATTTTAAGAATACTCGGTCACTAAGGTCATGTCCACATGGCGCGTTTATACTCGCGCGCATTCCAGGTACATGTGACTTCATTGAGGTGTCCACATGCACTTGCGGTGAGACACGCGCCACGTAGACAAGGCCTAAATTGTTGTAAATGATACATTAAAAAATATATTATCAAACTTCAGTTACTTAAAATATAACAGCGAAACTTATCTTCGTTCCTCCATTGGGCAAGAACGTTTATCTGGCATTGCAATTATCTACGTAGATAACGCTATAACCGAAACACTGAGCTATGATGAGCGTAATTTTAAATTTTAGCGTGATAATATTAATTCTGTATATTTAGTTGAAATGATTCGAAAAATAAAAGCCACTGGCACAAAAATCTTGACTGTGTTGAGTCTGAGGGCCATAGCAAGGTTTTTTGATTAATTGTTATTTTCAGGAATTACGTTTTTAGTGTTTTTGTGTAGTTGTGGGGACGCAAAATATATCCCTTGCATTGGGCGCTTAAAAACCTTGCTACGGCCCCGATCTCAGACAATATAAGTAAAATGACTCTGTCGTACTGTAAATATACTTTGGATTTGTTATTTTTTATCGGCTATTATGACGAGATGTACTGTATATTATTTACCCTACACGTATTCGACAAATTCACGAATTGGGTACAACACCTAAATAGTAAAATTGTCGTGTATTTCAGTTTTTGGTAGATACAAGAAAAAATAGTGAAAATTGTTATAAATAATTACTCCAATATGCGAAATGATTTGCAGCTAATTTAAATAGTAGGTAGTATATGAGTCCGTTTTTACGCTTCACTTGCATAAGATGTTTCATCTAGTTACTAGATTCTAGTAAGTAGATAAGGGTTTCTTAAACGTATGTAAATTCCTTTAACAAAATAGATACAAATCTCTTTAAGGGTCGCAGAGCTGTGTGAAGGTCGAAAATATTAAAAGTAAACTATAATGTTTTATTATTAAATATGGTTTGATAATTGAAAGTGTTTTTAGATGTCTGTAAATATCCAACTGCTGACCGACCGCCGACGAAAGAACATGGACTATCATAAAATCATATTTGGAAGAAATATCATTTTTATCCTAATTAATTTAGCATTTTTAGAATGAAAAAGAATGGACCTTCAGATGATAATACATAAAACTGTCATAATATTATATATCAAGGCAAATAATGAACGCGAAATGTTACAAAATTCACTGAAATGTCGAATATATTTGACTATACCTAATCAGTTAAATTTGATGAAAATTGAAGATCCGTAGTATGCGTGTGTCAACAAAATAATAATTTGAAAAAATGGTGTAACCACGGACATCTGCGCATCTATTATATACACAAGATTGATATCGGCCGCTATTGGCGGCTATCAAGGGTAGTTTATCATATTTATGTATTGAGGTATTATAATTGTTACAATAAGTTAGTCGTCTAAACAGTCAAAACTGTCTATATCGCTCTAAAATTTAGCACAGCTAAGAGAGGTGCTGTCAAAACATAGCACCTATTGTAACAATTACAACTAACTTATTGTAAATATTATTTATAATAGGTGCTTCAATACAAAAATATGATTAACTACCCTCGATAACCGCCGATAGCGGTTGATAGCAGTCATGTGTATAGAATAGATGCGCTGATGTACAACATATGACTTTATTCTCATTTCACGACGATGTTTACAACAATACTCTTTTATGGTATTATACTTTATATAATATGGCCATTAAATATTAATTTCTAAGATTAGAAAAGACCATGTATCATCAATAGGTTTTTTCTACAGAATCTGCAGATTATCTAAATGGAATTCGCAAACATAATTAATTAATTAACATACTTAATTTTCGACCTTCACACAGCACTGTGGCCCTTAAACCACTCAGCGACTAACTGAACTGAGATAGTGTGGTATCGTTTGTGTACCTATTAGTTATAGGTACTTATTTATTGTATTGTCAATTCGTCTGTCTAGTATTTTTCAATAAAACACTATGTTTATTCTACAGAAATCAATATTGATTTTTAAATTGAATTTATTGTTTCTAACAATTAATATCTAATCTCTATAATTGTATGCAACATTCACGCATGATAATAAAATTTTACATATAATATTGTATCTGTAACGGCTTTCGTGATCATGCCGGAAACAGGAAAACAATATTTTGTGTGTTATAATTGTTTTTAATACTTACATACATAATACTTACCTAAGTTCAAAGTATGGTCGAGAGTAGGGAATCCAACACCGGGATCCCGGGCAATTTTTGATACCGATGAATCCCGGGGTAGTAAACATAATCCCGAAACTTTTTTATCGATTTAAACGATTTTTTATCAATCACAATCAATTGGTATGTGCACAAAATCATGATGTTAGAGACATATTGTATGTACATGTCACCGGGGGAATCGCCGGAAGCTCACGAATAATAAATAACGATTTCTAACAAAAACATCAGAAAATTAATAAACTCGTTTATTTAAATGAATTTAGAGAAACAGAAACAGTAGAGCACATTTAAGGTGATACATAATGTTTTAATCGATGTCAAATTCATTAAAATCTAAACTCGATCATATTATCTGGGGAAGTCATAGTATTTATCCTCAATAAAAACGTTATTTAATGCTATTTATTATCTCTCGTATTAAAATAATAGATAATAATCTGAACTTTGAAAATATGTCAGAACAAAAACAACAAAAAATCACTCCTTGCAGATACTATATACCTACTTAATTCGAAATCTTTTTTATTTCAATCAGTTCTAAAATCGCATTTCCACATGACAACTATCAAAAAAAAATGTCCTCCAACCAGTCCTAGGATCCCGGCATCGTTAAATAATATTCCCAAAATCCCGGGATCAAAATTTTGGCTCGGGATTGGATTCCCTAGTCTCGAGTGAGTCTAGTGTTTGCGGCCCGCATCTGTTGAAGTACCTACCTACGCCTTGTGGTAGACAAGGTACAAAATATTATTTTGAGACTCCTTTACTATAAGCTTTGTCCGACTGACTTACCGTATTCAATCAAATCGTTACGGATATTGATGTATTCCACTTGCGCGAGAGTGAGTTTGGTGGAAGTTATGTTACATATGTTTTTAAACAGGGCCTACTTAACTCACTCACTCGCTGCAATGTTATTTAGCAATTAATCATTTTGTCATCATGTGTGTAAAAAAAATTGAATTTGAATCAAACATTTGGGGGCGGTCCGGTGTTCAATGCCTGGGTTCTCGATAGAAAACGTTTTTGTTATTTATAACTGTCGCGCTGGCTATCGATTTGAAATTTCACCAAACAATTTTATTCATCGGTTTCAGATAGAAATATAAAAACACGTTTTTGATAATCATAAAAGTAGGAAAGTTATACATATTCTATATAATTTATGTAAATATATTCATGCCTTATCCTTATCGGTGCTTGCCTTCACTCATGCAGGGGACAAATTAACAAACATCGCGTTTAAACGTATTTATAATGAATTTATTATGATTTGTTTAAAAAAATATGTATGTCTATCTTTATTTATTTTAACTTATTATGAGATGGTAATAATATTTAATTTTATTGTCTATTGATTCGTAAGCAATGATTTATCTTATACATATTAAAAACTTTTTATTTTCTACTTAACGTTCGTTGTTTGAAAACTTTTATTTTTATTGCTTTATGGTTATTTTGTTGTTGGTCGGTTAAAATAATGTAGGCATACTTAGATATTCATAAAATTCAAATATTATTCTAATCTGTTTACATACCTACCAGTTCATTGTTAAAACTGTTTGGAATATAAATTCTCAAGAACGCATCAAAATAAAGTAGGGACTATGGAAACTATGATTATCGAATCAATATAAAATGTACATTAAATCTACTTAATGACTACTAAAATAAAGAACGCGTTCTCGCAAGAATGTAACGATTTCCCGAGTACCAAGACCACGCGACGTCGTCATATTGCATTATTATTTATCAAATTATTTTTTCATTATGTAAGTGATTTCTTAGCCCGTCTAAATACACTGTAATGGCCTTCAATCATTATTAATCTATGTCAACCAATTTAATAATAGTTGGTAATTTTGTCTCATAGCCAGCCGCGTGTCTAAACTTCATAAAAAACATAGCAACACGCTAATTACCTTGGTAAAATCGTTAAATGCACCAACCTAAAAAGTCAAGTAGGTACCTACCTTCACAAAAATGTTGTGCATTCATACCGACCATACATTGGGCATATAAATCTCATTAAAGTATTATTCTTTCATACTGAGGTAAATATTATTATAATGAATGCTCTACGTAGGTAGGTATGGGGAGGCGCGGAGTATTGCAAAGGGAGGCGCGAAAAACGTTTAACCCAAATGTAGCCACAGGTTTGCAGTTTGCAAATGCATAGTTTATAAAGAGCCTTGGGGCCGGGCATAACAGACATCAAAAATTTACTCTAATGGTTAAAAAAACTCACTTCGATTAAAAACTTTGTTTCGAGACTATAAAATATTTTAAATATGTGGTCATGCGTTGTAATTTGATGTGATACCTTATATGATGATTGCTATAGGTACTTAAATGATAACTCCCGTGTATAATTTAGTAAACACTACTTTTGAGCACCACACTGCTCTTAACCTCAGCCTAGCCTGCCTGGAGGCTCGCTTCAGTATGTGGGGCCCATGCTAGAATCCTTTTGTCAATGAACGATGATGAATTTGGATTGACTACTATTGAAAAGGAAAAAAAATATAGAATTATCGTGAGATAATTCATTGAAACAAAAACCCTAATTGAATTTTGATTGAATCGAAGTGAAGAATAATATAATACTTTGTCAAGGAAAGCATTGCAAGTTGTAAGTAAAGTACTGCTACCATTCGTAACATCATATTTATGCGAAACGGGATTTTCTGCATTAGCTGCAATGAAATCCAAATATCGACCCCGTTTAATAGAAAAAGAGCACTTGTGCTGATAAACAAGCACATCCATTGCATGAAAAACAAATTAATTAAAAAATGAATATAATAAACGTAGTCAAATCTTGTTTGTTTTTATTCATTGTTGTATTAAGTAGTAGGGGAGGCGCCAAGATTAGATTTTTTTTTAAAAGAAGGCGTAGTAACATAAAGTTTGGAAACTACTGCATTAACCCATAGTGACAGGTACCTACCCGATAGATATTAAATGACCTATAGGGGAGTCTTTCAACTCTAGACTAGTCTGCTGAATGAATGAGATAATCAGGTTTAGTGAAAGTGAAAAATAAGAGACTTGACTGAAATTAGTACGTAGATGCAATAAGGAACGGTTGTCGACAATATATCGACACGCATTCTGTAGTTTTGCGGACATACTGTTCATCGCGGACCGGACAATCTGATGATACTCATGGTTTTGGGTAGCCTCAAAGGAAAGCGAAGCAGAGGAAGAACATCGACGTGCTTGAGTAACTGAGTGAAGGAGTTTATTGGGAGCAGCCTTCACTCTGCCTTGAGAGTAGCAGATGGCTGTAAGGAGTTGAGAGTAGGGATCCCGAGCTATTTTCGATACCTATGAATCCCGGGATTGATTAACATAATCCCGGGATTTCGGGATTGATTTTTTTATCAATTTTTATGGAAAATAAAATAAAAGCGAAAATATAACAGAAAAAATACTTTTAATAAAAAATAACTACATTAGAAATAAACTGAGTTTAAATGAAGTTTGATTTATAATACCCATGTGTAGGTTGCCGATTCATTTTATTTTTTCACATAAATTATTAAAAATGGAAAGATTGAAAAAAAACAATGCTTCGCACTTTTAACAAAGTAATTCCACCATGATATCATACGTTTTACGGCAGTTTCATATTTGTCTGACTAATTAGATTTATGAAGCGGAAAGGCCATAAGTACCTACGCCATGATTAATTGCATTACTATTTTAAATCTCGCTAATACATTCGCTAAGTCTTTACTATCAGAAACAGCAATCTAATATTAAATTCACATTATTATTAAAATTACAATATTATTTACTCCGTTAAACTGGTGTATTTCTAAGATTGAACGTATACAATATTAACAATACATGTCTTAAATAGTATAAATTATACTAGATTTATTTTTGACCGATTTTATCAATGTTATTTGTAAATATAAAAATTTTATATTAACAATGGAAAAAATGCCAATCTCGGGATTGTCAAATTGTAATCCCGAAATCCCGGGATCAGAATTTTGGCTCGGGATTGGATTCCCTAGTTGAGAGTCTTGGTACAGAAAACGGTTGCATTTAAGGGCCCGCTGAAGAGCCCGCCGTTCAAATATAATTTAGTATAAAAAGGACCTCGGCGTCGTAACTACGTCAATTTAAATCGACCTTTTCGCAAAAATCACTAATCATCGGAGATTTTATTTCAAGAAATATTATTATTATTACTGATAATTTCTGCCGCGCGGAGAATTATTATTATTTTATGAACACCTGCGACATGAAGCCGATCAGAAAACAGGGCTGTCAAAATAATATTAAGCATTCATATTTTTTAAATGTTAATTTCATCATGGTTTTTAATCAAACCTGTGCAAGTACGTACTGATAACTTGGGTGGATTTTGTAGCAAACATACTATTGATATATATACGGGTATATTATTATTATAACCCAATTCAAATTGAACATAGGTTGATACTCAAATACTATTATAGTATGTTTATGATTTCGAGAAAATAATACGATGGTATAATTAATCCATATCAATTATTTGAAAACATTACATTCGCACTTTGCACAAAATTACAAACACATTCGAAGTTTGCCGCACACGTACAGACCACGTGATATTTGTTTACGCAAAATCGTCGCTTTTCAAAATGGCGAATTTGATTACCAGATTTTACTGCGATGAATCAGTATGTTCCTTTTTGTCTTTTTTTATTCGTAGGTTTGTTTACTATGTACACCGAGAAATTTCCATTTATAAACTCGGAAACGATTTTTACAGAAGAGTTTTGGAATATAATGCAACCAAAACTGGAAAAAATTCTATCATGGGTGTTGACTTCCTGAATTAGCTAACCCCAGGTCCATGCCACTACGTGAACCACAGTGGATATTAAGCCATTTCCACACTGGCAACAAGTTGCTGGCAACCTCATTAAATTTTACGATACTTACCATAATTGCTTAAGAAATTTTACAATAATTATCGTAAAATCTAACGAGGTTGCCAGCAAATTAACTTGTTGCCAGTGTGGACCCGGCATTAGATGCACAAAACTTAAATAATATATATTATAAATAAAAATTTAAAATTATAAATATATATTATGATTTATGTCTTCGACAGCCCTGATGAAATAAATGTGAAATATGAGTCGGATCAGTCACAGAGCAAATTTATTAACACAAACAACTTTGACACGACCTTTTTATATTAACTAGTAGACCAGATATTATGGACCACATGTTAAAAAATCATATTTTCAATTCTCAAGGCCATTTCTGTAGAACGTCCTCTTAGAGTTGTCACGATCCTCAACCACAAGGGAACGACCAAAAAGAAATTTACCTATGTAGGTACAGATTATAATCTTCATCAAGACATCGAAGCATCGATAATAATGCTGTCAAATCAACTAAACAAAGTGTAATAATTGTGATTTTATTCACTCATAAGTTACATGTTTCTTTATATTGAATTACATAATAATATTATGTAGGTATTCCTACTTACATACATGTGTACATATTCTTTTAGCGATAACCGATAACACATCAAAACAGGTTTAACCAGATGTTTAAAATGATATAGGTATTGTTAATTCTCGTTCTTTTTGTTTTTATATTGACCACATAGTGCAGGGTTTCTTAACCTTTTTGGGCAGCAACCCATTTTACGGAACCTATTAGTTCCAGTCCAAAATGAAAATAGAGAAATTTATTTTCTTTCAGCTTTCCTTCCGAGGTTTTTTTTCGCTTGAACGATTTTCCTGCTATATTCACCCAGAATCAAAGTGTAGAGTTTTTTTAGCTACAAAGTAAATAGTTCTTCAATACGATCAAATTTTCCGTTCAAATTGAAAATTCCGTCCAGAATTCAAGTCAACTTTTCTAGCTCTTCCGTTCAAAAACTTCCAAACGTTTTAAAAATGTTTGTACAATAATCGCATTGTATCGTATGCAAACTATTATATCAAAAAAAGTGTAAATTGAAAATATTTCACGACATACGTATTAGTAAAGAAGGCCAGGTGCCATATTAGGTTGCAGTAGTTTGTAATGTTTATTTTTCATATTAGCACGAGATGTCCAATGACAATAGTGCAGTTAAGTAGTAGTATCACAAAAACGTCCTGACAGTGATTAAATCACTCGAATCGAAATTTGAAGCCTCCGGATGAGAAGACAGTGTCTTAGGCAGAGGCGTAGTTAGATGTTTTTGCGCCCGGGGCAATAACAAAAGATGCGCCTCTTAAGTGACACCAAGCTTGTACCCTATGCATACTTTTACTCATTGCCCCCAGGAGGTAAGGGAGCTGACAGGGCTCCAGTCTGGGGGCCCGGACTTAGGGGGGCCTGCGTGGTAGGTCGACCAGTTGTGAGATAGTATAGGTACATACCACAATTTTGTTCTATTTAGATGATGAATATTAACATTTAAAAATTTGTAGTTGTGCAATGCTAAATGATAATTCACGTGTATAATTTTATATTATAATTATTTTTAGTGTTTTCTGAATAATAAAAATGTCTATTTATCCAATATCGAAGGATCTTTAGGTTATTTGGCCACCACAAGAGGGGGTTGCGACCAGTGGTTTATAATAATATGATGCCGAGAACCGTCAACTCAATAATTCAGGAGGATTTATTTTAAAATATAGAAAATCACTAAAATACACGGAATACCATTTGGGGAACACACTGCCCTTAGCCTTGGCGATAGGTACGAGCGCCCGCCAGACATCATGGCCTAGAGGCCCGCTTCAGGATGGGGGGCATGCTTTTACATATAATATCCGTAAATAGTTTACTTGCGTTTAGTTACCATACATAAATTTATATAATACGGGTTAAATAACTCGTAATATAAGTTTTTTTTTATAAATGTACGGCCTTCTAAAACTTGAAGACTATATTCAAAGATCCCCGATTTTGTTACTATAAAAGTATAGCACTCTTTGTATAGGCACCAGCGTTGCCAACTCAGCGTTTTTCTTGCCAGATAGCCAACATAGCTTGAAAAATTTCCTTCTGGCGTATGGCGTTCAACCTAGCGTTATTCGACAACGCAAACAGCTTATCTCATAATAAAGCTAGAACATTACACCAGATTTTCTTGAAAATCAACATGCTGGTCTTACGTACTCTATATTATCTTACTAGGAAAAATACCCGGTGGCAGTGACACCTGTCAACATCCTTGTCGATACGCTCAATGCGTTCAATGTGTTTAATGATCAGACAGCTATAGAATATATTTTGTGTGCGTCTGTAAATGTCTTGCGCTCTGTTGCAACAGAAAAATGACAAAAAATATAATATACATCTTATAAAATAATAATACACTAAAATCTAAATGTTACGTACAAACCTGCATTCATTTTAAATTGTATGACCTATTCTATCAGTTGTAAAAAAGGTACCTAGTAAATTCTTTTTCGATCTTTGTTCTTCTAAAAACGATGTTTATAATAAATTGTGACACTTTTTTTGAAATGCTAGTTTTTAGACACTAGCTGATAAATGAAAAATAGTGATTTTCAACATAAAGTATATAAATTTAAAAAAAAAACAGGTAATAAATAAAGAGGTCATTGTGCCGCAGGCGATTTTTAAACAATTATTATAAATCCATTTTTACCGAAATTATTAGAAGAATAGTCCTATCCTCATCATGATTCCCCTGTCATTTCACAATTATATTTTCCTTTAACTATTTTCAATTTCTACACCTAAAATTTCCCACGATCTGGAAACACTGCACTGATATTATTTGATGGCGGTGGTGGCGATGTGATTACCGTCGCCTTTTCTTTAATATTTTGCAACGCAAAATGTGCAGACAATAATTTACTAATATTCTTCTTAAAAATGTTTTGTTGATCATTGATTCTGAATGTATTAATAACAATTATTATTATGTACTAAGTAGTTTCCGACATCAGCTGTCAATTTTTATTTTTACGCGTTCAACGAAACTCCATTTCTGCCCCCCATACGGACTGCGACCTACTCGACCCTAGGGCTAAGGTATCGAGGGTTCATTGTAGCCACATTATTAATTAAACTTGTAGAGTTCAGACTGCGGGCCAAAAATGAGATATAAATCATCAACATTCAACAAAAGTGACATCATTTGAAATTCAAATTGAACAATTTGGATATATTCAAGAATAAGCACACAACTATTTTCCTCAACGCAGGGCGTCTAGGCGTGTCACATCATTAGGCGATTTCTTTAATAACCGGATGGTCTAGTACAGGGGCTCCCAACAGTATGACCGCGGGCTCAAGTGCGCCCCCTATCCAATTAGAGTTCTCCCGCAGTGACGTATTGATAACATAAATAAAGCGTTTTTTTGTATAACAGATCAATTTCGTATTTAATATGTAACTAACAAATTTGTTAAAATATTGTATTTTATATTAATTTATCATCAGTGTATGTATACAAATCAAAGAATTTGTACTACAGATAGAAGGGCCTAAATTAATACGTTATTTCTGTTGACATTGACATGACATGACATTAATAATTGAAATTATTTAGCAAATGCATGAAGCGTGGTTAGGTTGGTAAACTCCACAAATGTGAACATCGCTCAATTGGCATTCCGATGTTCTATTCACGCAATATGGAGGCGACAGAATTTATAAACGGTTTAATAGACATTTTATAGAATGTTTTGAGAAAATAATAATGCCGTATTGCAGTATTGCTAATCGTCATTCGACATTCTTGCCTGACGAACGCGTTGAGAAGTCTGTTCGAATTCAATATTCCTTTTACCTAAATAATTTGTAATTTTTTCGTTCCTGGGAAGGGTTCGGACCCGAAACCCCCCTTGTGTGTTCACCTGCGAGGAATGGTCACGAGGTAGGTATCATTCAATTCTAGGGTCCTTGCTCTAGATGCGACCACATAATTGAAAACATAATTTGAAATTGTCAGTCAGCCCAGCGCATCTATTCTATACATAAGACTGCTTTCGGCCTTTACGGCAGCTAACTAGGATAGGAAAGTATCGAAATATTAACGGTTATTGTAACGATTACAATAAGTTAGCAGTCTGAACTGTCAAAACTCAAGACTGTCTATCTCACGCTAAAATTTATCATATCCAAGAGAGGTGCTGTTAAAACATAGCACTTATTGTAACAATTACAACTAACTTATTGTAATTGTTACAATAAGTGCTCAAACTTGGATACTTTCCTACCCTAGATAGCGGCCGAAAGCAGTCTTGTGTTATTCTATTGCGGGCACGTACAGAGTAAATTTAATGTTATTCGTATTCAACTGGGATACGTTCAAATAAATTCGCCCTAGTTACCTGTGTCCAAGACGACATTTCACTATGCACACACATTTTTAAGTCAAATAATAGTAATATTATTGTATCCTGTAAATATTTTTAGTCCGTGTGCATAGTGGCCATACCTGTGCACTGTAACAAAGTGTTAATTATATGTAAAAACATGTACGAGGATGCACGATGTTACGGAAATGTACTTACATAGATATCTCTATCAGCGAATACTTAATTCAATGTATTGTCACCTGCAGGTTTGAAAGTCAATACTGAATAAATTGCGTTTCAACTACATGCCAATGAGAAGGTCAAAGATGCTATTAACCCCTATGGTACAAGAAACAAAACTTTACATATTATTATTAAATTATGTCGCCTCAAAAGGGGTTTTTTGATAGTCGGGGTGTTACAAAATTTGTATCAATTTCCAATGGCTATAACCACCGCCATCTTTAGATTAATAAAGCCTGAGCATATTTTTTTGCACAAGCAACGAGTGGTCCACTGCCATACTATTTATTGATAACGTACTTGCAAGCAGAGTTTGGTATTCTATAATGATTGAAGAGTATAAATAAGTTATTAGTTATTGTCGTTTAGAATCGACTGTCACATTGACAAACGTCCTAGTGTATTAAGCTATTATTATACACAGAAGAAGTTTACTTACTTTGATCGTCACTTCCAATTATTAATAACACATAACCACTAAATCACATGAACTCCAAGGTCTCCAAGATACGTTAAAATAATCTGAAAGAAATCTGAAACTAAGAATACTTCGACAAGTGAACAAGACAGACGCGTCAGTATGAGCACTCTATAAATAGACAATGACAGGTCACCCATAGACAACGGGAGGGGCAAAAAGTAGGACCAGTCGTGTAATGTATCGGCTTCCTTCTTCAGTGGACAATGCTATAACTCAATCAGCAGATAGTAACAAATGATCATGGCCCCCACATCCTGAAGCGGGCCCCCAGACCAGGATCTGTGGCGGGCCCTCTAGGTACCTATCGCTGAAGGTTAAGAGCAGTGTGATTTTCTACAGTAGTGTTCCCCAAGTGGTTTTCGCGGAACCCCAGGTTTAAGGGTATTCCGTGTATTTTTAGCGATTTTTAAATAAATCCAGTTGATTTATTGAGTTGTTGGCACTCAGCATATTATGAATCACTGATCGCGACCTCCTTTTGTGGTAGCCAAGTAACATGCAACTTACTATTCGAGAAAAATTGTGGTGTGTTTTTCTCATTTAACTGGTCGGCCCACCACTACGGGCCCCTTCTAAGCTCGGGCCCCCATGCTAGAAGTGCGGGGCGCGCGGGGAGGGAGCGTAAGACAAGCCCGTTACGGAGCAACACAATCTTAAGTGTCTACGGCTTTGTCTTTGGCGACAGTTGCATTTTTGAAGATAGTTTCTGATTTTTGGAAATTTCTCCCCGTATGTATATCATACTTTTTCTATAGCAGGCATGTATTCAAGAAAATCATCCTGACTTTGTGACTGTGGTAAGAAATAGACGCAGTCACCGAAGGCAACCATCGTTAAAACATACATATACCCCGACGATGCAGGTTATCACCGATTTTTAAAACTGTTTTGCCTACAACCTGATATGGCCTGGTTTTACATAATAAAACACCATCCGGAATGTTCAAATTTTTTTCAAAAGCACCTAGTAACTGTCAACCAGTCGCCCAAACCTTATGCAGTGCTGAAAGATTGAAGAATGACACAAATACCCTGGCCATGGATACACAATATTATTATGTGTTATGTTGATTTTACTTTTGTCAAAGATAGCGCAGCACGCTAATCTCTTCTCTGAATAATTTAAAGCATAATTTCAGTAAATATTATTTCATACGTTTATATATATACCCACCCAACTATCGTCAAATCGGGGCATTGAATAGCGAGTTATGATGGTAGTGCTAGTTATTGATTATTTTGAATTGCAATACAGTAAACCATTCGCAAGTAAATGAAGTTTTTCGATTGAATATTTCGTTCAAGTTAATTAATGCATTACAATTTTCGCCATATTGCATTAGAAGAATAAGCAACAACGAGTACTACGATCGAAATTTGCAGCTTCGTGCCCCGGTCTCAATATAGTCAGCGTTACTCACCATATATGAAGTGTTTTAGAAATATTAGGTAGGTAGATACTAAATAGTTTGCCAGAGAAATAGGTACAAGTCAATTTCAAAAATGACATTGTGTTACCTATTATTTTTATTTTTCTATAAATTAACGAACCGTCCCACTACCGTGCTAATGGCGTGGTCAAAAATTCGACCTATGCTCGAGGCATGATACCTACATACAACAAGAACAGTTATGTACCTAATCCTCAAACTAAGAATGGATAGGTACCTTTTTGAATTCATTATCATTTGTATAGTTAAATTATACTTACCTAGGTATCCCTCAAACTAAGGACGGATAGGTACCTTTTTGAATTCATTATAATTTGTATAGGTAAGTTATACTTACCTAGGTATCCCTCAAACTACGAAAGGATAGGTACCTTTTTGAATTCATTATCATTTGTATAGGTAAGTTATACTTACCTAGGTATACCTCAAACTAAGAATGAATAGGTACCTTTTTGAATTCATTATAATTTGTATAGGTTAGTTATACTTACCTAGGTATCCCTCAAACTAAGAATGGATAGGTACCTTTTTGAAT
Organism: Rhyacophila brunnea; assembly: GCF_057557595.1. Lineage (NCBI taxonomy): Eukaryota > Metazoa > Arthropoda > Insecta > Trichoptera > Rhyacophilidae > Rhyacophila > Rhyacophila brunnea. The sequence goes on along the minus strand of NW_028233350.1, from coordinate 38,004,339 downwards.
TCATTATAATTTGTATAGGTAAGTTATACTTACCTAGGTATCCCTCAAACTAAGAATGGGTAGGTACCTTTTTGAATTCATTATAATTTGTATAGGCAAGTTATACTTACCTAGGTATCCCTCAAACTAAGGACGGATAGGTACCTTTTTGAATGCATTATTATTTTTATAGGTAAGTTATACTTACCTAGGTATCCCTCAAACTAAGAATGGATAGGTACCTTTTTGAATTCATTATCATTTGTATAGGTAAGTTATACTTACCTAGGTATCCCTCAAACTAAGAATGGGTAGGTACCTTTTTGAATTCATTATAATTTGTATAGGCAAGTTATACTTACCTAGGTATCCCTCAAACTAAGGACGGATAGGTACCTTTTTGAATTCATTATTATTTTTATAGGTAAGTTATACTTACCTAGGTATCCCTCAAACTAAGAATGGATAGGTACCTTTTTGAATTCATTATCATTTGTATAGGTAAGTTATACTTACCTAGGTATCCCTCAATCTATGAACGGATAGGTACTATCACTCCCCTCCATTTTGCGTGTGTGTGTGAATTTTTCAACTGTCACTTTTTGTTTTTAGTTTTCTTTTTTTATCGTCTGTATTTGGGATGAAGGTGGATAATTGACACACTGGAATGGTTTCGGAAACGACGAGGTTTATTTGGTGTTAATATATACTATATGGTTACATTTTTTATCATTTAATTCTACGGAGCGCAAAATGTACGCGTTCGCGATTTTACTGCTTGTCGCGATCTCCCCGCCAAAAAAAAAAACCGTTGGACTCGCGAGCTGTGCACAATGCGACGTTGCCATACGTGTTTTTTTTGGACAATGTTGCCGGTCAGATATTATTTATTAGTGGTATTATACATTATTTAATTATTTTCGCAATCAGCCGTTATTATTTGTTGGCTTTGATACCGATTCGGGCGTCTCCAGGTACACAAAGACACACCCAAATGGGGACCATACGGGGGCGTCACAAGCGCACCTCTCTGGAAAGGCCCGAATGGGGTCGGGCCAACTAAGGGCTGATTACGATAGCGTGTGTAACTGGACAGTGCGGTGGCTTGATAAGGGGTGGTTGCGTCTCTAGACGTTGAAGGATCGAAGCCCCCACCGGTACGTCGGCGGCCGGAGAGACTCGGATGCAGCACTGTAGCATAGTGGTTCGCGGTTCCCGGGCCCACCGTAAAGCTGCTGAGAGAGGAGGGCGTCGCGCCCAGCCCTCTCAACACCCTCGGACCGTCGGCAACCAGAGAGTTTCGGATGCAGCACTACGCCGCTTTGTGGGCGTAGTGGTTCGCGGCTCCCAGGCCTACCGTACGGGCGGATGCTGAGAGAGGACGTCGCACCCAGCTTTCCCAACAGCGACCGTCCGAAAATCAGTCGATCCCTCACGAAAGTGCATACCGGCGCATTACTTGACCCCCTTTTTTGCTCGCTTGCCCTGCCGCGGCTATCGAATTACACGCACTGCACTGATATTATACTAATATAATATGCGAAAACTTAATTTTATACTTAAAATGGCTTTAGAGTTTATAAAAATAATTTTAAAAATATATCAGGGCCCGAAATGGACCGGAATGCCATTCTGCCTCATACAACCGCTCCGGGTTGTAAAATTTTCCACTTCGAGCACTGAAATAACTTATTATACATCGCTTCCAAACACAAAACACTTAAAACTAACTAATCTATGATGCTAATGGCTGAGGATGCTGCTTGGCTGCTATCCGCTGATGGAGGCTGCTTTGCTCAGCTGAAGAAGGCCGCTTTGTAGCTCTTTTCATCATGGTGCATCTGGGCCAGGGCTGCTTGCAAGGCTCACAGACACGCTGCTGTTGACGAAGAGGGCTCAAGCGGCTGATGATGCAGGGCATTTGACGCCGTTTTCCCTCGTTGGAGCCAGGGTCTTGCCCGATACACTCGTCCGTGGGCCAAGTTCGCTGGCGGATGCAGTTGGTCGGGAGTACATCGGGAGCCATGACTTCGCAATCCGGGTGTTTCTGCTCTTTTCTTCACTGGCTTGGCTTTGGCAGCATCCTCTTTCTACTGCTTATTATTATACTTTGTTGAGCGCCACCAGAGGCAAGCCTCTGGATGTTTCTTCCTCGCCGTTTCCTATTCCGGTGTTTGGATCTCAGGGTTGTGTGTCCGGGTGAAAGAAATTCCACCTGCTTCTTGATTCCAGACGATCAAAATCAAGAAGCGTAGTCCCACGTTGACTGGGGCCACTTATCACTCCCCTCCATTTTGCGTGTGTGTGTGAATTTTTCAACTGTCACTTTTTGTTTTTAGTTTTCTTTTTTTATCGTCTGTATTTGGGATGAAGGTGGATAATTGACACACTGGAATGGTTTCGGAAACGACGAGGTTTATTTGGTGTTAATATATACTATATGGTTACATTTTTTATCATTTAATTCTACGGAGCGCAAAATGTACGCGTTCGCGATTTTACTGCTTGTCGCGATCTCCCCGCCAAAAAAAAAAACCGTTGGACTCGCGAGCTGTGCACAATGCGACGTTGCCATACGTGTTTTTTTTGGACAATGTTGCCGGTCAGATATTATTTATTAGTGGTATTATACATTATTTAATTATTTTCGCAATCAGCCGTTATTATTTGTTGGCTTTGATACCGATTCGGGCGTCTCCAGGTACACAAAGACACACCCAAATGGGGACCATACGGGGGCGTCACAGTACCTTTTTGAATTCATTATAATTTGTATAGGTCCCTCCTGATAGTTTGAGGCCTAGCCCAGAGCGATTATGTCATATTGTATAAAAACTATTTACAAACATTATTTGTACATATTATAGAATATATTAATGTTAAGTACAAGTTCGTGATTTCGTATTCCATTGCGGATGTAACAATTACCTTTATATCCAATATACAAGTATATTTTGGTGGGAGATATTTACATCATAACGATGCGTGTTCTTTTGATTAAAGCGCGTGAATTTGCATAATATGGACTGTCAAAACTACGTTTACTTTGATAGCAATGCTTGCAGGTTTGAAAATGCGTTGAGTTTGAAATTGTGCACGTGATTCCGTTTTCCGGGCATATAATAGTAGGTACTTATATTATAATATAAACTAGGCTTTATTTATGACAAAATAAATTAGTGAAACAATAATATAGATATATGGAAATAATGAAAAGTTTTTAATATGTTTAATTTCTCATTCAATCTAAGTACATTTTTATTCACACACATCAATATTCTTATAAGACTCTTCTTACATAGAGTGGCTAGGTATTTATTATTTAGGTGGATAATTTTATTAACTTAACTTAACACAAACAAAAATAATATAATACTTCTTATATCTATATAATATAACCGTCTTTACGGAAGAATGTCAAATTCATTAAACCTAATAGTTATTCCTATATTATTATTATTATAATTATAATTAGGTAGGTAGGTATATATCAACGTGGTTGACGTCAACTAAAACAATCGTTATTGGATCATAGTTTGAATTAATGAACATATATCTTCTTTACTATAATCTATAGGTATTATCTGAGAATAGAATTCTCAGTGTTAGAAATGGTTTATTTTTTACAAGGAATTAATATTTTTAAATAACAAATTGGTGAATACAATTTTCTTTCTTTGTCCATACTGTTGATTTGCCGATCGTGATAGTTTCATTGTATTTATGTACTTGTATCACTTTTAAGCCATTCGACTCGACAGTAGGGATAGTAATTTTATCATTATTGTCTATCAATAATTGATCATTCGCTCTGCTGTTGAATGTTATTTGACAATAATCCGAAACGGACTCGAATGATACACTCTTCTCTTTGCGTTCGAAAATATTAACTACCGATGGTGCTCTTTTAATTTCACGTGACGTTTCAATGAAGTGTTGGGTTTTTAATAACTCGCAGCCAACATTCTTTTCCACACCTTCCTCGTTATTATCACGATCTCTGCCGGCGAAACGTCTTGCGGTCGCTTGAAATGGTTTTTCTTTCTTATTCAACTTGGGAAATTTTCCCAATCGGGAGACTATTTCGCTTGGAGATAATTTTTTTTCAAAAATGTAATCATACATTGATAAATCGGTTTCTTCTAAGATCGACATATCTTCAGATTTGCGTGCTCTGCTCACTGTATCTGATACCACCATATTCATTGGTAAACGTTTTAACTGATCTGAATTTGTTTGCGCAAAACTTTTATTATTACTCTTTTTAAATCCAATCGATTTGCCCTGCGATGATTTCTTTTTATGTACACTGGGTTGATTTCGAGGATTCATTATGAATATTTCCAATTTGTACGTTATTGAACACTACTGACGAAAAATAATTGTCAGACTCCAGAAAATTTAAATTAAGAACAATATCATTATTTTTGTCATGGAGGATTTTATTTTTATAATAATTCAAAATGGCTAATGAGTTAATAAATTTAAATACGCGTCGATACTTATACTCAGTAAAAAAAATATTATAAGTAGCAATTCCTTATTAAATATTTTTTATCAAATAATTGCATATTTTTTCTTATACTAAAAATGCATCGGTAATTAGATCCGAGCCTATCAAACCGATTTTAGTAAGTCATACAAACCTGAATACATCAATAATAATATAACCGAGGCCATGCCGGCGCCAAACCAAGTCCCCCCCCACAACCTACCCCAGATTTTGAATAACTTGAAATAATTATTTTTAATTCCATTAAAAATAATTTGTCATATATATTCTAAGTTAGTGTTTTACCTAGGTTGTAACGTGAAATGATTTCAAATCATCGATATGTAGGTATATCGATAAGGGAGAGGGGGGGAGATTGCGCCGCCGACGATCTTTTTGCCATCCATGAAACAAATTGGCTTTGTTATGTTAATATGTCAACTTCAAATTCAATAGCAATCATAAGTGGGTGAACACTCGATTCTCCTCGACGGTAGGAAACAGTCTACCTACATTGCTTATTCGTTTTTGTTCATATGGATCTCGTCCGACGAAATTTGGTTGTTTTGCATCGTAAATTCGTACAGGTGCAGCTTGTAAAATGTGGTCACTCTTTTATTGGATACCAAAGATGTAACAACTGTCATAATATTATTATAGTAGTATTCTGACTTCTTATTTATAAATTATTATCCGCAACCCATAACAGCCCCATGATAACACATTAGGTATAAAAATAACCCTTCCAAATTTTTATTACCCTTAAGAGGCAATGACATTGAGCTACTTTACAAGCTGCTTGTTGGCGAATTTACAATCAGCTTGTAAACTCGCCCAGTGTTTAAAAAACCTCTGCTAATAAATTTAATACATCATTAGTCAATACCCCACGATGGCCAAGCGATAATGTATCGGATTGGGACCCAGGGGTGGTTTTTACGATATTAAGCGTCAATGACATTAAACTACTTTACGAGCTGCTTGTTGGCGAATTTACAATCTGCGTGTAAAGTCGCCCAGTGTCATCATCGAATAAGCTAACAAGCAGATTATAAACAATCTATCGAGAAAAGTAGAAAACCCTTAGACTGTAGATACATCTAGACGCCACCCATTGCATTACTAAAGCCTCAATTACATTGAGCTTCTTTACGAGCTGTTTATTGGCGAATTTAAAAGCGGGCGATTCAACTACTGCGATTTGATGATTACACACAAAACTTTCCATTCGCTGAGAAGCCACAAGCCAGCGACTATTTTGATGGAACGTAGTTCGTTTTTTTACCGGGAGGTTGGTACTGCGCTCTACTGCGCAGATGCAGTAGGCCCACACGCCGGCGTGTAGCGTGTAAAGTTGACCGGCTTTCAACTTTTCTCGGTAGAGTGTTTACAACCTGCTTATTAGCATATTCGATGATTACACTGGGCGACTTTACAGGCAGATTGTAAATTCGCCAATAAACAGCTCGTAAAGAAGCTCAATGTAATTGAGGCTTAAATGAAGCTGCATGCCGTGTGTTTGGTTTGTGGGCGAGCGAACGCATTCGTATACAAATGTTCGAGACCATAGACCATTTCGCTAGTGCTCGCCCAAAGTGCTCGCACTAGACGCTCAGAATTAAAATATATTTTTCTATTTTTTTTACGTTATATAGTATTTTTAAGCGGTCAAAATGCAACCATTAGGTAAAAATATCCATAATTTAAGTTATTTTAAAGAAACACGGTCACTTGATATTAAAATACAAATAAATTATCACGAACATGACTGTATCAACTTACCTATGAAACGTAATACCATCTTCTTGCTTATCAGTACGGCTACCATATTTTAATACAGCACACAGAACCATCTTTTCTACTTAATTAACTAAAAATATTTACCACTGACTTTATGTTTAACCCAAAAAATATCAAATTTGAGCAACACGCGCTCGCAGGTTATCGACGCTTAGTTAAGCAAAAAACTAAGAATTGGTGGCTACGCCGAGAACAAAATCTTCTACACATCTGTAAACCTTTTATCTTACTCTAGCGCGTGTCGCAGAGATTATAAGGATGTCGAATACTTTCTCACTCGCACTTATGCATCGTTTTTGTTCAGGCCTTGAGACAACCGGTCAACTTTACACGATACACGCTGACGTGTGGGCTTACTGCGTCTGCGCAGTAGAGCGATGGTAGCGACCTCCCGGTAAAAAAACGAACTACTCGATACGTCCTGTCAAATTAGTACCAAAAATGACAGTTTCAACACGCTAGCGTGTTGGCTTCTGTAATAATAATAAAGCGTCAATGACATTGAGCTACTTTACAAGCTGCTTGTTGGAGAATTTAAAAGCGGGCTATTCAGCTACTGCGATTGTGATGATGACTGTTTGTACATTTGTACACACAAAACTTTCCATTCGCTGAGAAGCCACAAGCCAACGACTATTTTGATGGAACGTAGTTCGTTTTTTTACCGGGAGGTTGCTACTACGCTCTACTGCGCAGACGCAGTAGGCCCACACGCCGGTGTGTAGCGTGTAGACTTGACCGGCTGTCAACTTTTCTCGGTAGATTATTACAATTTGCTTATTAGCTTGTTCGATGATTACACTGGGCGACTTTACACGCAGATTGTAAATTCGCCAACAAGCAGCTCGTAAAGTAGCTCAATCTCATTGACTCTTAATATCGTAAAAACCACCCCTGGGTCCCAATCCGATACATTATCACTTGGCCATCGTGGGGTATTGACTAATGATGTATTAAATTTATTAGCAGAGGTTTTTTAAACAGAAGTGAGGAGTATTATAAAAAAATATTTATTTAAATTAGATGTTTTATTTTTTTGGCCCCTGATATTATGTACAACTAACTAATTATGAACGCAATGATTGTGAATTTAAGCAATTTTAATAACGTCTACTAAAGTTATATTGTATGAGAAAGGGACATGGGGTACTCATTGATTTTGAAATTATGAATTTGTCATCTCAACTTGAAGTCGAACCCAGTACCTTCCACATGTATTTTTTTTTTTTTTTTGACCATGTCCAATCCTAATAGGATCATATGGGCCTCCATGGAGTAGAGGTTTGTATTAACAGATTTTTTTTTACGAGAAATGGATGTCAGCCACTTGCTCAACCTATTAAGTCCATACCCTGACTCACACACAAATTGAAAAACTATATGTGTACTTGCCAGACCCAGGATTTAAACCTGGGACCCACGGCGTTATAGTCCAACGCTTAAGCCACCGTGGGCGTCAAATGTATATAATATAGCATTTAAATAATAAATAAAAACAACAGAAATAGTGTGACATATTTTATTCTATGATTTCATGAACAACATTAACACATTTAAAAAATTTAAATGAAACTCAATTATTGTTTTTTAATTAAATAATAACACAAGAGTGACATTGTATCTTACCATAATACACTATTGAAAATGTTAAGATATGATGTCACTCCACACATGTGGCATTTCATTGCATAGTGTGGCGTGTTCCCAAACTGTTCCCGCCTTTATATATTATGGTACAGTCATGTACCTAACTACTAAAATTTGAACAACACAATAATAACTTTAACAATGGGTATTGTTAATAGTATGGTAACACAAAAAAATGAGATACATAGTTATATAATTCATATTTATTGAACTTATAATAGGTAGGTCAGTTAATCCTTAAAATAGATAATTTATTTTAGGAACAGATACTTGCACAATGGTATGGAGTAATCACAAGTGTTGAACCACGCCCAACCTTTATACTTACATAATAATGAAATCGACAGCATTTTATTCTTTTTAACTTAGTACATAGTACGCCATTGTAAATAAATTAGGTATACGCATAAAACAAAAATGAAAGAGCCATAAGGTACTCTTAAAATAATAAAATTTTTCTTTCAATAGAAAAATGTAAAATAGTATGTATATTACATTTACATACTTTATACCTATGAATAATAATTAAGCCATTGTAAATAATAATTAAATATTATAATATAGAGTATGTGGCACTCTGTACATTTGTGTTTAGTCATATAAGCAAGTCTATATTTTAATAACATAGCAATAGACTAAGGGCTGTATGTATAGTCATACCTATGTAAATATGTGGGTTTATGCATTATGCGTTACTTGGAATGGGAATATGTCTAAGTAACATTCTATAATAATCTCCATTCTGTGTAACATAATAATATCATGCATAAGCCCAAGTATTTAAATAAGTATGTCTATGCATTGGGCCCTAAATCTAAAGGATACTAGAAACATAAAAGGGAAAATAATTAAACATGAAATTATCATGTTCCAACACTCGTTATCTAAAAAGTGATGTTACCGGTAGAAATGGCATAAAAACATTAGAATAAAATGATAATATTAATAAATGGATATTGAAAACTTAATATATATTTTGCTTGTTAAGCGAGAGACGAGTGCTGCCGCATTTAAATTTTTTTGGTTCGGGTATTAAAGAACTGTCGATAAAGTCAGTCAAATATCTCTTCGAAGCTTGTTTAACTCGGCTGCTCTTTCGGTCTATATTCTTGGGAGTCGGAGTGCGTAGCTTATTGTGCTTGGGAAAGGTCAATACAGGACTGAGAATTTGATTTTCCTCGTCGGTCATCTGTTTCTCCGACATTTCGTTGACCGCCAACTTGACTGACTGATCATCACATTCACCCTCACCCTCATCACAATCTAATGTCAGGTTCGGGTTGACGAAGCAAGATTGAGGAAAGAATAATGGTATAATTTTGTATTTTAATTTTTTCAAATCTATGCGATAAGATTTGGTAATGTCCAAGCTGCAACAAAAAACAACGACAATATTATATTTTCAACAAATTATAACCGTTAAATTATTATAATTTAAACTCACAATTTTAAATATTCAAGACACAGAAAATTAAAAGTAAAAAAGAAATTAATGATAATAATTTAAATGTGATTTTTGATGGAAAGTGGATTTAAAACTGTCACAATAGTCAGATTTAGCATGGACAATGATAGTATTTTTTACACTCCTTATCTTGTGGTCTGTTGTTAAAACTAAAAGTTGAAAGTTTGAAAGGTTGCCGACCGCTGCTCTAAGCAAAAACCTACATAAATAAAAATATTTACTGACATTGAATAAGTGCACATTAGTTGAATGTATCAAAATAACAGATAATGGTCTCAATGGGGATGACATACCTGCCATCAGGTGGAATGATGCTGAACTTAATTATGCCAAATGCACCTAAGCGTTGAAAAACTTTCGTTGCAGTTCTTCGCGATATGGAGAGCATTTCAGTGAAAACTGTAACGTCTATTTCTTGATAGTACAGGCAGTAAGCGAGAATATTTCTGAATAACGCGCGTTCCTGAAAAGAAAAGAGTGGATTTTAAAAACTCGCAATGAAAACGATTTTACATAAATAATTTGGAGTATTATACACATTCCGTAATAGTAGTTTGATTTTCGAATTGAATGATTGTATGTGTGGTTGTATTGGTAACATGTTCATGATTTTCTTATTTATATTGACAGCCCCGAAAACAAAATGTTGGCTAGCATTCTGGGTTTAAGTTTGTTGTTTTGTTTACATAACCTGTGTACCTATGTATGCATTTCTCGGTATTTTACATGATTATTCATCCTAAAAATAATGGTCAATGTATTGCTTTAGGCTGCCTATATAAAATTGATGAAACAGTATCTTTCCACAGGTACTTTCCACCATTTGGGTGAATTTGAAATTATAAAGGAATGTCATAGTAAAAGTTTCAAGTAATTTTCAAATGAACCTAGTTTGTGAAGTCACTTGTAGCTAACTTAATCAGTAGAGTAAAGTTGTGATTATATTAAGATGCACGTCGCGTAGTTTCACGTGACGTCACAGTAAGCTGCCATTACGAGAAAAAATTGTGTAATGTCATTTCTCTTGGTGTTAAAAATGTTTTCAGACTGATGCTCCCGGATGATGGTACAGTTTGAACCTTTAAATGAACATTGTCAGGTGGAAAAATCTGCCGAAATCACCAGAACAACAATGAGGTCACCTCACGTTATACAGCACCGCATCGACACCTGCATGACTCAATAAACATTTATTATCATTTTCTACATGCCTACACATTTTTGACTCATGTCAAAATCACGTGTTTTTTGTTTTTAGCAATTGCTACTATATATTTTATATAATAATGTTGTCCATTATCTATGGTCTGTAGGTTGGGTTCTGTTCAAAAGTAATTTTAACGTATGCACACGTAAAAACTCTTAAAATTAATTGAAATTAGCATGAATAATGAATAATAATTCAAAATACTAATACATTAGAGTTGGCACTCTCCATCATTGAATTTACTGATGTTGTTAGTAGTTATTATAATATGAATAGAAACAATAAAATACTATTCATGTTTCACCTTTGTTAAAATTATTATGAAATTCAATATAATATTATTGCCAAGTGGGTCCTAGTTAATTTAATTTTTAAGCTATGTCCGATCCTAAGATAATCATATGGGCCTCCATAGGGTGGAGGTTGTATTAACGGATTTTGTTTTTACGAGAAATGGATGTTGGGCACTTGCTCATCCTATTAGCTGTATACTCTGGGCCCAAACACACAATATTTGATTTTTATTATGGATTAATAGTATTGTTTCTTATGGTATGCCTTGGGACATGGAAAGACTCAAATTGACGAAAACAAAATTTTATTATAATAACCTGTTGGATAGTAAATTAATTGGTTTCCAAGTAAGTGGGTATTATTCTTGAATGGTAACAGCGTGAGGGAGAAAGGTCAACCCGTCTCATTCTATGGGTCTTATAATTAAGCATAAACAAGTAATTTTTTTGTAGTCTTGATAATGGTGTCACAACCGAGATAGTTATCGACTTAAAAACACCTGTAGAATTTAATATAATTTATATTACCATTTTGTAAAATGGAATTCTACGAAGTCAATGCTGACTCAATTAATTAGTTGTTTAATAAAAATAAAGTTTATATCTGTCAGTAACCTTTCTCTTCTGGAGGGACAGTTCTGTCATGGTGGGATCAGAGCAAGTCAAGCCGGGATTATTATCGGCACACTGGTCGCAGATATGGACCTTCAATAAGTTTTCATCTTCTTTGAATAAGCCGAAGCAGACAGAATGTTGCCAAATACTGCATGAACTGTAAATTTTAGACACATCATCAACACATTGTAGTATACTCATAATGGTTTTAAAACAAAGATTTTTGTTACATAACTCATTTGATTTACTTATGTTCATAAAAGAATTCAAACATCTTAGTATTAAATCTTTGTTTTAAAACCATTTTAATGGAATACAACAAAGTAAACGCCATTTCAATAAATAAATAAATAATGTATTATTCAGCTAGCTACAGCTAGATGTAAAAATAAGAACACGTTTTAATATCGTTAAGTATTGAATCTGTAAACAATGAAATAATGAGAAATGTTGTAGACAGCGTTCCCAATTATAACATCTTTTTTTAGTATAAGTCCAATTTGTGAATTTATAGGTAAGAAGGTAGCATTGTATCTTAATAACATCTAATTTCTGATTATTTTCATGTCTGTCTATCAGTAGCGAAAGGTGGAGGTAGGCTGCTTAAATCCGAGATAAATAGTGCACACTAAACTTTGTCAGAGTACAAATTGCAGATAGTGCAGGCTAGTTTTTAAAATTCAACGAAATCCTGCCTAAAGCAAACCATCATAGATAATAATCAAAAAATATTTGTGTATCTATAAAATATTTTTTATCTATTATGGTTTGGTATAGGGCCAAAAGTGTTTCCCAACCTTATTTGTGCCATGCCCCACTTCTACGCTTCAAAAATCTCCATGCCCCCTATCAAATTTTTATAGTTACCTAACAAGAGAATAATGAATGTATTGTTGATCTTTTTTCAAATTTCTCTTTCATATTCCTGCCATTTTCAGTGAAAATAATAAGGAAAAGTACAAAATTTAACAGTACTGCCGTCTTTTTCTCGGAAAGTCAGGGTTGCAATATCAAAAAAAATATTTGGAAAATGCGTTTTTCAACAAAAAATATGTAACATATAATAATGATTTGCACAGTCCCCCTCAAAACATTCAACTTGACCCCCAGTGGGGCGTACGCCCCATGTTGGGAAACACTGGTTTAGGCGTAACATGTATTTTAAAAACCTAACCAACACCATTTGCAATTTATGCTGGCTGATGATTACTGACAAAGTGAACACTATTTTTGTCAGATCTCCAAAGTCTACCTCCACTCTTCGCCACTGTTGTCTTTATAACACGTCGCACTTTAGATTTTTCTTCAACACATCTGCAATATTACATTATAGCAGCCATGGGCTAACTACGCGCCCCGCGAGTTATATTTCTACAAAAAATATTGTGAGAAACACCAGAATTTAGAAATGTATTATATTCCAGAATTATCAGTAGGTATTTGCTAGCTATAAAACATCAATTCAGGAAATGTGTTGAAAATAGTTTGTTTACCATTTTTTTTTTATAAAAAACAATTGCCCGGGCCTGCATTATAGGAAAAATTGGTTGTAGACTATTTTCAACTTGAGGAACAAGAAATCTATTTATTATCTAGTACTAGCTGAAGTACCTGGCTTCGCACAGGGTCGCTTCGTCGTTATATTTATCTGTGTAATATAATATGGCAATATGAAAATAATTCTAATAGGAGTAAAGGTCAAACAAAAGACACTAAATTAAAATCGAATCCAAAATATGCAAACGTTATTAATGTTATTAATATGTAGTAAAAAAAATCTAAATTGGATGGAACAAACAAACTTTGTATTTTATATAATACTATTTTAGAAACCTTCGTAGGTGTGCGCACAACAACTGACAAAAATTTCATCGCAATCAGATGAATGGTATAGGAACGCATACGAATAGAAGAAGAAGATGATTTTCTAATTCAGAAATCTTTGTGGGAATGCGCACGACAACTCACCAAAGTTTCATTGCAATTGGATTAATGGTATAGGAACGCATACGAATAGTAGAATATAGAATAAAAGAAGAAGAAGATGGTTGTACTAATTCAGAAACCTTTGCGGGTGTTACCACAACAACTGACAAAGCTTTCATCGCAATTGGATGAATGGTATAGGAACCATACAAATAAAAGAAGATATACTGAAGAAGAAGAAGAAGACGATGGTTTTTCTAATTTAGAAACCTTTGCGGGGGTGCGTACAATAACTGATGAAAGTTTCGTCACAATCGGATGAATGGTAGGAACCATACGAATAAAAGAAAATAGAATGAAGAAGAAGATGATGATTTTTTTCTAATTCAGAAACCTTCGCGGGTGTGCATACAACCACTTACCAAAATTTCATCGCAATCGGATGAATGGTATAGGAACGCATACGGGACAGATAGAGAGACAGACAGACATTCATTTTTATATATTATAAGATATAGTCTATACTCTTCGCGCAAGTGCAAGCAATAAGTTCACAAAGTTTTATCGCAATCGGATGAACGGTATGGCAGTGCATAAAAAACGAACAAACAAATAAACAAATATTGATTTTTATATATTAGATTATTAAAGTGGTACAAAATGATTTCTCATATTTTGAAAGGTTTTTTTTAAGAGGTAACATGGTCAAATCACCTGTTTCTATTTTTCTATATTAAATTTATAATGTGAAAACCGAATATTTTCATAACTGAAAAATCTGTTAGCAACAAAGTTTTTGCAATGACACCACTTTTCAACCTACAGGCTCAATTTAAGGTCTCCATGTGTTCCTTACTACTGTTTAACGTGTATCAGCCATTATTATTTTAGGCCGACTCGAGAAGACGGATTAATTTGTATGAGGGTTGTCGATTCTTAGAAAATACTACCGTATTGCTATCTCTACAATCGATCGGCCTACTAAATATATTTTTTTATTTCGATACAAATTATGATTTGAGGTTAATCGAATTTTACATACTTGCAGAGAACCATACACTGATCTCCATCCATATTCGTAGTGCACGGGCATCGTATTGTTGAATCATCACAGTTAGATTCTATAAAATAAAATCATAAGTATAGATTATAAATTTAATATGAGTGATATAATATTCTTCGCAAAATGCTTAATTTTGATTGAAAAATAGTACAAACCGTGATTTGGTGTAGAAAGTGCTATCCCACTAAAATTTATTTGAAGATCATTTCCCGAGTTTCCGTCTACTACGGTATTTTGGCTGCATCTCTCTTCATCTTGAGAAGCCTTTAAAGGTAAAACAATATAATATTATTATCATCATAACGTTGAAAGGGTGTGATCGTTGGTACAGTGTTGACTTTCTTTGACGCATATGACGCAATCAATTCATAAAAAGGTTTATATGGAGACCTCGAAACAGATCAAACCTGTTTTACAATTATTAAATTATAACGAAATCTTAAAAATATGCATACTTCTCAAAAATTGAATAGGTATAAAATATTATCCAAAATCTCTTCAACTAATATCAAAAGGGAGTAAAAAGTAGACTGTTTGTAATGTCCAAGGACCGCAAGAAATGAACCGAGATGGATTTTCACCCTCAGTGATTTTGACAGCAAATTGCTGGGCTGCACCACCTTTTTTATAATAACTTTTTCAATCATAAGCACTCGACCTCAAAGTCGTGAGATTGAATCTTGTGGCTGGGTCAAATTCAATGTAATAATTTTTTTCAGTTACATGTGTGTTTGGATGTAGGGAATGGATTCAATTGGTCGAGCGAATGGTTGATTACTAATCGTCATTAAAGTATACCAATTGAAAGTTATACATTGCACAATTCATAATATGTAATGCATTCTATTCATTTGTAGCAGCCACCCAGATGTCCATAATCTAGTTGGCGATTCCGAATCGTTCTATTCCTGGTTCTGATAATCTGATAATAGATGTTAAATACAGAGTACATATTATTACCATTTCAGAGCGGATTCCTTCTTCGTTGAATTCTCTAATGTCCGAATTGCTCCCTTCTACGCGGGCGTTAGGCTTAGTGTGGGCGCAGAACTTCATTTTATGGTAAGGTGTTTTAACGGTCCCAATAATATAATTGGAGAAGCCGTCCCACTGTGGCATGTGCAATGTTGATGAGAAATACTCCGGTTGATAGTCTGCTGGTGTCACTGAAAATTGACAAGTCTGTGTTGTATATGGTATTGAAGGTGAATTATTTGTTTATTAAAACTCCTCATCGCCAATATAATATTTAATAAAAAATTATCACACTGTTTTAATCGTGTGGTGAGGGAAAATGACTCAGAAAAAATTA
The DNA here is from genome assembly GCF_057557595.1 of Rhyacophila brunnea. Lineage (NCBI taxonomy): Eukaryota > Metazoa > Arthropoda > Insecta > Trichoptera > Rhyacophilidae > Rhyacophila > Rhyacophila brunnea. The sequence goes on along the minus strand of NW_028233350.1, from coordinate 37,988,540 downwards.
AGGCGATAGTAACAAAATACGTTCCCAATCCAAGTAATACACAATGCAAAAGCCCTTTTATTGTCATAAGTTTGACTATGGATAGGCCCTAATGTTATAGGGCAGTTAAATATGACGCCCACGATGACCGAGTGGCTATGCGTCAGGCTTATAATGTTGTAGAAAATACACATGTTGTTTTTCAATGTGTGTTTGGACCCAGAGTATAGACGTAATAGGTTGAGCAGGTGGGTAATACCAATTTCTCGTAAAAGTAAATATCTGTGGAGTCCCATAATATGGATCTTCTTAGGATCGAACATGACAAAAAAAAAACTATGTACCCAGCCTAAGTTCGGTATTTTTATATCAACAGATCTATTCCAATGTAATTCGAATTCCGAAAACATAATAAATAATTGTGATAAACATACTATGATGTATTCCAAGCGTTATGTATCTTGGGGTTATGAAAGGTCAAAAATAACATTAAATTTGTCAACAGTGTCTTGGTACTGTCCGACAAGAAGATCTAGGCAATAACCGGAAGTCACTGGAGTCACTGGACAACTCGTCGATAGCCGGAAGTCGTTGCAGTCGAAGTGCGGTTAAAAGTAACCCAAAGATTTGACTAATAATACTGCGTTATAATTAATTAAGATAATTAAAATGTGTTATGGTGTTACACCCACGGTGGCCGAGCGGTTTTTCAATTTGTGTGTGTCAGGGTATGGACCTAATAGGTTGAGCAAGTGGCTGACATCCATTTCTCGAAAAAACAAAATCTGTTAATACAAACCTCTACTCTGTGGAGGCCCATATGATCCTATTAGGATCGGACATAGTCGGGAAAAAAAATGGTGTTACATCGTTTGAGCAGATCTGCCTTAGTAAATAAGCCTCAGAGTAGAAAGTGTAAAGTTTGATATTTTATGTGGATTTATTTTGTGAAAGTTTTACTCGTATCAAATAACTTACCGTCATCGTGATAAAGGAGATGCATGACCATGTCGTATTCTTCAGGTAATGGCTCCATAGAATGAAAAACAAAAGCCGAGGCTTTGAGAAGTTGCTCCATTGAATCCATAACAGTACTGTTGAAAACAGCCCGTTGTGAACTAAAAAAAACTCAATGGTGAAATTATTGTATCCTTGATTGTATATATAGGTAAGAAGTAGGTACGAGTAACAAGAAAAAATACTGCATTTATATGGGTATAGTAACCTGTTCCTTCCGTTGGATTCAATTATGACTTCATCTTTGCCATATTTATAACTGATCGAGTAAGACTCAACGATCGTTTCTGGAGAATTTTCATCTACATAAATGCTTAGTGACAATTGTTTTAGCTGAAAATAACATAATATATTATTATTTTTGTTAACTATATAATATCACTCTTAAATGGGCTCCAGGCTAATACATATCGGAGGCCCAAAAATAATGAAAAGTGTCTAATTAACAAGATCATTTTGATTGTGCGTTAGGATTGGGAGCCCTGGTATATAGCCCCATTATCCCTATAGTAAATCAAAGCCCGGTAAAGCCTGCTTCGAAAGACAATGCCATTGGATTGATATATTTTGTTGGTTGCCAATCGGATCAGAACTTGAGTGTAATAACACTCACATAAGCCCGTTGTGAAGGATTAACATAATTATCAGTGTGTTGAACTTCGAATTGTTGGGTCACAGATTCGAATCCCACTTGCTGGGTGAAAATAAAATTGACAATCAATTCAAACAGCCAACTTCCATTCGATAATAAACAAAATCTCAATATTAGTAAGATAATATAATAATAAATTAATGAAAATTTGTAATAATCACTTTTTAATTAACTATTTCTTTTATTCAACAAATAATTCACAAGATTTATGAATGTACCATTCTAATTATTGAACATACATAATCGAAGAGCGCTGATGAGCAGGTATTAAAAAGGCCAATAGTAAAAATTTGTCACAATTAGTACGTCGCCTTATAGCATAGAGGATAATGCGCAGACGGGGCATAAACCCAAGAGATGCTGGTTCGATTCCAGCCATGTGGCTGACTTTTTTCAAAAAGATTTTTTCTATTGATTATAATACATTTTCTCAGAAGTGTTTTTCAAAATTATCTATGTTCAATAATCACTTTTATTGAAATGCAGATATTGTTCATTTTTCAATTACATACATATTATAATATACATATATTATACCATATAATATACAGATACCTTCAGATACGTTATCAGAATAGAACAACAATGCCAATAATGATGCAGATTTCCAGTAATGAGCCTTTATGCAATTTAAGCAAAGTTAATTTATCAACATTAATATTTGTATTTATCTGTGTGCGGAAGAATAAAAATTTTATAAACGGACACAGATTTTTATAAGCAGGGACGTTTTGACCAACCCGTGTAATGTAATATTATAAGTGATGATGATCCATAATTTCAATGTCAAAATAAATTATTATGAAATCTGTACAGTGATATAGACGCGTCAATCAATATGACAACAATTCTGTAAAGATATGATTACAGATTTTCAATGATGACACAAAATTTTTAAGAACTAAGTCGATTATGAGGGCACTTAATTTCACATTAGGCACATTACGACAGCTAGACATTATCACAAGTTGCAAGAAGTCGCAGGTTTGATGCTCGATGCAGGGACGGATTAGACGTGAGGCAATTAGGTGTGGCATCTATCAGAGTATAAAGGGTATAGTCTCAGGGCTACAATACTAAAGAGAAGGGGTATTGTTCGGCTATATGAAGCCGTTATCTTTGCGTATGACACACAGTGAGCGTAGAACAGGAGTGATGAACCTGCGGCCTTTTGGGTCTCAAGTGCGGCATTTTGACTGAATCCAAATTTTACAAAATAAATCCTGGTATTATTAATAACTTTTTATTTATTAGGTATAAAAAAATGTTATCTATTATATTAAAAAAATTATATCATTTTAGTGCGTTTTTACATATAAATTTATAATATAATAAAATGCAGTGGAGTATCAAAGGAGTGAATGCGCAAGCACCGGGATAAAGAGCGTTCTTTACCCGTGACACGCCCGCTGTCATTTTTTTACGTACGTCGAATATGTACAAATAGAAATATGTGAAAACTACTTAGTAAATCCGTCAGGTTACATATTATTTATGCAGAAGGACGACATCGCAACGGCATGGATTAGCAGTGTGCGTTTATCTCCTTCTCTGTATTAGCAAATGCAGAGTTGCTGTTATTGACGCATTAATTATTGTAGAATACCTACAATGAAAGGTTTGCCGATTTTGAGACTCATGAAATTGCACTGAAATTAGCATTTGTTGATACTAGTTGATGTCATCAAGGCACCTAAAGAGCTACAGATGGAATTTATTGAACTCTCAGTAGATGATATTTGCAGATTTGTCATTGTTTGATGCTAAGAAAGATTCAATTGAAATATGGAAAAATGCCGCCATCGGCAACATGCTCGTAAAATGTTTTCCTGCTTTTCAACCACATATTGCTGTGAATCTACATTCTCCTATCTAACTCTAATCAAGACACGACTAAGTTCACAATTATTGACAGATACCCATTTAGAAGATCTACTGAAACTGCGGACCTCTATACTGCAACCAAATATTCCAATGCTTTCCAAGAAAAAGCAGACACAACCCAGTCATTAAAAGCTGTCAAATTAATAAATAGTTTTCATTAATTTGAAATACTTATTATATCCGTGTATATATATTTATAAATTATAATGTATGTATACATTTTATTAAAGGATAAACCCGTAAATAAATAAATTAATAAATTTCATTGTTCTCCTTCATTTACAAAATAATGTACATTATCTCTCAATTTACGTGGTTCACTTTTATGCGGCCGGGTTGAGCCACCGGCGGCAGCCACTAAAATTGAATTTATTCGTCTCGCAGGTAGACTGAGAGGTGCCGGCGTTTCTGTCTAGTGTGCACAAGCGTTCATCCACTAGTGTTGACCGCTAGCAGCGAGCACCGGTCTCTGCCACAGCTTGAGCCACGTGTTGAGTGCCTGGTGTGCGGTCGCATTCGGTGGCTATTAGAGGTGAGTTGGAAATACTGTCACAAGTTTGTGTACTTAAGTTTCGGATGAAACTACCCATACTAAGTATTTGTTGCCCAATAAACTTGTTTCAAGAAACTTGAAACGTATTAGATGTTCGAATTCGAACGCATTCGATAATATCTGCGCTGTGGCTATTCAGCGCTATTGATATTAAATGCGCGCGAGCGAGATATCATGATACACGTATGTCTAGCAGTGATATTATACTCAACTGTCATTGTTCTCCCTTTCTCCTCTGTTGTAAAGTTGGCATAGTGAAGGACAGAAATGGTCACGTGTTCGTTTTATAGGATACTTTTGAGTTCGCCTTAGGGTTTTAGGTTTAAGAGTTTTTGGTTTTTGGTTTTAGTTGAGTATGAAACTTTATCGAGTCCAGGAGTTCGACGCATGGTATGAGATCTCGCCGATCGCTAGCTAGTTCGTAGTCTTGCCACGTATGAAATCATTGCCTCGGCGTCGCGACTCGCGTATGTTTAGTATGCGACGGGCTTTAATTTTAGTTTTAGTTGAGTAAGACATTTACATCGAATTGACGTCAGTCGCAAGCCGGAATAACGGAGTTCTGATAACGCTAACTGACTACGCGTTTATCTGGTTTCGTCACGTCAAGTTTCTCGATTTTTTAGTGTTATAATTGTAATTTGTAAACATAAACTGAATTCAAATTATATGCGTGATTGTATAAATGGATAACTACTGAAACATGAGTGACTAGCGCCACAGTTCCAGCTGTACCTGTCTCGAAAATGGGACATTTCAAAAAGCCGACGTATTTTTAACGATTCTATTAAAGCTGATATTTCAAATACTAGTAAGTATTTTGGAACAAGTTTAGATACCAAGTATTTTTTTATACTGGTAGTAAGTATACTTAGTCTTCAAAATCGACCAGTTTTCCCACCTCTAGTGGCTATGTGTCCAAAGCCTTCTTACTCTAATGCATATTGCAGAGATTATAATATGCGTGCCAAATGCTTTATCACTCACACTTATGGTTAGTTTACGTTCAGGCCTTGGTTATAGTCAACCACATGTTATGTATATGGATGTATTGCAACGTATTGCAATCCGTCTCTGCATTGAACATTAAACCTGCAAATTGAGGTAGAGTCTAGCAATCATAATGTGCAGAGAGCCGTAGAGTGGAATAAATGATATTTTTTTAGTTCACACAACATAAACTTCTAGTTAATAATAATAGATGAAGATCTAGTTATAGTGCCGCAGTTGACCACATGACCATTTACCATTTTTTATGACGGAAACAGTTTATTCCATTTAGACAATTAGGTATATTAAATACCTTTTTCTGTCAGAGCAGATGCTTTTCGATCCAATAATAATTGTTAATTTAAAGTTTGATATTTTCATACATTTCGATGCATCATTAGCACACACTAAGGTTGTGTTAGGTTAGATTAGGTTGGGGTAGATTAGGTTAGGTTGGGTTTGGTCTAAAAAGAAAGTTATAAAATGCGGTCAATAGCGGCACCATTACATAAAAGATCTTAGTATGATTCCAGACCCAATGGTCATAACGAAGTTAGAAAGTAAATAATAGTCACTCACATATTTCTTGTTTAATGCATCGAAGGCTGATAATATCCATTGATAAAACATATTGGCTTCATCGCAAGGTGAATTCTGTTGCAAAACTGGGATCGCAAACATCTTGGATATTTGGTGTACAGCATAACATTGTACGGGAAAGATTTCTCTCGATATGGTTATGTTACTCAATATTATAATACCCAACTTTTGCATTACCTCCGCTGAAGTCAACGTTTCAGTGGACGTTGTCCACATTATTTTCTGCCAAGTCTTCTATTGATGAAAACATAATAAAAAGTTATCCTATTCAAAGTGAGTTATGTAGGTAACTTCATACCAGTGGTGAGGGGTGGAGGTAAGCTGTTAAGATTCAACATAAATAGTGCACACTAAACTCTGTCAGTCATACTTATTTAGTTTTATTGAACTAAGAACAGTTTGCAGAACACTATCAATTATATAGTATATTTTCTTCTTCTTTTTGTGAGGGTAATATTTGTTGTAATGTAAAAGTCATGTTGTGAATGTCTTGAATTTAGATTTGTTATGTCCACAATGTTTTGTATTATTAAATAAATAAATAAATTATTATTCCAAGTAAACAAATACGTTTGACTGACAAAGTTTAGTGTGTACACCATTTGTGTTGGATATTAACAGCATACCTCCACTCTTCACCACTTTTTCATACCCTGCCTATTATAATAGTCATTCAAATTTTGGAATATTAATTTCAACAATCAAATTAGAACAATTTGAGCATTTCTTAAAAATGCTTCAAATTTGATGAAATAATATTTTTTTCAATAAATTCAAATAATTTCATTCCTAATTTTTACGCCATTTTGAAAATGAAAATGGAAAATGCGAAAATATTTTTTCGTAGGTATCTAAGACGAATATTATTATTTTCACTGTCTTTATGACAAATAAAATGTTGAAACAGTAGTTTTATGATAAATCTCGTAAATAATTCATTATTTGTGAGGTTTTCAAATGGAAATGAGATTTTCTTTTTAAAAAAACTTTTTCAAAAAAATAATATATTTTGATCGACCATAAGAGTGATATTTACAGATCACGGTTAAAATAAAACGGATGAAAAGTATTTATAATAACTAACCTCTATAATGAGACTCCTTTCCTTCATGACTGTGGACATTTTTACAATTATTTGCGACAAAAAGACAAAATGTTATAAGCAGCCAACTTCTTCACCCACCCTTTCGCGCTAATTCGCTTCTTTGATTTTCCTATACAAAAAGTTTTCTGAAAACATTTTTAAGGCTATACAATTCAAACGTTTGACAGCTAGCTAAAATAACCTCCAAATAATTACCATTTACGTATGTCAATAATGAATTCAAAAACATGTTATTATTCTGAATTTCATACATACTATGCACAATAACATTATTTAATGATTAATTATAGTCTCTAACCATGGTAATAATACTTATTTATCATGATTTTTACCGTGTAGAAATACTGAAATTTTACTACAAGGAATACTCGAACCAAAAGTAAAAATTAATATTTTATTTGTAAAAATGTTTTTTGTTTGTATATTGCTATTGGTTATAGTAAATATTTTTTAATAGCATTATTTGGTTGGAGTTTTGTTATCAATATGTTATAATATCATTATAACTAATTAATATAGATGCATGTTTTAGGAGTGATAAAAAATTCAATGGTGATTGAATTAATGATGACTGCTACTAATTCGTTCTATAAACCCCCCATCGGAAAATACTTGTCATGTAATATTATTGATATTTTTAATTGCACGACAGTGATACTCTTTGAAATAATGTTCAGTTGGTACACCCAATTTTATAATATCGTAAAATTTATAATGTAGGTACCTACCCTTTGAAACCGTCATAAGGTATATTATTTTAATGCGCATATCTCAATAGTCATGGGAAGAACCCCATTTGCTCATGACCTAGGTACTCAATTAAAAAAATCACTAGGTACTTACATAAATTAGTTTTTGCTCCAGCGATCAACAAGAGTTCGTTTATGAAGCAGTGGGTCTCAAGTTCGAAACCCTGGTCAGGAAAATTCACAAGCTATTCAGTGTGTTTGGATCCAAAGCATGAACGGAATAGGTTGTGCATGTCGCTAACATTAATTTCACATTAAAAAAATCTGTTAAGAAACATCTTCAGGAGACAAAGATAGACCAATAAAAAAAAACAAATTTGATGATTGTGAAAAACTATATTTTTTGGATTTTCATTTTTATCCAATGTAAGTTCTACACCTAATAAGCCGGCTCACACATCTAAACTCATTTAGTCTGTAACACAGCCATAAATTAAACCTTGTAGGCATGTCGCATTCATGTTGCATAGTCGGCCGCGCACACAGGCGCCTAGCAACAGTGACATGCGCAACCTCTCAAAATGTTGCACAAAAATGCCATTAGATGCCGAAACAGTGATTATTATTTATTGATATTTCCCATTACTTGTGAAAATGATATTTTGGTCTTCATTTGAGTACTCGTACAGCACTCGAAATGGAAAAGTTTACGGACCGGAGCACTTGACAAATTTCTGAGATCTGAAAGATATTGACATAGTTATCAGCTTTTTGTCTATTTTATAAAAATAAGTGTTAGATTTTTTATTATATGGCATAACTAGCTCAGACAGTCAATTTTTTTTTCCACGAGACAGCAATAATTTTATCGATTTCACGAACCAGAACAGCGCTCCGGCCATTTCGAGCCCTGTACGTGTAGCACTCACTGTAAAACTATTCTCCAACTGCCGTAAGAGGGTCTACACTTCTGTGTAAAAGGTAAAGCACGGGGAGTACAATCTTCTCTTTCACTTACAACTGCGGCAGGCCGTGAGTGTTACAATACGAGCTGCTGATACGATGAGGTCACGCAGACTTCTTCATGGTTAATTTGAAAACGACTTTCACGTATGGTGATTAAGAAAATAAAAATAGTTAATGTTTCTCCTTCAAAATGTCAATGAAATCATATTTTATTATAACGGAGTACTGGTAGATGTTTTTTTAAATTTTCTTAACTCAATTCCAATGGTCAGTCTGCTGACCACAAATCTAAACCAGTTATGGGCAACCCACGGGATGAATTTCTGTAGCCTAGCATGTATGACACAAATTTATAGGTTAGGTAAGATAATAAAAGTGTCCAAACTAACTGCACTGTGTGAGAAAATTTGTTTGTTACTTTGATGACGATGGGTTGCCTGATATAGTTATGAAGGGCTATAATATATAGTCTAAAAGGCTCACGGTGCATTTTGCAGAATCCCACTCAACATTTCCGTGCTATATATTATAAATTCTTGGGGATACTATAAATTTGAAAATATGTATAGAATTCAGAAAATTGATATTCGACAGTTTGATGAAGTGAGTCCTTTTTTCTTAGAAAGAACTTCATTTGTAAAATAAAACTCAAAAGTTATGTCACTCTTCACTGAATTAAACGAACAAATTAGCACTGCCCATTTATCTTACCTAACTTATAGTAAACTTCTTATTCTTACCTTTCTTCTAGTGTGAGGTCTTCAGCAATGGTGTAGTGGTGAAGTGAGTGCCGGAGCGCTGTGACCTGAAACTTCTATTCAGGGCAACGTGAACTTTTCTAATATTTCTCATTCAAAATATCAGTGGCACAGAACTTGATATCTTATCTTGTTGTTTTATTTTAAACATGGGAAAGTGAAAAGTAAATTATGTTCATATTATATATATATATATAGATTTAGACTGCACACATAGTATGATTACCACTTAGACCAGGGTTCCCGGCAACATATACCTAACCGAAATTTTTTTTATTTTTTTTTTTAAACGGTACATGTTCAAACACGCGCGTTAACATCATTTTACTCCTTACTTCAATTATAGTTTGTCAATTTATGGCTACGACCGTATATTGTAGCTTATTCACTGGGGAATGCCAAAAGAAATGGCGTATTTCAAAAAAACACTACCTTATTCTTAGGTCAATAATTATTATAAAGCAATCATTATTCGTCGGATATTTATCACACTTGAATGGTCAAAGACATAGCTTATAATTAGTATCTTTAGAATTATCTTCAAATGTGTTAATCTTGCCCATTTTTTGAATAATAAAATGCCTAATTCTTGTCAAATTTGGGATCACAGAGATTATCAATATAATTTTTTATCGTAGATATTTCACTATAATAATGTCGACATAAATTATACTAATGGTTTTATAAATGCGTTTAAAAATTAATAAATGTAAAAAATCTTAACACCACTGCACATGTATGTACTAAAATATGACTATATTGTAAAACATTAGAGCGAGAGATTTAAAAGAATACTATTTTATGTAATAAAAATACTTTTTGCAGTCATAAAATGTTAAAAATAAATATAAAGGATAATAAGGCTTCAAAAATATATAAAAAGATTATCTACAACGTTTAAGGAATGTCCAGGATCATGCTTTGAAAAATGCAATAAAAGCTCCATTTTGACCTACGCTGAGCATGTCCCCCCTAAAAATAATGTAAATTACCTTCCTTGCATTTCTTTGGAGAGTTTCTGTATGTTTGGTATGTAACTTGTTTTTAATTTCAGGCGCGACTCCAAATTCTCATCGGTTATTTGGCTTCTCTAAATGCTCTTTATATTGTTCATGTTTGAAAATGATTGTTCACATGTATATTATGTAGACTCGAATATGAACTATTCCATGTATTAAAAATCGTAGTATCTACCTTATGACGATCTTTTAGAGCACTCCACTTGTGTTGTGAAATTAAATTGCATTTTTCTCTCTCCAAATCCTCAATTTTGGTGGGAGACCTACAAATTTGGAGCTCCATAACTATTTGCTTGTTAAATCCACCAATAAAATTGTATTTCAAAAGTGCTTGTGTCAATATCAAATAGAGAAATATTTGAGTTGTCGACTTTTGCAATGGGCAGATTTAAAACAACAACAATCAGACCTTTGTGCATCAACCATCACGGAGGGAAAATTAGTCCCGCGATAATGTCATTATAAATAATATAATAAGTGTACAAATTAATGATAAAAAATAAAAGAGCCAAAGAGCCGCATGTAGCTCGCGAGCCGCGGTTTGCCGACCCCTGACCTAGTGCATCACCAAATTTTTTATTGCATACAGGCGGTTCTCACCTTTCGTACGTAATTGGTTCCTGAAAACGTAACGAGGCGTATTAGCAATCTGGTATTTTATCTGCACTTGCAGCTTCTCCAGTGAATTTAATATTATGTAGAGAATACCTCATTTTAAATTTGTCGAAACAGCGTTTACTTGCTTGAACTCCATGTCAGAATTTTCTTTTAATCAAGTCTTTTACTCTCCATGCAAACTAAGAGCTTTAGCTTCAATAATTGAAAAAGGGACACCTTTTTACATTTACACATTATGCCGTGTCTTTTGGAAACAATATTTTAAGATATAATTCCACAATTTTGAACATATTCCTTAAATATATTATATAAAAATATATAAGCAAAAGATTCACCGCTTTCAGAATGCCTAATTATATCCATCTTTATCTCAAGCGTATGAAGTTTGTGAGTCCTTCCTTAATTTCTTTTTGTCCGTATCAACATTGCAGTTTCTCCGTTTTTCACTCATGTTTATAAATTGACTGCCGGTTAGACGGACATCTATCTACTTCTACAGGGCCAATGGTATTGGTACTAATACGTAGCAGAAACCAACAAAATCATACATAGGTTTCAAGTAATTTCATACATTAATCGCACACAACACATACAAACAAACATGTATTGTAAAAATCATATACACACAATGTCAAACCCAGTATTATACTATCACGTGACCTGAGGCTATTTGTATAAAGCCTAACAGGCCCTTTTGTATATGTATACATTTGTTCCGTGACCGAGTTGATGATTCTCTTGATAGCACAGTTTTCTAGAGTCCGATCACGGATGGCCATTACTTTTTTTTAGTATCCATTTTAGTGCCTGCTGCCTTTTTTACATGTAATATCTATTATAAAAAGGTAAAACATAATATTTTTTGTTCAGCAAAATATTTAAGATGAACAAAATTCAAACTCAAGTACCTACATACTGTAATTAAGGCTGTACTAGGACTTGCTTTTAGTTATTTACCACAGCCTACCTACCTTCAACAAGCACCCTTCACCACTGCTGTAGTTACATTTTAAGTGTTTTATTGAATTGCTTACTTTCACTCAGCGCCTGCATTTCTTGTGCTGTCTGAATATTTCCGCAGAATATTCTAATTCAACAGTTCACTAAATAGTATGACAGGAGTAAAACATCAATTACTGACTAGTTTGTGACTTCAATCACCAACCAGTCATGTCATCTCGGTGGGTGAAGACCTAATGGTTTAATGAAACTCAAAAAAAAGTTGGCTTAACCAATTATATTTTCTCTCCAAGATCGTCGCTTCTCATAAACGTTAAGTACAAAATAATTCAACTACAATATGTACACTTATACATTTTAAGAATTTTTACTATGTATTACAATATACCTATAATATTATGCATTACTGCAGTGCTTCCCAAACTTTGAGGTAAAACTGTTGGATACAAATTTTTTTGAAAATAAATAATATAATATAATGAAAATTCAATAACATTACATACATGACAAGAGTAGAAAACAAGTACATATTCATTTAAAAAAACATGAAAAATTTAACAAGTACATTATGTATATTCAATTGATTTTAATGTTTCATTATTTTTTATTGTGTTGGAAAATGTGTTACTTTTCACTCAGTAAATGCACAGTCACAAAGTTTGATAAGCACTGTATTATTCTACAGACTGATAATATCAACATCATAAATACTCTTGTTATTTGAACAATGCAGAATTCGTCAAGTTGAATCTTAACCTCACTTAATTAATGTCAGTGTTAAATTACATTCTCAGGGACACAATGCTACGGCTTATACGGCTGACTAATATTATTATAATCAAATAGAAAATTTATGTTCATCAACGTCTTGATCCCATGAACCATAATTAACAAAAAATATGTCAAAGTTTAACGGCCACACTGAGTGGAATTGCAGAAACAAAAAGATCATTGCATTTCTGCTATGTCACAGCACACTACTGCAGAGTGGAGCGCTTAAGGGCCAGATGCATAGATGTCGTTGTTAAGTTAACCTGACTGTCGGTAGATAAGCTTTATTTGAATGTCGCTATATGTGATCGAAAGTGTGGCAGCACCTAAAATTACTATTTAACATTAATTAAATATTGTTTAATTAACATACAATCATTGAAAATTTTTAATTAACATACAAAACTGCATATTATAGAATAAATTGAATTGCTCGATTTATTAATGGTAGGTATAGCAGATGACTGATCCTTGCATTTGAACAATGTTGGTTATTCAATATTCATATTCACAAATATTATCAATAGACAACTCGACAATTAAAAATGTATAGTATGCGTTTGTATAGATAATCGGTACACAATTTTGCTTTGTTGTAAACCCCAATGAACTAGGTAAATATTTTTTTCTGTCTACGATACATTAGATATATTGGTAGCTGTCATTTGAGTTTCTCCATTCTGCCATTAAGTATAGTGGCACTGGAACTTGGCTGCTTTTAGGTATTTGCATCTAACCCTACGACGCATGGTTACTGCATCTCTATTTGCCTCTGCCGCATGCTACAGACCGATGGCAGAAACTGCCAAACTTTTACAATAATTATAGATAGATCTTTATTCCTGGTGTTCGGTAATTCTGCAAATTCAAAGCTACTATAATTGGTAAAGTAGGCCGCACACCAAACAGAAGCAAATGCTTCAAGAAGCATTTAATGCGGCTAAATATCTGCGCGTGTTTACTCACACAGATTGAACATGCTCATTATTCACTGCTCGAAATTTGACAGTTATGATACAAATAAAAGACAATTTGGAGTTTAGTAAATAGTTGTTAGTAGATGTTCTCACCTTAGTATTATTAATGACCATTCTTCGGTAGAAATTGCATTTTCTGAAGCAAATATTTTGTTTTATAAAATTTGGTCCAATTAAACTTAACATTCTGAAACAATGTTCAGATATTCTATAAGAATAAAACTATATAATTGCCAACATTTTCATAACCACGATTATAAGAATGAATCCAATATTGTCATTTATATATATTCCGTATTGATTGACACATTAAAAAATCATCTTTCTCACATGACGACATTACAGCTACAAATGCTGTGCAAGTCTGGTGTACATGATTATACGGCAATGCAGTAATACATTTGCTGTCTGTGTCTTTGGTGTGCGGCTCCGGGAAGATGTTACGGCTTATTTCTATTCCGCACTGCTCAGTGCAACCAGACCCTTACGACCACGATATATAACATAAAAAAAATATATACAGAAGCGATATTTTGGCACTTTTAATAGAGATGTTATGTATGTCTGGTTTAATAAAATTTTCAGACGAAACCGAGCTATTAAGTTGAATAAAGACAACTAGAAGACCGAACCGAAGGGCGAGATAAAAATTCTATATAAACAACAGTAACAAAACGATTTACAGTTTTATGGAAAAAAACTGCTAAACCTGTCATAGATATAAAAATAAGTGACAGTTCACTTGAGTATTATAAAAAATTGATTTTCTAATATATTAATTTTATTTTTGAATTTACTGCATCGACGCACAGATATAAAATAGGCAATAACATGTAGCATGTAACAATAATAAAAGTGTAAAAGAAATATTTAATTCAATTCAAACAAAAATCGGCATCAGGTACCCAATATTTTCGTTTAGCAACGAAATCTTCCGGCCAATTTTTAAACTGAAGATCTTGAACATTATAAAATTGGGATAACATTTATTATAAAATATTGTAAAATGAAAGAAAAATATATTGCGAGTATTTACCCATTATTTTGTAACATAATATAAAAGTCATATCACATAAACGACGTAATCATCAAAATATTAATACTGCGTACGCAAATGTCATTTGTCATTAACTTTCAACAGATATGTACACAACTTAACAAACATAATTTCACATTATTTTATTTCACGAAAGCGTAGTTTTCCATCTGACGAGTGTCACATTCCCGATTCAGCAATTCCTTCATCATCTGAAATCACAAAAGCATAAAATAATTAGTGAATACAAAAAAAAATAAAGGGGTTTATAAAGCAGTTTAAATTATTTGTAAATGTAAATAATATTATTATGGAGATGTGTGGACAGGCTTCCATAATGAATCAATTATGTACTGCATATTAATGTGATTTTCAGGGGTTGATAAACATTAGATATTATACATAATAAAATATCTAGGTATCATAGCGGAAAAATTATGTGGTTGAAAAATGTAAGAAGTATTAAGAAATAATACTAATAATAATATTATTGCCATGCTTCAGAAGTCAGGAATCCATAAGCAAGCAAGGTAATTTATACATGAACATACATGGTTATGGCTGTAAATTTCACGAGTATGGTAACAAGAAGCATGCAACTAAAGCTAAGCAAATCCTAGTTAGGGCCATTCTACATTAGAAGGTGAAACATCGCGGGTTACCGGCTACCGACCGCCTCTTAATCCTTTCCACGCGGACGGTACACCCGTCTGTGCCCTCATTATTTGGCCATTCGATATAATTAGCATGTTATTTAAATGCGGTAATTAAATAGTCATTAAATGCTCCGCGGTCAACAAGTTAATTTTGATCTTAATCTGAGCGGGCAAAACACAAACACAGTGATACTGATCATGCGCAAGGCAATGGTATGACATGAACGGTACAGCAGGCAACTGTTTGATAACGCCAACCGACCGCCGCCCGAAAACCTCACCCCGCGGCCGGTAAAATATTCTTCTAGACTTGTTCATTATAAACACATGGTTCTGTTTGATGGCGCAGTTTGCCGGGTTTGGTTGCCGTTAATCAGCGGCATTTCTCCTGATTGTGTAGAATGGGTCTTAGCGTTTTTACATGCATTTGAAAAATATAATAAATTATTATACAAGCATGACAGAGTTAATATTTCAAATATTATTTTCATAGAATTTCTTATTAATGAAAGTTATACCATCTATATTAAAGGCAATAATTCCGATTACATTTAATAGTTTAAAATATATGTGCATCAGTGGCGAAGACTTGTTACTAAGCGATTATATAGCGCTTCCCTTAAAAAATACCAGACTCGGTAGCAAACAATTATTTAACCCTTTTACTCCCACGGGGCCGATATTTCGGCCCACCATACCTATGCGAAAACTCCATCTGGGCCGATCCATCGGCCGAAAGTTTGGAACCAAATTTACGATTTATTCCAAATTTTTTCCCGTCATATTTCGTCTCGTGTGGACGAATCATTGTATTCACTGTGTGTTGAGTGTGAGTAACATTTATTTTAGTGTCGGCTTTATTTATAATTATGTCATACCCTATTAACTCACAAGTCATAATTGCTCTGCTGTCGAACTTGAGACCAAAGAGGGTCATAAAAATAATAAAACATTATTTTTATGACCCATTTTAAATTCTGATATTTCTTTTAGTTGTTTTATGATTCATATATCACATTACAAAATGAAGTTTGTAATTTTTGAACTAACAATGGATGCCACTGTACTTTTCGTAAGATGGTGAAAAAATACATGAATATAAATATTATTATAAATGATTTAGTGCTTTGAGACTTATTTTTTGAAATTACTTCATTCCATATCAGTTAGTTGTCGATACTATATCGAATTCTCTTGCGATTTCGTGAATTGAATAATATTCTTGAATACCTTGGACACTATACGATTTTTTTTGATTACTTTATAAAAATTCTATTTCATAGATAAATAATAATTTGTTTATTTTTTTTTCTGTTACTACATAAGGATAGATTATATTATAAAATTTGATAAATCAATTATAAATAAAAAAATGTTGTCACACTTGTTTTGTTGTTCAAACATAGTTTTATCCGTTCATTTCTAAATAAATATTGATACATTATTTTTTTCTTTTGTTTTATTGATGTAAACTATCAATATTATTACTTATTATTGCTTTATACACCATTGAGAACACACAAAAAAAGTTTCAAATTTTTAAAACATGTGTAGAATTAGTTATTTAAAAAAAACTAAATCGACGATTTTTTGTCAAAAAACGCTTGGGAGTTTTCGCATATGCTAGGCTAAATCAGCTGGGAGTAAAAGAGTTAATATTTACCATGACCTGTAAAATTTATTCATTGGCATATTTAAATTAAGCACAGTAACATCTATCTAATCTCAATAGAATCTGGATTATTACAATCATAATTGATGACTTAAAAATATATGGAAGAAAATGGTGACATCATTAAAAAAATACTGAAGATGAAACAAAATTAAACTTCAAGCCCCCAAGTATGACTGTCGAGGTATGCACTGTTTTTTTGGTTGCCCATCGCTTACCTCCTTCTAACAGGTACACTTCGCCAATGGCATCCGATTAAATACAGTTTTTTGATTGTTAATTAATCGTTTTGATGAACACCAATTATTTTATAACTAATTAATTAACCATGATAAAATTAGATTTCAGTTCTTTAAAAATATTGTTATGTGTATATATGTGTTAGTCAAGTCATTTATTATGTAAAAATTTATATTTAATTTCAATTATCGATGCAAAGACATTCATACGATATAAAAAAAAGTTTTCAAGCCTAGAATTTTAGTGTTTACCGGACCCAGCACCAAAGCATGTGGACACAAACGCAGACAGCTCGATCACAATACAAGTGTGACGTGTCACGTGTCACGTCTGAAAAGAATCTTTTGCCATCATCTCTCCGTCTCTCCGGCCAGTTGGTTAGAGTCCACGCTCGTTGTGCTCGTGTCCACAGAATCCCCGTTCGATTTGCCTGGATTAGAAGATTACAACCTCACACCGATATACACGACATGGCAATAAGGCCAGATGACTATCACACAACATTAGGATCCATGATCCAAGCATCCATTGGATGATTTTGATTATTTCTTGATCCCTTCCCTCTTATATCACAAAATCTTTTACAACCCTGTCATATTTTAGACCCATTAAAGAATAGTTAAAAATTATCGATTTCAGAATTACAGAATATTTTATTATCAGAAAAAATGAGTTTATATTACATATCTACTTCCCCTTTGTCACAAATTATCACATTATATCATTTATGGACTTAGTCAGTGACGACATACTAAATAGTGCCGCGTTGAGAAATGCCAGTGACACTTGTCAAAATATTCAGATGTATTGTACGCGGATTTCAAGCAAATTTAGTGTTGTATTTTTTATTTATTAAGGAAACAAACAGTTACACATTGATTACAAAAATTTAAAATATAATAATGAAAAGTTATTGCAACCAGCAAAGTATCCATTTTATTTGAATTTGAATCGAAATTAAAGTTCTTTTTATCTTGCCTATAAAAGAACGCAATACAATTGTTAAACTGACTTGAATTTTGTATGCCATATTATACACTGAACCGTTTTGATAGGTGCCACATGGGTTTCTCAAGTCTGCTATTATTTGGTGTTAGCGACGTTTATGTTAATTTAACGGCGACATCTTTGCATCTGGCCCATAACCACTAGTAGTACATTTTTTAATATTAATGAAAGACAATCAACAGAAAGCGATAAGAAATGTTTTGATTGAAAGTTATTTTCATGAATGACAAAAACACAAGTCACCTGTGCTATGGTTGAACCTGATGTAATTAATTGATAATCATTCTTTTATTTTGTTAACTGTCAATTCATGGTGGAACTGCATTGTATTGTTGTTTTTATTTAATAAAACGTAATTTTTTTATAGTACTTATTCCAGTTTTAATTAATATATTAGGACCGGTTTCGTCCGCCTCAGTGGGACATTTTCAACTGAATACATTTTTTAAAACAATATTTATCAAACAAAATTTAAAGCGATAGAAATAATATAACAATAGGCACGGATAATTATTATGTCCCACTGAGGCGGACGAAACCGGTCCTAATATATTAATTAAAAGTGGAATAAGTACTATAAAAAAATTGCATTTTGATAATCATTCACCCAACCCACTGGGTTTTGGGCGCTGGATGAAATACACATTGAAGAATCATTTATTTGACCAGCAGCGGGATCAAACCCACGACCCAAGGCTTCGGACGGCTGCTCTGCCAACCAGACAAAAGTGGGTACTAATTTACCCGAGGACAATCGAATTTTTGTCAAATGTATACTATACAACTAAAACTCATTTTATTTAGAAAGCATATTTTTTATAAAATATACCCAATGAATTACAACAGGTTCAACAAAGTTAAAATTGAAATGATGATATTAAAACAATTTAACCATACACCTACAATGTTAATTACATAATGAAAGAAATTTACTGTTAATGATTATAATAATTAAAGAATTCTAAATAGTGAATACTAAATTACAAAGGACCCGTACAGAAACCAAATAACAGAAATTACTTTGAGGTTCATTGCTTATAGAAGTAAGAAGTTTTTACAAAAAATGTTTCAATTGACAACTGAGGATAAAGACGGCTCCAGATGATGCGTCAAAGCAGAACAATTTTTAATTTACTAACCGTTGTGACTAGACAGATCGTAATAGAAAATGTGGATAACGCTCGTGTTATTGAAATCTAATAAGCTTCAACGCATCGTGTGGAGTCATCTTTAGACTGCACAGTGAAACAAAGCAATATTGAAATGTCATAATTTTGACTTTGGTAACAGGTGCATGACAGTCTGACATCTCGGACTATGCTGTGAACTCTGTGATATTTATTGAGAGAGGAAGTGCAAGATGGCACATGACAAAGGAGATAATATAACCATGACCTTTATGAGTTATACAGTGATCGTTCTATTGTCTTGGAAATTGTTAAAGTGAAGATGACTTCCTTTGACCAGACAATGTCGCAAGAATAGAATACAACCAGAAATCTGAGATTGAAAGGGAAAAGGAGGGTTCTATTATGTCAACTAAAATGCTGTATATAACCAATAAATTATTCAGGACAGCAAAATGTAAAATAATGCAACCATTAGCTAGATGGATAGATTTATGTATTTTTTTTCTCAATGAAATTTACACAGGATCCCCCAGGGAACACAGAATTAATGGGAACTGAAATATCTAACGGGTGTGGAGTAACAGGCAACATATCTCGAGGGTGGGAAAATATGGGATAAACTTGACAATTCTAAGCTTGTCAACTGCTCTCAGTTTATGCACTTGCGCTCATTTGGTGTATTTAAAGGTTGCAACACACACTATTGCACGTCTATAATGTGTGTTTCATTTTCGTAGGACACTCACTCATTCAAAACCCTACACTTCAAAATGTAGAGTATTGGAGTATAGCCTATCTGAATTCTATTTTTATTAATCGGCTGTTCTGTGGGATCCCCCAATTTATAAAATGGTAGAGAAATGAGTAATTTACTATAATTATCGTCTGTCTGATTTGATTGATTTTCAGTTTAGAGGTCATGTATGTTTGTTTTATGGTGCTGAATACTAATTCAAAGTTGAACTTGAAATTTTGGATATATCTATCGTGGTCAAATAATCACGTGTTTTTTTTATTGAATTTGATTATTTTTTAAACCAGCATATATAAAAAGGCTTTACATATTATATCTTTTACAACTACAATGATTTATGGAAGGGCTTGTTAGACAATTTTATAAAAAACAAATCATTGCTGCTTCATTGCAAAAAAGTAAAGAGTGACTCTACATTCACAACTCATTTTATAAAAAACGAATCATTGCTGCTTCATTGCAAAAAAGTAAAGAGTGACTCTACATTCACAACTCATTTTATAAAAAACGAATCATTGCTGCTTCATTGCAAAAAAGTAAAGAGTGACTCTACATTCACAACTCATTTTATAAAAAACGAATCATTGCTGCTTCATTGCAAAAAAGTAAAGAGTGACTCTACATTCACAACTCATTTTTATACAGAAAATGGATATCTGACCTTATTTTCTGTGGAAACACAATATTTCAAGGGTAATGAGAGGAAACTGAAATACATAACGGGTGCAGAGAATCACGCAACCGGTATTGAGTGTGGAAGAATACGGGATAAGCTTAAACACGTGTCAAGAATACGTCATATGTTGAATACTGACAAGTGCTCTCGGTTTATGCAATGACGCTCATTTAATATCAGTGTATTTAAGGTTGCAACACAAACTATCGCACGTCTATAATGCGTCGTTCATTTTCGTAGGACACTCACACGTTCAAAACCCTGCGTCAAAATTTACTGGCTTATCGGAATTCTATTTATTAATCTGTTCTGTGGGTAATGCAATGGAGTAAACTTATGGTAGATAGAGAGAATAAGAGACACACAGTAGGTTTGCTCTCTAGGCGATAGGTGTATTTGTGATAATCGAAAATCTTTGCTTCACTGTGCACACAATCTCAGTTGACAAAAAAAAAACAATGACCATTAATAAAAAAAGTTTAAATCGCAAATAATACCTTCGAAAGATTGATTATGGTGAATCTGATGCGGAGGGGGAGATTGATTATTGTGAGTGATTTCCTGCCCTTCGAGGACGGCCAGCAGGCACTGGTGGATGCAGATGTACTGCTGCTCCGTCTGCACCATCCACACGCGTTCCTTCCGCATGTTGTACACGATTCCAAAGATATCTACGTACTCCGCCATGCCGGCAATCTGCTGAATTATCCTATCTAGAGTAATGAAGGTACCCGACCTGGAAAATATCACATTTATATACATTAACAATTATTAAATTTAATTTAATCAATCATGTTGAATTAATTCACTAATTAATTTATATCATACATTAACAACCATAAACAAGTTGTTTACATGAAGTAATATAATAATAGTACATATTATGCAGGTCACATCAGGATATTAGAGGGGGGAAGAGCAGCTGGCCCCGGCCTTACGATTTTAGGGTCCAAAATTTTATATTGTTTAAAAAAAATTGCATAACTAGGGACTGCAATACGGTATCCCAGTACTTCTTGATACCGAAATACCAGTTTTAAAAATCAGAATACTGATATTTTCGGTATTGAAAGTGGAAACAAAATGTATTAATTAACATAAAAGGTTATGCGATGTCTGGTTTACTTCCGTTCCTCTTCGACGTCCTTGGTGACCGGCAATGACATTCGGCGAAATACATTTGCATAGGTAGGTGCGTACTTCGGGTTTTTTTCATATATTTCACGAATACCGGTATTCAATAGGAAATACCAAAATACCGGTATTGGTTTTTCATTTGGTATTGCATAACTAGGGACTGCAATACGGTATCCCAGTACTTCTTGATACCGAAATACCAGTTTTAAAAATCAGAATACTGATATTTTCGGTATTGAAAGTGGAAACAAAATGTATTAATTAACATAAAAGGTTATGCGATGTCTGGTTTACTTCCGTTCCTCTTCGACGTCCTTGGTGACCGGCAATGACATTCGGCGAAATACATTTGCATAGGTAGGTGCGTACTTCGGGTTTTTTTCATATATTTCACGAATACCGGTATTCAATAGGAAATACCAAAATACCGGTATTGGTTTTTCATTTGGTATTGCAATCCCTAATAATAACAAATCTAATTGTTTTAAAAATATCGATTGACGCATAGTGGTAACTATTGCGCTTCGAATTTGTCTCAACCATGTCTGTGAGTGTACAAGAAGATCATTTAGCATACGTTTAGTAATCGTAAAAAGCTTTTGTTAAATAGTTTTTGTATCTAAATAAATAATATTAAATACAACAAAAACTAGCATTTTATAATGTCTTTCTTAGTTTTTAATTTTAAAGAGGGGCTTTGTGTTTTGACATAAGGGCCGTGGTTATATTATTATGTAATAGTAAGATTACCTTCCAACACCTGCGCTGCAATGTACAACGATAGGCCTCTGGTCAGGGCCCACCCTCTCTCGGAATGCACGGACGAAGCGAACTAGAGTTTGGGGAGGATTCGGAACACCAAAGTCGGGCCACGTTGTGAAATGGAAGTGTCTCATGACCCTCTGGGTTTCTCCCTGGAAGAAGACATTAATTATGAAGTAGATAGTCAAACTGACTACAATGAATTAACTGTTAAACAAACAACACTTTATATACCACGAAAATTGAGTAGAGGAGGAACGCAAAATACCAGTGATATATTTGATAAAAATTAAAAATTACAATTTAATATCGTCTCTGTTCTGGCAGAACACACAAACTGGAAAATACTAGTTTCGAGTAATTTGACTTTGAAGTTGTTAAAATGTTTGAAATAATGGTCTATCATGTGAGTTTATTAAGTAATCGTAAAAAGGATGACTTTAAAATAAAGACTGTTTATTTATTAAGAAGGTTTCCAGGCGGTAAAGTTTGAAATAATGAACATTTTGGTACTAACTCAGTATGTCATTTTTTCGAATTAGTGTCTTCTGCCAGAACAGACTAACTGGAGAATACTAGTTTTGAGTAATTTGACTTTGAAGTTGTTAAAATGTTTGAAATGGTCTATCATGTGAGTTTATTAAGTAATCGTAAAAAGGATGACTTTAAAATAAAGACTGTTTATTTATTAAGAAGGTTTCCAGACGGTAAAGTTTGAAATAAGGAACATTTTGGTATAACTAACTCAATATGTAATTTTTTCGAATTAGTGTCTTCTGCCAGAACAGTGACGATATATAATTTGAACCACCCAATATATTTTGATGAAATTTTAAATGTCTATTATCACTAATCTTTAAAATACACTTATTACTGGAATATACTGCCGTGATCGAATCCATATGCATAATTATTAAAGATACACACTTTCTTTTGTGATTTTTCTACTTGAGATGATAGTATACACTACTTAGTCATAGCTCCCAATTAATTGTCACCTCCGTAACTTGATACTTGATGATTACCGGGATTGTGTAGTGCTGCGGATTTGTCTACATAATATGAGAGATGCAATTGTTTTTGTGATTCGTTTGCATGAGACGATAGGATACACTAAAAGTCATGGTGCGAGGCCTGGAAGTGGTCGTATTTACCTTGCTGTTGTTTTAGAATGTCATCGTACTAAGAAAGTATTACATCTGCGCATCTATTCTATACACAAGACTGCTTTCGGCCGCTACGGCAGCTATCTAGGGTAGGTTTGTACCGAAGTATTAGCACTTATTGCAACAATTACAATAAGTTAGCTGTCTAAACAGTCAAAACTGTCTATCTCGTTCTAAAATTTAGCATAGCCAAGAGAGGTGCTGTTAAAACATAGCACTTATTGTAACAATTACAACTAACTTATTGTAATTGTTACAATAAGTGCTAATACTTCAATAAAAACCTACTGTAGATAGCTGCCGTAGCGGTTGAAACCAGTCTTGTGTATAGAATAGATGCGCTGGTTGGTACAGATATGACACTCCATGCACTAGCGAGGTTTGACAGATAAAAACATGTATGGGTACAATAAAACTTGCGTGAATCAAACCAAATAGAACGAATTTCTAAAATGACTGGCATCTGTGAAAAAAATACGAAACATATATTTATTTTATCATGAATCTATATTTCAAGGGTATGTTCAATCTGTTGATAAATTTTTAAAGTAAAAATCACACATCGAATTTATTTTATATGGTAAAGTTGCACACGTCCGAAGTGGTGTCCCTGGTAAGTTGTGTTCGGCTGCGACAGGAACTCTAAGCGATAGGTAATAATGATGGGTAAACAGAATAAAATTATAGTAAAACCTCGTTAATACGATTTCCATGGGACCGAAAATCGAAAAAAAATTCGAATTACGAAATATGAAATGTATGGGGGAAAATATAAAAATTTTGAAAAAAAAAATTTTTTTTTGATTTTCATTAATTTTGTTTCCGATCATAGATTATTGAATTGGGTCATAAAATGTCAGGATTATTTTTATTACCTTCATAAAATAAGTAATTTTTGATGTTTTAAGAAAAGTCTGTCACAATTTTCAGTGACTGGCTCATGAAATAGTGTACTTTATTACGATTTATTGAATATTTTTATATGCAAGGACTCCGAATTAAAGGTATGGTTTTATATGTAAATAATGTTCAAGGGACTTTTTTTTCGTGAAAATTTCGAATTACGGCAAATTTCGAATTATCAGTGTTCTTACTAACGAGGTTTTACTGTATTAATAATTATATTGCTTACCCTGCAGAGCATAAATTCGGTAATGCTCCAATCTTGGTAATGACTATCGTTTAATATTGTGACGGAGATGTCACCGTAGTACACAGGCCGAGTATCAAAAGGCCAGTAGTGGTCGCACTTCTCCCTTCCCTTCTCTATGCATCGGGTCAGCATAACAATCGCCCGAGAATTACTCTCCCAGCACATCCTCCAAAAGTCGTCCCGAGTCGAATGAAGTGGACCTTGGGTGACGATGAATTCACGTGGCGAATTATATCCCTGAAAGAAAAATATGAGACATTTTCTTTTAATATGAAACCACAATTCGCTGACTTCATTTCTCTCTTAAATTGTTACGAGAATAAAAAGTCAAAGACGTTAATTCGGTGGATAGACTATATTAATTAAATAAGCTGCAAATCATTTCATATTGCAGATTCACTTGTAGTGACCTTCACACTTGTGTCACAAACCTAGAAGAACTTTTTATACAATGGACCAGCACTATTTAGATGAACAATCATAAAAAATAGCAGTATGTGTTAGTAAGTAACAACCAGTTTATAAGAGAATGTTTCACTAATCTTTTTGGTTACACATCATTTACTTCACTCTAACGGCCATTTTTTTGCCACTGGTACGTAACTACATAATAAAGTGACTGTTTTTATTATAGATAACTTCTAAATATCTTATTTCATCATAATCTATGATTCAAACCGAATACTGCGGTGTCGAGAAAAGGCATATCTTTCTCTCAGTTGATGGAATCTTGCAGTTAAATCGATCTCACATCCGTAGATGAAAGGAGAAGACACGAAAAGAAGCATAAAGACACGATTGATCGTGTTTTATAAATGACTCACCGGCACATAGTTGGCGTTAATATAATCCGAGCCCTCTTCATCGTCGACAGGCTGCAGCTTGAAACGGGAGTGGTCGTATGGGAGGATGTTGGTGAAGCGATTCTTGGGACGGTTGCACGGCAAATCAGCCGCTGTGCACGCTTGCTCTCTTCCAACATGCTTGAGCTCTTCAAACTCTTCGCTGAATCTACACAAAAATCAAGAATAAAGTGTGGATAATGTAATCTAGAATGGATAACAGTCAAAGTAGAAAAAAACACATGGCAGTATGGCTGAATTGACACGTCTGACATATCAACATAACCTACAATTTTATTAGTCATGCCATTGCAATTGCAGCACAAAATGTAATCGCAGTAAAATAAATATTATGTTACTATTAGCTGCTACTAGCCACTCGATATTTGACAGCTCGCAGGGAACTATAAATTAAGAACATAATCATATCTCATAACAGTCAGATCTTGCATCTCAATTCTCAATATGTAAAATTGACATACTCTGTCACGCTCTACAAGTTAACACAGCCAAGAAGCTGTTAATACATTGGACGCTAAAGACGCGCCTTAGGTGGTCATTCGATATAATTAGCATGCTATTTAAATGTGGTAATTAAAAAGTAATTATCTAGTCAGCAGTCAATGTGTTAAAAGATAGCACTTTTTGACAGTTCAGACAGTTAACTTATTTACATAATTGACCGCCTGAATACGTAAAGTGATAAATTTGATTTATTTATCATAATTAGCTCTTTTTGGATATTAACTCTTTTACTCCCAGCTGATTTAGCCTAGCATATGCGAAAACTCCCAAGCGTTTTTTGACAAAAAATCGTCGATTTAGTTTTTTTTAAATATCTATTTCTACACATGTTTTAAAAATTTGAAACTTTTTTTGTGTGTTCTCAATGGTGTATAAAGCAATAATAAGTAATAATATTGATAGTTTACATCAATAAAACAAAAGAAAAAATAATGTATCAATATTTATTTAGAAATGAACGGATAAAACTATGTTTGAACAACAAAACAAGTGTGACAACATTTTTTTATTTATAATTGATTTATCAAATTTTATAATACAATCTATCCTTATGTAGTAACAGAAAAAAAAATAAACAAATTATTATTTATCTATGAAATAGAATTTTTATAAAGTAATCAAAAAAAATCGTATAGTGTCCAAGGTATTCAAGAATATTATTCAATTCACGAAATCGCAAGAGAATTCGATACAGTATCGACGACTAACTGATATGAGTGATATGGAATGAAGTAATTTCAAAAAATAAGTCTCAAAGCACTAAATCATTTATAATAATTTTATATTCATGTATTTTTTCACCATCTTACCAAAAGTACAGTGGCATCCATTGTTAGTTCAAAAATTACAAACTTCATTTTGTAATGTGATATATGAATCATAAAACAACTAAAAGAAATATCAGAATTTAAAATGTGTCATAAAAATAATGTTTTATTATTTTTATGACCCTCTTTGGTCTCAAGTTCGACAGCAGAGCAATTATGACTTGTGAGTTAATAGGGTGTGACATAATTATAAATAAAGGACACTAAAATAAATGTTACTCACACTCAACACACAGTGAATATAATGATTCGTCTACACGAGACGAAATATGACGGGAAAAAATTTGGAATAAATCGTAAATTTG
The DNA here is from genome assembly GCF_057557595.1 of Rhyacophila brunnea. Classification (NCBI taxonomy): domain Eukaryota; kingdom Metazoa; phylum Arthropoda; class Insecta; order Trichoptera; family Rhyacophilidae; genus Rhyacophila; species Rhyacophila brunnea. Next base: position 37,961,113 of record NW_028233350.1, on the reverse strand, counting down.
GTTCCAAACTTTCGGCCGATGGATCGGCCCAGATGGAGTTTTCGCATAGGTATGGTGGGCCGAAATATCGGCCCCATGGGAGTAAAAGGGTTAAGTGATTGTTAGAATAGGTCTGCTGAAATAATAAACATTAATTGAAACTTTGTTGTCTCCTGGCGGTATTTTAACATGCTTTTGAATTACGTATGGTAGTTTTATTTTCACATTCAATATTTCTGAAGTGTGTTTCAAAAAGTCTCATTTGCCTCCACGGACAACGATTTTTTGTATGGGGTATTTTTTATATGTTTAAATGAAGTATTTTTACCTGAAATCTGAATCTGCTGACATAATCCGATAATGCTCGGCAAAGTTGGGGATTCTGACAGGCTTTGAAGTTTCAATGACGCTATCGGGCAAGCTCATGGTGTCATTACCGTTGCGTGTTTCTTTGGCCTTCCGTCCGACAGCTCTTCTGCGTCTCAGCACAAGGAAAAGTATCACAACCAATGCTCCAATGGCAAGTGGAACGGTTATGCCCACAATCAATGGAGTGTTGTCCGTATCTGAAAATAATATACACATCATTAACAGTGTTTTTTGTCAATCTTTCACAAAAATACATTGTGTTAAAAATTACCACTGAAATTCATGAGGTTGACAGATTTTTATGTAAAACAAAAGAATATCAAGTGTCATTACTTATTTTTTAAAAGTTATCTCTATTTCCGAATTATTATTTTTCAGATTTAATAAGATAATATGTAAATATTTATCAGCCCCTATAAAGTTCAAATATTACTTACCAAGAAATAAAACTCCTTGCATGCATAAAGAAAAAAAAATTATATTATTCTTGTATAACTATGGTATTGTATCGATGGTCATAATACATTGACACCTTGTATTTGACAGGGGGGACATAAGAGAGCAGACAATCATCTCATCACACTAAGAGTGAAGAGGCGATGTTGGACTTGGCTTGACCAAGTGCTGCGGATGGCTCATTAAAATTTCAACCTGGCTTGCCTGTTCTTCAAGCCAACCGTATTTCAGTGTCCTGAAAAGCCGCTAAATATTATCCACAGAGTGTATACGGCGAAGCTACAGGATGCTGGCATGACATGGGATGACGTACGAAGACAGACTTTACATAAAAAAATGTATGGGTACATTATATTTTAGTAGAACTGTTGATGAAGAAAAAAAGGTATACATTTGTTTATGTAAGTAATAAATAGCTTATGTGTGCTGTTTCAAAGAACACTTCTGCAAAATATTTCAAATGTAAGTTAGAATAGTTCTGCAATCAGCTGAAGATATGCTCCAATTAAGGGATGGACATGTTCGAAGAAGAAGAAAAAACCTATCCCGAGACTTTGTGTGAGCCCCATATTTTTACGTAGTTTTTAATGGAACGTGCCTATATGGAACTATCTATCGACATAAAATAGAACTAACGATCTCAGTCGATAATGAAGTATTTGTTACTCGAACTTATTATATTAGATATGAGTAGTCGATATCAAACCTTTCAAAAAAGCAGTTCACAAATAATCTCTCAATTGAATAATCATTCATCGCATACTGTGTTTGTCCGCAATATACAGAAAACTATCAAAATAATAAAGCCATGCATTGCTACCGGTAATTGAATATGTTTATTCCAAAAGGAAGTAATTAAGGCAGTATGTAATAAGGGTTTTTCTGAATATATTTATATGTATATCACTTTCATAGGCTCCATCTCTATACAAGAAGATTTTCTTCAACATTTTTAGTTTATTCAATCATTTAAGACAGTACGTCTCAAAGTGGGGGGCACGGCCCCCCTTGGACGTCCTGCCAGGGAGCCGCGAAATATTTCAGTATTTGAAGAAAAAAAACGTGATTAATATCTCCTATTAAACAGAGCAACTTCTTTGCAATACAACTCGATGACATATACAAACTACGATACACTACTCGATATAAACTACGCACAGTTAATGGTTTTTATAAGATATTAGAATGATTCCCAAATTCATGACGATTTGCTTTTCTGTAAGGAACTTTTGGCGACACCAAAAGGAATAGATCCACAATAATCTAGAAAATCATGATAAAAAATGTACATAAATTAATAGTAAATAAAGTCCTGTTGGTCACTAAAGACTAAAATTTTTGGGGGGGGAGCCTTGGATTTTTTTTCTGATTTCGGGGGCTGTGGTATAAAAAAGTTTGAGAAGCACTGATTTAAGATATTACCAAATAATGCCATTACCTGTCTGTATAGGGAAACTGTAGGCTGTATCTGTAAATTTATCGGGGGCCGTGAATGCTCTCACTTTAACTTTGTAGACCGAACCGGATTTGAGGGGTCCGTTGCAGTAACCGACGTGACGCTCGTCACACTCTTCCAAGCCAATAGTGAAGTCTTCTACAGAACTATTGTTGAACGGGTAGTATGGTTCCATTACCTGAAAATAATCAAACAATCATGATACAAATCGTCACTAATGAACCATCATCAAGCCTTCAAGCCTGGTTTTCATTGGTATAGTTAGCGGTAGAGTATACTAACATACTTACTAGCTAAACTATACTCTACCGGATTTGGTTGTTGAACATACATAATTATTCGAAAATCGTCTCATTTGCCTGACTATTAGTTAATTTCAATGTATGTAATTAGGTAGGGAATAGGAGGCTAAATTTGGTAAAGCACGGCTGGAATCCGATGGATGCAAATTCAAGTCTTGTCCAGTGCCATATATTTTTCAAGATTTTTTCTATGTATGTTTCAGAGATATTTCAAAATTACATACACTTATTTAAATTATTTTTAGGAATCCATAGTTTATAATTGTTTGGTATCAAATATTCACCTTTGAGTTTTGAGTCCACATTTGAGTCCATATACAGTGGAACCATTGGCGGCTCTATGCTCGATGATTTGGTAGGTCAGTTTTATATTATTTTAATTTGCCTTTTCGTTGTACACTTAAAAGACGTATAGCAAATTGGCTTTTTATACATTATAAAAGAAGTGATATAAATTGTTAGATAGTTAGATTAAAAAGATAGATACCTACTTAACCTTAAAAAAAATGTCTATTTTCACATCAAACAATCAAAAATATTTAATAAAAACTCCGTAGCTTTTTCATTAAACTATCACTATCAGAAAAAGTGTTGTGTACTGTTATGAAATGGCGGGATCATGTATATATAAACACTTTTTATATTTCCACTGATTTTATTAGAAGGTAACTTTTACGATTAATATAGCAGATTACATTTTAAAGGGTAACTTTTATACAATGGTTTAACTGTTTAATACAATGAATGCAGTCGATGCGTTTTAGTCAAAGGTTGTATTTAAACTAAACTAAAAAGCTATTTTTGGTTGAGTACTATAATATTACAAAACAAAAAATGCAATGACATTGCATAATATGAAACTTTCAGACAACAATAGGAAGTTTGAAATAATAAAAATATAAAAAATAATACGGTTGAAACCATGCTTGGTAGGTAATATAATACATGCTTGATGAAATCGCGAGGCAATAATAATTAATAACAGAACAACGTTTTATACCTGTTTCCTTTAACACACTGAAAAATGTATTGTTATCTCTTTCTGGGACAATGACGAAAATCTTGCCTATGCAGCGTAAAAACAAATTAAAAAAAAGACTGGCGAAATGTGTGTTTTCTCCATTTCACATATGGAAAATGAGAGAGAAAGAGAAATAGGTAGAAATATTTTATTCCGGCATATTTCCAAATGCCCAAATTATAGCGACCGAGCGGATTCCTTTTGTTTGAATTTTATACACACAGTTCGTTCGTCCGTGTGCGTCTCGCCTTGACGTGTTAGCCGATAATTATTATAATACATTGTACCTACATCTTAGATTATAACCTACATAGATTGTAAGATGTTTATTTTTGGAGGGTCATTGACCAATTGACCTAATGGACCAGCCGCTATTGAGTGGAACCCCAATCTACCGTTCTCGCATAAATCGTTTTCACGCACGGATCGTTCATTTTTGAAAGTCCCGCCAAACACCGGCATTAACCGTTCTCCGATTTACCGTTTTCCTCGATTCATCGTCTAAATATTATGGTCCCGTCACAAACATTATACCGATTGACCGTTTTTGTTGAATATTTTTCATTTCGCTTTCGTAGAATTGTTTATGATACATACAGACCTTTCAGTCGCGTCGCTTTGTTTGCACAGGTCGGTCAGCGCTCAGGCTTGCCTCGCATCTCGTATAACGAATTATTATAAGTCGCAACTAAAATGCCCCCCATGACGAACACTAGAACTCTAGCTGAGAAACTGAAAATAATTCAAGACGTCGAAAAATCCAGGATAAAAACGAGTTTTTTTAAAAAAAAAAATTATATATCCCGCATTTATCATTTTTTTAGGGTCCCTTGAAAACTGTAGAATCGGGGTTTCGCTGTAAACAGATGTAAAAATGAATACATTACTAACTTGATATGGTGGCCATACACTGTATGCTTGGACGTCTCTCCATGATGGCATCTCCAATCCGGAAGCATTTTTAGAATCATCTTCCGCTACAATAATCGTGAACATTGTAATGTTGCCATTCTGCGGCGAGAAATAATTCTTTCTGAATCGTATTTGGATGGTGGCTGGCGTGCGGCGGACTTCTGTCGGAACAACTTGAGCTCTCGGTTTCGGCGGAGCAAGAATCGGCATCTTTTGCTTCCAGATAACTTCTTTGCCGTATCCTACTTTGGTTTCCGCTTGAATTCTGAAGATGTATGTTTTTCCCGGTACGAGATTCTTGAGAGATCCTTGAGCCTCCCACGGTTTGAAATCTTTTGTCAACGTGTATATAGAGCCTTCCAATCCGTAAGTTATGGTGAACTTTCTGATGATTCCATTCTGTTCGGTGGTAGGAAGGGTCCAGGTAAATGCTATCTCACTCGGTTGAATGTCCATGGGATGGAAGCTGAAATAGATGATTTGAAAAATATTAGATTGGCAACATCTTCAAGGTATTTGTATTTACAGGAATGATTAAGGAAAAATAATATATTTTAGGAATTAAAAAAAAAACAGAAAAACCAGATTAACTTATTAGCCAAACATTTTATTCACATATCATGGCAGCTAACCCATTGCTGGAATGTCTACATTTTAGTAATAAAAGGCATAAGAGGAGACTTGAGTGAAACACAAAAAATCGCAAGGTTTTGAGATACTCGTTTTCATAACAATACGATAATTTCGATAGATCTTTATAACATTATATAATATGTAACTATCAATATAGTTACTTTTCTTTTTTGATTCATTTCAAAATTATATCGATAATGTATTGATTATTGCATTATTATGAGACATGGAATCGCACGCAATTTTAGGCTGTGACACTCGACAGATCATAAGTGTCATTACGTATTTAATTGTAATTGTCATAATAAATTACAAAAACATGACTTATAAACTCTATGCTTACAATACACTCTGGTATAGCCTATAGCCAATTATGTGGCCCTCATCCCTATATTTCCCTCCTACCTCAAATCCTCTATTGTCGCAAAACCAGGCGCATCGCAGTTACGAGTCAGTAGTCGACTGATTATTATTGTAAAAATTTCAGTCATTCATCGACCGCTCGCGCGCTTACAAACACTTACCACCTAAACCACCTTTGAACATCAAGTGCCGCGCACCGGGTGACCCAACAAACCATACCGCATAGTGCAACCAGGCCACGGAGAAAGATCATAAACAGAATAAAAGGTCAGTGCCTAGCATCCTAACGTACCCTCTCCCCCCAGCATTCACATCCACCATCACAATCATTCCATCAAAGTCAATTAAATTAAAATCAAAGCGCAACCACACTCAAAATAGAAATTTTTTCAATTTCAATTTCAATTTTCAATTTTTCAATTTTTCAATTTATTTATTTTACATATTGTGGACATTACAAATTATAAGTTTAAGACGTTCACAACATGACATTTAGAAACAAAGAAATATTATTAAAACAGTTTTATGTACAGTATAAATGTGTAAATACAAAAAATATTAAGTATATAGGTACAAGGAAGTACACCGGATGAGTTAAGCAGACCCTATTTTAAGAATTTAAAAAACAACGTCCACCTAAATTCACCCTCACGTAAGTGGAATATATCAAAATCCGAAGCGATTTCATTAAACATGGTTCCAGCATGTAAATAATGAAAAAAGTATCGATAACTTTAAATCTATTACACAAAAATTAAGATTTAATTATACCTACAGGTGATAATACGACATGATCAAATTTATATCTACCTGTCAACTTTTCCAGGAACGCTTTCAAGTGTGGTGAACGAGGTGGAGATGGGCAGAGAACTCCTCAAGATACTCGATTCAGTTCCAGATCTGACGACAACGGTGAATGTATAATTTCTGTGAGGTCTCAGGTTTGTTAACGTAATGTAATCATTCGATGTGACGTTTTGTAACAAATTCGATTCCGTGTTGAGGTATTGTATTTCAAACGCGTTCCACTCGCCTCGAGGAGTATCCCACTTGAGGGTGATTTCAGTGTCAGAAATCTGTGTTGCGTTTAATGTTGTGATTGGTTCAGGATCTGAAATATTAAAATTAGTTTTTTCATCGTTAATATCCTTTATAACTTTTAGGTTGGCAATGCTATTTATATTGATTTTCATTTTGTTTCAATATGATTCTTTTTCCCGCCATTATGATTAAATAAAATTGTTGTTTTTCAAAGTTATGTATGTAGAAAATGATAAAAAACGTTCATTGAGTCGTGCGGGTGTCGATGAAGCGCGGTACGCGTGAGGTCACCTCATTGTTGTTCTGGTGATTTCAGCAGATTTTGCTAACTGACAATGTTCGTTTAAAGGTTCAAAATGTGCTACGTGATGGGAGCATCAGTCTGATAACATTTTAAATACCAAGAAAAACGACATTACACACTTGCGGCAACTTACTGTGACGGCACATAATGTTATCATAATATATTTGAACCTTATCGTCATTAGAGCGGTAGAATTGGAAGTCACACAAAGTTAATATTTTGTAATTTGGTGGATTGAAATAAAGCAGTATTATTTACAGCCGTCATCTTTATCCTTACCAGTTAAAGTTTTAATGATATATGTATAGTATAACACATGTGATTTTTTACGCAATCGATTTAAATATTATGAATAATAATTATAATATGGAGGATTTGGCTGTCTTTCTTTTAGCCAATTATTGCTTAAAGAATACAGTCCGTCCTTTATAATGTGAATGTTATTTCGTGGTTGAAATGTCATGTCTAATAAAATTAATGAAACAATCCATTCGTAGCAAATGAAAGATTCAAGGTTTATCTTGGTAACACAAAAAGTAAATTATCACTTTTACTCCTAAACAGAGCATATGGGCATCCACAGAGTGGAGATTACATTAACAGATTTTTGTGAGGAATGCTTATTACCCATTCGGTCAGCCCACTGGAGCACTGGATCAACTATTTTGCCAGCGACATGGTCGAATTACAAACCCATGGCTTCAGAGACAGTCACTGTCAATCTTGGTCACAGTGGGTGTAATAGCCGCACTTATAATTTATTAATATATATATAAAATAATTATTAAAATAATCCGAGTATAATTATTGATTAAGTGAATCTACAATAAATTGTGTCAGAGTGCTTGCAGTTTTGACAAATGCAGGTAACAACAGTATTAAGTTTGATTTAAATGAATATGCAATGCGACATGCGGCTAACTTAAGGGGCCGCTGAAGAGCTCGACATTCAAATATAATTCAGTATGAAAAGGACCTCGGCGTCGTAACTACGTTAATTTAAATCGATCTTTTCGCAAAAATCACTATGAAGCCGATCAGAAAACAGGGCTGTCAAAATAATATTAAGCATTAATATTTTTAAAATGTTAATTTCATCATAGTTTTTAATCAAACCTGTGCAAGTACGTACTGATAACTTGGGTGGATTTTGTAGCAAACATACTATTGATATATATACGGGTATATTAGTATTATAACCCAATTCAAATTGAACATAGGTTGATACTCAAATACTATTATAGTATGTTTATGATTTCGAGAAAATAATACGATGGTATAATTAATCCATATCAATTATTTGAAAACATTACATTCGCACTTTGCAAAGATAACATCAAAATGTGTATATACTTATCTAAATGACGAATGACATGCATGAGTGAGCACGGCTGAAAGCTTGGAAATGTGTTTTTTTCTATTTCAAAATCTTTTAATTGTGTATTATTTTATAACAAATTCAATGCCAACTTCATATAACTAATAAAAAATACTGTTTGTTTCTACGAATAAAAAAAGACAGGAAGGAAGATGTGTACAAATCACGGCAATCAGAAAGGCCGGCAAATATGGCCGACAATGCGTGATACACAAACATAAAATACACAAAATTACAAACACATTCGAAGTTTGCCGCACACGTACAGACCACGTGATATTTGTTTACGCAAAATCGTCGCTTTTCAAAATGGCGAATTTGATTGCCAGATTTTACTGCGATGAATCAGTATGTTCCTTCTTGTCTTTTAGTATTCGTAGGTTTGTTTACTATGTACACCGAGAAATTTCCATTTATAAAATCGGAAACGAATTTTAAAGAAGAGTTTTGGAATAGGTATAATGCAACCAAAACTGGAAAAAATTCTATCATGGGTGTTGACTTCCTGAATTAGTTAACCCCAGGTCCATGCCACTACGTGAACCACAGTGGATATTAAGCTATTTCCACACTGGCAACCTCATTAAATTTTACGATACTTCCCATAATTGCTTAAGAAATTTTACGATAATTATCATAATTATCGTAAAATCTAACGAGGTTGCCAGCAACTTAACTTGTTGCCAGTGTGGACCCGGCATTAGATGCACAAAACTTAAATAATACATATTATAAATAAAAATTTAAAATTATAATTATTTATGATTTATGTCTTCGACAGCCCTGATGAAATAAATGTGAAATATGAGTCTGATCAGTCATAGAGCAAATTTATTGACACAAACAACTTTCACACGACCTTTTTATATTAACTAGTAGACCAGATATTATGGACCACATGTTAAAAAATCATATTTTCAATTCTCAAGGCCAATTCTGTAGAACGTCATCATATTATGTCTCGGTAGTTATTTTTTCAGCTTCACTCTTATGATGTTTCATCTTCTGGTAAAAATTTTCCTCAATGTCATTGATCTAATATTTTATATGGCAGTTGTTAAATAAATTATTTAATTTGTAATATTGTATTAATTAAAATAAAATACAATATTATAGTACATACTTATAAAACATAGATACTATTAAACTATGTGGAATAAGTACTACATATTGCGTTTTATTTTAATTAACAGATTAATTAAGCGTTTAATCTCAAATAGTACAGCAACGAAAGCAACTTACACAGTCTGTCTTGCCGTTGGATAGGTTGGCTGGAGACCCCATCGCTGACAGTCCACACGGTGATGTTGTAAAGTTTACCGGGGATGAGGCCACTGAAGGTGACCTTCTTATCGGTGTCATTGGCAGCCTTTTCAATGACAGGAATGCCCGACTCGCTCAATGAGAAGCGATACAAGTCGAAGCGAGATGATGATGATGGTGTGGGTGTGTATCGAAGTGTTACCGAGTCTCGTTCCTGATGATTGTTTACCACCACTACTTCTGATTGGATTAAAGGCACTGGAAAACAGTTAACGGCAAGCGGTTAATAACAATTAATAGATGTTTGCTGGGAATTAATATTTGGGCAAATAACAAGCTTCAAACACTTCTAAATTATTACTACATATTTCAACGGAGTTCATTATTATTACTTAGTAACCAAATCGTTAAAATTATGAATGAATTAATCCATAGTACCTATCTGTGGTGTTCGGATGATAATATCAAATAAGTCACCTAATCATTTCCTGATGGATTATTTCTCATTTTCACTCCATCACATGATACCAAGTTAAAAGTTTACAGATTCGTTAACTTTATAAATAAGCGATAATAATGATATTTTAATACAGACAATTCCGCTTAATTGGACCAACGGTTAATCGGGGCAGCCGCATTTCGGGCCAAATCTCAAGGAACGGAAAACAAACCAAAGAACCAACAGTAATTTATATCACTTTATTGGGACCACATTCCGATTAATTGTGTGGACATTTTAAAAATTAGTACTAAACAATATTTTAAAAAAATAGCAACATAAAAGGCTTTTTGAGTGTCGAAAATCCAAGCGCCGCTGTATTTATTATAGTTCTATATTTTTAAAAAGAGCTGTCTGTGAATTTCAATTTTTAACAGAAAAAGTTTTACCCGAACACCACAGATGTAATTAATTCAGCTAAGTAACGTAAAGTTAGAACATCAAAATATGTACAATATAACTACAACGATTTCATGGTCATAAAATAATTATTATATATTAAATGATATACATTATTTGAAACACCACAGAAATATATTCATTCAGAGTGGGACAATGTTTTTGGGGTATTCTAAATTATGTATATTCAATAACGAATGTTACATTCTTAAATGTTGCAATGTCGAAATTCGAAAGCGGTGCCACTGTGAGAGGCGACGATATACCATTCGCACTCATGCATAAGTAGGGGCTGCTAATTTGTATATGTTCATTATCATCAATGTGTTTCCATTGCTCCTGTCGTATCGGCTCGTCTTGCTTGCCCCCTCTTACTTACAATTTGGTACATTTATAAGTGGTTACTGCATGATAGTAAATAATCATTCTATCTTGTAAACGTCACAAATCCAAAACAACTTCATGAGACAATAAACACGCAAAATTTTTGTTTTAAATATATGTTCAATATTCAAAAAATTAAAATGAAAAACAAACTATTGTGGAATGTGTCGCCTTGGGGTTATTGAGTTTTTATTACAGACCTAAAAACTTATCTGTAGAATGGCCAAAAATAGAACAACGAACTACCATAAGATATCATTTTGAAAATTTCATTCGAATGTCAGATTTTGTCCAGTTACGAGTCTCTATTGGGTAGTTTTCGACAGTGGCTCCCCCATCCCATTCTTTAGATAAATTTGTAGGTCTGTACCTTGGTTATTCTATGCAATTCACTGTCATAACCAAGGTAATAACGACTCAATAATTGATATATTCCATTCGCAATGGGTACATTAGAATAAAGGCGCTTGTATTTAGGAAGTTTATAAATTCTTTTATTGCATAGACATGATTTAGGACATTTAGGTGGTATTTGAGGATTCATTTTTGAAATGAATTAAGATGTATTAAGGGTGTAAAACTCTTCCACGGAGGTAGATATTCGATATTGCTAGTGAATTCAAGCAATTTTTTTTACGATTGTGGGATTAATGAGTTTTACAAAATAGACTGATGAAATGCTGATTGAAGAAATGATTTTTCAGTCATCTGAGAAATGATAATAAAATGTGATACATAATGATATTTGCCACTCTGTTAATAAAATTAGCAAATACCTAAATTATATTACTATGTGGACATTGTTTACATCGTAAAAACAACATGCGGCTGTAAAATTTAAAGTGTCCTTTCTTTTATATTGTAACTTACTTGTCCTCGTATTGAGTTTAGTCTTTTCGCTATCCAATGTGTAGGAGACGGTGAATATTTCAAACTGGTACTCCACGCCGGGCATCAAGTCGCCGACTAGAACTCGGACAGGTTTGATCTCGTTCTCAGGAATAGTGGCTGTGGACGGATGCACGTTGGTGATGTTCTTCGAGAGCCTGGTTTGTATTTCGGCCGGCTCCGCATTCCACCAGCTGACTACGTAAGTTTCCACTCTGCCCTCGCGCCTCGGCCACTCCAGGGTGATGTTGGTTGAGTCCACCAGCAGCGCAATGTTTGAAACAGGATTTGGACCTGAAAATATTGGCATACTGTTTTAAAAACTCATCGTACCAATACATAATATTATAATTAGATACTGTTGTATTTTATAGTCTATAATTTATTGGATTATATCGCACCGTGAGTGTAAAACCAAGGCATCTGCGAAAGACATATTTTGGATATATTAAGATTAGAGTTTCTAAAAACAAACCATAATATTTGATTTATATCTACATTATATTGCATGTTCTTTCAGTTACTTCACTTTTACATTATCAAGTTCACGACTTTTGCAGTTGTTTTGCATTTAATCTCGAAATTGAATAATTTGCAGATGCCTTGGTTTTACACTCATGGTGCGATATGTATTGTACATAATATAAGGCTATGGCTAGATTTGAATTGAAATGATATCTATCTAAATAAAATTAACTTCATATATTGTTTGAGATTATTAATGTATTTAGTTTTTGGATTATGACAGTGTATCATTCTTAATACTTTCTTCAAAGTGTAGGGCTCGTTGGAGAAGCCATTCTCAAGAGATAATCTACCGAAGACTACTAAGAGATAGTTTACCAACAGTCTAACCTCAATTACAATTACCTCATCAACAAGCCCATAGTGCCGAGGAAAGGATGAATACACGTTGACACCCCATAAACTAAATATACATTATTATCATCATCTTCGATCTTAAAAGGATCATATCTGTGCATGCAAAGCCGGCCATAGAAAATGAGCGTGTATACACCCTGTACTTTACACACACTACACTAGTCCCAGTCAGTTGTTTTAAATAAATTAATATATTGTGCACAATATACTGCCATCTCTTGTCATTATGGTGACATTCTTAACCGATATACAAGTCTTTATGGTATACTTTAAATATATTTCTAAATAATGCTGTTTCTAAGATTTTATTTTTTCATAGAAATTTGTGGCCCCCGGATACCTCCATTTTAATACGTCCCAGCATTTAAAGGGTTTTAACAGTATTAACAGAACTTTGTTTTTATGAGAAATGGATGTTAGCCACTTGCTCAACCTATTAGGTCCATATTCTGCGTCAAAACACACATCGAACCTGGGGTCCAGGCCCACAACATTATAAACTGACACATTACCGCACGATAAGATGAAGATGAATGGCCTATCGAAGATAAGCGTGTTATTGATATAATCTCACAAGTAACTTCTAAAATTTACGCAAATGTGACCTTTAACCTTTTCAGTGCGGAGAATTTAATTACCACATTTAAATAACATGCTAATTATATCGAATGGGCAAATAACGAGGGCACAACATGTGTGCCGTCCGCGGGGCGAAAGGATTAATACAATTATCAGTAGATCTACTGAAATTTCAGTAAAAAAAGCAACACATTTTGTTGTCCACTTTTTAAACTAAACTTTTATAAAATATTTTACGCAGCATAATATGTATACAGTCTTGTATTTTATAAAAGAATGTTCTTAAAATAAATGCTATAAAACATTTGATAAAACATCTTTGTCAAAGATCTTTGATAATCGAATACAGGAACAACACCCTTTGGCTTAGTAATATGAATATGTATACATAATAACTTGTGGCAGATATGGAATGAAGTATAAAATAAATTTTACTTACGGACTGTATGATTTACTTGCTGCGGATTGGTGCTCTCTACTCCGGCACTGACTGTGTTCACTTGTATCGTGTACTTTTCTCCGGGAGTCATGTCAGTGACTTCTGCTTCCGTGGAAGTGGCCTGGACAGAGGGCAATCGGACCCATTGCAAGTCGGATTCTGTCCTGTATCTGATAGCAAACTCGCTCACCACTGACCCACTCGGATCAGGGCCCGTCCAGTGAACCAGTACGGAATTACTGGACACTCGTTCGATGGACATATTACTGGGAGGATGAGGCACTGTAAAATAATAAAAAAAAATATATACATTGATCTTGGACTCAAACCTTAAGCAGAGAACAGTGTTAAAAAGAAAAAATACTACTTACACACAGCTTGGAAGTATTCGTGAGGTTCACTCGGAAGATCGTGACTTAAAGCAAAAACCTTGACTTCATAAACAGCACCAGGGAAGAGATTTTTGATTAGAAGACGACTATCCTTAGTAGATACCTGTAAACAAATTCAGCGGATATTCAAAATGATTTTAATAAACAATTTCAAAGTTACAAATAAATGAAATCGACTAAATAAAAGAGATTGTTAGCTTGTTGATTACATGGAGTTTTCAGTGCGATTGAATTGATAGCCATAAAAAAAATATTCTATACCACGGATTATCGTGCGCCCTTACCGCTGTTGCCAATTTTCATTCACAAAAATATGACAGACGAGGTAAGAAAAGAAGTTATCTCTGGCGCAATTTTGTTTAGTTAAGTAACCAGTAGCGAAGGCCGGACGAAGGCTGTGGAGATCCGACAAAAATAGTGCATACTAAACTTTGGCAGTCATACTTCATTGAACTAATAATACAAATTGCAAATGGTGTTGGTTAGTTTTTAAAGTTCAATTAAACCGCGTTGAAACCAAACCATTATAAGTATTAAACAAAATTATCCCTATATCGAAAATTATGTCATTAAATTACATAATTTTAGATTTTTTACAGATAGAAGAATATTTTTATCTTTGGTTTAGGCAGCGTTTAATTGAATTTTAAAAACTAACTAATACCATTTGCAATATGTATTATTAGTTCAATGAAAAAAAATGAGTACAACTGACAAAGTGTGTGTTTTTGTCGGATCTTTTCAACTTCGTCGAGAGTTACCCCATTTTAAAACAATTTTTATCGTAAAAGTCATTGCAATCAAACCTTTCATACACCATACTGTGTAATGAGAGATACATATTTGTTTGCATATAAGTAACATTAGAGAAAAACTACACACCTTTTCAATATGTTGGGTATCATTTCTCCGATACCACACTTCATACTTGTCTTGCCTCGAGTTGACGTCACTCTTCCAGCTGATATTCAAGCCGCTAGGGATGGAACGAAGGTCTTCAATAATCGGTGCAGAGGGGCGAGTTGTTACGTACATCACAGATTCGTTTGATTCCATTTTGTTGGATACAGCTTGCACCTAGATAAGGAAACGATCTTGTGTGAAGTTTAGACTATCCAATGGTCTTGGAGACCTTCAATAGTATATCTCAGCGTAATTAAATTTTATCTTTGCCACTGATATAATTTATGTATGATAACTATACGTCATCTTGTGATGATCACTGTGCATCTTCCCATCCTTGATCAGTCAAATCAGGTTACAAGCACCTTGAACATTGAACCACTTACAGAGGTTGCATAGCCAACAGAATCTTCTTCCTATGCCGATACTACTCTCTTCCTGCATTAGGAGCTGGAGTAAATCGTACTTCTTAGTGTGGAATATATTGCCAAAATATGCAGCATTTCTGCACTTGATAGTAGCTCTAATTTCTCTTTGTGTATAGGCTTATGCTAAAACCCTTCATTGGTAATGTGATTAGGCCAAGAAATCCTCATGGTACATCCTCGATACTGTCACATCTCTAACATCTCCAGCCATAATTATTGAAGTATGATAATTCTATTGATTTTAATATTATTATTGAATAATTTTTACCGTAATAGAATAATTTCTTCCCGGCAAAAGACTCTCCAGTGGAATTTGAGGTTTATCAGTCCAGACGGTGTTACTGTCTCCGGTGAAGGTTTCAACCTCGTGATAATTGACCTGGATAGCAAATTAGAGAATAAATTACGATTATCAGACATATTCAATGTTTTAATCTATATACAAAAATGACCAATGTCACAGATTTATGTGTAAATACAGTACACTCTCAGTAATCCGCAGCTCGATTATCCGACAACTACTATAATCTGCCGTTATTTTTACTAGTTGAAAGCACAAAATCAAGCTCTATAATTCACGGGTATTCGATTGTCAAATTCAGTAGTCCGTCGCGTACAAGTATATACAACGCAGATGAGACAGGTTTATTTTGGAAACTTCTCCTTCGTAAAACGTACGTTCATCGCGAAGAAAGTGCTCAAGGACCGCATCACAATTATGCCATGCTACAATGTAACCGGAACACACAAAATGAAGCTTTTGGTCATAGGGAAAGCCAAGAATCCTAAGCCATTCAAGAATATCTGCCTCACTGAACAGCTGGTTGTGTCAAGTGATTTACTGTTTAATATTTAGTTAATAAACTAAGTTTATAAATATTATGTATAATTTAGTAATTACTTGATTTTTGATTATAAATTAGTACAAATTTATCAAAAAAAACTATTTTTACAAAATGCCTGTTTTAATTTTTACCATATTTTGTATGTATGTATGCACTATAATCTGCCGCTTTCACTAATTGGACACTTGCCTGGTTTTTGGGGTGGCGGATTACTGAGAGAGTACTGTCATAGCAATAATGTTAACATTCATTATGTTATTACGATAAATTATTACCTTGTAACTGTCTTGAGTACTGGAGTTAGAAGGGGTCCACATGACGACAAGATTGGTTTCTTCGTTTACAAAAGACTTCAAATTACTGACGGGTAGTGGTTCTGAAAAAAAATCAATGATTGATTACACATGAATACATTTTGTGATTCATAATTCGAAAATTTAAGTCATTCAATTTTCGAATTAATCTAGTCTTACTGTATATTTTGGTACCTAACTGAAGAAATGTTTTTTTGCATATTATTATTACGGCAGAAACACAAACAAAATCATGTTTATTTGTCTTCGGATGATAATATATCCAGACACACCGTATAGATGTTAATGTTTGATGTCGACGCGGTTGCTTTCAGTAATCCTGCTTTGAAATAAGAATCAAAGTTTTGTTTCCACTTTTGAAGTCTGCTGTTTTTTATAAACAACTGTCTAAAATTACGAAAATGCATGTAATATAAGTTGAATTTAGTTATCGACGAATAGTCAATAATTATCATTCACAGAACATTATTTACAGGCGGTGACAATTGGATTTAAACATGTATAACAATATTTTTAACAATTTTTATATTTGACCGGATATTTTAACCTTGGATACACCAAGTCCGTTATATCAAGGTTCTACAATCTACTGTATTCCTTTAAATGGGGGCTGAAAATCAAATAAATTGATATATATATATCTTATTAGTATGTATGTTTACAATTGAAAATTCAATGCTTAAATAATTCTAAACGTCTTAATTCTTTTTCTCTTTTTCTTGTCTTAATTGGTAAAAAATTAAATAATATTCTTACTCAATGTGACATCGCCTGTGGCGGGCCATGAGGTGACTTTCCCGGAAAGGGTTTTGACAATAACTTGATATGTTTTTCCGGCTTCCAAGTGCTCTTTAAACTCCCACCAAGCTTGTCCTTCGTCACGGTTCCGCATGACAGGTTGCAAACGACGCAGGGATGATATTGACACTTGGTATTTGTCAAACTCACTGAGAATAAATAAAATAACATTGATAATTTTGTGAAATGATTTCAATTTAATCTAACATCTGGATTCTGATAAAATTTTTGTTGCTCTAATTTTGTGGTTAATTTGGCGTATTCAGCTATTTTTTTGTATAAATATGATTTTCAATTCAAGACAAAAGAGAAAATCAAGAAAAATGTGAAAAGTGAAACGGCAAATAATTTTCAACAGTAGGTGCGACGAATTTCTCACTTGTCGCCAATCGGAGACTGACGGTCTCTGCACGTCGATTTGTTTTGTCATGGCGTCGGATGAAAATATTCTTAAATCGTGTAAAGATGACTAAAAAACTTTACGTATGTACTTACAAAAGAAAACATGTCAATGAATATACTATTATTATTAGTAATATAACAATAAACAACATTAAATGGACGCATGTTGGATTTTTATGACAAATTATATTTCGTTCGGCACGTGTCATTTGCACAATCTGCGCATCGCCTAGCCACGATCTTTTTAGATCGTGCCTTAACTGAAGTATAGCCTTAATAAAAATACCCCTAAAGGTGTCATTAAATTTCAATACCTGCATACTTATAAGGCAGACGGATGGCAAATACAATAATCAACAAGTTAACAGTGAATAGGTATTTATTTAAAAAGGACGATTAAGCTGAATACAAAATTATGAATGTAAATTTATAAATGCAGCTGGTACGGGGTGCGCTGGCCTGTTAAAAGAATAGAAACCGATTGAGTCCTCTACGACTGTCAGGTAAGCGGCAAGTGATGACAATATTTAATCTCTTTTACCTGAAATCTGAGGTGCCTTGTCAACTTCTCAGGATTTTGCCTCACTAACATTTGATTGAGTAGGTATTTGATAGTAATTTACATTTAATCAAATTTGGACAGAATTTTAGCTTAATTTTAAATAACTTCTGGTTATAATATGGTCAGAATCGTGTCCGGAGACGTATGCGGTTCGCCGTGAAATGTTGTATCGGAAATATATGGCCGTATATTAAAGACAGTCCAAACTCTTTGGGTCGTATAGTACTGACATACAATTCATGTCTAAATAAAACACGGTTCTAGTCGGTTTACACTTTACAGGAAGCCAGCAGCAAACAAATTTTGAAAATAGCCGATATACTGGATTATTTGTTAGGTTAGGTTTTCATTTTTGAATTCATGAATTTTGCCAAAATCAGCTATGAAAAATGAATTAACCGTATAGTATACGGTCATCTCTTTCCGATAAGAAAGCTCACGGCGAACTGTGCCACGGTGAAATGTTTTACGTACAATTTACACGTAATCGGTCAGAATCCAGTTTCGGCCAAATTCATTTAAATACCCCCCTTTAGTAATGTTATTTCGTATTCTTCTTGAATATTACAAAGTCATTCATGTCTTACCTCTCTCCTTTGGGTGGATCCCACATTATTTTGAATGAGCTTGAAGTTATAGAGGCCTTATCGACAGTCACATTTAGAGGCCGTAAAGGTACAGTTCTGTATTGGGCAGTTGTCGGTGTTGATATTTCTTCTTCCGACATGGTTTGTACTGATATATTGTAGGCTCGACCTATTATAGAGAGGAATTAAAAATTATGATCAAGCTTAATTATTACAAAATGATTGTTGATCATGTCAGATCTATTATATATTTTATTTATTTATTATTTATGATTTTATATTTTGTTTCAATGATGCCCATGTAAACCAATAAGAATTCACAATAATTAAAATCTATGGTCAACATAAACTTCATTCAATAGTTGGCATGTGATGATCATAAAATTCATTTAATTTATTGTAAATATCTAACTACTTACGATTTTATTATTACTAGATTGGCAGCAAATATTGTTTGCAATTAAATAAATTTTCATGCTGTAACTAAAATGTATATATATTTAAAAATAGGAATTTATTGTTAGTGGCACAAAAGTGACTGGTACCTACCTACCTATCTATGTATTGTAACCTCAGACTAATAATAAAAAGAGAGTGGCTATTGTTCGGCAAAATGACGCAGTGTTTCTCACGTATAACACACAGTAGAACTTCAATTTTATTATTATTAACTTAACTATGAAACGTTATACCATCATGTTAATTCTCAGTACGACTACCAAATTTAATCACAACATAGTTAACCATATTTTCTACTAAATTAACTAAAAATAATTATCACCAACTTTATATTAAACACAAAAACAATAAATTCCAGCAACACATGCTCGCAGTTTTTAAGTGAATGTCATCATTAAAATCAATATTTATTGGTGACATTTCCAAAACATATTTAATTCAGCCGTAGAAAATCTATCTTACTCTCACGCATCTTGCGGAGATATAAGCGTGCCGAATGCTTTCTCATTCGCACGTATGGTTCGTTTTTGTTCAGGCCTTGATTGTAACCTTTTTTTAAGAACAAACAAATTCTGCATGTCTGCCAATCCATAAACATATTATTTTGCATAGAGATTTGACCATTAAAACAATAACACATATGATACTATGGTAATTTGAAATACAAGGGGGTAAAGAAGTAGGGCATGTTTTTCATTGTTTCAAAATAATGACAGGATGAATTTACATACTAAATTAAATTTTTAAAACAAGTTATGTATTACGGAGGGTCAGTTGTAATAGGCATGTAAAGGGGACTCTATTTCATATTCTGAGACTTTGATTTATAATATTTTTTAAGTTATTAGGTTATTACTAACGCATTATATTATCTATCTATTATTATCTCGGGGGAGTCTGTAACCCCTAGAGAGCGCGTCTCCAGGTGGCGGATAGGAGAATGCCCTAATCAAGGGTAGGAGAAAAATAAAATATCTCCCGCGGACCAACAGACCTGGCCCTCCAGGTTGGGGGTTGGGCAGAGGGTTAACCACTCTCTCCCGTGAAATCACCAAAGGTTACTAATACTACACAATGCCTCGGACATATGGCAACCGCTTCTAGACGACCCGGACCGAAAAATGGACTACGAATAGGATTTTGGAACGTACTCAGCCTATACCGAGCTGGCGCAGCTCAAAACCTAGTGGAAGAACTGTCAAAATATAAGGTCCAAATTACCGCCATCCAGGAAACCCGTTGGCCGGATAGCGGAGAACTTATAGTCGGACAGCATGTTATCTACTATAGCGGAAACACAGAGGGGAAACATGTTTTCGGAACAGGTTTTGTGGTCGCCAGAGAAGTAGCAGATGCTACACTTTCTTTTGAACCCGTAAACGAGCGCATATGTGTGCTCAGAATCAAAGGAAGATGGTTTAATATATCACTTGTGAATGTACATGCCCCGACAGAGACTTCAGAAGAGGCCGAAAAGGATAATTTCTATGATCTCCTTGAAGCGACTTTTGACAGGCTACCGGGACATGATATCAAATGTGTGCTAGGAGACTTCAATGCGAAAATAGGGAAGGAAGCTGTATTCAGACCCTTTATTGGAAAAGAGAGCCTACATGATCATTCTAACGAAAATGGTAAAAAAGTGGCTCTCTTCTGCAGCGCCAAAAACTTAATCGCCCGAAGTACCACTTTCCCTCGTAAAAATATACATAAAGTGACTTGGAATTCAAGGGACAGGAAGACCTTTAACCAGATTGACCATTTTCTAATTGATAGACGACACCATAAAGCTATTGAAAACATTCGAAGCTACAGAGGCGCTGACTGTGATACGGACCACAACTTATCGATAGCAACCTTTAGGGAAAAACTTAAAAAGACAGCCCACGCAAATGCGAAGACGAGAGTGAAGTACCATATAGAAAAGCTGACAACTCCAAACGGAAGAGATAGCTACAGAAAAGAGTTAAAAAACCAAATCGGAAAACTCACCGAAGGAGAAGCCTGGAGTATCGATGAGAGGTGGAAGAGACTAAAAGAAGGAATGGTAAAAGCTGCGGAAGTCTCGATAGGACTGGCACCCAAGAAAGTAAAGTGCCCTTGGTACGACGACACTTGCCGACAAATGGTGGAGGAGAGAAGAGCAGAAAGAGCGCTCTATCTGCAAAATACGCAGAGCGAAGAAGCACAGAAACGATATAG
The DNA here is from genome assembly GCF_057557595.1 of Rhyacophila brunnea. Taxonomy (NCBI): domain Eukaryota; kingdom Metazoa; phylum Arthropoda; class Insecta; order Trichoptera; family Rhyacophilidae; genus Rhyacophila; species Rhyacophila brunnea. The sequence continues at coordinate 37,939,674 of NW_028233350.1, read as the reverse complement.
CGAGACGTGCAAAAATGTCCGAAAGCATCTGAGAAAGTGCAAACGAAGCTTCATCAAAAGTAATTTTGAGCAGATGGAAGAAGAAGCAAAACGAAATAAAACTCGATCATTCTTCTCTAAAGTGAGCTTTGAAAAAAGAGGCTTTCAACCTAGCACGCTACAAATCAAAGATCAACAGGGTCAGATAGTGGCAAACAAAGAGCAAGTGCTAAACATATGGAAGTCCCATTTTGAAAACTTACTTCAACACTCTGTACCAGATGAACCTTTGGAATCGCCAGAAATCGCGACAGCAGAACCTCTTATACCGCCACCAAATAAGGCAGAGTTGATGGGAGCACTGAGTTATTTAAAGAATAACAAATCGGCAGGAAACGATAATATTCCATCGGAGCTTCTCAAGCATGGAGGAGAAACCTTTCTTAGTGCCATGCTTGAGCTACTGCAACAAATATGGGAGGAAGAAAAGATCCCTGAAGAATGGAAAGAATCACTGGTCTGTCCTATCTTCAAGAAAGGGGACAAACTCAACTGTGCAAACTACCGTGGCATCTCTCTTCTTCCTACTGCATACAAAGTTCTGTCGAACATTATTCTCGAAAGAATTCTACCATATGCCGAAAACATTCTTGGTGACTACCAATGCGGCTTTAGACGAAACCGCAGTACTACCGATCAAATCTTTACACTGCGCCAAATCTTTGAAAAGAAATGGGAATACGCCCAAGATGTACACTGTCTCTTTGTAGATTTTAAAACCGCATATGACTCTATTGATAGAGAAGCTCTCTGGAATATATTGAAAGAATTTGAAATACCGTCAAAACTTATAAATATAATAAAAGTATGCATGGACGGATCCAGAAGTAGAATTCATATGCAAGGTAGTATATCAGAATCTTTTAAGGTGACAGCAGGACTAAAACAAGGCGACTCCTTATCACCAATGCTGTTCAACTTAGCTTTAGAGAAAGCCGTTAGAGAAGCTCTGAAAGCAGAAGGTGGAGTTACCCTGAATGGGTCCCATAAAATATTGGGCTACGCAGATGATTTGGTGGTGCTCGGAGAATCTGAAGAAGAAGTCAGAGATATTTTCACTCCTCTGGAGGACACAGCGAAAAGGTTGAACCTACGAGTAAATGTGGGAAAGACCAAGTATTTGAAAATGACAAGAGGCATTGAACCCTCTGGAAACATTGGAATAAGAAACTCCTCGTTCGAGAGAACCTCTCTCTTCAAGTACTTGGGCTCCAACATTACCTCTAAAAATGAAATGTCCCTAGAGCTCTCTGACCGACTGAGAAGTGGAAATGCAGCGTACTTCGCGCTGAGTCGTCTGTTCAGGTCCAAAATGCTGTCCATCAAAACGAAATTCCGGGTGTATAACGTGGTCATCAAGCCAATCGTCATGTATGGATGTGAAACGTGGGGTTTAACAGAAAAACAAGAAAAGGCGCTCCAAGTGTTTGAAAACAGAATCCTCCAGAGAATACTTGGACCCGTCAATGAGAACCACCGGTGGCGCATCCGCACAAACGCTGAGCTCTTCGACCGATACCAACCTAGAATCACTAATATTCTGAGGTCAAGAAGGCTCAGATGGGCGGGCCACGTTGTACGATCTGAACGATCTAGAACTCTCTATAGGATTTACAAAGGCACACCAGCTGGCACTCGACCTCTTGGCCGCCCTCGACGGAGATGGGCGGACAACATTCAAAGGGATGCGGAAAGGCTGGGGATAGTCAACTGGGAAGAGAGAGCGCTGGACAGAGATGCCTGGAAAAACGTTGTGCAGTCGGCCATGGACCTGAACGGCCCCTAGCGCCAGTTTAATAATAATTATATTAAAAGACGGGACATATCCTTTTATGTTGATTTTATTGTTTCACTTGTTGTGGCAGACTACATCACGATATATATTTATTTAGAATTACAATTTTATAATATACAATGTTCATTGGTTTTACATCATTTGAGGACGGATGTCTAGTTGTACCAACTATTCAGTGACATATTGTGTTTTTATTATTGTCTGAAAGAGTTTTATTTTCTGCCGATAGATCTTACTATAATTTCAGTCATTTTACTTTTTCGACTGTCTGTATGAACACCTATAATCTAAAAGACTAAAACTTTAAACTAGGGTTAACATAGTATGTAGTTTCTCCAATTTTTACCTGGAATAAGTCCTTTGAAAGCTGCTTGAGCCGGTCCTGGAGGTTCTCCCTCTTTCTCCACATAGAGTATACTGTCCAAAGCATCAGGCGGCTCTATTGACACTTTGTAGTGGGAGTATGTTCCCGCAGGGTACGGTGGTTGCCATAGCACGAGAAGGGTGGTCTCGTTACGGAACCACACAATAAACTTTCCAGGAGTATTGGGTTCTGAAAAAAAAATTATCAGTTAATATATTGATACAGAGATTGAACTCAATAATTTGACGGCTAGCAAACATGACTTGTGGAAAAGGACATGTTGAGTAAATGAATCTGAATCCAAGAGTTTTGACTATGACAAGAGGGAGTATGTAACACAGAGAAGGCTTCAACCCACCTGTAGCAAGTGTGTATTTGAAACTATTGCGATAATAACTGTTTACACGTAAAAGTGCTGACTGTCTCACCAATCTCATTCTTCAAGAGTAAGCGAGAAGTAATGTTGTCATTTTATAGTACTATTTGACAGGTTGTGAAAATCGGTTAACCTCAAAATGAGTCAGCGCAGTGTAGTTTGCCGGCAGGTTCGCCACTATCGTTCTACTGCGCAGACGCAGATATTGAACAATCCCAACTGTCGTGTGAAAATTCAGAAGCTTCTGAACTTTTTTGATTCATGCACACAATCTTGAAACTTGCAGGATAATACATGTTTTCACGTGCATTTTCTTGTTATGGCCGCGATAATACATACTGTCAGCAGTAAATCTATGCACGTGTAAACGGGGTATAGCACTGGTTTCAACAGTCTTTCAAATATACAAATTATGTCAAAATCGCAACAGCAGGAAGCAAAAATATAGTTAAAATGTGTGGTGTTAACATGGATGATGTATATAATCTTAATAAGAAAGGTATGTGTATAAAATTACATCTTGAAATTTGTATGTCGCACTTATTGTGAAGAGACATCTTAAATTCTTAATTCTATTCGTTATTATTATTGGTGTGTACACTACAGAAAAATCAATTAAAAATAGGTAGGAATTTTATAAAATATAACAGATATTATTTAAAAAAAAAACTCACTACATAATGACCATAATATAGGTATTAAAACTGAAATGGATCTACAGTTAAAAGGAATGAAAATATTAATATTAAATTCTACAAGTTTTTTTTTTAAAAAGGTTTGTCGATAGCTATTTCGGTTGTAACACCATTATCAAGACTATATAATTATATTTTCTCAAGACTATATAATTATTAACTCAATTAATGGATCTACAGTTAAAAAAACTTTAACAGTAATGGTTGGGGCTAATTGAAATAAATAAACACTACCTAAAAGTACTCTCACCCTTTTTGCGGAACCTTTTGCGTTTTGCTTGTAAGTAAAAGAAATAGATTATTTACAAAACATGTTGAAATATTTAATATACAAGCCACTATAATCTGAAACACAGCCGAGTTTGTATGCAGGTCTTCTGCGTTATTTGTAACCCCAGTTTAGCTCTCCCAATCCTAGTTTTCCCTTCTGGTTTACGAAGAGACGCTTTCGCTCTTTGTGTGTCATCACCACAAACTAATTAGATACAATTTGGTTTGCCGGAGTCATATCTTATAGCAGATTGGGCATCATTATTGGTTTGAAAAAGGCATTGTAATAAACCACACAAATACTTTTGTGAAACGTCCATAGTGCTACTATAAAATATTCTTTCAGAAAAACGACAAACATATCTTGGGAAAACTATGTAGATCACTGTAACACATACTGAGGCTCTTAGGGAAATTAATGATTATTTGGTAATTGAAAAAAAAAGAAAATAATCAATTTATCTCCAAGGCGTGGCGGGTCAACTAGCTAAGTGAGATAAACACACTTTACAGTACCAAAAACTCAATAATTTAAGTGGATTTATTTTAAAATACAAAAACATGCTGAGAATAATACAGAATGCACTTAATTTTAACTCACGGAAACCTGGGGCTCTGCGGAATACCATTTGGTAAAGAATCCCCTCAACCTTAATGATAACCCACTAAAGATCCTGGCTTCGGGGCCTGTTTAAGGATGTGGGAGCCTTTCTCATGGATATAGAGGCACATGCTTTTCCTCCACCACCTGCCACGTGTCCACACCTTTTCAGACGTATACGGTTGGGTAGTGAATGAGAAGCACCCTTCAAAACTGTACTGAAGGCGTCCCGGGAATAATATTGTCTACTGCCAAGACTTCTTATTTATAGAGTTCACCTTAAGTTTAAGTTATAGAAAGTGGTATTTTTTTACCATGCATAGCGGGTCCAAGAATTACTCCTGTTTCCTCCTCTTTATGATGTATAATAACACAGCTACTTAAGTAATTTTTTTATCTTGTCTTTTCAGTAAACACCAGTGCCGAGGGGTGGAAGTAGGCTTTTAAGATTCAACATAAATAGTGCACACTAAACATTGTCAGTCAAATGTATTTGTTTTAATTGAACTAAGAATACAATTATTTGCAGAAGATGTTGGTTAGTTTTTTAAATTCATTAAGCCCTGCCTAACCAAACCATAATCGATAAAAAATGGATGGTTTAATGGCATAATTTTAGATATTTTATAGATACAGAAATATTTTTTGACCATTATCTACTATGGTACTACTATTTACTACGAAAATGAGTTAAGAATGCCAGAATTTAAAGGATAGAATTTTGAACAAGGATTTTTTGTATAGAAGAACCTAATAGCATTCAATGCTGTAGAAAAATTAACTTCAATATCGGTGTTAGTTACAAAAGTAACTTATTCCAATACAAAAAGCATTTATGTGACATCAACACCGTAAATAGTTTTTTGGCTTTTGCCAAAAATTTTTGAAGTTGAATAAGTTCACTTTGCCACTGGTATATACACTCAAAAATTTCATCCTTTTCCATAATGCCGAGTTAGTCAATGCTTTTACACTACATCATACAGGAGGACTGTGAAATTGTTAGCAAGAGACTGTATCTCTCAGTATCTGTCCACTACTCTACTGCGGACAATTAGTAAAATTAAAAATGAGAAAATTTAAATACTCACTAGTTGTAAAATTAGTGCTAGTATACGCAACACTCTCCTTTCCATCGAATACGGTATAAGCCTGAAGCTGATAAGTAGCTCCCGGGTGAAGATCTCGCAGGACGTGCTGCTGAGCGGTTGAGTCTTCGACGGGGACCGCTCGTGCCGCAGCGCCCACCTCTCCCAGAGCTGCCACCCGCAGCCGGAAACCCGAGTGACTTCCTTGGAGTGGCGGTGACCATGTTACCAGAGCTTGCTTGCCGCCTCGCACTGATACGGAGAGATTCGACGGAGGGTCGGGCGCTGGAAAACAAAAATATTACTATAAATAAACATACATAGAGAATTATTTAATTAGTTAGTTCTATAATAATAGTGTCGCAAGTTTATAGTTTGGACTATAACTAGAGGGATTCATGAAAAATCGAATGAGGTTCGGTTCTACCAAATCATATATCGGAATCCGGGTTTGGTTCTGTTCTTTAAAAATCAAAAAAGTCAGGCCGTGACGAAAAAGATATAGAAAATGATGATTGTTGCATATTGAAATAAAATATACTATAAGTTTAACGAAACAATCGAAAATCTTCATTTATTGCTATCAGGTTACCGCATTGCATTCGAAGATAATCAATAATTAGGACTACAATCTTAATTCACAATTCAGTGTCACGGCCTGAATATAGTCAACCTTGAATCTTGATAGGTATACTAAAATCATTCTGCAGGCAAAAGCGATTCACAGTAACTGTTGTGTCTGTATTTTTTGGTAGATTGACACAGGCATTGCAGGAAACATTACCTATGGTGCCACTGTAGAATGATTCCAGGATATATTATGAATTTCAAAACTCAAAAGATGTCCATGTTATTTTATCAAGATATGCAGAATAAGTGGTTCGTGTGAAATGGACACCATAATTTGTAGGCTTTCAACCACATTAGCAAAAAACTTTTGTAAAACATTAGGTTGAAAACTATAATCAGAATATAATTAATTCTTCTTTCTGTTGACCATGTCCGATCCTAAACGGATCATATGGACCTCCACATATTTTTGTTTTTAAGAGAAATGGATTTTAGCAACTTGCTCAACCTATTAGGTATATACTCCAAACACAAATTGAAAAACAATGTGTATTTGCCAGACCCAGGATTCTAATCTGGGACCTACGACCTACGACATTATAAGCCGACGCGTAAGCTGCTTGGCCGTCGTGGGCGTCAATATAATTACTATTGGAATAACTGGCTCCAGCATGACTAAATGATGACCAAAAATAAAAGAACAATGGAACCTCTGGTACCCTTTCTTTTTTAAAGGGTTCCTTCCAAAAAAAATATGAGGTTCTCAGAATTCAGGGTTTCGGTTCCAGTTCCGTTTCCAGCTTTGATTGTAATACTCTTCCGTGCGATTCTGAAAATTATATTGTATTACTTGTACACGTAATTTTTTTTTATAGTGTAGATATATATATATATGAAAATTTATCCAAGAAAAATCACATATTTAGGTTTCTTGTCTATAGAAAATTGTCTTTTAAAGTATTTGATTGAAGTAAAAATAATAATAAAAAAGTATGCCACCATACAACAAAACAAATCAATGAACAATATATCATCAACATCAGTCGGGGTCGATCCACTGCTGGATGAATGTCTCCCCTAGCTCCCTTCATTCTTATCGGTCATTTACTATTATTTCCAAAAGGATAAATCTTCGCAATCTAAATTAAAATGTAATTTAGTCGATACGCTTTGTTTTTTCGCTGTCTCGAAGAAAATGTTTATCTTCTCTGAGTATTTGCCGTGCATGGCCCCCACAAGGGGGGGGGGGCTGACAGAGCTCTGGCCTGGGGGCCCAGCGTGATGGGTCGACCAGATAAGTGTCTGGGGGGCCGTTTCAAGATGTGGGGGCCATGTTGCCATGTATTTCAAAAGGTTACAATATTATGATGTATGAATATTAAATGCTAAAAATAAGTGCCATTAATAAGTTATTTAATAAATAAAGTGACTAATACGTATCAGCTTGTTTTATTAATCATGCTAGGAGTATTATATACCTTCTTAACAAGGTAGTGAACAAACGAGAGCAACCCCCTTTATGAAAAGAAAAATAAGATACCTGTATGAAACAACCAATCACAAAAGCCTATAAGCTTATCTATGAAAAGTAGAAGTATCATTGAATTTTGGCGTTATACCAGGTATTTTAAACTTTTTAATAATTGGGTCTAGTGATTAAAATTTTATTTGGCGTCACGGTTCACTTTCTGCGTACTTAATAAGCGCGTAAAATCGTGAGGGCACTACTCAACACACTTTATTCGTAAAATAATGAGGTTACGCTAAGTAAAACAATGAAAATTGTTTAAATAAATTTGTTTAATGTCACTTCTTTTATACAATGTTTTTGTGTTGTGCCACATTCAACATTTTCTAAAGCGCATTTACTAGATTCGATCAGTTTTCTTCAGACGTTAAAGGTAAAATGATTTTATTTGCTATTTTCTAAATATGTATAATCAAAATTCACTATGGATAGCTTTAATGAGGCATCTCTATGGAAAATCCTGATTGAGCACAGACAGTAATTAGTAATTACTAATTACAAATATGTTCGATTCGCTGCTGTTAAGAGTTTGGTCTACATGATAACGAATTGAGAATACAATGTTTGATTATTTTACGTCTGGTCCGATGAAACGATGTCAGTACGGGGTAGTCAGTAGCATGTCCGGAAATTTGTACGTATGCAGTTTGCCGTCACAGGGTTCATCGCAATAATATTAAATACTGGATGAACCATATGAGATTTAAAATGACCCCCGATTTTCAGCAACTCGGCCAAGTGGTGAAACTTAGGCCCGTTTCAGACGGGACACCGGTGTCGCGCTCGTATATAATATAGGAAGCCTTTGTATTTGAATAAAGGGGCCTTTGTATTATGTTTATGAATGCCCCAGAACTAATGAGTCAACGCATAATTACGCGATATAAATTAGAACCATTGATATACTACTGGATGAATCATATGCTTCTTAAAATGACGCCCGATTTTCAGCGAGTCGGCCTTTGTTAAAACTTAATGAGTGAGCCCGGTCTAGCTTGCATCTTACTCTAACTAATAGTCAGCGCATGACGACTTGCTCTGTCTGTTTTGCGTTGCAGCTACCCTTAGGTTCACTATTCCAAGAACGCAAATTTAGTTTTACAGCCAGGGCAATACGGGTGAAATCGGGAATCCATGTTAATGGTCGTAACGCATTATACCTACAAGGAAATATTATAAGACGATATTCGTTATATCTTTTGTGGTACATTTTTAAAATGACACTTGTATGGGAACTGCTCATTTAGTAGTATATCAATGCATCAAACACAGATTGAACAAAAAAAAAACAACACGTATTTTTTCAGCTGCGGTATCAAAACCATTTGTACGTATGTAGTTCGCCGAATCACACATCACCGTGAAATGTTGTATCGGAAATATAATATGGTCGTACATTAAAGACCGTCTAACCTCTTTGGGTCGCATAATACTGAGATAAAATTCATGTCCAAATAAAACACGCTTCTTTTCGGTTTACAGGAAGAAAATTTTGAAAATATTCGATATACTGGATTATTTGTTAGGTTACGTTAGGTTAAGTTTTCATTCTTGAAGGAACATTATTGTCTGCAATGAACGAACAACGCGTAGTGTTTTCATCTCTTTCCGATAAGAAATCTCACGGCGTACTGTGCTGCGGTGAAATGTAATACGTATAATTTACATGTCGATACCTCAGTTCAATAGGGGAACAACTGTTCTTGTTCCAAGATAATGGCGTTTGAGTTTTTGAGTTTGACTGAGTAAGCCCGGTCTAGCTTGCATCTTACTCTAACTAATAGTCAGCGCATGACGACTTGCTCTGTCTGTTTTGCGTTGCAGCCACCCTTAGGTTCACTATTCCAAGAACGCAAATTTAGTTTTACAGCCAGGGCAAAACGGGTGAAATTCGAGAATCCATGTTAACGGTCTTAACGCATTATACCTACAAGGAAATATTATAAGACGATATTTGTTATATCTTTTGTGGTACGTTTTTAAAATGACACTTGTATGGGAACTGCTCATATAGTACTATATCAATGATTAGAACGTAAAACTGGCTGCGGTAATAAAAACAGGTGTATCGGCGGCTTGAGAATGTAGCGGCCGACGGAAAAGTGTACCGGGCACTCGTTGACTCATTAGCTCTGGGGCATTCATAAACATAATACAAAGACCCCTTTATTCGAATACAAAGGCCTCCTCTATTAATACGAGCACGACACCGGTGTCCTGTCTGAAACGGGCCTTACTATTTTAATATCAGCGGACTTAACTCAATATACGCTCAATTAATATTTCTCTTGAAAACCGCCTGCATAACATCATTGGTTCATCGTGAGATGTTCTATCGGAAATAGATGGCCATATAAAATACTGAAATCAATTCCTTACCGAAATAAACCACTTAAAAATACGTACTATAAAAACCACCGGAATACAAGGAAAGACAAAAAATAAGTACATAGGTAAGTAAATTAGAAATGCAATCATAATATCGTAGAATTCTCGAGACATACTCAAAAAGGCCATTCTCGAATCTCGAAAATAGTGAATAGTGAGAATAGAATATTTCTCGAGAAAACATAAATGAGATTCTCTAGAAATCGAGAAATTGCCACTAGGCTAAGCTGCATAAGACAATTTGATATATCGGTTAAATTGGTCGAAAGAGCTAAACTCGGTTTTTTGATTCTGAATGGCATTTTCTAAATTCCTGAGTTAATTTTTTTTAATGGAATTTGTTTGAATCGGGAATTCTCGAGAAATCAAGAAACCAATCTCAAATTCTCGAGAAAACTAATGTAGTGTAGGTATTGGGGTTGGTATAGCGGTATAGGCTATCGGAATTATATTTATAAAATCTTTTCTGTGGGTACACTATTTCGAAGTCGAATGAGTCGAAGGCAATGACATTAATATGGACGAAGCATCTGGAAAAAAAATACTCACTTTTTTGTCGGGTCTGCCGAATGGCATAATCTGTTCTAACGCCATAACAATAAAGGTGATATTGCTGTAAATTCCCGATGCGTGATATCGCATAATGGAAATTGCGAAACGTCTACCCATACATGTGCGAATGTCGCTATGCGCGAATTTACTTGCTAGCTACTGTATTGAGGGCGTTGTCCATTAATAATGACATTGGTCGAAGGGAACTAATTTTATTGGACCAGTGTCCTCAGTTATACACATGAATTAACACGCAACAACTATTAATGTAATTTTGATGAAAACAAATGATCTAGTGAATAGTTGGTATGTTTTTATATGTCGTACCAGTAGTGTGGCAATCAATCAGTAATCGTTTTACTCGCCATCAAGACAAAAATGAGAAAGTGAAAGATATTCTGCATCATTCGCGTCTTGTAAGTATTAGATATCACACGACATACCTTACCATTTTTTTGCTGCTAAGTGGGTTATCGACTCGATCACGCAAGACGTGACGCCAAATTAATAATAAATAACGAACGAACTATTTACTCACTAGTCACTGATAGGTATTACAAATATTCATAATATCAGTCGCTTACTAGAAATTATTGTAATATCTGAAAAACTATGTGCCGACTCCAGTGAATTTTTTAGGGAACCCATGAGAGAGGCCAGACGGGAACTAGGGTTGCCAACTGTTTTTTTTTTTAGAAAATTACATTTTTCCGAAACAAAATGACCACAGAACAGATAATAAATAGAATTCCGATAGACTATATACCAATACAGTAATTTTTGACGCAGGGTTTTGAATGTGTGAGTGTCCTACGACAATGAACCACGCATATAGACGTGCAATAGTGTGTGTAATGGATCAATATTAAATGAGCGTCAATGCATAAACAGTTGCCAATATTCGACGTATGACGTATTATATAATGTTTGAGACTTTCACGGTTGTTTTTTATCGTAATAGATTTTTGGGTTTTCACCGTGTGTATTCTTCCTTCTTTCTCTTCTCTCTCTCTCTATCTTCTTCTTTCCTTCTAGAGATGAGATCTCTTGATAATGGCCTCTGCAACGAGCCCGAAACGTCGAGGAAAGAAGGAAGTATACACGGTGGAAACCCAAAAATCTATTACGGTACGACGTATTCTTGACATGTGTTTAAATTTATCCCGTATTCTTCCTTACTCGAAATAGGTTGCCTGCTTCTCTTTACCCGTTAGGTATTTCAGTTCCCATTATTTCTGAGTTCCCTGAAAATTACAAATGGTAGGTATACCTATGTGATTCCATATAATTTAATACTAAAACATCAGTTATAATTATAATTAGAGATTATAATTTCTCGACTTCTTTCATTTCAGATCAGAATTCTAGAACTCAAGAATATTGGTTTTCTCGAGAATTATAGATTGATTTACTGATTTCCGTTCAGGATCAACGTTGAGAATTTTTAAAACCATGTCGGTCATAAAATGTTCAACTAGGAAACTAAAATAAGCAGTGATTTTTTGAGATTTTTTAAAATTGAAATTCTCATTGATGGTTTCTCGAGAATTCAGAAAATTCCGGGATGTTTGGCAGCCCTAACGGGAACACAGTTTCAGGGAAGAATATTAAGAATGGTGATTTAGATTAAAAACAATGAATGGAAAAGGAGTGCAGAAAACCTGGACGGCAGGAGTAAGCTGTAGAAGTCGCCAAGACTCGAATTATAAGGTGGTGCCAGCACCGAAGAAGAAGATTACAATATAATATAACTTTTTAGTTTACTACCTACATTATGAACTGTTGTTAATGTTTTCAATTTATGTGTGTTTATGCACCCGTTTAGATATTATTAGATGCCTTCCAATATGCATAAAGCTTAGGAGAATCAAATTTACCTGGCTTTTAAATTACAGAGAAGATATTTTCAAATGTATATTTTAACAATCGCTGACATTTTAATTAAACTATGCAGACCAGGCAGTCTGGCTCGAAAGATATGTCTTAGGGCTTAAGCCCTAGTAGAATCTAGTATGAAATTTACGATGTCCACAATCTAATTAAACGTTTTTTATATATTTATTTTTTTTAAATCTATTGGCGTTTCTCACTCATTGAACCGACAATTAATTATTGTTTTATAAACGCATTACCAATATGCTACTTTAATATTTGTGCCAAAACTGATCAGAGTGCAAAAAGTCATCGTTCCTAGCAGAAATGAGTTTGTTAATATTACTTATACTCTGTGGAGGTCCAAATTCTCCGCCAAGGAGCGAACATATATATTATATCAGAATATGAATCACGCACACTCTAGTACACGTCTTGTGAAGTTACTCCTGGGGCATAAAATTGAAGGGCGCACAACGTTCATTACGCCACGGTATGCGTCTGAATAACTGGCGTGGATACGTGGCGGGTGATGGAGGAAAAAGCAAGGTAAATGACTTAAAAGAACTTTTTTTACATAAACTATACAAATTGTACCTACAGATTTTATATTACATAGTTTGGTACAAATACTGAGGGGAAAACATGTTTTTGTTCCGCCAATCACAATCCCTAACCAAAAATATTGATATTAAATTTGTTGCGTGTATCCACTATAATTAGATCTTATATTTTTCGAAATCTAATTTAATACTATTTGCATTGGTCCCAAGAGGTCGCAAATGATGAGGCCCGCTCTATTTGTATTATGCAATATTATTTTCATTAAGTACATACCTTTTCTTAAGGTCCCAATTTAAATGAGCTAAGTCAGGGGTAGTCAAGCTTTTTATACTTACCGCCGACTTTTGTATCTCAGTTAGTAGTACAATTTTCTAGCCGCCCACCGGTTCCACAGTAATGGTGATTTATAAAGTAGGGAAGTAACTTTACTTTATACAATGTATTTACGCAATATTTGCGGTAAAGGGATTTTTCATCCAGTCATTCACCTTCAATTTCAGGTATATCCCGATGCATTACTGTTGAGATAAATTCTTTTATAGAGGGTATCATTATAGTTTCTCCAATATTTTGCTTCAATAGTTTATGCAAATTGTCACGGGGAATTTTATGAAAACATAATGAAAATGTTTTTAAAACCCCTACCGCCCACCATGAAAGTTGGAACGCCCACTAGTGGGCGGTAGGGACAGGTTGACTACCCCTGAGCTAAGTGAATACATAACACCTTTAGAAATATCAAAATTGTCAGGTGGCAAAAGTACGTATAAGTACCTAGCGCTCGAAATTGAAAAGTTTTTGAATCGAAGAGCTCGATATTTTTTGTTATATACCTACTTTAGACGGATAATTGCAACAACAGTCTTTATGCGTCAATTACATTGAGCTACTTTACGAGCTGTTTGTTGGCGAATTTGAAAGCGGGCGTTTCAGCTACTGCGATTGTGATAATGACACACAAAATTTTCCATTCGCCGAGAAGCCACAAGCCAGCGACTATTTTGACAGAACGTAGTTCGTTTTTTTTACTGGGAGGTTGCTACTGCGCTCTACTGCGCAGACGCAGTAGGCCCACACGCCGGCGTGTGACCGGCTTTCAACTTTTATCGGTAGATTGTTTACAATCTGCTCGTTAACTTGTTTAATGATGACATTGGGCGACTTTACAGACAGATTGTAAATTCACCAACAAGCAGCTCGTAAAGTAGCTCAATGTAATTGACGCTTTAGACAGGATTTGGGTAGACAACGTTCTTTCATAATAATTCCCGGACCGAAATGCCATTTTTAATTATTCCACGAGACGGATCGGTAGTCTTTAGGACTTCACGAATCGGTGCTGCGCTCCGGTGCGATCCGGTCCAATTCGAGTGCTGAATAAGGATTTCCAAAAGATTGTCAAGTAAAAGCAAAATTTGTTTTTACTAAGATTATTTTTATTCCCAATACAATTCCAATGATAACTAACATTGAAGACATTAAATTTATGGTTACTGTACGACAACATTATTTAGGCAACAACAGGAAGTCGCTCTTATCGCGTATAGAATATTTCACAGTGTTGTCATTTTTTGAAAAAACATATCCCGCGAAATTAGGTTTTTAGTTTATATCAATTCTATTCTCAGTAAGTTTATAAGTACATTAATTTATAAGTCTAATTATTGTTCAATAAATATCAATAGAATTTTTTTTTCAAATAATTTCACCTCTTAATTATTACTATTATATTAGGTTAATTAATACAGCGTAATTATTGAATTTGGAAGGAAATGTATCATTGAACCCACATTAACTGATAATATTGCTGCAGGTATTTATTAATTAAATAACTAGAACACAAATTATGACTAAAAAACAAGAAGTAGAAAGATATAACATATTCAATATTATATTGATGACCCAATCACATGTTTTATAATTTACAAATGATGTCTTTATATCGTATTTTTAGTAAAATTGTTGTAGAAACACATACTGTGAAAATAATTTTCTATAAATTAAATTATATCCACCTTACATAAATTTTAAAACAATATGTACCTACTTATCGGTTTAAAAATTAGGAAAATAATTAGGAAAAAATAGGACAATTCATTATCTAACTAATGATCATTTATACTTAATTATTATACGTCTAAAAATATTAATAAAATAGATTACGATACACATAACTTTATAATATACAAACATAATTTCCAGTATTTGGGGAAATATTTCTAGTATTACAACACTGAATTTTGACATACCTGACATGACAGGAACCCGTCAAATGGGCTTGTTGAAAGTATTGTATGCCTGTTGCAATCAAAAGTTTACTGATAATAATTCGAACATCATTTCGTATTGTTTTAGACATCTTTTGAATATAAAAAGCTTCAAATTACGTAAATTGATAGATGCGTCCAATACGAAGTGTCAAAAATGTAATGAAAAATTTGGGGGCGTTCCTAATTTGAAACCGGAAGTTCGATTAGCTGTACGTAGTTCACAGATTTGCCACGTAGCCAAGATGAAGTTGCCGGACAATAACTGATTTGCAGTCAGCTTCTGTAGCAGTGGTGAAAGGTGATTCAATAAATCCTGCTTTAAAACGCGAACTCATCGCGGGTTTGTTTTTTTAAGTGATGTGGATCGTGTAAGAGTAATCAAGATCAATTACGCTTTGATTCAATTGAACTCATCTCCAAGGCGAATCGAGATAACGCATTGAATATAAATTTTAAACTTTCTGAATAGGTTTTAATATAGTACACGTTTTTGTAACCTTTTAACGTTTCACAACGAGCAAATCCAATTCTAAGCATATATTATGCAAAGGTGATTTTTTTACGTAGGAAGATATTAATGTTAATGTCAGCCCACATCACGTCAACTGCAGAAATGAGTTATTAAATAAATAATTTATTTAAGATTGTCTACATTAATTGTATGATGAAGGCCCACTGTATACATTTATAATGTATAATATCACAAACAGTTACCTACATTACCTATATGTATCTGTATCATGAGTTATTTCTAAAATTTGTCAACAGCAGTGTTGCCACTCTCATTCACAAAAACAAGACAGATGGCAAAATAAAATGGTATTTTTTTTTTCAAAATTGGAAAAATGTCTACAGATCCGTCATACAAGTTGTCCGCTGAGGGCGCCACATGTTAATATTTGACATATCACTCAATGGTTTTTATACTATGATGAGCTAAGTTCTAAATTCGAACACCTGATGATTTATGATGGTGAATCTATACACACACTTATCACTTCAAAAAAATTTGTCACAATAAAATTGTAAACATCGTATTTAAGTGTGAGGCCTCAGTGCCAGCGTTCGGCGCAGCGTTGAGCGTTTTGCGCAGCTCAAACGTATAACCGTATAAATGTATAACCAAAAAAAGACATTGTCTACGAACATTTTCACACACGGTTATACGTTTGAGTTGCGCAAAACGCTCAACGCTGCGCCGAACGCTGCCACTCAGAACGTACACTAAGAATTTAGTATTTTACAACTAATAGAATGAATAGGTCATAGAATTTAAAATTAATGCAGGTAAGAATTAATAAAGTCGACATTTTGCTAGATGTAAGATTTAGTGTATTAATTATAATATATAGGTATATGATATTTGTCGTGATTTATATGTCTGCAACACAGAGCAATACACACAGACACATTATCCATATTATCTCTGCTAATTGAACACACTGAACGCATTGAGCGCATCGACAAGAATGGTGACAGGTGACGCTGCCACCTGGTATTATTTCCTAGTAACATATAGGTATAAAGTACCTACGTAAGACAAGCATGTTGATTTTCGAGTAAATCTGGTGTAATATTCCAGCTTTACTAGGTGAAGTTTTAAGCTGTTTGCGGTGTCCAAAAACTGCCAGATGTATATCTTTCAATGCCTATTTAAAAATGATAGATCTGGCAAGAAAAATGCTGTTGGCAACGCTGGTCAACAGTATTGATTGATTTAGCGAAGGCGTAATCGAATTAAAAATTAAATATGAACAAAAAATATTATGTATGTAGGTGGAGTTTTATTTAATTTCTTTAAAATAACATATTAAGTGATTTATTGATTAGGTACAAATTTAATTAAGTATACAAATGTTTGTAATAAATAGCCGCTACAAAAACGTTGGTATATACCAGGGGGGGCAAACTGCGGCCCGCGGGCCGCATGTGGCCCGCCGGGTATTTTTTTGCGGCCCGCCATCATTAATTGTACTTCTGATTACGAATAACTTTTTTATAATTTTTTAAAAAATATTGACAATTATTATTATTTTAAAATTTAAAATTTCTTTAGCAATAGTACGCGATTCATTTTCGATAGATATTGATAGTGTACCAACAGAGCTACAACTTGAGATTATTGATCTGCATGTGTGACACTGATTTAAGAGAATTGCACCGTCGTGAAAAAATCTCCAAATTTTACAATGCCCGAAAATTATGCAAGAAAAATGTTCGTTATTTTTGGATCAACCTATATAATGTGAACAAACATTTTTGATCATGAACCTCAATAAAAATTCTTTACGATAAAATATCTCCGATGCCCATTTACAAGCAGTTTTGAGAATCACTACAAAATTAACACCTGAATTTTTAAAAATGTTAAAAAATGTAGAACAGTTTCATTCTTCTCATTATTTTGTAATGTTTATTTTCCGTGATAATAAATAGTGTATATCTAAAAATGGTATTTTACTTGCGGCCCGCCGCTCATTTTGAATTCTTGAATTTGGCCCTCCATCCAAAAAGTTTGCCCCCCCCCCTGGTTATACACAAAACAATCATCTGTTGTAAATTCGACAAAGTAATACTATTTTAAGGTAAATTGTCAGATAATTACCTGTGGTTATTGACGCTGACCAGGTGAGAAGTTCGTTCACGGTGGCGTTAGAGTAGTATAACCAGAAGTCATACTTGGTGCCAGGGAGACCCTGTGAGAATTGGATGACGTCACCGATGTCCTTCGACGCTATTGTGGTATTCGGCGGTGGATACCCCCGTGGCGGATGATAGTCGAGTCGGTAGAAGGAACCCTCCTGCCCCTGGTTTCCGGGAATCTCTATCACGAGGTCTGCGCATTCCGAAACCTGAGAAAGAAATATGTAAACTTTAGTCGAGAGGTAACTGTGACAATTATCTGGTTGGCATTAAGGAGACTGCTGGAGACGGCATTGGAATAATTGCACAATTCAAAGTAACCGTTCAACAGATTGTTATATTGTTAAATATTATAGCATGGGATGTTTTATATAAATAAATAAGGGATAAATTTAAGATTATTAAGTACTGATTCAACTAGATTTATTATGCAATTTTAAGAACTAGCGACATTCCCATAATGCTGTAGAGGGTGTAATAATATTAAGTGTAATGTTCACATCATAGCACCGATAGTTTATGATGATTTTGTGGAACATCTGCTATATCCCCAATACAGATTATTATATCCGTAGATATTCTCACGGTGACGCTAGCCCGTGAGAGGATTCCATGTATGTGATAATAGAAGAATGTGCAGTGTTCGACCTATATAATAGAGCTTATAGTTAAGGCTATACCTCAGTTGAGGCACGGTCTAAAAAGATCGTGGCTAGGCGATGCGCGGTTTGTTGGTCGCTGGTGCAAATGACGCATGCCAAACGAAATATAATTTGTCATATAAATCCAACATGCGTCCATTT
The DNA here is from genome assembly GCF_057557595.1 of Rhyacophila brunnea. Taxonomy (NCBI): domain Eukaryota; kingdom Metazoa; phylum Arthropoda; class Insecta; order Trichoptera; family Rhyacophilidae; genus Rhyacophila; species Rhyacophila brunnea. The sequence continues at coordinate 37,921,256 of NW_028233350.1, read as the reverse complement.
AATGTTCTGTTTATTGTTCTATTAGTAACAATAACAATATATTCATTGACATGTTTTCTTTTTCAAGTAAATGGGTAACGTTTTTAGTCATCTTTACACGATTTAAGAATTAATACCCCCGTCGCCATCACGAAACAAATTGACGTGTTCCCAGCTCAACGTTCTCTCTCCGAATGCCAGCGCGTCCAAAATTTCGTCGCGCCTATAGTTGAAAATTATTTGCCGTTTCACTGATGTATCGTCTTAATGCATGGAGGACTCTTTTTTCAGACGCCATACCGATAAGTTATTTTAAATACCTGATTTTACTATACTCAATTAATTGTATCCAATAAAATATTTTAATAATATAAAATCGTTAATTACTAATATTGGATAATTATAGCAGCCTGGTTAAACCGTGATATTACAAGATATTCATTTAATATGGAATCGTCGCAATGGATGACTACTGTTTCAGGTATTTTTTTATAATAAACATAATACAGTAACCACATTTTTACTATTGTGTACAGACCTTATCACTGATTACTTTTACACTGAAGTGCCTACAAACGTAATGCAAATAAATAAACAGATGCTCATTTTTAAATCACCGAATACAGCGTTTTTTTACACGTTTTGTGTGATTAGGTCTAAATAGAATCGTGATAAGAGTGATAACGCAGATAACCATATTTTCAATGCCAATAACCATTATTTAACACTCAATGTCGAGTGCAATCAGTCACATTGAAGTGGTGCATTGATGGTTGAATTTATAATCTCTAAACACAAACGTGAGGTCAAAAAATAAATTTGGCCTAATCGCCTAGTATAGATCCACCAGTATATTAGTGGCGAAGGGTGGAGGTAGGCTGTTAAGATCCGCCATAAATGGTGCACACTAAACTTTGTCCAGTCATGTGTTTGTTTTTATTGAAATAAGACTACAATTTATTGAAGGGTGGAGGTAGGCTGTTAAGACCCGCCATAAATGGTGCACACTAAACATTGTCCAGTCATATGTGTTTGTTTTTATTGAAATAAGACAACAATTTATTTACAGATGGTATTGGTTAGTTTTTAAAATTCAATTAAACCATGCGAAACCAAGCCATAATAGATAGTAGTCAAAAAATACTCGTATATCTAGAAACTATCTAAAATTATGCAATTAAATCATACATAAGTTTGGATCTTTTATAGTTAAAATAATATTTTTATCTAGTATAATTTGGTTTAGGCAGGGCTTAATGAATTTAAAAAAATGAACCAACAATATGTGTAATAATATGTATTCTTAATCCAACGAAAACAAAAAAGTATGAATGAAAAGGTGTGGACAATTTTGTTGTATAGTCCAAAGTACCAATACCAAAACTATTATGGTTTTGTTTAGGCAGGGTTTAATTGATTTTTTTAAAACTAACACTATTTGTAAATTGTAGTCTTAGTTTAATAAAAAGAAATACATATGACTAACAAAGTTTATTGTGAACTATTTATGGCAGATCTTAACAGCCTACCTCCACCCTCCGCTACTGCTGCTGAGTGAGGGCGCAACATGCTAACATTTGACATAACATTAAATATCTTTTATAACGTTTTTATTAGCTCGTATTCTTGTTTGTCCAGTACACATCTTTTCTTGTGTCCTCCAGTCCAGTCCTAGCAACTAAATTATTAATATATACGTGCGTTACTATGGAAATCAATATGAAATGTCAAAATGATTATGAGTGATATGAGTGAATGATGATGAGAATGTATTTATTAATACATAGAATTGTCAAGTTTATATGATTCAACAGAAAATTTAAAAACGTGGTATATAAAAAGTTCTTTTTATCTTGTAATTATTATACTGTGATTTTTATACTGGGAGCTTCGTTCTAAATTTAATTCGAACACCGGACGATTTATGATGGATTGATGGTATATCCATAATAGCTACGGTCTTTAAACTCGATTTAATTGCAAAACCGGCCGCTCTAACTTAGCGAAGATTGTAATAGGTACCCGAAAGCGCGTAAATACACAATTTAATTCGCATGACGTATTCTTATTTATACGCATGTTACGAGGGTGGGTCAATAAGTCCTTAGAAAAGCCGACAGGTGGCGCGACTAGTACTGTAAGCGGTTTGTTTTCATGCAGCGGCACTACCGATTCAGTATGCTGCGAAGTTTCAATCAGATTGGTCGGGTTGTTGTGTGTTTCTCGTACATTTAAAAAAAAAAATTGCTTGTGAAAAATGGAAAAATGGAAAATGGAGAAAATTGAGTTTAGAGCTGTTATTAAACATTTTAATATAAAAAGGTTAACAGCAAAGGAAATAAAAAATGAGTTGGATTTAGTTCACGGCATATCTGCTCCTTCACTTGCAACTATTTATAACTGGTTAAATGAATTTAAACGTGGTCGTACATCAACAAAGGATGAACCACGCTCAGGACGTCCTGTAGAGGTGACTACACCAGAAATGATCAATAAAATCCACGATATGGTGTTAAGTGACCGAAGATTAAAGTTGAGTGAGATAATTGAGGTTACAGGGATCTCAAAAGGTAGCGTCATTTCTATTTTACATGACAAATTGGGCATGAAAAATATTTCTGCAAGATGGGTGCCGCGTTTGCTCACAGTCGACAATAAACGCAATAGGGTGGTGGCCTCTAAAGCCCTGTTGTCGCTCATGCAACGCAATCCGGATGAATTTTTTCGTCGCTTTGTGACTGTAGATGAAACATGGATACACCACTATACTCCCGAGACGAAAGAACAGTCAAAGCAGTGGATTGCGAAGACAAACCATGTCCAAAGAAGGCGAAAACCGTAAAATCAGCTGGTAAGGTTATGGCTACTGTATTTTGGGATGCACGTGAAATTATTTTCGTTGACTATTTGGAAAAAGGAAAAACAATAACAGGGAATTATTATGCATCTTTATTGGACCAGCTAAAAAACGAAATTGAAGAAAAACGGCCTCATTTAAACAGGAAAAAAATCCTCTTTCATCAGGACAATGCCCGTGTTCACACATGTTTACGATTAATGGCTAAAATTGAAGAATTGAAGTTCGAATTGGTCGACCACCCACCGTATTCGCCAGATTTAGCCCCCAGTGACTTTTTCCTTTTCACAAACTTAAAAAAATGGCTAAGTGGACAACGTTTTTTTTCAAATGAAGAAGTCATCGATCGGACAAATGCTTATTTTGAGGACCTTCCGAAAACTTATTTTTCTGACGGTTTAAAAAAAATTGAGAAACGTCTGACCAAGTGTATTGAGCTCCAAGGAGATTATGTTGAGAAATAAAAAAAAAATACAAAAATAAAAACTGTTTTAATGCTTTTTTCTAAGGAATTATTGACCCACCCTCGTAGATCAAACTGAAAATTACTAATTATATTATTTCCAAGCTGTAATGCTATTATGAGTGAGTGTGTCAGAGGTGTAAATTTAAATATATAGGTATATATATTACAAACTAAGATTATTATGAAATCTAAAATACTAATTACGATATTTTTGATTCATCCTATGATAGGCAATGACGTAAATATGATAAGAAAATGATATGCTTATTATGCATATTATTCACGAAATAAGCAAATCGTACAGTGTGGTAAATGAATGCAAGCAATAATTAATTTATTCGACATCAACAAATAATAATAAGATTATATTGTATAGATTGTGCCGTGAAAAAAATCGTGAGTTTTTCACGATTTTTTGTGTAAAGAGTTACACACATAGAGGTATGTTACACATTATGAAAACCATTAATATAGACCTCGATTACCTCTGTTCTCCGAACACTGCACTAGAGGTTATGGTGTCTAGTGCACTCCAAGATGCATTTATGTACGTGAAAAAATGAGCATTGTATAAAATAAATGTCTGGACTAGGCATTGCATACAGGCGCGCACACAAGGTGGGAGGGAGGTTTCGTGGAATATTACTTTATAATATTCTTCGTCAGGATCTCATGACTGAGGATCGTGACCCGTGTGATTTGGCTGTTGAACAGTCTTCTGAACAGGTTTACCCTCTCCTCTCGGCATCGTATACACGCAAGACCTGAGACACTGGAAGATCCATGGCAAAAAAATAAATGCAACTCCCTGAAGCATCCAATATTTCCTTTAATATACCGATACGACACTAATGATCCAAACAATTATTATGACCGTCAAGCCACGCGCATTCGATAACGGGTCTAGGACGATTTGACACCGGGACAACTGGACGCCACGCAATTCGAAATTAAATAGACGTTAGGTACCTATAGATACTTAATATTATTATTTATATTTAAATTATTATATTATGATTAAATAGTTAGTGAGAATTTAAATATGCACATGTAAATAATGATTTAATCGTGCATATGTTTAAGTTCCAACGAAAAAAGAGTTTTTTATTTTATATAAAGCCTTGGGCATGATAATTCTCAATCCGCAATAAAAAAAACATTATGTTAAGAGTAAAATGAATTAAAACTACGAAGTAGTAGATAGAAACTGGTTAAAATTCCTCGTCTGCGTTCTGTATACGTGCCTAAGACAGTGCGGCGTCCAATTGTCCTGGCGTCCAGTTGTCCCATTCTCTTGATAACCACCCTTAACGGTCAGTTATAAATGCAGGCCAGCGCATTATTATTCTATACACAAGGCCGATATCGGTAACTATCGGCAGCTATCGAGGGTAGTTTAACATACATATTTATGTATTGATGTATTATAATAAATTGTTACAATAAGTTAGCAGCACCTCTCTTGGCTGTGTTTACTTTTAGAGCGAGATAGATAATTTTGACGGTTTAGACGGCTAACTTACTGTAACCATTATAATACCTCAATACATAAATATGATAAACTACTTTCGATAGCCGCCGATAGCAGCATTGTGTATAGAATATATGAGCAGGTGTATATAGCTAGAGTCAATGTGTAGAGTGTCTGGGTATGAGGAATGTACCAGGAAAGTGCGTTTGTGAAGCGGCGAGAAGCTATGAATGGTGGGGTAACTGTGTAAGTCAGTGACACCTGTTGGATTTACATAACCCCGTGTATATGATTTGCAAAGAACCACTTTGGAAACCAATATTTTCTCGCGACTGCATAAAATAAATGAAACATCGAAGAAAAATCATTTTCTTTCTGTCAGTACTTGGTAGGCGTTATGAAAACAAGCCATGTGAATTTTTATTATTGGACTGCTGATAAATAAAACTCATAACTATTTTTCATTACCTACTACCACTTGCATGATAAAAAAGAACTTTAATAATTTTACTGTTTGAACATTACCATAATAAAATAAAAGTTAAAAATGTTTACTATTACAAACAAAAATACTTCGAAAAAAATGCGTATGTAATATGTCTTGACTCGTGAAGAGACACGGAGCGTAAAAACTGTAGATTTTTTTAAACTACAAATTGACGCATATTCTTCGTTATATACGCCGCGCAGCAAGCCATATTGTCGCCAATATTATATCGATATAACTTCAAGGTTTTGAGTTAATAATGCCATTCGATGTAGAAAGGTCTTTTCTTTACAATTCAGCAAAAAAGAGTCAAAAATTTCTTCAATGTGTCATAAAATCGATAAACCCTTTCTGAGATTAATCCTTAATTCAGTTATATACTGGAATTTCTGGGTTAATTCCTTATTAAATTTCATTGTGCACTGCTGAATTTCATTAAACTATTTTTTTTTTAAAAAAATGCATTTTCCTCAAAATCAAGGCTTTAAAATTAAAATGAGAATTTCAGCCAAAAATTCCAATGCCATTATCTTGGAACAAGGTTTTTTGAGTTGTTTCCATATTGAAAGATGGTATCGATATATTCTTTTTATCGTGCTACTTGCTATCGGAGGTCGGCTTCTATAAGGCCGATCTTTGCTCTGTCATCTGCTATCCGGAACAGTTCGATGGAGCTGTACCTGTACCAATGGCGGAAGTTCTTAAACGCCACGTTTACCTATGGATAACGAGTTGGGAAATGACGTATAGCACGTATATCGATTATAACTATATTTACAGCATAATACCTAAAAGTTAAAAGTCATAATTAACGTATAAATAGCAGCATTATGCGCGAGCGCGAATGCAGCATTTGACCCCCCCCCCCCCCCACTCGCCTGTCGACCCTTCCGCCGTAGGCAATTTGAAAGCTGGCCGGCGAGGTATGTCTGTCTGCGCAGGATACATACATAAAAATGCAACGGCCCGCCGTTCTTATGGGCGCGCGCTGTAAAAGACGTTTCACGGAAAACAGTGCACCTAGATAGTTATGAAAGGTGGGTCAAAATAACCGGCATGCGGGGCCGCGGGTTGAGCATCGCTGATTTAATACATACTGGAAAAGTCAATGAGAAATAAATTATTTAAAATATAATAATGGTAATAAATCCGGAAACTACTTTTTATTCACAAATGATAGTGGCCGGAAAAAATGTCAACCAGTGGTTACTTTTTGCAAATAGAAAATAATATACAGGTTTCAGACAATGACACTTCTATAAAAATGCATTTCTGTGACTAATGACTTCGCTTCAGTAATTTCCTATTTTCAAATACCACAAAACACTTTTTGATTGCTTATGAACAAAATGACAGCGATATAAAATGAAACTGGAGTGTCACTAATAGCGGAAACTCAACCTGTCATAATGATTCTCAACCTTGTTGTCTGGAGGAACCCTTCAAATAGCATGAAAACCGTGGAAACCCTACCCTTAACTGAGGTATTTAAAGTTGGACAAGGTAAGAATGCTGATAACAAATAAACATAGGGTATATTTTGTAATGATTTTGTGTCTATAGAAGTGTTGTTTTTACAATTTTTTTTTCAATAATAACCACCACGCAAATATCGGTTTAAAAAAATCATGAAAAAACTATTAGGTAAGTATATATATTTCTCAATTCCAAAGGCTTTATACACTTTTTGACGAAACCTCAGAATAGGCTCGCGGAATCTTGACATTTGAACTATTATAAAATGGCAGACATACAAGCATGAGGGAAGTTAGGAGAAGTTTGAATAAGTACTATAGATTGTGTTTTACTTAAATTAATACTATTTATCCCGACTGCAATGATGACGAAATTATGCATATACGAGGGTGGTCCCAGAAGTACCCGACCTAACAAAGAAAACACAAAAAATTTGGGATTTTTTTTTTAAATTTCTCTACGTAGTCTTCTTTTAGGTCGATACACTTTTTCCAGCGATGTTCAATAGCATTGATACCCTGTTTATGGTGAGAATCGTCGAGATCCTCAAAATAACCATCAACCTCCGACTCCACCTCTTCATTGTTGGCAAATCTTTTACCACCGAGCCATTTTTTCAAGTTTGGAAACAGAAAATAATTCGAGGGGGCTAAATCTGGCGAATAGAGTGCGTGAGGAAGCAATTCGTACTTTAACTCATTGATTTTGGCCCTCGCGATAACGGATGTGTGAACTGATGAATTGTCCTGATGAAACGAAACTTTCTTTTTCGCCAAATGCGGTTGTTTTTTCTTGATTTCATCATTCAAACGCTGCAATAAGTTTGCATAATACACGCCGTTGATTGATTTTCCTTTCTGAAGATAACCAATGAAAATTACCCCCCGCGTACCCCAAAAAACTGACGCCATGACCTTGCCTGCAGATGGAACTGTCTTCGCCTTCTTTGGAGCCGATTCTCCCCTTTCAATCAATTGTTTTGACTGTTCTTTCGTCTCAGGTGTGAAGTGATAGACCCATGTTTTATCCATGGTTAAGAATAGACGCAAAAACTCTGCTTTATTGCAGTGAAACTTCGCCAAACACTCGATTGAAACATCCTCACGATGCTGTTTTTGTTCCATTGTGAGTAATCGCGGCACCCACCTTGCGCACAGCTTTCTCATGACCAAATTTTCAGTCAATATGTGATGTACAGCACACTTTATGAAAAGCCTACCATGTCTACTAGCTCGCGCAATTCAGTCGACGTTCATCCAATACCATTTTGTGGATTTTCGTCACTATTTATGGCATGGTCACCTCATTTGGTCGACCACTGCGATGTTCGTCTTGGCAGCTCGTATAGCCTCGTTTAAACTCAGCCACCCAATATGTTACTGTTGTAAACAAAGGAGCAGACACCCCCAGAGTAGAATCTAGCGCCGCTTTGATATTGGTTGGACTGAAGCCTGTCAAATGAAAGTATTTTATCAAATAAATATGACCAATTTTTTCCATGTTTACAAATTCACTGAGAGCGTTCACTGTTGATGGCTGACAAATAATTACTGAACAACGTAGCGTCGTCAAACTTCAAACTTAGGCTTTATAAGGTTGGTACTTTCTATCATGGTCACTATTTTCAAACAACAACTGCTATCTATACGTCGGGTCGGGTACTTCTGGGACTACCGGTATAATCACTATTCCTATGTACCTAAGTACCTAGTAATGGTATGTTGCAGATACAATTTTTCGTGTATCGATGCACTTTATTTCAAAATATATTCGCCAAATCGTTTATAATATTATAATATATAAAGTTGGAAGCGGTTCAGGCCAAAGACCGCTCACCTCCTGTGTGCACGACCGTTCCTCATAATCTGGTAATTGAGTCATACAGTTAAAATGCCAGGTCAATTATAACAGTTTATTATGTTTTGTAGTCGTTATCCTCGACGATGCTAAACATTGTCATTGGTAGAGAAAAAGTCGTGATCTTGGCTTTGACTTTATCTGTGCTAACATTAGCTTTTCCAGATTCGGCTATTCTTCTTACGTATAACCTTCGTGTGCTTGGCATTTGATTGAATTCAGAGAATCATCTTCTTCATACAACTTCAGTATCTTGATACATACTAGTCTACATTGATAATAACAACTCGTATGCAATGATGTAATAATCGTCATACCTAATGACATTGTTATAGGTAGCAAATAATTTGGAATTATACAGGAGACTTATAGACTATAATTTATACTATGACATTTGAACGCATTTACCGAACGAATGAAGCATGGTGAAGTTGGTAAACTGAACAGATATTAATATCGTTAAGTTGGCATTTCATAATAATCAAGCAGTCGCTAGTCGCTGTCACTTTTTGAAATTCATTGTGTTTAAGCTATTTATTTACATGATTTTACAGGATTTTGCAACAAAATAATAATGTTGTGTTTATTATTGGTTATTTATCTGCTCATCGTTACAGATTGGCATGTCATACGTCCTGCAAATTTAGAAGTGTGAAGTTATTTTCAAATGAAAAGCAAAATCACTATTATAGCTAACTTGATCACTAATCAGCATACTATAGCTAATTTTTGGTTAAAATTAATATATTATTTAAGCTTCATCTATAATAATATAGAAGTTTTTCTTCGATATCTTTGTCGTATAAGTACTCATTTATTCTGCTTGTAATATTTTTTTTAAAAGCATTGGAACAAAACGAAATAATTGCAAGCAAGCGGATTCTTTATTTGCCGCCTTCAACATTCACCTCGTTATGAAGCATTGTCCAATTTAATTCTAAGTCATAGAGCATAATGACTATGCTTGCCCAACGAGTGTGCTTAGTAAAATTTCTATACTACCCGTACAAAGCCAAAGCAAATAATAGGTACTTATCGCGTTTAAAAAGATATTTGCCAGTCATTAGATTTAGAGATGAAGTGAAAAAATATGACAGGCACGAATGTAGCATCAAGCTATGGAATAATAAACTATGAATGTTTTAGAAAGTGAAATTTGAAAATGGAATACCAACCTAATAATGACAAATTTAATACTCTTTGATATAAATAATCAATGGACCATAGACAGAATTTTTGTGTAAGAAAATATCGTAATTTTTTGTGGTACCTACGCGTGAGTGGCTGTGTTACTGTATGTCGTAATTAATAAATATCGATAGAATTTCTGTAATGATTCTCCGTGTCCTTCATAAAAAAAGAGAAATTTAATGAATCTATTGAATATGTTATAAAATCGAATAGATTATAATCCCAAATAGCCCACGGACATTAGAAATTTAATAATTGACTTTTCCAATTGCATATACAACTCCGATACGTGGACCACGAAATTAATAGAATAGCAGAGAATATTCGCATTTCAAACGTGGTGCTTCTGGCGAATGTCAAATAGACTTGTTGACAGAAACTCCTCGCTATGCCTGCATCCTTTTCCCTAGTTTTCTTGTCATATAGGAATTTTATTGGGGAAAACATAACAATAATTCGGGACGTCCAAAAGACTGTGACCAAGACGCGGGATTTTATCAGTGACAGATGACGTGTGGTGCGGACTGTCAGTCAGTGATGCCAACCGTACTATAAGTATAGTACAATACTATAATTTTAATTCTGCGAAAAATGTAAAATACTATAATTGTACGCCAAATATACCAAAATACTATTATCTTAAAGGATTCAAGAAGAAAAATGTTCCTGTACTATATATTTTTTAGAAATACTATAATTTTTACGCCTTTGTACTATAATCAGCATAGAAAAAGATGGCAACATTGCTGTCAGCACACTATTTTCAACTCATTTGATCTGAACCCGTGAGTTACAGAACACGATGTAAGCAATGGTGGGTTTAGCGACATGGGAGGCCCGAGGCACTGACTGATTTTGAGCCCCCCCCCAGGATTAAAAATAGCTACCAAGGTACCTGGTAGAATATTGTTAATTCACATTCTTCAACAAACAAATAATATTATTATTGAAGATGTCAGTTCTAGTAATATGACCAAGTGGCTTATTTTTTGTGTATGTACATACATCTACGTATCTTTTTGAGCGGGTATGTTATATACGCATTTGACGATAATTGTAGGGTGTTTTTGTGTTTTGGGTAATATGTAGTACCTAAGTACTTACCTACTCAAATTGTGAGAAATAAGTACTTATATTTTTTAGATTTTGATATAGGTACATGTTTCAATCATTGTATTGTATGACAGGTCTGAACTGTTTCGAGGCCCCCTTTCAACTCTTATGGCGAATCGATCGCGGCGACATCTGCGTTAAAGCGTCGTAACTTGTTGTGAACGTCTTTTATAATTTGTAATGTCCACAATATGTTAAAAATAAATAAATTGAATTGAATTGAAATTAAAAATAAATAAATTGAAATTTCTGTATTTTAACATTGGCTTTGGATTGCGACAATATAATGCGGGTATCCTGGCAATATGTCCTATCTGACGTGTTTATAGATGTTGATATTATAATATTGCATGGATAAAACCTTTGCATATAGTATTATATAGCAATTGGTTGTATCGTATCTCTCTCTTCAGAACTGGCAAAATCGTTATGTATCGATTTTTCGTAGGTATTTGAATTATAAATGGGAATTAAACTGAGGTTTGATTGAAAATTATGTTCTAAAATACATTTGAAACACAGTGTAATTAATAACAAAATCCGTCAGATTCACATAAAACTAAAGATGAAATCATTCTTTGGCTTTCCTGTAAACTTAGCTATTTTGTAGACATGCAGTATTGCCAGATAGCATGATATAATAATTTAAGTGTAACAAAATGTAATTATAAATCAATTGCCGCATTTGATGGCGTTGTAACGTTGTAACACCATGTTTTTTTTAAACATACATACAAAATAATAAAGACAGTTTTTACACCTCGTAATTTTTTTATGAAGAACGAAAAGTAAAATCATTATTTGGACGACGCGCGATGTTGTTGTTCTGCACCAACTTTAAAACAAAAACAAAATATTAACAACAATAGTAGTAAATTAAATATTCAACATCAGCTGTCGGTTAAGTCGACCATATCGGATATGGCAGTATTTTTAGAGCAAATAATCAATTTAATATTCAAAATTATTCAAGACTCTCGCACGGAAATCGATATTAAACATAAATAATAATAGGTAGATACTGAAAGATACCCAATAAACTGCGCCAAAACTGTGAATAATCCAGCAGCATAACTAAAAATGTGCATTTTGTATAAAAGCATAAACATTGACATGATTAATAAGCATATCCTAAGCGTAATTTTGAAGACATTGAGCAACTTCATACTTACTTCATAAAGTAGGTACTTCTACGGAAATCCTAAATAAACGAAAGATTCATGAACATCTCAATATTACATCAAGCTAGGGGGAGTTATCAGTAAGTACCTACATAAAACTAAACTCTACCTGCATTAAAATAAGGGAGATTCGTACAGATTTTTGTCAAATGTATATAAACTTTTCAGGAAAAAGTACCCATTTTTCTGTTCAGATTTACATGGAATGGTAGATAATATTATATGAATGTTTAGTATACAGTACTACCTCGACTTATGCGAACTCGGAGTTACGATGTTCTTGATTTTTTCGTTGGGAAACACTTCAGACCCAGCTCCATCAGAAAAGCACATGACAATTGTATTGCAAGCTTGACAGGTCTCACCTCAATTAAAAAAGGCTTAAAATATTAGACAACATGGACTCCAACGAAGAATGCGTTGATGCAAAGCAAGGAATGCAAATATTATTAGCTTAAAGAAGGCATTGTGTCGTCAGACGAATTTGTTAGATTTTATGAAGCCATCGAAATAACTTTTTTACGTAGGTAACTCAATTATTTTGATATATTTTGTACATATTTAGGTTCAAAGAACTGCAATTTTATTAAATATATTTCTTCTAATCTAGTGTTTTTGTTAGTCCTTGGTCCCAATTAAACGAAATTTATATGTATTTATATGCAAAGTTGTATCCCGACGTACGCGAATTCAACTTAAGGGCCCATATGCCCATCGAAGGTCAAAATGGAGATTTTATGGTATTGTCAAAGCATTAGCCTGAACATTCCTTAAACGTTGTAGATAATCTATTTATATAACTTTAAAGCCTTATTATCCGAAAAAAAAATTTCATTCCGGTTCGGTACATGTTCAAACACGCGCGTGAAACATGATTTTACTCCCTAATTCAGTTATAGTTTGTCAATTTATGGCTACGGCCGTATATTGTAGCTTAACTACGCCAATAGAAATGGCGTATTTTAAAAAAAACTACCTTATTCTTAGGTCAATAATTATTATAAAACAATCATTATTCGTAGGATGTTTTATCACATTTGAATGGTCAAAGACACAGCTTATAATCAGTATCTTTAGAATTATCTTCAAATGTGATAAATCTTGCCCATTTTTTTAAATAATAAAATGCCTAATTCTTGTCAAAATTGGGATCACAGAGATTATAAATATAGTTTTTTATCGTAAATATTTCACTAAGTATAATAATGTCAACATTAATTTTACTAATAGTTTTATAAATGCGTTTAAAAATTAATAAACCTGAAAAATCTTAACACCACTGCACAAGGATGTACTGAAACATTAGATCGAGAGATTTAAAAGAATACTATTATGTAATAAAAATACTTTATGCAGTCATCAAATGTTTAAAATAAATATAAAGGATAATAAGGCTTTAAAATTATATAAATAGATTATCTACAACGTGTAAGGAATGTCCAGAGTTATGCTCTGAAAATACCATAAAAGCTCCATTTTGACCTACGTTGGGCATGTGGGCCGCTAAGCGATTTTCGTCGGTCCCACCTATCGCGTAATTTCAGGGTATTACGTATAATATACACTTTGAAAAGCATTCGGCACGCCTGGAAATTACTCACCGCGTAATTTTTGTATACCACTGGTCTATTAGGTACCTACCTACTTCTAGCATTAACGTTAATGATGAAACGTTTAAGAGTTACTTTGTAGAGACAATACAATGGAGGACTTCATTGTGTCCATTTGGATCGGGCAATAAGTATTATTTTATCATATTATGGCATGTAAGTATGTGTAGAAGTGATGCAATCCAACGAATTAAGAGAAAAATAAAAACAGACAAGACCCGCGGAAACAAATAATCAAAATGAAAGATTATTAAAAACGATTACGACATAGTTTTATGTAATACTGTTGTTTTTAAATGAAAGCAAATTAAAAACACACTGTTTCATTTTTATTATACATACTTATCAGGCAGAATCGCATCGTTAACAATGTCTGTATAAAACCTTGGGAAGTTTCTGTCTGATTCTCGGGAAACCACCGTTTGGTTTTCCTAAAGAATGAAACACAATTATTTTTGCATCTTGGCATTCTTAAAAGAATGTCACGGCTATGTGAAAATATTTCAAACGGATTAAGTTATTCATTCTCTAAACTCTATCCATGATATAATCGTTCCGGAGTGTGACCCATTTCGTCGCGTAAACTTGGACTCGAACGGATGTGCCTTGCTATATTTTCCTCTTGTGAGTTTTTCTCAAGACGATTTTCATTTCAATGCATGCTTTAAGTATTCAAAAAGTAACTACAAAGTACACTCGCCGGATTGAATTCGCTAGAGGGCAGGGGGTTTAGTCTGAGCCAGTGGTGCGCACCATTTTAATCAAAAAAATATGCTGATCAATTGATCAAATAGTATTTCTCAAGTATTTCTATTTAATAATAAATTTTAAACGCGACCCATCTGATAAGACGTGTTTTTGGTAATGTAACGACTTTCGTCTAGGTTTGTAATAAATTTATGGGTACTAATCAGTAGCGTGCGGAAAGGTTTACTTATTGGCATGTAATTAGAAAGATCTACATAAACCTTTATAATCCGATTTGTTTATGTCATATGCATAGATATAGTAAAAAAAAACAATTTGGGCGATTCTATACAATAATGCTACTAAATAAAATAATTTAAGCCAAGGAGGATCCTAAGAATCGATAATTTTGAACACATTGCACTACCCGATATTCTTATTTTTTCAAATAGGACTAACCGTTCTACGACCATGCCGATGGCATGGTACAATAATTGCATTTTCAATCAATCCCTGATTCGGTCTTGGTTTTATTGAAGAACTGAGAACAATTTTTGGTGGGTTATAAGAAAAAAAATTAAAACCTCAACAACAAAAAAATTGACCAGAATTGGTAGCACCTACCTATATATGCAACCTAAACTGTTTCTGGATTAACCATGATACTAAAACTAATGTCATATGCATAGATATAGTAAAGAAACCAATTTGGGCGATTCTATACAATAATGCTACTAAATAAAATAATTTAAGCCAAGGAGGATCCTAAGAATCGATAATTTTGAACACATTGCACTACTCGCTATTTTTATTTTTTCAAACGGGACGAACCGTTCTACGACCATGCCGATGGCATGGTACAATTATTGCATTTTCAATCAATCCCTGATTCAGTCTTGTTTTTATTGAAGAACTGAGAACAATTTTTGGTGGGTTATAAGAAAAAAAATTAAAACCTCAATAAAAAAAAATGACCACTAATATCGCCTGGCAACATCGACTTTATATATCTTTGTGACCCCTAAAACCTATTCCAATTGTCAGAATGCGTTCCGCATATTATGTATACGAAAAGTCTATGGGATCCTGCACTAACTCGAACGTTGCGGGTCCCGTTTGTTAAGGCCATGCATTAGTTGAGGCACGGTCTAAAAAGATCGTCGCTAGGCGATGCGCGGATTGCGGGTGGCGGGTGAAAATGACGCCTGTCAAACGAAATATTAATTGTCATATAAATCCAACATACGTCCATTTTATGTTCTGTTTATTGTTCTATTAGTAACAATAATAATATATTCATTGACATGTTTTCTTTTTAAAGTAAATGGGTAACGTTTTTAGTCATCTTTACACGATTTTAGAATTAATTGACCCGTCGCCATCACGCAGCAAAGTGACGTGTTCCCGGGTCAACATTCTCTCAGTGAATGGCAGCGAGTCCAAAATTTCGTCGCGCGTACAGTTGAAGATTATTTGGCGTTTCACTGATGCTTCACCTTAAATAAAACTCATTTCTTTTCTTTCGACCACGTCCGATCCTAATAGGATCATATGGAGCTCCACAAAGTAGAGGTTTGTATTGACAGATTTTGTTTTTTACGAGAAATGTATGTCAGCCACTTGCTCAACCTATTAGGTCCATACCCTGACACACACAAATTGAAAAACAATATGTGTACTTGCCAGACCCAGGATTCGAACCTGGGACCCACGGCATTATAGTTCAACGCTTAAGCCGCGTAATGTATTCGCATTGTCAAAAAACACCAATACGTCAAACGCATTTTTTGCAAGCTAACAGGGGTCGAAATACAATAAAGCCTTGCAACTCCTCAAATATGCTGATGATATAAATAGATACAATGGCAAGATTGGGACCAGCCCTAAAGGAGGCTGCAAAATAGCTGTTACCGAGAAAATCAGACTCTAGGTAAATCTAGACGAAATACATGCTTACGGATGTGGCTCCTTCAAGCCATTTGTTTACAAAAATCGTCTACGAATCTGGCTAACTAGGCAATGCTGGTTATAAATGAAGCCTGTCAACAAGGCAAAATGTTGATTAATATTCTTTTAGGAGAGCTTTGATTGAAGCTGATTTTATACATAAATGGAAAAGGAAAAAAAAGTTTTTTTTAAAACCCATTTATGGGACAGAAAATCAAAATGAACGTAAGTATGTCAAACAAAATTATACAACTTAAACACAATCAAAATTTATAATTATTATGCATAGAAGGGTGATGGAAAAAATATGTTTACAGAAGATTTACCAACCGATTGCATAATATTATTACATGCTATGTTATCGAATATTTTTAGGCATGCTCTGCATCCACAGTATGCATGGACCACACGCCATTGGTATTTATATGTATACGTATTGATTCTTATTGTATAATACAAAATATTTGATACTATGTGGTGTATTCATGAGAAAAAATCATTCAAATTTGCCAACTATACCTACTTAAATTAAAATGACTTTATTTTCCCAAATTTCATAAAACAACGTGAGTGAACAATAATTAATTACATATCTACAAACACTTGGATTATTAAGTTTTCTCTGGTGTATTCAAAATAATATTTAAATGTCTTTTTTATATTTATTTTAAAATACATCGATTTTTATCTAAGTTTAACTTGAAATGTTTTTTATTTTTATCAAATATAATTTCGGTATGTATTGAAGGGCTATTTATTAATTAAAACACTTTAAAATGTATTTTTTTAAATGTCTCAAGCTGCAAGCTTCGTATTTTCCTGCTAGGTGCCTCAGGTAGTCGGAGTATTCCTTTCATACCATAAATATCTGTAAAATGATTATGAAGGCTATACCTCAGTTGTGGCATGGTCTAAAAAGGTCGTGGCTAGGCGATGCGCGGATTGCGGGTCGCGGGTGCAAATGACACATGCCAAACGAAATATAATTTTTCATATAAATACAAAATGCGTCCATTTAATGTTCTATTAGTAACAATAATAATATATTCATTGACATGTTTTCTTTTTCAAGTAAATGGGTAACGTTTTTAGTCATCTTTACACGTTTTAAGAATTAATATCCCCGTCGCCATCACGAGACAAATTGACGTGTTCCCAGCTCGACGTTCTCTCTCCGAATGCCAGCGAGTCCAAAATTTGGTCGCGCCTATAGTTGAAAATTATTTGCCGTTTCACTGTTGTACCGTCTGAAGCCCGAGAGAGCCTTGGCCAAATTAAAAAAAAAACAGATAGGTATAACTGTTTGCTGTTTAATTTTAAACGTTACACAATTTCAAAATTTTAAATGGTCAAAATAAATGCAAAAGTGTAGGTACCATTTACATATTATAAGGTTTTAAATAAATTCAGTGTTTATTAGGTCATCAGTTCGTTTTAACTGTGCATGAAGAATATAATATGTTGTCATTGAGATGGGAAAAATCGATCGCAATTGTCTTAAGTAGGTTTGCAGCATGTACCTAAATAAACTCTTTATGTAATATCTACCTTTGCCAATATGAAATTTAGATTCGGCTTGTTTTTAATGTATTTAATAATAAACGGATTTTAACTTTCATGGAAAAAATATAATGTAAATGACATTCAACACAAATATTGACAGTAATCATTATTCACTTGGCATAATATTATACATTAGGCATGACGACAGCCAATTAACAAGTAAAATTGAAAACAAAACAGAAGGTTACTTTTGAGCACAGGATCGAATGAAAATATCACAATGTTTTCGGAAAATACAAAAATGATTAAGTTACACATTATCATTAAGAGGGTACATGAGTGAAACACAAAAAGTATTTTCATAACAAACTTTCGAAATTGTTTGTGAAGTATAAGTAAAACATCAAAAGTTTGCGTAGAAATAGCAAAAAAATAAAAGCGGTAATGGTCAGGTTTTTTGATTTCATTTGAAATTCGAACGCTAAAACACATAATAATTGCACAATATGCCGGGACTATTTCGGTTAAAAATATTACTCCGCGTGACTTCTATCCAATTGTGTACGGTGCTTCTCTTAAGTGGTATGACGTTAATTCTGCGGCTAACATTTTCATATCTCCATTCATAGCCCATCGAAAATTAATCAATCAAGTGAATATTTATCCCAGCACAAAAACAGTATTAGGAAACCAAGATTAAGAAATTACATAATATCGTGTATTTTTACAACCAGTATGTTTGCATGATGTAACAGCCCTAATCATATTATCAGTTAGTGTATAAAGCGGTGGCGAAGGGTGGAGGTGGGCTGTTAAAATCCACCATACATAGTGCACACTAAACTTTGTATGTGTTTTCATTGAAATAAGACTACAATTTACAGATGGTGTTGGTTAGTTTTTAAAATTCAATCAAACCCTGCGAAACCAAGCCATAATAGATAATTAATAGTCAAAAAATACTCGCCTATCTATAAAATATCTAAAATTATGCAATTAAATCATACATAACTTTGGATAATATAGATAGAATAATATTGTTATGTATTATAATTTGGTTTAGGCAGGGCTTAATGAATTAAAAAAAATATAACCAACAATTTGTGTAATAATATTATGTATTCTTAATCCAACTAAAACAGATAAATATGAATGAAAAAGTGTGCACAATTTTATCGTATTTCCCAAAGTATACCAAAACTAGGTATTATAGTTTAGTTTAGGCAGGGTTTAAATGATTTTTAAAAACTTACTAACACCATCTGTAAATAATTGTAGTCTAGTGAATTATATCAATAATTACTACAGCTCTTTATGTAAAAAAAAAATACTATAGTTATGAAATAAATTGCATTTTTTGTATGCTAAAAATTCTGCACGACTGCTAATATATCATTATTTTCACAACAGCGATTGATTTTAAACGATATAAAATATTACGTATATTAAGATAGATTATAAAATGGTGCAATTGCATTGTGAATATTTTTATTATAAATATGATTGTAATATTGAAAGTGAATAGATTGTGAATGATTAGAAAATGCAGGTGTTCACCTGTATTTTCAATGGAGCAAAAAACCATTCCAAAGCAAACACACAATAATATCTGATTTAATAAAGGCAAGCCCATTGCGAATTGCTTTCTAAACCTGTTGCTTGATATAAAGAAGTTTTACAAAAGCGCGTTTATCGTAGATCATTCATTGGAGTGTATAAATTGCCACATTCACGCCTACCGGTATAATGGATGACTTGAATCAAAGAAACTATGCAATTCAATGTATATATAACTCAGCAATGATATCGTACACAGGAATGTATTACTTTATAAAAGTAATAAATATTGTGAAAAAAGATAAATGAGGCGTCTAATTCCAAAAATCGATAAGTCCACATTTGGTCAAAATCGATAAAAAAATACGCACGTATTCTTTGAATAATTTTACACAATATGTATTGATCTATAAACTCCAAAACGCGACATAACCCTACGAAAAAAAATATTTTAAGTCTCGATTTATTACAAAAAGCGCCAAGTCCGTTTTCATATTATTTAAAGCTTGGTTGATTTCGCGCGTGTTTAAGTCAACCAATAAGGGAACGTTCAAAATTGAAAAGGGCGTCTCCCATGCTGTAGCATCTGGTAAACTTATGACAGTGCCACGGACATATGTGCCTTATGCGGGATAAATTAAAAAGTGAAGTACAAGTAGCGTTAAGTCCAATTTTATTTTGCCTATATTTATTACATTTAAGAATTTTTCGGCTGAAACAAATTGCCATTTGGTTCTAATTTCGACATAGAATACATCTCACGTTAAAATAAATAATTGAAGCTAGAAACATAAAAACGTTGTTTCCCGAAAATATTGAATTGTGGACTTCGCTTGTCGGACTGTCGCTTTTTGTAATTAGGCGCTCAAATGTTGGTTTATTTATTGCTATCGTATTACTGCAGAGGTAACCTATCTTCAACCGATGCCAAAAGTGCATGCATGTATGAGAATTTGTTGGACGGATAAAGATTGCCCCAACTTGGGGTAGCCATACGGCTTACACAAACATTATATTATTTTGTTTACAATTATATTACCAGATCGAGTTAAAAGTGAGATTTTTTTGTTAAACACTACAGTTAAATATTTATATATAGAATAGTCATAAACTCATAAATATGTGGGTCTATTCTATACTTATCGACCGCTAAAGTGATAAAGTGATAAATACGACGGCTAACTAGGGTAGGTTTCTATCAAAGTATTAGCACTTATTGTAACAATTACAATAAGTTGGTTATAATTGTTGCAATAAATGCTATATTTTAACAGCATCTCTCTTGCTGCTACAAAGCATTTTAACCACGCTTTCTTCATATATTCTTCCACTTTTAGCGATATCATAATAATGATAATAAAAACAGCAAATCAGCTGTTTGTATTTGAACGAATGTCGATAAATTTCATCAGGTTTGTTGATTGAATATTTTCATTTTTAATTGCCTGATTGGTCTCAGGCATTGCTAATCGATCAAAATCAGAATCGAGACGGCTTCTCCCGCCGCCTGATGAGGTCAGTGCAATAATATTACGCGTGACGCATAAAGCCTAAGGACCGACCTATAAAATTATATACTTACATTAATTTTACAAACGTAATGAAAAACGTATTTGAATTTTGTAGTACCTATTTTGTATACAATGCGATCTGTCATTTACGCATTTCGTTGTTTCCGTTTGCGCATCAATAAGTAAATATTATTTGTAAAAATAATATTTGGTTGGGCCATTTATGTTCCCATTCCACTCCTTATCTCCTTACCCACCTCCTAATCCCCAGTGTTATTGTCACCAAACAATCAATAAGCAATTACGGGTGATGAGAGACGATGTTACAAAGAACATGGAGTTGCATCTCCACAGCGGGAGTGTGCAAGCTTCTAATAACTTTCCGTCGCTTAAGTGATTGACTCAATAGATACAGACTCATTCAGAATCTATCATCATCATTCATACACCCTCACATATAATCCATAAAACTGTGTCACAAAGTGCGTGAGTGTACGAACAGGGTGACCCAAAACAACAACACCGCGCGAGCGAAAGTTGAAACCAGACCACGAAGCCATCATACAGCATCACAAAGGTCAGTGTGTGGCATCCTGTTCCATCGCCCCCACCCCTAGATCCGACCTCCTCATCTTCCCCTTTTCTTCAATATTAAAAACAGAAGAAAATAGTCATGGCCATGTCGTCCTTATTTTTAAACTTATTTGTAAAACTCTTGTATTTTTTGTCATTTTTTTCTCTTCAAAATAAAACATTGGCGTGTCATGCAAAATCATCTCGCGTGCCATAGGTTCGCCATCCCTGCTCTATGGTATGGAATAATGATTCGAGTTATCGAAATATTAGTATTCTATCTTGCGGTATGCAGATTTATTTTGTCAATATGAAAAGCACAAACTATAACGATAATAAAAGAGGAAGTAATAATATTATTATAATAGACAAATTAATTAATATAATCCTTATACTAGCTCAAACAAACCTGTGGTTGACTTTGTGTAAACTTTAAACTACAAAGTATCATATTAACAATAGGTACATAACTTATTACTATCTACTCCAGGGGGGGCATACTTTTTGGATGGAGGGCCAAATTCAAGAACTCAAAATGAGCGGCGGGCCGCAAGTAAAATACCATTTTTATATATACACTATTTATTATCACGAAAAATAAACATTACAAAAAAAATAATGAGAAGAATGAAACTGCTCTACATTTTTTATCATTTTTTTAAATTCAGGTGTTATTTTGTAGTTGATATTCTCAAAACTGCTTGTAAATGGGCATCGAAGATATTTGATTGTAAAGAATTTTTATTGAGGTTCATGATCGAAAATGTTTGTTCACATATATAGGTTAATCCAAAAATAATGAACATTTTTCTTGCATAATCTTTAAGTTGGTCGAATTTGTCGAAATTAAGGGCATTCTAAAATTTGGAGATTTCTTCACGACGATGCAATTCTCTTAAATCAGTGTCATACTGCAGATCAATAATCTCAAGTTGTAGCTCTGTCGGCACACAATCAATATCTATTGAAAATGGATCGCGTACTATTGCTAAACTTATCTCAATTTTTCGAATGAGCATATATTTTTATTCCTTGCAACGCGTAGTTAAAAGTATTTAAATGTGTCACGATGTTCAACGTAGAAAATAGTGGTTACATAGTATGAGACGAGACGCAAGGAAGACGTACTGAAATAATACATTTACAAAACAACAAATTCGTCAAATTTTAATCTATTGTCAATATTTTTAAAAAAATTATAAAAAAGTTATTCGTGATTAGAAGTACAATTAATGATGGCGGGCCGCGAAAAGATACCCGGCGGGCCACAGTTTGCCCACCCCTGACTACCCTGTTCTTATTCTTTATGTGCCATTCCCTAGCGGAGGTCGGCCACCATCAAGGCGATCTTAGATTTGTCTTCTGCTACCTGGAACAGTTCAGTGGATCTGTACTCGTAAAAATCACGGAGGTTCTAAAGCCACGAAATGCGGCGTCGTCCCCTGCTACGCTTACCACTGATCTTTCTTTGAATGATAAGTTGGGGAATGCTGTAATTTTGTCCTCTCGTAATGTGGCCGAGGTACTGTAGTTTCCTGGTTTTGATACTATGCGCAGAATTTTCGTCCTTTCCCATTCGATTGAGAACTTCAGCATTTGTCACCCGGTCAGTCCAATGAATTTTGAGCGTCTATACTCTATACAGCCACATCTCGAAAGCTTCAAGTCTCCGTAACATCTCTTGGTTTAGCGTCCATACTACCAGACCATAGAAAAGATTTGACAGAACATAACGTACGAGGGTGGGTCAATAATTCCTTAGAAAAAAGCATTAAAACAGTTTTTATTTTTGTATTTTTTTTTTATTTCTCAACATAATCTCCTTGGAGCTCAATACACTTGGTTAGACGTTTCTCAATTTTTTTTAAACCGTCAGAAAAATAAGTTTTCGGAAGGTCCTCAAAATAAGCATTTGTCCGATCGATGACTTCTTCATTTGAAAAAAAACGTTGTCCACTTAGCCATTTTTTTAAGTTTGGGAAAAGGAAAAAGTCACTGGGGGCTAAATCTGGCGAATACGGTGGGTGGTCGACCAATTCGAACTTCAATTCTTCAATTTTAGCCATTGATCGTAAACATGTGTGAACACGGGCATTGTCCTGATGAAAGAGGATTTTTTTCCTGTTTAAATGAGGCCGTTTTTCTTCAATTTTGTTTTTTAGCTGGTCCAGTAAAGATGCATAATAATCCCCTGTTATTGTTTTTCCTTTTTCCAAATAGTCAACGAAAATAATTTCACGTGCATCCCAAAATACAGTAGCCATAACCTTACCAGCTGATTTTACGGTTTTCGCCTTCTTTGGACATGGTTTGCCTTCGCAATCCACTGCTTTGACTGTTCTTTCGTCTCGGGAGTATAGTGGTGTATCCATGTTTCATCTACAGTCACAAAGCGACGAAAAAATTCATCCGGATTGCGTTGCATGAGCGACAACAGGGCTTTAGAGGCCACCACCCTATTGCGTTTATTGTCGACTGTGAGCAAACGCGGCACCCATCTTGCAGAAATATTTTTCATGCCCAATTTGTCATGTAAAATAGAAATGACGCTACCTTTTGAGATCCCTGTAACCTCAATTATCTCACTCAACTTTAATCTTCGGTCACTTAACACCATATCGTGGATTTTATTGATCATTTCTGGTGTAGTCACTTCTACAGGACGTCCTGAGCGTGGTTCATCCTTTGTTGATGTACGACCACGTTTAAATTCATTTAACCAGTTATAAATAGTTGCAAGTGAAGGAGCAGATATGCCGTGAACTAAATCCAACTCATTTTTTATTTCCTTTGCTGTTAACCCTTTTATATTAAAATGTTTAATAACAGCTCTAAACTCAATTTTCCATTTTTCCATTTTCCACAAGCAATTTTTTTTTAAATGTACGAAAAACACACAACAACCCGACCAATCTGATTGAAACTTCGCAGCATACTGAATCGGTAGTGCCGCTGCATGAAAACAAACCGCTTACAGTACTAGTCGCGCCACCTGTCGGCTTTTCTAAGGACTTATTGACCCACCCTCGTACCATACTCAGTCTCAGACCTAGGTTAAGGTCTCGATTGCTAAGGAGACGTCTCATTTTCAGAAATGCATTCCTTGTGATCTCAATTCTAGTTTTTATTTCCTGAAACTGGTCTCATTACTCTATAATACGTATTGTATAATACCTATTATAAAATATTAAGCTAAAGTGTGCAACTTTTTCTGTGGAATCATAGGACTCTGCGAATAGTGCCAGGGGAGAATTCGCGGAAAGTTTTTCGTAATAAAAGATTTAAATGACTAATTTTTAAACACTGATATTTCATTATCATCAAACGCGTCATTGCAGTGGCGAGGGTGGAGGTAGGCTGTTAAGATTCGACATGAATAGTGCATACTAAACTTTGTCAGCCATACATATTTGTTTTCATTGAGCTAAGAATACAATTAATTTTCAGATGGTGCTGGTTAGTTTTTAAAATTCAATTAAACCCTAAACCATAAATAAGCAGACTATACCAATTGATATAATAATATTACCTAAGACAGGTAGCGATTAATTATTAAATATTTTTTGAAATTCGACTTAGGCATTAAGTGTTACATTCTCAAATCTTGTGAATTATTCGTTGAATATAATGCCGGGTCCACACTGGCAAGATGTCGCGCGACAACCTCCTTAAATTTTACGATAATTATCATACTTATCGTAAAATTTTACTAGGTTGTCGCGCGACATGTTGCCAGTGTGGACCCGGCATAAGAAATGGTTTATTGAAAATTGTTAGCAAGTTCAAGTAGACGGTATAACTAAATATTTGGCGAGAGCCGGACGTTAGTTAGTAATTAAGGTAATTAATGCACCTTGATTTAAAAGACAAAAACCGATAGTCAACAATAACGCAATTTGATAAGCGTTTCATGTAGGACCTACTAGTATAAATTATCGCAATTAGGTAGGTAGCTAAATTGATTAAAGCATATTGGCGCGATATCAGTGGATATGTTACGCCGAATGTGCGAAATTGACTATTACATGAAATGGGCAAAATTTTGCCTAATTCATGTAATAGTCAAGCCCGTTGCCTTATTCATGAATTAGGTAAATTATCTGCCGAGTGCGTGAATTCGCCAGGGTATGGAATTCTTAAACTGTCAACATGACAGTAGAAAAAGTAAATTTAATACGGATGGTTTTATTAGTTATAATTTGACATGATATAATATTATTATTATTAGGTTAGGTTAGGTTTTGTAATTCTGAATTCTACTGAATGTCCATTTTGAAATTAGCTAACAAGTGTCAACAAACTATCAAATCATACTATCACAAACAAACAATCGACCATTACACGATTAATACTCAAGCACGAATCAAATCGCGAAAATACATTTTAATAAAATTCTTCCGTTATCATATTATAGTTCTAGATTTTTTTGGGCATAGTAAATGGATATGAACGTCATTGTAGTTATTGATTGGTAGGTATATTTTTATATAATAAATGACATTTGACACATTTGATTAGTTGCAAAAAACACCACCGGAGCGCGACCATCTATTTTGACCAATGCATGAGCATTTGACACATTTGGTTTAGTTGCAAAAAACACCACCGTAGCGCTACTATCTAATTTTCCCAATGCATGAACTAGGCAGAAATATTACTGCCGAATTCACGCACTTGGCAGATATTTCGTCTAATTCATGAATAAGGCAACGGGTTTGCATTTGTCATGATTTAGGCGAAATTTTGCCCATTTCATATAATAGTCAATTTCGCACATTCGGCGTAACAGATATACGGATTCAAATCCCGCCGAGCATAGTATTTTTTCATTCATTTTTTCTTGTGGGTATGAGGTGTTTTCAAGTTATGTGTGTCCAATATATGGAATGTTACATTCTCAGATCTTGTGAATTATTCGTTGAATATAAGAAATAATTTATTATAATATAATATACCTACATTATAAATCTAAATCATACAAGGCATCCGGATTGCTCAATCTTTTTAGAAGATTTTAATGCAATCTATTTTCAATTTGTGGTTTCACACCAAAATAAAAGTGGCTGTTATATGAACACACTTTTTTCGCGAGGAATGATTGATGGTCAATCGCCCAACCCATCGGGTACATGTACTGCATCAAACACAGATTGAACAAAAAAAAAAACAACACGTATTTTTTCAGCTGCGGTATCAAAACCATTTGTACGTATGTAGTTCGCCGAATCACACATCACCGTGAAATGTTGTATCGGAAATATAATATGGTCGTACATTAAAGACCGTCTAACCTCTTTGGGTCGTATAATACGTAATACGTAGAATTTACATGTCGATACCTCAGTTCAATAGGGGAACAACTCAAAAAACCTTGTTCCAAGATAATGGCGTTTGAGTTTTTTTGCAGAAATTCTCATTTTAATTTTAAAGTTTTGATTTTGACGAAAGTGTATGTTTTTTTATATTTAGTTAAGTGTAATTCAGCAATGGACAATGAAATTGCACAGTTTAATAAGGAATTAACCAATAAATTTCAGAATTACTGATAATCTCAGAAAGCGTTATTCGATTTTATGACACATTGAAGAAATTTTTGACTCTTTTTTTTTGCTGAATTATAAAGAGAAGACTTTTCTCCATCGGATGGCATTATTAACTCAAAACCTTTAAATTTTGAGTTGTTCCCCTATTGAATTGAGGTATCGATGTAATCATCAAAACCTCGACCCCCAACTTCAGAGACGGCCGTCTAAGGTAATGGTCCATATACACAACACTAATAAAGTAGGTATCAACTTAGTATTTCAATAAGATTATGTGAAAGCATTCGCATTTTATTGAAACGATTTAATTTATATAATATTCAAAAAGGTAGGCACAGTATTCAAGTCTCGAAAATAGATTTATTTGTTCAGTAGAAAACACTTTACCAAGAACTTTACACTCATAAAAGAGAAAATGTCTGCGAAAAGTAAGTATCAGGTCGGCATAATGTTCGAGGAGTGAGTGTTTATTAGGCGGGCAGACGCCGCTCTTTTGTTTTGCAGGTGAATCGGTTTCAAGTCGCATCCCCAATAGAGACGAGTGAAGAAGTTTTTTTTCGCGCCTAAAAGGGGTGAACATGAACTGGCCGCGTTAGAGTGCTCAATTAATAATTTCATTGATAAAGATAACCGTGAATTATATTATCTACTATGCGAAGATAGTGTTTTACAGAAAGTTCGTTGATTATATAAAATAAGTATGCTATTTTATACTACCCGTCTACTCGCAATAGGTTTCTAATTTCTACAGGAACCTCATTATAAGGCATTATATGCGAACGAAACCGATCCTGACCATTATTAAAATATATTATGTGAATTACGTACTTACCACTTAGTAGGTTAATTGTATTATATTTCATTTTATTTTTAATTAATCGAAGATAGGTATAACTACCTATATCTTTTTTCAATACTTTATTAAATGTATTTGCAGAATGTATGTGTCTAAAACTAAACTTAGGAGTTTAGTTAATTTATTTTGAGATGACTACACAGTTGCAATTACCCAACACAAAAATATTCCAGATGGGGTAATCATGCCCCCCACAAAGGGGGGGCTGACAGGGCTCTAGCCAAATACGCACAATCACAAATTCTCTCTAATAGTAAAAAAAAGTCGCCTGCGGCGCTATTTCTTTCAATGATGTTATTATTTTAAATTATGTGTTTGTACGATACAATTTTTATTTGTGTATCGATACTCGACAATTCCATATTTCAAATGGATGTATTAAAATATAATAAAAACACAAAAAATATACACCATAATTTTACCGCAGTACACCATTTAGAAAACGCTACTGTGGAGCCTTAGCGATAGGTAGGGGGGGGGCCAAAGATCCTAGCCTTGGGGCCCGCTTCAGGATGTGGGGGCCATGGGGGTAATACAATAAACTGGATGGCAGAAAAAGTGCTAGATTTCTTAAAAATTAAAAAAAACTGTCTTCTGAAACTGTAATTAAAAACATTGTTTTCATATGAACAACGATCGTAGAAGAATCTCATGTTTTAAAACTAATAAAATAAGTCATAAACTGAACGCAGGTAAGAAGTTTAGTTCATTGTTTTGTGTGTAGAATTAATTTTATTTTAAGAGATATAAAAGACAAAAGATCAACATGCTCATTTTCAAGTAAATCTGGTATAGCTTTATTATAAGTTTTAAGCTTTTTGCTGTGTTGAAAAACGCTACATGGGAATTTTGCAAGCTAGATGACGATTCAAAAATGCTAGATCTGACAACGCCGGTTGTAATTTGTTACGTGAAGTTACCGTTATTCTATAATTCTATGTTATGCACTTGGTTCTGTTGTAGGGTTTAATATAACGTACACGTACTAACTACCTAGCATTTTTGTATTGGCAAATTACTGCTATCGTATATAAATAATACTATATTTTATACTATAGGGTAGTATTTATTATATGAGCAGGAGTAATATATGACATTTAGTAAACTGTCGAAACGCTGTGTATTCTAAATATAATTAGGTACTACAGTCATCGGAAAACCTGTCAATTTTCCAAGCGAGTCTATTAACGAGCATCTACATAAAACAAGATTATTCACGTAATGTAGGAAAACATTAAGATGAAAATAAATCGTCACTGTTCTGGCAGAAGACACTAATTCGAAAAAATGACATTGAGTTAGTTATACCAAAATGTTCCTTATTTCAAACTTTACTTTCTGGAAACCTTCTTAATAAATAAGCAGTCTTTATTTTAAAGTCATCCTTTTTACGATTACTTAATAAACTCACATGATAGACCATTTCAAACATTTTAACAACTTAAAAGTCAAATTACTCAAAACTAGTATTCTCCAGTTAGTGTGTTCTGCCAGAACAGAGACGAAATATTATATATTATATATCGGAAGATATCATCTCAATGCACTTTATACAATTTCACATATTTATATTAGTGAAAGCAGTGACATAAAATATATTAAGAAAAATAAAATGGTACTTAACACAGTGAAAACTGCGATAACACGTGAATATAAGAAAAAACACCGATAAAAATATATGCAGAGTATGTACAAAGAAGTATTTTTTGAGTTGAGTATTTTACCTAGTACTGGACTACTGAGTACCTATTTATTTTAAGTCCCAGTAAAGTTATTTTCACGTAAATGGAATATATTGACATCCGAACCAATTTGGTACAACAGTCATTGTCATCTCAATAATTGGAATCATCAATGAGTTTAATAATGTTAACAAACAATTAATAAAACACTTAATCCACACAATTTAATAACGTTCAGAACCGGTTTCGTCGACTTAGATGGACATCTTCAACAATATTTATTACAAGCCAACTAAGGACTATACACGATATTCAAAGAATACTCTAAAGTCTAAACAACCCTGCAGGATGAGTGTAAAGTTAATATATGTTTTAAATTTGGAATGATCCATGTTACCAGACTTTTTTCGAATGTCTGAATGTTGCCAATTCGACAATCCTACATAAGTTGAATTCGACATTTGGGTGCACCCCTGCGAGTAGGCTCGTCGGCCATCGCATCATTGAAATGAATGTCAAACAAGCGAGCGTAATGAGTGCTGAATATGTAAGCGCGGGCATGAAGAACTGAGACATAGCCGTATTTGCGAAAAATGAACGATATATTTATTTAATTGTGGATTTTTATTTACACTATTGAAAAAAAATGTTGACAATACTTAACAAGTTGAAGATAAACCAGTAATATGCTTTTGAGTTATCACATATATAAAATTGATAGTGTCTACCATGAAAACAATCCAGTTATGAGAAAAATAATACAATTAAGTAAACGATGTATATTTATTTTCCGACTGCTCTTCTTTTCTGGCTCTCACATCTAAGCTCGCCCGTCTGCCGCACAGCCATAAATCAAAACTTTCAAAAATGTCGATACGGTGTTGCATAAATGAAGACCGCGCAGATCTACCCAGCGACAGTCGCACGTAACCTTCAAAACGTATAGATAATTGGATGCGGCGATTGGCGAGCCTGTATAGGAATGAACAATTCGTAAGTGGTTGTATGCGTCCTGGCGTCTTCGACTCGGAGCTCGAGAAGCATGAAACTTGTCGATTACAACAGCAGCTGTTTTTTTTTTCAAACTAAACAGTCGCATTCGACCAATCTGCGGAGCTCCATTTGGCAACGTGTGTTTTGTGAATAACGTTGACGTCACATCGACGTATTCGACACGTTGCAGTTGCGAGACGAGTTTTAATGTGAGAGCCGACTTTAAGACGCTTTTCTGCTTTTTGCTTTCTCATGCTTCGCTCTTTGAAGCTCGTAGGTCTCTTAAGGGGGGACATGCTCGTCGAAGGTCAAAATTGAGTTTTTATTGTATATTCAAACCATGATCCTGGACACTCCTTAAACGTTGTAGATGATCTATTTATATAATTTTGAAGCCTTATTATCCTTTATAGTTATTTTAAACATTTGATGACTGCATAAAGTATTTTTGTTACATAAAATAGTATTCTTTTAAACCTCTCGCTCTAATGTTTTAGAATATAGTCATATTTCGGTACATAACTGTGTAGTGGTGTTAAGATTTTTTACATTTATTAATTTTTAAACGCATTTATAAAACCATTAGCATAATTTATTACGAGATAATTTTTGTAAAATATTCACGATAAAAAATTATATTGATAATCTCTGTGATCCCAAATTTGACAAGAATTAGGCATTTTATTATTCAAAAAATCGGCAAGATTAACACATTTCAAGATGATTCTAAAGATATTTATTATAAGCTATGTTTTTGACCATTCAAGTGTGATAAACATCTTATGAATAATGATTGCTTTATAATAATTATTGACCTAAGAATAAGGTAGTGTTTTTTTGAAATACGCCATTTCTTTTGTCATTCCCCAGTGGTTAAGCTACAACATACGGCCGTAGCCATAAATTGACAAACTATAATTGAAGTAGGGAGTAAAATGATATTGACGCGCGTGTTTGAACATGTACCGTTTAAAAAAAAATAAAAATAAAATCGGTTAAGTACATGTTCAAACACGCGCGTTAACATAATTTTACTCCCTACTTTAATTATAGTTTGTCATTTTATGGCTACGGCCGTATGTTGTAGCTTAACCACTGGGGAATGACAAAAGAAATGGCGTATTTCAAAAAAACACTACCTTATTCTTAGGTCAATAATTATTATAAAGCAATCATTATTCATAAGATTTTTATCACACTTGAATGGTCAAAGACATAGCTTATAATAAGTATCTTTAGATTTATCTTCAAATGTGTTAATCTTGCCGATTTTTTGAATAATAAAATGCCTAATTCTTGTCAAATTTGGGATCACAGAGATTATCAAAATAATTTGTTATCGTGAATATTTTACAAAAATTATCTCGTAATAAATTATACTAATGGTTTTATAAATGCGTTTAAAAATTAATAAATGTAAAAAATCTTAACACCACTGCACAGTTCTGTACCGAAATATGACTATATTCTAAAACATTAGAGCGAGAGGTTTAAAAGAATACTATTTTATGTAACAAAAATACTTCATGCAGTCATCAAATGTTTAAAATAACTATAAAAGATAATAAGGCTTCAAAATTATATAAATAGATTATCTACAACGTTTAAGGAGTGTCCAGGATCATGGTTTGAAAATACAATAAAAACTCAATTTTGACCTTCGACGAGCATGTCCCCCCTTAAGACATTTTTGGCTGCTCTCACGAGGGATGTTTTCCAATCCTTCCGTTCTAAGCTGTAAAGAAGTTCAATTAATATGCGCCCATCAATTACCTACATTGTCGCAGCCATGACCTCTTCAAGATAGGAACCATTTCTTCGTGTTAGCCTAATAGCGCCTGGACACATGCATGGAATTACTGTCGGCAATTGTGCTTATTTTAAACTGTCATGACAATGACTGTTTACACGTAAAAGTGCTGACTGTCTTTCATTCTCATTCTTTTCATTCTTCAAGAGGAAGCGAGATGCGATGTCGTCATTTTATACTACTATCTGACAGGTCGTATTGAAAATCGGAGCTCAAAATGAGTAGTTCGTTCTTTTACCGGCATGTTCTCTATCGCTATCTCGCTCTCTATACTGCGCAGGCGCAGATCGAAAATAATCTTACTTGCGCGCAATAAATCATCACAATTTGGAATCTTCCAATCTTGTTTGATTTATGCACGCAATCTTGCCAACTGCAGGATAAAACATATTTCCCCATACATTTTCTTACTGTGCACAGTACATCCATGCACGTGTAAATGGGGTATTATCTCAGGTGACATTAGCGAGAGTGCGAGACTAATCAATACGCTCCTAGAGACAGATACATATTTAGTGATGTGCTGTGTATTTTATTATTGCAATTTTATTTCAACATTATTTTTTATTCCCTCTTCTAATATTTGCTATATCTATTATATTACATACCTATGTCCACAATGTTTTGTTTTTAAATAAATCTAATAAGTAGGTAACTCACGTGTCTTGAATCACCATATAAGTATGTTGTCTACACTCCAAGCCAGACAGCTTTGCAGTGGAGAACTATTTTTTCGCACCAATCACACGTTCTAAGCTCTGACGTTGATAAATTTCTACGAATATTTTCAAACAAATGCAATAACTTAACCAATGTGTTAGAAATATGCATAATGTTGTTGTTTATAACACCTATTAATTCTCAGCGTGAATATTACCACCTTTTATTAAAGCTTGTGTCTAGAATCTGCAAGGCAGGTTGATTGATAGAGAGGTACGTTTCACAGTCTTCAATTTTAAGAATGCTTTATTTTACCGACTACAATTTATTATTCCATACATTTTCTATTGAGGATTACAGTTTACATCATTGTCAATTTAAAAACTTATTCTGCTCAAATATTTCGAATAAAACCTTCTTATATAAAAAGTGATGCAAAAAGGAGATCGCAGATCTAAATGTTAAGTTAGCCACGAGTTCCTTCGTATTGCAAGTTTGTTTGAAGAGAACGTCACACTTCTATGATATTTATTTTCTAATTAGACATTAAAGCAAATAATACAACACTTCGATATTATTATTCAGTTGAAAAATACGTTCAATTGCTGTCATAATAGAATTGGTGTGTGAGACCCCTTCTGTATAGTCAAAACTCTTTGATTTTCTGATTTTTAGTATACTTACAATCAGGCCCATTCCTAGCAAGAGCAAGACCTGGTTAGAGTAAATGCGCGAGGCCCCTAGATAATAATAAATATTAGTTTCCTTTCCAAAAACAGACGCTTATAAAAAATATATTTAAAATATTCTTAATAATAATAAAAGAAACGAAAAAAAGTTATTGTAACTATTCTTATAAAAAGGTTTAAATTAAAATAAAAAATGTCATCATCTTATGACCACTTTAAATAACATGAAGAGAAATTGAACCGCAGGCGATTTTTTTCAGTATCCACCCAACAAATTCATTATAAAAATGCACTGTAAATTTTATAGCTTTATGAATCAGTTAATTTCCTGACGTCTTTTGCCGTAGAAACAATTAAATTTTGTAGAAGTATTTTATAGTTACATAATAATAACGATGAGACACTGACTTGTTCTATTGAGACTGTGAAAGTCATTTAGGGCGCGTAATCCAATTGGGCCCAAGCGGTTCAATCGTCCTAAGACGTGGTTTGCTTACGATTAACCACATGGTATTATCAGCCAACAATGGTGGCCGTTTGCTTTCACTTGTTTAGATTAACCTGTGGTCTGCCAAGATTAGACACACGACAATCATCAGTATTTGATCTCAATTTATAAATTTGCGGCCTCATTTAGATAGCGGATAGATATCAAATCATATTTTTTTTCATTATGTAGGGATTTCAATACCGGTATTTCTTATTGAATACCGGTATTCGTCAAAACATATTATAGAAAAAAAGAAGTACCTATTAATAAATATAGCTTTTAAAATGTATTTCAAAAACTATTTTATAGCAACCTAATATAGCTATCTACATGTATTATGTTGACTTTTAAAAATATGTAAGTATCTAGAAATCATGATATTTTAGAATTTTTACAAATAATATATTATATAATAAGTCCAAGTACAGGAAAATCTCTCTCAACTTCTCTCACCTTCTCAAATTCAACGTTTGTTGGATGTTGTATCAACGTTGGATCAACGGTTATAGAATAATTGGAAATATTTGCTACGAATAATTTTTTTTCGAAATATGTTAATTCCTCGCGACAATTATATTAGTATATTTGAGGGATTTTGTTTTATTAATATTTAGCTTTTGTTGGTTTCAGTCAATATATTTGCGTTTAGGCAGCATTACTCTTATACATTCATTTTCGAAAAACATAAACGTGTATGTTTTCTTAATACCGAAAATACCGGTATTTTGTATTTTTGAAACCTGTATTTCGGTATCGATAAATAATTGAATACCGGTTTGGAAATATCGGTATTGCAATCCCTAGTAGTACCTATGTAACAACTTTGATATAGTATTGTCTAGTAAACAACAAAGTCAGTAGTCCACAGAACAAAATATGGGTAACAAACATTTATTCAGATGATCCCGGTTAAAAACTGAAACACTGATAAAGCTGTAAAGAAGATAAATTATTATTTATTAAATCAAATTTCGAAATAAATAGTAAGTAATTGCAAACCTTTTTTGATCCGAATCAATTACTAAGAAAGCTCTTATCGACTCATTTTTATTCGGTCCTTACCTCTCGCCCGATAGTGGGATAGGCTGTGTAATTATATTTTCCCGAACCAGTCTGCAAAATTCGCTTTTGAGATTTTGTCAGCAAAATCTCTCAATATTTAGACATACACGAACCAATCTAGTGAATCGACTAATCCTTTTTTGTATAAATATTACGTTAATTATTTGGAGTCCTCACAGATTAGACCATAAATTGTAGATCGGTGACAATAATTTTCTTCGACTTTTCCACACATGCACGAGATGCATTCTTTAATCATTCTGTCCAGGGAACACAACATTAACGGGAACTGACTTTTCCTACAGTATGTGAATAACGGGCTACGAATCTCGAGTGTGGAAAAATATGGGATATAACTTAAAACACCTGTTAAAGAACATGTCATCTTCAATAGTTACGTATGTATCATAATAATATGCATAATTTGACAACACACCCGGCAGGATTCGAACCTGCGTCTCTTGGGATTCGCGCCCACGCGCATTGACCACTATACTATAGGAATATTATCTAATCGTGACGAATTTTATAATTTATTCAAGTAAGTTACACCAAAAATCGTGGAGTGATCCGTGACTTCGGTTGGTAATTAAGGTAATTTAATACCTACCTCGATTTAAAATACAAAAACCGATTGCCAATAGTAACGCAATTTAGAAAGCGCTTCAAAGAACCATTAGTTAAAATTCGTACTACTGGCATAGCTAGGTATCAGTGACGAAGGGTGGAGGCAGGCTGTTGAGATCTGACATAAATAGTGCACACTAAACTTTGACAGTCATACTTATTTTGTTTTCATTGAACTAAGAATACAAATTTGAATGAATCTTGACAAAATCACAATAAATGAACGCAGAATCTCCAATATGAACGGTCAGTTGCATTTCGCATTCATTGAACTAAAAGGTTTGTCTTAATTAAGAATAAATTTATTATTTGAATTTGGAAACTGTATATTTATAAAAATCTGTTGGGTGTATGAGATGAAAAAGGCAGGGGAGAATAATCCACGTAGCGTTCCATTATATTTTCGCAGACAGGTTCATTCAATTCACTTTTCCCTTGTGCGTCTGGCTTATATTATTTTTTATCGTGAAATCACATTTTAATGAGCATATGCATATGAGTACGATACGTTTTAATTTTTAAAACATCGTCATTTAAAAAAAAATCAATTTTACTAACTATTGGATTTTTTAAGCTATATGTAAGTACTATTTTATGTCGTATTTAGTGTTTTACTGTTGGCCACTTACGTAATTAATTGAATATGCTTCATTTAGATTATTGTCAACGCATTTTATTTATTTGAAAAAGACACGTTGAGTACATAACAAATTATTAATTCAGGACGTTCACAACATGACATTTAGAATAAAAATTACAAGTTAGAGAAAAAACAAGGTAGAGAAAAAAAAACAAAGCAAAAATAGTTTATACAAAAAAAATATAAAAAAACAACAATAATTAAAAAAAAAAAATACAAATTAAACAATAAAATAGAATTTAAAAAACAGAATGGATCGTCAAAAATATCTACATCTCTAGGAAGTGCATTGACCAGCCGCACAGCCCTCGCTATTGGTGCCTGGTGAGCCTGACACGAGGAAACAGCTTTCACCCAAAATAGGTCATGGCTGCGACCCAGTGACGTCCCATGGGGGTAGGCAGATTGAGCGTCGCTTGGGGGCGGCAGTTACTCGAAGGGCGGCAAATCGAGGAAAATCATTTGGAATATATAAAAATAACTACCTAAACTTCGTAATAACGACAATATATTTCCATTACAAAATTCAGCTCAATGGTTTTGTCGGGTTCGCGATACCTAGTTTACTTCCTTTGCCCTTCGACGTCTTTATTTGTCTGATAGTTTGTTCGTAATATATCCATACATCACATTTCTTAGATATTGGACTCGTGAAAGGATGATACAAATAATGTATAAAAAAATTTGGCGGCATTTTGGCGCTGCTTAGGGGCGGCATTTTATCTAGGGACATCACTGCTGCGACCGTGCATGTAATTGACGGGTGCGTAAAAATTCAAATTTTCTAGAATATAGGGATTGAAAACGATACCACGTGAGAGCAGGGAAAAATGCTTTAAGAGCAGAAGTGACCTACGAGCTTCAAGAGAATTAAAGGCGTAATTATGATGTAATACGAGGGTGGGTCAATAATTCCTTAGAAAAAAGCATTAAAACAGTTTTTATTTTTGTATTTTTTTTTTATTTCTCAACATAATCTCCTTGGAGCTCAATACACTTGGTTAGACGTTTCTCAATTTTTTTTAAACCGTCAGAAAAATAAGTTTTCGGAAGGTCCTCAAAATAAGCATTTGTCCGATCGATGACTTCTTCATTTGAAAAAAAACGTTGTCCACTTAGCCATTTTTTTAAGTTTGGGAAAAGGAAAAAGTCACTGGGGGCTAAATCTGGCGAATACGGTGGGTGGTCGACCAATTCGAACATCAATTCTTCAATTTTAGCCATTGATCGTAAACATGTGTGAACACGGGCATTGTCCTGATGAAAGAGGATTTTTTTCCTATTAAATGAGGCCATTTTTCTTCAATTTCGTTTTTTAGCTGGTCCAATAAAGATGCATAATAATCCCCTGTTATTGTTTTTCCTTTTTCCAAATAGTCAACGAAAATAATTTCACGTGCATCCCAAAATACAGTAGCCATAACCTTACCAGCTGATTTTACGGTTTTCGCCTTCTTTGGACATGGTTTGTCTTCGCAATCCACTGCTTTGACTGTTCTTTCGTCTCGGGAGTATAGTGGTGTATCCATGTTTCATCTACAGTCACAAAGCGACGAAAAAATTCATCCGGATTGCGTTGCATGAGCGACAACAGGGCTTTAGAGGCCACCACCCTATTGCGTTTATTGTCGACTGTGAGCAAACGCGGCACCCATCTTGCAGAAATATTTTTCATGCCCAATTTGTCATGTAAAATAGAAATAACGCTACCTTTTGAGATCCCTGTAACCTCAATTATCTCACTCAACTTTAATCTTCGGTCACTTAACACCATATCGTGGATTTTATTGATCATTTCTGGTGTAGTCACCTCTACAGGACGTCCTGAGCGTGGTTCATCCTTTGTTGATGTACGACCACGTTTAAATTCATTTAACCAGTTATAAAT
Source organism: Rhyacophila brunnea (assembly GCF_057557595.1). NCBI lineage: Eukaryota > Metazoa > Arthropoda > Insecta > Trichoptera > Rhyacophilidae > Rhyacophila > Rhyacophila brunnea. The sequence goes on along the minus strand of NW_028233350.1, from coordinate 37,882,850 downwards.
AGTTGCAAGTGAAGGAGCAGATATGCCGTGAACTAAATCTAACTCATTTTTTATTTCCTTTGCTGTTAACCCTTTTATATTAAAATGTTTAATAACAGCTCTAAACTCAATTTTCTCCATTTTCCATTTTTCCATTTTCCACAAGCAAATTTTTTTTTTAAATGTACGAGAAACACACAACAACCCGACCAATCTGATTGAAACTTCGCAGCATACTGAATCGGTAGTGCCGCTGCATGAAAACAAACTGCTTACAGTACTAGTCGCGCCACATGTCGGCTTTTCTAAGGACTTATTGACCCACCCTCGTATATTATTATCACCACAACTATTACTGTTATCACGTACATCACCAGTCCTCCCCTAAAATATGTAATATGTAATGTATAAATATTCATAATTTGAAAACACCTAAGAAATGTACATATTAGAAAAAATCTTTTAAAAATACGCCGGACAGGACTCGAACCTGCATCCATCGGATTACAGACAATGTCCTTTACCAATTTAGCCACCTTCGTCCTACCTAATTACAAAGAAATCACCTAACTAGTTGTCAAACAACTGAAGCGCTTTACAAATTTCGCTAATATTGGCGCGACTGGCTTTTGCGGTTTGAATTAAAGCACGAATAGGTGAAACTTGCCCTGATTACTGAATAACATATATTATATAGACAAGGCAGCTATCGGGGTCATTTATTATATGTAGATATGTATTGAGGTATTATAATTGTTACAATAAGTTAGCCGTCTAAACTGTCTATCTCGCTCTAAAAGTTCCACTCAGCCAAGAGAGGTGCTGTTAAAACATAGCAATTTTTGATAGCTCAGACGGTTAACTTATTGTAATAATTAACTGCCTAAATACATACATATGATAAACTACAATCGATAGCCGTCGATATCAGTTTTGTGTATACAATAGATGCGCAGGAACCTCTCCGAATTTGTCTTGTCTAATAGGTGTGTTTCTGAGGTATTTCCAAAAAATGTATGTTCAATAAAAATGTTAAATTCTTAAATCTTGTGGATTATTTTATTCGTTGAATATAAAAATAGTGAATATGAATAACACTGTTTTGCAATATTCGCCATCAAATTTAATATCTACATATTGTCATTTTATCAAAATTGATATTTACATGAATTTATTCTATACTTACAATTAACTCATTTAGTGCTAACACCGCGACTGGAGCGTTTGGAGTAATTGGCCATTAGATATAATCAACATGTTATTTAAATGTGATAATTAAAAGGTAATTAAAAGGTCAGCAGTAGACATAGGACAGCATGCATATGAAGGGGTGGACAAGTTCACGTATATCGGATCCAGCCTAAATACCCAAAATAAGACAGCAGAGATAAAAATCCGCCTTATCTCCGGGAATAAATGCTGGCATGCCTGCAAGCGACTGGTGGGGTCAAAAATTCTAGGCCGAAGAAGTAAACTTCTAATATATAAAACAATTATAAGGCCAGTGGTCACTTATGGCTGTGAGACTTGGTGCTTAACTCAAAACGAGGAAAACAAATTAGCTGTCTTCGAGCGCAAAATACTCCGCAAAATCTTTGGACCCACGTTGGAAAATGGGAACTACAGAATAAAAATGAACCACGAGTTGGAAGAGCTGATTGAACAGCAAACAATCATAAGATACTGTAAGTCCCAAAGACTACGATGGGCGGGACATGTGGAGAGAATGCCTGAAGTTAGAGCGCCAAGGATCATGACGAAGTGGCTACCCCAACGGAAGAGACCCAGAGGCCGTCCAAGAAGGAGATGGGCTGACGCTGTAGAAGTGGACTGGCTTCATATAGGAAGACCCGGTAACTGGAGAAGTGTGGCGAGAGACCGGAGTGAGTGGAGAGCGGTTGTAGAGGAGGCCAAATCCTCGGGATGTAGCGCCGTGGAAGAAGAAGAAAAGCATCAGCAGTAATTGTGTTAATACTCGTAGATAATACCATAAAGCATCTACATGATTTTTCCAGAAAACCTACTTTTCCATCTTTTCTCTTACTAGTTTTTAAAACATATTTATTTCAAAGATGAACAGACATGTGAAGTAGATTTTATGATAATACAAAAAAATCCGGTTAGATTATTTATTTTAAATAAAGAAATAAATTTTGAGTTTGTGTCAAAAGTGACACTATACGAAACAGGGCCACCCAGTGTTGGCGCCAAATTTTGTACTTAGCTTGTATGTATCCTAAAGGCGGCCTCGGTTGTATTTATCATCTTTAGTTTACAAACTAATTCATATTTTCCGATCAACGTCCTAATCAGGATGTGGCCACGAACCTCAGGACTGTGGTATTTGTTTAGCTTTTCCTAACGATAACAATGGCATTTGTATTGTGTATAAATAATAATATTATGATAACGACGAAACTATCTATTAATAAAAACGCGGAGGGAAATTGTTGGAGATTACTCATTTGTAACCAATATTAAAAGATAAAAAAATAACAATATTTGGTTATGGTATCTGGATATAAGTATCATATTACCATATATAACTGAGTTGTTTGTGGTATTATAATATACCTAATACTGTCATCCAAAGTAAAGTGGCGCCCGTTAATAGAATTTGATAAATGAGACATACCTACCAACCAGTAACGAAGGATAGAGGTAGGCTGTTAAGACCCGCCATAAATAGTGCACATTAAGGCTATACCTCAGTTGAGGCAAAGTTGGTCTAAACCGATCGTGGCTAGGCGATTCGCGGATTGTGCAAATGACGCGTGCCGAACGAAATATAATTTTTCATAAAAATCCAACCTGCATCCATTCAATGTTATGTTTATTGTTCTATTAGTAACAATAATACTATATTCATTGACATGTTTCCTTTTTCAAGTAGATGGTAACGATTTTTATTCATCTTTATACGATTTAAGAATTAATACCCCCGTCGCCATCACGAAACAAATTGACGTGTTCACAGCTCGACGTTCGCTCTCCGATTGCCAGCGAGTCCTAAATTTCGTCGCACCTATAGTTGAAAATTATTTGCCGTTTCACTAAAGTACCGTCTTAAACTTTGTTAGTCATACGTATTTGTTTTTACTGAACTACAATTTACAGATGGTGTTGATTAGTTTTCTTTTTATCAATTAAACCCTGCACCAAACCATAATAATTTTAGTATACTTTGAGCGATACGACAAAATTGTGCACACTTTTTCATTCATACTTATTTGTTTTCGTTGGATTAAGAGTACAGGTTATTTTTTTTAAATTCATTAAGCCCTTCCTAAACCAAACAAACTATAATGGATAAAAAAATATTACTCTGTCTATAAAATATTCAATGTTATGTATGATTTAATTGCATAATTTTGGATATTTTATAGATGAGTATTTTTTAACTACATATTATTTATTATGGCTCGGTTTCGCTTGGTTTAATTGGATTCTAAAAACTAACCAACACCGTCTGTAAATTGTAGTCTTATTTCAATGAAAACAAATATGTATGACAGACAAAGTTTAATATGCACTATTTATGGCTGATCTTAACAGCCTACCTTAATCCTTCGCCACTGCTACCAACCACTGAGGACATTATATCCACTACTAATATTAACACTTCAATGACAAGCTGATAGAAATATTAATGTAGCTAAACCTAATCTTATCAATTAATCTTACAGGCTACGATAGAAAGTCCCAATATCAGCGCGTTAGCAGAATTAGTGCAATTTGCAATGTAGAAATAATTCATTTTTCAACTACAATGGCGTGCGGCCTATAAATCGATGCAATAGCTCTGTTTGCTGGTGTTTTTTTGAACAACATCCCTACAAGGTAAAGTTACCGCACGCCATTGATATTTACGCGGACACGTTAGCAGAATATGACAAAATTGTTTTTCTTTTATTTCTTGTAATGTAGGTTTTTTTTTTCGACCAAGTCTGATCCTAATAAGATTATAATATGGGCCTCCACAGAGTGGAGGTTTGTATTAACAGATTTTTGTTTTTCGAAAAATGGATGTCAGCCACTTGCTCAATCTATTAGGTCCATACTCTGACTCATACACAATTTGAAAAACAATATATTGTGTACTTTCCAGACCCAGGATTCCAACTTGCGACCCACCACGCTATAGAGTTATAGACCGACGCATAAGCCGCGCGGCCATCTTGGTTGTTAAAAAAAATTTAGGTAAGTAGATTTCATTCTTCAACCACATTCTGTTTACGAAACAGTGATATTTGTATGGGCAGATCTAGATGTTTATCTACAGTGTTGTTTATGAATCAATTTATGAAGATTCTTTTATTATTCAGATGCTGCAGATCGTCTGTGGCTCCGAAGGGGGTGGAGCGTGAAGTAGGTAAACAGTATAAAAACAGGAAAATCACATTATTTGAAAGCCGATTGTCATGAAAAATTCCGCTATTCATCAAAATATATTTATTTGATTGAATAAACTGCGTCCTAATCTAAAAAACGATGCAATTGAGAAGTGGTTTTGAAGTCTCTATTTCTCGAATTTATAGTCGCTAGCCTTGGAATAAAAAGGTCGTGGGATCGAAATTCAATAGTACGTTGAACAATGACAATTTGTATGTATGAATCTTATTATCGCCATTCATGAATAGGAAACATGATTAAATTCTCTTACCTGTAATAATTTAAAAAAAAAAGTCAAAATAAACGACGCAAATAATAAATAGATAATAGGATAACTCGGGCCGCGCATCGACGTTGCCCCACCAACCACAAGACGTTGTTTTTCCACTAAATGCCGGTGCAGGCGTCTCCCGCCGGCTGTCTACCACACTTCCTACGGGGGAAGTGTGTCCGTAGTGTGGCGGGGTAACATTCATTTACCGCCTGCAACGTTACCTATAAGAAATCTTTGTGATAGGGAGAGAATATTTTAAAACACTTAAAATCAAAATAAACACTCTTCAATATATGTCTATTGTATTACATAATGTGTGTTGGGCTTTTCATTATTATCAGAATATTACATGTCACATAAGGAAAAGTTGATATAGATAACGTGAATATAAATAAAGGTATTAAAATGAAGAAAGTATAACGAATGGAAATAAAAAAAACGGTTACAATCGATATTAGTTGAAAAAGTTCTCTTACGGTAAAGCATATAAATAATTGACTCTTAATCAGGCTGTAGAATTGCTCTCTCACGTGGATTTGACTAACAGTAAACTCTTTACCTATTGATATATAAATGAGTAGGTAGCAGTACAAATATAAGCTATTAAATATGAATGTATGTATGTGGCGGTGTTTTTCAGTGGACTGTAGTATGACGGAATGATTCGGGTGCTGGGAGGGGTGTTATACAAAGGATGCCATAATGCCCTTTAATGATGATGAGACTGGCTCCGTGGTCTGATTCTCACTCACTAGCACTCTCGCGCGATAACTGGTTATTTCGTCACCCTGTGCGTGGAAATTGATAGTGCACGTAATGACGTCGTAATGTTTTACAGGTTATAGGCGTTTATATTCACGCGACTGAAGAATGACATACTGTCAATAGTAGGTCTGGCAAGGATAATGATATTAGGTGGTAAGATATTTATATTGTATTCGGGTCGCCATAATAATTGGCCCAACCAGTATGTAAGTATATGAATAATATGGGTGCTAAGTGTTATCTTCTAAATGTGTATACCAGTGGCGAAGTGTGGAGGTAGGCCGTTGACATCCGCCATAAATAGTGCACATTACACTTTGTCAGTAATGCTCAGTCACCATTTTGTTTATATTGAAATAATACTACAATAATTTACAGACGGTGTTGGTTAGTTTTTAAAATTCAATTAAGCCCTGCGATACCAAGCCATAATAGACAATAGTCAAAAAATACTCGTCTATCTATAAAATATCTAAAACTATGCAATTAAATCATACCTAACGTTGGATATTTTATAGATAGAATAATATTTTTTTATCAGCTATTATAGTTTGGTTTAGGCAGCGCTAAATGAATTTAAAAAAATAAACCAACAATATGCATTCTTAATCCAACGAAAATAAATAATTAACAATTGTGCACAATATGTATCTATTATAGTTTGGTTTAGGCGGGCTAAATAAATTTAAAAAAAATAAACAAACTATGTATTCTTAATCCAACGAAAACAAATAATTATGAATTAAAAATTGTGTACAATTGGGTCGTATCGCCCAAATTATACCAAACTTAAGGCAAGGTTTAGTTGATTTTGAAAAACTAACCAACACCATCTGTAAATAATTGTAGTCTTAGTTCAATGACAACAATGAAAAAAAATAAGAGACATGATATTTTTTAACAATTGAGACTTGTGATCATAGTTCGCAGATACGGTGAATTCATACAAACATTAAAAATACATAGTTACTTATCTGAATCTCATTCTATTAAAAATTTCAAATGAAATGAATTAAACTGGATTTAAAAGGATGCCGTCCGAAAGTATCCGTCAAGGTAAAAAGATTCGTCTTGTGTCAATTTTTTCTTGATCAACCCTACACCTAGTTTTGGTTTAGGTGCATTTATGTAACGTGACAAATTCTCAACATTAATAATTAAAGAACTAGTAAAAAACGTACTTAAACAATGAATTCTGTATTTAGCTTAATCGGTATGTCGATTGTTCACATAGAGCGGTAAAATATGAGAAAAGTCTCAGTATTATACGCAATAATGAATAGGAACTGTATTGTTTAAAAATATTTTGTTTTACATGTGTGTTTACTAATTAAAGTTGCAAAATAAAACGCCAACATTTGTTTATATGCAAATATTTCAAAAGAATTACAGTTGAAGTAAAAATAATATTTCTCACACATTTCCCATTGTAGATAATATTATAATGTTCTTTGGCATTCGGCTCTTGTGGTGCAGTGGGTAAGGCGCTGGCCTTCCACCCGAGAGTTCTGGGTTCGATTACCGGTCATGACAAAAACATTTATGTGTTTTTCTCAAAGCCTGTGTGTTTATGATTGTTCAAAATTACTAACAACCACCTTGTACGAAAAAGGACATGGTTATTAATAATTCTAACAAAAAATGTTCTTTGGCATAAAATAATATTGTTATATATTATTAAAAATGTCAGCCATTAATACACGAATGCCATCACGGATAAGAGGTGGAGGTGCGCAATTGCAACTCTTGCATGCTGATGAGATGGCTTGTGTATCAATATTCAGTATCTCCAATGACCCTTCCATTGAAACGAAGCACGTTTTTCCTTTTATGTGCACCTATGTCATCCTAATTAGTATCTATGTTACGCCGAATGTGCGAAATTTACTATTACATGAAATGGGCAAAGTTTTGACTAAATCATGAAAAATACAAGCCCGTTGCCTTATTCATGAATTAGGAAAAATATTCGCCAAGTACGTGAATTCGGCAGTATTTTTTCTGCCTAGTCCATGCATTGGGCAAATTAGATAGTAGCGCTACGGTGGTGTTTTTTGCAACTAAACCAAATGTGTCAAATGCTCATGTATTGGTCAAAATAGATGGTTGCGCTCCGGTGGTGTTTTTTGCAACCAAGCCTCAAAATGGACATTCAGTAGAATTCAGAATTACAAAACCTAACCTAACCTAATAATAATAATATTATATTATGTCCAATTACAACTAATAAAACCATCCGTATTAAATTTACTTTTTCTACTGTCATGTTGACATTTGAAGAATTCCATACCCTGGCGAATTCACGCACTCGGCAGATAATTTACCTAACTCATGAATAAGGCAACGGGCTTGACTATTGCATGAATTAGGCAAATGAATACATTATAAATACCAACTGAATACATTTACCAATTATGCCATGTTGAACCATGCAAAATGTTTCCTCATTACATCCGAGATCTCGCTATGTCCGAGATCGTAATAACCGAGTTCGACTGTATTTACATATTTATTTAGGTATTACTACATGTTATATTAATATACGTGAATATCATATTGATCAAGTTTTATGCGAGGTAATCAAGCAGAGACGTATCAGTAAAGTAAAAAGTGCAAAAAAAGTGCAGAGTTATAAAATGTATAGGTACCTACTCTACCATGCCCGATCCTAGGAATATTATATAGGCCTCCACGGGGTGGAGGTTAACAGGTTTTTGTTTTTACGAGAGTCGCTTGCTCAACGCCTCAACCTATTATGTCCATACTTTGGTCGAAACACACATTGAAAAACAACACGTTAATTTGGCAGATCTCGGATTCGAACCCGGGACTGACGACATTACGAGCCGACGTGGTAACCGTTCGGCCATTGTGGACGTCCAACAATTAGGCACATCCTACTAATAATGTTAACATACCTATTACGTAAATGAACAGACACTACATTTTTTATGGTTATCTAATTGATTTAATTTTAGCACTATTCAATTTAAGTCGTTTTTTGCGACCCATGTTTCGCTTTTCGGCACCTTCTGGTACTATGTATCAGTGGCGAAGACTCCATATTAGGCGATTATTTGAAGCCTACCTTCTTAAGAAAAATATTTTTTAATTGCATATTGACTTATTTATATAATCACCTGTCTTGATTATAATATTCTATAAAATAATTTATTTTGTCAACGAGAGATGCCGTATGTGTAGGAATGTATTACACAGATAATTACAAAATAATCTGCAAATGTTTAAAAAAATATACCACAGCGCGTCATCTGTCTTTACGTAAATAAAGGTCGGATTATGTTTTAAATAATTCTCAATTTTTTTCATATGGACTTTATATATACCACAGCGCGCCATCTGTCTTGACGTAAATAAAGATCGGATGATGTTTTAAGTAATTCTCAATTTTTTTCATATGGACTTTACGTCACGTAGCCCTGCCCAGTCTATCGAATTGTATGAACTAAGGTAAGCTCCGATCGCAGAGCCTAAAACTAAATAATTAAAAAAAAAATCTATGGTGTTTAATCGAATATTAATAAATATAGACTGTTTTTAAAAATAAAAAGAACTTTTATCTAATGATTGTTGATGTGTACAAAATGTTTTGAAAAAATACGTAATTTACACTGATCGCTTAATTTTATATCGTCAGTGAGTTTTTGAAGTTTCATTAAATTAGTGTGTCGTTGTCATCAGTGTGTACCTATTCATTAGTAGTAATATCGTATGATCTTCTTATTTCTCGTAAGTATACCTGACAAGTGTGTTCTTTTTATCAGATCTCCACACCCTACCTCTTTCCAAAAGTCACCCTTCGCCACTGCTATGCATACTCACCAATGGTAAATGCACACTGACAACGAATACAGTTACTTCTCGCTTACATAGTAAAAAAAAACTTAGAACAATTAGAATTTAAATGCAAATACCATCAACTACCTAAATACATAAAATCATGCCTACAACAAAGTTAATGCTGAAATCCAAATATACCTACCAGTATATTGAATCCAATCAACTAGAAATCGAACGGAATCTAAGGATTGGTAGTCCTAGAAAAAAAATCTATTCTCATTAGGAGTAGATTGAAATTTCGATTGTACAAACTGCAAGTTTACTTTCTTCAACTAAATAAAGCCAAAGTCTCGACTTCAAAGTTTCGTTAGAATTTATCGACTTAACTATACTTTTAACTAGTTATCTAACTAGGCAGCCTAGATTTAAACAAAGTTACGTTAATCTGTCTATATAATTAACGATACTGCAGTATAGTAATCATCTATGAGTATATAAATATAATACCTATACAGATTCTTATTTTACGTAGTTTGTAGTTATTATAAATAAACCATAGTTTAGTGCCTCTCTCCCAGGATAATCTCATCTCAACTAATAACACAATTATTGTAAGTCTAGTTTTTGAATTTCAAAAAGAAACAAAACAACTCAAAACTGAAATTATAATAAAAATTTAATTTCACATGGATACACTTGATTTTGATAAGTATTATTAGTTAACACCCGCGATGGCCGCGCGGCTTAAGCGTCGGCATATAGCGTCGTGGGTCCCAGGTTCGAATCATGGGTCTGGCAAGTCTGTGTATGTGTATATAACTGTGTGTATGAGTCAGAGTATGGACCTAACCGGTTGAGGAAGTGGCTTAGATCTATACATGGTCGAAAGAAAGATTAGTAATCAAATCAGTAAATTTATCAATAATAAAATAACTAACGAGAAGAATGCGTCTGTTATTGTGCGAACAATTATTGTCTAAATATATTATAGCGCCTGTACACGTGCATGAATTTACTTGCACAAATAGTGTGTATTTTAAACTATCGCGATAATAACTGTTTACACGTAAAAGTGCTGACTGTCTCGCCAATCTCATTCTTCAAGAGTAAAAGAGACGCGATGTTGTTATTTTATTGTACTGTTTGACAGGTCGTGAAAATTGGTTAACCTCAAAATGAGTCTCTGCGCGGTGTAATTCGTTTTTTTTATCGGCAGGCTCGCTACTATCGTTCTACTGCGCAGGCGCAGATATTGCGCGGGCCAATTGTCGCGTGAAAATTCAGAAGCTTTTGAACTTATTATATTGATGCATGCAATCTTGCAATTTGCACGATAATACGTGTTTACACGTGCTTATTACGTTTTACGTGGCCGCGATAATACGTAGTGTCAGCAGTAAATCCATGCACGTGTAAACTGGATATTAGACTCAATATCTCTTATTGTCCACCTGTTTCTCAATGCTCGCCTATTGCCCAACCAGCAACGCCCTACCCCACCGCCATCTTTAGATTAATAAAGCCTGAGCATAACTTTTTGCACAAGCAACGAATGGTCCACTGCCATACTATTTATTGATAACGTACTTGCAAGCAGAGTTTGGTATTCTATAATGACTGAAGAGTATAAATAAGTTATTAGTTATTGTCGTTTAGAATCGACTGTCACATTGACAAACGTCCTAGTATATTATGATATTATTATACACAGAAGAAGTTTACTTACTTTGATCGTCACTTCCAATTATTAATAACACATAGCCAATAAATCAGATGAACTCCAATGTCTCCAATATACGTTAAAATAATCTGAAAGAAATAAGAATACTCCGACAAGTGAACACGACAGACGCGTCAGTATGAGCACTCTATAGACAATGACAGGCAATGACAGGTCATCCATAGACAACGGGAGGGGCGAAAAGTAGGACCAGTCGTGTGTAATGTATAGGCTTCCTTCTTCAGTGGGCAATGCCTACCCCCATAACTTTCCAGCGCCAACTTTGGGAAACAATCTGTTACCTACCACAGTGATGGCGATTTAATGATATTTCTTGATAGACCATTGAAAAGATTATAATAATGTATTGCAACGTAGTATTTAGTAGGAAAAACTTTTCTCAGGCGTATGGGTAGATATATAATTTTCATAACAGTTTATGTTATATTACTCCACACGCTGCCAATGATACAGTATCACCACTGCTTCTCAATAGAATTTTAAAATTAAATAACAATTATTTAATTTTTGCAATAAATTCAATTTTTATTTATTTAGAAAAGAGTATTATTGGCATTGCAAAATATATTACATATCTATATTATTTATATAAAACAATATAAGTAGGTATCTATACAATAATTATAAAAATTGGCTAAGAAATAAATAAAAAAAAATACTTATTTATTGATGAGAGAAGTTAAGTTATTGTGTAATATGAAAGTAAAATAATCATATCTATAGGTAACATAGACACAATAATTGTCTTTCATGGATTGTTGTATAAAGTAATCTTTGCAAACTCTATGTAATAAATAGGTTTTTGTCTTAGACTATATATACATCTAGACGCCACCAATATTGCATTGATAAATGAAGCTGCGTGCCGTGCGTTTGGTTTGTGGGCGAATTTGTTAGCAAACGCATTCGTATACAAATGTTTGAGACCATAGACCATTTCGCTGGTGTTCGCCCAAAGTGCTCGCACTAGACGCTCAGAATTAAAATATAATTTTCCATTTTTTTTATGTTATATAGTATTTTTAAGCGGTCAAAATGCAACCATTAGGTAAAAATATCCATAATTTAAGTTATTTTAAAGAAACACTAGGTCACTTGATATTAAAATATACTTATAATAATATACAAATAAATTATCACGAACATGTACTTATCAACTTACCTATGAAACGTAATACCATCTTCTTGCTTATCAGTACGGCTACCACATTTTAATACAACACACAGAACCATATTTTCTACTTAATTAACTAAAAATATTTACCACTGACTTTATGTTTAACACAAAAAAATAGCAATTTTAGTAACACGCGCGCCCAGGTTATCGACGCCTAGTTAAGCAACAAACTAAGATTTGGCGGCGACACCATAGCAAATCATCTCACACATCTGTAAACTTTTTATCTTACTCTAGCGCGTGTCGCGGAGATTATAAGGGTGCCGAATACTTTCTCATTCGCACTTATGCATCGTTTTTGTTCAGGCCTTGGTTTTAGTATTACAATAGTTTTGTTAAAACAAAGTTTATGCTACGTTCTACTGATGCCAATCAGACACCTTCACCAACCCGGACAGTTTGAGTCGTGTCTGATAACAACTATGACTATAAATTTGAATTTTATTTTTTACACCCTTTACATTAAGAAATTGCCACAAGATTTATCACCACGCACCTTAAGATGAAAGTGATAAGGGCATAGATAGACCATTCGCTAAATCCAAATTCAACAAGAAATATACCAGACAACTGCACGGTGTGATACATAAGCATCAAGTAAATCGACAAGATTACATCGGATAAGAATACATCAGCCATTTTAGTTAGCGTGACAGTTTGGCCGTTTGACACTTCTGGCGTAACTAAGTTCGGCTTAGTTAGAAGTTAGTAGAAACCGTTAGTTGTATCCGTTTGGGAGCCGCGTCGAGACCCGCAGAGGTCACGCGTCCGCGCAAACCAGATTGATTCGACTACATTTTGAAAATGAATACATTATAAAAGTACAATGGTCTCGATACGTGTGTTAAATCTTATTATTAAATGTGATTTGATTCTGTGGCCAGAGGTAATCGAATATGACCAGCGATTAGGGATGTGAATTTAGATAAAATTTATCGATATCGATATTCAGAGCATATCAGAGTGGGATGCCACACGATTTTAGTGGACTTAATTACGATTAAGGCATAGTGTTAATTATATCAATTTTTACCACGTTTGTGAGTGTAGATTCTACAATTATTATGAAACAATCATTGAAATTTGATAGTGCGAAATCGTTGAAAACGTGTTGTCAAATAATTATTGTACATACTCATCAGCAACATTTTCTTGGCTACGTGTTAAAACTGTGAACTAACATGCTTCTCCCATTTTTCCATTATAAACTAACAAGCTCTCCCATTTAGTGGACAACAGCGCCTAGAAACGTAGCCAAGAAGATGTTGCAGAAGAGTAGTAATAATATTAAATAATATCACGATGGCCGAGGGACAACGCGTCAGGCTTATTATGACATGGGTAAAAAAAACACATGTTGTTTTCCAATGTGTGTTTGTACCCATAGTATGGACCTAATAGCTTGAGCAAGTGACTAACATTCATTTCTGGTAAGAAAAAAACCTTTTAAGGTTGTGAGGCGGCCCAGGTCCATATAGAAATACAGAGTAAATTTTAAAAAAAACCAAAACTAACCTTGTATATATTTTTTGTCATAGTTTGATGGAGGAGGTGTTTAAAAATATTAACTGTCCCGGACTTCGAGTTTCCTCTGAAAGGCCAGACTGATGTCGTACCCGAAGGAAAGTATAGTCTCAAAAGATTTAGCTCTTCCCAATTCCAAACAAGCATTGAAACGTGTAGATCAGTGATTCCCAACGTGGCGTACGCCCCACCGGTGGGCAATTTGAATGTTTTGGGGGGCAAAAAGGTCATCTTGAAAATCACAAGGATTGCACTAATTTTCTTCCGAGTTGTACATGTAACACTTTCTGAGAAAATATATTATAACCAATAGAACCCCGCCAGGGAATCGAACCCTGTTCCCTGTATCTCCCGGGTTTACGTCCCATCCATTACCTCTATGCTACGCAGTGACATACTAATTGCGACAAATTTTAACTATAGGCCACTTTTAATACCCACTCATCAGCGATCTTCTAAATCGAGCTTATAATATATTTTCTCAGAAAGTGTTTTCCAAAATTATGTATGTCCAATAATTAGAATGGTACATTCTTAAATCTTGTGAATTATTCGTTGAATAAAAAAAATAGTTGATTATAAAAGAGATTACTATTAGCATTCGATTTTTGAAAATTTTGTAAAGCTTTTCATGCCACGCTGTGTTTCCCTAGGATTATGGACCTTTTTTATTAAGAGGCCATGATTCAACTGCATAATATGTCATTACGAGGTGTACTCACGTTCCACACACAGATTGAACACTGCGATTCATGACAATGATAAGTCCAATAATCCAAAGACATTATTGTGACGTAATGTAGCTACTTGCATAATCCTTCAATATTCGAACCGTAATCACCCTAACGTGTCGTTCCAATGTTCCATATTTAAAAACATTCTTGAAATAGATTTCCTTAATCTATGATCTCTTTTCATATTGTAGTGAATCCTCCTTTTCCCCGAGGAAAAATAAAGGTTTAAAACTAATCACTTAAATTCGAGTTGAAAAAATAATGGTTTCGAAGTTAAATCCTACGTAATCCCGTTCTCTTGACTTGAGACAGTTTCGAGTAGAAGTTTAAATAAATGATTTTACGATAAATATTGTATTGATAGTAAACAAAACTAAATGTATAAGTTCGGATATTCACTACTCTAGCTAATATTATATAAAATGGTACAGTTCGGTTATGAGGAATACAGCGGCAAACACATTTTGAAAATACCCGATATACTGGATTATTTGTTAGGTTAACCTAACCAAACCTAACCTAACCTAAACTAACCCAAACTAACAAATAATCCAGTATATCGGGTATTTTCAAAATGTGTTTTCCGCTGTATTCCTCATAACTGAACTGTACCTTGATGGAAATGGTATGGAAAACGGCACTCCTGTTTTTAGAGCGTTGTATAAATCATCGAATTAAAAATGTCGCTGTGAAAAGCAATATGTTTTATCAATTATGCAGATCTACACTGTTCAGTATAAAAAAACTATATATTTTACACTAAACAGACTGAACCCTAAAGCCAACGTAGGTACAACGTACAAAACAACTCAAAACCTAAATTTTGACTCTGGCTTAAAAGTCCACTAGGTGGAAGGTTTTTGGGTGGTTACATTTTATAAAACGATGATACATTTAAGTTTTCAGTATTTAAATAATAATAATAAAAAAATGGTAAAAACCTAACTATACTATAATTTATTATTTAAGAGTTTGTTGAAAAAATTGAGATTTTAAATTCAATCTACCTAAGTATATATTTTCCAAATTTAAAGAAAGTTTGTGAACGTATACTGAATGACATTGCAATGATCGAAATCATGGATTATGTATCAACTTTGCAATCAAAATTACACACATATTTCATGATTTACAAAAACATTCACCCATGTTTAAATGAAATTTATGCGGCCTGACATTAACAACAGTTACAAAATATATAAAATATTGGAACATTTAGAATTTGGATTTAGAATTAATTAAATTAAACAATTCTGAAATTTGGAAACTGTAATTTTAAAATGTCGAAATTATGGAAAATAAAGAAAATCACCTTGACCTAATTAATAACTAAAACGTTTAATGAACTCCCAGACACATTTTCGGGCATTTGAACTTTTAACCGTTTTTAATACAACTACTGTGAGAAAACATTTTCAATAACAATATAATGAATTGAGCGTAGTTATGCACAAAGCAGCCAAGCCACAATTTTGAAAAAAATGAGTTATTGTGATTTCCATAATCACACATGTTTGTTTTACGTTCTGCACAAATCAGCCAAGCTGCTGTCATACAAACATCTCATATAAATGCGTTTTAAAGATTTTGCAAATCGCAGAATATGACATTTTCGATTTGCATAAAGCAACCAAGCTGCTGTCTTACAAAAATTTCATATAAATGCGTTCTAAAAATATGCAATATTCGTTCTGCAAAAAGCAGCCAAATGATAATATTATGTACCTAATTACGTAAATTTTTAAAATCGTGACTGTAAGGTGTGTTTTTCTACATTCAATTAATAAACATTATTTTCTCAATTACATTATATGTTTTTCATTTTATTATATATAATATAATATACAGATTTTTCATATAAGAAATAGTGCCAGGCAGCTAAATATTGATGTATAATTTACAAGTTTTTCGAATTATTTTCAGAATTTTGAAATTCCCATAATAATTTAGTAACTTAGAAGGCTATTTTTAAAGAAAATAAACAAAAATAAAGAGTTTTCTTACAAAAATAAGAGATGGCTGCATTCTGCAGAATGCACATTCTAAAAAAAATCATTTTACTCAAAACACCTGGACTGCTAAAACACTAAAATTTCGTAGATTATATGCTTTTATCTCTTCAAAATTTATACAAAATCATATATATATATATAATATCTATCATTCAAAAAGTATACACAGTATACAGAGGCTTTGCTGATTTAAAGAAACACAATTTACATAAAAGTGCTTCTATCTCTGTTTGAGGTTTGTGTGGCTCGGCTGCTTTGTGCATAACTACGCTCAATTATAAATCCGCATAGATACCGTTTAACTAACTGAAGAAAATTCGGAAAAGTCCATTAAGTTTTAAAAAATCAGATGTAAAAACCAAACATTAAAATGTTAACTTTAAAATTTAAGCCAATACCTACTATTTTGTTAATATATATATTAACATAACACTTATGAGATTTACTTATTTATAGGCTATAACCATTAGAAAAAAATCTTTTTGAAAAAAATACGACATACAGCACTACCGCACGAACCAATATGTTATACGTATCTAAATCATATTACTTATTGGCAATCGGCTTTTGTATTTCAGATCAAAGTATTGAATTGCCTGTCAGGATCACTCCAAATTTGTTATAACGTATTTGCACTAGCTAATAATTTTAATAAAGATTTTTTTTCAGTAGTAGTAAGTATTTTCAAATTATGTATGTTCAATAAAAAAATGTTGCATTCTTAAATTTTTGTGAATTATTCGTAGAACAACTATATAAGTGTATTGGTTTGATTACAATAGCATGATGGGTGTGTGCAAATACTTAAAATGAAAAATATGTAGCACTTCAGTATAATTATGTAGCTTGCCGACCACAGTTTAACCTATTTGGGGTCTACATTTAAATAACGACTCATTTGATCATTAATTATTGTTGTGTAATGGTAACATAATGTAGTGGAAAATGTGCTCACGTTGTTCTGTGTTCTGCCTAGATCCAGTAAAACGTCAATAAATAAATACATTATTAAAATATGTATTACAATATTAGCCATCTCCTAAATTTCGGCGCTCCGGGCAGCCGTCGGGCTGACTCAACCAGTGCCGAAGGCTGGAGTTGGGTTGTGGAGAGTCGATATAAATAAAGCACACTGGACATTGCAATACCTACTTGTTTCTTTTCATTGAACTAAGAATAAAAATTGCAGATGGAATTGGTTAGTTTATAAAATTCAATTAAACCATGCCTAGACCAAACCACAATGGATAGTATATAAAAAAATATTCTTCTATCTATAAAATATCACAAATTATATCATTGGCTTTCCACAACCTACCTCCACCATTCGTCACTGCACCCTATCTACGGGCCATGTTTATTCTGCTATATTGTAGTCACTACATTATTGAGGTTTTTATATAGGACGAGGTACTACGTCCTAATATTATAATTTGATAAATAAACGTGATGCTTATATACCTACTTGTCATTTTAAAATGGTAAAGAAAAAATATTCCATTTGCAGATAAAATCGTGACAAACTAGCCAAGTCAGAATATTGTTTAAATTAAGTCACGTATGTATGTACATTTTCTACTTCGTTTTGTTATTGTTCATTCTATCTTGCACGTCCGTAGAAATTAGGCTGCCTATTGACATGATAATGGAAACGTTTTTCTACAAGACATTGATTTGACAAAGAACAATATTTTTTTAAAACATCGAATAGTGATTCAATATATAAGTACATGAAGGTTTCATTAATCGGTAGCCATTTTGAAAAAATGAAGCCGAAAACTGAATAAAACCGGTTAATAAACCATTTCTTTTATTCAACGAATAATTCACAAGTTTTGAGAATGTAACATTCTATATATTGAACATACATAACTTGACAACACCTCAGATAATAGGTAGGTACATACAGAAAACGCGGTGTCGTTTTTTTTTCAAAAGAGATTAATAGATCTGAGGTGTTTTTAAGTTATGTTTGTTCAAGCAGTTTTAAATTGTACTAACAAGATTATTTGTCTCAAAAACACACGTTTTAAAATTTAAGCCGTGTCCGGAAAATTCCACGCATGACGTTGATCGTATCACAGTACACCGGAAATAGATGGCCGTATGGTATTGAAATAAAGTTCATTTAAAAATAAAACACTTAAAAAATACGAAACAAAAACCACCGGAATACAAGGGAAAGACTGACGAAAATTGGTACGTAAATAAATTAGAAATACAATCATGTTGTATAATGGTAGACGCTCGTAAGTATCAATTCACACCTACCATATCAAATTAACGTTATTATTGAATTTAAAAAAAAATTGACTAATATTGTCGCAATGTACCACGAATCTCAGTG
This sequence comes from Rhyacophila brunnea, assembly GCF_057557595.1. Classification (NCBI taxonomy): domain Eukaryota; kingdom Metazoa; phylum Arthropoda; class Insecta; order Trichoptera; family Rhyacophilidae; genus Rhyacophila; species Rhyacophila brunnea. Next base: position 37,864,104 of record NW_028233350.1, on the reverse strand, counting down.
CTGTAAGGCCATCTCTTTCTGGTGAGACAGCTCACGGTGAACTGTGATGCGGCGAAATATAATGCGTAGAGTTCACATGTATCCATTTTAAAATACAAAAATCATCGGACCAAATTATAATAATATACCAGGGATGGGCATACGTGAGGTCAATGAGAGCCACATTCTGGATATAAAGAGCCACACCATAGTCATGTTCTCACGTAGTATTAAATGCACAAATTCAAATTTAACTACATTTCTACACACATCTTAATTGCTATATAATGTTTAAAAAACACATATAAGAAAATAACAAAATTTATTTAATAAAAATAAAATATAAATATAAATTTATCATTTTTAGCTAAATCTGTTAAATGCTGGTTTGTTAGCTGTGAACGATGTTTTCATTTTACAAACTTCGTAGAGGAGATAACGATTCACAACTATAATTGTTGTACCGAACATGGAAAATAATCGGCAAGCAGCTTTCTTTAAATTAGGATATTTGAATATGCACACACGCACATACCAATACGTGCGTTTTTGACAGTCGCATTCATATAATATACGCATCTTGTCACTTACAACATTAGGAAAACTCGCGAAAATACAAGTATAATGGTGAAAGAAAATACCTATATTTTTATCGAGAGATATTAGGAGCCGCACTTAAACCAACGAAGAGCCGCATTTTCCCACGTCTGTAATATGCCCACAATTGGAAGGAGTGCAATATTTAATTTCAAGTTATTTATAAATCCACTTCCAGTAAATTCGCTAATAATTGTATCGTGGAAACAGAAATTAACACGTATTTATATTAGCTGAACCGATCACTTTGGCACCGAATTCTATGGGCTTAGTTCGAAAGATGAAGATTGAGGTAGGTTAAAATTTATTACATCGTTTTAAGAATAACATGAAAATTGTAATTTAGAAGTCTAGACATAGGTAATAATTTCAAAATAAACTGAGCAAGTACGATTACGTGAAAAAAGAAACGTCTCTAGTATTAAACTGTAAAAGAAAGTTCGTTTTAGATCACAAATTAAGTTTCATCTCTATTGTTTGTGAGGGATTATTAAATTTTCCCGCCAGATAATTGCTTTAACGAAAAGTTAATAACTATAAATCAAATTTAATAAACCAACGTAGAATGTGCGCGTAAAAATATTAAATTTACTAGTCTCTGGTCTGAATTATTTGTGAAGTAGCTATTTTTATCGTAAAAGTAAACGATTAAAAGGATTAGAAATTTTATTATGAAACGAATCTTAACGATATAAAACGTTAAATTGTATCATTTTGTAACTTTCACGACGTTTCAACGAAAACACTTGACATTGCATCATTTGTTCGATAGATAGATACATTAAAATGCAGTCGTAAAACTTTAATGCTTAGTCCAGACCAAAATGAATTTATTATATCCGCGTACAATTTATATTTATACAATGGTTTGTAAACTTTTCCTGCAACCAGCGGTGATTTTCTTTGACGCAAATGATGCAACCGATTCGTCATAAATTTCAAACCATAAAATTATTAAATTATACTAAACTCTATAAAAAGATGCGTATTTCTTATAAATTGATAGATATAATAATATCGATTTAGATTTCACAGAACAATGTTAAAATCAGTGACGTCCCGTGAGAGTAGGCACATGATGCGTTGCTAAGAGACAGCAAAATAAGACATATATTGCAAATAATATATAGACAGCTAGTAGATTTTATGGACGCGAAAAGGTTTTTTTTATCGTAGGGGGCCTCAAAATCAGTCGGTGCGTAACGCATGCATATACTTCACTAAAGCTCCACTGCCCGTTACCAAATATAAGTGCATTTGCTTGAAAATGTATAACTAAATGCACGCCAACGCCTGTAAACATTACTCGATATCAATTAATTACAATGTGGTTTTGGTCAATCCGTGTCGTACAACTTTGCTTGCTTTAATCAAATCAAGATTCCACAAGACCACGTATCGTCACTTCCGATGAAATATTCAAAAAAAATCTGTTACGCTTGCTTGTTTATCGGTACATTTGTAAACATATCTTGGATACTTAACTAACCATTTAAAAGTCTTTCTTCTTTAACCGTTCTAGCTCTCTCAGTGAAGCATAATGGCATTAGCGGAATACTCCACGAATCATTTATCATTCGGTAGACTTCTTGTTTCAACCCTGGTTCCATAGCTCCTCCAAATTCATACACCCTTGGAGTAGGATTTGAAGTTCCAATTACGTGTTTATTTATTTATTTCAGAAAACAGAACATTGTGAACATAACAAATCTAAATTCAAGAAGTTCACAAAATGAGATTTACATTATAACAAATATTACCCTCACAAGAAAGAAGAAGAGAAATTACATATAATAATAATAAAAAAAACATTTTTTATACAGAAAAATAAAATTTCGAATATATAATACATAGTCACCGAAAATGTCTATGTCTTTGGGGAGCACATTGGCTAGTCTTGCACCCCTCGCTAATGGTGCCTGATAGGCTTGACATGAGGAAACGGTTCCGATCCAGAATAAATCATGGCTGCGACCACGTAGGTAATTGACAGGTGCATGTAAATTCAAATTCATTAGGACACCAGGATTGGAAACCATCCCTCTCGATAACAGGCAAAAGTGTTTCAAGAGCAGACGAGATTCAAGAGAGGGAAAAGTAAGCATGCCTTGTAGAAAGGCAGTTGGAAAATAATGATTTGACGAATTATTATCGAAAGAAAAATAGTTATATGTGTTCGACTCGACTTTTTGACTTCAGGTAACTCTAGGTCGCCTTTTAAGTACATTTTTAAATACAACTGGATGATGCAATTTGTCCAGCGATGTCCTATTCTTTACTGGTTTACCTATTTACTTCACGTATAAGCTGATAAAAAAATTATAATTGTCGTGAGATGTCAAAGAAAAATGAAAATCTGTTACGGATCAAGATTGAAGAATTATTTCCACAATTAATAATTAATGAAATCATCCAAATAATGATCAGAATCGTATCCGGAAATTTGTACGTAATCAGTTCACCGCAGGACACTTATTCGTGCGCCGCAGTACGTGAAACATGAGTTCGTGTAACATTTAATCAAATGACCAGTTCTTCATTGAACATTTCATCGTGGAGTATATTTGTACGTATGCTACAACATGTGGCGAATTTTATGAGATGTCTTTACTAGGTTAGGTTAGGTTAGGGCTAATCTAATTGGAACAGTACTATTTGTAAACTATCGCCGCATTTTGTAAGATACGTACAAATGTATTCCACGGTGATATATTCAACGAAGAACTCGTCATTTGATAAAATGTTATACGAACTCATGTTTCACGTACTGCGGCGCACGAATAAGTGCCCACGATGAACTGCATACGTACAACTTACATGTAACCGATCAGAATATCCTCGAAAGCCGTTCAATTAATCTTTTCGTGGTTTGAAAAATATTCCTCGTTATTTTAAAGAGCCACCACAAAATATATTATTCACGTATAATATTATAATTATTAACTATTTTTTAGTGCGTTATGCGAATGACAGAAAGGCAATTTTCATTTGTTTAATGCATCTGTCAACAACTGCGCGGAAGACCCGGGTGCATTGCAAGCTTATTTTTTCGTAAAATATAATATAAGATACTATACATACCACAAGCGAAGGGTGGAGGTAGGCTGTTAAGATCCGCTATAAATAGTGCACATTAAACTTTATTAGTCATACGTGTTTGTTTTTATTGAAACAAGACTACTACTACTTTTGGCTAGTTTTTTAAAATCAATTAAACCATGCCTAAGCCAAACCATAATAGTTTTAGTATACTTTGGGCGATACGACAAAATTGTGCACACTTTTTCATTCATTTTGTTTTCGTCGGATTAAGAATACATATTACATGTCATATTGTTGGTTATTTTTTTTTAATTCATCCCTGCCAAAACCAAACTATAATAGATAAATAAAATAAATATAAATAATATTATTGTATCAATAAAATATCCAAAGTTATGTAAGTACATAATATGATTTAATTGCATAATTTTAGATATTTTCTAGACGAGTATTTTTTGACTATTATCTATTATGGTTTGGTTTCACAGTGTTTAATTGAATTTTAAAAACTAACCAACACCGTCTCTAAATTGTAGTATAATTTCAATGAAAACAAATACGTACGTATATATTTTAACGGCCTACCTCCACTCTTCGCCACTGATACATACTAATCATGAGTGTTTTTTTGAATACCAAATTTATGACACACCGTCCATACAACAAATTACACTATTTTTCTGCTAGATTTTAAATTTAAAAGATAATAAGATTTATATCGTAAAAATATTTTAATGTGCGGTCGATGTAATCTGGCCCCAACCAAAATTATATTATTTTCTACAAAACTCGTGCTGAAATCTATTTCTGGCAAAGATTTAATCTCAATCTCGGCTTGTTCTGGGATTATTTTATATGTGTACGGGTCAGCTGTTTGATATTTTAGAAGATCCTGATTGATACAAAAAAATAATCAAGAGAAATTTAGTACAAATCTGTTTTTCAATTCAATTCAATTCAATTCATTTTTCAATTCAATTCATTTATTTTTTTAACATATTGTGGACATTACAAATTATAAGTTTAAGACGTTCACAACATGACATTTAGAAACAAAGATATATAAATATAACAGTATTACATAAAAAAAGAGATATATCAGTAGATGAATTAGATAGGTACAAGGAAGTACACCGGATGAGTTAAGCAGACCCTATTTTAAGATTTTATAAAACAACATCCACCTAAACTCATTCTCACGTAGGTGGAATATATCAACACCCGAAGCAATTTCGTTGAACATAGTTATCACTCTCCCAATTGGCATTACCAGTGGCAGGTTGGTTCTGCACCTTGGGAGAATAAACAACCGGTGGTCTCTATTTCTAAGATAGTTATCAGGGACACACAGGTCAACACTGCCCAGAATGGCAGAGTTCTCATTTATACCTTGTATAAGTCGAAAAAAATACGTAGCTAAATAAAGATTTCTTCTAAATTGCAGACTGCAGTATGTAAGCATGCCTAAGAGAAAGTCAGTTGGATAAAGCCACGGATAGTATCCATACAACCTCAAGTAAAGGAGTCTCAAGAATTTCTTCTGTACCCTCTCCACCATAAGGCCATACTTCAACTGGTGCGGTGCCCAAACAATAGACCCACTCTCAAGTCTGCTTCGAACTAAAGAATTAAATAAAAGTTTTAATACCGTAACATCTGAAAAGACCCGGGAAGTAAGCATGACGAAGCCCAACATTTTAAGCGCTTTGTTCCCACAAGAAATTACGAAAATTAACTTAGTTGATGGTTGATGTATATAATAAATGTTTCTTAATTTGACACGAGGCGAATCGTTATGCATTGATTTAATGGTATAATTTGAGATATTTTTAAAATAGAAGAATATTTTTTTTATCTAATACCCATTATGGTTCGCTTAAGCTTAAGGCTATACCTCAGTTGAGGCATGGTCTAAAAATAAAAAGATCGTGGCTAGGCGATCCGCGGATTGCGGGTCGCGGGTGCAAATGACGCATGCCGAACGAAATATAATTTGTCATATAAATCCAACATGCGTCCATTTAATGTTCTGTTTATTGTTCTATTAGTAACAATAATAATATATTCATTGACATGTTTTCTTTTTCAAGTAAATGGGTAACGTTTTTAGTCATCTTTACACGATTTAAGAATTAATACCCCCGTCGGCATCACGAAACAAATCGACGTATTCACACCTCGACGTTCGCTCTCCGACTGCCAGCGAATCCAAAATTTCGTCGCGCCTATAGTTGAAAATTATTTGCCATTTCACTGAAGTATCGTCTTAATTGAAACCGGCCTTGTAGTTCAATGCGAAATGCAACTGACTGCTCATACTGAAGATTCTACGTTCAATTCCCGGTTAAGAAACAATACATTTATTGTGATTTTGTCAAGATTCATTCAAATTTGTATTCTTAGTTCAATGAAAACAAAATAAGTATGACTGACAAAGTTTTGTGTGCACTATTTATGTCAGATCTCAATAGCCTGCCTCCACCCTTCGCCACTGATACCTAGCTATGCCAGTAGTACGAATTTTAACTAATGATTCTCTCTGAAGCGCTTTCTAAATTGCGTTACTATTGGCAATCGGTTTTTGTAAAGTATCGTCTTAAGGCACGGCTTAATTCTTTAATTTAATGATTCAATGCTGCAATTTGTATTATTAGTTCAATGAAAACAAATAAGTATGACTGACAAAGTGTAGTATGCACTTTTTATGTCGGATCTTAACAGCCTACCTCCACCCCTCGCCATTGCCAGGACTTCGTAGTCCAATGAGTAATTAAGAACCCTCTCATTCGGGGGCTCCAGATTCGACTTCTAATCTACGATACACCACTCCAAACAATATCTGAACAAAATAGGGGTACTTTTTTCAGAAGTTATAGACATCTGACAAAAATATGTAAGAATCACCCATACTGCAATGTAGATAGAGTTCAGTTTTAGGTAAGTACATATACATTATTTGAAATTAATGTACCTAACAATATAATTAACAGTCTTTTTAAATTGTCCATTATTACAATGCAGGTAGTTATTTTTTGGATCACTTTCATTTAAACGTTTTTTATTTATTACATTAGAATAATGCAATCATTATGGCAGACTAAAATTAATTGTAGTCATCTTGATTCAAGATTTATGATCTGGAAAGTTATAAGTAGGTAGGTACTAACATGTTTTAATATTGACATAACATTGAATGCAATTATTATTGAACTCATAATTAGCAAATTAAACAATTTTTCCACATAAAATTTGCGTAAGTGGCTTTTAATGATCGGAATGCAAATATTTTCGTTTCCTTTGTTCTCAAAATGTACATGTGCTATTGCTACATAAAAGGTATGGCAGCGACGGGGAAAGGGGGGTAATATTTTTAAATCTTTTTAAAAAAGGAACATTTACTAGAACAATAAAGCTATAAACAGAAAATGAAAGGAACATAGGAAACATCGGTGATTTTGAAAATATGTAGAACATTGGGTACTATGAGTAGAAACAAAGTGCCGTACGGTATTTATTATAGAGACATGTAACTATAAATTTGACATTTAATATGAACTTGTATACCTAATAGAATATCCCAGACTCTTTGGATTACGGACCATAATATACAATATTATATTTGATCAGCATCCCCCGATAAATTCAGTCACGAATAAATTAAAGAAGCAGAACGTACCACTACTTCAAACCAGAGCGTTGGAGCGGAGCTCTGAGTAGGAGCACGCACCATTGGAGCAATAGGGTTTTGCCCGGAGCAGGAGCACCGAAAATTTGAAGTGCTGCACTGTTCTGGATGTTTTTTTTTACTGTTCGTTGTAAATTTTCGTCCTAAAATCCAATGAAAATAATATATTGACAATTGAATTATTTGAAATACGACAACACTGCCGAGTGATTATTAACCTCACTTTTTTTGACAGAAGACAGATAGATTTTGTTTAATAGAATTAATAACGTAAAGGACGAATAATAAACCTTATTTCAAAACTACTTATTTGTACCTGTACATATGTATTATAATACGTATTAAAACTTTCTTACACCTCGGAGCGGACCAAACCCTGGAGCGGAGCAACTCAAAAAAGAGTACACTCCAACCTCTGCTTAAAACACATAAAATGACACGTGCTGGTGAAAAACCATTCGCGTCGATTCTTCTCTCACAGGCATGTAACAATTTAAGTACATACATATCAATCATAATAATATATCACATCAAATTGCAACGCACAACCACATATTTAGAATATTTATTACCTCTGAAATAAAGTAGCGCCGCAAGCGACTATTTTTTTAAACTATTAGAGTAAATTTGTGATGTGTGTTAATCTCACTTAGCTGGTCGACCCGCCACGCCGGGCCCAGGCTAGAGCCATGTCACCCCCCCCCCTCTTGCGGGGGCCATGCCACACTGTTTGAGAGGTGTTACCGTCACAGTTACAGTGGACCCCACTCACCAATATATTGCAAATAATCTGCATCTATCACAAAGGCGCAACTTAATATTTTATATTTCTCTATGATTGTGCAGTTTTAAAATTTGTTTAGCTCTCCCAGTCACTTTTGTAGAACGCCATTGGTAAATGTCGAATACGTTAATAATTCATACAATATTATTTTTAACCATTTTAATGTGAATAAGAAAATTGCTCAAACGACTTGCAATTAATTATTTAAGCACAATAAAAAAAATAGTAACACTATTTATTTTGTGAATAATTATCGTGCCTTTCATAACGCTCGTACGAATTATGAGCGAACAAACAATGGCATAACAATTCCAAATTAATTAATTAATTAATTAGCTAAAATAATAAAATTCAACAATGTAAAGAATAAAAAAAATCTATTTTCGTAATATGAAATATTTAAATGAAAATGCGATCAAGTATGTATTTTCTATACTATAACACAACGAACGTAGCTTGGCCAGGTGAATCATATTAGATCTATATTATAACAGGCATGCAAACTTCAAATAGGCTGTGATCTACCAAACTCTTTCATCGTAATAATTACAAGCAGATCCAAACAGAGGATGATCGACCATGGTGGCACTATGAAAATAAAAGCAGAAAAGGCTGGGCTGCAAATAAACCAGTCAAAAACTAAGTAGGTATATGGTCAGCACACGCGATCAGGTACCGCTGCAGAATATAGACATAGGACAGCATGCATATGAAGGGGTGGAGAAGTTCACATATCTCGGATCCAGCCTAAATACCCAAAATAAGACAGCAGAGGAGATAAAAATCCGCCTTATCTCCGGGAATAAATGCTGGCATGCCTGCAAGCGACTGGTGGGGTCGAAAATTCTAGGCCGAAGAAGTAAACTTCTAATTTATAAAACAATTATAAGGCCAGTGGTCACTTATGGCTGTGAGACTTGGTGCTTAACTCAAAACGAGGAAAACAAATTAGCTGTCTTCGAGCGCAAAATACTCCGCAAAATCTTTGGACCCACGTTGGAAAATGGGAACTACAGAATAAAAATGAACCACGAGTTGGAAGAGCTGATTGAACAGCAAACAATCATAAGATACTGTAAGTCCCAAAGACTACGATGGGCCGGACATGTGGAGAGAATGCCTGAAGTTAGAGCGCCAAGAATCATGACGAAGTGGCTACCCCAACGGAAGAGACCCAGAGGCCGTCCAAGAAGGAGATGGGCTGACGCCGTAGAAGTGGACTGGCTTCATATAGGAAGACCCGGTAACTGGAGAAGTGTGGCGAGAAACCAGAGTGAGTGTAGAGCGGTTGTGGAGGAGGCCAAATCCCACCCCGGGATGTAGCGCCGTGGAAGTTAAATTAGTTAACATAATGAACGTAGGCTTGGCCAGGTGAATCATATTAGAGATATATTATAACAGGCATGTAAACTTCAAATAGGCTGTGATCTACCAAACTCTTTCATCGTAACCTTATAACTTGAACAAATGGATTAATACAATATTAATTGACTGAGGATATTGAGGTATTGCAATTAATTTAATAACATCACTTGACTTTCACTATCACAAAGATAAACTCAATTTGTCGTTCGCCGTAAATTTTTTCAAGTTTTTGTGTTTTTTCGGGCATTGCTGCACTTATAGTCAAACTATTCTCATACTGCGCAGAGAGCCTTCCGCGTGACGGTAGGGGAAACTACGCCTCAGTGGGGAAACATCTTCTCTTATTCACGCTACAGTAACAGGAAATGCAAAGATCTGAGAGGAATGGAATCAGCTTGGAGAGATCTTTATCCAGCGATAGAATAATACCTATATAATGTATTTCTGATTGCAGTTGATGATAAGATAATAAATTAAATACATATGTCCTAAAATACTAAAAGTATTATCCACTAGGGTTGAATGGAAATAATGTTGGGGGAAAACGGACAGTGGACATAGGTACGGTCTATAAACTTACAGAAGGCAGGAATATTTTACGTTCTGAAAATACAGTTAAATCCAGATTTATCGGGGCTATGTTAACCGGACGGTGGATTAACCATGATGAAAAAAGGGAGAATTAAAAAATCATAACCATCATTTTTTCACTGTGAACCATTAAATTCGCAGTGATGAGTGGTAAAATACGTTTTATAATTAAATTTTGTGGTTGTTGTAGCTCATACTTAAAAGTGTTGAGTGATCTACTATTATTATTATATTTTTACGGATGACCCATTTACTATCGTCACGAATGTAATCTGCAAACTGCAGTGAAATTGGGTAATAATTATTGTGTAGTTTTCAATATGTATGTTCATCAACACAGATTTCCCTGACTACCCTGGCAGACATGGTAAATTGTGAATATAAATCATAATTAATACATTCTCATAATAAATTTATAGTGTTTATATCCACCAGTGGGTGTATTCCGTCAGACGAAGTATATAAATTGAAAGTAAAAAAAATGTAGCAAAAAACATAATTTTAAAATACCTTCGAGATTTTGTACTAAGTACACATATTGTTTTTCAATTTGTGTGTCAGGGTATGGACCTAGTAGGTTGAGCAAGTGGCTGACATCCATTTCTCGTAAAAAAAAAAATCTGTCAATACAAACCTCCACTCTGTGGAGGCCCATATGATCCTATCAGGATCGGACATGGTCAAAAAAAAAAAAAAATATATATATTTTCTACATACACACCGAGGAGAGAGAGCCTTAATTTTTCAGCGTCGATGGAAGTAGAGCATATTTAAAAAAATCCTCACCTGAAACAAAAAAAAACAATTCATTAGTACGGAATGGAGGTGTTGAAGAATATCGTATTATTAAAACGTTTTTATTAGGTCGTATTCTTGTTTGTCCAGTACAAATCTTGCAATCGATTTTTAACTAACGAGTAGATAGGTACATTTTACAACATTTTTATTAGGTCGTATTCTTATTTGTCCAGTGATTGTTTATCCGGTACAAATCTTGCAATCGATTTTTAACTAACTTCCCGACTAGGTAGACATTTGAAACTTTTAGAATATATCAGAACACGACGCAAATGCATTATTTTAATACTTTTAGCCATCTTTAAGTAGAATTGAATTCATTTTCAGTTAATTCTATTTTGTATGAAAAGTTATTTAGGAAGAAATCCGTCAAAAATAAAACACTATTATTGGTTGCAAGGGGTCTGGGGTCCTAGCAACTAAATTATTAATATATACGTGCGTTACTATGGAAATCAATATGAAATGTCAAAATGACATTTCAATATTCTATGTTTTATTCAGTATTTCTATCAAGTACAATTTTTTTAATCGTTTAAGCTAGTCAAGTCAAGTTTATATGAACAGAAAATTTAAAAACGTTGTATATAAAAAGTTCTTTTTATCTTGTAATTTTTACTGATAGGTTGTCAAACTATAATTATGAAAATAAAACTAATAAAAAAGTGTACATGGGTATAATCTTATTTCATATGTTTTTGTATTTATTATGGCGTCAAAATGTTACACAAAACTACTTAGAAATACGACACCAACTTAAATATTATAACAACGTTTTTAGGTACTAATATTCAAGAAACTCAACACGAAGACACGCGGTATTATCTTTTTAAATCCGGAACTTTCAGTGAACAAATAATCATAAGAAATGTGTCAAGACTAGACTGCTAAGGTTTCCACAAAATTAAGTAGTGTGTAGATAACTTGTACAACACCTAAACATTCAAAGTGACAACATGGCAAGCAGGTGAGGGTAATACTTGGAGTACTGTTCCGCCATAAAAATATCTTCATAGGGAAGGCAAGATTCGTGAATGCATGCATGGTGGTGGCTTACGGGGAGTCTACCCCTTCGAAATGTGTGGTCAATAATCAATATAATCCACCGAAGAAGAATATATTTAAAAATATATAGAAAGCTCATTTATATTTTTAAGACTAGGTATTGTACGTATACCTACATTATGGCCGTAATCATTTATTAAAATTAAAGATGGCAAACTGGCATTAAGGCCGAATGACACGTTTTTCGGCGAACGTTTCACCAAGCAGTAATTTATTCGTACGCATTTTAAAAACATCTGCATTTAATAAATAATATCGTATAGTTTCAATATTAATTTACTATATTGAAACTATTTAAATCAGAGCGTTGGAGCAGCCCTTTTTTTAGTTTCTCCGCTCCGGGTTAAAAATTTTAATAGGTGTTATATGTATACAAAACGCATTTTTTTTTTAAATACGTAGTTTTAGTTTTATTTTCCCGGCAGCAAATCGTCCTTCATTATTTGCCTCTTCTGTCAAAAAAAACGATTCCAGAGTTGCAAAGTGTCAAATATAATATTTTCATCGGATTATAGGACGAAAATTTAATAATAGAAAAAAACATCCGGAGCAGTGGAGCACTACAAATTCTCGGTGCTCCAGCTCCGCTCCTACTCCGGAAAAAAACCCATTGCTCCACTGCTCCGAGCTCCGCTCCAACGCTCTAATATAAATATATGTATACGACATTATTGTATTTCATACAGGTATAAATGTTTTTAAAATGCTTACAAATTACCGTTTTACGAAGAACGAGTCATCTGGTCTCAAAGCTATTCTGCGATTTGTTATTTTAATAAATAAAATGTTTAGGGCCATAATGTATACCTACATACAACTGTTTACGTACAACTTACCAGACACGAAGGAAATCATCTTCATCTCACATTGAAGACAGGTTGGTTTATATAATAAAAATGAGCAAATCATTTGTTTCCAATATTCTAAATTATATTTTATTTTATTCATGTTTGTTTATATCCTTCATAAATATATGTTTGCCGGATACATTGTATACATATACATGCCGCCATCTGTTGCTAATTACTGACAATCAATTATTTATTTTTCACACACTAAAATAAATATTATTAGTGGATAGAATATTGATAGTATGCAGTTACCATATCAGATCAGATTTGAATATTCAATGTATAAAATTAATACTATCGTGTTTACCACATGTTAAGTAGTGTGTTCGCTCGCATAATTCCATTTTACTTCTACTTAATGTGAATGCGAATTCAGTGACGCGTGATAGTATTTTAGAAAGAACACTGACCTAGGCGTATTTATAAATAACTCCGAAGCCTTACGATATGTGTTACAATTTGCAAATGACATATTGTGGTATTTATTATAATAGTCTACATCTGCACTCCTTATGCCACAAGATTTCATTATAGACCATTGCGATTTGCGATACCCAAGTGAAATAACGAAACAACTCACAAATTCAAGGTTTTGAGTTAATTATGCTATTCGATACGGAAAGCCTTTTATCCTTTATAATTCAACAAAGAAAAGTCAAAAAATTATTTAATGTATCATAAAATTGAATAAACCTTTCTATGATTACGTACATATCCAGATATACAAAACACTGCCGAGGTCAAAAACGAGGCCAGTCTTGACAAATGGATCCAGAATGTTGGGTCATCAGCGACAGATCTGAAAACGGTCTTCCTATTTTCGAACGAAATAAATTATGAGAGCGATATTTGGAGCAAAGAATGAAGATGGAATATGGAGTCAGAACCGCGAAGTCTACGTGGAATTTGGGGAACCCAGTACAGTGACATCCCTAGGCAATGTTCCGCTCTGAGCAATTATAATGCCAACCCATTTTAATGTTGTTTAAAATTATCTGTAAATTTGTTAGGTTATGTTATTTATTTCGGGTATTTTAAACAGACAAATACACTTAAAATCTTAAATTGACATACAGCAGCCCGATTTCCTAACTATCGTCTCGTGTGGCACCAGACGACATGACGTCGCCCGCTCGAGCGTGTATTGGCTGACGTCACAATTACGTCATGTCGTCTGGTGCCACACGAGACGATAGTTAGGAAATCGGGCTGCAGACCATCTACTGAGAATTAAAGCATTTACACGAAACTTAATCTCAAATAATGGTGGTTTTAGGTACGTGGAAGTCTGTGGCGATGACAGGTTTGGAAGTATCCTTGTCAAAATTTTGACTGTACGGTAAACTACTATAAAATATGTATTACAATGGATATTGATATTACAATATAAAAATAGTAATGTTGTCAGGATTTTATATGCTAGGTACGATTATTATTTAAACTAAGATGTCAATATTTTCTAATGAAGCAACCGCATCGTCTGTAGCATGGAAAACCGTCATTACTCTCAAAATTTGTAATAGGTGTATTCTTTCTTCCACCTGCCGCCCTTTATTATGTGCCGCTCCTATGCAATGCATGATCGGCATACCTCATGGAACGTGACTGGTCCAACATAACCAAGCCAACAAAATTTAACTAAAATGGCTGCTCGTGTTCAACGAATGGACCCGGGTTGACCTGTCCGGAAAGTTTTTGATGCGAAGCCATCTGGAAGGAGGAGTGTTGGGAGACCCAAATTTCGGTGGTTAGATGGCGTGGCTCAGTATGCGGAGGTTATACCGGAATGGGGAAGACATCTTGAAATGTGACATAATTAAAATGATGTTGTGAATTAAGTACCTAATCATTATTTTAATTAACGCGGAAACGCCCGGTTGGTTCCTTTTTGAAGAATAAACTTTGATTGGGCATCGCTCAAGTCTGTTAGGAACTAACCAAAAATAACTAAATCCTCCTCAATGACCAATGTTCCAAATTTAAATGAAAACTTCTTTTGCAAACAATTGAAATGCAGAATATGTTTTTTTTGAGTTTCTTCAGGTATTGAATCAACATTCAAGTGAATAATGGTAGGTTTATTTTTCAACCATATACAATAAACAATGTATTCGAAGACGGAAATATTTAAGGATTTAAGCGGATACGTTAACAGAATAAGAACAACAATGTTATTTAATAAAATAATAAAAATGAACGCTGGGACGAAACTTAAATATATGTTATTGTTAAGTTAGAACAACATGTTGACTTTCAATAAAATTTGATGTAATATTCTAGCTTTTCTGTGAGAATCTTAAAGCTGTTTTCGGTAACGAAAAGCGCTGGATTTAGCACAATATGCCATATGCGTATTTTTCAAGCTAGATTATTCAAAAATGGTAGATCAGCAAGAAAAACGATAAGTTACCAAAGCTGAGCCCCAGAAAAATAAGTATCACAGGTATTTACCATTCATAAAAAACATAATATATAATATTATTTTTTCCAATATTTTTGAAGTCAAAAACAATAATAAGTAAGAATGTAAAATCGTTGCAAAATCAGCCAAAATGACGTCAAAGAATTAACGTCATCCAAAAGAAACAAAAAAACTCCAAATAATATATACTTATTACAATATTTTGATTAGAAATCAAAGATTTCAAGAACCCGTTTTTGTCATACTATTAAGAAATTGGATCTTATACGTACCTATACTTTTTCATTATTATAAATGTTTGATATTTTTCTTAGTAAACAACAATGTAACGGATTTGTTTTTTACGTCTAATTCAAGGCTTAGAGTGACTATGTATTCGGTGATTTTACATAGCGGATTTTGCCCCGGGTAAAAAATGATAATTGCATAATTTAATGATATTAATTTTATGCGTAAAACATCTTTAACCAAGCCAATAGTCTGTATCAAACAAACCTTTATCTTCCCAGCCCAAATTTGACATATAAATAAGTAATAATTATCGAGTGAAGGGGAAATAAAAATATCCAGAGTAGGATGGATAAATAATTAAACAATTTTATTATAGCATATCGAGAAAGTTACATTAGATTATAATAAACAGTTGTATACCTACCTACTTACCGGGCTTTTAAAATTAACACTCTTCTTTAAGTAAACACAAATGATTGTGCAACGTAATGTTATTTTACACTTTTTTATTGCTTAAATATTATTTGTCGACAATCGTAAATAATCCGCTATGTGCACTAGCGCTGGTAGTAAAAGGCCCATTCTGAGGCAAAGGTCAGTGCAAACTCCGTCATGTGTCATTAACAGGCGCAATTCATTGTAGCTTTTTTTACTTTAAAATGCGATATGCGGCCGGAATATTCATAGCGTATTTTGCAAGCCATTTTTAAGTGAAAATACATAGCTTATTTTGCATTTTTCTAAACTAGCGTTGATATTGGAAAACGGGTTTTACATAGCGTAAAAATGTAAAAACGCAAAAAAAATGTTTGTCGGATTTTGCAGGCGCAACGACGGTATGGAAATAATATAGATATTCGACAACTTCTGAAGCTCGCATCCATATTCAAACTGTTTTTAATTCAGCTTGTGCAAATAATTTGTTCGTGTCTTGTCTGCTAAACAGAGCAGTGTTCACAAAATCCGTTCATAGGTGTAACGTGTAACGCTCCACTGTGTACAATCCAAGTACATCTAGGAACATTATTGAGTCTCGGGAGTGGATTTGAACTCAAGAGTGGCGAAAATAAAAACACGACAGCGACTCGCGAGAGTAATCAAGTGATCGGCAAACAGCCCAACTGTGAACACGTCGACCTTGTAGGTAACTCACCAGTATAAACCAACAGAAATGAGCGATTTTAGACCAAGCTTATTTACTATAACCATTGGCTTATAATGGCAGTGGTGAAGAGTGCCTATTTGAGAAAGGTCATCAATGGGTAACCGAAATAAAAAGGCACACTTGGATAGTCATACTTATGTTATGTTACCAGATGGTACCAAAAGGCCGCGTCCACAATCCACAATGTCCACAATCTATTTTAGAAACGATCTTCCTATATCCAACATTTCTCTATGCTAAAATTTGTTTCTATTTACAGAAAAATCGCATGCGGTGCAATTTCCATTACTGGGTAAATACAACTCTGTATAGTTCGCCGTTATATTCTCCCAATTATTTTCTGTGGTATAAACCAGGAGACGACACGGAGAGCTGAGGCTTTCGAGATGATCAAGCCAGAAAAATACAGTACTTCGGCCACATTATGACAGGACAAAAGTATCCCATCTACCCCAACACTTTAATCAAGAAAAGAAAACATCGCGCCCTGTGCATTACCACTATGCTACGACTGTCATGCTTAATTGCGACAAATTTTAACTACTGGCCTTATTAATGCCCACTCATAAGCGCTCTCTAAATTGAATTACGGTGGGCAATCGAATTTAGATCGAAATCGAATCGAAACCCAAGAGACGCAGGTTCAATTCCTGCCGGGTATCTTACTATAGTACATTCTTAAATCTTGTGAATTATTCGTTGAATAAAAGAAATAGTTAATTAAAAAAAGACGTTAAACGGAGCTGATGACGATGCCGTATTTCACGATTGGGGCAAGTGCAGCTCCATCGAACTATGATGATGGAGGAAAAATCGTTCTGATTGACTCGAATCTCACACCTTTCAGTATCGGAGCGATTGTGCTTATCCTTTGAGGAGTTTGAGGTATCGATCAGCCTGTGACTCTACGAATTAAATCTAGTATATACGCCATCGGATGTATACAAAAATTTGCCATGGCATAGCGACCAGCTTTGTAATTAAATCGGGGTTGTAATATTACTAACAAACTAAATGGCGTCAGGTGTTAATATATAAAATAAAGACTTTCATCTTATTGGATTTTCATCGTTACTTTCATGATTGAAATGTAATTTTTATAGTTCTCTCGAATATGTAGTTAATATGTAACAATGATTTATAGTATTTCTATGTATCAGAGGTGTCTAATTCCAAAAAGCGATAATTCCACATTTGGTCAAACTCGTGAAAAAAATACGCACGTATTCTTTGTATAATTTTACACAATATGTATTGATCTATAAATTCAGCAGGATTAATCACAGAAGAAAAAGTGCAATAGGAGATATAAAATCATAATTACAAGATAAAAAGAACTTTTTATATACCATGTTTTTAAATTTTCTGTTGAATCATATAAACTTGACAATTCTATGTATTAAGAAACATAGAATACTGAAATGTCATTTTGACATTTAATATTGATTTCCACAGTAACGCACGTATATATTAATAATTTAGTTGCTAGGACCCCCCTAGCAACCAATAATAGTGTTTTACTTATTATGATTTTTTTCCGAAACATACAAAACAGAATTAACTGAAAATTAATTCAATTCTGCTTAAAGATGGCTAAAAGTATTAAAAGAATGCATTGTCGTTGTGTTCTGATATGAGGCGTCTAATTCCAAAAAGCGATAATTCCACATTTGGTCAAACTCGAGAAAAAAATACGCACGTATTCTTTGTATAATTTTACACAATATGTATTGATGTATAAATTCCAAAACGCGACATAATCCTACGAAAAAAAAATATTTTAAGTCTCGACGTATTACAAAAAAAGTCCGTGTTTCATAATATTTAAAGCTTGGTTGATTTCGCGCGTGTTTAAGTCAACCAATAAGGGAACGTTCAATATTGAAAAGGGCGTCTCCCATGCTGTAGCATCTGGTAAACTCATGACAGTGCCACGGAAATATGTGCCTTATGCGGAATAAATTTAAAAGTGAGGTACAAATAGCGCTACGTTCAATTTTATTTTGCCTATATTAATTACATTTAAGAGTTTATCGGCTGAAACAAATTGCGATTTGGTTCTAATTTCGACATAGAATACAACGGAAAAAATAATCTCATGTTAATACAAATAATTATTGAAGCTTGAAACATAAAAACGTTGTTTCCCTAAAATATTGAATTGTGGACTTGTCGCTTTTTGTAATTAGATGCCTCATATATTATATAATCTAGCCTATGTGATTGTGACCAATCTTGGACGATCTAACTTATTTGATATCAATAGTCATGCTACATAAACTTTTTTTTTACATTACAACAAGCCACAAGTGGTAATTACAGTATCGAAGAAATACATCACAGATACAAACACCCAGGATTTAACGAATCACTTAAAATGTATTGTGACGCTGAATTGGTAGCCCCGGGGATTAAAATCCGGTGCCTCACGCATTCCTGGCAGTAAGAAATACAACATTTTCATAATTTTCTTATATCATACTGATCGGCTAGTTTTAAATTTACGAATATTTTTAAACAGCGCTCGTGTTTCATGAGTTCAATAAGCAGGTAATACGCCTACCTATCCAATAAGGCATTGTAACTCACCTATACAAGTATACCTTTGTTACCTGAGTAATATATCATTGCACAAGAGGATGCTGAAAGATTAAAAAATGACAAGGAATTGGTACGAGAAATAATGGGAGAAGATCAATTTGGATATTATCTGATATCCTCATTAGAGTAAGAGATAAAACTCAAGATTGGAGCGTTGTTAATAACTTAAAGTCAAATATTTGGCATATAGAACATGGAGTTTTCTGTGGTTTTCCTATCAAAATTGCTGAATCACGTTCCAGTTTGACGTAAATGTTACTTTTGTACAGGCACCTATTCTACCACCTAATCTATTCTATACACAAGACTGCTTTCGGTCGTATAGGGCCGAAATAGGGTAAAGTATCGAAGTATTAACACATATTGTAACAATTACAATAAGTTAGCCGTCTGAACTATCAAAACTGTCTATCTCGGTCTAAAATTTATCACACCCAAGAGAGGTGCTGTTAAAACATAGCACTTATCGTATCAATTACAAATAACTTATTGTAATTGTTACAATAAGTGTTAATAATTCGATACTTACTTTCCTGCCCTATTTAGCTGACATAGCGGACCAAAAGCAGTCTTGTGTATAGAATAGATGCGCAGGGGTCCTTTTTGCTTCATTTTCATATAAAAACCTCACATATTATCTTCTATAGAAAGGGGTTTACTTTTACATAATTGCTTAAAATTCAAAATTATACTTTCGGTTTCAAACAGAATAATACTAAGTAAGTACCTATTTATATATTATGTTTGAATTGTTTTTTTTTTAATATATGTATATTCTTTTCAATACTGTAACAGTAGTGTAGTGAAAAAGTAATGCAATTATTAACACCCAGGCCTTCAGAAAACACATTGCAAAAAATAACAACATGCACTTTGTCGTACCAATTTGCGACACACGACTGCGAAGACACCCGCTCTACCAACCAGGTCACCGTAGATATGGCTAAAATATTTTTTTTATTTTTTCCAATTATGGTTATGACGTTATGAGATATTTCCTAATTATTTAATTTCAATAAAAAATGTAAAACCTCGTATTCATACATACCTGTTGAATTGAATAATGAATAAACAATACTTTAGTTGAAAGATTTAGTAAACGTAAGGACGTCAAAACTAAAATTTAGATTACTCCTGATGCCATCCATCAATAGACTTAGTAGTGTCATTGCCTTGATTTATATTACAAAGATTGTAAGAACACATAGATAGCATCGATAGAATAAATTATACGCGATATTAAATTAAAATACATTATTTTTTTGTTTTTGTTTGATTTTATGCAAAACAGATTGTATGATATTGTGTTTATATTATAAAGAATTTTGCTTAGTCGATTATTCTTCTTCAAAAAAGACTTATACAAGATATTCTTTCAGTTTTTCATTAACCATCAACCAATAGAAGAATGGAAAATAAAACCATGGTAGCCAAAATACTAGAACAAGTAAGTGACCCAGGAGAGTCTCGCATATGTCATCAGGAGGGGAGAAAGACCTTAGAATGTTAGAATTGGTAACAGCAGCGACCCAAGATCTATATTATAATATGTGTATTCCCTATTCATTTACTCCAGATGGATGTGTGGAAAAGATGTCAAGAAAGAAACTATATAATATAAAGGCATTTCTTGTTTACGTTTATTGCAAAATAATAATATTCAGAACGGTAATACTTCGGTAGAGAGGTGAATAGTATAAATTTAAACACGGAACTCTTAATTTAAAATGATGCAGGTACCCATGGAGATTAATAATGTTGCCACAACTATTATGAAAGTTTGACATAATGGATCGAAGTGTTGCAAGGTCGTTACAAAAAGGTGCAGTCCATTTGAACGGTGGAATGTCGTGTATATTCGAACATGCGTACATACTTCAAAACATACAAATGTTTTGAAGTATAATTAAATACATTATGCCTAGGTACTAATACATTTAATTCAGTGTATGTTGCAATTATTTATGTTTGGCATACGCGTCGAAAAGGCGTCAGGTAGAAAATAAAACATGTAATAAAATTTGAATTAAAAAAAGGCATTAGTGTTTTTTAATACCATATTTTAGTATGGTTTTAGTCATATCTACACTAAACTTGCATTATGTCCATGAAAATAAGTTTAAAATGCATATTATAATAAAAAAAATACATGGGTACCTGAATTAATACTATATCGTATCTTTCCATACATAAATTAACTGTAAGCCTAGTCACACTATCACTATGTCAAAAAAGAAGAAAATTAAATAGAATACCGGTGCATCGTATTTTAATTTAAATACACGGGGGTTCCTAATATTTTTTTTTTTTTTTTTTTTTGTGATTTTACCGAGGCTTTGACTGCGACTCGCTGTCATATCGCCTCTTCTCTTCTAGAAGGGGATCCGTCGATCAGGTTCTCACTCCTATTCTGTTAAATAACTTTACAATTTTGCCTAGCTCTTCCGTCTTACCCACCGCCAGGACACCCTTCAATTCGTCGACATTCTCATAGATATCTGCAATTCGCAGCTGTACTCTGTGAATTTCATATTTGGGGCATTGCAGTGCTATATGTACAATGTCCTCTAAAACATGACATTCATCGCAGAGCTGCGATTCGCTTCTTCCCATGAGGACATCAAATCTTTTGCCCATGGTGTGCCCTGTTCTTAGCCTCAGAATTAACTTAAGCTCATTCCTCGTCAAAGAAGACTCTACAAACCAGGGCACCTCTCGTGGTGATGGTAGAATTGACTTACTCCATTTCCCCTTTTCTAATGATGCCCTATGGTGAAAATCTATCCACATACTATGGCACATTTTTTTTATAGCCTCATTCCAGTCCAGGTTTTCTGGTATCCACTGATGTGGTACCCCTGAATGGCCGGCTTCCTTTGCCAGATCATCTGCCCTTTCATTTCCCTCAATGCCCATGTGCGATGGGATCCATTGAAGGCATAGATCTCCTCCTCTATTTTTCTTGGCGTCGATCTGGTCAAGGATGTGGTATGCTATGGTTTTACTGTTATGTGAGCGAGTTGCTGCGGCAAGATGTTGTAAAGCGCTTTTGGAGTCTGTTAAAATGACAGCGGATTGCGCCGAGAAATCATCGCTTAAAGTGTATTTAATTGCTTCGTTTATCGCGATGAGTTCCGCCGTCATTATTGGTATCGCTGGGTTTAGCTTCCAGCTCTTGTTTATACCTACTTCTGGTATCACAAGAGCTGCTCCTGCTCTATTCTGATCTTTGGATCCATCTGTATAAAGGTGGCTCCATCCTGCGTACCTCTCTGTCAGCATTTTTTCGACACGCTCTCTTGCTTTATCGGATACTATGCTCCGTTTTGGTTTGTCTATTCCTTTGACCTCTAGTTGGATAACAGAGCTGAGGTCGTAGGTACCAACTGGCCTCCTCAGCGAATACATACCTAGGCATTTTGTATTTAATACCTCCCAACTTTCTGTGGCTTTAAGGATTCCTACCAGTAGTGGGAGCTTTCTTTTCTCATAGTATGTATTGCTTTCAACGAGCTCGTATAGGAGTTTCACCTTTGCCAATATGGGGTTATCTATTATAGATTTCCACTTCATCCATGTCTTGGTAGCCAGTGCCCATCTCCTGACATTCAGTGGAGGTACGCTGAGTTCCGCTTGTAGCACGTGAATGGGCGTTGTCCTGATAAATCCTCCACATATTCTTAATGCTTTGGACTGGATGCGATCTAGCCTCACCGAATTAGTTTCTGCAGCGGAGTGGTAAAACATGCTCCCGTAATCTAATCGGCTTCTAATGAGTGCCGTGTATAACCTTCTCATATGAATGGGGTGTACGCCCCACCCACCTCCCGCCAGTACTTTGAGTATGTTCAGAGGTTGTGTCAGGCTATTCGCGCAATGACTAATATGATGCTTCCACGTTAGTCTATAGTCCAGGTTCATACCTAAAAATTTATAAGTGTCTACTCTTTCTATTATAGTGCCGTCGATTTTTAAGTTAAGCTGGTTTTGTCTCTTGCCTCTGGCAAAAAGTACCACCTTAGTTTTGCTGGGAGCTACTTTGAGGCCTCGCGTTTCCAATAATAATTTTATTTCGTCAAGACTCTTCTGCATTAACCTTTGACATTCATCTACTCTTTTTCCCGAACAAAAAAGTGCAAAATCATCTGCATATTGTACAATGTTGACCCTTGTTATTAACTTTAATATGTCAGTTGTAAGAATGTTGAATAGTAATGGGGATAGGGGGTCTCCTTGCGGAAGGCCTCTAGAGCATACCGTACTCTTCTTTTCATTATTAATGCACATGGTGATTTTTCTTTCATTTAAATACTGCTTAAGATATTTAGTGATCTTCCCACCGATTCCCCATTCATTCAACACCCTTGACACTTCTTTCACATGCACATTATTATACGCATCCTGGATGTCCAGGAATGTTGTCAGAGTTACTTCGTTTTTGACCTGTGCTGCATTGATGTCTAGTACTAGGTTGCCTATGTTCTCCAGAGTCGACTTTTGCCTTCTGAATCCCGTAGTATTGTGATGAAATAGTTGTTTTTTCTCTGCAAACCATTCGATTCTTCTTGCAATCATCTGGTTGAACGTTTTGCACATGCATGATATGAGTGCAATTGGTCTGACTGACGACACTAGGGTAGGGTCTCGCCCTGGTTTTAAGATTGGGATAATCATCGTTTCCTTCCATTGCCTAGGGACTTTTCCGGTTTCCATGATTAAGTTGAATATCTCCACTAGTTTATTTTTTCCGGTCTCTGGCAGCTGAGCGATCATGGAATATGAAACTTCGTCCATGCCGGGGGCAGTGTCTTTATTTTTGGTTACTGATCTTAGTTCCGCCACTGTAAGAATTTCATTCATTGTATCATTAGGATTATATGTTTCCTGTTCTGCAATTTCTTCCTTCGTTTCGTCACTTTTACTTGCTAGTTGTTCAAGGAGGAGTGACGCCATGCTTTCATCCAGTTGATTTTTGAATTTGTTTCCCGATTTGCCCTTCATCCAACTCATTTTTCTCCACATTTCTGAGTAGGAAGTCTCCGAGTTGACGGAGTCACAAAATGCTTTCCAACTTTCTCTTTTGGCTTTTAGGATTACTTTTCGAGTTGTGGCTTGCTTTTTCTTTAGTTCTAGGTAGTTTTCTGTTGAACTGATTTTTTTGAAGCGAGTATAGGCAAGCCTTCTCTCAGCGATTGCCTTTGATACTTCGGAGTTCCACCATGGTTTTGGTCTAAAGTTTGGGTGACTGCATACTTTGAGTCTCGGAATGCTTGAATTTGCCCCATTATTCAATATTGCCTCCAATTTATCATACTCTACTTGTACATCTCTGGTAGGTTCTGTAAGTCTGTCTATGTCATTTGAGATGATTTCTCGATATTGTTCCCAGTTTGCTTTAGGGTAATTTCTTCTTGGGATCATTTCTGTTTGGCATTGATTTTCCACAAACTCGATGATAATGGGTAAATGGTCACTGCCCATAGTATCGGAGTCTATTTTCCAATCGGTTTCCAGTACCAGCTCATTGGAGATAAATGTTATATCCGGTGCCGCTCCTCTCTGATTTGGAGGGGCGACCCTGGTACTTTGTCCATTGTTAATCGCTACTAAGTCAGAGTCAAGACATACGTCAGCGACATCCTCTCCTCTTGCGTCTCGAAGTATATGATCCCACATTGGGTGGTGTGCATTGAAATCCCCACCCATAATTGATCCCTCTCCCATTTGATCGAAGAGCCTGCTCCATGCGTTTTTCCGAATGGTAACATTGGGTTTACAATATATTGCTGTCACTGATTTTAGTTTTTGTGTCCCTCTGATTTCGACTTGACATGCCTCCAGTTCAGTTGGAAGGCCTTGTAGGGTCTTTTCTTTAGACGCCAGTGTTTTATGCACCAGTATCGCTATTCCTCCGTAACCATCCCCTCTGTCTTTTCTATACATCGTGTAATCATTGAATTTCAGATAGTCTAATTCAGACCTCAGCCAAGTCTCTGAGATTAATGCTATTGAAATTTTTTGTCTTATTAAGTATAGTTCTATATCATCCTTCTTTTGCTTCATACTTCTGGCATTCCATTGTAAAATCCTAATTTGTTTTTTACTATCCATTTTGCTGCAGAACCTCCCCTAGAATTTCCCCTAAGTTTCCTTCTTTGAAGTGTTTGCATACCCAGTCCACTGCTTTAATTATTAGTTGTTTAATGATCTGCTGCCAATCTCCCCCTTTCAGCAAGACTTTCATCATTTCTCCCATCGCGTTAACCTCTGTCTTCCCTTTTGAATTTTTCTTATTTTTTGTAGGCTTTACGCTACTACCTGTAGCTATTATTGTTGAGCCTGAAGCTTCTACCACCGCTTCTTCTTTCTTTTTGATTTCCTTAGTTTTTTGAATTGTTTCGCTTTCATCTCTTCCTACGATTTTTTTTTGTTTTAATATGTCAGCATAGCTATTATTTAACATATTTTTTTTTGCTTCCTTGAAAGGTATGTTCATTTTTTTCATTGCTTCTTTGCAATTCTTTTCCTCTTGCCACTTTGGGCATTTTTGGCTATTTGCCGCGTGGTTGCCTTTGCAATTGATGCACGTAATTTCCTCATTTTTTTCGCAGGTTTTGTGGTTTTCACCACACTTAGGGCACGTTTCTACTGTACGTCCGCAATTGTTCGCGATATGCCCATATCGCCAGCATTTGTAGCATTGCATAACCCTGAATACATACGGTTCTACAGCAAAAGAGACTCCATATATGTAAATTGTTCTCGGCAATATTTTCTCCCCAAATTTAATACTGACTGACGAGGTCTTTGTCAGCTCTCCTGTATCACCTTTTCTTGTCAACCTCTTAAGGTTGATTACTTTTGCATCACTTTTGATTTCCATTTGCAGTTCTTGGAGGTCCATATCAATATCGACTTTTCTTATTACTCCATAAGAGCAGGAGTCATTCTCTTTGGTCACAAAACCGAGATCTTTGAGTTCTCCAGCTTGTTTCACTTTATCTGCTTCTTTTTCGTCTTCTACTTGGATGTACGTCTTTAAATTTTTATTGTAAATTTTCTGTACTTTTACTCCTGCCTTATGCAGCATCTGCGCTATTTTCAGCTTTAATGGAATTTTACTTCCCGTCGCTATCATGACGATGTTTTGGTTTCCCTTTGGAGTGACCCCAGAGTCTCTTCTGGGTTTTTTTCCAGAGGTCACCGTCTGCCATTCTTCTTCTTTTTCTCCAACCACTTCCTCTTCATCATCGTTTCTTTTCTTCTTCGTTTTTTTCGTTTCATTCACTTCCATTGTGGTGTTTTCCATTTTATTGTTTTTGCCGTTCACGCGGTCTTGGAATTCGCGCAACAGTGTGAACAAAAAACAGTGTGGACAGCCCCTCGCTTCACAGCGTTTGACGCACTCCCCGCACAAAGTGCACTATCCGTGCAACAATAAATATTTTTCACTTTTTCTCAAGCACTGGCACTGATTGTCAAAATCACATGGGACCACACATGTTGAGTTTATTGTCAAATTCATTTACAAACAATATTATTTTTGTTGTATCACGTATTTATAAACGTTCGCGAGTAACCAGGCGAATGCGACACGAATACGCAAGCGAAGTTGTACAACCTCACTCCACCGCTGTTGGCTTCCGACTGCCTAATATTTTTAGAGTCGCAACCTCGTTTACTATACTTAGCAATTTCACTTGCAACCCCGCACGGGTAAATTGGAATAAAAAGCATTTATTTTTATTAGGATGAAGAGAGCTTACATACCCATATTTAAATCATTCTATAATCGCTGTCACAGGTTGTACGTAAAGAAACATTCATAATATTACTCTCCAACTAAAGCCTAAAATTCTTTAATAAATTCAAACTGTTAATTCATGCATACAATTATTATTACTAACCGTGCTTTCTTATGTACGCAAGACTTTTAATTTTATCAACAAAAAAAAAACACTCAATTTCTTATAAACACGTTCAATACTATAATCAGCATTTTTACTCATTAATTATTGTATTAGAAATTGATGCATAAATTATAAAGTAATTAATTACACCATGTTCATAAACTAATCCGTGACAGTCGAGCGATTTCTAGATCTAAAAAAATCAAAGAAATGTTTGCAGAAGGAAGGGAAAGATGGAGAAGCTTATAAAGAATTATACAGTATCTAGATTCTAGTATCTAGACTATTCTAGAGTAATCAAAGCGTCCACGATCCACTCCTACTCCTTCATTATCAACACCGACAACACGTACACCTGTCACCCCATAAATCCTATGCATCCACGGATTGTGACATCCCAGATCTCAAACTGTTATGTACAACCCTTAAAAGCTATAACCCATATTAATTAAAAAATAATAATTATAGTACACCCAACAGCGAATTGGTTTATTACAATACCCATGTCGATTTCAATTGGTATGTACGATGCGCTGTTACCAATAATTACAGCAAAAACTCGGGAGGCGTATTTTATACAGTGGATTTAAAATGTAGGCAAGGTCGGAAGTCTATTGTTGCACTCTTGTCTATAATCCATGTACCTACTTGATCAATAACCGCTGGGTGCCGAGCCATACTAGGACATTATTATCATTTTGATGATATAAAATAATCAAAAAATCACTTACCACAAACGTAGGACTACACTACGATGATTCGGCAATTTCACCGAAAACTATTGAATTAAAATTAAAATATTATTTTAATACATTTAAGAGATTTGCCTAGATTTGATAT
The DNA here is from genome assembly GCF_057557595.1 of Rhyacophila brunnea. Taxonomy (NCBI): domain Eukaryota; kingdom Metazoa; phylum Arthropoda; class Insecta; order Trichoptera; family Rhyacophilidae; genus Rhyacophila; species Rhyacophila brunnea. The sequence continues at coordinate 37,836,178 of NW_028233350.1, read as the reverse complement.
TTAAAATAACAATTCAGTTATAAATAAGAATGACAAATACAAGTACACTATTAATAAAATATTACAATTAGATAAAATAGATTTACGTAGGTAAATAAACCAAATATAAGTTATCATTTGCAGAAAATATGAACAATTACAAAGTACAATTAATTTTATTATAGAAAACACAAAAAGTTAATGTACCGTATTGAACATGTCAATATATGAACTATTAGAAAAAGAATGAACCATTCGTATTGAAGAATGCATTGAAATTTTGATACATAAAATCAACGTGAAAAGGGTCATATTTTCTTGTGTGGACATTGATTCTAACTGGATGAACAAGATCTTGGCGGAGTCAAATATTGAATAAAAACACTTTATTATATTAGTCGAACTAGTATTTACACGTACAACTCCATTATAATGGTTTAAAAGAATGTTTATTTATAATTCTACTTTATCTGAGATTTTAATGTTGACAGTAAGTTGATTCGGGATATAAACCCATTTTTGAACTGGGAACATTATAATTGCATACTTACGATTGTTATAAAAGAAAATAATAAAGCTTGGAGCACTAAATCAAAAGCGATAAGCGTAATACGACATAAAGTAGCGCTTCTAAAACGGAAGCGCCGCCTAGTGGCGTTTCTTTCTAAAATAATTTTATTTAATAAGTGCTTGAGATTGCTCTACCTATAAGGTTCCCAAAGTGCTACGATTTTTGTTTGTCCACGTGCCAAATAACGTTTGGCACGTGGACAAACAAAAATCGTATGAGTCTTCACTGAATATATAAAAAGGTTTTGCGCATCTGCTTAAATGTAGATAATATATTATTTTTCACTATTGTAATCGATCTGTTAAATAGAAGGATTACGTTACTCGTTACCTTCAGTATTTCATCGCAAGCCAAAGCGTAAAAATTGTATTGTACTACATTTTGCAACAAACAACAAAAGGTACGCAGTGTGCAACAAAATAGACGTACCTTCAGTAATATTTTTATTTCAAGAAATACCTAAGTAATTGGCCTTTAGGCTGCCTACTTAGTATTGTGTAAATTGCAATATCTTTTTTTTAAATATTCCCATACTTACCAAACGTCAAAGAATTTTTATAATAAAATATGACGGCAAAATGACATGTCATTCCAGATTCCAGATATTATAACTATTTTTAGTCCATGTCCGCTGCTTAGTTAGAGCATATTATAGAAACAACGCTAACAATCACAGTCACTCACCTGCCTTCTTGCGTTTTCTCCGGTCATACCATAAGTAGAGCAAGTTAGTAGTATTCTATGACCCCGGTTAACTCGAAGAAAAGCAGACCAGCGCAACTAGTCTACACGCAATGCTGCTATCGGCGGCTATCGAGGGTAGTTTATTATATTTATGTTACAATAAGTTAGGCTGGAGTGCTTTTGGCCGCCTGAATAATGTCTTCAAACGTGACCTACCACTGTGCCTTAAGCGCAAAGTGTGCAACCAGTGTGTGCTTCCCGTAATCACATATGCGTGTGAAACATGAACCCTAAGTAAAAGAGAGATCCAGAAACTTAGAGAAGCACAACGTGGTATGGAGAGGTGCATGCTGGGTGTAACGCGAAAGGACAAAAAGAGGAATGAGTGGATAAGGAGACAGACAAGGGTTTGCGATGTAATAGAGTTCGCAAAAAACGTCAAATGGAAATGGGAAGGCCATATGGTTCGAAGAAGGGACAATCGTTGGACAAATTTAGTCTTCCAATGGTATCCAAGAGGTACACAACGTCCGCAAGGTAGACCTAGAGTCCGCTGGATCGATAAAATGATAAAATTTGCGGGAGTACGTGGCAACGCAACGCACAAGACCGAGAGAAGTAGAATCAGCTTGGAGAGGTCTTCATCAAGCAGTGGATAGATTCAGGCTGATGGTGATGAAGTTAGCCGTCTAAACTGTCAAAACTGTTTATCTTGCTCTCCAGAAGAGGTGCTGTTAAAAAATAGCACTTTTTGACAGTTCAGACGATTAACTTATTGTAACAATTAACCGCCTCAATACAATATAAATATGATAAACTACCCTCGATAGCCGCCGATAGCAGCGTCGTGTATAGAATAGATGAGCAGGTTTAGATTCTTTAAAGGCATCCGTAGCACACCGTATTTCCACTTTACTTTTAAAGTCATAACGAGTATCCGACGCAAGGATCTGATCTTGAAGCTCACCATACCGTTGGTTTGAACCTTTGTAAAGTGCCATGACTTGACACCATAAAGGAGCACCATCGGAACGCAAGTGTCAAACAGGCAGCATTTCCGACTTGCGATAGGGGATGGTACAAGAATGGGAAGAAAACAAAAAAAATCGTGACCGTATGCCTAAAACAATCATCAAATAAGATATAGGTATACCTATAATATAGAAAGATGATAATGAAAAATCATTTATCGTGTAATACTGACGTGTCGCATGCGTAATGTCGTATGCAAATCTAGTTATCTTGACAATAATACTCATTCGTGAAAAAATCGACAGGATTCTAGACGAAATTCGTAATGTTTGGCGAAAAAATTATAATATTTAAGAAATTTAGACAGTAAAAATATAAAAAACCCTCTCGACTTACATTAGGCGGAAAATTTGCTAATGCAGTGATTCCCAACCGTTCCACGTAACACTGAGGGTCCGCGAGTAGTGCCAGTAATGAGGATACTTAGTTCGTTTTGTTTCTGTGAAAGTGTTTAAAATATATTGTACATGTACGCTAACGTTAAGGTTAAAGCAAATTGTTGAATTATATTCCAATTTTTAAGATAATTCTTGTGTATGAAGTGTAGGAAATAATTATTTTTTTGCAAAAATATTATTTAATTATAATTGTGATTTACTGACAGCTGTCAGTGACGTCCGTTGCAGGCAGGTAGCTGATACACAATAAATTATTCTTATTTTGTTGAAAACCTCTTCTATAGAGATGAAGCCTAAATGTTTGAAATTGAAGCAAAATAATTACAAGATAAAAAGAACTTTTTATATACAACGTTTTTAAATTTTCTGTTGAATCATATAAACTTGACTTGACTAGCTTAAACGATCAAAAAAAATTGTGCTTGATAGAAATACTGAATAATGCAATGTCATTTTTCATATTGATTTCCATAATAACGCACGTATATGTTATTTAATAATTTAGTTGCTAGGACCCCCCAGCAACCAATAATGGTATCGAAATAACTTTTCATATAAAACAGAATTAACTGAAAATTAATTCAATTCTACTTAAAGATGGCAAAAGTATTAAAAAAATGCATTGGCATCGTGTTCTGATATATTCTAAAAGTTTCAAATGTCTAGCTAGTCGGGAAGTTAGTTAAAAATCGATTGCAAAATTTGTACCGGACAAACAACCACCGGACAAATAAGAATACGACATAAGAAAAACGTTGTAAAAATAAAAATAACCACTGCTCCACTAATTAAGTTTGTTACAAGTTACTTAGCATTGCATGTTCATGTGTAGAGAACTTCACACTTTACACTACAAAATTTATTTTCCATCCTATAAAATTTGTGTAAAACCGTTTATAACTGCACTTGAGTAAGTAATGGCAAAGAAAATCAAAATTGCCGCCATATTACGTGAATAAGAAAATCTGAAAGGAAACTGAGCATTCTTCATATTTGTGGAGTTAACCAACTTATATTTCGTTGTTCTTTATACTGTTTTAATACCGTTTTTTGTTTCTTAAATGTCATGTTGTGAACGTCTTAAATTTATAATTTGTAAAAATAAATACATTTGAATTTGAGCCATGCTTCACACGCTCGCTAAATAATTTCAAATGTCATAACAGAAATAACTTTTCGACTCAAAATTCTTTGATAATACACTGTTAAGAAGCAGAACATTATAAATAATGGGTCGACAAATTAAGGAAAGAATATTTTTTGTGAATGTGTATATCAGAATTTTAATGATTTTATTTGTATAATAATATATCCTATCCATTGCAGAAATAATAAAATGCAGAATGTAATAAAATTACATACAATTTGGCAGATAGTGACGGCAATTAGCGTCTTTTGCTTCGGTATGTCACCGCGTAGTGACTTCCCCGAGATTTTACAAAATAGACCAAGGGTTCCGCCGATCAAAAAAAAGTTTGAAAATCGCTTATCTAAAATGTAACTATAATATTGTGTCAGTTCTAAATTAAAAAACACGAATAATTGTAGAATTGTATTACTGCAGAACAATTATGTGACACTGTCAAGGTAAAAGCATACCTATAGCCTTATAAGATGCGGCATTACCTCCTTAGCACTTCAATCGTAAACTCAACAAGTATCTAATAGCAAATTACAAGCAGTGGCGTGCATGGACTGAACGTGCAAGACGAACACACCATGTATTTATTAATACTTGAATACTTAAATCTCTCAATTCTTGATGGAAATGCATTGTATTAGTTAAAATATAACACAATATGTACTTCGACTTGGTACAAGTTCCACTTCTTTTAATATTAGTCAGGACCGGTTTCTTCCGCTTCAAAAGGACACTGTAAACTGATAAAGAATATACAATAATACAGATATTTATTACTAACAAATTAAGAATAAGGTATTGAAAATATGAATACTTAGTACTTAATTAAGTAAATCTCTGATGAAAAAAAAAACAATATAATTTGCCTAGCGTATCCGAAAACATTATAATCAAATTAAGGTACCTTAGGTCCCGTTTAGGTCCCGGAGGAATCATCCACAGTCACCCGTGTAAACGCACATTCATCAACGAATCATCGAAAGTGATCATCCGGAATCAAAAGTGAACGAAGTTGAACTTGTTCTACTTTGATCACTGCGGATGATTCCGCGCATGCGCACTGCGCCCCTGAGTATCGTCATATTAACATAATATGTACGTAAATTTTCATTTTGAATAATTGAAAACAAACCGGTTAAATAGATGTCCCTACAGTCCACATGATATTTATTTTGATAGTACATACTGATTGTAATATATAACGTTTTGTTTTGTGGTTCTTGGTTGCTGTTTCTGTGTTCGCTATTTCACTTGACGCCGTTTTGGAAGGAATCGAGTACTGAACTTATTTTACTTTCGGTGACACGACGTGTAAAAAAAAGTGAATGCCTGAATCTAATTCCCTGTGGAGGATAAGTGTATATTAAAAATATTAATATTTCAACAATGAAAAGTTGCTAGGAATTATTTAAAATCATTTTGACTCGACTGGATTTTGTGAAGCCATTTTTTGGTGGAACAAAAAAAATCTTGGGGACCAATTGCTTGATACCTTTCAATATGATACTAGCAAGACATATTATAATATCTCTACTAGTATATAGATTAAACTAGTTTTTTTGTAATAAGTTATTTTATTTTTTATTGTCAATCTCGGTTGAAAGCCAAGATACTAAAATAAATTACATTCATAATTAGGTATCTACCCACATAATAATATCTATCCATCTAAAAAGCCAGAACCGGCATTTGACGACCAAATAAAGTAAGTTACCTGCAACACTTGGACTTTTTCCTTCATGTAGCCAATACCTTCTGAATAACTTGGTACCTACTTACAATGTGTGTACATATCCTTGATTTCAAAATAAATAACGTTCACCGCAATAACCTATTGGTAATTATAACGGAATCAAGATACGTCCAATTCAAGCCTTTGTTGGTTTTTTTTTTAAATTTTATCTAAATACTTAATATAATCCCGGACTAGAAAAAAATGCATGTTGTATTTAAGTGTGTGTTTGATTTAGTGCAAGAACTCAACGGATTGTATGAATGCCTAACAACCAGTTCATGTAAAAAAAACTTTTGAAAGACAATTCAATGCTATAGTGTTGCCTCGACAGGTATACAATACAATGCAAGTTAGTTATGTTTATATAATTTCTTCCGACCATGTCCGATCCTAATTAAATTATATAGGCCTGCACAGAGTGGAGGTTTGTATTAACAGATATTGTTTTTACGAGAAATGGATGTCAGCCACTTGCTCAACCTATTAGGTTCATACTCTGACTCTGACTCATACACAAATGGAAACACAATATGTGTACTTGTCAGACCCAGGATTCAAACCTGGGACCCACGACGATAAAATAATTTGGACACTTATATTATCTCGACTTTTCAATGTTGAATATAATAATTTACTACGTAGTAGAAATAATTATTGTCGTTTTTCCTGCAAAGAAACGTCAGCCCAGCACTCCTACTGCATTATGAAACCCTTAAGTGCACGCCAATGGCACGGAAATGTCTATGAAAAACCTTTTGCTAGGTCATTCAATGATAGCGTGACGCAGTGCCGTGCTGACAGGAATGCATCACTGACCACCACAGCGTCTAACAATCTCATTTCAGTGGCATTGAAACAGATAGATAATAATTTAATTATAATTATATTTTTATGAGGACACCATGATAAATGTAACGCAATAGCTAGATACTCTCCCTATATGGGTTACCTTTGTCCACGTTTTTCTCGTCAATTATACACATAATTACATATCAAGCAAATGTTGTCATATTATTGGCAACCACTATACATAGGTTACCCTTCGGGGATTAGGCCAGAATCGACATCAGGTGAATATCAGTGAACTGGGAATAAAATGGCGCTTAAATTTACTATGTAATAATATTAAGATTTAGTTGTCTCTGTATCTGTAAGATTGTAACATATCTGCCAGAGAGCCATTTTTGAGAAAGGCCATAATGGCATCAACTACTGACGGTATTCATGCATACGTGAGCGTTGGTAGCACATATTGGTTGAACACTTTACGCTTAAGACACAATGGTAGGTCACTTTTGAAGATACTATTCAGGTGCCCAAATGCACTCCATGCCAGTTTGGTTCTACAAGCAATCTCGTCATACACACCACTCTCAATTGACATTTTTTGTTCAAGATAGACGTAGTTGTTGGCTCGCTCGATTTGGGTGCCATTAATGAGGATTAATTTTGGTTCAGCAAAGCAGTTTAAATAATAAAAGTATTTAAAAACAATAAAAACAAAGATAAATATTTTTTAAATTTTAAAATTTTAAATTAGCAATTTTAAAAAAAATCCGTTATAAAATTTTCATTAAATAGTTAAATGTAGTGTTTACAACTTGCAATATTTTATTAGTTATATCAAATCGATGTTCGATAATGTGACCATAATCAAGTTATACACATTTCCATTTTTTTTTAATCAATATTTTTAAAAATTAAATAAAAAATACATTAGCTATAAAATAACCACTACGATTTTATCATAAAAATAACCGTAAAATACGACGTATGTACTAATAAAAATCGGATTTACAACAATCGCAAATTTTATAACGAATTTACAAAAAAATGAGTTTATGCTTGAATTAAATGTTTATAGGAGGTATACATGTATTGTTTGATTAAAGCAGTCAAAAATGTAAATTACAATTTATGTCAGCGATTTCCAAGCTGGGGCGCGCCTCCCTGGCGAGGCGCGGAATGTTGCAAATGGAGGCGCGAAAAGTTTAACACAATAATGTAGCCACAGGTTTGCAGTTTCCAAGTGCATAGTTTATAAAACGGCAGCTAATTGTAAACTACGAGGGTGGGTCAATAAGTCCTTAGAAAAGCCGACAGGTGGCGCGACTAGTACTGTAAGCGGTTTGTTTTCATGCAGCGGCACTACCGATTCAGTATGCTGCGAAGTTTCAATCAGATTGGTCGGGTTGTTGTGTGTTTCTCGTACATTTAAAAAAAAAAATTGCTTGCTTACAAAAATGGAGAAAATTGAGTTTAGAGCTGTTATTAAACATTTTAATATAAAAGGGTTAACAGCAAAGGAAATAAAAAATGAGTTGGATTTAGTTCACGGCATACGAGGGTGGGTCAATAAGTCCTTAGAAAAGCCGACATGTGGCGCGACTAGTACTGCAAGCGGTTTGTTTTCATGCAGCGGCACTACCGATTCAGTATGCTGCGAAGTTTCAATCAGATTGGTCGGGTTGTTATGTGTTTCTCGTACATTTAAAAAAAAATTTGCTTGTGGAAAATGGAAAAATGGAAAATGGAGAAAATTGAGTTTAGAGTTGTTATTAAACATTTTAATATAAAAGGGTTAACAGCAAAGGAAATAAAAAATGAGTTGGATTTAGTTCACGGCATATCTGCTCCTTCACTTGCAACTATTTATAACTGGTTAAATGAATTTAAACGTGGTCTCGTACATCAACAAAGGATGAACCACGCTCAGGACGTCCTGTAGAGGTGACTACACCAGAAATGATCAATAAAATCCACGATATGGTGTTAAGTGACCGAAGATTAAAGTTGAGTGAGATAATTGAGGTTACAGGGATCTCAAAAGGTAGCGTCATTTCTATTTTACATGACAAATTGGGCATGAAAAATATTTCTGCAAGATGGGTGCCGCGTTTGCTCACAGTCGACAATAAACGCAGTAGGGTGGTGGCCTCTAAAGCCCTGTTGTCGCTCATGCAACGCAATCCGGATGAATTTTTTCGTCGCTTTGTGACTGTAGATGAAACATGGATACACCACTATACTCCCGAGACGAAAGAACAGTCAAAGCAGTGGATTGCGAAGGCAAACCATGTCCAAAGAAGGCGAAAACCGTAAAATCAGCTGGTAAGGTTATGGCTACTGTATTTTGGGATGCACGTGAAATTATTTTCGTTGACTATTTGGAAAAAGGAAAAACAATAACAGGGGATTATTATGCATCTTTATTGGACCAGCTAAAAAACAAAATTGAAGAAAAACGGCCTCATTTAAACAGGAAAAAAATCCTCTTTCATCAGGACAATGCCCGTGTTCACACATGTTTACGATCAATGGCTAAAATTGAAGAATTGAAGTTCGAATTGGTCGACCACCCACCGTATTCGCCAGATTTAGCCCCCAGTGACTTTTTCCTTTTCCCAAACTTAAAAAAATGGCTAAGTGGACAACGTTTTTTTTCAAATGAAGAAGTCATCGATCGGACAAATGCTTATTTTGAGGACCTTCCGAAAACTTATTTTTCTGACGGTTTAAAAAAAATTGAGAAACGTCTAACCAAGTGTATTGAGCTCCAAGGAGATTATGTTGAGAAATAAAAAAAAAATACAAAAATAAAACCTGTTTTAATGCTTTTTTCTAAGGAATTATTGACCCACCCTCGTATCTGCTCCTTCACTTGCAACTATTTATAACTGGTTAAATGAATTTAAACGTGGTCGTACATCAACAAAGGATGAACCACGCTCAGGACGTCCTGTAGAGGTGACTACACCAGAAATGATCAATAAAATCCACGATATGGTGTTAAGTGACCGAAGATTAAAGTTGAGTGAGATAATTGAGGTTACAGGGATCTCAAAAGGTAGCGTCATTTCTATTTTACATGACAAATTGGGCATGAAAAAAATTTCTGCAAGATGGGTACCGCGTTTGCTCACAGTCGACAATAAACGCAATAGGGTGGTGGCCTCTAAAGCCCTGTTGTCGCTCATGCAACGCAATCCGGATGAATTTTTTCGTCGCTTTGTGACTGTAGATGAAACATGGATACACCACTATACTCCCGAGACGAAAGAACAGTCAAAGCAGTGGATTGCGAAAGGCGAACCATGTTCAAAGAAGGCGAAAACCGTAAAATCAGCTGGTAAGGTTTGGCTACTGTATTTTGGGATGCACGTGGAATTATTTTCGTTGACTATTTGGAAAAAGGAAAAACAATAACAGGGGATTATTATGCATCTTTATTGGACCAGCTAAAAAACGAAATTGAAGAAAAACGGCCACATTTAAACAGGAAAAAAATCCTCTTTCATCAGGACAATGCCCGTGTTCACACATGTTTACGATCAATGGCTAAAATTGAAGAATTGAAGTTCGAATTGGTCGACCACCCACCGTATTCGCCAGATTTAGCCCCCAGTGACTTTTTCCTTTTCCCAAACTTAAAAAAATGGCTAAGTGGACAACGTTTTTTTTCAAATGAAGAAGTCATCGATCGGACAAATGCTTATTTTGAGGACCTTCCGAAAACTTATTTTTCTGACGGTTTAAAAAAAAATGAGAAACGTCTAACCAAGTGTATTGAGCTCCAAGGAGATTATGTTGAGAAATAAAAAAAAAATACAAAAATAAAAACTGATTTAATGCTTTTTTCTAAGGAATTATTGACCCACCCTCGTACATAAAAAACAGTCCTATAGAAGTTACGTTGTTTGCAATCCTGTATGAAGATATGGAGACTAATTTAATTATACCTCATTTCTATACTATTGTGCATGGCCCCCACAAGAGGGGGGCTGACAGGGCAGCCTGGGGGCCCGGCGTTGCGGATCGACCAGTTAAGTGAGATAAACACACCACAAATTCGTTCTATTAGTAAAAAAAAGTCTAACATTTTATAAGAGATGTGTTTGTATGATACAATTTGATGTGATTGTGTGGTGTGTGTGATTGATGATAATTCATATGTAGAATTTTATTTTATAATTATTAGTGTATTTCCTGACTAATAAAAATGGCTATATGGAAACAATAATTTTGGTTGAATCGAACTAAAGAATAATATAAAACTTTGTCAAGAAAAGCAATGCAAGTAGGTACTGCTACCATTAGTAACACCATATTTATGCGAAACGGAATTTTCTGCATTAGATGCAATGAAATCCATATATCGAGCTCGTTTAGTAGAAAAATGCACTCTGTGGAAAAATGTATTTAATGAAATAAAGGGTGGGAGGCGCCAAGATTAGATTGTTTTCAAAGGGAGGCGTAGTAACGTAAAGTTTGGCAACCACTGATTTATGTTGTGACTGCAGACCCAATAATTTCATGGTAACTGGTAAGTATTTAAATGTGCTGCTTGTCTATCACGCTGCACCTACCCTACTCGGGTTTTAAAAATAGATTCAAATAAATAACTCCATAGCACTGAACACTTTTTTGAAGGTAGCATTAAGAAATGTGTACGGATCGTTTTTAGCGGTATTTTAATTTGCCTGTGCAATAATTAGGCATAATTTTTCAAGCATACTTTCAATGCCGAATACGAAATTAAGTATTAAATCTATTCATTTGGATAATTTGCGTGTTTTTTTTTCAGAAATCATTACGAGTTCGCTGGCGCATTGTAGTTTTTTTTTAATTGGACAATTTGTAACTTAAAATATTACGAAGTATATTGGTAGTTCAAGTAATCAATGAAAATTTAACACATTTTAATTAGGCAAAAAAAAGAAGTCTACGTTATCATATCATTATGTCTAAAAAGGTTGCATTAGTGTTGATTGCTTCCACAATAAAAATATGTTACATTTTAACACTTCAGTAATACTATATTTTTAAGTTTTGTTTAATTTTACAACGTTTTTATTAGCTCGTATTCTTGTTTGTCCGGTGGTTGTTTGTCCAGTACAAATCTTTCAATCGATTTTTAACTAACTTCCTGACTAGCTAGACATTTGAAACTTTTAGAATATACCAGAACACGATGCCAATGCATTCTTTTGCAGAATTGAATTCATTTTCAGTTAATTCTGTTTTGTATGGAATGTTATTTCAGAAGAATCCGTAAAAAGTAAAAGACTATTATTGGTTGTGGGTGGTCCTAGCAACTAAATTATTAATATATACGTGCGTTACTGTGGAAATCAAAATGAAATATCAAAATGACAATCAAGTACAAGTTTGAGCATATTGAGTATAATAATTCAACAGAAAATTTAAAAACGTTGTATATAAAAAGTTCTTTTTATCTTGTAATTATTGTCTTTTAAATCGTAATCGAGATTATCTGGAAACTTGTCAAATACTCGAAAAATTCTTCTATTTACTTAATTCGTTAATAAATGTTTTGACAGAAGATAATAATTCTGCAGATAACTATTATTTCTGAGTGCAGAAACTGACTTACTTACATTCTTTGTAATAAAAAATAAGCAGTTCCATATTCGGTGACGCCTCGTGGGGTAGGCATGGCATAGGGACGGGACATTATAAGAGACGAATACATTTTTTGAGAAAGCAGACGATGCGATCGCTTTATTAGAAAGTATCGACATCTTAATTTAAAATCTGACAACATAACTATTATTGTAGTGTAATACCCTATGTAATACATATTATTGTAATGGGGTTTATCGCACAGGAATTTTTTTCACATGGGTGCCTTCAAACCTGACACCGTCACATACCTCTATACACGTAAACTCACTAAATTCTCAGTAGATGCTGTGTATGTGTCTACTTAAACATTTTTGGTGTATTTGTTTGTTTAAGATGGAAGAAAATTAATCATAATAGACAAGTAGGTGCCTAATGAATTTGCAAATGAAAGAGGACGGCATACTAAGTTGCTTAAAGGCCATATTTTGCCTAGGGATGTAACCATGGCTCCCACAATTAGACAGGGCTTACAGCAGTAAACACACACATCGTAAATTTGCTCTAATGATAAAAAAAGTCGCCTGCGGCGCTATTTTCCTTCAAGTTTATTAACATTTAAAAATATGTGGTTGTGCGATACAGCTTTTGATTATTGTGTGTCAATACCCGATAACTCCATAATTCAAGTGAATGTATTAACAATACAAAAATCGCTAAAATTACACTGACTACTCTTAATTTTTTATCGAACACCATTTTGGAAAACGCTGCTGTAAGGTATCACACTTGCTTTAACCCTGGCGAACATTTTGGAAAACGCTGCTGTAAGGTATCACACTTGCTTTAACCCTGGCGAACATTTTGGAAAACGCTGCTGTAAGGTATCACACTTGCTTTAACCCTGGCGAACATTTTGGAAAACGCTGCTGTAAGGTATCACACTTGCTTTAACCCTGGCGAAAAGTAAGGGGACCCGCCAAACATCATAGCCTGGGGGCCCACTTTAGGATGTGGGGGGCATGGAAGTAACTGTCCATAATATTGTAAGAAAGCATTTCCATGTTATTAAAACGTAATTCGCAAGTATGTTTGATTAATATTGGTTGCCATTTTAAATTTGGGAGCCCCTTGCCGTCGCAGTATCCTATACCTGGCACCGGTATATCTGCCCCTGATTATAGAGGGACGTATTCGTAGTGTACCATTTTGAATTTACGGAAATAGACATATTGCAAAACTCCTTTCAATAGTATAGCATTGATTTTAAATTTAGAATATAATTATATCTATTTGAGTATAAAAAAACGGCATTGAAATGTAATAATTACAAGATTTAAAAAGAAGCAATTAAGTATGTATAATTTATAATAATTATTGGTGTTATTTGCGACGCTATAAATTTAACTACAAATTTACATAGTATGTCCAATGTATACAGGGGCGACTCTACGGTAAAGGTTCATAGGGACCATCCCCACATCGTTATCATGTCAAAAATATACGTTCAATATCTTTATCATTGTCATATTAATATACCTACTCAATTACATGATTAAATGAACTATTTATTTCATCCATCTAAACCAGTCGCAATTTTATAGAGGTATTTATTATTATTATACAGATAAATAAATATTGTAAAGTATGTAATAACATAATGATGACTAGGTTCGCGGTATTAAAATAATTAATTAAATTAAATACGCCATATTTCACTGTGCCACTTACATACAAATTAAGAAAGCTATGGCGTCTATTTTCTGCTGACCGGGGTGGTCACTCCATTCCCATCCTGTCACCGCGGTACAAATCTCGTTTTACAAAAGATGTTGAATGCATTAACGTTAGTATACACATACTGGGGAGCGAATCGAATAACCCTTAAGTAAGAAAATGCCTGCTGTATGTCGTTATTCATAACTGATTATAGTGATTATGGTACGTCTATAATAATAATCATTATTAATTTAGATAATATTTTTAAGCACGCTTTTTAGATGTGATTGATAATCAAATTATTTATTTTAAAAATTACTCATCTCCTCATTACTAAAATCATATTATTATAAGTAGCTTGGTACATAATGTGTAATATGAGAAAGTAGGTAGGTGTAGGTATGTATATTTAAAAATTAATGGCTAAACCCCACCTACCTAGAAAGTCGCCGAGCCGCCACTGAATGTATATTATATTGTATTTAACATGGAGTTGATTTTACACATAGCGCGTGATGAAAAAAAATGTTCAAAAAATCAATCGAAAAGACAGAAAACGTCAAAACATGTTTTTCGCGAATCCGAGTTAATTTATTGATTATACAACCTCGTGCCTTCAACTTAAATAAATTATCATACTTATTGACAAAAAAAACTTGATATCACAAGAATTCAGGTTATACTAAAGTCGAAGAATAATCATTAGGTAGGTATACCAATGAATATACTGTGTTGTGTGTTCGGCAGGTGAAATTGCAAATATTCATCTTGCGATTGGCGGTTTTAGGTGAGTGGAAAGCTGAGACAAAGATATTATGCATTGAACCCCTTTGCAAAAATTTGCAGCATTTAGACCCAAAAAATTGAAATAGTTTTATATATTTCTTTATACATTTTTTACGATTTTACCGAGGCTTTGACTGCGAGTCGCCGTCATATCGCCTCTTCCTATCTAGAAGAAGATCCGCCGATCAGGCACTCACTCCAATTATATTAAAGAACTTTACAATTCTGCCAATCTCTTCCGTCTTACCTACCGCAAGGGCACCTTTCAATTCGTCGACATTCTCAAAGATATCCGCAATTCGTAACTGTTCTCTGTCGTTCATATTTAAGGCATTGTACTGCTATATGTACAATGTCCTCCAAAACATCACATTCATCGCAGAGCTGCGAATCGCTTCTTCCCATGAGGAAATCAAATCTTTTACCCATTGTGTGACCAATTCCCCAGCCTCAGTATCAGCTTTAGCTTATTTCTCTTCAACGGAGACTATACAAACCAGGGCACCGAACGTGGGGATGGTAGAATGGACTTACTCCATTTCCCCTTTTCCAGGGATGCCCTGTGGTGAAAATCTATTCACATGCTTTTACACATTTTCTTTATGGCTTGATTCCAGTCCAGGTATTCTGGTACCCACTGATATGGCATCCCTGATTGGCCAGCATTCTTTGCCAGATCATCATCCCTTTCATTGCCCATCGAAGACATAGGTCTCCCCTCTATTTTTATAGGTCAAGAATCTAGTATGCTATGCTTTTACAGTTATGTTATACATGTTTAAATTTAAGTGTCACCGTTTCTAAACAATGTTCTGCGCATGATAATTACGTCATGCCTCTCGCACTCGAATTCGAGTCACAATGCCATGTTGCTCGGAGACTGAATGTAGCACTGACGTTTGCAACGCTGGCCGCTAATTCACACATATGCACAGTAGTTTAATTTGATTACTCGAAGTAAATTGATGCAATTATTACTCCATTCAATAAGTTTACAATGGTTATAAGTAGATGCAGATGACCCTGGGTTCACATCATAACTGAAAGTGAAATAGCAGATGAAGTTATGATCTTGGAAAATGAGGATAGAAGTGAATATAGCGAGGATAAGATTGCATCTCGACAATTTAATAACATGTAATATTATTTATTTAATTTAATAAAACGCATTTTTTTAGTACTTACCTTTTCCACTTTTAATAAATAAATCTGGACCGGTTTCGTCCGCCTCAGAGGGACATTTTTAACTGAATAATCTTTACAAAACAGGCATCTATCAAAACAAATTGAAAAGGCGAAAAAAATAATCTTCCAATACATTGAATTATCCATCCAATAATACTTTGTCAATATAACAATTAAATTAGAAATATTGAAAATGGATATCAATATTTCATACTATAAATATCATAAATATCTATATATACCTACCATAAAAATAAATTGCATTTTATTAAATTAAATCAATAATACAATGCATTTCCACCATGAATTGACAGTTAACACAATAAAAGAAACTAATAACATGTATTGACTCATCAGGTAACGAAATTCAACTATATCTACTACATGCATTTTCGTAATTTTAGAGAGTTGATTATAAAAAACGGCACACTTCAAAAGTGCAAACAAAACAGGATTACCGAAAGCAAGCGCATCGACATCGAACATTAACGACAATCCACAACGGAAGTGTCTGAATATATCATCCGAAGACGAATAAACAGGATTTTGTTTGTGTTTTTATATAACGGACTTTCAGTTTTAACGGACAAACCCTCACCCGCATTAGTCCGTTAAGTATATCAAGGTTACACTGTACTTTTACTGTACTACAATATTTAAACATTTGTTATACTACTTATATTTTGAGCGGAGCAATTACAAAATGATCTGCTCCAAATCCTAAAACAGCATATTATGAATAATTTAATGTTTTACCTCCACATTCAGTCGATACCAGGTACCTATGTATTGAAAAAGATATCGATAAACCTCAAATATTATTGCTATTGAAAATTATTCAATGTTATTTTGCTCAAATAGAAATTAACAAGTAGTATTTATTTTGTTTTTATGCATATTTTTATTAATTTGTAGGCGAATACATACTATTGTACTTATACTTGAAGGATATCTACTTACGAAGTGAAATCTATATATTCATCAGTGGCGTGCGGGACATAGATACTGTAGATGCGGAGCATGCCCAGAAATAATCGATAAAATCGTATTATGTAATAACCATTGATATACTACTAATAACATTATGAAGACTCTATTGGGTATAAATCTGAGGTCTTTTCAAATTATGTATATTCGATATAAAGAATGCTACATTTTTAAATCTTGTGAATTATTCGTTGAATAAAATAAAAAATTTATTAAATTATCAGCAAGTGCTAGACGTGAGTAATTATGACATTTAATAGTTATTGACACAAATTAATATTATAAACACAAAACCCGATAGCCAACATTAACGCAAATTGATAAGCAATTTATGTGAAAATTACTAGTTAGATTCGTCGTAATTAAAGTAGGGCGCTCGTAGGTTAATTGGTATAGCATATTTGACGCGAATCCTGTCCATTACTTAGTTACAAAAAATATATAATTTGTAGCAAATATTAGGTAGACTCCGATTTATATAAGCTGGCGTACAAGTAATCGCGTCGCTATCGTCGCATTGACGATGGATTTGGGGGGAGGGCGGACGTTATGCAGTGTTAAGATTCTGAAGCGGGAGGGGGGGGGGGATTTAGGCATTTAGTTCCACTAGTTCATAAAAGAACCGTGATGACGTGTACGCCAGCTTATAGAAAACATTAAATTTTATATTATTGGTACGTATTGAAAGATGGACACAGTAGTATCACAATGATTTTCACGGATCAGGAAATGGATTCAACTTAGTTCCTACAAAAACAAATTCGTCACAAGACAGTGGTCACACGTTTTATTAGCAGTTATGAAATTTAAAAGAAATTATATTAGTATTTGACTAGTGCGATAATTTGGTTATTACACAATGCAGTCAAAACAAAACTACTGCTATTTTGTAATCGATTACAAATTCACGACATTTGTTTTAAAAAAAAAACTCTTCCGCCATGTTTTTACCAATTATTATTCCGACTTTCCGAGCCTGATTTTGGGCGTATAAAAAATCGCGTTTATAACAAAAACTAATTAATAAAATTAATTATTATTCATTGCGATAACATATTTCACAAACTTCTTTCCTACAAAAGATGAATAAAAATAATTTACATAATTATTGTGGGATTATCTTCTTACTTCTTTTTAACATTGTGCATTTTTTCCGCCATAATATAAATAAGAAACAGCATAATAATAATATACCAAAAGGAAGTCTAGTGGTTTATGATTACGTATAAACTTGATTTCACATTTTGCATCAAGAATTAACTATTTTTCCTAATTCCTCTTCCTAAACCAATCTTGTCTGTGAGAACTTACCCTACATATTATTCGGCGTGTCCGGAAACTTGTACGTATGATGCAGTTCGCCGTAACCAATGACCAATGTCATTGGCCGTAACACACTTCACAGTGAAATGTTGCATCGGAAATATATGGCCGTATGTTAAAGACCGCACAACCTCTTTGTGTCGTATAGTACTGACATAAAATTCATGTCTAAATAAAACACGGTTCTTGTCGGTTTACACTTAACAGGAAGCCAACAGCAATCAATTTTTTAAAATAGCCGATATACTGGATTATTTGTTAGGTTAGGTTTTCATTCTTGAATTCATGAATTTTGCCAAAATCAGCTACGAAAATTGAATTAATGTTCATATTGAATCTAATAAAATCGGAGACCGTATGGTAGACGGACATCTCTTTCCGATAGAAAGCTCACGGCGAACTGTGCCACGGTGAAATGTTTTACGTACAATCTACATGTAACGATTATTTGGTACTTATTGTGACTTTGAGAGTAACTTTAATTGATTTATTAGTCATTGAATCGTTAACCAAGTGCCGAATGATAATTAAGTCTTAAATTAATTCAGTGAAACATAATATAACAAAAAACTGAAGATGTAATTAATATCTATATTATAACATTATACACACTCCACTGAGCAGTATGGTAACCTTCAAAACAGAAATTACGAACGAACGTCCCGTGTTCACATCCGGACCGATCATAATAATTTTATTGTAATATTTAATATTGTACTGCAGGAACGGAAGTTCATCTCATAACGCATTTTTAAAACGTCAGCGCGCTTCCTCGAATTACGAATTATTATTACGCCTGCAGATGATGATGACAACTCTGGCTCGCGTTTTTTTTTATTTTTTTTACAATAATAATAATAAAAAAATTGCCAACCGGATAGACATGTTCCGCATTTTTTCTTTCCTATTTTCTGTTCGACGAACTGGCTTGATTTACCGCAATGTTCTCTATTATTTTGTAATGTTGCCAGTGTGGATGAGTTTCGCTCTTTTATAGAAAAAAAATAGGGAACACTGTGCCTTATAAACACTAAAAAACTGTTATTTTTTAAATTAGACCAGCGGTATTTTGCATATTATAAACATTCTAATTTCAAATCACAAATAACGGTATAATCATTTTCGATAGGTACTACAACCCTTGGCAGGTCTTGGTCTCTTTCCTAGAGAAACTTTCTCCATACTAGATGATCCTTAAATCCCAGCCCGGCCATCTTTGTTTCGGGTACCTACTCAGCCGTCCAGTTCTATCTACTCTTTCACTCGTGGCAGGATATTCAAACTATGCGCTGCGACGCCCCGGGGTGCCGTAGGCATAAATTCTCATTAACATATTTAAATAATAGCTTATTTCATATTCTACAAAAATTATATAATTTCGCCAACTAAATCTGTCTTTAGGTATATATTATAAATTGACTCCCGGTTTGCTTAACTATATGGACGTGTAGTTATTGGCACTAATACGTAAGCAGCTATTACACCAACACAATCAAACAAAGGCTTTAACTAATTTGGTATATTTCACGCACACAACACATACATACGACTAAACAGTATTGTAAAAAAAACAGCGTCATACTATCAAGTGACCTGAGGCTGTAGGTATTTAAGCCTACACTTACAGAGGTGTAATTTTTGTAACATTTATTTCGACGAACCGGACCCGATACGAAACAGTCTCGTTGTCTAAGCGTCAGACTACCGTGATAGCACGATTTTCTAGCCCGGTTTTTGTACATTACTTTTCTTAAAAAATATATTTTAGTACCTATTATCTTTTTTCATGTAAGTAATATCTATTATAAAAACTGATGTATAATTTAATTTTTCATGATGGCAACACTGTTTATGTACCTACATCCGGCCATGTCCGATCCTAATAGGATCATATGGGCCTCCACAGAGTAGAGGTTTGTATTAACAGATTTTTTTTTACGAGAAATGGATGTCAGCCACTTGCTCAACCTATTAGGTCCATACCCTGACTCACACACATATTGAAAAACAATATGTGTACTTGCCAGACCCAGGATTCGAACCTGGGACCCACGGCATGATAGTCCAACTTAATAACTTTGCTTCGTACATATATGGTTTGTTTTAATTCAATGAAATATATTCAATAATAAACGTAACGAATAACAGCGAATAATATTATATCCAAGGTCTTTGTGTTCTTACCTACTAAATTTGGAATAATAATTAATCGAAGTCAAAAATTTCCTAATAATATTAAGCCCGGAGCAAAAATTCAGAAAGACGGTAAGTAATTATTACGTTAGTCATTTTTCATATTCATTATTACTTACCAATACATTTGAGTATCAATGCAATTAAATTGTTATATTATTCTCATTCATTAGTCAAGGTAAGTACCTACAATGTGCAACAAAAGTAAACGATTTAGTTATTTAGTACCTACCACAGCTAAATACGCCGAGATTTCTCGACAAATAACGAGAAAAGCTGATTCCCGTTTCTCGAGAATTTTTCAGAAGTTTTTAATAAAAAAATTACACTTTTGGAGAGTGAAACGGCAAATAATCGCAATTCATATCACAACTATACATGCACCAAACGAAGAAAATAGTCTAATGAATACAATAAACTGTGATCAATTTGAAAGATTGAACTATGTTCTTGAAAATTAACTATATTTTTTTTAGAATTTAAATTTAGCCATCAAATCTTCAGCGTATTATTTTAAATCCTCTTGTAAATTTTAGATTAATTAAAGAATTTGTTATCAGGAGTACATAAAAATATGACATTTGTATGTCCTGATTGACAGAAATAATAAATGAAATATACCTACCTAATTTTAGGTAAAATAGCTTAAGACTGTGATTAGAAACGAAATATCTTGAATTCGAGAATTCTTGATTCTCAAGAATCGAATAAAGACGAGACATACTCTCACAACTAGAGTTTCCAATTTAGGTAGTACTTTTAGACGTCTTGTAATTAGGACATTTAAACAAAAGAAGTGTGATTTAAAGAACAGTCGATGCAAAGTGAAATAATTTAAACACTAGAATTTTCTAAGCATTATATATTTTGTAGAAGGTACATAGCATTTGACACAATAGCGCGAGTTGATTTATTATTATTGCACACGCGAAACCTGAAAATCGATGACTCGCCCAAGTCTTAGAGGGGTACACTGGTACGACCGCAGTAAAAACACCTGCCTTCGTGAGCTAGAAGGTCAGCTGTGATTAGATCCGACGATCAAATTTTCGATGCATTTAAAGTTCAAAAAGGAGTCCGCCAAGGCTGTATACTGTCGCCGGCATTTTTCAATATTTGTGTATAAAATATTATCTTCCGTAAAGTCCTAAATGGCTCAGAAGGAGGCTTATCGATTGGAGGCAATAACATCTCTAACTTCAGATATGCGGATGATACTGCTTTAATTGAAACTAGCGAAAATAATAAATATGTGCGATCTCTTTCTCTTTATGCAGATTAAAAAAGTAAGCGCTGTATACGACCTTCGACTAAGTTATTAGTTTTCGATCGAACTGATACGCTAATTGTCCTCATTGATAGACTAAACCAATTGGAACGAGCAATCGATTTCATATACCTCAATCAAGCCTCAATGACTGGTAGCTGCGAGAAGGATATTAGGTCTTATATCCGGAAGAGCAGAGTATTTCTCGGTTAATTGCGGGAGGCGCATTCTCAAAATCTCCGGCCACGTGGAAAGAAGACATCCGAGCAGCCTGGACAGAAGAGTAATCTTTGGTGGCGTCGAAAGAATGACGTTACAAGCAGAGGGTTGGAGCGGACCCCTTTTTTGAGTTGCTCCGCTATGGGACCTAAGACTTCCGCTCCAGGTAAAAAAAAATAATAGGTATTATTTAAATGTATGCAAATGTTAAAAATTAAAAATAAGTAGTTTTTAAATAAGGGTTATTATTTGTCCTTTTCATTATTAACTATATTTAACAAAACGACAGCAAATCGTCTTTCATTATCTGCCTTTTCTGTCAAAAAAGTGAGGTTATTTATTATTTATCACTCGGCAGTGTTCCGTATTTCAAATAATTCCAGTGTTGCAAAGTGTCAAATAGGTACCTATAATATTTTCATTGGATTTTATGACGAAAATTTAATAATAAAAAAAACATCCGGAGCAGTGAAGCACTACAATTTTTTTGGTGCTCCGGGTAAAACCCCATTGCTCCGTGCTCCACTCCAACGCTCTGGTTACAAGAGCGTACGCCTTCCAGATGGATGGAGCTATACCAGCAAGAAAACAACTGAATCAACAAGGTCAGCGCATGATCGCTCCAGATGGAAAGAGATTGTTGGCAAGATCGGAATTTCAGTTACCAAATCGATAGTAATGAGTCAAATGACACGAATAGATGCATTAATTTAGTTTCTTTTTAAAAATTGTGAAAATAATATCACTAAATTCCCAATTTAATACAGAACAGAATTGTCCCATGAAAATATAAATCACTTTTAGCAAGAATATGGTAACACTTTCGCCGAGTCGACATGATCGTCGATAAAAATATCTTCTCAAGAAATAGCCGACTAATCTTTGTGAAAAAAAAAACACTTTCGAATTTTACAGAAGACAACTACAATTGAATTATTTACAATAGATCGCATGCTTTGGACGAGAATTATAAGAATAACCAAACAACGAAGAAAAAGTGTAACAATTACATAATAAAAAATAATTAGAAAGGTATTTTGGATTCTGTAAGAATAATTAATAGTGCATATACTTAGTTTTAATAATTGCATGCCTGCACGTACGATATTATAAGCGAAAGGGCGTTAGTGAAAATTTCCACATTATATTACATCACATGTTCGATCCTAAAAGGATCTATGTGCCTTCACAGAGTTGATTTAGTTAATAAAATATTTTTAAAGAGTACCTAAGTGTAAAATTATACAATACATGTAAGGACGCCAGCTAAGTATATCATTTTTTTTAATAATTTATAAAACAACGTCCACCTAAACTCGCTCTCACGTAAGTGGAATATACAAACCGTATTAAGTTTGGCGATGGCCGAACGGCTGACGCGTCGGCCTATAATGTCGTGGGTCCTAGGTTCGAATAATGGGTCTGGCAAATACACAATTGTTTTTCAATTAGTGTTTGAGACAGAGTATGAACATAATAGGTTGAGCAAGTGGCTAATATCTATTTCTAGTAATAAAAAAAATCTGTTAATAATCCACTCTGTGGAGGCCCATATTATGATCTTCTTAGGATCGAACAATACTTCAGAAAAGTACCTACGTAGCGAAATATAGATACCTTGTGAATTTTATACAACAGTATGTAAGCATACCTAAGAGAACGTCATTCAGATAAAGCCACGGATCTTATCCATACAGCCTCAAGTAAAGTAGTCTCAAGATTTTTTCTGAACCTTCTACACCGTA
The DNA here is from genome assembly GCF_057557595.1 of Rhyacophila brunnea. Classification (NCBI taxonomy): domain Eukaryota; kingdom Metazoa; phylum Arthropoda; class Insecta; order Trichoptera; family Rhyacophilidae; genus Rhyacophila; species Rhyacophila brunnea. The sequence continues at coordinate 37,812,851 of NW_028233350.1, read as the reverse complement.
CTTCAACTAGTGCGGTACCCAAACAATAGACCCACTTTCATGTGTGCGTGGAATTAAATAATTATGAAACATTTTGAATAATGAACAGCCAAAAAAGTACGCAAGACTTAACTTCTGTAGTACCTTTTCACATGCGCTCAATGTAAAAAGATTCACACCATCCCTGTGGCTAAGGTACTGGATGGATCTTTCGACAGACAGAAGGCAGTACAGATATTTCCTGGATGGAGTCAGGAACCACAGTGTGTTATAATGCCCACGATGATGGTAATAACTTATTGCCAGAAAAAATAGTACGTAATCTACATATGTTTATTGATCCTACTTCATGTTTATTAAGTAAGTAGGTATTGTAAATATTATTATAGTTTCCATACAATACATATGTACATGAATTTATTATATGCACTTAAAAAAACAATTAATCATTGATAACAGTGATAAGAAGTGAATCCAAGTTCAGTTCAGGATTAGAGCAGGGATCGGAAACTTTTTTTTATCATCAAATGCGGAATATAAAATTTGGAAAACGCCACACGCACACAAGAGGTGCAATTATGATGCCTTGTAATTTTGTGTAATTTAAAACTATTTTGCATTGAAATCATTAAGCACGTACTTTGTACATGGTTATGATTATTTAGGTCAATCAACAGGATTAATCACAGAAGAAAAAGTGCAATAGGAGATATAAAATAATAATTACAAGATAAAAAGAACTTTTTATATACCATGTATTAATAAACATAGAATACTGAAATGTCATTTTGACATTTCATATTGATTTCCATAATAACGCACGTATATATTAATAATTTAGTTGCTAGGACCCCCTTAGCAACCAATAATAGTGTTTTACTTATTACGATTTTTTTCCGAAACATACAAAACACGAAAATTTGAACGGTACGAATTATCTAAACCTCATTTAATTTGTTAGCGATGTCTGCAAGTGTGGACAAGCGTTGAGTTTCCAACAAATGATGTGCACGTGCATTTGTATATTGATCTGGACTGGGTTAGGCTTAAATTTCGCTTTGTATTGTAATAAAATACATTATTTTTTGTCGATTAATATTAATGAATAAATGTGTTAGTGTACGAAAAACTCACTAAACTTTAATTTACTTACTTTAAAAATATCATTCAAAAGTAATTTAAGAGCATACTTCAGTGAAACGGCAAATAATTTTCAACTATAGGGGCGACGAAATTTCAGACTGGCTGCCAATCGGAGAGCGACAGTCGAGCTGTAAACACGTCAATTTGTTTTCTGATGGCGTCGGGGGGATTAATTCTGAAATCGTGTAAAGATGACTAAAAACGTTACCCATTTACTTGAAAAAGAAAACATGGCAATGAATATATTATTATTATTACGAATAGAACAATACACATAACATTAAATGGACGCATGTTGAATTTTTATGACAAATTATGTTTTGTTCTGCACGCGTCGTTTGCACAATCTTCGCGTCGCGTCGTCACGATCGTTTTAGACCGTGCCCCAGCTGAAGTATAGCCCTTAATAACTGTCTTGCATTAATCTCCATTGTATGGTAATTATTATGTCGATTTCACACAACTTTTGGCGAAAAGTGTAACATCAGCACAAACGCGAGAGTTCTTATAAACTGACGTTTTTCAGAAGCGCTGGGCTTTTTTTATTTACATAATATTCATATTTATGTAAGACTAGAGATTTCAATACCCAATTAAAATATCAATACCGGTATTTTGATATTTCTTATTGAAAACCGGTATTCGTTATGACGTACAGAAAAAAACAAAAGTATCTACCAATCAATATAAAAATCTCTTTAAATATTGTATAACAAAAATTAAATAATTTAGTGGAAATGTTGACTATTACAATATTTTCGACATTGATTATAATATTAATAATGTAAAAATAATTTTACCGTGATTTCAGATAAATCTAAAAGTACACTTGAAAACTTTAAAACCCACGATTGACTGGTGAAGAGCATTTTGAGTGAATTCTATAATGCAATTTTGTTCCGCAGATCAATACAATACCAACGCTAGTCGTCTGTCAATAAGTTTGTTATGTTAATTTAAATACATTTTATGTCTACCTTTTTAATACCGAAAATATCGGTATATACGATGTTTAAAACCGGTATTCCGGTATCGATAAATAATATTTTAGAATACCGGCGGTGGAATCCCTAGATGAGACAAATACAGAAAATATGCGTGACGAAAAAATATAGCCACTGTTCTGGACACGTATATGACATGGTTTGTGGCGCTTCGAAAAAATGCCAATGTGTAAGGCAATGGCGAAGGGTGGAGGTAGGCTGTTAAGATCCACCATAAATGGTGCACACTAAACTTTGTCAGTCATACGTACTTGTTTTCATTGCAAAAAGACTACAATTTACAGACGGCGTTAGTTAGTTTTTAAAATTTAATCAAACCCTGAGAAACCAAGCCATAATATAATAGTCAAAAAATAGTCGTCTATTTATAAAATATCTAAAATTATGCAATTAAGTAAATCATACATAACTTTGAATATTTTATGGATATAATAATATGTTTATCTATTATACCTAGTTTGGTTTAGACAGGGCTTAATGAATTTAAAAATATTAACTTATATAATATTCTTAATCCAACAAAACAAATAAGTATGAATTAAAAAGTGTGCACAATTTGATCGTATCGCCCAAAATTTACCAAAACTACTATGGTTTGGTTAGGCAGGGCTTAATTGATTTTTAAAAACTAACCAATAGCAAATCGAATACGTATGACTAACAAAGTTTAATGTGCACTTTTTACGGCGGATCTTAACAGCCTACCTCCACCCTTCGCAAATGATGTAAGGGCTCTTATGCCAAGCCGATTGGAATCCGACGTAGGTGTCGCATTGCCGATCTCTGTTTTGGAGTTTTCCATTGTACCTACTTCGCACATCTCAATAAACTGCAGAAAAACGTGTCCGCTAATAATTGTATTAATAGTACTTAGTTACTCGTTATTGTAATACCTATAACTATAAATTATTATACTGTTATTCTAAGAAATAAAAATATTATTACCTGTAAGCGAGTTCTGCCGCCAAGATAATAAATACATACTTGAAACATTGTCATTAGTCATTACTCATTATTTTTGTAAACGTGTCTCAAGTCAGTATTTTTGTATTGATAATAAAACGTACTTGCAACTAAAATTAATGTATTTCTCTGATAATAAGATATTGTATATAGTCTTGCGTGACCATAGTCATCACTCAGTCATCACCACTCATCTCATCAGTCATCATTATCATCACAATAAGTCATAAATAATGCATTAAAAATATCTGAACGAATGCCATCTTATCAATACCTAACCAATATACATTAGAGACATACATATAAATGAGTTGCCTAGAGTCTTAACATAACTCAAATATTCCAAAAATTGAGTTTTGAGATGATCGCAAAAAACCATCATAACACTTTTTATTGTAATTAGAAGACAAGTAAATGAGTGAGTGAGTCGATTTACATAATTTAAAAATACATATTATGTAGATATATAGGTATATCGTCTCTATTCTGGCAGAACACACTAACTGGAGAATACTAGTTTTGAGTAATTTGACTTTGAAGTTGTTAAAATGTTTGAAATGGTCTATCATGTGAGTTTATTAAGTACCTAATCGTAAAAAGGATGACTTTACAATAAAGACTGTTTATTTATTAAGAAGGTTTCCAGACGGTAAAGTTTGAAATAAGGAACATTTTTGTATAACTCACTCAATATGTCATTTTTTCGAATTAGTGTCTTCTGCCAGAACAGCGACGATATTTTATACTCCTAAGGGCCCAGACGTACAGCACACTGTGAGAAATAGAGCTCCCTGATTGGTTAGAAAAGCCTTGATGACGGAACTCCACCATTGAAAAATATGAGTTATGACACCAACAATCAGATGGTTTGTTTAAAGTGTCTTTTGATAGCCAACTATTTTACCACGTTTTTATTAGCTCGTATTCTTGTTTGTCCGGTATAGATTTTTTCTTGTTTGTCCAAGATTTTTAACTAACTTCCCGACTAGCTAGACATTTAAAACTTTTAGAATATATCAGAACACGACGACAATGCTTTCTTTTAATACTTTTGGCCATCTTTAAGCAGAATTGAATTCATTTTTAGCAGCGCTCGAAATGGAAATTTTTACGAACCGGAACGCTCGATAATTTTATGACAATATTAACGTTGTTATCTAATTGTGTATGTATTTTATAAAAATAAGTCTGTTAGATTTTTTATTATATGACATATCTAGCTCAGACGGTCAAATTAATATTTCCACAAGACGGAGCGATAATTTTGGAGATTTATGAACCGGAACGGCGCTCCGGTCCATTTCGAGCCCTGATTTTCAGTTAATTCTGTTTTGTATGTTTCGGAAAAAAATTCGTTAAAAGTAATATTTACTACTCACTATTATTGGTTGCTAAGTGGGTCCTAGCAACTAAATTATTAATATATACCTACGTGTGTTACTATGGAAATCAATATGAAATGTCAAAATGACATTTCTGTATTCTATAATATCAATTCAGTATTTCTATCAAGTGCAATAAAAAGTTTTATTAATACATAGAATTGTCAAGTTTATATGATTCAACAGTTCTTTTGTCTAGTAATTATTTCTTTATATAGATTAATGCCTTTAGAATCACTTGGTATAATATTTAACTCACAAATGACAAAATTGCAAAATGTGAGTTGTTATGACTCTCGGCGATTCAAATACAGTATAACCCCTATTTTACGTTTTTTAAGGGACTGAAAAAAAAAACCTAATTGGAGGGAAAATGTAAAAGGGGGTTATTGAAAAAAAGAACATTTAAATTTTATGTTTCTAAAAAAATAACGTTTTATTAAAAAACAACATTCAATTAAAATTTATATTGAAATTTTTTTTATTTTTTATTAAAAAAATCATGTATATTAGTTTGTTGCATTTTTGTTATGTAGTTCTCACCTTACGCCGTTCGAATGTCACGACCCAATCACTGTCAAGCGCGCGTAACTCGCATATTTTGAATATTTCCGACGTAAATCGCGGGAAAGAAAAACGTAAATGCGGGTATTAAATGTACTGAAATACATCTGGACTGAAAAAATTACATTCAATTGCCGGGAAAACGTGAATTCCGGGCACGTAAAAACGAGGTTATACTGTATTGAATTAGGGTGGGAAGTACTTATTAGTATTATCAACTAGGTAACCGTTTTTACATAGGTAAGGTTTTTTTTATTCAACGAATAATTATTCACAAGATATAAGAATGTAATGAATTGAACACAAATAATTCGCAAACATACATATTTCAAAAAATATGGTGCCAGCAATGTGATTTAGGTACCGATTTTAGCCAAATGCGCCTAACCTAATTATGAACAAATTAAAAATAAAAGTAGCATTTTTATTTGACAAACATAATTTTGGAAACAAAACACATTAGCTGGAATCAGGTTGGTGCAGGTTAGAATCCTGTCCGGCACCAGTATAGTGTTATTTTATTCATGAATTTATTCATAAGATTTAAGGGTGTAAGATTCTTAATTGAACTTACATAATTTAAAAATAGCACAATAATAATTGTTTATATATATAGCTCTAAGATTGTATCATTTTTGTATTAGCCGCCATTCGCCAATATCCCGTTGAAGCGGACTGATATTATAGTATGTGGAATACCTACGGATAAAAATAGATATATTATTCTAAATAAAGTATATTTATTAATAATCATTTGTGCAACGGTGTATTTACATAATATTATGTTGTGTCCAGGCTAATCATTGTTATAAACAGCTGTCTCCACAGTATCGTGGTATCCAATCTCCATTATGAGAAGAAGTAGAAGAGAGAAAAATATTCTCATGAAAGAAAATTACAAACATATCAAGCATATATCTGCTAATTACTTATCTAGAATTTAAAAAAGATCCGGATTTTAACAACATTATTTTGTATGTAATTTCTATTAAATTTATATTATTTAATCTGTAACATTCATCATTCCAGCTGAGTTAATTCAATAACACACCTGTGATGTCATAATATATCAATACCTACAAAGTTTCTAGTTAAACTTAATTGTTTATTTACTAAATTACTTACGTATAATCAAATGAAATGAATCATAATTGTTTGCTTTACAACAGGTGTAAGATGTGTACAGTGCGAATGGAAAATGATAATCTCAAAATAATAAAATATAAGTGGAACACATCATAACAAGAGCAAACTATAGCTCGTATATACTTGTAATTTAATAATGTGTTAGTATAACCATCGCCGTGTTGTTTGTAGGAGTTCGCATTTTGGGGGATGAGAAACCACATAAAGAGGGGTGGGTATAGCTTAGCAAGTTCGGTAAATCATACATATATAATATTATGGCCGTCAGGATTTATTCAAAATATACATGGCAGAATATATGTGAGACCGGATGACATGTTCTTCGTCCAGAATTTCCCCGAGTGGTGATTTGTCCGCATTTTTAAAACATCTTCTGCCTATTTGAGATGCGACGCTTATTTGAAGAATGAAAGAGTGAATACTCCGATGACGCCACAAACGCGTGATGCTCCAGCAATGCTGTACCGTCGATAACGCAACTTTGCAGCCAATGGCGCGAAAAAACAACTATTTATAATGCAAAGAAGTATATTTAAAAATGAATTTTATATTAAAATCAAAGACTAACAATAAAATATACTTAATCAGGGGTCGCAAACAATAATTGAGGCTTTTGATTTCAAAACACAATCTCCGTCAATCTCTGTTGTTTTTATGGTAAACGATAAAAAACATATTTTCTTAGTATAATTTCAATTAAATTGTGTTTTTGTTGTATTGAATGGATTAAACAAAATTGTTGAATTATAATCATCTTTAAAATTAAAAACATAATAATATTATACACAATATTAAAGAATGTAGCATTGTTTACTACAAATACATCTTATTAATATACCTATACTACAATACTCCTGACGCCATCTATACATAAACTTATAATATTATTAAGTTAATTAAAATTACAAAGACGCAAACTAATTATTATTAACGGAATTTCAAAGACTACTGGTAGCGTAGATATTTTAAATTATTCATACGAATGACACATGGGTCGGTAGCGAGAAACACTGATTTAGAAAGTGAAAAATGTGTGTCTAAACAGTGGCCACACGGTGGCCGCGCGGCATAAGCGTTGGACTATAAAGCCGTGGGTCCCAGGTTCGAATCCTGGGTCTGGCAAGTACACATATTGTTTTTCAATTTGTGTGTGTCAGGGTATGGACCTAATAGGTTGAGCAAGTGGCTGACATCCATTTCTCGTAAAAAACAAAATCTGTCAATACAAACCTCCACTCTATGGAGGCCCATATGATCCTATCAGGATCGGACATGGTCGAAAAAAAAAAAAAAAAAGCATCACCATGTCCAAGTTGTATTGTAGCATTTTTCTAATCACTAATGTGTATGTTTCTGAGGCGTTTCAATGTATTATTTATTATCATCTCATTTTTCGTATTGTGCAGGTTGTGCATTCCGCAACCTGGGGCCTCAATTATGACAAGTTACATTGATACTAGGGAATCCAATTCCGAGCCAAAATTCTGATCCCGGGATTTCGGGATTACAATTTGACAATCCCGGGATTAGTCCCGGAATTGGCATTTTTTCCATTGTTGATATAAAAATTTTATATTTACAAATAACATTGATAAAATCGGTCAAAAATAAATCTAGTATAATTTATACTATTTAAGACATTTATTGTTAATATTGTATACGTTCATCTTGGAAATACATAAGTTTAATCGAGTAAATAATATTTTAATATAAATAATAATGTGAGTTTAATATGAGATTGCTGTTTCTGATAGTAAAGACTCAATGAATGGGTTAGCGAGATTTAAAATAGTAAAGCAAATCATGGTGTACTTATGGCCTTTCCGCTTCATAAATCTAATTAGTCAGCCAAATATGAAACTGCCGTAAAACGTATGAGATCATGATGGAATTACTTTGTTAATAGTGGGAAGCATTGTTTTTTCTAATCTTTCTCATTTTTATTAATTTATGTGAAAAAATAAATGAATCGGCAACTTACACATGGGTATAAATATAAATCCAAACTTCATTCAAACTGTTTATTTCTAATGTAGTTATTTGTTATTAAACGTATTTTTTCTGTTATATTTTCGTTTTTATTTTATTTTCCATAAAAATTGATAAAAAAAATCAATACCGGGTTTCATAGTTATCGCAAATACCTCGGGATCCAGGGATTGGAATCCCTAATTGATACATCCACAATGACGCAAGCTGTCATATTCAATTCTTTTGTTTCACTTTTTGCAACCCTTATAATGATTATTGTGGATGAACAATTAACGACATAAGTACTTACAAATAATTAAAATGTAATATCTTTAAAAAATAAAGTACTAACGAATAGGTACCTATTGTCATATTACTTCGTACGTGTACAAAAAATGCTCGCAGGTCATAAGTTATACGTTACACAGAGGTTACTTTGCACAAACGTAGAGGGCACATTAGTGATTTATTTGATTTAAATACAGTCTGAGAATTTCGCAATTTCAGAATGAATGAACATTAGCAAACATTCGATTTAACAAACAATTCGTATCCGGTAACAATCGTTTCGATAGATATGAGTTTTCCGACAATTAGATTGCCAAACTGGACATTCTGATGATGTCGTTACAGCCTGAAACGAGCTACTGTAGAAAATTACTGGAAAACGCAATAATTCATGTTAAATCCAATGATTACAATTTTAATATCGTGCATATTCCGTGGCGTACCGAAAGTGATAATGTGAAATAATTTTATACAATAACCAAACACCTAGTTCGTAAAGCGGCTGTCTTTGTACAAATACGACACCGTGAATAGTTTAAGGTCCTAATGGGTTGTGCGAATGGGCAAAAACTAGTCTTCTTTATTTTATTTTTTTAATTGAACTGCCATTCTATTCAAAATTATATTTATCAAGCACGATTGGATAAATTATATTAAGTAGGTATGTAATTTATTTATTGGTTTTAATATAATAAATATCCTTGAATATTTTAGGTATATGTACAACATGGCCTCTACGAGGAGGGGGGTAATAGGGTTCTAGTTTGGGGGCTGGGACGTAGGAGCCAGGCGTGGTGGGTCGACCAGTTAAGTGAGATAAACACAGGTCATAAATTTTCTTTTATAATTATTTTTAATGTTTTCTAAAAATAGCTATTTATTAAATACGGCAAAGGGGTCGCATTTTACTTGGCTACTACAAAAGGAGGTCGAGATCAGTGCTTCATACGATGCTGAGTGTTGAAAACTCAATAATTGAAGTGGATTTAAATAAACATACTATAAAAATCGCTAAAACACATAGAATACCTACCTACCCTCAATTTACCCTTGCGGAACCATGGGACTCCGTGAAATACCACTTGGGAAACGATGGTGTAGTAGGGCATCACACTGCCATTAACCTGAGCGTGCCTGCACGAAAATTCTGGTCCAGGCCACCGACATTTCAATATGTTTAAAATCATGATAAATTCAAATGGAACATAGGAAAATCTATATGTACTGTGAACATACGCAATTTTTCTCAGATAATATAGGTTTTACACGGCTACACGTTTTCTGATAAATCAATACATACATAGATTCGTAATAAAATGCCTTGTTAGGATTTTTTTCTAATAAATAACTGAAAATTCATGGCTTATCGCATGGTTACCTCGATATAATAAATTTACAATCTGAGAAGTTGGTTTATTTCATTATTGTGAATTTTATGAATGATTAAATCAAGGTTTTTCGGTCAGATTGGCTAGTAACTGGTTTAGGCAATAAAAAAAATATTTGGCGGAAGATGTGTTTGCTTGACTACGAATTCGAAGAAGTCAATAAAAAAACATAGTAAGGATCACAGATCGCTTGTAAAAACCCAATAAAAAACGAAGCAAGAATTAAAATGATGAAATAGGTAAATGAGAGCCATCATCCATGAACATTGAAAAAAACCTAATTAAGTATTATAAATGATTACTTACCATATTTTTATTGTTTAACGTAAATGCATGTATTGGAAACTTTGGTTCCATGAAGAAACAGAACAGCGATAAATAGAACTACGACATTTCAGGAAAATTATAACATTTAATATTGAAATTGTCGTATCTCTATAATTTATGTTGTGTAGATTTTTAATAACACAGGTTTTCATTACGGCGTAAAAAATCAAATTATATAATTTGTGCATTCCTAATCGCTGGAAAACCTTAATTAAACAGGACTAGACTCGGTATTGCCGGTAAACTAGGTATATTCTGTGGAGTTCTGCATGATTACCAAAATCAAGCAAATAAATTGAGGTTTTTACGCCGAATGGCTAACATGCAGTGATTATATTATATATTAAATAGTATGTATATATATTTCGTTTCTAAACTTAAGTTTTATAAGTATTTAATTAATAAATAGATGGTACGACAAAAATGAATATTTTATTTTCCCCCTGGATGTTCTGTTTTGCCACTGTTATGTTTTTTCATGTTCTGTTTTGTCACCATTCTGTTTCTTCGTGTTCTGTTTCTTCGTGTTCTGTTTATTCATGTTCTTGTATGTATTTCTACAATTGTATTATATTCATAATAATAATTGAGGAGCTTAGAAACTACAGTTATTTGTATACTCATAATACATAACATTTTATAATATTTTTTTTTAGAAATTATAACTATACAAGAGTAATAAGACATTTTAATGATTTGCCAACACTTTTCAAAATTGGGAACTGCCGTTTTTATTCCTAGAGCCCTAAATTCTTGAAAAATGGTTTATCAAATAATGGTTTTATTATAGTTATTAAAGTAAGTACTAAGCTAGGTTTAGACGATTGTACAAAATGTCATAGAAATCGCCAAGCGTATTCTTTGTATAATTTCTTACACATCGGTAGCTTTTGTCGTCTTTTCGCGTTATTATCAACATTCACCTTTCTATACCACGTAATAAGTACATACATCTAAGAGGCCACCCATGGACTGAAACCGTATGCCATACTAAACTAATGATTTCTGTTCATGGAAATATATTTTCACAGTAGCCGATAGCTGCCTTGTGTATAGAATATATGCGCTGAGGTACAATACAAATTACTGAAGTGTGTACCTATATATATATAGTTACAGTGCTCTAAATTTGATGAACTGACTTATCTTATCTTTTGGGGGATACCACGAGATAAAAGATTAAATATCCCATTATCAAATCATATAATAATCTTCCTACACTAAAATGAGTCAGCCATCATTAGATAAAAATTTATCGATTTTAACTAAATTGACAGTCACTGACTTATAATATATATAGCGGATGGTTTACCTATATAGCGTCATAATAATGCACATTTTTACAGATACCTGTAGGTCATATCCATAGAAAATAATAATTTTTATTTTGATTGTCATTGCTAAACATGGTGATAGCAAATTGCCATCAGATTAATTATTGTTCAAGCTACATTTACGGAAATAACAAGAAATTCAAATGCTATGTGCTTTACCTGCAATACACTAGGGGTCTGGAATACCGGAATTTCACTTAATTTCTTGATTTGGAATTGAATTCAGAGATGTCGGTAGGTACGTTTTGTTCTTGTTTTTTTTTTTCAATAAAATTACCGAATTTTTGTGATTTAAATACCTAAGTATAAAAAGTGACGATATACAATGTTTATACTTTATGTCAGTAATTATGGCAAAACATCGTACCTTATTTCATAAGGAGCACACTTAAAACCAAAAATAAGTTTCGTGCAATTTTCCTTCCAATTAAACTAACATAACAATTTTTTGACCTCGTCCGATCCTAAGAAGATCAAATATTACGAGAAATGGATGTTAGCCACTTGCTCAACCTATCAGGTACATACTCTCTAACTCCATTTTTTCAGTCATACTTATTTGTCTTTGTTGAATTAAGAATAGATACACATTACAGATGGTTTGAGTTAATTTCTTTTTTAAATTCATTAAGCCCTGCCTAAAAGCCAAACCATCTTCGATAAAAAACATTCTTTTGTCTATAAAATACCTTTTTATTTCTATTTTATAGATAAACGAATATATTTTGACAAACTAACCAACACTATCTACACATTGTAGTCTTAGTCAAATTAAAACGAATACATTTGACTGACAAAGTTTAGTGTGCAATGTTTATGGCAAATCATGACAGCCTACCTCCACCCTTCGCCACTAAATCTATCTACTCATCATGACGGATTGTCTTTTTATATGCCCGACATATTGGCAAATAAATGTTATAGTAGAAGTGTGAAATTCTCTTCAAATGAGTTGCAATGCAAAGTCACTTGTAGCTAATTTCATATGTAGACAGATTGTTTTTTATTTGCTTCAATTTCATACATTTAAGCTCCATCTCTGTTGAAGGAGATTTTCAACATCTTTCGTGTAAGTATATGTTATAAAGAAACGAGCTATCTTTGATATAAATATTGGATAAAAACTCCAAAATCCCGGGATTAAAAATTTTGTCCCAGACTGCAATCCCTACTGCAGAAGTCAAAGTGTTATTAATTGTCAGAAATCTTAACGAAGTCTGGCACGCGATGTGTACATTGCAAATACCCAACTTTCATCCGCTGAACTGTCGTTTTCTCCTCTGTTATCTCGCTCTCACTCGTGATAAGTTTGAGAGTGAATGCATTAACAGACAATAGCAAATGCACATTCCACACATCGTTAGACTTAACCCATTCCAGACATTAGTGAGTAATCGATCCACTAATTCTTACGACCGTGATACCCACGATGAAGGGTTAATATATTTAAGTAGGTATCTAGTGAATCTCTCAATAAAGGATTGTTTAAATTGCAGAATAAGTGTAGGTAATAAATACGTGTAAATCGTATACTCGTATAGTGGCCATGTCTAACTTCAAGAGGCTGTGATCTACTAGTTAGTATCAAAATTTGCAGTGGTCTACCACACTCTCCAGTCAACATTATCCGATTCCACAGAAGTATTATATTTGGCTGACACTAAGGTGTAACAAATTAAACATATTCTTTTTAATAATATCTTTTTAAAAAAAATTTTTTTTTCATTCATCATGAAAATGATAAGTTTTGGTCTTTTTTGGACACTTAACGTCAAATTGTTGTTCTACAATGCAAATAGTCTACTGCGCGATGGTAAAACGAACTACACCTCAGTTTAAAGCGCGGGGATTTACATTGCCTCTTTATCTCACTCCTGCGGCCGGCCGTGCGAAATTCGGTACAAATCAAGTGATAAGACGAGGTAAGGCGGAGTTGGCCATGGTTAATGTTTTCCTTTCAAAATCATAATGAAATATATTATAAATTAATTTAAACGCATTTTACATTATATTTCGTTGCATTCTTTTTTATGGGCCTATGGTTTGATTCACTAAAATACATCCCATGATTGACGTGTTGGACATGAATGGCGTATATAACTGTCATACACAATTTGATGCCAACATAACTTAACAATCGCACAGCCATTATACACAAATAAAATTATTCTACAAAACTGGATAGTAATAGAAGTAACTGCCTAACATATCCATGTATTCGGAAATCAGATTATAATCATTATTATTTCTCAAAGTACGTAGGTAGGTAAATATACTAACTTTGGTTAATACTGTCATGTAGTATATTAGCCATAAAATAGTTCGATCAAGAACCATAGAGAAACAAATTTAATAAATTCGAAAGCGCGCGTTCGATGTTCAAACAATATTTATTTCATTTACAGAATAGGTACATGTTGCTAACTACATACTCGGAAACTTACGTACTTATTATGGATATAGTTTAACATTTTGACATGTATAAAACTTGAAAACATAATAAAAGTTCTGATGTTTGTAACAAGTGTCTACAAACACATCGGCGGCGTGCTTGGTGCTTCGTTTGAGGCAGACATAGTTGCGAAAGTCCCAAAATAAAGAAAGCTTACGTATTAATATCGATGATGATGTAGGTATTTAAAACGATGTTCTGCGAAGCGAGTAGATGTCGCATGCTATTATGAAATTTGGCTTACAAGTTACAATATTATGCATCACATTATTATTTGATGTTTTCCATCACTATGAATGTCAATCATAATATCAATATTGTCGGTGCATATGCATAAGTAAGAATAACAAGTAATATCGTGTTTTTTTTTTAATATAACAAAGATTTTACCCGCTAACATAGTCGTAAACTCGTAAATTATACTTAATATTATGATCATATGCAAATAGGTAAAAGTGCGCAAACAGTTTTATGATATTATAGCAGAGAGCTGTGGAGATTTTATTTATTTGTTTTCATTGAACTGAATTCAAATTGCAGATGGTATTGGTTAGTTTTTAAAATTCAATTAAACCCAGTATAAGGCAAACCTACTCTTCGCTATAGCCTTAAGGCTTTTATTGTTCTATTAGTAACAATAATAATATATTCATTGACATGTAAAGTAAATGGGTAACGTTTTTAGTCATCTTTACACTATTTAAGAATTAATACCCCCGTAGCCATCACGAAACAAATTGACGTATTGACACCTCGACGTTCGCTCTCAGACTGCCAGCGAGTCCAAAATTTCGTCGCGCCTATAGTTGAAAATTATTTGCCGTCTCACTGAAGTATCGCCTTCATTTTAAACTTAGCGATTCTACTGTTCCCCCAGTCAAGTCGCCTGTATCTAGAGATGAATATATTTTTTCTATTAATTATTTACTTAATAATATAATGTCCAACATAAATTTACATTCAACACAAGTAAAAGTACTATAATACCGGATGGACAAATCGAACTGTGCCCAATTTTCCAAACAATAATTATTAGTGTAAGTGTAAAAATTTTTGTAGTGCTGCGAGTAGGGCCTCCGAAAAATTATTGATAGGTATGCCTAAAGCTAGTTGAAAACAGATACGAGTCGATATATTATTTCCTACGTCCTACAGCAAAGTGACAGTGTTTTATTTTTGGCTGAACGGAATCTCATTCAACATACAAATCAAGGTCTATGTTTTTTTTATATCAGGCGGCCGGCGCCTTTAATTCGCTGTTTTCACTCTTGGTAGTGTGAAAATATTGCAAAATCGTTGATAGAAGACTTTTTATAATATTATAATAATTAATTCGATGCTAATGATAATATCCTTCACCGAAGAACCGAACCACCAATGTGGGAAGACCACAGTTCCACTGGATCGATAGGTTGGAAAAAAGGAACACAAAAATAATTTGAATTGCGTTACCTTCTAGATGCGGTTATAAGAAGGTATGATTACCAATATGTACGTGTTAAAGAATATACCTATGTTATTTTTAATATTTACGACTGTATCAAACGCAACGCGGACCTATTTAAATATTGGTAACATTTGAGGATATTCACTGGGTTTTGTATGTCTCGTGTTTAACGGCTTGCCTCTCATTAAGTCATAAACCAAAGATGTCATCGAAGTCTTGACTTCCGCATGCCTATCGTTTTAATATGATAATATGTGAGTGCAATATTCTACGAGGAATTCTACGAGGAAAAGAATTCAGAAGGTCAAAGTTAGATTTGAGCATTCCAGAAAATTGTACGAACGTAGTTTATCGAAAACAGATGGCCGTATGGCGTATCGTATACTTGTATAGTATTCAAATGCATGTCTTTTAAAAATACGTAATAATAATCACCGGAGTACAAGGGACAGACAGAAGATAATAGTTACCTAAGTAAGAAAATTATAAAGACAATCATATCGTTCTTATGGGTATATTTATATATATAAATCTGAATGACTCAAAAGTAGGTAGGTATATGCTGGTAAGTATCAAGACGTACCTACCAAATATCCGATAATAATGAAGGCGTTATTATCAGGTATACTTATTTGATAATAATTATTAATATCAAATTGCTAACTTTCTTATTGAATCTAATAAAATTGGAACATTATTGTCTGCAACGTTCCACGAACAACGAGTCATTTTTTTTATTTGAATGCCATCTCTTACCGGTAGGTACAACAGCTTACGGTGAACAATTTAGATTTACCCCTATTTGATATGTAGCGCCATTAGAGAAATAAACATATATACATACATAATATACCTACCCTATATCTACGACATCATAATAACGCGTGTAATGACTGAGTCAAGAAGATATTGTGTGATGTTTAGCATATTATAGAAACCTAAAAATAGTTTTATGCTGCTGCACATTGCGAACCCGGATATGACCGGTCGGATGGCTTTCAGGATTTTGCCCAGATGTATCCTTTGGCGTCAGAAGTTGATAACTTTAGAAAATAACAATGGCGGGCCGCGATATAATGTGATACAATTTGAATTATTTTACAGTTCGAATTTCAAATGCATTAATTATTAAACACGCTTTAGGCAAGTTTCCAAATTTAAAATAAATTATAATATGACAAGAACATAATAAATGTATTAGAATTAGAGAATGGCAAGTATGATTGTTTTGAAACACTTGAAACTTTTATTATTGAAAACCAAGTGCAGCCTAAGATGAACGTACTGTCTGAAATTTACAGTCATTTATCACTGTTAATAAATAACTTTGACGACTATTTTGGGGAAGACATGAAAAAATTTGATTCGTTCCGTTGGATTTGTAACCCATTTCAAGACGACTTACCAACTAGTAAGTCAACAAAAGCAAGTGAAGAACTCGTTGATTTATCAGAATATACGTCACTGAAAAATAGTTTCAATCGTAAACAGTTATCGAAATTCTGGCTCTCAGTTGCTGATAATTATCCTTGCATGTTAGATGAAGCTATGAAAGTCCTCCTCCTCTTTACTACCTCATATCTATGTGAGGTCGGAATTTCGGCTATGGTTAACATTAAAACTAAATACCGAAATAAATTGGATATATCAAACTCACTGCGATTAAAAGTAACTAAAGTTGAAGTTGATGCTAAAACTGTAATGAAGAAAAATAAGAAACAAATACATCCTTCCCATTGAAATAACTTTGTAAAAAAACCTTGCAGGTGTAGGTACTTAAGTAATATTTTTTTTTTATTTAAGTTGTGTTTCTTATTTCAACAGTCTTTCATTCATATTGGTTTTTTATTTCAATTAGAACAAATAAGACAGCATTAAGTAGTTCCACGACTCGCCACTGGGGAATCGGAGCATAACCAATATTTATGCCCTCATTTCTCTAAGACAGCTAAGAGGTGGGTCCCAAGATTGGAAATTTTTGTTAGATGGGTCGAAGCCCAGTCAACTTTGGGAACCACTGTATCAGAGCATATGGATCTCTAATACCTTACAGGCTATTTTTTATTAGGTTAAATTATAGTTGATTGAATAATATATAGACTATAATTTATTATGGTCCTCCATTGTGAATGCATTGCAGATTTTAGTAATCATCTAAGTATTAAAATTAAAATATTACGATGCTAATCATGTGCTGCTTTTGTTACGTATTGCAATATAATAACATTATGTATTATCCTTCTTTCTCTACTTATATTTCGATCACAATGACGCCCGCTAGATCGACGAACTTTAGTTCGCTGAACGTACGTGGCAGCGAAGAACTAGGGACCGAGAAGTCCGGATTAAGCTATGGGGAGGCCTCCATCCAGCAGTGGATCGACCCCGGCTGATAATGGTGACACAGTCTTACACTATACAAAATAAATAATAATAATAAATATATAATAATAGTCTCAAATCATTGTCAATCCCTGCATCCGGATTCAAATGTGAGAGAAATAGGTAGGTACTAACTACTTGTCTGTGGTGAGAACTCAAAACATACAAAACCAGCTTATAATAATTTAGTACCTACCTATTATAGATAACTAGGTACATCCGTTAATGCGCTTCTGTTCTCTCCTACATATGGATGACAGAAAGGATTTAACTTACTGTCGTCATCCGTAAATGCAAGCAATATGCAATATTGCTATAGATACAACGTTATTTGTAGTGTATAATATATTTCTGTAGTTTGTAGTGATTGTGGTCGCAAAACTTTTCAGACATAAGAAGTTTTATAATTTATACCTATACTTATCGTATTTTAAAAAATCAATTTACCAGCTGAATGCAGAACTAACTCACCTTTGATATATTTTACAGAAGTGGTCTTTGAAACATGCTATTTAAGTTATTTATTTATATAGACACATTTATGCATAATTTTTTTCATCAATAATCATCCTACTAAAATATGATTCAAATGAATGTGACTTGAATAGTTCTGCATTCAGCTGACGAATTTATTACAAATGACGAGTGGCATTGAATTTATTCTGGTTGTTTTTCCAAATCAGGTGGGTAATTGGAAATAGGTAACAGCAATCGTTAATAGGTTAGCATCGATTGGTAGCGTAGCAAATCCAGAATAGCATGTCCAAGCAACAGTTATATAAAAAACGTAATTCACAAAAAGAAAACACCGGTAGCTACATAAAAAAATATTTTTAATGACGGCCAAACCATAAAACACAATAAATACAAAGCAAGCTGAGTGTCCTCAAATATTACCAATATTGAATGCGCGTTTCGTTTACTTAACTTTAATTTATATTATGAAGCTGACGTAAATATCGAAAATAACATAAATTATTATTCTCTACTCTCACTTGTGTGACACGTGCTCAAGAGTATTCCATATTTCTCCGCACGAGAGAATTGTACCATTTTACAACCACACCAAAACAACTAGTCCTGATGTTTATTAAATTATGCAATGGTATAATCAATAAAACCCGATACCTAATAAGTAATAATAATATGTTTTAATTTACTATTTCGGACGGCGTTGACCAGTGATTCTGGTATTACAGTAATTCATACTCGTACATCGATTTCAATAATACAATAAAAAAAACCTAGTACTTGTAGTACTAGTCCATGTATATACATATACTTATAGATATAGATGCATACCTATACATATAGGTATAAAATAATAGTGTTGGAATCGGTAAAAAAAAATCGCTAAAACACACAATTACAATACAATACTAATGATTGCTCGTTGAGAACAGTGTGTAGTGCAGTACTTCTCAAACTGGAGGGCGCTGCCCCCTAGGGGGCCCTGGACCTCCTGCGAGGGAGCCGCGAAATATTTCAGTATTGGAAGAAAAAAATCATAAAAATGTGATTAATATCTCGCATTAAACAGAGCAACTTCTTTGCAATACAATTCCATGAATCTAGTGATATTACAAACTATGCACAGTTAATGATTTTTGTAAAGATTGTCAGTATGATTCATGACGATTTGCTTCTCTGTAGGGAACTTTTGGCGACACCAAAAGAAATAAATCCACTATAATCTAGAAAATCGTGATACAAATGTAGGTACATAATATAATAATAAGTAATGGTAAATAAAATACTGTTGGTCACTAAAGACTAAATTTTTGGGGAGGGGAGCCTTGGATTTTTTTTCTGATTTCGGGGGCCATGGTATAAAATAGTTTGAGAAGCACTGTTGTGATTAGAATATTTAAAACTTTTTCTTTTTTCTTTCGACCATGTCCGATCCTAATAGGATCATATGGGCCTCCACAGAGTAGAGGTTTGTATTGACAGATTTTGTTTTTTACGAGAAATGGATGCCAGCCACTTGCTCGACCTATTAGGTCCATACCCTGACACACACCAATTGAAAAACAATATGTGTACTTGCCAGACCCAGGATTCGAACCTGGGACCCACGGGGTTATAGTCCAACGCTTAAGCCGCGCGGCCACCGTTGGCGTATATTTAAAACAGTGACTCGGAACTATTTTATATTTTAGCATTACACCACTGGTTGAGAATAGCGGATTGTAAGTAGGTACATAATAATAGTTTTAAAACATACTTAAGTACCTATTTTTGATAATATTATTATAGGTAGTATGCAATAACAAAAACAACATTATAATAGAGTTTACCACGTAAACGCTAATTCTTGAATTGGTGAAATTCATCGAATTCTAACATTGACAGCCTGCACAAACTATGCGAAAATGATTATTGGGACTGGGATACGAGTAACCTGTTGATACCTTACACCTGCATTATTGAAACTAAATTTACGTTCATACGTAAAATGCCACAACAAAATTGCGGTGGAATTACAATAACGATAAATTGTTGTTATTGTGATAATAGTAAGTCGCTAAATCTATCAGGGCCATAAATACATCCAACTTCATACACATTACAATGAAAACATTGAAAATTGTTATACACAATACAACTTACCAAAGAACATACACAGGTAAATAAATTGCATAATTCAACGTGTCCAATACTGTATTAATTCGCAGGTGAATGAATGGGAAGAAAATAGATTATATTAGAAGTAAATTAACATACCCTGAATGCAATCAGAATCCATGCGGATACAGAAAATAGAAAATCCCATCTGAAGCAGCGAGGTGAGTTCATTTTGTTAAAATATTCACAACACGACTATAAACATGTTACTACTTTACTTTCAAAAAAACGCATTGAAACTTTCGATCACTTTAAATGCATTGCAATAAAATACGATTACACTTATTCTAGAACAAATACACTAAACATACACTTTGTCATCACTAATGATTGTCGTATAAGTAATTATACAACTTTTAAAACTTTCATTTCTATTGTCGCAACTTTATACACCCCTCCCGCCGCGACTGACTTTAGTCAACTGAAAAAGTAAAAAATAAACTGAACTCTGAAGAGCACAGGAGCAGTGTTGCCATCTTTTTGCGACCGAAATATAGTACGCGGTCCAAGAAATTATAGTATTTCGGTAAAATTATAGTACGCGTTGTCATAATAATATTACATATTTAGCTCATTTTCGTAAAATCGTCACATACACCATAATATTATTATTATTTGATTTGCAACGACGATATGTTGAAAATGTATGGAATTTTTGCTTCTCGCCAAAAAAAATAACGGAGAATTTAAGAAATTTCGATCCCTTTTTTATTCAGCTACCTACCTATTGCGACCAAAAACGCTTAAGGGGACGCTCTAAAGAATTGCCCTTGAGAATTGAAAATATGTTTTTTTATATGTGGTCCGGAATTGTTGGTCTACTGGTAATATTCAAAGGTCGCCGACAATGCTTCGGTCTAAAGTAAATAATGATTTCTTAATTAAATTTAAATCATAAACACTGTCGAAGTGAACAAAGTATGTGGTGACCAAAAAATGATATCGTCTAATATACGTAAATGTTTCTTAATTCAATTTGTTAATCAGCTGTTTGGTGAGAAGTATTGCAACCAATATGATGGATAGCCACGATATAAACTTAATAATATATTAATAACGTTTTAACCTGAAATTGTCCGAGAACTAAACAGACGAAGGATGTTTGAATGCCATTTCTCATTTACGCAAGTATATACAAATTTTGAAGTTATCTTGCGAAGTAAACGATTATCTGACCTTTTCACTATATTATACATGCACCTACATGCAAATGAAATGTTTTCAAGTAATTGATATATATGGATTATAGACCATCGTATTATTTTCTCGAAATCATAAAGATACTATAATATTATTTGAGTATCAACCTGTCTTCAATTTGAATTGAGTTATAATATACACCCGTAGATAGGTATATCAATAATCCACCCGAGTTATCAGTATGTATTTGCACAGGTTTAATTAAAAACTATGATGAAATTAACATTTTAATGATTTACAGATTTTCCTGTGTTAATAGCAATTTTAATGATAAAAGTTCAAATTCCGACATACCTACACCTACTCATATCAAAGTACACTTCATCACATATGTGAAATATTTTGATAAGCAAATAAGAACAGTACAAAAACGCTTGGAAATGTGTAATTACATATTCCATCTGTACGGTAAGGTATTATTAGCTTTCAATTATTTGTAACTCTTTAAAACGTAACCATTAGGGTGATAAAACCAACACGAAAAGCGTTACTTATTGTGATTGATTAATAAAAAATATTAATATGTTTTGACAGCCCTGTTTTACAGTCGGCGGATAGACGCGCAGGTGTACATGTTATTTGATGCTAATAAGAATAAATCCATGAACGACAATAATAAAATAATAACGTTTCTTGAAGTAAAATCTTCGATGATTAGTGGTTTTTGCGAAAAGATCGATTTAAATTAACGTACTTACGACGCTGAGGTTTGTTGACGACTGAATTATAATTCAATGTCTTTCTCTTGAGCTCACTCTTAGGCCTACCGCGCATGAACGATTTACTATCGTACGGTCAACAATCATCGAGGAGTTGTAACCATCGTATTGCAATGCAACCCCGCGCATGGACGATCGAGCGAACGGCCGAATTGAAAATCTGTGTTCAGACACAAAATTTTACACCGATTCGAACCGGCCGGGGTCCCATTGGCAATGCTTTTAAATGAGAGCCCGCGCATGACAAGTCAAGGCCGGCCAAGAGTGCACTCATAAATGCACGCACAAGTGACGCGGTCGTATGGAGCGCACGCAAACATCGAACCGTTATGAGATCCACATTTGACTTGACTTTGCATGCGCGTACCAGTCCCATTTTTTCAGTATCTTTCTTCATAAATTAATAATACATACACCCACATTTTAAAACAGTTTGATAATCTATACAAAACCTCTATATATTATATAATATAAGCTCTACAAAATCCATTTTGACGTTTCTTATATTGCGTCCGCCATTTTTCGGTGCGGACGCATATTATCTTCAGTGCGCACGCATTGCCTCCGATCTATATCACGCCATGCGCGCTCAAACATACTGGCCGGTAATAATTTGGATCATGCGCGAGCAAACCAACGATTGTCCGAATGCTACCGGCCGGTTATGTAATCGTCCATGCGCGGTAGGCCTTAAGGTTCAAATATCCTATATGACGGTCGGGCAAATATATGCTAAGAGCGATTTAGTGTCTATGATCATATCTATGCCATTCCGACATATTCACATAGGTACTTACTGTATGACAGCTATGACATCGTATATTATACACTCTGGGTCCAGTGTCACCCTGTGACACAGGACGCCAACATAAGAGACGGGGTTTTCGGCATTTATATTACCGATCGTCATAGAGTCTATTTGAGCCATTACCGACGAATTATAAAAAATGATTTTAAGCCAAAGTCAAGGGAATTTTTTACGTTTTTCGAGTAGGTAACTTTTTTTCCAGGTGCTCCAAGTTTTCTTATATTGCGAAATTATAGTACTTTGTACCAATTTATAGTACGGAAATATCGAAATTTTAGTACTTTTTACGTATTCTTTCCGATATTCAAAATCATAGTATTTTGGGCGTACTATACCTGTTTTATATACACAGAAACAATATAATAGTTATATAGTACAATACTATAATTTTATTATAGTACGGTGCTAAATGCTACCAGACATCTAAATTGAAATCGTCCATTTTATAAATTTTATTCTTCATGGCAATACTAGTATTATTGCCATATAATTTCCCTAACTTTATTTGTACAATTCCGTGGCGATTATTAAAATACAATGCAATGGTAAGTGAAATATGTAAGTACCTACCTAATTTATTTCTAATCGTATTTATTAAATTGAAATTCCCACCAAGCCACCATTCCCATTCTGTCATGAGATCCTGACGACGAAGAAGAAACATTTCAAAGGTTTTATTTGATAATGAAATTTATTTAGAAATTGAATACCTACTTCTACTACATATTATATACGTCTTTAAAGATGCTTATTAATCTTTTTGTTATTGTTCTACATTTAATCAATTTATTATTTTACGCTTAATAGCTCGGAATACTTGAGCAGCCATAGAGTGGTGAGTTTGACCACCACCACATTCAATTGTCTATTTTTGAACTGTCATTTTGTTGACGGTGGATTGCCAATTACCGCCATAATTTTAATGCCATTATTGTCATTTCGTTCGTGCTCGTTGCACTATATAAATTTATTCTGTTCGTGCGAATATATAAATAGCAATGGATCCTGATCCAAATACACTATGCATACTGGTGGCGACCGATTTACATTTGGGCTATAATGAGACGGATGCTATACGAGGAGAGGATAGTTTTAATACGTTTGAAGAAATTCTACAGTTGGCGGTTGAACACGATGTCGACTTTGTCCTTCTCGGCGGTGACCTGTTTCACGACGCAAAACCTTCGCCCCCGTGTTTGCTAAAGTGTTCGACGATATTACGGAAATACTGCTTCGGAAACAAACCGGTGCAATTTGAAATACTGTCTGACCAGAAAGAAAACTTCAAAGAATCCATTACACAAAGCGTGAACTATGAAGATCCTAATATTAATATTTCGTATCCTGTTTTTTCAATTCATGGAAATCATGACGACCCAATTGGAAAAGGCGCTGTCAGTTCTTTGGATATCTTATCGAGGATGGGGCTTGTGAATTATTTTGGAAAATGGACAGATTATAGTGAAATTACAGTTTCTCCTATTTTGCTGAAAAAGGGCGAGACAAAACTTGCATTGTATGGTTTAAGTTTTTTGAAAGATCAACGCTTGGCCAGACTCTTTCAAGAAGGAAAAGTTAAGATAGAGAAGCTTAACTCTGATCAAGAATGGTTTCACATATTAACTCTTCACCAAAACAGAGTGGATAGAGGCCATTTGAATTATATACCTGAAGAAGTTCTGCCTAGTTTTATGGACCTAATTATTTGGGGGCACGAGCACGATTGTCGAATTGATCCTGAATGGAATGGAGCTAAAGATTTCTTTGTCATCCAACCTGGCAGCTCGGTTGCTACGTCTTTAGCAATGGGGGAATCATTACCGAAGCATTGTGGTTTATTAAAAATAAACAAAACTAATTTTAAATTACACCCTCTTAAGCTAGAAACGGTCAGACCTTTTGTATTCGAAGAGATAATTTTATCAGAAGAAAATTTAGATCCTACTACTGTTAATGAGCACGAACAAGTTCAAAATTTCTTAAAAACTCGGGTCCTCGAAGCACTTGTGAAGGCTGACTTGCAGAAGACTGGTCATCCTAAACAACCTCAATTGCCGCTGATTCGATTGAATGTCCGCTTCGAGAAAGATAGTCAACAGTTTATAGAAAAACGTTTTGGTCAACAATTCTCCGATAGTGTCGCGAATCCATTAGAATTATTAAATATGAAAAGAGAAAAAGTACGTGATAGGAAATATCACAAATCTAATTTGGACAGAGATGCTTTGGACGAATTCGTCACGGATGCCGATACTGAGGATGTTACAGTTGAATCATTATTGGAAAACTTTTACAAAGATCAACCGGAATCCAAGCAGCTCTCCATGCTATCGGTCAAATGCTTGGGAGAAGCTGTTAAGAGTTTTACACAAAAGGGTTATAATGAAGCAATAGCAGACGTTATCGACTGTCAAAAGAAGCAGTACATGGAGTTTTTGATGAAATCTAACGCGGAAACTGAAGAAGAAGTATCCGTACAAATTTCTATATGTAAAGACGAGCTGTTTTCAGAAAGTAGTGAAGGATTGAAAAAAGTAAAAACGGTGCTAGAATCTGCTAAACCAACTAAAAAAGATGAAACAATTGAGCTTATAGATTCAGACGTCAGTGATGATGAAGATATGCCACTGATAAGAACTGTAAAAGAATCTCCTGAAAAGACACCGAGGGGACGTGGAAGAGGACGCGGGGGAAGAGGGAGCAGAGGTGGCAGGGGCGCATCATCGAAAACTGGCAACACTTCCACAACACCTGCGCTTGATATAACAATTGAATCCACCAATACTCGCAGTTCCAGTCGAAATAATTGGCTAACTGATTTATCTAAAAACACGCCGGCCAAACAGCCCACCAGACGAAATGCATCAAGAGCTAAGCCACTCTACTCCGATGATTAAATATTCATTTATAATTTTTTTTTTACTTCAGTCCACATGTTTGAATTGAATTTTGAATAACATTATAAAGCCATTATCACATAACCTACCTTTTTTAATGAAGTGATCAATTTTAGTTTGACTACTTCACGTATAAGATGGGTGATCTGATGTGCATATCACTGAAGTATTGTAAGAATTTTAGTTCTCCAAACTGTTGCCCCCCTTTTTAACCTGCTGCAGTATTGTAAAAGTATTTTTCTATGTGTAAATTTTGTCACATCCAGAAACGTGAGTTTCTTCATCTCAAAGAAAATGTATTTTACTTTTATATAT
Organism: Rhyacophila brunnea; assembly: GCF_057557595.1. Lineage (NCBI taxonomy): Eukaryota > Metazoa > Arthropoda > Insecta > Trichoptera > Rhyacophilidae > Rhyacophila > Rhyacophila brunnea. Next base: position 37,786,514 of record NW_028233350.1, on the reverse strand, counting down.
TATGTTACGCCGAATGTACGAAATTGACTATTACATGAAATGGGTAAAATTTTGGCTAATTCATGTAATAGTCAAGCCCGTTGCCTTATTCATGAATTAGGTAAACTATCTGCCGAGTACATGAATTCGCCAGGGTATGGAATTCTTAAACTGTCAAGCTCAAACTCTCAAACGTGACAGTAGAAAAAGTAAATTTAATACGGATGGTTTTATTAGTTATAATTGGACATAATATAATATAAAATAATTATTATTAGGTTAGGTTAGGTTAGGTTTTGTAATTCTGAATTCAACTGAATGTCCATTTTGAGGTTAGCTAACAAGTGTCAACAAACTATCACAAACATACAATCGACCATTGCACGATTGATACCCAAGCACGAATCAAATCGCGAAAATACCTTTTAATAAAATTCTTCCGTTATCATATTATAGTTCTAGATTTTTTTGCGCATAGTAAATGGATATGAATGTCATTGTAGTTATTGATTGGTATATTTTTGTATAATAATCAATGATATTTGACACATTTGGTTAGTTTGATTAGTTGCAAAAAATACCACCGGAGCGCGACCATCTATTTTGGCCATAGATAATATACGTAAATTTTGACCAATGCATGAGCATTTGACACATTTAGTTTAGTTGCAAAAAACACCACCGTAGCGCTACTATCTAATTTGTCCAATGCATGAACTAGGCAGAAAAATTACTGCCGAATTCACGCACTTGGCAGATATTTTGTCTAATTCATGAATAAGGCAACGGGCTTGCATTTTTCATGATTTAGGCAAAATTTTGCCCATTTCATGTAATAAACAATTTCGCACATTCGGCGTAACATATACATACAATTTTTGATGACACTTTTTTTGTCTGCAACCATAAAGTATAATAGATACATACATACATTCCTTTTATATTTAACTTTTTACAATAGTAATGATGTATACTATTAACCCTTGGCGAAAGGTTATTTTAATAAAAATATTGAAACATTACTAGTATTATTGTAGTATGTATAACCTAGTTATATATTTTATTATGTAATTCAGTAAGCCAATCTGCAGTTTACTTTATATCATTAATTTGATACCATGGACCAGTGGCGTAGGGCAGAGGTAAGCTGTGGATATAAATCGTGCACTCTTAACTTTATATATATATTTATTTCAGATATACTCACAGGACAGGCAAAAATCTACTTTATAAGCAGAAAAATGAAGATAGACTTTCTATTTATTTTCGCAGTCTATGAATAACTTAATTTACCAAAGTTAATAGTGGAAGGCTTATTTTGTCATGTAACGCGGTGGAACGGCGTTCTGGCACCTTTTTTCACGGTATTTTTAATGTTTCAAAAGCAATTAGACGAAACAATGTTCGCGCTTACATAGTACACGTTAATTTTCCTGAATCATCTCGTATGAAAAGACATATCCTGAAAAACTATCGATATACCTACGCATTAAATTCTATTACTATTTCTTCATGTGAATGAACGCGAATTTTCGCAAATGAATCTAATAATTAGATTAATATGTAATTATTATTATCCCAATAAGAGCTTCGCTGAAGACCAAAACAGTTTCGGCACTTTTGTTCATCAAACTTGTCGGACCATCTTTGACACATATATACATGACACATAATATGTTGATTAGTGGTTACTCAGTGGAAGACATAGGCCATAGCTCTAATACTAAGAAAAGAAATCGTTTGCCAGACGAGAATTATTGGACTGAACTTTGGAAATCACCATGGCCCCCACAAAGGGGGGGCTGACAGGGTTCTAGCCTGTGGGATCGACCAGATAAGTGAGATAAACGCACATCACAAATTTGCTCTAATCATAAAAAAAATCGCCTGCGGCGCTAATTTCCTTCAAGTATGTTAATACTTTAAAATATGTGGTTGTATAATTGCATTTTTTGGTTAATGTTTGTTAATACACTGAATACCTTTAATTTTACCTCGAACACCATTTGAAAAATGCTACTATAGAATGTCACATTGCCTTTAACCTTAGTGATAGATTGGGGGCCCGCCAAAGATCTTGGACTGGTGGCCCGCTTCAGGATGTGGGGGGCATGGAAATCACTATATGCTTTTATTCAAATATGTTTTTACAATTTTATTTTTTACAACTTTAGTTGTTTATTTGTATTTGTTTGTTTGTTTAACTTTTTATGCGCTTCCTGGCATTAGAAAAGTTGCTTTAAATGATATTTGAATATAATTTTCTGTAGTAGGTAAGAAGTTTGACAAGATGTGAGTTCCGGCACCTTTGTTTTAAAAAAAAAGCCTTGGTTAAGGTATATAACAGCGGTCGGCAACCCAAATGCATTGGCGTGCCACCAATCAGGTAATTCAAAGTACTGGACACAGCGTGCCACTGAAATAAAACTTGTAAATTGTAAGACAATTTTATTTGACTATAATAATACACGCTACATAAAAAATACAATATTCAAACCAATTAATTTAAATATGAATAAAACGTGGTATTACTGTTTAAAAAATGGGTCTGTATTATTTTTTAAATAAAGGGTGTGGGGCGGTGCCAAAATTAGTATTTTTTTAAAAGGGGGGTGTAGTAACAAAGTTTGGAAATCACTGATTTAAAGTGTCCACAAACTTTTTGAAAATATTAGTGTCCGCAATCATCGGCTCGTGAAACGGTGACCGGTGTATCATCACATAATATTACGGTAGTTTTTAAAGTACCTACCGAGAAATTTAATAAATCGTCATTTTCGAGGCATGCCACCTAGTGCCGGGCGCTGGTATATAAGACAATATGTTATAACAGAGGTTTCCATAATTAGTTATTTTTTTTTATTTTAGTTGTACAGTAGAACCTCGAATATCCAGACTAATTGGGGATGAAGGTAGTCTGGATGAGAAATCCGGATAATCAAAAAAAAAATCATAATTGTCGGGGGCAAAAAGTACATTACTAAATGTATTTTTGGCCATGAACAATTTTTATTGATACATAATATGGGTTTAATTTTAAATTATTATTTAGTTATGGATTTTTAAATCAAATGGGATTCTTCGATGTCCTAATGAGAAACAGCGAGAGTCTGTGTATGAGCGCTGCATTGGTACACACCATTATGGTGACATTCTTTCCTGTTTTTGTGCCCCGCTGCAGTATTTTCATGTCTTGATGCTAAAGATTTGTTGGGAAGTTCCAATTTAAACCTGTCTCATCAGCATTATAAAGTCTTCGTCATATTCTTCTTTCTCCAAACACACCTTTAACGTGCCTGTACAAGTGTTTGCTGAAGGTATATCAGCTGAAAGCTTTTCCCTGTGAATTTCTAGTTCTTTAATATCATGACTCCCTTTAAATTTTTCGACCCAACCCAAACATGCTTAGGAATTTGAATCTCCATTCAATCTTGTATTAAAAAATCTCACTTTTTACATAATAATGAACCAGATGTTGGCTGTCCAGATAATCGCTTTTGAATGAACCACATAAAAATGCACTCTTTGACTTCTTCATTTCGTGATTGTTTCATAACATTAAGCTCTACCGATCCTCAAGACATTATTTCAACGGGACGCCATATTTATTAGATAAAAAACCTCCTGACTCCTGAGTGACCTCTTTTCAAAGCTTCGATTATATCCACTTTGTCTTTTAATGAGATAGTATACTCCCTTGTGCTGCATTATTGCATGACACAATTCATCACATACTACGCAACAAGTTCGTTTAGTTTGAAAAATCCGGATAATAGAGGTTCTACTGTATATAAAACAGGGTTTTACTAAACTGTGCGGTGTTATATAAACAAACGGGAATTACAAGGTTACATGTAAATCAGGGGTAGTCAACCTGGTCCCTACCGCCCACTAGTGGGCGTTCCAGATTTCATGGTTGGTAATAGGGGTTTTAAAAACATTTTCATTATTTTTTCATAAAATTCTCCGTGACAATTTAAAAAGTTAGAAATTAGATATGATGAAGAAAGTAAACATAAATTCGATAATGGTGGATATGAAAACCTATGGCAAAATAAAAAAAAATGCCTGTGTTATATCTAAATATTTGGAAAATGATATTCAGTTTATTGATACCTTTACCTACCTCATATCTTGTGGAATCAGGCTTTAGTGCTGTTAATCATACTATGACCAAAGGAAGAAACCACCTGAATATTTCCGAAAGAGGAGACCTTCGTGTGTTCATAAAAAAATTAAGCCAGATATCCAGTATTTAGTTTCGCAACATCAGCCTCAGGATCTCATTAATAATTTAATTGATTAAATGTATTTTCATCAGCCTTCATGTTTCTATGTATGCAAAGTATAAATAAAAAGATAGATTTAACTACAGTAAGTTGTTTTATAAAGATTTATTCTGCCAAACTTAGCGAAAGTCTGACATAAGTATTTGGTAAGTAATTATTATTATATGTATTAACTTTTCTTGCTGTAACTCTGCTTTATAAATTTTATAAAGTAAAGTTACTTCCCTACTAAATTTATAAATCACCATTACTGTGGAACTGGTGGGCGGTTAGAAAATTTGACTACTAACAGAGATACAAAAGTGGGCGGTAGGTATGAAAAGGTTGAATACCCCTGATGTAAATTGTACGTAAAACATTTCACTGTGGCACAGTTCGCCGTGAGCTTTCTTATCGGAAAGAAATGACTACTATATGGTCTCCAATTTTATTAGATTCAATATGAACATTAATTCAATTTTCATTGCTGATTTTGGTAAAATTCAAGAATGAAAACCTAACCTAACCTAACAAATAATCCAGTATATTGGCTATTTTCAAAATTTATTTGCTGCTGGCTTCCTGTAAAGCGACAAGAACCGTGTTTTATTTAGACATGAATTTTATTTCACGGTGAAGTGTGATACGGCGAACTGCATACGTAGAAGTTTCCGGATACCGGTTTTTACAGTTCAACGACGATCTATATAATAAATACATCTTTATAACTTTCTTGTTCAACCTATACAGTGCACTACAGATACAGTTCTACTTCGATATTCCAAGCGGAAGTGGTGGGTATGGAATAGAGATGTACATGTAACCGAGGGAGAATTTGTAGTAAGTGGGGGGCATAGGAATACACAGAAGATCAGGAGATTTTTAGTTCCCCAGATGCCCGTTATTATGTGTCTGCCACATTATAGAACTTGTACTATATTAAGCAGTAATTGATTGTTAAATTTGATATTTCATTGATTTTTTATTCTTGTAATAAAATTCCACACGGAAGACTTTGTTTCATTATTATTTTTTGAAAGGTTACCGAGTATATTATCTATGGTTACCATAACTCATATATGATATAAATATTTCGACATTCTCTGCATTCTGGCAAAATTCATGTGTTGTATTTTTTAATGTGTCTGATCAGCGCCATCTTTAAATTAATAAACCCTGAGCATATCTTTTTGCATAAGCAACGAGTGGTCCACTGTTCAGCTGTCAAAATCAGATCCCAGATTGCTTGACATATTGATTCGTCCTTTCTCATTTCAAATTGAAAAAAAATCTCAAATCAAATACCTATATTAACTATCAGTGTAATATATATAAATAATATAATATCTATCCAAATCAAACCATTTCCTGTGTGAACACGACAGACGCGTCAGTATGAGCACTAGATAGAACAATGACAGGTCATCCATAGACAACAATGGGAGGGGCGGAATACATAGGACCAGTCGCTGTGAATGTATCGGCTTTCTACTTGAGTCGGCAATGGTCTGATACAAATAAAAAATGCAACTGCCACACTGCCGCATGCGTCGAGTTGCGTTGGCCAGAGCCTGCATGTCGACATCGGCCAATATCGACTTCGCGCATGCGCACAGCCGCACAATCGGCTATTTCTCTCCAGACTGTCGCCGTGTTCGGAGCAGCCGCGATGTCGATATCGCTAGGCAGATGTGCGAGGTTGTATCATGGAACACCGGCTGCCCGTTCTCGGAAGTTTTGATTAAGCCGGCTCGCACATCACAACTCGCCTCGTATGCCTGACCGCCATAAATGAAAACTTCCGAGAACGGGCAGCCGGTGTTCCATGTTACAAACTCGCACATCTGCCTAGCGACATCTACATTCGCCGCATCGCGGCTGCTCCGAACGCGGCGACAGTCTGGAGAGAAATGGCCGATTGTGCGGCTGTGCGCACGCGCGGAGTCGATATTGGCCAGAGGGAAAACAAAGCAAAAATAGATGCAGGATGGTTTGATGATGATTGCAGGCAAGCACTGTTTGAAAAAAATGAAGCAAGGAAGAAATGCCTAGAAAGGGAAACGCGTCAAAATTACGAAACTTATAAAGAAAAGAGAAAAACTGCAACAAACATCTGTCGAGAGAAAAAGTGAATGATACTCAAGAGAATACTCCAAGACATGGAATATCAAAGAAGAAACAATGATCCCAGAAAATTTTATAAGACTCTTCGAAATCTAACGAAATCCTATCAACCCAGATTAAACTCCTGTAAGGATAGTGAAGGACAAATGCTGATCGAAAAGGAGGACATTATGGAAAGATGGAAAGACTACTTCACAACACTTTTAAATCAGACTTATAGTAATGATCATGAGGAAACGGAAGAAGTATTGTACCACACTGTTGAGGAATTTATTGATGAGCCTACTCTGCCTGAAGTAAGAAGAGCATTAAGAACGCTGAAAAACAATAAAGCACCTGGAACCGACAGGATAACAGCCGAGCTGATAAAGAGTGGTGGCCCAACACTGGAAGCAAATATCCACAAGATAATTCTCAATATTTGGGAAAAAGAAATTTTACCTGAGGAATGGAAGATGGGTATAATCGTGCCTATTCTGAAAAAGGGAGACAAAACAATGTGCGATAACTACAGAGGGATCACAATTCTAAACGCAGCTTATAAAGTTTTCTCATCTGTACTGTATAGCAGGTTAATGATCTATGGTGAGGAAATCCTGGGAGAATACCAATGCGGCTTCCAACCAAATAGATCCACCATAGATCACATCCATCTCATGAGGCAAACTATGGAGAAAGCGCACGAATACAACTTGACACTCCACCACCTGTTTATTGATTTTAAACAAGCTTTCGACAGCGTGAATAGGGATAAGATGCTGCAAAGCTTAAAAATACTGGGAATTCCCTTAAAACTAGTACGGCTAATAAAGACCACACTGACGGATACTCAAGCAGTTGTCACTGTGCAAAATGAGCAAACTGAAAGCTTCAAAATCGAATCAAGTATGAGACAAGGGGATGCGCTATCCACTATGGTATTTAACCTTGTGTTGGAATCCATAGCTCGTGAAACAAACATAAGAGGATGGATAGATAACAGTACAACGCAGATGTGCGCTTATGCTGACGACATAGTAATTACAAGCAGATCCAAACACAGGATGATCGACCATGGTGGCACTATGAAAATAAAAGCAGAAAACGCTGGGCTGCAAATAAACCAGTCAAAAACTAAGTATATGGTCAGCACACGCGATCAGGTACCGCTGCAGAATATAGACATAGGACAGCATGCATATGAAGGGGTGGACAAGTTCACGTATCTCGGATCCAGCCTAAATACCCAAAATAAGACAGCAGAGGAGATAAAAATCCGCCTTATCTCCGGGAATAAATGCTGGCATGCCTGCAAGCGACTGGTGGGGTCGAAAATTATAGGCCGAAGAAGTAAACTTCTAATATATAAAACAATTGAAAGGCCAGTGGTCACTTATGGTTATGAGACTTGGTGCTTAACTCAAAACGAGGAAAACAAATTAGCTGTCTTCGAGCGCAAAATCTTTGGACCAACGTTGGAAAATGGGAACTACAGAATAAAAATGAACCACGAGTTGGAAGAGCTGAAGCCCATATTCCATTGGCAGATTGCGTCTGGCCCGATCGTCTGCCACGACTGTCAAACTCTATTCTCTACGGTTTTCAAGGATCGTGAGCGATCGGGTCGAAAGTGGAAAATTTTCTATTATCCGTCGTGCGATCCTTTCATTATCAAGCGAAGATTGCCGAAAGCGTACGAAAATAGCCGAATATGCGCCTGAGTCATGCAAACGGTCGTTCATTTCATTCTACTGGTCGATTTCAACTGAACAACTACAAGATGGCGAAAACTTAAAAAATATATATGGAGTATCACCGAGGACACAGTCCTCGTGGAATAAATACACGCCAAAGATATAGTGTGGAACGTAAAAAAATCCGCCATATTCAATGGCGATCACGCTGTTCTTCAGTTAGCCAACTTTTGACCCAGTGTTTTCGTTTACGGCGAGTCCTGACCGCCTGAGCCAGTTGAAATATAGCCATACTTGCTACAATAAATTAGTCTTTGGATTATTCGAATTACTCAATTGGTTTGGAGATTCAAGCTCGCCCAGTTATTCATGATGTAAATTAACAATAAGTATACAAACTTTCTATAAATGTCAAACGGCCGCATAAATTTTAACAGATCTGATGGTCGCTAGCTTTGACAGCTGACAGCTCAGTTTTGTTGACGTAAAATTGCGCGGGAATGCGTACAGTGTAGCCACCAATCTAAGAAATATCTAGTTTTCACTCAACCTATATTTTTAATAATAGCAACACTAGTATTATTTTCCAATCAAATCAAGGACCAACGAGATTGAATCGTTGCGTGTAACTGCAAATAGCTAGCGACAACGGTTGGCGTCGATCGTTGGATCGGGTTGGGTCTGTGCGTCTGCCAATGAAATATGGCCTTGATTGAACAGCAAACAATCATAAGATACTGTAAGTCCTAAAGACTACGATGGGCGGGACACGTGGAGAGAATGCCTAAAGTTAGAGCGCCAAGGATCATGACGAAGTGGCTACCCCAACGGAAGAGACCCAGATGCCGTCCAAAAAGGAGATGGGCTGACGCCGTAGAAGTGGACTGGCTAAACTGGCTTCATATAGGAAGACCCGGTAACTGGAGAAGTGTAGCGAGAGACCGGAGTGAGTGGAGAGCGGTTGTGGAGGAGGCCAAATCCCACCCCGGGATCTAGCGCCGTGGAAGAAGAAGAAGAAGAAGATATAAAAAAATGCATTATTTTCAAAATAACGGTATTACGTATAAACGGTACCTATATATTAAGTATACCTTGATGATTTCACTTAAAAAATGATTTTTTTTTAAATATTTAATATTAATTATATATAAGTAGGTAAATGTATTTCGTTTAAAATTTAATTAATAAATAGATTCCACAAAAAATAATGTTTCTTTTTTCTTCTGGCTGTTCTGTTTTGTCATGTTCTGTTTTGTCGTGTTCTGTATTGTCGTGTTCTGTTTTGTCTTGTTCTATTTTGTCCGGTCCACATGCGGCCCTTTAAGCTTTTATGTGCGGCCCGAAACACATTTATTATCAGGAACATGATTTTCAATTTTGAAATAAACGCTTGATACATATTACTTTTGTTTATAATTTTTAAAATCTTAAAAATGTTTTGTAAAAAAGGGGGTTTCATGATTTTTTTTGTCACACCAGTAGTGATGCGGCTCGCGTTACTTTACAAATATATGTATTTGGCCCGAAGAAAAAAAAAGGTTTAGTATCATTGCTCTATACTACAATTTCACTTTGAAAATATGGGAATACTGATATTAGTCTATGATTGTATATTTGTCTATGATATTATTATTAGTCTATGGTATGGTGCTGTCAGTTTAATGATGGTTTAATGTTTTAGTAGTGACATAATATTTCATTGATTTAAACTTGGTTGCACTAAAGTAAATCAACTGTAATTTGGAATTGTCAGCTTCATAGTTGTTATAAGGTCTGTAAATACTTTATTTGCTTGTAGACATACCTATTTTAAAATGGCTACAACATGCAATCTTTAAGGTTAAGCCGACCAAGGATAGAAAAATACAACTGAGGGTAGTTATCCAACAATTAACATAGCCAGTGACATTGATGCAGTGGTCTAATATTGTGTAACTTTCGGTTTGAAGGGTGATGATTTTTTTTTATTAACTGCTAACCTATGTTGTGTCAGTTTAATCTTCTGTCAAAAAAATGACAAGTTAGGCCTAGCACATACGATAGTGGAGATAGTCTTTAGTGAGACTTGTCGTTTCTTAAAAAAATCGAGGCAAAACAATTTTGACTAGCACATAGCTCGCACTAAGTCATATCAATCTTTATACTATGACACATTTCTTCATTTCTTATTAAGAAAAGTATTACATAAATACGTAAATGAAGACGACATGATTATCGATATAGCGAAAGTCTAATAAATGGAGAATTTTATACACTTTATAGTAACTTACGAGATTATCCACGAACATTTTTCGGGTAGTTTGAAATGTGTGTATCCAACTTTGATAATTTGTTAAAATTGATTGGGCCTTACATTACTTATGAAGATACGATTCTATATATTCTTTTACCCGTTTATTGTAAAGAACCGGCCGCTTTTCCACCTCTTCGATTATTTTTTCTGTTTGTTCTTCTTCCGTAAACATGGTTCAGCAAATAGAGCAAAACACAAGATAAGTCTTTTCCCTGAGGATGTAAAGATGATTCTGGCAGTAAGAAGGCGGGACGCTAGACTCTTTTGTCATATTCTGAGAGCCGGCATACATTTCAAAATGAAGCAGACAGCAGTCAGTCAGACTTGTCTACGAGCAGTTTGCATGGCCGCTAGACCATTTTGTCTAAGAGATGTCTCATTATCAGTGTGCTCATCTACATTTTCTTCTCATGGTCCGAACTGGACACGTAAACTGTAACTACAGTCTTGACTATAGTTTGCGCTAGACTTTACTGTCAGTATTGACATAGATAGACTGTAATTTAAAAAATGTATTTCACAGTGGTAATCAAATAACCAGATCTTTTGAATTATCGTTTATTATTTCTATTAACAATGAACTGTTCTTTATAATATTAATAACAATTTAACATGCAGTCTTCTAATTCAAAATAATAATTCTCTCATGATTCTTAATAAATAGTCTTGTTATTAACAGTCTAACAAATATAATATTTCTGTCTTAAAGGTACCTAATGTTTACCTTGTTGCCGCGGAGCATTTAATGACTATTTAATTACCGCATTTAAATAACATGCTAATTATGTCGAATGGCCAAATAATGAGGGCACAACAGGTGTGCCGTCCGCGTGGAAAGGATTAAAAATTTATAATAAGACATTATAATGAAATAAAACAAATAAAATTATTATGTTGATGCAACCTAACGCTGAGATGCACAGAATGTCATGTTTGTTGGCCGATTAACACTAGTGCACTAAAAACCATTGAAACTATTGACGGAAGGTAATTTTGAGATGCTGCCTTTCTTTTAATTAAATAGTTTTTAATGTCGTTTACTTATTTCCGACGGAGAAAAAATATTTTAAATATTGATTATATTATGCAAATACATTTATATTTGTTGACATGTACTTTTATAATTTATTGCCTTGTTAATAAAGATATAATACTATACATATATACATATAATGACACTGTATGTATACTTTATTACCTTGCATACTTTTGCAATTAAAACACTGATAAAGTAACCATTAAATTGTTTAAAGTTTTATATCAGGAAATCAAAATTTAAAAAATGGCAATTATTCTCTCATCTCAATTAATCTCATTTTTTTTCGTAGTGGTCATTGTATTTTGATCGATGCGTGTAATAACGACAGTTATTTCGATTCAATGTACCTATGACATTCTATGCATTTTGCATTGACATATTATTTTTTTTTCATTTATCATTTTTATGGACACTGACAGTCAGTTCGATCCAAGAAAATATAATACATAATAATGTAATATATTTGCTAATTTATCTAGATAAACACAGTATTTAGGGCTCGTTATAGTATACGTATTTACATAAGGCATTTTTTTATACATGGGCTAAGTAATTTGTACAATAAAAACCAAACATGATTTTCACCATAACCATTTCCAATAAATGAATTGTTAGGAATTTAGGGTAGAACATCACATATTATGAGAATTTTGATAATATTACAGTTTCCTATTTTTTTTACATACTGTATTCTTCTGGTTATAATACTTCTTCTCTATCAGTTCGAGGGCATTTGTCTGTCCACTTTTCGAAGGCCTAAATTACTGTCAGTGATATTTCTTGCTACGGCGTCCATATCTTCATGCCAGAGAAAAGAATCGAAAAGTAACAATAGCGGACCATTCATTTCGTGTTTGAATTCTTCACATATTTGATTTGAAGATCTACTAGTAGTCATTCATCCCTCATTTTTTATGTCACTCGATCTCATTGATTTACCAATGGTAACCAGCATGTGAAAAATTAAAGGACCAAACAACTCTGTTTATAAACATCTGGGTATGCTTTTACAACATTAGTTCTTTCATAAACAGACGAATGTGGTTGATAAATGAACTATACCTGCATTGCTATTATGGTTTCAAATTCGCCTTCATGTTTTTATTGTGTTTTTGTCCTATTCTGCTAACGTGTCTGCATATTGTATTGTGTAATGAATATTGTAGTAGAAAAATGAATTTTAATTACATTGCAATCAGTGTGATTATTATAGACAAGTTTTTATGAAAGAAACTATTACGTTTTTGATGTTTCAGAATTAGAAGCCTTTGTGGTCTTTGTGTTTTTTCGTTTCTTCTTCTTCTTGTTACTCTTTTCAATGGGTTCATTAGAATCGTTTGAATCTGAGTTATCTGAAAAAGCGTTGTGCCGAGTAAGTTGTTTTGATTTAGATTTTCTGGTCTGTACGGCTGTTGCGACTAATCCCCCTTTTCGAAACTTATTTCTGGTCGTTTTGTTGTTCTGGTCTTTCTCGGTGTTGGCGCCAGCAAATTGTTGTTCGTTTCCTATTGTATCCAAAATGTTGTATCCGACGTTGATGGGCTCTGACGTCGGTTTTAATCTGAAATTTATATTTATGTTATACCTGGCGAGTGGAAAACTTTGTAGTATCATAAAAACACTGCATTCAATAAAATTGCTCTTTACCTGGTTTTCTTTTTCCAAGTTCTTGATACTGTCGATTGGTAGTCCCGATGAAGGTATTCGTTGACGACATCTGACAACTTGATTTTCATTTTTGTTTTTGGTTTTGTCTTTTTCGGTTTTACTTCATCCTTGCGAATCTCTTTGTTTGGATAACAATTTTGTATTGCTTCCAATTTTTTAGTACAGGATCTGTTGGAAATATAGATCAAATTTATTGTAGAAAATTATTACCATCGACTAACACTACTCGATTTAATTTGGATTTAAATTCAAATTTATCATAAGGTTTATAATATCCCATTTGAATTGAATTTGAATGCCTCGCTGATTTTTTACTTGTTAACGGATGTCTTTTCACGATCTTTTAATTTGTCAATTTGGTATATAAACAGTAAGTAACTAATGTATGTTTCATCCAGTAAAAATGGCAGTGTCGAAGGGTGGAGGTACACTGTTAGGATCCGACATAAATAGTGCATACTAAACTTTGTCAGTCAAACTTTTTTGTTTTTATTGAACTGTCTATAGATATAGATAATATTTATTAGTTAGTTCCAAGCCGTAGTAGATAATAGTAAAAAATAATCGTTTATCTATAAAATATCTAATATTATGCCATTAAACCATACATAATTTTAGATATTTTCAGGGTTCAAAATGACCGGAGCACACCGGAGCGCCGTTCCGTTTCATACAATCCCCAAAATTATCGCTCAGTCTCGTGAAATATTTAATTTGACTGTTTTTTTGAAGATACGCCATAATATAACAAAACTTAACACACTTATTTTTATAAAATACACATACAATTAAATAGATAACTATGTTAATATGTAAAATTATCGAGTGGTCCGGTTCGTAAGATTTTATATTTCGAGCGCTGGATATTTTGTAGTTAAAAGAATATTTTTTACGGTTTAAGGTTTGGTTTAGGTAGGGTTTAATGAATGTTTAGAAACTAACCAAAAGCACCTGTAATATGTATTCTTAATTCAACGAAAACAAATGAGTATGACTAAAAAAGTGTGCACTATTTTTATCGGTTTGCCCATAACATACCTAAACCATTGTAGTTTCGTTTAAGCAGGGTTTAATTGAATTTTAAAAACTAACCAGCACCATCTGCAAATTGTATTCTAAGTTCAATGAAAACAAATAAATATGACTGACGTTTAGTGTGCGCTATTTATGTCGAATCTTAACAGCCTACGTCCATCCCTCGCCCTTTCCCAATGGATTGGGTTAATGGCTAACAACTATTGCTTCAAAAAAAATTTGATATAACCTCCACTGTGCTTACGATACCTAATTAACTTTTCTTTTACGGCTATACTTCAGCTGAGGCATGGTCTAAAATACACTAAAAAGATTGTGACTATGCGACGCGCAGATTGTGCAAACCACGCGTGCAGAACAAAACATATTTAGTCATAAAAATTCAACATGTATCCATTTAATGTTATGTTTATTGTTATATTAGTAATAATAATAATATATTCATTGACATGTTTTCTTTTTCGAGTAAATGCCTAACGTTTTTTTAGTCATTCTTACACGATGTAAGAATATATTCCTCCGACGCCATCACAAAACAAATTGACGTGCTCACAGCTCGACTATCGCTCTCAGATTGGCAACAAGTCCGAAATTTCGTCCCACCTATTGTTGAAAATTATTTGCCGTTTCACTGAAGTTATGCTCTTAAAGTTAGTTTAGTTTGAGTCAATTCTATATTTGCCATAGGTGAATGTCATAGAAGATGTGGTAAGGGGACACCCGCATTGCTAAACACAATTGAAAAAGAATAGTACAAGACGGGTCAATTAGAGATTATTGTAGGTATTTTTAGCATTTATAGTTGGTACATTTAGTTATTTTTATGAAAATAATAATATATGGTTATACAGTCGATACCTTTCTTTATTCCTGCCACATTGATTTGTTTAAGTCAGTACCTACTCATATAAAATTCTTAAGTGTCAATTACATTGAGCTTCTTTACAAGCTGTTTGTTGGCGAATTTATAATCTGCCTGTAAAGTCGCCCAGTGTAATCATCGAACAAGCTAACAAGCAGGTTGTAAACACTCTTTCGAGAAAAGTTGAAAGCCGGTCAACTTTACACGCTACACGCCGGCGTGTTGGCCTACTACGCCTGCGCAGTAGAGCGCAGTAGCAACCTCCCGGTAACAAAACGAACTACGTTCTGTCAACATAGTCACTGGCTTGTGGCTTCTCAGCGAATGGAAAGTTTTGTGTGTAATCATCAAATCGCAGTAGCTGAATCGCCCGCTTTTAAATTCGCCAACAAACAGCTCGTAAAGAAGCTCAATGTAATTGAAGCTTTATTAAACAGTAAACAAAAATCAAACAAAAAAAAATAATTCTACAAAAACAATTGAATTTAAAAGTGAAACAAATGATTAACATAAATAAATAGTGCTGCCAACCAAAATAATTGTTGTTTTCAAACTAAATTTAAAAATGGAATAAATTTTAATGTTTCATGCATACTTGATCAATGATTCACTATCTGTATAGCTTCCCATTGCTAGATTTGAAATTCCCCATGACAATGGAAGATATGAATTTGGTTGATCTTGTACCCCAGTCCAAATATTCTTTCTAAGTGATGCCAATTTTACTTGCAGTTCTGATGGTTGCGACCGCCGCAGTGTTTTTTGATCCGATATACTCCTGGAAGTCGAGATAAAGGTAAATGTTTGAAATAAGGTGCCAATGACTTTTTTGTGTTTATTGATTTATTCTTTTCTTTCTTTCGATTATGTCCGATCCTAATAGGATCATATGGACCTCCACAGAGTGGAGGTTTGTATTGACAGATTTTGTTTTTAAGAGAAATTGATGTCAGCCACTTGCTCAACCTATTAGGTCCATACTCTGACTCATGCATACAGGATTCGAACCTGGGACCCACGATACAATAGGCCAACGCTTAAGCCACGCGGCCATCGTGGGTGTAGATTTATTAACATGCTTTATATAGTTAAAAGAAGATAAATTGTAACAGCGAGTGAGTCAGTGTGGATTATTGAAGCGAAACTTTGTTTACACAAAAAGTAAATCTTGAAATAATAATTTAAGGCGGTTAGTTTGCAGGATCGATCTATAGACCTTTCGATTAGCAGGTGTGCATGTGGGTGATTGCTCTATGTCGGTCATTGACGATCGTGACTGATGATTATTCTCATTTGATTTTCCTCCAAACTTAATTTTAATAACATGTCATGTAATAATTTTGATCTATCGTAACATTAATTTTCATAAAATAACAGCATAATAAATTATACATTTTATTGCATCAGTGTTTTATTGATGCCCTCCGAAACCTTCAGTTGCATCGATGTTCTATGCACTTTTTTCAATATAGAATAAAATTATTATTGTAGATGCAAACCATAAATTATGATTTTATCTTCACATATTAGTTTGTTTTTATATTAACAGATGGCAATATAAAATTGTTATTATATTTGTTTGAAAATTTTATAGATGGCAGTATACATTATAATTTAAAAAAAATACTTTTTGAATAAAAATACCAATTAAATTAAAATATATTTAATTTACTATGGCTGGTACTATTACGCGATTGCAGAACCACAAGGTTCTAAGTGTTTATTTTTAGCGAAACAAAAGTAAAAATGAGGCAGTTTAGAATACTTACCATCATACATTGTCCGGTGTTTGAATTTAGAACTAAGCTCATCACGGTATAAAAAATATTGAATGATATGTCAAATGTTAGCATGTGGCACCCTAACTCAGCGGACTACTTATACTGGTGGATCTATACTACATTGTTACATTTGTTTTGTCAAAAAATAATACTTAGAACCTTGTAATATTGGGTTCGTGATTAATCTATATGTTTGACAATGAGTAAAACAAAAAAATTCACTTCTGTCGCATGTATTCGACATACACATTTCAATTTGTTATATTTTTAAAATCAGAAATAACAGAATTCCAATAAAAAAACACCGATACTACGATATATACAGTGTGTGGTTCCAGGCGTAATAAATAATAACCGAGACAGACTTTTGTGTAATAGAATCTAGTTAGGTCAACTTACTTTGGTGGGGGGAAACATCTGAACTGGTGCCAGGCGGGAGATTTCATTTTCGCATTGTGTGTCATATCATTATATGCACTTCGGGCCCTTATGGGACTTGGGATATATTTCTCCTTATCTGACTGTTCCGGTGAATCAGAGGGCTGGAATCGGAAACAATAATGATTAAATGATACTTGTCGGCTTTTGATTGGATGATTGCCAATCTTTGGCATTGGTGTTGATATATTCCACCTACGTGAGAATGAGTTTAGGTGGACGTTGTTTTATAAATTCTTAAAATAGGGTCTGCTTAACTCATCCGGTGTACTTCCTTGTACCTATCTAATTTATCTACTGATCTATCTCTTTTTTATGTAATACTGTTTTATATATCTTTGTTTCTAAATGTCATGTTGTGAACGTTTTAAACTTATAATTTGTAATGTCCACACTATGTTAAAAAATAAATAAATTGAATTGAATTGAATTGAAATCTTTGTAGAGGAGAAGAAGAATGATATAATAAGATTTTTGTGCATTGTACAAATTACATATGGTGGACATTCAAGGACGTATCCATGAACTACTAGGGCTTTAATTACATTTTACATAGATTTCTACATAGACTGTCGCGGATCAATCGTTAACCTTAAATAGCAATTCTTTTCTTTTTCTTTCGACCATGTCCGATCCTAATAGGATCATATGGGCCTCCACAGAGTGCAGGTTTGTATTAACAGATTTTGTTTTTACGAGAAATGGATGTCAGCCACTTGCTCAACCTATTAGGTCCACACTCTGACTCATACACAAATTGAAAAACAACATGTGTACTTGCCAGACCCAGGATTCGAACCTGGGACCCTCGACTCTATAGGCCGGCGTTTAAGCCACGCGGCCATCGTGGGTGTAAAGCGTGTAAAGGTGTAGCAATTACACACAACAATTCAGATATCAATTGAATCGTGTCGACGCTTGTTGTGATTGAACTACGCGACGATATATCGTTGTTTTTGATATTGGTCAGGAATGCTAACAACGGTCGTTTTGCTTAAGCTATTTTGGGAACATACTACTGCACCAATGGTATGAAACATTTTTTCATCTATTTAGTTTTATTGTTGTGTAATATAACCCGATTGATATAATGTGTTTTGTGACTGGGTAGGTTTAGAAATGATAACAGGACTTATAGATTTAAAATGACATTAATCAGTGGAAATAATTTAGCAATAACATGTCTATTTCTTTATTCATTAGAGCCACAATTCTGTAGCAACACAATTTTTATTGTGTGAGATGTGGTATAGTGACATTGATATAATAAATTAGTTCAACCAATGCCATTGACAGCTTTAGATCTTTACTTGTGCTGGAGTAACTTTTAACTCAGGAGGCATCCTTTTTCTGTGGTTTGATTTAGTTTTTGCCGACGAGCGGAACGGTTTACGGACTCTTCTCACTGGGCTTGATTCATCAGCCGATTCTATATCCGTGGATATTTCACCCATGTCGCTTCCAGGATCAGTTGTCAAGTCGATAGTAGTTCTGTAAATCTGAAAGATATTAATAACATTTAGGTTGTAGGTCTATATAGATTAGAATAGAAATTGAATAATGCGTCACACATGCAAAACAACGTATATTGTTGTAAGGGATCATAATATATAGGTGGTTTCAAATCATGAAGCATATCGCGAGTGGAGAACTACATGGTTCTAAGTGTTTGTCCTTGGAGAAACAAAAGTAACAATGAGGCAGCTTAGAATACTACTTCATCATTGGGTTTGTTTTTTCAAGGACGAACACTTAGAACCTTGTAGTATTAGGGTCGCGATATGTCGCATTAGTGATACCAATTGAAGTAGGTATATGACTTAGCTATTTTGTGATTTTTTCTGATGTTGCATAGGGGGTGGGGTATACGTGTCGATGACTACTCACCGGAAGTGTTTCCCTGGGCACCGGCAATGTCGTTTTGAGTTTCTCTAATTTTGGACGAGTTTTCTTGGGTATCTAGTAATAGAAGATAATATTTATTAAGTATTAGTTATTTCCAAATTAATTTAGTATAATAATAGTCTTATTCTGGATCCAACTCAAGGATTCACCTGTATTTCTATGTAAGTCTAAAGTTTCTAAAGTGTCATCGACTTAACGTCATGGAGCATGATGAGATTAATAAATACGAAAATACTTTGTTTTTAAAACCATTATAATGGATAATTAATAATAAGAATATAGCTTACGCGTTTGCCTTTGAGATGAGAATTCATTTGTACAGGTGATGGTGGTGGCGCGGGAAAATGGCCAGTTCCATTTTGATTGTCCCCTTTTCTCCTTGATTCCGCTTCAGAGCTACTGCTAGAGGTGTCTCCTTCATCGCTAAAAAGAAAACATTATAATATGTATTCTTGTTGATTTCATTGATTGCAGTCCTTTATAGGGCATGTACATGTGCATGGATTTACTGGAACCAAGAGTATGTAAATTAAACTATTACGATAATAACTGTCTATATGCAAAAGTGCTAACTGTCTCGCCAATCTCATTTTTCAAGTGCAAATCGTATGGTGCTATTTGATAGGTTGTAAAAATTTGTAAATGTCAAAATGCTCTGTGTGGTGTAGTTCGTATTTTTTCCGGCAGATTCACCACTATCGTTCTACTGCGCAGGCGCATAATATATCGCACAAGTTCCAACCTTTTTGATCCATACATGCAATCATGGTAATACGTGTTTACACGTGCATTTCCTTGTTACGGCTGCGATAATACGTAGGTACTGTCTGCAGTAAATCCATGCACGTGTAAACGGGTATTACACTCGTCAAGGCAAATAATAAAAGAATATTGTCAAAATTTAACTGAGGAAGTTTCACTGAAAATAAAAAATAAACAGACGAGTTTTGAGACTTCAAACGTCTAATGACTCTAATGAACAAAAGAAATAATAAAGATTTTCATGTTAAATGAAATTTCTAAAGTTTGCGTTAAAATATTGAAGAAATAAAAGCAGTTATCATATGTTTTATTAATATTAAACTATTTCGTTATTGAAGATGCACTTAGAAATAAGATTGCTAATAAATAAATTATTGCAATTTGCCTGGACTTATCATCACGTTCTATGCTGTCACAGTAAGCTGCCGCTACGGGAAAAAAATGTGTAATGCTGTTTTTCTAGCTATTTAAAATGTTATCAGACTGATGCTCCCATCGCTTAGCACATTTTGGATCTTTAAACGAACATTATCAGTTAGTAAAATTTGCTGAAATCGCCAGAACAACAGTGAGGTCACGCGTATTGCACTACATCATGAACCGCACTAGTCAGTGAACATTTTTTTCTATTATCTGCAGGCCTACACATTTTCGACTCGCGTCATTCTTTGTTTTTAGTGTTTTCTCTGTAGACTTTCTATTAAATTATTGTCTATGTCTAGTGTTTATGTCTATTATCTACGGTCGCCTGCTTGGCTTCTGTTCAAAATATTATCTATGGATGCAATATCGCAAGTTATTTTAATGTACGCACATGTAGACACTGTTTAAATTAATTGAAATTAGCATGAATAATGAATGATAATTTAGAATTGGCATTCTCTATCATTGAATTTATTGAGAAAATGATCATTCAAAAAATTCTGCGGAATGACGAAACCATGGACTAAATTTGTCGCCGTGACAGCACATAACGTGATGATAATGTATTTCAAGCATTTAGAAGCAAGAATTTTGTCAGGTCCATCAGACACGTGACGTCTAGCTCAGAGGCAGTACCTTAACTCTGTGCTGTATTCATATGTTTAATCGTAGTTATAATATCGTCTCTGTTCTGGCAGAACACACTAACTGGAGAATACTAGTTTTGAGTAATTTGACTTTGAAGTTGTTAAAATGTTTGAAATGGTCTATCATGTGAGTTTATTAAGTAACCGTAAAAAGGATGAACTTAAAATAAAGACTGTTTATTTATTAAGAAGGTTTCCAGACGGTAAAGTTTGAAATAATTTGGTATAACGTCATTTTTTCGAATTAGTGTCTTCTGCCAGAATAGTGACGATATTAAAATTATACAAACATAACTGAAATACTGTACCTATTCTAGCACTCTAAGAAAAAAACATTCCATTGAATGTTTGTTGTAATCATCGCATCATCGGGAGATTTCGGATCATTTCCCAACTAATGAATAGTCGTAACTAAACTGTATACAATATATGAAAAATATTAATTTAATGAATGCTTACCTAGAATAGTCTGATAGGTTAATATTTGTCGGTTCATCTGCACTGGACCCTTCTTTCAATAGCCTGTTGATAATTTTATTTCTCAACCTTTCCTTGTTTGGGTTTTCATCGCAGAAGTCTAAAAGTGTTTCACAGAATGCTCTCCCTAGGACCTCGAAATCTTGAGCTGAGAAGTGTGTCGCCACTCTACCGCCGAGTTCAGAGCCACCGAATGAAGCTTCCATAGTGTAGCTGTTTGCGACACCCATCATCCAGATTACCACACGACCTGTACCCTCTTTACTGCGCTGTATTCGGAACTTGCAGCTCTCGAATGAAAACTATCGAAAGAAACAGATTAGGTAATTTATGTGCTTTAGAAGCATTTCGATATAATTTTCGATTCTTTCAAATCAGTCAGGTAAACTCTAAAACTGGCATTTGTTATGAATGAATAGTACCTATTGTTTAATTAATACTACATGGATTGATCATTTCTATACGAAACATGTTTGACTTGTACCAGAACTAAAGTATTCACCTTTTAATATATTTGTAGTTTAAAACTGCCTGTGAAAGGACAGACAGCGTCAATTATTGTACATATATATTGAAATATATTGAACCATCATTATATAGAATACATATTTTAATAAAGATGTAGATATGTCATACTTATATAATAACGAAATGTCAAATGACCGCCAAAGATTGTAAACAAGATCCACATTTATGGCTACCAACTTAACCACACTGAAAACATTAAGGAATCGAAAAAAAATGTATTTGTGAAAATATAACATTGTGGTAATTCTTTGTTCTCTTGACGCATCTGTTTATAATGTGGGTACCGAGTTTGAATCCTGGGTTTAGCAAAGTCACATGTTGTTTTTTAATGTGTCCATCCATTTCTCGTAAAAAACAAACATCTGTTAATACATCCTCCTCTCTGTGGAGGTCCATACTATCTTCTTAGGATCGGACATAATTAATATTGTAGCTGTTATCAGATTCCTGTGTCAATGTCAATTGACACAGGAATTTATTAAATATTCATTTTCACGTAGAATCAGTCAATATCCAATTCTCGCTAACTTAAGAAATAACGGACCTTAATAAATATAATATGATTTCGTAATATTTATTTCAACGATAGTCAGCGAGGTGTCCAATTGATGCACACTCAATGAGATAGCGGATCCGCAATTTATTGCATAATCATTTCAACATATTATTCATTAATGAACCGGTCAATAAATAGTGGATCATAATTGATTAGACATGTCACTCGCAAACGCATCGCACCGAATTGTCATTATATACTATTGTATCGATTGTACACTTGTAATTATTATTGAAACAGTAAATAAACTCTCGCCTCTTCTATCATTACGAACGACTACTGCCGTCTCTCATCTGAAACACCGATCCACCGCCGAAGTGGAATACAGTGGAACCCCGATCTACCGTTCTCGCAAAAATCGTTTTCCCACACGGATCGTTCATTTTTGAAAGTCCTGCCAAACACCCATAAGAACAATTTTAAATAATCCCGCATTAACCGTTTCCCGATTTATCGTTTTCCTTGATCTATCGTCTAAAAATTATGGTCCCGTCACAAATATTATCCCGATTAACCGTTTATGTTGAATATCTTTCATTTCGCTTTCGTAGAATTGTTTATGATACATACAGACCTTTCAGTCGCGTCGCTTTGATTGCACAGGCCGGTCGGCGGTCAGGCTTGCCTCGCATATTGTATCACGAATTATTATAAGTCGCAACTAAAATGCCCTCCATGAAGAAAACTAGAACTCTAGCTGAGAAACCGAAAATAATTCAAGACGTTGAAAAAAATCCTGGAGAAAAACGAGTTTTTTAAAAAAATATTTTTATATATTCGCATTTATCGTTTTTTTAGGGTCCCTTGAAAACCGTAGAATCGGGGTTTCACTGTACTACAATATTAATAACAATTCTTTGTTTACCGAGTATGCTTAACTTCCGAGTAAGAGGTGGAATCTTGAGTACTCACTTTATCAGCACAGTTCTTGTGCAGCATCAGTGGGAATACTTGTTCGTGTAGTCTTTTGTCCACTCCACGTCTATTTTCACAACCGTAGATAAAAACATTGTGTTTTCGGGAATGTGCGTGTAAATCGCAGTACATCACCACCCCACATTCTTCTATTAATCTAAAATATAAGTATTTGTTGACAATCAGTTTTCCTTGCATAGAAAATGTTTTGGTTTTGTAACAAAAGTGATAAACAATATGGTCAACCTACCTTCTTATCATTAATTTAGTATGCCAAACGGATGGATACGTTTCTCTGATTACAGTTCTGTATTGCCGATTCAAATCTCTCCCAGTTAATGAGCATCTATTGTTTCCTACAATAACCTAGAAGATACGAATATGTTACTGCTATTGCGTATCAAAATAGTTTTTTTTTTTAATTGTTTAATATGCAATGACGTGTCTTACCCCATCCGGATTTAGCATCGGAACCAATTTGAATATAAATTTTTCCCTCAGTTCCCTCGCTTGATTGGAGTCACCAGTTAGGAAGTCCATGAAACCTTTCATCATCCACGATGATGGAGTTTCTCCTGGATGAACTCTAGCTGTGATTACTATAGCTTTCTTTTTCTGAAAATCATAAATTTGTGTTACCGTCCATGTTATTTTACAATAATCAGCGTTCGAAATGGAAAATTTTACAAACCGCGCATTTATTTTCTGAAAATATTAACATTGTTATCTAATTTTATGTGCGTTTCATAAAAATAAGTGTGTTAGATTTTTTGTTATAATATGGCCTGTCTAGCTCAATCGTTAAATTAATTTATTTTAAATTAAAAATAATTTTGCACGAGACGGAGCGATAATTTTGTAGATTTTACGAACCGGAACGGCTCTCTGGTCCATTTTGAGCCCTGACAATAGTGTTATCAGATTATCAATTGGCTCCTTGACCATTTTACAACGTTTTTCTTAGCTCATATTCTTATTTGTCCGGTGGTTGTTTGTCCGGTACAAATCTTGCAATTGATTTTTAACTAACTTCCCGGCTAGCTAGACATTTGAAACTTTTAGAATATATCAGAACACAATGCCAATGCACTTTTAGCCATCTTTAAGTAGAATTGATTTCATTTTCAGTTAATTCTGTTTTGTATGAAAAGCTAATTCGGAAGAAATCTGTAAAAAGTAAAACTATTATTGGTTGCTAAGTGGGTCCTAGCAACTAAATTATTAATATTAATATATACGTGCGATACTATGGAAATCAATATGACATTTCAGTATTATTTCTATCAAGTACAAATTTTTTTGATTGTTTAAGGGGGTACATGCTCAGCGTATGTCAAAATGGAGCTTTTATGCTATTTTCAAAGCATGATACTGGACATTCCTTAAACGTTGTAGATAATCTATTTACATAATTTTGAAGCCTTATTATCCTTTATATTTATTTTAAACATTTGATGACTGCATAAAGTATTTTTATTACATAAAATAGTATTCTTTTAAACCTCTCGCTCTAATGTTTTAGAATATAGTCATATTTCAGTACGTCCATGTGAAGTGGTGTTAAGATTTTTTATATTTATTAATTTTTAAAAGCATTTATAAAACCATTAATAAAATTTATGTCGACATTATTATAGTGAAATATTTACAAAAAAAAATTATATTGATAATCTCTGTGATCCCAAATTTGACAAGAATTAAGCATTTTATTATTCAAAAAATGGGCAATTCAGGTAATTAGCGTTGAAAATTATCGATTTTCAATAACGTATATCTCGGAAACCATTGGGAATTCGACAAATATGTATAGAGACAATTTTATAGAAAATTTAATTAGCATTCATTTTCATTTGAAACATTTTTTTTCTACATGCACCGTTTCCGAGATATAAGCAAAAAACCAAAAAATGGGACATTTCGACCCCCCACCCAACTTTAGCTCACCTCCCAGGGGCGGGGACCTTTAGTATGTTTACCTACTAACTCCTAACAAAGTCCTGAGTAAAAAATTGTGACATATTCCATGCACTCTACAATATATTCATTGACTGGACTATAAATGGTATTTGAATCATATAAGTTTGGCAAGTTTTTAAAAAAAAACTCCGGGTTTGAAGTAATGATAACGTAAAGAAGTCGTCAAAAAATTGATTTAGGAATAATAATCATAGGAATGCCGCATTAAATTTCCATACCTTTGAATCACTCTCATTGGGTGGTGCAGTGACAGTCAAATAGTATACATTGTTTCCGGCGAGAGTTCTGCAAAGTAGTCTTAGTTTTGTGAACGTGGATTTAATCGGATGATTTTGAAGTTTGCACAGATAGTCTTGTAGATCGGAATAAGTGTATGGGTAACAATGTGCCAAGTAAACTACATCCCTGTCGTGAGGAAATTCCACATTGAATGACAGGGTGTAGCTTGGGAATTGTTCCTCTTCTTCACATCTGTAAATGAAACAATGCATGGAACGTATTTAATATACACTAAAACTACTACTAAATAATTTTCTTTGGTCAAGGAAATAGATTATACTTGGATCCATCTGTTGAATTTTTTATGAAATTATGGGAAGCATAATATTTTAAAGTGTTTTTAAATTTTACCAAGAGACGTCTCACTATTAATATTGATCACGTCCATTATAATTACCATTTTTCTTGCCAGATCTTTGAATAATATGCACCTAGTTTGTAAAATATGCATCTGGCATACCTATGGCATTAAATCTAGCGCTTTTCTACACCGCAAGCAGCTTGATATTTCTCACAAGAAAGTTAGATATATCAACAATTTGTTTGAAAGCAATATGCTGGTTTGTTGTACCTTATACTGTCTTACCAACAGATTCAATGTGACATAATATTATTATTTGGTTGTATGACTTAAGTGTTTATTAGTTGCGAAATAATTAATTGTCAATCAATAAATTTTGTTCAAATTTTTACTCATTGTTTTAAATTATAATAATATCTAGCGTGTTTTTCGTCCGTATAGTATACGGTCATCTCTTTCCGATAGAAAGCTCACGGCGAACTGTGCGACGGTGAAATGTTTGGATGAATGAACAATTTACATGTAACCATATTGATCAGAGTTTTTAAATAGTCATCCTTACATGGGATCGTTTTTGAAGTATGAGATGTTGTCAGCGCATCTCCTCCAACCTATGGAGTGAAGTTGGGCATCTTTGGTGGAATACATCAAGGGTCTCATCCCTTCATTGTATAGACTTTCTCCTTTGGATAAATTGACAATGGAAAACCTGAAAATATATTTTTTCATATTAAAATAAATAAGTAACAGGGTATTCCTGTCTACGTGCTGTGTGTCCAAAGACCGTAAGACCACAATAAGGTATACTGAGATTGATGAATTAATATTAAGGTTCGGTGGAATTACGTGGCAGAAGAGTGGTAGGCTTGAGCAGACCTTCATCCAGCAGTATATTAAAACAGACTGATGATGATACAAAGAAACAAAAAACTGCTTGCTTCATTTTAGTAATACATGTCGACAAAATGAGAAGACGGTTAAATAATGCTAACATTCATTTTTAAAATTGTGGTAAAACTGTTAAACGTTGGTACAAACATTTTACAACATCTTTGATTCATTTCAAAGTAAATTTTCTGTGAGGATAATGGTTAATGAAATAATATCCAAAAACCGTTTTTGGCTCCCATTTTCCCAAGATGGCAGCCACGGAAGATTCATATTCAGTGGAAAAAATTGAGTCAGAAGCAGTTAAAGCAGCAAAAAACCTTTGTTTCTTAGACATTACCAGACCCCACCTCTAGTGACCAGACTAGAGTCTGTCTTTTATAAGCTGGCGTGCCGGTTTCCCCCCCGCTTCACCATCCATTTCGTTCCCACCCATTGAAAACTTGAAAAGTTGAACGCGATGGCACAATGGTTTCCGTGTGACGTGTACGCCAGTTTATAGAATACAGATTCTATGTTATGTTTTTTCAATAAAAAAATCATACATTTCTTGAATAATATGTAGGTACGAGTATCTACTTCGGCGGTGGATAGGTGATGCAGATGAAAGACGGTCGTGGTTGTTCGTGATGATGAAGGAGCGAGAGTTTATTTACTGTTACTTAAGTACAGGAGTAGGTACACTCGGTACCTACAATATAATAAATACATTGACAATACGGTGCAATGTGTTTTTACCGGGAAGTTATAATCGAATGGCATTTTCAATCAATTGTGATCCAATATCAAAATAATATCGTGAAAAGAATATTTAGGAAATAACTATTATAATTGTGTCAGCTATTTTATATCGAGTTTGCGCTCATTAGATATGGCTGACTATGTGGTAAAATGGATATTGCGGAAATTATAATTGAGGACTTGGATGAAAAGGGGGGCAGATCCAATTTTTAGTCGTTACACTTTTTTTCATCTACGATTTAACCAAACAACATGCTATCGTTTGGTGTATATCAGAGTCAAGTCAAGAATTTTGGATCTGCCACCTACGTCCGTTTGGTGCAACAAGGGAGCAGATCCGGACTTTGCTCGACAATTTAAGACTCGTCATTTATTGCTTTATTATACATTATTAGTTATTTAAGTTTGATTAATAGTTTCTCAAATACAACATTATTAATATTATTGTGTTTTATTTTTGTTATAAATATAAGCATTATAGTAATTTTTTGACATTTTGGTGCAAAATGGGGGCAGATCCAAACTTTCAAAATTTGCCAAAATTCTAAAACATATTTTTTAAACTTAAAAACTGTATTATAACATGTAAAATTACGGTATTTTCATTAGAGTGTATTTTTTTTTAAACATTAGTATAAAGATTAATTTATTAACCAGTTTTTTTTGATTTACTCAACTTTTCAAAAATGTGATCTTCCCCCCTTTTCATGCAAGTTCTTCAATTGCAGTCAGCTATTTACTAAGTTTGCAATAATTGGATACTACGGGAAATGGATATTAAGGAATTCGTAATTGCGGTCAGTTATTTAATATCGCCGATCAATATGCTGACACGGTTTGAGATGTTTATCCCCATAAATATATATAAAAAAAACATTATAAATTCAAACCTGTATATCACGTGTTTTCTGGTGTTGGTAACTCTAAAATAAAACCACTGCATGTGCCGATTGGTGTAAAGGTCCGTTCTGAGACACAGTTCGTAGTAGGTGCTGGTTATCTTGACCGCCTTGGCGAGGTTCCCCGACTCGAAGCGAGACTCGAAGCGGAGCTCGTCGTCCCCCCGAAGGCCCCCGGCAGAGCCCAGGCTGCTGGAGCAGGCCGTCGTGAAGTAGCGACTGCCTCCAACACTCGACCGGCTGAACTGGTTCGAATAGGACAATCTTTGAGTTATTTTCTATCGCCGAAGCATGCTGTACCTACTGTTATAGCATTCTGACAGGGAACTCAGAAATAATGGGTACTGAAATACCTAACGGGTAAGGAGAAATAGGCAACCGATCTCGAGTAAGGAAGAATACGCGATAAATTTAAACACTTGTCAAGAATACGTCATACGTCGAATGCTGACAACTGCTCTCGGTTTATGCATTGACGCTCATTGAATATTGGTGTATTACACATACTATTCTGCACGTCTATAATGCGTGGCTTATTTTCGTAGGACACTCACACATTCAAAACCCTGCGTCAAAACTTACTATATTGGTATCTATAATTATAGCCTATCGGAATTCTATTTATTATCTGTTCTGTGCATTCTGAGTACCTCTTCGATATAATATAGGTATTCATTCTGAAGGTGTGTACCAAAAATGTTGAAGGAAAACCCTCTTCTATGGCAGAGATTTTCAACCGGGGTTACGCGGAACTCTGGATTCTGTCTGCATAATGTCAGGCCAATTGCTGTCTCGGTATATGTGTCTACTACTATACACGCATATTCTGTTACTAATTTAGCTAACTAATGGTTCTTAATATGACGTGCCAGACAGTTAGGAATTCCGCTAGATTATACAAAAAGTATCACGGGTCCCGCAACACGAAAAAAGAATCTATGGAGCCTTTATATTTCAATTATTTTGTTAAAAGGAAATAACGCACAACCGCTTTTTTTGTTCATCATTTAGAAAATATCAGAAACATACGTATTAGAAAAAATCATGGAACAAATATGATGCCGGACAGGTTTGGAACCTGTAGTCCTGCATCCATTTGATTTCGGCCAATGTGTTTTGTTTCCAAATTATGTTTGTTCAATAAATAATTTTACATTCTTAAATCATGTGAACTATCTGTTGAATACAAAATAAGTTTATTAAACTATTAGCAAGTGAAAGTACGTCCAGATTTGGAGATATCTTGACATCGGCTAGGAATCAAGGTATACATATACCTATTATTAGTGCTTTGATTAGTTGTATGGTTTTGCCTTTTTAATAGTGGATGAAAGTGAAACTGATAATAATACTTTTATTTTGTTAACTGTCAATTCATGGTGGAACTGCATTGTATTGTTGTTTTAATTTAATAAAACGCAATATTTTTTGTAGTATTTATTCCACTTTTAATCAATAGATTAGGACCGGTTTCGTCCGCCACAGAGAGACATTTTCAACTTGTTGATAATACCATTGATTAAATTAGCTTCAAGTCATTTCGCAATGCAGGTTCATTTGTAAGATAATTCACACACTTGTGTTCAGTTAAAAATCACAAGCAAATCGTCAGCTGAATGCAGAACTATTCCAACTTACATTTGATTTTCTTTTTGGAGGAAGTTCTTTGAAACAACCTACTTCCATTATTTATTATTTATATAAATAAATGTATACATCATAATTTAGTAGAACTGTTGATGAAACAAATGTATACATTTATAAATATAAGTAATAAATAATTTGACTATGCTGTTTCAAAAAACGTTTTTGTAAAATATTTCAATAGTTCTGCATTCAGCTGATGAAATGTGTTGTTTCTTCTTCCGGGTGGAGTCCTCTGTGATTTCCCTATAAAAATCGATAAACCATGTTCCAATATCACATGGCATTTTTGTATGTGTTACGCCGAATGTGCGAAATTGAATATTACATGAAATGGGCAAAATTTTGCCTAAATCATGAAAAATGCAAGCCCGTTACCTTATTCATGAATTAGACAAAATATCTGGAGAGTGCGTGAATTCGGCAGTAATTTTTCTGTCTAGTTCATGTATTGGACAAATTAGATAGTAGCGCTACGGTGGTATTTTTTGCAACTAAACTAAATGTATCAAAATGCTCATGCATTGGTCAAAATGTACATATATTATCTATGGTCAAAATAGATGATCGCGCTCCGGTGGTATTTTTTGCAACTAATCAAACTAAACAAATGTGTCAAATGTCATTGATTATATTATAAAAATATACCAATCAATAACTGCAATGACGTTCATATCCATTTACTATGCGCAAAAAAATCTAGAACTATAATTTATGATAACGGAAGAATTTTATTGAAAAGTATTTTCGTGATTTGATTCGTGCTTGGTCGATTGAATGTTTGTGATAGTTTGTTGACACTTGATAGCTAACCTCAAAATGGACATTCAGTTGAATACTTTAATTCAGAATTACAAAACCTAACCTAACCTAATAATAATAATATTATATTATGTCCAATTATAACTAATAAAACCATCCGTATTAAATTTACTTTTTCTTCTGTCATGTTGACAGTTCAAGAATTCCATACCCTGGCGAATTCATGTACTCAGCAGAAAATTTACCTAATTCATGAATAAGGCAACAGGCTTGACTATTACATGGATTAGCCAAAATTTTGCCCATTTCATGTAATAGTCAATTTCGCACATTCGGTGTGACATATGCAAACAAGTAAGTTAGGTAGTATCTTATCATGGTTTGTTTGAAAATCTGTGATTTTAGTGGTCCTTTTTTTGCAATCACTTGGTCTCTGGATGACTTTTCACGTAACTATGGGTACCATTTTCAAAAAAATATCACAAAATGGGTTTTCTAGTTTATTAAATAACAATGGAATAAAGACACGCTTAAAAGTGGCTCACATAGTTGACGGCACTCATTGGGTAATATTGGAAGACAATTGTTCCTGATTCTTCTCCAACTGGCTTGGGCTGCAATTCCCTCCCTGTCCTCGCATAGTAGCACTCCGGGATAGGAGGGCAGTACTCTATGTGGTAGACGCGATCTTCCAAGACCTGACCATTGAAAAAGACAATTAATTATCATGAGTGCTAACGAGCTATAAAAAACAACAAAGCTCTTGAGTCTTGACTTGCAGTGTGATTGGAAAAATGGGTGTCGTCGATTTAATTTTCGAGATAATAGAACATAAATAATATTGCATTAGTGTCATAGGGGTCGAAGACGACCAAAAAAGCAATACTCTTACATTACATTTGTTTTAATTTATGACGTGTACACTATGCCCAACTCGATATCAATGACAATATTTTTGGTATTTGTAAATATGTATCGTCAAATTCGGAATTTCATGCCATGACGCATGTTATCAACCGGCTCGTACTAGGTTGTGCGAACCGGTAGTATCTATCTACTGAATTAAAAAAAAACAAAATTTATAAAACAATTTAAATTTCTATATACATTTTTTATCGTTCTTTGACCCTGCGTTGTTGCCAAGCCCATATTATGAAATAAATTTATCCAATTTTAAATCAAAATTATTCAGCTAAGCAGGAGTTGTTAACCCCATTATGTTTGGGTTTGATTTTTTGTTGAAAGTGTTTTGCAATCGGGAGGTCCCGCCTGGACAAGTTGTACAAAATCGGACCTAATGCCTTAATGACATTGAGCTACTTTACAAGCTGCTTGTTGGCGAATTTAAAAGCGGGCGAGTCAGCTAGTGCGATTTTGATGATGACACAAAAACTTTCCACTCGCTCAGAAGCCAACAAGCTAGCGAGTTGAAACCGTAATTTTTGGTAATATTTTGACAAGACGTATTGAGTAGTTGGTTTTTTTTTTTTACCGGGAAGTCGCTTCTATCGCTCTACTGCGCAGACGCAGTAGGCCCACACGCCAGCGTGTAGCGTGTAAAGTTGACCGGCTTTCAACTTTTCTCGGTATATTGTTACAATCTGCTTGTTAGCTTGTTCGATGATGACACTGGACGAGTTTACAAGCATATTGTAAATTCGCCAACAAGCAGCTTGTAAAGTAGCTCAATGTCATTGAGGCTTAACACAAAGGTCTTTCACTCGCCGAAGTCTGCTCTAGTTACAGATATTATTTTATTTTCTTTTTTGCGTCTTCTTTTCCTGATTTTCTTTCTATACATGGATGAAAGTGCTCCCACCTCAAAATTTAATTTTCGTGTTTCATTTCTCTCTTTTCATCAGTTCTTATCATAGCTACTGTGTCGGTAGCTCTATCTGTCAGTATGACTGATATTAATTTTATACGATTAGTTTCAAAATCGGACACATCCATTTTTTTCAATCTCGAAAAGTAAATCGATGAGACCTATATATTTTTCATTAGGTACTGTACTATCTGGAAACCGTCCGCGAGGAATTTATTAGTGAAGGTCGCAGATCGATAGCGTGAAAAGATGTGAGGTTCGACTCCCACCTGCGCGGCTATTCTAAATAATTAACACGTTTCCGTTATTTTTATTGATTCAAAATAACACGGATATCACTCGGAGCATTTCTATAAACAAAGCGGTTATCTACAATAATTGTTAACACACGCGGTACGGTTACTTTATTCCAAATGCATCCGATTAGAATCATGTAAGATGTATTAACTGTGTTACTCAACAACATTTTACAGCTCGCGGTTAACGAGGTCATAGGCGGGGCGGGGCGGTATTAAAAAATATCACGCCTGACAGTTAACTTCCCGGAATAATTAACTGCCTGAATACGACATATCATATTTATCACTTTTTATTGATTTTGGATTTAAGTGATATGTTAGAATAGCACTACAGTTTTACCTTTTTAGGATTTTTTCTAATATGTATGTTTTCCGGGGTGTATCATTTCTTTTTAATTCAAAGATACATAAAGAAAACTGTTAACTGCAAAGTCAACTAACTATACATTATTTTATGGTTATTTTTATCATTAAAATGTAGTTTGAAAAGTTCTCTTAAATATTGTAGAATTTTTGAAGTTAAACTTCTTTAGGCGCGTTTGGGAAATCAGATCAGAGAGAATTTTTGGCGTGTGACATGTAACACACAATTTATTTTTCACACGAAAAAACACACTCGATTGGATTCGAACCACCGATTGTTTGGTTATCAGCCAAACGCACTACCTTTACGCCACAGTATGATACTGCAATCGTGGCGATTATACAGTGTAATATTATAGTTTCGAATTGTTCCGTTGCCTATGCAGCGAATTTATTATTGTCGGCCATTTGCAATTCCTTACGTAAACAAACGATTAAACGTCATAGTGGCAGTTGTTACTTTAAAAATAAAAACAACGAAGAATCTAGGTTATCACAAGTTTTTTTTTATTATTAATTGTTCATGGGAACTTCTGAATCGATTATAACCGCTGTATGGCAAAGATGAGTTTTGGTACAATAATTAAATTACAATTAACATGTGCTATGGCTATATGAGACACAGATTAATGACGTACGTTTTCATCAACCTAATCCACTGTAATATTAATTTGTTTTGCTATTTTTGTTTTGTTACGCCAAAGAAATATAACTTCTAACGCGCGTACATAAGTACACACACCGATTTTTTTTTATTAATTCATAGTTTTAATGTTTTTTTTTAATCTAAAAATCATCGATTTTATATAAAATTTGTAACCTGAAATCGTTTTCTTTATACATCGAATCGAGGTTTGTGTGGTGAGAATACCCTGGGTTGCCGCGAGTTTTTCGAAGGTTCTGAGGATAGAAAAATATGTTTTTCCGCAAGAGCTTTTGACCTCGATTCTGCTAAGATTTTTCTTTATGGCGGAAAAGCCAATAGCACCGAGAAATTTTGTTTTCCATTCTGGACGGATTTTTCATTTTACTGATAATTATTTTTTTGGAAGGAAGGGCTTACAAAAGTCGCCGATTCTGACATGAATGAATATTTTGACGCTGTGAAAGATTCTTTACAAACTGGCGCCGTGTAATGTATAAGCATTCAACTGTTTTTTCATCGCTTTCTAAAATTATTAGCATACCAATATATCCTTGAATATTGCAGATAGACGCCGTATTCTCTGGTTTGCGAACTCTGTCTTTCAGAATCTATTTCGGTCCTCGTAATAAATCATTCATATTGTATTTCGTGAATAGTACCGGTTTACCGCCTCGCACCGATTTTCTTTTGTTTATTGTACACAAGTCAGGCGTCACCGGAGAGGAGGTACTTTTGAATATTTTTTTTCTACGACTGTGGAATATGCGGTTTGCGAATTTTCCCGCAAGTTTCCAAAAACGTATTTCCATTGTCGACTATTTCGGTTTTCCAATTCAACAAGAAATGGATGCTACCTGCTCTTGTGTCGTATTTTTCAATTATTGTTTCATAAACGTTGAGTATGAGTTTTTTTATCCTATAGTACATGGATGGCAAACCTATGGCACGCGAATATTTCATTTTGAAGAGGAAATAAATATTACTATTTTATATATAAGTAGGTATTTAAAAATGTTTTTTTTATAAAAAAGTAATACAAATAAATATAATTATACCTAAGTACTTGTACTTATATATACTATTAAAAAATATTGACGACATAGCCGTGCGTATTTTCTTCGGTTTTTCATATTATGCTTAGGTACCAATCGATGCGGAAACGGAAACGACGAAATTCATGCATAAAATAATGACAAACCGCATTGTATAAAAAATTGCAGGCAAATCATTTTAAAGAATATACATTACGTTTAATGTTAATATACGATTACATTGGTCGGTTCTTAGGATCGGGGAATTAAAAATAAAAATATTCAATCAACAAACCCTATGAAATTAACTATCGGCAGTCACTCAAATATAATAACTGCTTGTTATTTTACCTCAAACATAATCTCTAAAAATGGAAAACCGCTCAGTGATGGAGAATATAATATGAAAGAAGAGTGGTTTAAATGCTTCCACCGATCTCTGAGTAATTTGAAAACAAGGAAAAAATATTCAAAGAATAAAAGATATGCCTTCGGCTAGAAATACGGTGAAAGATAAAATATTAATAACTCAATTGTAATTTTGAAACCTTTTTAATAGAACTCTTAAAAACTATTTTTAGAAAACTAAAATAAATTTTCGTCATAAAAAAATTGGTCGGCACGACGGACAGTCGGAAAATATTATTTGTGAAATTTTGGCACGCGTACGTAAAAAGGTTCGCCATCCCTGCTATAGTAAATTTAACGTAAACAACAGTTTGCCTATTTTTAATGTATGCTTTGTGAAGGAATGTATTTTTAGAAAATATTATTAATCAAAGGTCCGTGAGAAAGAAAATTTTGTTGTATTTCTTTGTGATAGGTAGTCTTTTACTATTGCCCTTCTGCAGGGTACAGATTCTCATAATATTTTCAATTCATGTGATTATTCGGTTAACAGCTTTCTTGGTGTTCGTGTTACTCATTATTATGGATCGTGACTCCTTCAAATATCCTAGTTTTTATCTTTCTAGTAATTTCCGCATCGAAATACCCATAGCCTTCTTAGTTGTGTCGAATAATCGAGTTGGTCACGTCCTTAGCTTTCTGAGCTTATGGTGCGCTCTGGTGTAGATAATTAGAACGAGCACTGTTTCTAGTTGCCATATGGAAAGTATTGCCAATACGAATAATACCGGTTTACAACTCGCTATCAATCTCACATCTTTATTTTTCCTTTCTGCGCATTTATTCTATATACAAGGCTACTATCGGCGGCTATTGAGGGTAGATTATCATAATTATGTATTGAGGCGGTTAATTATTACAATAAGTTAACCGTCTGAACTGTCCATAAGTGCTATGTTTTAACAGCACCTCTCTTGGCTGTGTTAACTTTTGGAGCGAGATAGACAGTTTTGACAGTTAACTTATTGTAAAAATTAATCGCCTAAATACATAAATATGATAAGCTACCCTTGATAGCCGTTGATAGCATCCTTGTGTATAGAATAAATGCGCTGGTGTAAGTTTTAAAAAATATATTTATTTAAACAATACCTACTTTAAGTATGATCGAGGAAATGAGGAAATAATATTTTTGTTATATCTAATACATAATATGTACATAAAATGTGAAATGCCACGAAAATGATGCTTGTGCAAACATTGGTGGAGTCGTGGACTCTTGAGAGCCAGAGAACGAAAATCAATTTATGCCTTCGAAATGTGGTGTTGGTGCCGAATACTCTGCCTTTCTCGAACACAGCACAGTACGAAGCAACAAATCATCCAGAGACTCTAGATAAAGGAACGGCTCTCGACAATATGCCTGACGTGCATTCTGCGGTTTTTTTGGACATTATTCGATGAGGACCGGATAACCTGATGAGACTAGTGGTTTTGGGTACCCTTCAGGGTAGTCGAAGCAAAGGGATGGCGCTGCCATGGGAGGCAGAGAACCGAGAGGGTGGAGAGTCTTAAGCGCGACCCAAATTGAGGTGCATGTCGCCTACTGTCACGGGCTGCCGCTACGGGAAAAAAGTGTGTAATGTCGTTGTTCTTGGTGTTTAAAATGTTATCAGACTGATGCCCCCCATCCCGTAGAATATTTTGAAGCTTTAAATGAACAATGGCAGTTGTCAAAATCACTAAAACAACAATGAGGTCACCTCACGCTGAACTGCACTGCATCGGTACCTGCATGACGTTTTGAACGTTTTTATAATATTCCACATGCCTACACTTTTCGAATGTCATGCCAAAATCACGTTTTTTTTGTTTTTAGCCGTTGGCACTATGTATTTTCGATATTAATGTCTATTATCTGTGGTCTGCAGGTTGGGTTCTTTTCAAAATATTATCTATGGATGTCGTGCCGCAAGTATTTTAACGTACGCACACGTAGAAACTGTTAAAATTAATTGAAATTAGCATGAATAATTAATAATAATTCAAATTACTAATACGTTATAGGAGGCACCCTTCATAACTGTCATTCTTTAGCGAATTTACAGTGATGGTGATGGTTCAAAATATTCTGCAAAATGACGAAACCATAGACTAAATTTGTCGCCGCGACAGCGTGACACTAGGCGACATGCACTATGACATGCACCTCAATTTGCTTCGCGGTTTAGTCGCTCAGAAGATGACTGATTTTCAGGATGGCACAAGAATGCTTCTTTAAAAAACACCTGTAAGAGTTCATCCAACATATTCTGACATCTATTGACTCTGATAAGGGAATAGGTACCTGGCACTCCGTCGGCCATCGCGCCGCTTGCTGTGGACAGTCCAGTTCTCTCGGCAGCGCAAACAAATCCCTCGGCTCCTTTAGCCTGGCGATGGTCTTGAAGGTCCTGGAGTCAGTGTTGATCTCTATCTGGTTGCTTTTTAATCCGTTCTCCAGGTAGTTGCTGATGTATGTGCCTGGAAAAAGAAAACATTTAACTCAATAATTGTATTTTAAGTTTGTTGCACGACAAATACTGGTTGATAATACGGATTGGGGGTTTCTTTTAGAATAGTGAATAATTCGAGCTTAGAGTTATTTAAATGAGTTCCATCAGTGGATTTTTATCTAAATATAAATTAGCTAAATAACTGTGTACTGGAAAGCTAGTATGGTTTTTACATCGCCATCTTGGAAAAATGGTCCCGGAGAATTCTTGTGGTACCTACTTGTCTTTACGAAAGAATGTATAATTTTCCTTAAGGGTTATCCTAGGGCCTTAATCTACGAGCTTAAATATTGGGACCACACCTAAATAAGATTTCAAATAATAAAAAGGATTTTTTCAAGTTATACACATTTATATTTTTATAATAATCGATGTTTTTTAAAATAAATATTAAAACTATGAATTAGTCAAAAATCTTTACGAAGAAAAATTGAAAACTCAATAAACTTAATTTTAATAATAAATATGACCATTAAATATACTGTAATAATAATGCGGTCCTGTGACAAATTCACATTTTATAACATTTTTTTACAATTTTGTAAGTTTATCTTTGACTTGAAATAAAAAATATTTTTCTTTTTAATGTTTTCAGATACATATTTAATAATTAATACAGTTGAAATTGTAAATTATCAAAAAAATGTCTCAAATTGCAAGCGTCGTATTTTTACGCTAGTTGCCTCTGGTAGGTAGAAGCATCACCTTTTCTATTATTTACGCGTAAAAACAACATGACGCGTTCACAAAAATGCAGCTACACACAACTTTGTATTTATTTGATTTCGCGTACCTACATGTCAATGATTTTATGATTTAGGTACACGCAAACCAAAAAAAAATATTTACATATTTTTATTTGGTAGGTATACGCGTGCCTTATGGAATATGGGCTATCGTGCTGTGAATTTTGATCATTCTTAGCTATTAACTCTATAGTAGGCATGTCCAACTTCAAGTAGGTTGTGATCTACTATCCAGTATCAAAACAGGCAATGATCTACCACACTCTCCTGCTGTCATTCTCCAATTTAAAACAAACTTATTATATTTGACGGAGGACACCGAAAAGTTAAAAATTAACACTGATTGTGTATTCATCGCGAAAATTGTATTTATTTGTGCACCATTGCACTAACCGTTCAATTATTTTTGTACTATGCCAAGAGCCTACTGCGCGACGGTGGGGGATTACGTATTAAAGCGCGGATTTCATATATTCTCTTTCTCTTACTCCTTCGTCAAAAAACGCAAGCTAAATGCCTATTTGAAAATCTGGCAAGAAAAACGCCAAGTTGACAACACTGGTTCTAGAGTTTAAGTCTCTTGACTCTTGACAGTCTAATTAGTCAATATGCTATTAACGCACTGCAAGCATCTGTCAAACTATTATGAAAGTACATAATTTGAAAAAATCTCATGCATATAACCCACTACACCCAACCGACGGGACTTGAACCTGTAACCGCTGGATTCGCGTCAGTGTGCTTTTCCAATTAAGCTACAGGCATCCTACTTAGTTAAGTTTATTTCAACTAGTAATTCTTGCATGAAATCCTTATCAAATTGCGTTATTATATTGGCTATCGGTTTATATATTAATTAAATCAAGATAAATATCAATTAAATGCCTTAATTATTAACCGACGTCACGGATCACTCCATTATTTAGTTTTTATGACATACTTAGACTTGCTCACAATTTAATAAACTACTTCTTTTATTATGAGAGTATCATTAATTATTGTTTTTCACGACTTGATTAAAATAAACGGTACCTCCTATTTTTTAAATTTATAATTTACGTTTATACGTGTATGTTAATACGTCTTCTCCCTGTGTCACTCTTCCTTACAAGTTTCTTTTGTTTTCTCTCATGCATTACATATATACAGGTATGTATATATAAAGTAATTTTATTTATCAATAATTATGAATATATAGTATTGTTCTTATTCTAATAGCAGACGAGTAATATATGTACTATACCTATATTTGAAAGTTTTACGATGTTTAAGTTCTAAGAATTTTATAACTATGGGACATTAAAAAGTTTAACAGTAAGTTCTTTACTGTTTTATGATTGCTGAGATTTCCTGGGACTTTCGCGAGTGTCATAGACAGTTTAATTATTGAGGTAGGTAGGTATGTGCCCATAAACATAAACGAACACCGACTGCAGATAAATATTCGCTATATTTTTTTAGTCACTGTACATAATCAAAAAAGTTCTGCTTGGCAAAGTTTTAACCCTCTTTTTGTAAGTACCTAATCATCATTATTAAAAACAAAATATCATTTTAAACGACTTATTGAGATAGTCATTTTTAAATAACTGATGCACGGGGAATTATGTATAGTGCGTGGTAACATTGACTTTTTTTAAAAAGTTTTTACAAAACATTATATATTGGAAGAAAATTAATCAGAAGTTTCTGTATTGAGAGAAATAAATTCGTCATAAACAATACTATAGGTACTATGCGAGTGGGGCTCCGCTCCCTGGGCCCTTATGTTATAACTTATGACATAAAGTCACCCGACGACATGACGTAATTGTGGCGTAACCTCACTACACGCATCGAGGCGGGCCGCCCAAGCACACGGCTCACCATAGATATTATTACGCTGAAACACCAATTTGTGTATGGGGACAATGAATAACGCCAGTATTTGAGTAGCGTTAATTTCTCGAATGCTATTATCACTCCGGTAGTACGTCACAATGATGTCATATGACGTCATGTCGACCGGGCGACTTCAACTCGCAAGTTACAACATAAGGCCCCTGGCTGACTTTGGTTTCCCCGCCTTCATCACAGTCAGAGATACAACTCTCCCTTCGTTACACGCGCAAAACTCGACGCGCAATATTGCAATGCTTAAGATCGATTATCTCAAAAAGTAGATGGACGACATCCATGTTTTTTAATAGTTCTCTCATCCATCAAACCGTACATAAAGAAATTATTAGTGAAGGATTCGAAGATCGATAGTGTCATTAACAAAAAAGTTAGTTTTTTTTGAAGAACAGTGTATGACCCATGATTGGAGTACCGGACCGCCCCCAGCTTTTAATAGAATATATTGTAATAGCATTAGCGCCCGTGTACTGAATTTCAAGTCTCTGAGTGTACAGAAAGTAGGCGAAAATTGAACGTGATAGAACAACTTAAAAACATTGCATTGAGTAGATTTATGTTTTACGAAGTAACTTATAAGTGGGTACCTAGAGTTATTTTTAGATATACATAATAAATAAATAAAAGGTTCTCTACGCCTATGGTAGGGCTATCTATAGTCAGACTGGCACTAAATGGCGAGTACCGATGTTGGTGCTGGTTAGTACTTAACTTCGAATGCAATATTTGTAACCTGGTCGCAATAAACGAAGATCTTCGATTGCATATTAGTTAACGTAGATACTACCACTCTTTTAAAAGAATTAAAAGCCTCAAATGGAGATGGGCTGGACACCTGGCTCGAAGAAGGGACAATCGTTGGACAAATTTAGTCTTCCAGTGGTATCCAAGAGGTACAAAACGTCCGCAAGGTAAATAGATAGAGAAAAAATAAAGTTCTGCGGAAGTACGTGGCAATACAACGCACAGGACCGAGAGAAGTGGAAGCAGCTTGAAGAGGCCTTCATCCAGATTCAGGCTGATGGATGATGATGATTACCACTCTTTTCAATATGAAACAATCATTATTTTTCACAAGCAGTTTGCCATATTGCATAAGAAGTATGAGCATTAATTAGCACTATGACCGAAATTCACAGTTTCATGCCGCGGCATGACTATAGTGAGTTTTGGTCTTTCTCAGAAACTTTGAAAAATAGAAAACATTCAAATATCCACTGAAACTTTGTGGAAATATATACACTGTTTTATTATTTTTGTTGCGTTAGGGATTAACTTTAAACAATGTTTTAAACGATCTGGAAATAAATACGTTTTCAAATGTATATTATTATGTACATAATTTGCAACTGACACGTTTATATTTGAGTTATTAATCTTCTGACACTGTTGCTAACAAACACTATACGAAACTTTTAATAACAACTAGCAATTAGTACGGTTTTGTTTTTCGTTCAATACTGTGTAACAAATCACTTAGAAAAGCACAAAGTAATATACATCTAATCGCAAGAATACTTTGAGTAAGTTGGTAGTTAAAACTGTCGGTAAATATCATGGGAAAACTGTTACTTTTACCTTTGTTGCATATGGGAAACAATGCAGCCTGCAACTCCTGTACGTAAGGCGTCTCCATGGCGGATGGATTCGTCACTATGACTCCTTTATCGGTCGCTAATAGATAGTAGATAGGCTTTTCGTCTGCCATACTACTTGTAGTTATATATTATAGGATTTTTAAGGAATGTGATATTACAATATTTTTTATGCAACAATATTATAGCGTACTATGTTATATTTCTCCATGATTAAATTGTATTTCTTTGTGTACATCAATCGATTTTATTTTTAATATAACTTAGGTAATATACTATGAAAATAATGTATAAATACCTGGAAGTCTTCTACTATTAGAGTAAAGAAATTTTAATTAATATGTGTCCATGTCTTAATTTATATCAAATATTATTCATATATCGTCTCTGTTCTGGCAGATCACACTAACTGGAGAATACTAGTTTTGAGTAATTTGACTTTGAAGTTGTTAAAATGTTTGAAGTGGTCTATCATGTGAGTTTATTAAGTAATCGTAAAAAGGATGACTTTAAAATATAGCCTGTTTATTTATTAAGAAGGTTTCCAGACGGTAAAGTTAGAAATAAGGAACATTTTGGTAAAACTAACTCAGTAATATGTAATTTTTTCGAATTAGTGTCTTCTGCCAGAACAGTGACGATATACCTATATATTATTATACTCTCATGATTTTAATGACAGATAAAGCGTTTTTGTTTGTCTAGTTTAATGTCATCTTTTTAAAATTAATTATTTTCACTCCTTTAAAGTCGTACAATCATTTGCCTGATTCAAAAAGAATTTAACAAAAGAATATTATTTTTTAATAAATTGTAGATATTCTATAGTTTACTTTGTTGTCATTCTATATTTTTATTTTATAATAAAGGTTACATAATTGACTCGGTTTATAAATAGTTTCAAAGTTTCGGTTCCAATAACTTTTTAACAATTCAAGAATAAGAATCTAACATTGTTCAATATTATTATATTCAACACAGATTAAATATATATTTTTTTAATAAAACTCGCAAGTACGTAAATACTTGTATTATGGTTATTAAGTAGCTACTGTATATTTATATTGAACGCCATAATAGGTCGGTACCTAATTTTTTTTAGTACAACAATTATTACTCTGAATAATCAGAATATTGGTTACGGTAAAATCGATAGCTGTTTCTCTTACTCCAGTCTTGACAATGGGAAACAATACATTATCTATTGACTGATATTAGAATTATTAATTTAATTATTATAAGTGAAGTAAACGATTTATACATAATACACTGAAAATTCATAATAATTATTTTAATAAATATATTATTTAATATATTAGTATCAGGACCACTTGTTAATAATATCACTAGCTATATATTTATAATTATATTCACAATTCGATTGCAATTTATATTGAAATATCGGTAGTTATTTTTAGTTATAAAGACACTAAGCAGTAAGGAACTATTGTTTCACGGCTAGGCGAATATGGTGAGTATGTTATTAAAAGCTCGCGGAGTTTCTACATCGCATTGTGTTATTAAAAATAATGCGGCTTATTATTTCGCGACAGTGTTGATAGCCTGCGAGGCTTTCACATAACAAGTGCCACATTTGGGACGTCTTTTACTTTAGTGGGGGCGTCGCGGCGCCGTCTGCGACGTCTCGCGGGCAATCACGGCCCCAACACAATATGCAATGGTTTAGTTTTGTTAGTCGCATAAAATCCGAGCCTCGTGAGCTTTGTGGTTTGAATCCCCACCTGACAACTTGTCCTTACCGAATTCAAGGGGAAGTGTTCACCAAAACGGCAGGACCGAATCCGGTCGTTCCTTATGTCACCGAAATGGATATACTAAAGACGCAAGGAGAATTTAGGTTTGTGCCACATTGGAAAAGCACAATATAAAGAAGTATGTTATGTTCTTTAGACATGTAATATAAGCAGTATTCATTTTTTAAAATATAAATCAAGAATTAGGCAAGATGCTACAATTTCATATTAACACAATAGTCAACGGTTGTTACTCACTTTCTCCATCAATTAGGTCTATGTTAACGCCTGAAAAAAAGCCAACCATAGGTACGTCCGAGTGATAAAACATTCGACACGCGTATAATCTCGTTAGATTACGATAGAAGACACATGAATAAAAGACTTAGTGAAACTAGACACGAAGCCGGTAAATATAGGTTTGACTGATGTGCTTAAGGCAAAACCGAGAGTTCGTGTTGCTGAAATATATATCGCTCATGAGAAAACAATATCTACATCGTATGCCACATAACACTATTTGTACATGAGATTAGGAAAAAAAACTATATTATAGTCTCTATGATTCTATCAAATTTATCACGTATTTCGTATTCTACTATTAATCTTAATAGTGAAACACAAAAAATGAAGAATTTTTATGTATTAATAGTGACTAGAGAGAATTTTCTTCGTCTCGTGTTTTGTGGCATACGAGGTATTGTTTTCTCATGAGCGATATCTAGTTTTTTTGCGAAAGATAAAGTTAGTTGTCAATATTTATAGATAATTTAGTAGAAAAGATAGTTAACTGTGTTATGTTAAAATGTGGAGTTGAGAAACTGAGAAGCAACGTTCTACCGTGGTTCATACGCAAGGAAAACAGCCTCATATATCCAATACCTTATATCTTAAGTTTTATTGCTCTGAGGGTCATGTCGTCTATGTATGGGTGCGTTTTTTCACAATATATTGTAGAGGTTTTACCTAACTCTACGACA
This sequence comes from Rhyacophila brunnea, assembly GCF_057557595.1. Classification (NCBI taxonomy): domain Eukaryota; kingdom Metazoa; phylum Arthropoda; class Insecta; order Trichoptera; family Rhyacophilidae; genus Rhyacophila; species Rhyacophila brunnea. The sequence goes on along the minus strand of NW_028233350.1, from coordinate 37,741,612 downwards.
CGTTATTGTATATGCTCATGTTTAGAGCATAGTCAATAGCGAGTCGGAAATGACAGTTGTCTAGAAACCTTCAATACAAATGTAGAGGTTACAAGGACACTCAGCCCTTTTCCAAATTATCAAGTTAAAATAGTCAGGATAAATCTTTCCACTCATAAACACAGTTCAATATAATATCATGCTATCTGCCGTGTGATACTACTAATGTATGTGTGACATATAAACGATATAAAATACCAACGCGTGTTTTCCTTCAACACTGCCCATACAACATCACATGTCACATACAAAAGCAACCGTCTGAATATAAAATAATAACGCGGGTAGTTGACTAAACGAATAACAACTACTCCCCTTATAATATCGATACTAGTATATTATTATATTGTACATGGACATCATATCTAGAATTTATATATTAATTGTTAATATTGCGATTTAATCTGTGTAAAATGGCAGCATATTAAATGTAATTCATGAACGTGGTGAATTTTTATATTGGTGCTAATGGAGACGCCCTTACGAGGAATAAAACTAGTCGATAGTGCAGGTGAATCCACTTTCAGTTTTGATTCACTTGGGTCTTAGCGATATAAAACAGCATTGGATGAAAACTCCTCCATACTAATCGGTCGACATTTCATTTGTTGCATTCCGACTAATAATAATATGCCGACCAATGAACGGCTTACGAAATCTCTAAAACCAATGAACACAACACGCCTATTCGTATTTAGCTAAAATCCTATCTTACTTATATGGTAAATCAATTATTATGCTAACATAGTAATGTATGTAATCTGCTTACCTTCTTATCATAGTATATTACAGTAATACCCCGACTTACGCGGTTCTTGATCCACCACTTTCACCAGAAAAGGACATGAAATTTGCAAGTTTGACAGAAGGTTTGACAGCTCAATTGAAAAGGGTTTTAAAAAATTACAAAACAGACTCTAACGTAGAACGCGTTATGACTAAAAAGCAAGGAATAAAAAAATGATCAGCTTGCTACGAAGAAATTCTGCGTGAAAAAAAGGCATTGTGTCGTCAGACGAATCGTTAAATTTTACGAAGCCATCGACATCGAAATAACTTTTTACGTAACTCATTTTTTTTTTTAATATTTTGTACAAATTAATAACGAACTGCAATTATTGTATTAAACATATTTCTTCTAAATTACTGTTTTTGTTAGTCCATGGTTCCAATTAAACAAAATTCATGTGTATTTATATGCAATGCCCCGACTTACGCGAATTCGACTTACGCGATTTTCCTCGGACCCACCTATCGCGTAATTTCGGGGTATTACTGTATATTATATATCATATTAATATGTATTTACATTTTTATATAATTATAACTGGGTACGTATATTTAACTAGGTGTGCGGTCGTTAAGTTGACTTTAAAATTAATTTATCTCACTATTATTTGGTTTTTACATTACGAATTCTTTAATCTGGCCCTGTATAAATCCGTTTTCGCCCAATACAATAAATTCAAGTTCACCACACGTTATCGAAGGAAAGGTGGTCCGGATATATTTTTTATTATACTTATTAGGTAGGTACCGTACCCACATTTCTATCGGCAAAATACTAATCGATATTTGTATATTCCAGCGTTGTAAATAATATAATATAAGAAACGTATCTTGAATTTGAATAATGTATTATTTATGCATTCAAAAAGTTAGACACGCTTTATTTTTTTTCGATTTTACATTCTATTGATAACGTTTTAGAAATTATGTTTATTTATTCGTTATTTTTCAATGACTTACTAATATACACATCATGTGGAGAATGAAAGGCTGTAGTGAACGAGCTTAAGTCTGAGACATCTGAGTTAATTTAAAAAAAATGTCTTTCTTTCTTTTAAATGTACCCTACAGATGAATGTGGTTGATAGATTAACTCTACCTATATTTTCAACAGATTCGGCGTTTTCTTGGTGATAATTCATGATATTTTTTTAACTGAGTAGGTATATCTATATATTACTTTACGAAGTGTTTCGTTCACATGGTGAGCTTTATCGAGTATTTAATTCATATGTGGTGACTACATACTGTCATACTTAACCGGCTCTCACGTCAAAAGTCGTCTTGCCTGCAACGTGTCGAATACGTCGATGTGACGTCATCGTTATTCACAAAACACACGTTGTCAAATGGAGCTCCGCAGATTTGTCGAGTGTGACTGTTTAGTTTGAAAAAAAACAGCTGCTGTTGCAATCGACAAGTTGCACGCCTCTCGGGCTGAGAGTCGAAGACGCCAGGACGCATACGAATTGGTCATTCCATCCATATATCAATACGTTTCGAAGGTTACGTGCGACTGTCGCTAGGTAGATCTGCGCGGTTTACATCACCGGATTGACGTTCTTGGAAGGTTTGATTTATGGCTGTGCGGCATGGCATACAGGCGAGTTTTGATGTAAGAGCCGGCTTAATGGTGGCTTACATTGTATTTTTCGTTGTATTGAATAAATGACGTTTACGACGTCGCCTCACCGCTTCCTATGGGCTTTACGCCTAAGAATATTTAAGATAATTTCTCAAATTTTACATATTGTAGTGTATTTCTATTTACTTCTCGTTCGCTTTTATTGTGGTCTTATTGAAGAATATGTTTCCCACCCCTTTGGTATATGTCATGGTGTTCCTACACTTTTCCCAAAATACGATTTCTTGGTGTCTACCTACACACGAACCCGATTGGCCTATGGATTGAAGTACGCGTGACAGTCATTCCATGTCGAAAATGCTATTTCGTCGTCGAATACCAATAAAAACGTATCGAACTTTCGACGAAACATTCATTCTATTGAGCGCCTTCATTATTCAAGTAAGCAGGTATACCTGCTTATACCTACCTACACATTCGTCAGTATGAAAAGTTACGAATCACACCTTATAGATAGGTACCTATATTTCAGTGGCGAAGGATGCCCGTTGAAGGAAGGTAGGCTGTGGTAGGTAACCGAAAAAAGTCATGACATGAATTTTATTTTTGTTTGTTCTTCAGTATTTTTTTTTTTACTAAATTATGTCTTACAGTAAACTCAGTCAAAGCTCACCAAGACTTGAGTATCTGCTCCTGAGACATTCCCAGGCGTAAACAACTGCTGATGCTTCACATTTAAACGTAGAGCCTCGTGATATGCTCGATTAAGACCGAGTGCAGTGCGGGGCGGGTTGGTTTGGGGTGTCCATGTTTGTGTTGTTCTCCACTATTTTAATTTTTTATAAAATATATTTTATATAAAAAAATATGAGTAATGCCTAACCGATAATCGTTCTTTTGCTAAAATTTACGGCTCCGTTAGTTGGACTTCTTGTTCAGTAGGCTATCCAGAGTTTGCCTATTATACGTAAAATAACAGCCATTAATAATTAAGTTTACAGTTATCAGATCTCAAGGACAAACACCAAACTTCATACAAAAAAAACTTTGGATCACACCAAGCCATTGTTTGCACGTGTTAGTAGAAGATTCGATAGACTTGGATACTGAATATATCTATGTGTATGAGAATTCTAAATTCAATACTTAGAGACGGATGGCTCTGTATATTTTTACATTTGAAATATCTTTAATTGATTAATTTTTTTAATTTTTAAGGAGGTAGGCTTCAAGTAGTCACCTAATATGGAGTTTTCATCACTGCCATATTTAGATTATCGTCGTAAATACTAAAAGTATTTGTATCAAATATTAATAATAACGTAGCTATAAAGAACCCTATTTGAAATTGCATATTTAGGTAGGAGTGAGAGGGAAGATTTCAACATTTTTAGTTTAACAGTTATAGGTATTTGAAAACGTTTATTATTTTCTTTATTGGTATTAACTGTCAATTTTTGGTGGTAAACATTGTATTTATTGCGTAATTGAAAGAAAACAAAATATGTGTTACTTATACCTCGTAATTAATGATCAGGAACGATTTAATCCGCTTCAATGTGACCTATCCATCAGTTCACAATGTCCTATCGAAGCAGGAAAACCGGTCCTGATAATTATTAAACTATATGGAATAAGTAGTAAGTTAATAATTGATACAAAGTCCATTATATTTCCTCCAATAGTATACAAGGTGTGTAATTTTATATTATGTAAAATTGCAGTAACATAAAAAGTATTTATTTTGATTTATAATAATCTATTCAAAATAAATTTGACAGTATTACAATCTACGTTCGGGGGCACATTTCAACAAAGTATTTAATAAGAAGGTAATTAAAACCAGATAGAAAAATGATAACTCACTTTTAAATTTTATCATAAAACTTATCAGTAATATAATATAATTGAATGCTGTCATAACGATAATTTAGATTTTATAGAAAACAAAGTAAACACGGATTTTATCATGAGACATCTCCACGATTTATCTTTGTTTTATATTTAAAATAAATATTAACGCAATATGAGGTTGTAAAGATAACGATTAAAAATGACCAAATATATTTCTACGTTTACAGATCATTGTGTTTTAAGACGATACATCAGTGAAACGGCAAATAATTTTCAACTATAGGCGCGACGAAATTTTGGACTCGCTGGCATTCGGAGAGAGAACGTCGAGCTGGGAACACGTCAATTTGTTTCGTGATGGCGACGGGGGTATTAATTCTTAAACCTTCTGTAAAGATGACTAAAAACGGTACCCATTTACTTGAAAAAGAAAACATGTCAATGAATATATTATTATTGTTACTAATAGAACAATAAACAGAACATTAAATAGACGCACGTTGGATTTTTATATTTCGTTCGGCATGCGTCATTTGCACACGCGACCCGCAATTCGCGCATCTTTTTAGACCGTGCCTCAACTGAGGTATAGCCTTAATAATTCTGCCAGAGTCACCTACAGTCGAACCCAGTTCTCCCCTATAAAAGTTCATGTATAAATAAAGTTTTCTAATACATGTTTTCTTATAAAAAAACAAATACGAATCAATGTCTCTAAAATTACCTAAATTCTCCTGAACGTAAAAATATATTTGTAGCCTTTACGTCATGGATTGCGAAATCAATTACCTAGAATCATTATAATTCCGGCAATCGTATTATTATTGGCCTACTATGAACGTTAAACCGTCAAAATTTTATGATATAAGTATTCAAAATGCAAAATATTTTACCTCTGCAGTTATAAGGGGGTAGCTACTTACGATTCGATAACACGCGATTGTCTTTTAATAAAAATCGATAAGAAATCGGGTTACGATTTACAAATTATTGTTTTATGCTCAGACGTTTCAAAAATGTTACATTGTCAGGAACAAATGTGATGATTATTCTTCTCCGTCTCGTCATCTATCGAAGGCTGACTGCAAAATTGTAGCACCTATCCTAAGCCAGTCGTATCAGATCAGCGCATTGGAAAATATTCTTCCGCCTACGTCTCTACAACCCTTTAAATTTTCCTGCACTATAAGCTGGAATAAATCAAACTTTTCAATGCAGAAAATATGGCCGAAGTATGCAGCCTTTTTGCGCTTGACAACAGCTATAAAACTATTGGCTCATTTCAGAATTGGTAATGTGGATCAGCCCAAAAAATCCTTATCGTACGCCGGTACAACCACACTTCAAAAGCCTTCAGTCTTCTGATGGCCCGTTTCTTTCGTCCAGCGGGTGTATTCTATATACAAGGCTTCTTTCGGCCGCTACGACGGCTAACCTAGGGTAGGTTTGTATAAAAGTATTAGCACTTATTGCAACAATTACAACCAACTTATTGTAGTAAGTGCTATATTTTAACAGCACCTCTCTTGGCTGTGATAAAATTTAGAGCGAGATAGACAGTTTTGACTGTTTATACGGCTAACTTATTGTAACAATTATAATACCTCAATACAAATATGTAATAAATACTATCACTTTATCACTTTAGCGGTCGATAGTCGCCTTGTGTATAGAATAGACCCGCAGTTGTTGATTCTGTATACCAGTACCGACATAAAGTACCCACACTAAGCCCTGGTGAAACACATTAAGACGTTTCGAAATTACTTGTATTCGCTCATTCTTCGACCCCTCCTCATTAGGGGTCCGGACGATTCGGCGCCGAACCAACTGGACGCTACGCAATCGAATGATATTCGAAAATAAACAAAAATTCGTGAATTTTTTGCACTTTAAAAAATATATATTTAATATATATATATTTATATTTAAAATTCATATTATATAATTATTTAATACTAGGTGAGAATTTAAATATGCACATGTAAATAATGATTTAATTGTGCATATATTTAAGTTCTAATGATGATTCTCAATTCGCAATAAAACCATTTTGGTAAGAGCAAAATGAATTTAAACAACTAAGTAGTCTGTATAAAATCGTAACGAACGTCTATTTATTTCATTCGACAGTGCGGCGTCCAATTGTCTGGCGCCCAGTTGTCTCAGTCCTTTCCTCTCGGTTATTAAGAAGGGCAAGGAGTTTGATGTGAAATACGTATTCTGTATTTTCAGTTATTTATTTGTAAAGCTTCATAACGAACGCGACCCTTTGTTTGAAAAGCTTTTTTATAACTGCATAGGTTCCACTTTAAGGTAGTATACCAACTTTGTTAATTCTCCTATATTTAGTTTAACCAAGTTTGTCATTCAATATTAAAATCAGCTGACGAGAATTTGTTACGGAAATATAGGTTGATTGATCAATATTGCATGTTTAGCTATTTTATTTGTCTTTGTACAGTTATGCAGGTTATGTAAATTGCCAAATATATTTTTCTTTTTTTTTTTGTTAATGTAATTTCTTATGTTTCACTTCTGTGCTCGATAAAGAACTCATTAGATCCGTATCATTTTATAATAATTATTACAAGACAGAGATATCCCAATCAATAAAAATTTAAGTCAAGTAGGTGTATAGGTACATTTTTTTTTTTTTATAAAAATCGATATTTTTTAAATTAAAAAAAATCTTTAATGTTTTTCGATGCACGTTGATTATTGTACAATTGCAATTCAATGCCTTCTTCTTCTTCGATGGCTCTACAGCTCAAGTCGAGCCCTGGCCTCCTCCACCGCCGTCCTCCAGTCGGAACGGTCCTCCGCACGTCTTTTCCAGTTCATGATTTTTAGCAGCTGGTTGGCATCTTTTGTAATGTTGTCACCCCATCGTGTGCGTGACTTTCCCACTGGCCGTTTCCCCCCTGGGTTTCCTTCGAGGATCTTCTTCGGTATCCGTGACTCAGGCATGCGCTGGACATGGCCTGCCCAGTTTAGCCTCTGGAGTTTTATGAAGGTGGAGAGTTTTGAATCTTGGTATGAGCGGTATAGTTCCGTCTTGTACCTAATTCTCCACTCCCCACCATCATTCATGGGTCCGTATATCCATCTCAGGATCTTTCACTCAAAGCAGTCCACCATTTCAGCTGCTTTCATATTTATATATTTATTCAATGCATTCATTTTATCATTTTAAATAAGTAATAGACATTTAAAAACATTAAAAAGTTTAATAAAATTTTATTTTATTCAACGAATAATTCACAAGATCTGAGAATGTAGCATGCTTTATATTAAACATAAGAAATTAGAATTAAATTATTACAAGTGCAAGTACGTTACAACTAAAATTTGGAGTGATTCGGGCGTCCGATAGTAATTAGGGCACTTAATTAATGTTGTATCTGAAATATATGGCCGTACATTAAAGACCGTCCAACTCCTTTGGGTCGTATAGTACATACTGAGAGAAAATGTCTAAATAAAACATGGTTCTTGTCCGCTTACAGGAAGCCAGCGGCAAACAAATTTTGAAAATAGCCGATATACTGGATTATTTGTTAGGTTAGGTTAGGTTTGCATTCTTGACTTCATGAATTTTGCTAAAATCGGCCATGACAATTGAACGAACGAATAATTTAATAATACATAATTAATATTGAATCTAATAAAATTGGAGACCGTATAGTATACGGTCAACTCTTTCCGATAGAAAGCTCACGGCGAAACTGTGAAATGTTTTACGAGCATTTTACATGTATATAGGTATCTGATATTTTCATTTTTGAAAAATGTTTTTTAGTTAAAAAAGCTTACAATTTAAAAGAAACGATAATTAATGAGCGTTTTTGGTAATCAGATTTTTATTATTACATATTTTTTATGAAAAATACTTTTGTCATTCAAATGTAGTTTAACAGAATATTTAGAAGGTGGTACTTATAGAGATTTTTGATAAATTCGTAGTTTTTACTTAAGTATTAAATTTAAAAAAATATCGATTATATGTATTCATAACGCTCTCCCGCTTTTCACTACATTACTCAACCTATATTGGGAATATTTTTTTTCTTTTCCGTGTTAAATAAACAATAATATGTTACCACACTAAAGTTTTTTGCAAGAGAACAAAAAAAGTAGGCCAAACATCCCCTTCCCATTAAAGAAACTCACTCACAAAGTTAAACTATTCAAAGTTGAAGCATTTGAATTCTCATTTTCGTGACACGTGTTTCCCATTATTTAAGAAAAAAATACTTAATTCTTCCACCTTCATTAATACAACTCTCGCTGTCATTAAAAAGTTTTTCGATATGTTAAATAATATTGCCTTGATATAGAATTCTAAAAAAGTTTTACTTTGTTTTTACTACTTATTTTTTATGCCGTATATTTGTTATAAACTTCACTGCACGTCATGCGTTTTGAAGGAATAAAATATCGTAATTAAACTATGTAGGTAGATACATTAAGGGCGCTGGGTTCATATTTTCCTCCCTCAACAAAAACGTGTATTTTCCATACAAGCAGTTACTAGGTAGTAAAAAAATATTTCTTTAAAACTTTATTTAAAACGTAACTCTTCTGTATGTACTTATTTCTATTTTATTCAATCAGTCAATCAGTCAAATTAAAATTTGGCCAAAACGGTTACATGTAAATTGTACGTAAAACATTTCACCGTGGCACAGTTCACCGTGAGCTTTCTTATCGGAAAGAGATGATCGTTTACTATACGTTCTCGAATTTTATTAGATTCAATATGAACATTAATCCAATTTTCATAGCTGATTTTAGCAAAATTCATGAATTCAAGAATGAAAACCTAACCTAATTATTTTTTTATATTCTTCATATTTTTTTTTTCCGACCATGTCCGATCCTGATAGGATCATATGGGCCTCCACAGAGTGGAGGTTTGTATTGACAGATTTTTGTTTTTTACGAGAAACGGATGTCAGCCACTTGCTCAACCTATTAGGTCCATACCCTGACACACGCAAATTGAAAAACAATATGTGTACTTGCCAGACTCAGGATTCGAACCTGGGACCCACGGCTTTGTAGTCCAACGCTTATGCCGCGCGGCCACCGTGGGCGGTTCTTCATATTACTTCCTGTAAAGTGTAAACCGACAAGAACCGTGTTTTATTTAGACATGAATTGTATGCCAGTACCATACGACCCAAAGAGTTTGGACGGTATTTAATATACGCCCATATATTTCCGATACAACATTTCACGGTGAAGTGTGATACGGCGAACTGCATACGTACAAGTTTCCGGACACGGCTTAAGGTAGTTACTAGGTAGTAAAAAATATTTATTTAAAATTTTATTGAAAACGTAAGTACTACTCTTCTTTACTTATTTCTATTTTTTTTTAATTACGTAACTTTATAAAATACACGACAGACGGATCTGTTTTAAAATTTGGTCAAAACAGCTCTTGCACCATGTCGTGCACGAGGCTTAGTATTTATTTTAGAGATATAATATTGTAAGAAAGAATTATGAAGGATAATAATATAATTGTAATTTCTAGACCCATTTCAAACTAAACATGTATCAGCCAGGTTAGAGTTTGCTTGGATTATACAAAATATTTCAAGTGTTGCCCAAATTAGGAATCCATGCCTTAGTTAGAGTGAGATGGCCAAAATGTGATACCTACGTTGAATTTTGATACTAACGTGATTTAACAATATTTTCATAACATAAGATTTTACGCAATTTGAAGAGTTGTGCGAATTGAAAAATTAAATGTAATAGTGCGATGGTTGCATTTGGAATTTCGAACGTCGTTTTGAATAAAATATAGTGTCTTCTAAATCGTAAAGTCGGTGATGCACAACCTTTTTATTAGTAGATCTGGCGTATCCATTTTATATCTGTTCGATGGCCGCACAGCGTAACAGTGTTGTTGATAATTATATTCCCTCCCGATTATCGCTTTATTATTATTTGTAATTAAATAGGTACATGTCTGACACTCGTATGTATTCTTTCTAATGGCATTGACATTCGTGAGAGCGCATCGTTTGTCAATTTGTCTATCCACCGGCAAAAAAAAAAGTGATTTATTGACCGCCATCTTGGTATTTCATTGGCTTCCAATTCAAGTTTCACTTTCAATACTAATTCACTATATTGGTTATACATACTCGAATACAATATGTCCATGTCTTAAAATAGGGTCTGCTTAACTCATCCGGTGTATTTCCATGTACCTATATAATTAATATTTTTGTATGTACATATTTATACTGTTTAATAACATACTATCTATCTCTTTTTTTATGTCATGTTGTGAACGTCTTAAAATTATAATTTGTAATGTCCACAATATGTAAAAATAAATAAATTGAATTGAATTGACAAACTGAAAAATTAATGAAATCAAACGGTTATTATAGAAAATTTATCTTCTCTCCGCCATTTTGGAATGTAGGGGTTCCTTAGTGAATTTTGACCCTTTGATTTGTCCAATTTGACCCTTAGAATATGCCTATTCATTATGCCACCACCGTTCATGATTTTTTGAATTGTTGGATTTTCCAAGCTATGCAGTCGCCTGTCATATTCGTAAGTGAAAGGAAACAAAATATACTATAGATTTTTTCTGCACAAAATTTGACGCATATTGATCGTTATGTGCGCCGCGTATGAAACTATAATGAGGCAAAAATATCTGTTGAAATGAAAGTAGTGTTGAGTAGTGAGACATTACTGAAACAAAGGCGTTACGAAAGCCACATAAATATATTGTGACCACTGATGTACGTCAGTATTTTGACAGGAATTAGACCCGGAACCCAGCATCAAAAGCCAATGCCTTATGCACTGAACCCCCACTCTGTGGAGGCCCATATGATCCTCTAAGCATCGAACATGGTGAAGTAGAATATCTGTTGAAAAGTTGCAGTACAATAAACCTTTAAATTTATAATTAACAGATGATAGCATTTTACTATGCGCATGATTATTGTTAAGATATTATACACGTAAGATTTTTTTGCATATTCTATTTAGTCGTTGGGTAATAACAAATGGAATAGACGGCTGCATGCGGCCCGCGGGCTGTGCACCACTGCCTTACATCTATCAAAATGTCACCCGAACGAAAACAGGCAAGTCAACAATAAAATATTTCGTACAAAACATTTGGCCTTTCTATGAAATGTTAGACCTTTTCTTGGATTATAATGACTATACAATAATTGACCTCAATTGACCTTTTCGGCTTCTACAAATTTCAGGGGTTGTTCTATTCTTATAGCGTGCAATAAACTTGACAGGGTGCAATGATCTCATTTGCACCCTTTCGTTAATAAACTTTGAAGAAAATTAGTTTTCATTCACATCCGTGATAAATTGCTATGGATATTTTTGGTTTATCTGTAGGTATGTTTTTTGATGATGATTCATGATACTTTAGAAAATGTATTAGTCAGTTGTTATTAGTGCATGAATTACCGGTAAATTTATTTATAATTACCGGTATTTCGGTAAATTAAGAAAATCATGTTTTTTTTTTAACTTTTTAATGTGTCTGATTAAATGGCAATATTATGTCGAAGCTATTCATTACTGTCGACCTGAAGGCCGGTTCGGATTAGTCAAGTAATTTAGTCGATTGGCGAGTAATTTAGTAATTAAACATGTAGATATGAACAGATAAATTTAGTCGAGTAATTTAGTAAAATCATTTAGTCGAGTCAATCCATTTTGTTCTATATTTTCGGTCGATTAGCGACCCCCACCACCTCTCACTAAATACTAAATAAGCCACGAGACAAGTCTTAACACGTTATCTTTAGTCAAGTTCATTGGTTGTCGTAGAATTTCTTCCTCCAAATCTTCTAATATAGTCATTATAAATGAAGTTATTAACTTATTTATTTTTTGGACATACATAATTTGAAAACATTTCGAATCAGGTTCATTACGCAGGTTCAAATCCTGCTGGGTGTCGTATTTTATATATAAAAAAAAGTTTTTTTCCATTGGTTATATATTTCTCAGAAGTGTTTTTAAATGATGTATGTTTAATAAAAACAACGTTATATTCCTAAATCTTGTGAATTATTCGTTGAATAAAAAAAATACTTCATTATTTATTTTTGCTTTGTTACGTTGTGCTCTGTTCATTTTGATACGTCACTCAGTGTTCTGACACTTTTCAGTTACTAAATCATTTAGTGGTAACTAAATCACTCACCACCCGACTAAACTACTCGACTAATCCGAACCGGCCTTTAATCTTATGTCAGGGATGGCGAACCTTTTTACTAACGCGTGCAAAATTTCAGAAATACTATTTGTCGACTTTCTGACGTGCCAAGAAGTTTTTCAGTGCGAAAAAAAGTTTTTAAAAGTTTTCTAAAAAAATATTTTTTAAGAATTCCAATAAAAAGTTTAAAAATTACAATAGAGTTCTTGTCATTCTATCTTTCACCGTATTTCTACCCGAAGGCATATCTTTTATTCTTTGAATATTTTTGTCTTGTTTTCAAAATTCTCAAAGAGATCGTGGAAGCATTTGAACCACTCTTCTTTCATATCATATTCTCTGTCACTGAACGGTTTTCCATTTTTAGATATTATGTTTGAGTCAAAATAACAAGCACTTATTAAATTTGAATGACTGCCGATAATCAATTTCATAAGGTTTGTTGATTGAATATTTTTAATGCCCGATCCTAAGGACCGACCTATGCAATTTTTATACAATGCGATTTGTCATTTATGCATGAAAAAAACATTTTTTAAGCAGGTAGGTATAATAATAATATAAAATAGTAATTTCTTTTATTTTCAAAATGAAACATTCGCGTGCCATAGGTTCGCTATCCCTGACCTATGTGTATTTCTTCTCACATTTTCGCGGCTCCCGTATATTTAATGCGCCAGTCCGCAACGTTGAATCGTCCCATTCCCAGTGGAGTTTAGGTAGTATCTTTTATACCTCATACAAGGGTTGATTTTTATTTTTTTTGTTGAATAATATTATATATTGGTCGTAGACCACACTAATTATAAATTCAATATTGTGATCATCTGGTTACCTAATGAGGGATTCTTCAAGATATATTTGTATAAAACATCTGCGGTGGAATGTCGCTGAGTTGATATTATGATTTGACATGCATACGATATTAGCGACTGAGGGCATTTTGTGAAAGTTTGTTTTCAAAATGTAAATTTCTCCTGCAACTTTCAAGGGAAACGTCATCATTATGTAAACACAAAACTTTCAATAACAAAATTTTATGATTTATTATCTTTGTAATTTTTACCCTATTTAAAAAAAAGACAAAACTTTCATCACTAACAACTCGTCAACGTGATTCTATTCTAAATGTTATATTTTATTTCAATTAATTGTAGGCATTACTCGCAAAAGCTCCTTTTTGACAGTTAAATTAAAATTAAAATTTATTTATTTTACATAATATAATGAACATAACAAATTATAAATTTAAATCGTTCACGACATGACCTAGGATAAGTGTTAACAATTTTTGAAATATAAATACAGAGCAATGTGAGTTAATTAAACAATAAGTAATAATATAAGAAATAAAATAACAAACATAAATAAAAGTACATGGAAGCACACAGAGTGAACTATTGATAGACCCTATCTTAAAAACATATAAAACAACGTCCACCTAAATTCACTCTCACGTATGTGGAATATATCAATTTCCGAAGCGATTTCATTAAACATGGTTATTGCCCTCCCAATTGGCATCACTAATGGCAGGTTAGTTCTGCATCTTGGGAGAACAAACAACGGATGCCCTCGATTCCTAAAATAATTATCAGAAACACACAAGCCAACACCACCAAGAGTTTCCATTTACGCCGCGTATAAGTCGGAAAAAATATATAAGTAGCTAAATAAAGATCCCTTGTAAATTTTAAGCTACATTATGTAAGCGTACGTAAGTGAAAGTCAGTCGGATGGAGCCACGATAATATCCATACAGCCGAAAGTAAAGGAGTCTCAAACATTTCTTCTGGACCGTCTCCACTATAAGGCCGTACTTCAACTGATGCGAGGCCCAAACGATAGACCCACTCTCAAGTCTTCTTCTAACTAAGGATTTATTTACCCGCCTGAACTCTCGCAGTTTACTATTTATAATCTGATATAGATATTTATAGTACATATTCAACAATCATATTAATTGGTATAAGTCTTGGGATATGGTCCTGTTCTGCAGCGTGCCTTATCAGGGGGCTGCGTAGGGCGAGATCAAAGGATCAAGAGTTGTAGCACGGAATGACATATATTTGAAGATCAGGTATTGTAACAGTGTACAGTGTACGTATTAGTTACTTGGGTCGTGAAACAGTTTATAGTTAAATTGATCGGATATTGTGACAGGTCGAGGGTTAAAGTCCGAGTGATCCAATCCAATTATTAACTGACCGAGTCTACGTTAGCCGTAATTCTGATGACTCACGTTTTTGTCATCCTGGTGGGATGCTTCCATCAAAGGCAGGCACACATAGTATGTTTTAATTTACTCCTGACCACTACACCAGTCAGTTTTTGACCGGCCATGGTAGATTCGCTGCTAAGCTCTTTGAGGTTAGATTTGTTACTCCACCAACATGTCCATGTGGCGGAAAACTACAGGATGCAAGCCACATCCTCTGGAAATGTCCGAGCACTCCGAACGGGAAGAGATACTCAAGTAGGTCCAATCAGCTGTTATTGGCCACGCGGACCTGATTGCAACAGAGGCCAATTTTGCGGCATTTGAAAAATTTGCAGCGTCGTATGGGGAGCTGGATAATCCCAACTCGTCCGTAGAATCAGACTAAAATCTTGAGCATCAGTACGCGGGTACACAAGGCGCATCACGCCGGCGGCCAGCAGAGCTGGACCTCACTTTCTTGCTTTCTTTTTAGAGTCAGTCTTAAGCACCGAGGTGCGTGGTTGCAAATAATCGGTCCCGTGGGGCTCCGTTCGGGACGAAATGTGAGCAATTAAATAGATATATAAAAATAAAATTAATTAAATATTCATTCAGTCGCAATACAGCGCTGTGGAAGGCGGCCGTGCATAATCCACAGCTGTACAGACACGGCGGGTGATGGAGGGTGTATTTGTTGGACCCATCGAGCCGTCCGACTTGGTTGCCACAAAGTCCAACTTAATAGCTTTAAAAAAAATGTGCCGTCTTATTGTTGACCTGAAGATCTCTTCACATAGTTTTGCATGCCCACAATATTTAGCTTTGTTTTTGTATTATCTCTTCTTGGTCGTGCACTCATGGCTGAGGATCGTGACGAAATTTAAATTAAATTTATTTTGTATTATATTTATAATTAAATTAATTTTCTTTTATACTAGTTCTCCGTGCCTTTCTCTCCCACGGCATTTTTTTTATTAACTTAAGTGAACTCAGTAAAATCAGTCAAAGCTCACTCGAGAACGTGGCGACCTCAGTTTTGGGCATCTACTACTGATACATTACCAGACGTAAAAAACTGCTACATCCTAACGTAGAACATTGTAATACGCTCGCTCGAAGACCGAGTGGAGTGCGGGGCGGTTGGTTTGGAGGTGTAAATATTGGAGGGATAAACTTAATATTAGAGTTGTTGCAGCTACTCTATTATTTATTTGATCGCCAAATCCTGGTTCTGGTTTGTTTTTTGAGATGGCAATAGTTATTCTAAAAATCGTTTAAATTTGTCCCAAGTGGTGGAGGGTGGTAGGAAATAAATACATCACCGTGGATAATTTATCGCAATAAATTCGTCTTTATCGATTTGTCTGAAAACTGATCATGTAATTAGTGTCACCAATAATTAATACTGAAATGTCTTGTGAGCTTTTAAGGTAATAATTATTATTTGCGTGTATTCTG
Organism: Rhyacophila brunnea; assembly: GCF_057557595.1. Taxonomy (NCBI): domain Eukaryota; kingdom Metazoa; phylum Arthropoda; class Insecta; order Trichoptera; family Rhyacophilidae; genus Rhyacophila; species Rhyacophila brunnea. The sequence goes on along the minus strand of NW_028233350.1, from coordinate 37,725,454 downwards.
ATTGTTTTCAGCCGAAGCAAATTATCGACGATATATTCCACACGAACTTTCAACTTTTAGACAAAGTTTTAACTTTATATAGACGACTGCGCGAAGCATGAGCGATGTTTCATTCATTAAATCTTAGGTGCAAATTGTAAATTTAATTAATGATACATATATTATTATAACTTTCTTCCTTAAGCAGACTCCCCCTTGTGTTCCGTCTTCCGATTTTCTTCTCCGGTTGATGACTTCCATCATTCGCAAGTCACCTGTATACTATCAAGTCACCGAAGTCGCGGTTATGGTTCAGTTTATTAAACGTGAGATTCTTAATCTTTACCGTTCGGTCAGCCATATGTGGTATGTGGCCGGCCCATCGCAAATTGTGTTTTGATAAATCGTTGCCGTCATTCTTATCGAAGAGTTTGTATAGTTTATATTTGTAACGATGTCGCCAGATGCCATCCTCACGGGGCCATCGAATACCTCTAATTTCTGGGATCTCTAACCGGGGAATTGTAAAGGTCGTCTCATACAGATGTTTACCGTCTGTCATCATCTATTCAAGTAAGTGTATGTTTATCGGTTCACCTGACAGTTAGGAGCCAGCCTCTACGTGTTGCTCTCTTGCATTGGCACTCTTATATTGAACATATAACTTCAGTTTAAGCACACTTGAGAGCATGGCGACCCAAGTCTCCTAAGATATCTTCGTCATTAAAAAAATACTGATACTTCACATCTCAACGTGTGGTGCGGGGCAATGTGGGTTGGTATGGCCATTAACTTCAATGCCTGACTTGCTTCTGTCTTCAGACTGTTCACGAAAAACGCTGGTTGAATGGATGCCGTAGCTTTTCAGCAGGCGTTATCACTCAGTTATCACAATCTATTTCTTGGTAAGATGGCTACTAGTCGTCTAAGGGAAGACTCTGACTCACATGTTTCATGTGAGTCACAAATAGGTTATCCATCACTAATTATATTCTCTATATGTCATAGGTACCTACCAACCCAACGTGGAGTGATTTGATGCTTATAAATTAATATAAATTCATGTTAGCTCTGTCTTAATTTTACAACGTTTTTCTTAGCTCGTAGTCTTATTTGTCCGGTAGTTCTTTGTCCGGTACAAATCTTGCAATCAATTTTTAACTAACTTTCCGACTAGCTAGACATTTGAAACTTTTAGAATATATCAGAACACGATGCCAATGCATTTTTTTTTTAAACTTTTAGCCATCTTTAAGTTGAATTGAATTCATTTTTTGTTAATTATGTTTTGTATGAAAAGTTATTTCGATACCATTATTGGTTGCTAGGGGTCTGGGGTCCTATAAAGCAACTAAATTATTAATATATACGTGCGTTACTATGGAAATCAATATGAATGTCAAAATGACATTTCAGTATTATTTCTATAAAGTACAATTTATTTCATCGATTAAGCTAGTCAAGTCAAGTTTATATGATTCAACAGAAAATTTAAAAACGTTGTATATAAAAAGATCTTTTTATCTTATAATTATTTTTCTTCAATTTATTCGCGCGTGCATGAATTAATTTTTAATTAATTCAATTTAATTGTCTTTTGTCATCGCTCATTCTTTGGGATGAGAACTATAATTTGTCTCCATTGACACGCATATAGACGTAAGTTAGAATTAAAACAGAAACGCAACTAAGTATATAATTTAATTTTGACTTAGTTTAATTTGAAAAGTTTAAACAATTTTGTTGTTTGATTGAAAGCCGTTTAAATTAAAAAAAAAATATGCTATACGTATTTTGACAGTATGATTGGTTTTAGGTCTAGTGAATTTGTTAACTAGACATACAAACCTGTGACGTTTCGGACTTGAAAATAATACTTTCAAGGTAATGCTAAATTAATTATAACGGATTGGCCTATAAATACATTGTCACCTAGGATAACCGTGACAATGACATTACCGTGACACTGCCACGAAAATTGTCAAGAGGTTTCAAAGGGTCTCGTAAACGAGCAACTTTTTACGGCAATATGATACGGCAATTGTGTTGCTGTTAATAGTTACCCAAAATAAGAAAATAGTAGTCTACGTTGCCGAAACTTTCCATTGCTTTCTGGCAGCATGCAGTTATGCTCTGAAAATACCATAAAATCTCTTTTTGACCTACGTGGCGCACGTGGGCCGTTAAGTAGGACCCGATCCAAATCCTTCTTTCATTTTGGATTTGTTTATGTGATTATTTATATGGTGAAGAAATTTCATTGTCGGCAGTTGTTGCTTTATCTCATGTCACGTGTACGCACAAAATACATCGGCTTCACTTGCCCGGCACTGATGGCAGGCCATACATTGCCCAGCAACTGGGCAATAGTTGCACCATTTTTTTGACAATTGTATCGGCAATCTGCAATTTTTTCCAATGTTTGGGCAATTCCCATTCATTTTAATGTATACAATTTCCGATATTCCAGTGCCTATGTAAATACTTTATTTACGAATAATTTCGTATATAAACAGTACGTAACTATACTCTACAATACTGTTTCATTTATACGTTTGTGTTAGGTGAGTGTGGATCATTAAAGATGCCGAAACGCAAAATCCGGGTCGCAAAAAATAATTTAAATGGAAAAGTACCGATGAAACATATTACATAATATCTAAATCAATTAGAAGAAAATACATAATATTGTATCGGTAGATACGATTACGATCTTGGAATAAATTAAATTAAAATCATTTTTTTAATTTAACATCGAATATACATAAAATTTGAGATTGTCAGATACTTAACGATGAAACAGCCTAGAAAAAATCGACTTAAGGAACTGACTAATTTATTTCATTTATGAAGCGGAAAGACGATAAAGCGTGATTTATTTAACTATTCATTTACCCTCTACTATCAGAAACAGAATCTCATATAATACATGCAAACACTAAATACAATATTAATTCTTCGAAATATTATAAATGAAAATGTAAGTATTTTAACATGAATTTAAAAAAATTCCACATACTATGTACGATGCAGATAACATCCGTTAAGTGTTATTCGAATCTAAAACTTTTTTGAGAAATAGAATAAATAAAACAATACATGTTTAATTCACCTTTTGAAGAAGTCAGACGTTTCAGCCATTTTACACTTAAGTTATCTTCTCTTTATAGAAGTTAAACCATAGCGCACTACCAGAAAATGCTATTCTGAAGACCACCGGCCGCCACTGGTCCTGACTGCATATAAATCTCACAATTATTCAAGTATATTCGACGGCTTCAAAATATAAACAAATACGCAGGTTATATCATAAATAATATTTCTTTTATTTTGTTAACTGTCAATTCATGGTGGAACTCCATTGTATTGTTGTTTTAATTTAATAAAACGCATTTTTTTTGTAAAACTTATTCCACTTTTAATCAATAAATTAGGACCGGTTTCGTCCGCCTCAGAGGGACATTTTCAACTCAGAAAGACAGTTGAAAATGTCCCTCTGAGGCGGACGAAAAAAATTGCGTTTTATTAAATTAAAACAACAATGAATAATATTAAAAACATAATATGTGAACGAACGAGGCGATTAGTGATGACCTTATTGTATACCAGAAAAAGAAAACTGGATGTTTATAAAATGGTAATTTTATGGGGATAACGGTATAATACGGAGTCGACGGTCTTATTTCTCTGGTGAAAATTTTGGTTTAAGACTTGGTGTTTGATCATGAAATAAATGAAAATTAAATTTTAATAAACATATAATATTTACATACAATTATTTGAATTTGGATTAGTATGTAATATACCTAATATTAAGTATACTGAATATATTATTAATACATAGAAAAATACTACAATCATCAATCATCATAAGCACAATTCATTTAATATGACTGTCTGTACTTTTTTCGATTACCAGACGCTTACCTCCCTCCAACACGTACTCTACGCCACTGTTATATTATTATATTATAATAGTATAATAAATATAAAACTCACCATCCTCCGCTACATCTTCGGGTGCACCATTGTCCTGCGGTTCCATCATTTTCTTATTAGTATTTAATATAAGTATCTCCAGCACCACAGATCTACTACATTATTTCTTCTTTATGATCCATAGTAAACACTGCATTTACGTATCATAAAGACGTATCAAATAATAGTATATTATCCAATACGTATCCGATATTAGGCACTTTGACGTGTTGAAACATATCGGAATTAGGCGGACGATCTCATTTCGGTCGACTTCTAAAATTCGTTACAATAAAAATCGTAAAAGGCAAAGCACGATAACGTCAAAAATTGGCATTATGAACGACAAAAATAAATGTTATCTGAATCAGAGAGGCGAACTTGGTTATTCGAAAAACGCATTTTTTTAGTCGAGGTAAAAAATTAAAATATTATATTATTGGTTTTTTTTTTAAATGTATTTAGCAATGCGCATTGACTATATTATAAGCATGCCAATATTAAATTAGACACGTTGGCAGAATAGGTAAATTTGTTTAAATGTAGGTATAATTAATTTAAACCCTATACAAAAAATACTTTGTGCGAAATAAAAAGGGAGATTAATATGCCAAATTAACCATAATGCATAAAGGGTAACAGCGGGTCTATTCTATACAAAAGGCTGCTTTCGTCCGCTAAAACCGCTAACTAGGGTATGTTTGTATCAAATTATTAACACGTATTGTAATAATTATAATTAGCCGGTATTAATTGTTGCAATAAATGATATATGTTAACGGCATGCCCCCTGCCTGTTCTAAAATTTAGAGCATGAGCGATAGAGAGAGAGCGAGAGAGAGACAGTTTCGACTGATTAACTGATTACAATACAACTACAATTATAATATTTCAATATAAAATGTATGTAACAAATACTAACACATTATCACGTTAGCACGTTAGCGGTCGATAGTCGCCTTTTGTATAGAATAGACCTGCAGGAATGAGTAGCATCCAATTAACACATTGCAATTTAGGTACATCGACAAATTTATTCATAAATCAATTTATTTTTGGCTTTCCTAAAAATCAGTGATTTTAGACTTATTTCCCTTTGTCTGTCGCTCACAAAATTATTAATTAAATTGTAGGTGGCATTATTCAAAATGATAACTTGCTGATACGTTAGCTAACAAAACAATGCTGTAAAGATGTGGACGTACATTTACTTCCGTATTGTAAATTGCAAAGTAGTAGTTAATTTTTGTATTATAAAATGTTTTTTGTATACAACGAATAATTCACAAGATTTAAGAATGAACATTCTTTTATTGAACATACATAATTTGAAAATACTTAAAAAAAATATATTACCACTAGAAAATATCTTTTTGAACCGGTTCGAGTCCTGCTGGGTTTTTAAAAAAGATTTTTTCTAGTGATATATTTCTCAAGGGTATTTTCAAATTTTGTATGACATTTATATGTTTGTGAATGAATAACATTTATGTATTCGAGGAGGGACGTTTATAAGAGCCCTTTTATTCTACAGAAACTGCATCTATTAGTAAGTCAATGTGAGTTGTTGCCCAATTATCGGATTTAGGCCGCGGCGTAAAATTGTGAATTCCGTAGTGCTATAGTTAGGTATATTGCTTTTATAATTGATGCAATGCGAGAAACCGTTTGCACTAAATTTACGTTTTCGATCTTGTTAAATTAATAATAATTTACTGTAAACCGTTTACACATTGCAATATTATGAAGTTTCTGTAATAACTAGCACAATGATAGTATTATATAATATGACATTTACGTTACAATTATTTTGCAACCGCTTATTGAAGCAAGACTGAAAAATTGCGTTTTTTTTCGAATAACACAGTTTACCTCTCAGGCCCAGAAATATATATATGTGTAGTTATGTTTTTTTAATGGCATTTGATTCGAATTCCAGCCATCGCCGACTCGCGAATTCTCAGTAATAAGTACTGAAATAAAATTGAGAATCGTGTGTTTGGAATCAATAATAAGAAAAGTACACACGCCGAGCACATAATTATAATATAATAACACGGAGCCGAATCCGGGCTCTTAAGGAAAACGAATGTTTGACTCTGCGCAATTAATCTGATACAATGTCCCATTTTGTCTGATCGATTGAATCTATCAAATATGTTTTATTTATCTATCTCTAACGTATCGATGGCTGATTTTAAAACAGTTACAACTCAAAATGTCTGTATTAGAGACAAATAGGTTTTTAGCATTGTACAAACAGCTGATTCTCATGAAATAAGCAAACATCAGTCGTTTTCTAAACATGAAGTGTTACAACTGTGAAAATGGAATATTAAATTCTATTTGACGAGATATTAATACTTAGAATAGGTAATACAAAATATGTAGTACTTATTCTATTTAACAGACCATGACACCCGTTGATAGTAGTGTAGTGAAACTGTAATGTAGTAATATAAACGAAACATTCACAAACACCTAGGTTTTAATAAAATCAAATAAACGGGAATCGAACCCCGCAGATTAAAGGACAGTGTCTTATGTAATGGACTACGAGGGCCGTAAGCCGTAATCTACGTAATTTAATAATTAGAGGGAAGTTGTCAAATGATGAATAGTTATGATCAATATAATATATTTCTGCGTGAAGAAATGAACATTGCACAACTGTTAAGAATATTTAAAAATATTTTGATACAATAATGTACTTAAATGTTTTAGAATTTCGCCACGGATAGAAAACATATGCAAATAAATATTGACAAATATATATGTGATATGACACTGTGGTAGCTTTACTTATATTATCTATGGTAGACATGTGTTGATTTCAATTAATTGTTTGGTTAACACCTTAAATAATCTACAAAATATTAAGTGCATTTTTTAACGAATATTTATGTTGTCGGGGATATTGACATACATTTATATATATATATATATATATTTTACGCACATATATTATATATATCGGTATGGACTAAGCACAATATCTACATTAAAATACATTTTGTAGTTATTTGCAAACATTATTAATGATGGTGGAAGAAAGGTGCTATATCTTCTCAATTCTTTCCAAAGGCATGGAATTATGGAAACAGAACTAAGAAATATCATGAAGAAGTAAGAACTCCGAGATGTAATTAAGCAAGTAAGTATGTAAGAATACTAAAAATTTGTTGGAGTGTCAACTAGTGTTGACATTCTCAAACAAATCGAAAGTACCAATTAATTCTGGATAGAATTTAAACTAATCAACTGCAGTATCTTGGCTATTATGGGAGTTCGAAAGTTCTAGCCCATTATCCAAAGAATGATCGGCGGTATATAATAATATGCTAGTTAAAGTCAGAATCTTAGCGATTGGCACAAGTACTGCTCCACCGCAATAAAGTAAAGATCTGCCTAACGAAAGGTAGTCAACTTAGGCCAATAAAAGGTGTCACTATATTAATGTTACATTAATTTAACAATACCTACTTGACATTTCATTAAATATTATTATATAATGATCAAATAAGGTCCTCTAAAGCGGACGAAACCGGTCAGTTGAGTGACAGTTATTATATATTGTAGGTGAACTATGTTTTGTTTTATTTTGATAATTAATTTGTGATTTGAAAAAATTATCCCAAGGAAGAGACAAAATGCATAGTGAATACAATTCAATTAGGTTTCTTAATTAAGCTATTTTTATATTAGATTAATAATATACATGGTTTAAAAATGAGGCTTTCTTTATTGATCGTACGTAATTACGTATCGTTCCCGGGTTCGAATCCTCGGTATGGTAAGTACACATGTTAACCTAAACTAGCCCAACAAGTTGAGCAATTGGCAAACATCAATTTCTCGTAAAAGCAAAAATCTGTTAAGACTATCTCCACTTTGTAGTAGGCCCATATGATCTTCTTAGGATCGGACATGGCTTAAAAAGAAAAATCGAAACACCTCAGAAATATGCATATTATTTAAAAATATTTTTTCTAATTTGTATGTTTTCGAGCTCAACACATAGTATCTCAATCTACACATCTTAACACAAATGAAACAATTAAATCAACATTGTTAAAATTATGTTATAATCAAAACTATATACTTCAAAAATAGCCAATGAAAATATAATCTCTAAATATATAGCCCTCGTGGCCCAGTGTGTAAAGCACTGGGCTTTCACCCGGGGACTCCGGTTTTGATTCCGGTGATATCACAATAATATATTTATATTGTTATATTGTTTAGCTTATGTGATCGTTTCACTTTTACTACTACAATACTTTTTCACTACGATCATACTACGGTCATTGGGCTTTATAGCCTGCCGTAGTGTTAAGAAGAATATATATTTTTCATTCTTATTATTTGCATTGTAGAAATGAATCGATTATAGTTATCTAATTATATATATATTATTGTATTGGAAATATATTCAATCAATATTAACGCAATCAAATTGAAAGAATTTTTGACAGTTGTTAGAAAACGCACGTGTTTCACATTTTACCCGTGTTATCTAATGTTACGACATCTAATGTATATTAAAATATCAATTCGTGCTTTGACTGTTTCGTTAGCTCTCATATAAGAATCAACGCGCCAAGAGTGAACCTTACGCTAATGTTCTATATGTCAATTAACGCACTGTTTTTCGAAAGTCAAAAGTTAGCGCCACGACGCCCCCTTACAGCGACGTCCCCGGACCGACGTCCAAGCCGCGCGAAGTTGGTCGGAGCTTTGCGAAGGCTCTGACTTTTTCCACTCTTTTATTGCCTTTGAAAAACATCGTGGAAAAGTCAGCGCCGCGTGTACGTATCGATTCCATGAAAAAATACACACACAGACACACCACCGCAAGGGTGTTTATAAAAAAATATTTTAATTAAAATTATTATTAACAACGGAACTACAACCCAACACGAATCTTGACTGATTCCATGAAACGTTTTGACTTCTCCATCTCTCATGAAAGCTTACTTTAATGACTAACGTGGTTGCACTGTGTATAAAGAGACACATCATACCCAAAGCAAGATATTTTTATTTAAATACCTACATAATTTTGAAATACTTCAGAGAATATTATGCAGAGATTAGGCCAATTGGAACTCGAACCCAGCGTCTTCTGAGCTATCGCCATGCATATTATGATTCATGGTAGTTAAATCTAATATAATAATATCCGTATTTTCTGAGGTACCTATTTCAAAATTATATACAATATTCTTAGCAGTTAAACAATTAAAGATAAGGACTCTATATAGATAGATATCCAGTGATATCTGCATTCCGACGTCCGCAGAGCTGTTAGCATCGAGAGACCCGTAACATCCTTCACTTGGCCGTACCATCAAGTAGACTATTTTCTCTACCATTGTGTCACCAAATTATTGTTTTCCTCGTTGGTTATGTGACCAAAAAACTGGATAGATTATATATATAATTACTATAAAGAAAAGTAATTGTTTGTTTTTCCTTGTGGGTGGATGTCCTGCTTAATCCCCATGAAACCGCGTAATCAGACACGCAACCGATGTCTGAATATTTAGACCATTTTGTCTATGAAACGTCTCGTCGTCAATATGCGTATCTCCACTTATTCTCACGGTCCGGACTGGACACGTAGACTATCTAACTACAGTCTGCGCTAGGCCTAAATGTATATTTATATTGTAAGATAAGATAAGGCATCATCATAATACAATAATATATTTTCAACAAATTTACTAATAGCAACCGAGGCCAACTTTGCGGCATTCGAGAAATTTGCAGCGTCGTATGGGGAGCGGGATAGTCCCGACTCATCCATTTCAATTCATGACACTCAGTATGTACACAGGGCGCTTAACGTCAGCGGACAGCAGAGCCAGTCCAAAAATAAAAATCTTTTTTACGAGGGTGGGTCAATAAGTCCTTAGAAAAGCCGACAGGTGGCGCGACTAGTACTGTAAGCGGTTTGTTTTCATGCAGCGGCACTATCGATTCAGTATGCTGCGAAGTTTCAATCAGATTGGTCGGGTTGTTGTGTGTTTCTCGTACATTTAAAAAAAAAATTTGCTTGTGGAAAATGGAAAAATGGAAAATGGAGAAAATTGAGTTTAGAGCTGTTATTAAACATTTTAATATAAAAGGGTTAACAGCAAAGGAAATAAAAAATGAGTTGGATTTAGTTCACGGCATATCTGCTCCTTCACTTGCAACTATTTATAACTGGTTAAATGAATTTAAACGTGGTCGTACATCAACAAAGGATGAACCACGCTCAGGACGTCCTGTAGAGGTGACTACACCAGAAATGATCAATAAAATCCACGATATGGTGTTAAGTGACCGAAGATTAAAGTTGAGTGAGATAATTGAGGTTACAGGGATCTCAAAAGGTAGCGTCATTTCTATTTTACATGACAAATTGGGCATGAAAAAAGTTTCTGCAAGATGGGTGCCGCGTTTGCTCACAGTCGACAATAAACGCAATAGGGTGGTGGCCTCTAAAGCCCTGTTGTCGCTCATGCAACGCAATCCGGATGAATTTTTTCGTCGCTTTGTGACTGTAGATGAAACATGGATACACCACTATACTCCCGAGACGAAAGAACAGTCAAAGCAGTGGATTGCGAAGGCAAACCATGTCCAAAGAAGGCGAAAACCGTAAAATCAGCTGGTAAGGTTATGGCTACTGTATTTTGGGATGCACGTGGAATTATTTTCGTTGACTATTTGGAAAAAGGAAAAACAATAACAGGGGATTATTATGCATCTTTACTGGACCAGCTAAAAAACAAAATTGAAGAAAAACGGCCTCATTTAAACAGGAAAAAAATCCTCTTTCATCAGGACAATGCCCGTGTTCAGACATGTTTACGATCAATGGCTAAAATTGAAGAATTGAAGTTCGAATTGGTCGACCACCCACCGTATTCGCCAGATTTAGCCCCCAGTGACTTTTCCTTTTCCCAAACTTAAAAAAATGGCTAAGTGGACAACGTTTTTTTTCAAATGAAGAAGTCATCGATCGGACAAATGCTTATTTTGAGGACCTTCCTAAAATTGATTTTTCTGACGGTTTAAAAAAAATTGAGAAACGTCTAACCAAGTGTATTGAGCTCCAAGGAGATTATGTTGAGAAATAAAAAAAAAATACAAAAATAAAAACTGTTTAAATGCTTTTTTCTAAGGAATTATTGACCCACCCTCGTATCTTTCTTCTTTAAGCACCACGGTGAATGGTTGCAGCATCAGTCCCGTGCGGCTCCATCTCGGGACGAAATGAGCACTTAAAATCACTTCTTTCAGACACGTTTAAAGCGTCATGGAAAGCGGCCGTGCATATCCACGGCTGTGCATATATGACGGGTGGTGGTGGGAACTTTAACGTAGTCTGTTCCGGGCATCTATCCAGAATTCTTCGCCTTCTAATTTCTCGCGCATATTTAAAACATCTAATCTCTCGTAAAAGGGTATTATGTCAAATATAACACTTTTGCTAACACTCTACTGACATACGACTGTTTATTAATTACCACGGTAGAATAGAAACATCCCTGTAAGGTCGCGAAAGTAATTTACCGAGACTTTTATAATATACTTACGTCTCTTTATTGCGGGCTCATCAATGCCCCGACGACGTCCACGCAGCTGAATTCCGGCCTTAATTTATTCAACCGATTGTTTTTCTTCCGGTTCAGTCATGATCGTAATATATATTTTATAAAATGCCATTTTTAAACAAAGCTTAGAATCGATTCTACGTCACGGTTTCTGCATATTTTTTCCGTTAAAATTTTGCGTCATAGTTATTATTTTAAACTATTTCAGTAGAATTTTGTAGTTTGAATTTTACTGGCTGGATTTATTTATTGGAAATTATTTAAAGATTAAGTTTAGTTTGTGGAAACAATGAATCAGAATCATCAGCAATAAAAACAGTGAATCAAAAAAGGATCGATGCTTTTGAGATATGGTATTGATCCGTCGTCAAAGAGTTACATATTATATAATATAGATTCTTAACCATCTGTCTCCGATTTCAGTTCTTTGACGTTGTGATTTAGAATGGGTGTGTGGTATATTTGAGGGACTGGCAAAGTAAGCAGAATACTTAGATCAGCATTGGTATTCATCATGGCCCCCACAAGGGGGGCTGACAGGGCTCTAGCCTAGGGGCTTGGGCTCAAGGGGGGCCCGGCGTGACGGGTCGACCAGATAAATGAGATAAATACGCATCTTAAATTTGCTCTAATAGCAAAAAAGGCGCTATTTTGCTTCGGAGTTATTACCATTTTAAAATATATGATTCTTGTGACGTGTGTTGAGTGACACCTACTCGATGTGTTACAAAATCGCTAAATTACACTGAATTTTATTTGACCTCGAACACCATTTGAAAAACAAAACTGGAGACCGTCAGACTGCCTTTAACCATAGCGATAGGTAGGGGGGGCCGCTCAAGATGTGGGGGCCATGGTATTCATACAGCAAACTGTGGTAAAGTAGGTACATTTCAATGTGTCCGAAATGTAGAAGAATTAACGGTGACAGCTCAAAAATCAAATACAATTGAAACTAACCGTAAAAGTATCAAGCAATGTATGGCTGGAAACGTGTACAGCATATAAACTTCTCGTGAAGACCAGTAAGAAAGTATAATCTATTGAAGAATTGGAAAATAGCAACATTTGACGGAAGTGGGATGAAGAAAGTTTCTGGAGGCCAAGATGTGAAAAGGGTTATAGAACCAATAAGAATGATGGTTATAGAGTATAATTTATAATACATCTGCATAAAACTAGCATGTTATAATAATCAGAGAAGGTATCGTTTTCTAGCGACAGTATCTACGGACAATTCATTCCCCCCTCCTTTTCAACACTACAACAGACCACTAGACCCAATAAGAGTAGTGAGACATTATTGAAACACAAAGGCTTTGAGAAAGTCACATAAATGTATTGTGTCCTCACCAGGAATTAGACCCTGAACCCCAGCATCAGTAGCCAATGTCTTACGCATTGGAATTTAATTGAATTTACTACATCTTTTACAAATATAATAAGACGCGCGATTAAATTAAAAGATTACCTATAAATCGTATTTTACGGACCCGGTTTCGCGTTTCAGCAGCTGCAAACTTATAATATGATATGTATACAATTCACGCAAAATGAGATGTATTATATTAACGTAGCATTGTTTTATTGTAATATAATATTTTGAATATAAATTCAATTACCGTCAAGTTGACAGTATTTTTTTTAAATTAAAAATTTCATTTTTAGATAACATACGAGGGTGGGTCAATAATTCCTTAGAAAAAAGCATTAAAACAGTTTTTATTTTTGTATTTTTTTTTTATTTCTCAACATAATCTCCTTGGAGCTCAATACACTTGGTTAGACGTTTCTCAATTTTTTTTAAACCGTCAGAAAAATAAGTTTTCGGAAGGTCCTCAAAATAAGCATTTGTCCGATCGATGACTTCTTCATTTGAAAAAAAACGTTGTCCACTTAGCCATTTTTTTAAGTTTGGGAAAAGGAAAAAGTCACTGGGGGCTAAATCTGGCGAATACGGTGGGTGGTCGACCAATTCGAACTTCAATTCTTCAATTTTAGCCATTGATCGTAAACATGTGTGAACACGGGCATTGTCCTGATGAAAGAGGATTTTTTTCCTGTTTAAATGAGGCCGTTTTTCTTCAATTTCGTTTTTTAGCTGGTCCAATAAAAATGCATAATAATCCCCTGTTATTGTTTTTCCTTTTTCCAAATAGTCAACGAAAATAATTCCACGTGCATCCCAAAATACAGTAGCCATAACCTTACCAGCTGATTTTACGGTTTTCGCCTTCTTTGGACATGGTTCGCCTTTCGCAATCCACTGCTTTGACTGTTCTTTCGTCTCGGGAGTATAGTGGTGTATCCATGTTTCATCTACAGTCACAAAGCGATGAAAAAATTCATCCGGATTGCGTTGCATGAGCGACAACAGGGCTTTAGAGGCCACCACCCTATTGCGTTTATTGTCGACTGTGAGCAAACGCGGCACCCATCTTGCAGAAACTTTTTTCATGCCCAATTTGTCATGTAAAATAGAAATGACGCTACCTTTTGAGATCCCTGTAACCTCAATTATCTCACTCAACTTTAATCTTCGGTCACTTAACACCATATCGTGGATTTTATTGATCATTTCTGGTGTAGTCACCTCTACAGGACGTCCTGAGCGTGGTTCATCCTTTGTTGATGTACGACCACGTTTAAATTCATTTAACCAGTTATAAATAGTTGCAAGTGAAGGAGCAGATATGCCGTGAACTAAATCCAACTCATTTTTTATTTCCTTTGCTGTTAACCCTTTTATATTAAAATGTTTAATAACAGCTCTAAACTCAATTTTCTCAATTTTTGTAAACAAGCAATTTTTTTTTAAATGTACGAAAATAAAAAACAACAACCCGACCAATCTGATTGAAACTTCGCAGCATACTGAATCGGTAGTGCCGCTGCATGAAAACAAACCGCTTACAGTACTAGTCGCGCCACCTGTCGGCTTTTCTAAGGACTTATTGACCCACCCTCGTACCATACTATCCTATTTTATATTAGGTGTAACAATATAATCATTCTGTATTTGTATAGGTATTTGACATTACCCATCATAATGCTTTTAAATTAAACAAAACAGTGCACACTACATTAGTCTATAATTAAGCTTTCACGGCGCTTTAACACGACGCGCCGCGACGCTCGTCAACTAAGCTTTTCGCGTCGGCATTATTTTGACGTCTAATTTCATTGACGTCTCCTTTTACAGCCATAATTTAGACTTTAGCCATCACGACACTGTCAAACAATTGTGTGGCCTTATTTTAGGTATATTTCATCAATCGCTATTTTATGCATGCTTACCCTTGTGTTATGTACCAGTTTTGTTTAATTTATTCAACATTTAGTAGTTTTTTCGTATATAGTCCGCACAGTCATCCATAACATATCTGACTGCAGGAAATATAAGTATCTATTGATGTTGTTCAATCAGGCCATGCGTTTTTATTGAATCGTATAACTTTTTTTTTTCGTAGCTTGCCATAGAAACAAATGCATGTCCTGAAAGCTTACTTTTAATATTATCTATCTGTAAGATATTTTATCTATAGTAAGTATTCAAAGTTCAATAATTATACTGCTTTACGTTGTAAAAGCCAAAGTACAATACAATGAAAAATTAATAAATATAATATCATCGGGTCTATTCTATACACAAGGCCGCTAAAGTGATAAAGTGATAGTATTTATTACATACATTATGTATTGAGATATTATAATTGTTACAATAATTAATAAGCCGTCTCATCAGTCAAAACTGTCTCTCGTTCTCTCTCTAAATTTTATCACAGCCAAGAGACGCACTGTTAAGATATAGCACTTATTGCAACAATACCAACCAACTTATTGTAATTGTTACAATAAGTGCTAACAACCCCATACAAACCAATCCTATTTAGCCATAAATACTATCACTTTATAACTTTAGCGGCCTTGCGTATTGAATAGACCCGCAGAAGTAGGTATTTATTACTTTGCTTTACTTTTTGCTTATTTCTTGGTGGAAACATATATGTATAAGTCCGGTCGCACATTGAAAATTGTCTCGATTGGGATATGATCATAAATCAAATTGTGGGCAATGTTGCAACTGTCTTCCGTGCAGATAAGCGAGGACATGACGGGACAGTGACGACACGCGGCTATGATATTATATACCTACCATATTTTCAACGATGAACTCAACTTATGCATATAATATTTATAACGAAATAAGAATGCTATATGTCAGCGATGGCGAACCTTTTTATGCTTACTTGCCAAAATATTCGCAATAATGAGTGGCGTGCCCATGGCTAATATTGGGGATGAATTATAAATTAGGGATCGCATTATGTGCTGTTAGTGGTATTAATTGAGTATTATAAATTTACGGCAGACTTAGTAAAAATAAAATGATAAAAAACAATTTAAATGCGATATTTGTTCTTATGCAAGCAGAAAATTTGACCGGTTAAACACACATATTCATTAGAAAAACCACAACAAATACGATATATCTGAATTTACGTTCAAAATGAATGACATAGGCAATTACGCAAACACGCATATTCATAGAGTTAATTTTGTTATATTATAATTACCACGTGGCAGTGCCACCTGTCAACATTACTGCACTCAGTTTGACTAATAATTATATCATAAGCAAAGCAATATTGAATAACAATATTCATAGCTAAAGAAGGTGTCGAATTGAATACCAATATAGATTGGTAGGTAGCTATATCGATAAAGCCTGTGTGTTTTTACATAAATAAGCGTCTGAGCGAAGTGCATATAGATACGTGATTAAGCGATTATGTATTACGCGCACGAGAGGGATGTAACGTGGGTGCTCGATTTATGCGATCGCGCAACAAAGACGCAAACTCATGCAAATTTACGTACTTCAGAGAGATGCGTTACAGACAGACATATAGATAAAACACGACAAATGTATTATAGTGTAATTAATATTGGTTCTTTAGTGGAAGCCAGCGGCAAACAGATGTTGAAAATAGCCGATATACTGGATTATTTCGTTAGGTTAGCTTAGGTTATCATTTTTGAATTATTCATAAATGTTGCCAACATTGGCTATGAAAATTGCCGCTGTTCCCGCCTGGCTTCCAGTAAACAGACTTGTACCTTCCTTAAGATTCTTATAAGGCGTTATGAAATGAATTCGGAACAGCTTTTTATTTAAATTTTATAAAAGTCGTGAATTTTTCTTTTCGATGGATGTTTCGTTCTTTAAAAAAATGACACTCACTTTTATGTCGGGTCTGCCGGATGGCATAATCTGTTCTAATGCCATTACAATAACTGTGCTATTGCTATAAATTCCCGATGCTTTTTGTCGGGTCTGCCGAATGGCATAATTCATATTTTAATATCGCTCAAATGAACATTGACATTAGAAACACTGTTCTAACGCCATTACAATAAAGGTTATATTGCTATAAATTCCCGATGCGTGATATCGCATAATGGAAATTGCTAAATTTTGTTACGTGACGTCTACCTATACAAGTGTGAATGTCGCTATGCGCGAATTTACGTGCTAGCTACTGTACTGAGTGCGTTGTCCATTAATAATATCATTGGTTTGGACCTAGAGGCGGCAGGTTATATGAAAGTATGGTGAAGCCGGCTAGTATGGCGAAAAAGTATGGTGGGGCGGGCTGGTAATCAATTTGTGGCAAAATTTGAATGTTAACATTATATTATATGGGTACATTATAATGACCAAAGTAAATCCTCTGTGATGCCCTGATTTTTTTTTATCGCGTCGCTATTTTTCGTAAGTTATCGGCTATTGTTGGCCTGCTTCATTCAGCTGTCTGAGAAAACCGATTCCTTGCCCCTCTTTTAATTTAATACCTCTATGGTTTGGACTAACTCATGATTGTTTTCGTCGGGGAAAGTAAACTTTTAATACATAATATTATACTCTTACATATTATAGGAAATAAAAACAGTTTCCATTATTTCTTTCGCGCTGTTTGAATAGTTCCGATGCAGCTTTGATTGGCAATTTGGACTAATGTATCTTTTCGGAGGCCTTATCGAAATAGGGTAGGGAAACCTTTGGCACCCCGACAAGTCTGAAAACTAATGGCCTGCATCGCTAGTTTACGTTTAGTTTGTGAGAATTGCAATCCGACACGCGACACTGAACTTTTTTTAATCATTTATAAAATAACAACTCAACTTGCAACACTCAAGATAAACTTTGCCTTTTTTAGATTTAAGTACCGCGATAAGCTCTGTGATATATGTATTTCATTCGGTGGAACTTAGAGGCAGGGGTGAATTGAGCACGTCGGTTATTTCATGTTCATTAGTTTCGTACTCAGAAGCTTCCACGGTACTGTTACTCTCCTGACTAGCCATAGCCAGAAAATAACACAGCACATCTAAACTCGCCTCGTCTGCCACACAGCCATAAATCAAAACTTCTAGGAACGCCGCACCGATGTGGCATATGAAGACCGCGCACATGTGCGCCTAGCGACAGTCGCGCGTAACCTCTAGAAACGTGGATATGTATGGGATGCGGTGACCGGCGAGCGGAGCGAAATGACCAATTCGTAGCGTGGGCTTATCAAGTATGCGTACATACCTACAAACTTATCTGGAGAATGGCCAAAAATGGAACTACGAACTACCATAGGACGCCATATTGAAAAACGTCACCCGAATGTCAGATTTTGCCAGCTACGAGTCGCGATTGGGTAGTTTTCGACAGTGGCTCCTCCATCTCATTCTCCAGATAAGTTTGTAGGTCTGTACTTGGAGCTTCGACTCGCAGCCCGAGACGCATGCGATTTGTTGCTAGGTGTTTTTTTGAAACTGAATGTCAAGTTGGGGGATGCTGTACTTTTGTCCTCTCATAGTGTGTCCGAGGTACTGTAGTTTTATGGTTTTGATACTATGCAGAATTTCTCGGTCCTTTCCCATTCGATTGAGAACTTTTAGGACAACATTTCGTCGCTGTAGGATTGGTTTCCCGAATAGACCAAATGTTCAGGAGACGAAAAACAAATTTCATGATCCTATATTTAAATACATGGAGATATTTAAATTGTTATTTTTACAGCATGTGAATGATGTATTCATTACCATTACAAAGTAATTTAAAGAAAAAGATGGTTCTAGTTCAATTAGATACAAAAAAACATTTTGCATTAAGAGGTCGATTATGACAAAAACGGATATTCGGGAAACCAATCCTATAGCGACGATTTGTCACCCGGTCAGTCCATGAAATTTAAAGGATGCGTCTGCAGTCTCAGACCTATGTTAAGGTGTCGATTACTAAGGAGGCGTCTCATTTTGAGAAATGCACTCCTTGCTATCTTAATTGTAGTTTTTCTTTCCTGAGACTTGTCCCATTTCTCATTGACTCATGTTCCTAAAATATATTTATAATGGGTCACACGTTCGATTGGTTAACTTTGTACTATCTAATAACGTAATAAACTACATTCTTTCTTGAACATACATTTTATGTTACATTCTTAAATCTTGTGCATTATTCGTTGAATAAAAAACTAGTCTAATACTTTACAGGGCCATTAAATCTACTTTGTCAAACATTTTCTAATACGTGGTACAAACATTCATAAAAGCGGCCCTGACTTGTTTGGTGGTAGTATTTGCTCGCCGCGAAAGTTTGTTAGTTTTAGGAACAATTTGATTCTCTTTGAAAGATAAGGTTTTTAACAACACATTGCTTGCGTGACACTTATTATTTAACCGCGAAAAAATCGATAATTGTACCTATTTATTACCATTCCAATGGCGAATTGGCTTAATCTTACTATTCCAGTATGTTGACGCAATATAGCTAGGCGGTTTGATGACGTATTTGAGGTAATAATGTCAACACAAGGACAAAATCACCATTTTTTCCACGTGCAAAAACCACCTACTTCAGCGACTTGATTTTTATAGCGGTCATTTTGTTACCTACAATTTTTAAATACATCAGACGATATGTTTATTCATAAAATGACATTTCTTTGATATAACTGTGTATGTTTTGTTTTTAAAATTATCGGTACATGTAGTAATACATCCTAAAAGCAACATTTTGAACTGAAATGCTGAATCGGGAAAATACTATGTAGCCGCAACCTAAACTTGTGATTCAGAACAAGAATAGTTAGTTGCTATGTCTTCTCAGTACTTTAAATTGAGTGGAGGAATGGACACTCACAGAAACAACGCTCAGAAAACCAGAAGCTTTCAAAACGTGGGTGTACAGACGCATGCCCCGTATCAGCTGACAAAGTTACGAGTGTTGAGGATGAAGAAGACTAAAGAAATAATCAGAGAAATAAATATAAGTTGGCATACTTTGGCGACATCATGCGGCATCCCGAGAGATATCAGTATTTTATCATTCAAGGGAAGATCTCCGGTAAGCGAGACCCTGGTAGAAATGAAATTCCAGGCTCAAGAACCTCACAGACTGGTTTGAGTTCAACACTCTATCCATATTGAGAGCAGTAACGGACAGGGAGAAAGTGGCTGAACTCATCGCTGACGTTCAATAACGGATATTGCACAAAAAAAGAAGAAAAGCATCATACATTTTTTTATATGATGATTATATTATGAATGATGCCATTGATTATGCCGTATTGAAACACTGGCATCAGAAGTAGGACCTATGTGCGATTTCAAACTCTCTTGCAAGGACACCAACCACCACATCCATTTTGGCTCTTACGTTAGATTTCGACAAATTATTCATTTGGGGAACAGTCTTTGGGGAAATATGTAAAATATTCGAAACAGGAACCCTTGATATACCATTTCTATTCAGAGTCTAGTGTCAACCCCATGGCCCCCACAAAGGGGGGGCTGACAGGGCTCTAGCCTGGGGGTCCGTGCTCAGAAAGGGCCCGGCTTGGAGAATCGACCAGATAAGTGATTTAAACACACATCACAAATTCTCTCGAATAGTAAAAAAAATATTTATCTTCAATATTTTTATTATTATTATTATTATTTATAATTATGTAGTTGTACGATAAAATTTTTAATTATGCATCGATACTCGACAACTCCACAATTCAAATAGATGAATTATGAACAAAAAACATTAATTTTACCGCGTACACCATTTGGAAAACGCTACTGTAGAGCGTCACACTGCCTTTATCTTTAGCGATAGGTAGGGGGCCCGTCAAAGATCGTAGCCTGAGGGCCCGCTTCAGGATGTGGGGGCCATGGTCAACCCTCTGGATTAGAATCGCGCTGTGCATTGTGCATTACACCAGTAAATTCTTTTACAATTGAATCGTCGAGTCGCAAAATCTACTCTGGATATTTCATAAAACCGCTCTATACATTTTTATAAATTATATGTTATGTCCCTTCGAATTTTGGTATTTGGTTATCACCGTTTTATGTCAGTAAATATGTTGAAAATATACAATTATATAGGTATTTACGTATCTTTGAGTGACGTGTCAAACCGTTTTATGTAACTTTTTCTTAGGTAGAAAAAGTCGCCAGAGCGGATTTTGTGACTCGATGACTCAATTACTCGAGATGCGATATAGTCAAAATACTTCGATACTTTCACTTTATACTACTAAGTAGGTAGTGAAATTGTTCTGAATCCTGTGTTTATGTATTTATCTGTATTGGACTAAATATGTAATATGAATGCTTATTGTAAAAAATAAATTAGGAATGCATACAAAAAAATACATAACTAGAAAATCGGTTTATGTTTGATGAGTAGAGAAAATGTGTTTTCAGTTTCATTTATTTTTCATAAATCAAATTTATTTTTCCGTATGCGCTTTCGGGGTATTTTAAAATTGTGAATATCAATTTATTGGCCTTGCAAATTGCTACCCTCGCAGATTGGCTTTGATACGTTTTGCATTTGTGAAATATGACTATATTAACGGTTTGAAGGTTTTTCTTTGTTTGATTATATCCAAGCGTATTCGGCCAAATTTTTAAATTATTTTTGGAAACGAGAAAATTTATCGACAACCCTGAACTATTTATTATTGTCTTATAAGACAACCATTAATCAACCGTTTTTACTAATACATTTTACTGTATTTTTATTTTTAGTTCGGTACTGTTACAGAATTGAATTTGGTATATATGTACCTAGAAGGTTTCATATGATATTATCAAAACACTTGACGAAAGATAAACAAGATGGCGACTGCTTAGTGTTTTAAATATTTTTATCTGTACCTATACCTACGGTAAACTGTTATTAAACGGTTGTATTGTCCGAATATTTTGCTAATAACCGGGCCTCATAGTCTAGGTATGCATCATAGGCACTGGTATTACACCTGGGAGCTCCGGACTCGATCCGGTGAAGTCGCAATACGTTTATGTGAATTTATCAAAGCCTGTGTGTTTTGTTGTGATTGCGTCACTTCTACTATTACTCTACACTACGATCATTGGGCCTCACGACATATTGTGTTAAATAGAATAAACCCATAATAGTCTGTCTTATAGACTACATTGTTGGTGGCAATTTAGTTAAGTTTCATCTCTATATCAGAACAGATTCCGACGTTATCAGAAAAGTTAACGAAAAAATAAACCCACTTTTGTCAATTCATCGTGAATCGTGATACGAGTGATCAGATAGCAGCGGTGGAGTGGTGAGGTGAGGTGCGGGTAGATTGGTCGCACATATATCCAACTATTGTAGATCTCGAGGGATTATCGAGCTGAAAAAATAGAATTGATTAAGAAAGTGCTAACTTTTATGTTTTCATTTAATGTTATCATCAAAATTAAATCTCATTGGTTTGAAAAATATTAAAATAAGTATTGTGTTTATAACCAACGATCACCATTGACATCGTCTTCGTCAAATACAGACATAAAATAGACAAATGTACACAATAAATAAATATAACTTATCCAGCTATTAATTAAACATGCTAGTTTCTAAATATATTTTCTGATAGTACCTACGAAAGTACACGTCATAAAACTGACATTCGTTTTGCAACGAAACCGTGCTTGAAAATATTGTATTATTATTATCTTCCATATCTCATATAGAATGTCAATCTATTCACCACATTGTCGTTTATGTCGTCATGGAAATTTTATGGTAGTATTTATATCAAACTGTAAACATACGTAACTTTGTATTATAATTTGTTAGATCATATTATTGTATGTTGCCAATAGAAACTGAAAGATAGGCGTCGTATCATATTATCAGACGCCGGCGTCGGCTTATCGCATGACTTCCTGCAGTACCGGTTTGCGAAAATTCACAGAATTCCCTGCGGCGCTGCTTGATACAGTTGCTTGAGTTGTTTTTCAGTAGCGCTTCCCAGAATATGTCCAATCATAAACGGATGAATCTAACGGATTTTGATGAGTCACAATGTGTGCATTTCTTACAAAGTTTACTTTTTACCGGATACATTGTTCAGTAGAATACGTCATTACAAAATGCATCGTAAACGACTTACCGGTTTAATCTGCTTCGCGTAACTTTGTTCGAGCAGAG
This sequence comes from Rhyacophila brunnea, assembly GCF_057557595.1. Taxonomy (NCBI): domain Eukaryota; kingdom Metazoa; phylum Arthropoda; class Insecta; order Trichoptera; family Rhyacophilidae; genus Rhyacophila; species Rhyacophila brunnea. Next base: position 37,702,387 of record NW_028233350.1, on the reverse strand, counting down.
CTTTCGTCAAAGTTATCATAGAAAAAAACAGGCGTGTTCATATTTAAGTAAGCTGTGATTTGCTATCCAGTATTAAACTGACAGTAATCTACATTGTAATTCTTCAACTTAAATTAAGGCGTGCATTTTTGAAGCAAGTATTAATAGAAAAATTCGAAAAGTTTTTAATATCAATGGTCAGAATTTTAAATAAATGGTAAGTATTTATTTTAAAGTATCAGTATAAATAACCCGCCAGTTTTAATGTTGAATGTAAAATATTGTTACAGCAAGAAATAATATTCAAAAATTAGTTGTAAATATAAATAATCATTATTTAAATGACATGGGCCAATAGATACAACCCATATTCAATATTTTATTGATATTATGAAAAGTAAAAAGCTACACCAAATGGGCGTAAGGGATGACTTAATAGAGAAAAACAATAAATACTATTCTAATAGTAACACCAAGACACAATCTGTTCTAGAGAGCCAGTCAGAAGAATACTATCCTACTAAATTTAGCATAATACGGAAGCTGCTAAATAAGTTATTTCTGTAAAAGAAAAAAATCTGTCCAATTTAGATTTTATTCTGACAAATTGATATTTTATACTTACCATTAATCATTTAAATAATTCCCTATGCTTGTTTAAATAATTCCATAGTGATTATTTTAATGCTTACCAATAATCATTTTTTACTTGCTGTTAATATTAAATAATTGCCACTATTTTAATAAAATACTTGCTAATTTTTATTAAAACACTTGCTGTTTTTGCATATAATAATATGTTCTACACATATACTTCCCAAATAATTTGAAGCCTTAAATTAACGTATTGTATTTTGATGAGAATATTGACGCGCTAAAGTTGACACAACAACACAAGGCAATACTCAATTTTCCATTCGTCGTGAAAATGATCAATTTTGACCTTTTTTGTATACTCATTGCACGAATCGTCAAACTACTATCTTACTATGCAAATAGTCTACTTCGGGAGGGTAAGAGAAAACTACGCCTCCGTTTAAAGCGCGGAGATTCACACCTTATCTTTCTTTCACTCCCACTGCAGGATGTGAGTGTTGTAGCACGAATTAAGTGATATTATGAGGTCACGCGGTCTTTTTCGTGGCTAAATTGAAAACCAATTTCACCAGAATTTGAATTTACATGCGCCTGTCAACTACATACGTGGTCGCAGCCATGATCTGTTCTGGGTCAGAACCGTTTCCTCGTGTCAAGCCTATTAGACACCATTAGCGAGGGGTGCAAGACTTGTCAATGCGCTCCCCAAAGACGTAGTCACTTCATTTTCAGTAACGTGCTGTGTATTTTATTTTCTAAATTTTATTTTTCTGTATAGAATTGTACTTAGGTTTTTTTATATTTTCTTTTTCTCTTGTGAGGGTAATATTTGTTATAATGTAAATATCATAATGTGAACGTCTTGAATTTAGATTTGTTATGTCCACAATGTTTTGTTTTCTTAAGTAAATAAATATAACCTGATTAAAGAATTAAAAATAAAATGGTTTATGCAATTTAATGCTTCATCTCAAAAATCTCAATGTATCCATGTTATATTTAAACTGAATGTACACACTTTTTACATATTCATGACTAAATTCCTATGAACCTAGGTGCGATCGACCAAAATCCATCCAGCGAACTATGTGTTGGACATGACCGTCATATACCTACGATACATATACATTTAGGTCAATATTTTAATCATATAATTTTGAACAACTTTGATTCGACCACACATCTTTCACGTCTTGCTCGATGCCACACCCAGTATATTATCTTGTTTACTGCCCAAACTATCGGAACTTTGCGGTAATGCGGTTCATTTGCGAAGTTCTTTCGAATGACACACGAAAAAGTTCGTTTGAAAATAATTTAATAACATGCATAAACGGGGATAATCCGTCGCTGCGCTTCTGTTTGTAAATTCACTTGTCTTTCAAATAAGAATTTCTCACGGCTAAAATGTAATATAGATAGTTTTTTTTTGCGATACGGTGAATCAATTGCGCGATGTTTCCTATTATCACGAAGAAAAACATCACAGTAGCCACTCGACATCATGCAATCGCTTGAAGAAAATAAAGAGATTTCTTCGTAGCCTTTCATAAAATTCTAACAAGACTATAAAAGCCAGCGATGCCAAATTAATGGTTTATTGTCGGATCTAACATTTTTAATAGGTTTGAAAAATACGCATCTAGCGTATGACGTTAAATTTATTGTTTTTCGTCACCGTAAACTGTTTAAAATTTCTCTATAAAAAGTTTGAATTTTCCACTAGATTTTTTTCAAATTCGACATGCGTTGTACCTTATATCTTATCAATAAAATATGTAACATACGATATTTAATTATGGCAAAATGTCGTACCTGCATTAATTTTTAATTCTGTAACTAAATTATAATCTTCAATTTTTATTCCCACGTAAACAATGTTCATAACTATAACATATTTTTTTCTGAAATGAAAGTTTCTAGTCATTATTAAACTAACTGTGAAAATCTACCATTTTCTCTGTCAAGTAGCTTTTTTATTAGCCTATCTGATCTGGCATATTTTTGTCAATGACAATAAATGCCAAAACTGATAAAAAAGCTCATAATTTTATCAAACAAAACTAAAATAGTAAACTGTACATTATCTGGTCCTCTGGAATTATTAGATTTATATAATAATATATTACTTAATAAATTTAATATGCCAGACGTGGAGAATCCACCTGAGTGTATGCAGGACAGAAAAAAATGAACGAAGGATTCTTTTCATCTGTAATCAAGAAACAAATAGTTATAATTTATAGTATATCCATTTTTGAATTTGCTACAATTTGAACATATGAATCTTTGACTCACACGTACAGATGTGTGTGTTTAAAGGATGTTGCACATCGTTAATATATGTATTATAAAAAGGTCAGTTTATGGAGCTAGATAACAAATCAACTAAGTACTAACATTTTCCATATTCAGTCAATACCTACATTTTCATATTCATGCAATTTTTAACCCTTGCGAAGTTATAGTTAAAGTGCTTTCCCCCCCTTTAAGGTAGAGTAGACAGACTTTGTTTATATAGGGACCATTCCACATAACACTTCCGGTCACTCCACATAGGCTTTCACGTGTGATTATATAAGTAATTACGTTTTTACGTAGCGGGATTCTGCGTTATTATTTGAAACAACCGATCACTCACATTTTCAGAGTTCTTAGTCTTTCTGGCCGTCAAAAACGTAATGTCGAAACAATTACCGTACGATACGTTGTAGCCAGATATAAAACAGCATGTTAAAATGATAATAATGTACATGGCCGATTTCCAACCGCTCGCGCCACTAGAACCATTGCTTGAAATTGACTCTACATATATAGTGGTGTCTGAACACCTGTCTGGTTCTGCAAAGTTTTTTCTTGGCGTGTGAGTTCATTGTACCTTTGCCATTATTTTCTTGCTGTTGTCTACTTCTAATAGGCTCCGCACGAAAGCTCACTCGAGACTTTAAAACGAGCTTTTAACCCTTTACCACTTTTCGCATTCACTATCAAAGCTCATGGTTATTACCTTGATTTATAATACCAATAATGTAAATTATTTCTACTCATCGTTAATCACGTAAGTCAAATTTCGTTAACGGAAGTTATTAATAGTTTGTTGATGTCATTGTCATTCATCCATTACTCATTAGTGAAGTTATATCTATTGAATATTTAATTTATACCACCATGTAGCTAAAATTAGCAAAAAACGGGATATGTTGCAGATATTGCGGAAAGTGGTGGACTACTGGCGATTCACTCGTTTTTTCATTGTCCTTAACGGCCCACATTCCCAGCGTAGGTCAAAATGGAGATGTTATGGTATTTTCAAAGCATTAGCCTGAACATTGCTTAAACGTTGTAGATAATATATTTATATAATTTTGAAGGCTTATTATCCTTTATATTTATTTTAAACATTTGATGACTACATAAAGTATTTTTATTACATAAAATAGTATTCTTTTAAACCTCTCGATCTAATGTTTTAGAATATAGTTATATTTCAGTACATCCATGTGCAGTGGTGTTAAGATTTTTTAGATTTATTAATTTTTAAACGCATTTATAAAACCATAAGTAAAATTTATGTTAACAATATTATATAGTGAAATATTTACGATAAAAAAATATATTTTATAATCTCTGTGATCCAAAATTTGACAAGAATTAGGCATTTTATTATTCAAAAAATGGGCACGATTAACACATTTGAAGATAATTCGAAAGATATTGATTATAAGCTTCTTTGACCATTCAAATATGATAAAACATCCTACGAATCATGATTGTTTTATAATAATTATTGACCTAAAACTAAGGTAGTATTTTCTTTTTGAAATACGCCATTTCTATCGGCATTTCCCAGTGGTTAAGCTACAGCATACGGCCGTAGCCATAAATTGACTTACTATAACTGAAGTAGGGAGTAAAATCATGTTAACGAGCGTGTTTGAACATGTACCTAACCGAAAAAAAATCCACTGCACATGGATGTACTGAAATATGACTATATTCTAAAACATTAGATCGAGAGGTTTAAAAGAATACTATGTTATGTAATAAAAATACTTTATGCAGTCATCAAATGTTTAAAATAAATAGAAAGGATAATAAGGCTTCAAAATTATATAAATAGATTATCTACAACGTTTAAGGAATGTCCAGGCTAATGCTTTGAAAATACCATAAAATCTCCATTTTGACCGACGTGGGCATGTGGGCCTTTAAGAAAACTTACTGAATAGTAACTGTATGACAGCGGTAGCGAAGCGATAGCACGCGTACTGAGTTTGGCACATGCAGCAATTATTATGAAACCTCAACCAGGACGTTTTGCGACAACATTATAAAGGATACCAACAAGCGTCGAAAAAAAAATTGCCTACAAAATTATAGAATACGTCTCAGACATTGTCGAAATCCGTTCCTTTAACTGGAGTCTATGGATGATGGACTAGTTCGTTACGTGCCTGACCAGGAAACACGAAGCATTTGGTGTCGACATCTATTGCCTTCTTCTCACTTACAAGTTGCCCTCAGTGTCCATGACGTCATTGCCATGACCGAACAAAAATATGTAAAAAAATTTAGAGCATCATTTTCGGGGCAATTCAGATTCTTGATCCTCCCATATATTGGTAAGACGTGTACGCCTTCTTAGGTCTCCTTCAAAACAGCCCTTTCCACTGATAGTCGATCCCAGATATATAAGCTCGTCGAGGGAAATTATACGAACATGAAAAATCACGAAAAGGTGATGAGGTCATAGTACATAGGTACTGGGTAATTTTGAAGACACTGTATTTTCATTTTATAGCGGAAAAGCTTAGTTTTTTTAGGAAACCTTTATTATTATTACTAAAAAAATGTCTCAATTTGGATTTTGGAAGGGTAATTTTCTTTAGAGGAAAAACACTAAGATATTCATTCATTATTACAAATATATTGTTTTAGTTTTTTTTCACACAACCATAAAAAAGGTTAGCTACCCTTGTTGTAGTTAGTGATAGGAAAAATAAGGATAAGTATGACAGCACAGAGTTTACAACCGTTTTATAAAAAAATACTTAGGTACATCACTATATTCCATCCCTGTTTTATCATTACCTATTTGTTTTGACAATAGATTAATGGTGCCTGCAGGTTCACTTCCTAAGTAGTCCTCAATGATAAAAGATTTAGATTGCACCCTTTTACGCCTTGCTTATAATCCTTAATCTATGGTTTCACCCAACCAACTAGTTTCGTAATACCAACTCCTTTCCAAGTTGTTCGAAGTTCTAAGCTACAGAGTGCAGCTATAAACCCTATCGAAATAGCTTAGAAATTAGATGTTTTACGACCATCCTTGCGTGTTGCCTTTTCCTGGATAACTAATTATTATTGCGCTTTTTATAACAGTAGCGTTTCGATTTTTTTTATGAAAAGGTATACAACTAGCAAGTCGACTTATTTATTTCTTTTTAAGTAATCAGTAATACAATAACAATGATATTGACATGCTATTATACTGTTCGTGTTTGCAGTTTACTTTCTTCTTGCAATTTAAGTACGATTATTCTCACATGATTTATGCTGGAATCAAATATTTTTTTTCTCTACGTTTACAGCAATTTGACAGTCGTGATAGTAAACGGTTCGAATGCACTTTTTCTTGCAGAATAGTCATGCAGACGTTTGGTAGTAATTTATTGCGCGATTAGTCAATGGAGTATGGCTTTTAAAATATTTTTTTTTATAAATCAAAGCATGTAGTTTTTAGCAATTATTCGTTAGAAGGACCGGTATCGTATGTCGTGTCCGGAAAATTGTATGTATGTAGTAAAGTTGTCCGTATCGTAAACAGATGGCCGGAACTCGTTAAAAATACGTAACGAAACCCACCGGAATACAAGGGTGAGACAGAAGAAAATAGTTAGCTGAGTAAATTAGAAAAGCAATCATATCGTATATTATTTACATAATATTCAGAATAATTTTGAAGTAAGTTAGCAATTAGTAGGTGCTCGTAATTATCAATTCGTACCTGTTTATATCAAATATCGTACATAATGACTAGGCGGCTGTTCAAATTTAAAACATGACGAGGGACATTTTGTACCTATTTTTAAATACACATGACTATGTTTTACAATTCTTTCATTTTTAAGACATTTACCATTAAAAAAACATACCAACTAGGTTTTGCCGCTGGTTTATAAATTCATTACACAGTATCAAAACCAAGTAGGGGCGCGGGGCGCTTTTTTGGATTGTGGCACTTTTTTCTCGAGTCTTATTGGTTTACATTTTTACTAGGTATGTTGGTAGTTAGAATTTAGGTTTTGTTTTATCATAAAAGGGCTCAAAATCAATCAGTGAATTGGGCCTAAATCCACTACTGCTAATAAATGTATTATTTATTTGAAATTTATTAATACTAAGGTTTCGAATCAAATTTGTGTACTTACACATAGAGTTGGGTATTTCCCGAGAAAATCTCAATCTCAAAATTTGAGATTTCCCGAAATGATGAAATTTGGAATTCTCGAGATTCAGGATTTCCAGAAAAGAATTCTCGAGATATCGGGAAATTTCAAAAAAAACCTGTAAAAAATCCCAAAATCAGTGTAAAAACAGACAAATTCCAAAAAAATAAACACAGACTGTCAATCGCTGCGTCTGACAATCGCGTACGTTTTTGAGACACAAAATTCCCTGACGTTGAAAAATTGCGCTCATTTTGAGTCGAAGTTGGCTTAATTGTGTTAAATGCCCCGATCAGTCTGTGAACATTTTATGTTTTCTGTCTACTTTTTTCATATAGAAAAATCGTTTTTCAATTAATGTTTCATAATAAAGGATTCCCGACAAAAGATTCTTGAGATCCGGGATTTCCCGAAATGCTAAAAATTTCAATTCTCGAGTTTCGGGATTGAAAATCTCTAAAATTTCTCGAGAATTCCCATCGGGAAATTCTCGAAACCCAACTGTACTTACACACTCTGTTTTCAATTTGGGAATCCATTAATTCTTGTATAAAGGTCATACAACAGTGATAACGTTGAGAAACCATTTTGTTTAAATTTGGTACCTATATCGATAGGAAATTATACATAAAACTTATTAAATATGTTATTTTTTAATAATTATAACGACAAGATTCATTAAGACATGGTTTTTGGCTTTCTTGAACATTTTTTTTCTGAAGTGCCTTATTGGGTTTTGAATTTTGACAAGCGTAGGTAAGTACCTATATCGTGTAGTCATGCGTATTTTATTGCACGTCGCTTTTCTACAATAAAGATACTATGAAATACGTTTGCATGTGCTATTACATACTTATAAATATATAAAGTGATTTTTCAAACATTACCTGGCCATTATTTGCAGTCATTGTAGATTTTTACAGGGCATTTAGATGAATATCGAATCAATTTATTACTTTGTAATTATAATTTAGTAGTTAGATTATAATTAGGTTCATACTATTTAAATTATCGTCGTTGTTTTGTAAAAAGGGCGAATTAACCAAAATGCTATTTTACAGGAGGAGGATTTTTAACTTTTGACATTTATTTGTTTATTACCTGTGGATGATTATAAATATCTAACAAGTTTATAATAAAGCTTAGAAAGAATATTGTCATTACAATATGCATTATTATATAAGATTTTAAAAGGCCTAATATGTCACATTCGCTTTTTATTCGTAATTTCAATTAATTTAATTTTAGTCGATTATCGTTTTTTAAGTACTTTCCTGCGGAGATACAAATTCGCCGTTTTCACACAACAAAACTAGTGGGGTACATATTGTATTTTCATTAAAATCTCGATTTCGCCAAAATGGTTGATTCGCCCTTTTTACAAAACAGCGACGTTCTCATCATTCGAATATATGCATACATGAATATTTTATAATTATTCGTTTCCACGCCACTGAAACTTGCTCATAAAAGTTTCCTTCTTAAGGATTTTAGAATTTTCGCCATTACATCAATGCCACAAATATGTTTAAACTTTGTTAGTTAGAACTTGTCACCATAACTGATTGTTATAATAGGTCTATATTTTAAGTTAGAGATTACACTGCTCCAGCTTACACGAAAGATTGACTATACTACGCGAGAAATATTATCGTTACTTTTGTATACATATTATTTTTTCATGTGTTTTCCTTTTCGTGCTTTTCTTTCTTTCATAATGATGTTGTAGAGCGGTAGACTTTTTAAATTAAAAATGTGGTATTTTGAGTTACAAAAATCTTAGATAGTGTTAGTGAGGTATGTCAATGACGTACCAAGGTATTTTTGAACCCAGGGCAGTAACAAAAATTGTATCCCTAACGTAATACAAAACATGTAAATATACTACACATATCTGTAGCGAAGGGTGGACTGTGGAGATCTGCCATAAATAGTGCAAACTAAACTTTGTCAGTCATACTTATTTGTTTCAATGAACTAAGAATACAAATTGCAGATGGTTAGCTTTTAAAATTTATTTAAATCCTGCCAAAAACAAACCACGATAGTACCTATCTGGAGGTGGATGTAGGCTATGAAAATCCGACAAAAAAAATAATAACATTTCAGTTCACCAGTGTTCGGTTACCATCAACAGATTTCAATACCACCAATTAAATAAGTAATAATATAAAAGTTTTAAAAATGTGCGTCCTCCTAAAATGGAACAACAAAATTAGGGATCACCATTTTCTTCATTTACGAGTAGATACCTAGGTACTTGGTGATAAATAAAAAAATGAATTTTAAACATAAACTATAATAACCAGAGAAAAGTCGAAACAATCAATAGGCAATAATTGAAAACTATTTTTTTAAATAATAAAAAAGAAGGACGCAGGCCGATTTTTTAACAATATGGAAAATATTCTATTTTTATCGTAATCATAAGAAGAATCGTTATCTCTATAATGTGGTAATTTCAGTATAAATTTTCCGTTTCGGTATTTCTGCTTTCTTTTCTTACAATTTTCCACGATCTGGTAACACTGCACTGATGTTTGGTAAACAATTTAGAATATATTATTATTATACCAGAGTTGAGTGTACGTAAAAAAAAGGGTAAATTACAATGTTATAGGTATCTTAAGCAAAGCATATATAGGCCTCCAAAGTGTGGAGTTTCTATTATTTTTTTGTAGATAATAAAAGGAATAGTTGTTTGGCTTTAGTTAAATAGTAATTCTCCCTACCCATTGGGTCTTTGCACTGTAGCAATATTAATATACATTAAACACAACCACATGGATTTATTTGTATGTAGGTACTAATTACCACTTCGGAAAAGTGCTTAATGACTTTCTTCCTTTTGAGAATTGGTCAAATGGCTTCGGCCATTTTTCCTTTGTATAAATATGTACTTGCCTACCTACTTACTACCCAAAGACGGATGTAAAGCATGAAAAAGTTGTGCCCAGGTTACGTGTCGCATCTATTAATAGTCCTTTACAATAAAGGTAACATAATTCCCATATGAATCGTGATCAGCTTTGTTTCCTGAAATCCAGGGCGGGCCGACTGAATCCCGCTTGGGCGGCTCGGTGGGCGGATGCCACCGCCTGGTACGGCGGCCCATCAACCATATCGATTCTTTTTTCGCTCCTCCTTGCATATAATTCCCTTCCGAGAGATATTATTTCATATTGATTTCTTTACGGGCCGGCCCCCTCGCACGTGCTCTCTGCATCGACACCTCGCAAATCCACGTGGACTTGCACCACTTGCCAACGGTTTTTCAAATTTGGAATTGGGGCGAGAACTGTGCGAAAGATTTTTTCGGTATTCATTGGGGAAGGCCATTAGTGATTGCATTATTTTGTAGCCATGATTATAAGCCTGATTTTGAATACAACTTAATAAGCTATGAGACCGTAAAATCACCAATAGGAGATAAGTGTGAGACGAAAATTCGTAACGAAATATCGTATAAAAATGTGTCAGGGTAGGTAGCATGATATTTTTTTTTCTATTTATTACATTTATGACTACTGTTGTATTATGTATTAAATAATTTAATCCTGGAAAAGTTAACAAACAAGGAAGGCAAAATTACAAATTTTAAGTGGGTAGGTACCTACCTACTGATACTAATTACGCAGTGTCGAAAATGTTTCTGCTTAAAATGTTTCAAAAATTGATAATCAATCTTGAAAAATTCTAAAATGTTAAGTTTCACTTAAAATTAGTATTCGGCACGATATAGGGTTGTCAACTTTTTTTTAGAAAATTCCGGGACATTTTCCCGAAACTAAATAAAATTACTAATAGTACACTACACTCTCAGTAATCCGCCGCTCGATTATCCGACAAATACTATAATCCGCCGTTATTTTACTAGTTACATCACAAAATCAAACTCTAAAATTCGCCGGTATTCGTATGTAAAATTCAATAGTCCGCCGCGTGCCTATATCAGCTGTCCGCTGTCGTATTTAATGTAGCTATCGGAAGTGAGATGGTATAAAGAACCGGAGGGTAGGTTTGTTTGACTCCAATAATAAGATGAGTGATGCGTGAATGAAATGAACCCTGGTTTTATTATCTCCTTCCAAATAAATATCAATTTAATTATTACAGGTAAGTTTACAGATTCATAATTTAGCTGAGTGGAATCACGTGTATAAGTTCTGGTGAATTGCGAAGTCGACCGGGCGAAGTTGAACGATAACCTTACGGTTAAGTCTTTGATAACTGACTGACAATTGATTTCATGTAATTAGTATTTTTATAGTGATTCGATACAATAGAAAATGCTGCTATCACTATTTGGATATTTTGATAATCATGCTTTGTTGTGTAATGCATAGCTTGTTTGTAAATTATAAATAATTGATTTTAATTTTAGACAATTAAGCACTTTTTAATTATTAGGCACGGTTGATTTTCATATAAACAATTTTGTGCATATCATGATGTTTTGTAAATTATAAATAATTGATTGATATAATTATTGAATTATTTTGCTAAATAAGCTTTCTTTTAAAAATTGATTGATTCACATAAATCGCTTGTTCTACTATTTCAACATTGTTATGTTGCAAGGTACATTGTAATTATAAATTAATGGTTTCCTGTCGAGTCATGTGGATGGTAGGGTATTGACCCCTACATAGCCGAGGCATGGAACAACCTACCGGGACGAGCAATAATTTAATCGGAAAAAAAGCTGTGGTCCTCCATGAATCAAGATGATGAAAACTGGGAACCGGAAGACTTAGTTCCATTAGAAGAATTAATTCAGAGGGCGATTGAAGACTCTGAAAAAATTTCTGTCTCTGAAAAAATGGAGTATTTCAAAAAAAATACTACCTTATTAGGTCAATAATTATTATATAGCAAACATTATTCGTAGAATGTTTATCACATTTGAAAGGTTAAAGACATAGCTTATAATCAGTATCTTTAGAATTATCTTAAAATGTGTAAATTTTGACCATATTTTGAATAATAAAATGCCTAATTCTTGTCAAATTTGGGATCACAGAGATTATCAATATATTTTTTTATCGTAAATATTTCACTATAATATTGTCGACATAAATGATACTGATGGTTTTATAAATGCTTTTAAAAAATAATAAATATAAAAAATCTTAACACCATTGCACATGGATATACTGAAATATGACTATATTCTAAAACATTAGATCGAGAGGTTTAAAAGAATACTATTTTCAAATATTTAAAATAAATATAAAAGTTAATAAGGCTTCAAAATTATATAAATAGATTATCTACAACGTTTAAGGAACGTCCAGGGTTATGCTCTGAAAATAGCATAACATCTTCATTTTGACGTACGCTGAGCATGTGGGCCGTTATTACAAAGTGATAATGTGTTATCTTGTAATCCGGGATTTTTGCGGTCTCGAAACATTTTTTTTTACGAAATTTGGAACTATATAGCCCGACAACATCGGATCGTCTGGAATCCATATACATGTCAAGAAATAAATTCTATACTTACCTACTTTTCTTACATCATTTTCTAGTCGCAGTTTTATTCTGTCGCTAGGTTCGGTTCAGGTGTAAACGCAGCCTAATGTATATTTTTAATACAAATATTGTACTACGTTAATTACCATCCACGTAAGGTACTCACTGAAAGAACCATGAGGTATTGATTTTAAATACCTAATAAATTAACAATTCAAAAGACCAAAGTTTGTTGCCTTTTTCTTGACGTTGTTTTTAATTTAACTAAAATGTTTTATTTGTAACACAATACGTTTGATGACTTCAGTAGATAGGTGAACTGAATCGTTTTTTTATTATTATATTGTTCACGTAGATCAATTATTGTTCAATAATATATAAGTAATAGTTGACTTCGCAATGGATGTAGTGAATTCACCTCTAGTATTTGTTGTATTAGGCGTGATTTAAAATTATTATTATGTATTAGATTTTGTTTGTGTAAATTGTAGCAATTGATAAGATTTAATGACAACATTTATTTGATTACGAGTTTATTTATGTTACAAGTGCAAGTTAGGTGCGTACCTAATACCATAGATAATCCTAATACATATTTTTCAATCTTATCATTCAAATTAAATGCTTCGTCAATCATAAAAAAATCATAATACTTTATTTAATAGTGCGCGCGCAGTCGCTCTGTTGGAACAGCTGCTGTAAATAAATTGAATTGTATTTTTAGTTCGTTGAATTCCCCGCTATTTCTAATTCACTAGTGTTATCTACGTAAATAAATGTATAATGTGATTTGACCGACGGGCAATATCGGGAAGAGTTGCCAAGCTGAAATTTTTCCCATAATTTTGAATATTCAGATTGTAATTATCTATGAGATTTATATACTTTATTTATATAAACTGGCATTTTACTCGATATGGTTTCATGTTAACGGTTAAAAATATGTAATAAAATAAATACATCAAGAATTAATGATAAATTATAAGTACTTTGAGATTTTTTTAAAGTTTCAGTTAAAACAAAAGAAGCCGTTATCCATACAACCAATTAAAAACATAATAGGAAGTAGTCTCAATAATGGTATAAAAACCGAAATTGCTATTGACTGGAAACATCTTCAATATACATAATTATTATATTAATGCATTGGACATAGTACAATTTTTATACAAAGAGAACTGGACAATTAATGGATTGATAGTAGCACATAAACTTGATGGATAATTCGTATATTTATTATGTGGTGTAAAAAATGTTATTCTAATTTTAAAAAATCAATTAATTTAAGATAAAAAAAAATATTTCGATCAGTCTAAAGCGTCAATGACATTGAGCTACTTTACGAGCTGCTTGTTGGCGAATTTACAATCTGCCTGTAAAGTCGCCCAGTATCATCATCGAACAAGCTAACAAGCAGATTGTAAACAATCTACCGAGAAAAGTTGAAAGCCGGTCAACTTTACACGTTACACGCCGGCGTGTGGGCCAACTGCGTCTGCGCAGTAGAGCGTAGTAGCGACCTCCCGGTAAAAAACGAACTGCGTTCTGTCTAAATAGTCGCTAGCTTGTTGGCTTCTCAGCGAATGGAAAGTTTTGTGTGTCATCATCATAATCGCAGTAGCTAAATCGCCCGCATTTAAATTCGCCAACAAACAGCTCGTAAAGTAGCTCAATGTAATTGACGCATTATGCGTCGTATGTTCTATGTTCGATGATGACACTGGGCGACTTTACAGGCAGATTGTAAATTCGCCAACAAGCAGCTCGTAAAGTAGCTCAATGTCATTGACGCTGTATGGGGAAATATGCTTTACGCTGTGGTAACACCACCGTTTTGTTCATTAATTGCTAACTTCATTATTTTAGGAACCGGCGTCAATGTGACAGTTATTCTGAATATCGAAAAATACTTGTTTTAATTTCAAGAAAATATCGATTCTTTGGTAAGTTGTCATATTATAATATCATTTGTGTATAAAATATTGTAGAATGCATCTGATTGTATCCAAATTAATCATACTAGCTGATAGCAGTGAGGTAACTAGGCGTAGCAAGGGCCCTGTCAGGCCCTGTTAATAATATTTTCAACACCACCTAAAATAACAAAAATGTTTGTCTCCATGGAAACTGTTGTCATGTTATGTCACTGACATGAAACACCCAGCTATTTATAACTAGGCTTTCATAATATAAAACCAGATAAGACACACTGCTTCCTGGGGATTTCCTGAAGTCTAATTATTATATTTCTCAATTTGAAGTTATAATCTATAATTTTGTGTTACTTAAAGTAAGGACTTCATTAATTTTGTTCAATTTAATTCCTTGTAAGTGAATAATGATCGTGAATATTATTCACATTGAATTTGTTATTATTATCTATGCATTCGTATTTGTATGTATTTAAATTTTATAATCTGAATATTAAAATAATATCTGTTATCTCTACTATATTATTATGATTGTTCATAGTTTGGTTACATAATACATTCCATTTAGCCATACTGTATGCCTTATGGAATATCTAATAAGTAAATGTATGTGACCATTTTACAAGAAAAATATTCATTGATTTTTCTCTTTTTTCCAGTGCAGACTGTCAGTTTAGGAGGTCCGCCGAATAAAAAACTCAAAATGGGCAGAAAGGTGACTGTTGCAGTGTGCACCTTGAACCAGTGGGCGATGGACTTTGAGGGAAACAAAAACAGAATCCTCCAGTCCATATCGCAGGCTGTAGAATTGGGTGCCGCGTACAGAACTGGACCAGAGCTGGAAGTAACGTAAGTTATGAGTGTATATTCTTTTTCTTTGTGATTAAAGATAATGATTATAAAATTTACCTTCATCCTTTATTTCTTTTACATTGCAGAGGTTACAGCTGCGAAGACCACTTCCATGAGCCCGATACATTCTTACACAGTTGGCAGGTGCTGCTGGAAGTGATGACAGCTCCCATCTGCCGAGATCTCTTGGTCGATTTGGGAATGCCTGTCCAGCATAAAAATGTGTCTTACAATTGCCGGGTGGTTTTCTTGAACAAGAAGGTTTTACTCATCCGCCCTAAGATGATCCTGTGTGAAGATGGCATCTACAGAGAGTCAAGATGGTTTTCTATGTGGACAAAGGTGATTTTCTTCATTATTTTGCATAGTGGATACTTTAGAACAGTGATTTCCAAACTGTCAGGCGCGGAGTGTTGCAAAGGAAAGCGCGAAAAGTTTAACACAAATGTAGCCACAGGTTTGCAGTTTGCAAATGCATAGTATATAACGAGCCTGGGGCCCGGGCATAACAGACATCACAAATTTAATCTAATAGTTTAAAAAAAGTCGCCGGCTACTTTATTTCAAAACTATTAAATATGTAGTTGAGCATTGCAATTTGATGTGATACCTATATGATGATTGCTATAGGTACTTAAATGATAACTCCCGTGTATAATTTAGGACACACTACTTTAGAGCACCACACTGCCCTTAACCTCAGCGATAGGTAGATTTTGGCCTGGGGGCCCGCTTCAGGATATGGGGCCCATGATAGAATCCATTTGTCAATGAACGATGATGAATTTGGATTGACTGCTATTCAATACGAAAAAATTGATAGAATTATCATGCGATAATTCATTGAAACAAAAATCCTAGTTCAATTTTGATTGAATCGAAGTGAAGAAATAATATAATACTTTGTCAAGGAAAGCAATGCAAGTTGTAAGTAAAGTAGGTACTGCTATACCATTCGTAACATCATATTTTTATGCGAATCGGGATTTTCTGCATTAGCTGCAATGAAATCCAAATATCGACCTCGTCTAGTAGAAAAAGAGCACTTTGTGCTAAGAAACAAGCACATCCATCGCGTGAAAAACAAATGAATTTAAAAATGAATATACTTAATAAAAGTACTTACTTAATCAAGTTATTTTTTCTTTGTTGTATTAAGTAGTACATTTTAGACTATTTAAAAAGGTGTCTGTATTATTTAATGAAATAAAGGGGGGGAGGCGCCAAGATTAGATTTTTTTTAAAAGGGAGGCTTTAGAAGGTGCAGGGTATCGTATTATTTACTAAATTTATTTTGCAATATATAATATAGATGAGTTATATATAGCTAATGTACACCAGTGACGAAGATTCCATACTAGGCGATTATTTAAAGCCTACCTTCTTAAGAAAAATTATTTTTAATTGCATATTGATGTGAGTAAATATCTGTAATATAATACCTAATTTTATTTTATAACATTTTAATTTGCCAACGACATCTGTCGTATATGTAGGAAAGTAGGAATGTTTTGTAAAGAAATTTTAATAAAAATATGCAACAGCGTGATATCTGTCTTATTTGCTGTGAATAGTGATATTTTTTTGTATGAACTTTATGTCACGTGACCTCAGTTTGTCTGGAGCAGTCTATACAGAACGATAGGCTCTGATGCAAAGGCCTAATATCTTTGCGTATAGGTAATATATTATTAAAATAATTAATAATTAGATAATTTATGGCATTCAATCACAATATAATATATTATAAATGAATTAAAAATACAAAATAATTTTTATCAATCTAATGATTTTTGATGTGTATAAATGGTTAGGAAAATACATAATTTAAACTCATCGCTCAATTTTATGTCGTTAGTGGGTTATTGAAATTTCATAAAATTAATGTGTACCTATTCATCAGTAGTAATATCATCTTATAATCTCTTTATTTCCCGTAAATATACGAGACATGTCTGTTTTTTTCCTCTGATGTCCACAGCTTGCCTCATTTCAAAAGTCACTCGCCACTGACGTACACAAATGTTGTATAGAAGACATGGTATATTGTTTATTATCTTCCTGTTTCATTAGGAGCGGGAGACTGAAGAATACTATCTTCCGAGAATAATTGCGAATGTGACCGGTCAAACGACAGTGCCTTTCGGTGATGCAGTCATTGCAACCAGAGATACTTGCATCGGATTTGAGATTTGCGAAGAACTTTGGAATCCTAAAAGGTGAACATAAAACCTTCTAATTGATTACTTGAGAGTACAGTCGCACTCGGTTATTACGATCACGGATATAGCGAGATCTCGGATGTAACGAGGAACCATTCGTTGACATTTTAGTTTATGATTTTCTCCATGCATTTATTCACTTTTATAACGAGCTCCATATCGGATATACGAAGCTAAAATATCGTCAAAAATCTTCTTAAAACTGTTAATGTGTCGATTGTTTAAAAACATTTCGACCCTAAGCAATAAAATCCGACTGGATAGGATGCCGCCGGGGTCGGATTATGTTTATCACTCGAGTTAAGTGTCTAAGTAACCTACCTAATTGGTTGTTTCGCCGACAATATTGAAAAAGTATCCACGCATATGGTTGAAATTCCATGTAAAAAATCCAAGGTTTGTGAAGTCGGTCGGTACCTACCAGCGTTCAGAACAATAAACAAATTCTTTTGTAGTTTATGAATGCCATGCTAGTTTCGGGGAAAAATTCTAATTGTGTATTTTTGTTTGAATTGCGATTTTTTGTGTTATGTGACCGCTCATTTAAAAATACCTATTCTCTGATATAACAAGTGACGCTTATAATGAGCAAATTCAGCCGGTCCCATCTTCCTCGTAATAACCAAGTTCGACTGTATTTGTAAATCAATTTATTTCTCTAAAACAGAAAACGTGAGTCGATGAAACATATCAGTGTCTTTTGGCCAAATCATTCAGTTTTCAATAAAATATGACAATTTTATGAACAATTTTAAGTTTTTCCCAGTGTCAAAAAACAGTAGATTTTGCACCAGATATTGTGTTTTTTTGCAAGTGAAATGACTTTTCAAAAATACTGATTTGTTAAGAAAATAACTATCTTGGGAATATTACTTTTAATGTGTATGATTGTATTAAAATACTCATATCTCACTGCAATTTTCAGTCGTCACATTCCGATGTGTCTGGATGGTGTAGAAATCATTTCCAATGGTTCCGGAAGTTATATGCAGTTAAGGAAAGCCTACATCACCGTGGACTTGGTGACCAGTGCCACATTCAAAAGTGGAGGAGCGTACTTGTTCAGCAACCTACGAGGCTGCGACGGTCAGAGGGTCTACTTCAACGGCTGCTCCTGCATTGGGGTCAACGGCGATATTGTTGGGAGAACACAGCAATTTTCTTTGATTGATGTGGTAAGTAATCATATTACATAGTATTATGTATGGCAGTCATCAATAGTTTAATTTGGCATCTCAAGCATACGGATACAGCAGTCGACGTCCAATTATAGTGGGCCTTGTTTTGAGAATGGTTAACGGTGAGAGCCTTCCCGGAGTAGTCTCTGTTCATATTCATTGTGAATAATCATGAATTAGTGAATGTACTAAATGTCTAACAATTTAATAAGAGAGAATATATAAACCCATAATTGGTTGGTTAGATGGTGCTACCGATGACATTATATGGTGAGAGTTCTTCATTGAGGGCAGTCACTCTGGGTAGGAACAGGTGGCGTAAGTGTTGTGCCAAGACCTAACATTAGAAGTGTAAGCTTACTATTATAACGAATATGAAACGTCCTCTAGAGACTGCAAACCATTGTGGGGCAAAGCATGCCCGCTAAAATTCAATTTTAATAAAATCCTACAAACTGAGGAAAAGTATATTGCTTTTGCCAATGAAGTTTGATTTTTTCACCGTGCTCATAGAGATGTTCTTACAGATAATTGTAATTGCTTGTTAGACTGATTTATCAATTCGGGCTTATATTTAATGTTATTAACCTTTTTGTCTGAAATTATTCCAGGAAGTGATTGCGTCTACGATTGATTTGGAAGACATCAGATCATACCGAGCAAGTCTTAGATCCAGATGTCATATTGCATCATCTTCTCCGGCTTTTCCGAGGGTCACTGTTGACTTCTCACTGTCCAGTGATAATGATATCAGTGTCCCAAGCTGCCAACCAATCGATTGGGTTTATCACACACCTGAAGAAGAGATATCTCTAGGTAATTTAATCACACAGTTTTTCTATCACAATATCATCACTTTGTATTTCGTTGCCGTAGATGTCAAGGGAGCCAAGCCACAAATTTGGCGAAAATGAGTAAAGTACACAAAAGCATTTTAAAATCATCAAAGATGCAGTGGTCAATGGATTTAAGCCACAAAACTCTTTTGACTACATTTTTTTTACATTTCAATATTCAGTGGTCAAGAGGTATAACACACAACTTCTAAGATACTACTTTTTTTAGTTATTTGTACAAAAATAAAAAGATAGCACCACAAAGTACCTATATTCTATGTTCAAAGTTTCAACATCATATTTTTAAAAACAAAAAAGTTCAATAAAAAAAAATGTTACTTTTTTTGTCACACAAAATCTTTGCGCGCCTTTTTCTCAGCATTATGATTTTGTGGACTGGCTCCCTTGACATCTATAGCGACGATTTGTGTATCAAAGATCTTTCGATTTTTTTTGACATCTGCGGATGGATGCTTTTGATAATTCAATAATTGTCAATTTAATGTATTTCAAACACATATTTATATCTCTCATTTCCCAAACTGTAATACGCATGCCTAGGGATTGCATTACCGGTATTTCAAAACCGGTAATTTAATGTAATTTTTTCATTATTTAGTACTATTATTGTGTATTCAATCTATTGTATAAGTTTTACGCAGCCAAAACGCAAATATATTGACTGAAACCAACAAAAGTTAAATAACATTAAAATAAAATCCCTTAAATATACTTATCGCCATGAATAGACATATTTCAAAAAAGAAAATATTCGTGGTAAATATTTCCAATTACATATTCTATATCTATTGATCCAAAATTGATAGTACATCCAACAAACGTTTAATTTATTTTCCTGTATCCAAACTTATTGGATTTGTAAAAATTAGCATTTCTTATATGTATATCGACTGTGGAAAGGAAAAGGGGCGTAAGCCTCAGTTTTTGCAAAGTGGGTTTTATTTGTTATTAGCAAAGTATTCAACTCAATACATGGTATGCCCAAAGGATTTAAGCTGCAAATGACGAATTATTATGAAAATTTAGCTTTTAGTTTTTAGAAATGAAGGGCGTGTGAATTTTACGTCCAGGAAAAGGGGCTCAAACCACGTCAATGACATTATAAGTCGTTTAAGCAACCTTTTGTGGTAAGGAAAAGGGCGGTAAGCAACTTAATCCGTAAATGTATGAGGATAATGGCAGTTTTACTAAACGCTGACGCCCGGCTGGCTCAGGTATGAACCATAATGAAGATTAAGCCACCTAATAGTTTCGCTCGCTCGTTTGACAGTCCAACACGTTTTTCGACACTCTTTCCATTAAAATTCATTTAAAGTATACTAATCCAGTGAAAATGGCAATAGAAAGAAGTTAAAATATTCTTAAAATGTGTGGTGTTAACATGGATGGAATAAACAACACAAAGAAAAATGGTAAGACCTTAAAATTACGCCTTGAAATTGTTATGCCGCACAAGTGAAGCGTCATCATTAATTCTCTGTAAATTGTTATAAAACATTATGTTACAACTTATATTGTGTCTTAATCATTGGTTAATGATCTCTTGTTCATATTAGATGATAAAATTAATAAAATATTTGCTATATTTACTTCAAACACCGCCGTGCGGTTTATAGGTTATGTGACATGTCAAACACAATTCTAAACTGAACTTGGTCCTATGTACGCTTATATTTACGATTAAAATCATTGTATTGGACAAAAATTATAATTATGCACCGTATTATTTATAGTAATAACATAAATCTCGAGTAAAATGCGTTTTGTTTTAATTTGTTGTCAGAAGCCACTGATCAAAGTGACAAGTGATTGTCAAGAACCAAATACATCCGAAAATATTGGTTATTTGTTATAATTATTGTAAATAACTAAGATTAGCTTGAATCAATATACTATGTCTATCTATATATAATAAAATATTTGCTATATTTACTATTATCATTATTACTATTATGTAATGATTATGTGTCATTTATGGTTTAATAAAATACTTTTTTTCTGAAAATAATAAATTATGATTGTTCTAATTTTAAACTTAATATAATTAAACCATAGGAAATGAAAAAATATTAAATAAACACCTAGTGAAACACTATAAAGAAATACATTCCCAAGAATTTAATTAAAAATAAGTGTGAAAAAAGGCTATTTGCTGCGTAAGTCCACTGTATTTTATGAATACGACATTTGAAATTGGTAAGGAAAAAGGATGTTACCATCATTTTTATCGGTTTTTCTCTAATAACTTACGTAATTAATGTCAGATTGGGAAAATATTACACTAAATTATTAATCATTATGCACTTTAAGTCTGTGTATATTTTTTATTTTGATTTTGACAGAAAATCATTGAAAAAACGTTTTTTGCTCCTCCTGTAAAATTTGCGTTGTGTGGATTACGCCCTTTTTCCTTTTTACAGTCGATATTATGATCTATACAAGGTCAATATGGTAAATTTAGGTAGGTACTTTTGGTTGCTATAATATAGTGTTTTAAATAGATGAAATACCGGTATTAATATTAATACCGGTATTCAATAAGAAATACCAAAACACCGGTATTGATATATTCTTTCGATATTGCAATCCCTACGCATGCCACTAGTGGTAGGTACTCGAAAGATTTGAAGGGGTACAGGTGTACTTCCCTTTTTTTCCTAAAAATATTTGACTTGTCAGCAATTTACGCAGTGTTACACAGTCGTATTATAATTATTGTAATAAAAGAGGACTAATAAAAGTAGGGTATGCGGTACTAGCATGTTGTAGAAATTGGTAGGTAACTTATGTCTCAAATACTCGTACATTATCATCACGTTAGGTACTGTCACAGTAAGCTGCCGCTATGTGAAATAAGTGTCTAATGTCGTTTTTCTTGGTAGGTATTTAAAATGTTATCAGACTGATCCTCCCATCCCGTAGCACACTTTGAACCTTTATGCCGGCGCTCCATTGGCGAGTCAAAATTAAGAGGACAATAAATCGTCCGATTTGTCTGTTGTCAAAAGTCAAAATTGCGATTATCGTAATGTCTTCCGATAATCCTACAATTTTGTGTTATTTATATGTAGACTTGCATAAAATAAAATAACAGTGAAAACAACACAAATTTTACGTTTTCTTTTATGAATTTCATAAATACAAAATAATTGATAAATCTTTCATTTTCTAATGTGTAAATTAACAAATAAATCAATAAAAATGTTTAAAACAATTACAGATTTTTTTCGGTCCGAATGATTGCGTATTAGTGTCAAATCGAATTTACGTAGTGATCGACGGACCTGGCAACTTGGTGGGTAAAATATCAAACATGTTTGAAATCCAACGAGACTGGTCTGCAGATTTAAAAGTCCGCAGATCCAGGGTGCTCCACGTGAAAAAAAGTCTGAAGACTGTGAATTGTCTGACTTGCGTGCCAGTGGAGCATAGGCTTTAAATGAACATTGTCAGTTGGCAAAATCTGCCAAAATCGCCAGTACAACAATAAGGTCACCTCACGCGTTACACGCTACATCATGAACCGCATTAGTCAGTGAATGATTTTTTCTATTTTATGCAGGCCTACATATTTTAGTCTCGTGTCAAAATCGCATGTTCTTTGTTTTTAGTTGTTTTCTCTTTGGATTTTCTATTAAATTATTACCTATGTCTGGGGTATTTATGTCCATTTATTATCTATGGTCTGCTGGTTGGGTTCTGTCCAAAATATTATCTATGGATGCAATATCACAAGTAATTTTAACATACACACAGTATGTAGAAATTGTTAAAATTAATTGATATTAGCATGAATAATAATTCAAAATACTAATACAGTGGAACCCCGATCTACCGTTCTCGCATAAATCGTTTTCCCGCACGGATCGTTCATTTTTTAAAGTCCCGCCAAACACCCATAAGAACAATGTTAAATAATCCCGCAATAATCGTTCCCCGATTTAACCTTTTCCTCGATCTATCGTCTAAATATTATGGTCCCGTCACAAATATTAGCCCAATTGACCGTTTTTGTTGAATGTTTTTCATTTCGCTTTTGTTGAATCGTGTATGATTACAGACTATTACAGACCTTTCAGTCGCAACGCTTTGTTTGCACAGGTCGGTAGACGCTCAGGCTTGCGTTGCATCTCGTATCACGAATTTTTATAAGTCGCATCTAAAATGCCCCCCATGGAGAAAATTAGAACTCTAGCTTAGAAACTGAAAATAATTCAAGACGTCGAAAAAATCCAGGAGAAAAACGAGTTTTTTTTATTATGATTTTTTTATGTGTCCCGCATTTATCGATTTTTTCTTGGGTCCCTTGAAAATCGTAGAATCGGGGTTTCACTGTACAGAGTTAGCATTCTCCATCATTGAATGTATAGAGATAGTGATCATTCAAAATATTCTGCGGAATGACAAAACCATAGACTAAATTTGTCGCCGTGACAGCACATGACGTGATCATAATGTAATCGCCGCTTTAGTGTCAAAATATATTTGAAATTGGAACACAATAAACCTTTTTTCCATAGACCACTAAACAGAAATTTTATTAAATGTATATGGTTGATAAATTTATCTATGGCAGGTCCTGCATGTTGGCTTTGGGATTACTTGAGAAGATCTGGACAAGGCGGATTCTTCTTGCCCTTGAGCGGAGGAGTGGATTCCGCTAGCGTTGCCTGCATTGTGTTTTCAATGTGCACACAAGTCTGCGATTCGGTCCAAAAAGGAGGTATGTAAAACTAATGTCAAATCTACAGCACAATATTTTTTGTAAATAAATATGTATACAGGTAATAATAAATTAATTCCTATTTTCTTTTTTTAGAGAGTCAAGTTTTGAGTGATATTCGTAAGATTATGTGTCAGTCAGATTATACTCCTACAGACCCGATGGAACTCTGCAATCGGCTTCTTGTGACCTGTTACATGGCGACGGAAAATTCTAGTCAAGAGACAAAACAACGTGCTGCTCAGGTATAAATAATAATGACTTTTCGGTATCACCAAGTATTTCAAAGTTTTGAAATGAATGTTATCCACTTGCTCAACTTATTAGATGAATGCTCTGGATCTAAACATACATTGAAAATATAACATGTGATCTTTCCAAAAGATTCAACGTTTACTAATTGGTCTGAACTCCTCACTAGTTTCCTGTTAAAATATCCAATAATCATATTTGATGAAGGTCATCATGAGAGCGAAACACATGTAAATCAATTTTTACGTGTGGCTACTACCAAATGATATACTCATTTTATATACAACATGTGAATTTACCAAATGCAGGATTTTAACCCATGGCCCTCTACATCTGAAGCACTCGGACACTTAACAATTTGTCATTGATTAATTAGTATTTATAGTTTAATTTTATGTTTACAGTTGGCCAGTCAGATTGGATGCTACCATTTTTCTGTTGGCATAGACGCCGCCGTGAGTGCCGTATTGGGTATCTTCACGTCCGTCACAAGCTTGGTGCCAAAGTTCCGAGTCAACGGCGGTTGTGCCAGACAGAATTTGGCACTGCAAAACATACAAGTAAGACTTTCATTCAAATGCAATTAATAAATAAGTAGGTGGTTGGGCCAATTATATCCATTCCACTTTCTTTTCCCTGGTTCTATACTATCGTGGGCACACAACAATAACAACTCGAGTTAAGCGACAAATATACTGTATAAAATCAGTGCTTAAACCATATTTGACGAAGTAACACCTATTAGAGTCATGTATAGCATGTGCATATCTTGGTCACTGTCTACAAGCTCTATAGTCTACACTCTACAGTTTCATGATCTGTCCCTCATACCCCATATAGTCGAAGTCAAACCCCCTGCTTATACAGTCCACTTACTCCTTATCCAATAATTGTACCCAGTAGGTATATTATCTATTGGAGGAATTTAAATAATTTTGGTTCAGATCAGTAATGTTCTTTGTAATGGCGTGTTCTTCAATAAAATTATGTTGGCAATTTATTGTCCATAGAAAATTATTCTATTAACGTTTAAAAAATTATTCAGTTTAATTGAAATTTGAATGACTAAATTTTGACATTTTAAATATGAATTTCAGGCTCGTCTGCGGATGGTAGTTTCTTACCTGTTTGCTCAGTTGATGCTCTGGGCCCGGGGTCGCCCTGGAGGACTGCTGGTTCTTGGCTCCGCAAATGTGGATGAGGCCCTCCGAGGATACATGACAAAATACGACTGCTCCAGTGCAGATGTCAATCCTATCGGAGGGATATCGAAAACGGATTTGAAAGGATTCTTGGAATATGCTAAAAGAAGGTACATATGTTCCAGATGAATTTTACTACTTGAGTTTAAATAATAACTTCTTTATTTTTACGAATAATACATAATATTTGAAAATGCAACATTGTTTATGGAACATACCTACATAATTTGGAAACGCCTTAGAAACATACCTATTAGAAAAGAATAAAAAAAATATGGCAAACGACAGGACTTCAAACCAATTTAGTCACCTTTGCCCGACATAATTATGATGAAATCAAACTCAAAGTCAACTGAATAAATTGTCCTGATATTGATGAATGGCATTTGTGATTGGAATCAAGGATCATGTCATATCTTTCTGGTCTGTCGGATCATTAATTTCAATGGTTGATTATGTTGGTAGATTTTTCCTGCCTGTCATCTCAGAGATCATGCAAGCTCCGCCGACAGCGGAACTGGAACCCCTCTCAGAAGGGCACTTTGTGCAGACCGACGAGCAGGACATGGGAATGACGTACGTTGAGCTCTCGCAGTTTGGCCGTCTCAGGAAGATGTCTCACTGCGGACCCTACAGCATGTTCTGCAAACTTGTCCATACTTGGGGAGACAAGTGCACACCACAGGAGGTCAGTACTTTGGATTGTATTCTCTAAACATTGGTTCAGTAATTCGGTTATACTTTTCTTTACCCATAAATGGAGTTTATTTTGTAAACTTGTTTATATAACGAGAAAGTCTATATTATATCTAGTCATAAGTTATTTAAGATAATTCACTCTGGAAGACAGAACGATTGCTTCTGCAAACCAGTTAGGTAACTGCACTTTTGACCAAAAAGAAGATTTTGATGGCATTTTGTTGTAAAGCATGTTTTCTATGTTCACACAAAATTTAAAACCTGCAAACCCATAAATTAATGTGTATACTGTACGACAACATTATTTAGGCAACAACAGGAAGTCGCTCTTATCGCGTATAGAATATTTCACAGTGTTGTCATTTTTTGAGAAAACATATCCCGCAAAATTAGGTTTTAAGTTTATATCAATTCTATTCTCAGTAAGTTTATAAGTACATTAATTTATAAGTCTAATTATTGTTCAATAAATATCAATAGAATTTTTTTTTCAAATAATTTCACCTCTTAATTATTACTATTATATTAGGTTAATTATTACAGTGTAATTATTGAATTTGGAAGGAAATGTATCATTGAACCCACATTAACTGATAATATTGCTGCAGGTATTTATTAATTAAATAACTAGAACACAAATTATGAGTAAAAAAGTAGAAGTGAAAGATATACCATATTCAATATTATATTGATGACCCAATCACATGTTTTATAATTTACAAATAATGTCTTTATATCGTATTTTTAGTAAAATTGTTGTAGAAACACATACTGTGAAAATAATTTTCTATAAATTAAATTATATCCACCTTACATAAAATTTAAAACAATATGTACCTACTTATCGGTTTAAAAATTAGGAAAAAATAGGACAATTCATTAACTAACTAATGATCATTTATACTTAATTATTATACGTCTAAAAATATTAATAAAATAGATTACGATACACATAACTTTATAATATACAAACATAATTTCCAGTATTTGGGGAAATATTTCTAGTATTACAACACTGAATTTTGACATACCTGACATGACAGGAACCCGTAAAATGGGCTTGTTGAAAGTATTGTATAGGCTCACCTTTTAAATACGACTCTTTTTCTTCTTCGCAATAAATCAAAAGTTTACTGATAATAATTCGAACATCATTTCGTATTGTGTTAGACATCTTTTGAATATAAAAAGCTTCAAATTACGTAAATTGATAGATGCGTCCAATACGAAATGTCAAAAATGTAATGAAAAATTTGGGGGCGTTCCTAATTTGAAACCGGAAGTTCGATTAGCTGTACGTAGTTCACAGATTTGCCACGTAGCCAAGATGAAGTTGCCGGACAATAGTTCTTCACACAAAACAGCCAACTGCAGGTGCCAAATTTCTAATATCGTAAATGGAACAATTCCGCTCTTTATATAAATTTTCTTCATATATAAAAGAGAAGCTAAAATAGTGTATTAATTCATAGTGCTATTGTTAAATTCAGCTCAATATTATGTAGTTAAATTATTATGTTTTTTCTCATTCCTGAACAATTTGCCCAAGTGGGGTTAGCCAATTTTCAGATTAGGCAGTCGAGAACTTAGATATACAAAAGTGAAGCTGAAAATAGACTAATAAGACAAAGTTATTACCCTCATCCGTAATACTTCAATTTAATACGAATGGATGGTATTCTTTTATTAATTATTTCAAAGACTATAAAAAATAAGAACATCGACGACTTATACTGAAGCGAAAACTTTCACATTATAAATAAAATGTAGCTATAATATGGTCTATGACAGTGCTCCGCAACCGGTGTGCCGCGGCGCATTGCTCCCAAAAAAAAAATACAAATAATTTTGTATATTATACAATACTTACTTACTTAATTTAACTTTCAAATTTTTGTACATGGCTGGTAATATATTTGAGCACCTGTATTGACTTAATAAAACAATGCAAAAGGTCAGCATTAAAATATATTGACGTGCTCTGATAAAGTAGAAGGAGTTGAGACAAGGATCTCTACAAATGTACCAAGGGACCCACCCGACCACCATTGGAAACAAACAATTAATTTTGGATCCCTCAAAAACATTTAACTTTGCTGCAAAAGATATTTCATCATTACTTTCATACAATCAATACGACTGGATTCGAAACCGTTTTGCAACCAATGCCGAAAATTCTATAGAAGCACTTTCCCTATACATTCAATTGAATTGGTTGCATTGAGAAACGACGGGACGCTAAAACTGACCTTCGCCGATATTCCATTGGCTATTTTCTGAATTCCGGTTAATGAAGAATATCCTCCGATTTTTGACAAGGCTATCGCAGTTCAGTTCCCATTTCCTATGACATATCTAGGTGAGCAAAGTTTTTCAACTCAAGTTTTAATTAAGAATAATTAGCAATCTTGCTTGAAGGGTCTTGACCAAGAAATTCGGGTTGCTCTTTCAAATATCAAGTCAAAATATATAAAACTTTTACTTTCATTGAAACAAGCTCAGTTATCACATTAATTAGTTATTATATTGGTAATACAAATGCATGAGAATATGTACATTTTTAGTTCTTCGTTATGTGTTATGTTGTTTGTATATTTAATTATTTATCAAATAAAAAGCATAAATTAATGTAATTTTGGTGCATGGCCCCCATGAGAGCTGACAGCGCTCTAGCCTGTGGGCCCAGGCTAAGGGGGGGGGGGGCGCGGGCGGCGTGGCAGGTCAACCAGATAAGTGAGATAAACACAAATTACAAATTTGCATTGATAGTAAAAAAAGTTGCCGCAGCGCTATTTTACTACACCGGTATTAATATTTTAAAACATGTGATTGTAGGATATAATTTATTATTATTATGTCAATACTTGACAAATAATAAAATTATTCTTAACCCGACAATTATCCATAATTCAAGTGGATGCATTAATAAATACAAAAAATCGCTAAACATACAATCAATACCATTATTTTTACCTCGAACACCATTTGAAAAACGCTATTTTATATAATATATGACATCACTTCTTAAGAGAAGCAGGGGGTTTTATATTATAATGTGATAATATGTGACGAAAGGGTAGGTGAATTGTAAGAAATACAGATTACCAGCTACCTTTTGTTACCTCTAGTGATGCTGAGTCGTGGGTGTGAATAATTTTGATGGTGTCCAATATTCCACCTGTCATTGAAGTAGGATTTATCCAATAAAGTTTATAATTCTTACATATTTCAGGTTGCTGTGAAAGTGAAACATTTCTTCCGATGCTATGCGATCAACCGTCACAAGATGACTGTTCTAACTCCATCTTATCACGCAGAAAGTTACAGCCCCGAAGACAATCGTTTTGATCTCCGACCGTTCTTGTATACTGTTCACTGGACTTGGCAATTCAAGGCTATCGATAATGCGGTATGTATTCATTCAGTTATAATGTTATGTTAATATTAATTTTACCAATTATACATACTAAGGCCATAACTGGAAACTATCAATGTGGACTACACAAAAAAAAACTATTATATTTTTCATTATAAACTATTGTATCAAATCGAGCTTCAATATTGGGACCACACCATGAGCATGAGCCGATTTTAGTGAGTAATGTTTTACCAAGTTGATACCAGATGGAAATCTCCCACAGGAGACTACCTCAAAGGGCGGACCGAACCATCATATTTCCCAAAATACCACAGCCTACGTCCACTCTTCGCGGTGATCGCAACCCTCGGCCGAGCGGAACCCGTCTACTTGAAATTCAAATTCGTCAAATTCCCGCCAAAACAGACGCGGTCTATCAAAAACGGCCGCTCGCGCCGCCACTAGTCAATCCGTCGGTAAAACAGGGAGCTTCCCGACCGACGGATAAAACAGGACGCCGCGAATCTGGCAGTTGGATCTGGATGGGCGCGAAAGCTCTCTCTCGCCTGATACGTCGACCAGCCAGCATCTCTCTGACATCAACCGCCGAACCAACAGCATCGACCGCAAAATCTCTTCTCGCCTTCGCTCGCCTCGGACGCGAAGCCAAGCCAGCATTCCGGACAGCCCGCCAAAAAGACCACATCTGACATCGGCAGATCGCCACGCCGCAAGCACTGACTCGCCTCGGATGCCAAGCAATCAATCAGCAGCCCGGCCGCGACACCACGTTGCAGCCCGCCAATTACCAACCGACCGCCAACGACGACAATAACCTGTATCGTATCTGTAACGACTACCCTGCAATACGATGAAATAAACCAGCCTTGACCAAATACCCTGTGCGTTTCTGTCCCCCACCCCCGCTTTGACCTTGACGTTATCACGGCCTGCCATCTCCGCTTCAGAGCGCGCAGAAGGCCGGTGATAAGTTGATCGCCGTCAACGTGGGGCTTGTGGGCAGGATTGTGTCCACCGGAGCCAGCATCGACCCTGAGATACGCCAGCAGAGTGAGTACAACTGTGAACTTCCTCAAGCAGTGACATTTGCGAGTACTCACTCTACCGGGGGAGAAACACACGGCCGGTATTTACAATGTCAAATTGACCTTGTTTCGCGCGTGCAATCGCAACATCGAGACACGCGGCGATACGTTCCTCGCAGCGGAAATGACACACGAGATCGAGCGAAACGTACTCCCGCAAGTTCATTCGATGTGGAAAGCATAGCCAGACACTGCTGGGGGGCCGCGCAAAAAACCGCGTGGTCCCGAAACCTGGAATTCAGCACACCAGTGGCGCCTGACAGAAGCAACAGCCGGATAGCAAATCAGCATGGACATCGGCTCCATCGCAAGACGTGACAGCAGCATCGTTATGTTCCGACCAGCGGTATCATCCGTCGACCCTGGCCCACGGAGGAATACGTAAGATGTCATGGCCAACGGCGTCGCGACGCTACACGGAGATGCCCCGGCTACCGACGCCGACGCTCTTCGTGACCGACGTCACCCAGCACAGCGAGGTGCCAGCCAACGGCGCTCGTACCTCAAACCCAGGCGAAACATCTGCCACCAGCGCGGATGTCTCGCCTAGCATAACCACTAGCCTTATCAAGCCTAGCGAGTCTTAAAGACCCAAGGTCAAGCTTCAGTACCAAATCCCATAACCAGCCGCTTACCATTTGGCACCGGCGTTATCACGGAGTGCCCCGGCGCGACGCCCGGCACCTTCGTGATATACCTTACGGCAGACCGAGGTTGGTCGTCTGGTCTCTGGTTGCCCAACCGGCGGTGACCAGCAGATATATCAGACACCGCCTCAATCGCCGACGGCCCAAGGCTACATCGGATCTGCAACCTGAGGGACCAAGAAGACTGAAGCGGAAGCCAAGATTCCAGGGACACAGCAAGACCCCCAGCATTAATCGACAAACATCCGACGCCAGCGAGGATGTCACGCCCGCCTTAAAACTACGACACCTATGGCCAAACCGCTTCGATGCCTTGGACGTGCGAGAAGACGACGCTCAAGAACTCAAGGTCCCACTTCCAACACCAGACCCCATCACTAGACGTCTATTCTTGGAACCGGCGCTATCACGGAGTGTCCCTGACTGACATGTCTGACACCTCCGCGAAAACCTCACGAGGAAGCTGAGATTGGTGCCCTGGTCTCTAGTCACACAATGGCGGCGACTAGCAGGCGCAACAGGTCCCACCTCACTCTTCGACGGCCCAAGGATGCGATGAGCTGGTCGATTCGAGGGAACCACCATGTGGAAGTGGAAACCTCAGCAGTTTTGACACGAAAGAGCCTCAAGCACGCCAAGACCATCGGACGCATCAAAGCCGCACAGAGGTGAACCGGCCCCCAAGGACAAGCGACGGTAGGCTGATGGAAAAGACGACGGTTCGGTCGTTTCCCGGAGAGGTCGTTTGATACCAGATGGAAATCTCCCACAGGAGACTACCTCAAAGGGCGGACCGAACCATCATATTTCCCAAAATACCACAGCCTACGTCCACTCTTCGCGGTGATCGCAACCCTCGGCCGAGCGGAACCCGTCTACTTGAAATTCAAATTCGTCAAATTCCCGCCAAAACAGACGCGGTCTATCAAAAACGGCCGCTCGCGCCGCCACTAGTCAATCCGTCGGTAAAACAGGGAGCTTCCCGACCGACGGATAAAACAGGACGCCGCGAATCTGGCAGTTGGATCTGGATGGGCGCGAAAGCTCTCTCTCGCCTGATACGTCGACCAGCCAGCATCTCTCTGACATCAACCGCCGAACCAACAGCATCGACCGCAAAATCTCTTCTCGCCTTCGCTCGCCTCGGACGCGAAGCCAAGCCAGCATTCCGGACAGCCCGCCAAAAAGACCACATCTGACATCGGCAGATCGCCACGCCGCAAGCACTGACTCGCCTCGGATGCCAAGCAATCAATCAGCAGCCCGGCCGCGACACCACGTTGCAGCCCGCCAATTACCAACCGACCGCCAACGACGACAATAACCTGTATCGTATCTGTAACGACTACCCTGCAATACGATGAAATAAACCAGCCTTGACCAAATACCCCGTGCGTTTCTGTCCCCCACCCCCGCTTTGACCTTGACGTTATCACGGCCTGCCATCTCCGCTTCAGAGCGCGCAGAAGGCCGGTGATAAAGTGCATAGCCAACACGCCAGTGTTGCCATAATATAATTTATAAAAACATCGCTTGTAAAATTATAACATTGGAATAAATATTCGATATCTGGCAACACTACGACACGCGCACTGTCACACATATTTTCGAATAACCCAGGAAAGGGTCGCGGAGGAAGCGTGAAGGGGGCGAAGCAAGTGCGTGAAAAAGATCGTCATGTTTTGAAGGACAAACACATGCAATAGCTCTATCTATATTTTTCTATAATCTAAGATTTGATATAAATAAAAAGGATTTCAAGTTATACACATTTATATTTTTTATAAAATTTGATCTTATTTAAAATAAATATAAAAAATATCAAAACTGAATTAATCAAAAATCTCTTAATGACACTAGAAAACTTAATAAACTAAATTTTAATAATAAATATGACCATTAAATAATATGTAATAATAAGATGGTATCCTTTAACAAATTCACATTTTATAACATTTTTTTAAAATTGTAAGTTTATCTTTGATTTAAAATAAAAAATATTTTTCTTTCTAATCATTTCAGATACATATTAATTATATAAATATAATGTTAGGTAGGTAACTGGTAGGTAAAGACTTCACTGTAAGACCATTTGTTTCATAATTATAATAACATATTATGTATTTTGATAAAAATATAAGAACTGTGCATACACATACGCAATTTAAAGAATCTTTTGGATTACGCATAGAATTTATTATATCATAATGTTTGTTTGTCCATTTTGTGCTATTTAAGATGTTTTAATATAATTTCAGGTCGCTCTAATGTCGAAAGACAAGAAATCGTCTGTGCGTGATGTCGACCATTCTTCGGAAAGGCAGTCTCCAGTCAATCAAGTCCTCAGTAAGGTGTCCAACACCAGCGTCGCCAATCTAAACAATGCGTCAGGAGTCACGACAGTTTCGTACGCCAAGAATGCCGACAGAAAAGGAGTGCTGATTTAGCATGATTTTATTTGCAATATATAAATTGCAATCAACTCGAAAATTCTGACTTTTTCCCCCAAAATACTGACATTTTATTATTCTGATAAATGAACATATGCGACAGCAATTGTCCACATACAAATAGGTGTATAGAAATAATTGTAGAGACATTCACTGAGAGTAATAAAAAATATTTAAATAATGTTATCAAACATGTGTCACTGATTGAAAACTAATGTAAAATGTCATGAATTTTACTACTTATAAAAAGAATACAAAACGTTTTCTGCCGAATTTGAAATTAAAATTACAATTTTCCAAAAACTACAAAAGAGTAGCCTAACATGTGCGTGATACAAAATTGTATACTGTTTAAACAATATTTATCATTGGCAGAATAATACCATCACAACTATCGTTAATCATACTATGGCTTAATTTGTAAAGGAAAGGTTTCATATTTAATTTTTTAGGCTAAAAATATAGTCGGGTGAAGCCACCAATCAAAACAAAGAATCTTTGATTCCTAGCTAAGCGGTGGTATCGTTTAATAGTGGGTATTCACACTGCATCCAAATGGACACCTTCTGTATACTCTGGATCCGCAATATCCTGCCATCGTCATTCTTGATTCTGCAACCCTTGACGCTTCTTAAATTCCTCCACAATCTTTTTTCATTTTCATTTATTCTGGCTGACCATCTCCAAATACATAACTTTGGAGATGCGTACTTAATCCACCTTGGTATATATATAGTCATCTAGCAGTCTTTTCGTTTTTATATCTATTGTGTGATCGTTTTGCCCCCATAACGTGAATTTACCTTCTCATTATACTTCAACCTCCAAATGTCATTTTAACAGCTGCAAAGATTCCTCACGGAACTCTCCTGTTAAAGATATCGATCTTTCTCTCGTCCACTCTACAAAGTGCAGAGCATTCCGATTCAATGATATGTTAATATTGGGCTTAGTAGAGTTTTACGAAGAGTCATTTTCGTTTTCTTCGAGAGGGCCTTATTTTTCAAAAGTTTTTGAGGACTAAAATAGCACCTGTTGTTGATGTTGATTTGGTGATTTAATATATCGATTATTATAATAGTGGAAAAATAAAATTTATCCTTGAACATGCGCAGATGCAAGTACTTCTAGTGCACAGGAATTATGCAAGGCGAATGTGAGTATCGTTACGGTTGCTATTTTTGACTGTACTTACATTACTCTTATTGCAACATTTTCTCTCGCTTACTCATTGCTAATCAAAAGAGTCATGGAGTGTTGATTAATTTCAATATTTTATGCAAAGCTATGTCTTTTCAGTTTTTTAGAAGTCAGTCAGAAATTAGCCATGTGGTCACTATCAACATAAGATTGGTGTGAATGATCAAAAACTTTAATTTTTCTCAGAATTGCTTTGGAATGGATTAGTGTACCTAATCCAGTTTATTGAGGATGAATATACATAATATTTAAGTTCTCAATTTATTTCCCAAATTTAAAATAACAATGACATAAGTTGCTATATTCACGTAATTCAACATTATTGTGTCCAACATAATATTGATTAGAACTGTCGAACTGAACTAGACTCGGCGCGCTCCGGCTCCACTACACCAATAGTTCAGAGATTTCTGTTGAAATTATCGAATTTCACGCTAATGCCCTGTGTTAGTATTTGTGAAAAGGAACTTTAGATACATAGTCAACATTCTCCACTATTTCAAAAGTGTTACCAATTACGGTATGCCACACCAATATTCAATATGTATTGTCAACAAAAGACATTGAAATAAGTGTCTCGGATTACTTTGTGGCTTCGCTGAACTGTAGTTTTAGCCTTTTCCATTATATATTATAGTTTGTAGGTTGTGAAAATCTTTTCATGGTTTTATTATAATGATCCAATTAATAACATATTGTTCCTAAAATGCACAACTTATTTTTACGCTTTATGAAACATCCATTCATTATAATGATAATTATTAATACTATTATATTATAATCTATAAAGAAAATAAAACTATTTTAATCTGTCTTACACTTGGATGGTGCTTAACATTTTAAATAAATTCATTGTATACAAATCTGGTGCTTAACAAAATACATATTCCCATTATTATTATATTTAACTAAATCTTTATAATTTTGAAATCTGAATTATTAATAATACAGTCTTATATTCTCAAGAATTAATCTTTAAAGTCTAATTAAGGGAAATAAATTTAATGTTAAATATTTTAATATACAGATTTTAGATAAAAATAGATGAAAATCCACTCTAGTAATTATTTTTAATTGATATACATAAGTGAGAATACATTCATTATATTCCAATAATTATAAGTCTAGCCTTGTCAGAATTGCATCAAATAATTTTAAAGTTCCATCACAATTACTTTTCTAAGTAGTTTTATCAAATGCCTTTTTGAGTGATTGTAATGTTAGTTTATTATGAACATGTAGTATATTATATTTTATTAAATTTGTGAAATTATTAGTGTAGGACTTTGCTTATTGATAGATCGATCACATAGTGAGATTTTCTTCAAATTAGCATATTAGTGATGATTAATTGCCTTTGGTAGAAAATAATATTGTCTATGAGACGGCACATTTATTTCTGTAAATAATAAGCTTCTTTTCTTTATAATAACTCTTGTCTTTATATTAAGATCAATTTTTTTATGTAACTGTAATGTTATAATTGTCTTACTTATATTATACAATGTGATAAGACAACGTACATACAGTTGAACCTCGATATTACGGACTAATGCTGGTAAAGGGGTGTTCGTTAAAGCCGAAAGTCCGTTATATAAAAACATAAACAAAAATGTTTATTTGTCTTAGGATGTTCGGTAATCCTGCTTTGAAAAAAAAATCGGTATGTGTACTTATGTACGCGCGTTAGAAGTTATACTTTGGCGTAACAAAACAAAAACCTAGATACCTGATAACCTAGATTCTTCGACTAGCTCTTAATTATCTTGTTAAATTACACACTCAAGAAAAAGGACCGCTAATTGGAACGCCGTTGGTTTATTTCTATACACTTTAACTTATATTCTAAATTATATAATTATTTATCGTTGTTTTTATTTTTAAAGTAACAACTGCCACTATGACGCTTTAATAGTTTGTTTACGTAAGGAATTGCAAATGGCCGACAATAATATATTCGCTGCCTAGGCAATGGAACAATTCTAAACTAAAATATTATACTTATAATTGTCACGATTGCAGTATCATACTGTGGCGTAAAGGCAGTGCGTTCGGCTGATAACCGAACAATCGGTGGTTCGAATCCAATCGAGTGCGCTTATTTTTGTGTGAAAAAATAAATTATGTGTTACATGTCACGCCAAAAATACACTCTGAACTGATTTTCCAAACGCGCCTAAAGAAGTATATCTTCAAAAAGAATCAATTTTTGTTTGCCTTTTGAAGTCAACTGCTGTTTTTTTTATAATCAACTCTCTACAATTATTACGAAAATGCGTGTAATATAGTTGAATTTCGTTATCTGACGAATAGTCAATAAATGTTATTAGATTGTCGAGATGCAATCTTATCCTCGTTATCTTCACTTCTATCCTCATTTTTCAAGATCATAACTTCATCTGCTATTTCACTTTCCATGATGTGATAACTTCATCTACAACCATTGTAAACTTATTGAATGGAGTAATAAATACATGCATTTTCTTTAGACAGATTAAATTGCTGTGCAGCTGTGTGAATGAGCGGCCAGCGTTGTAAACGTTAATACTACGTTCAGTCTACGAGCGTGGCATTATGACTTGAATTCGAGTGCGAGAAGTATGACGTGATTATCATGCGCAGAACATTGTTTACAAGCGGTGTCACTTGGATTTAAACATGTACATATAACATTAACAGGATGGACAGGATTAACAATTTTCACATTTGACTGGATATTTTGTCCGTTATATCGAGATTCCACTGTACTTGCCTTTATTTATTTATCGATAATCACATAACTTGAATGGTAACAATTTTGTCATTGGCCTAATGCCTTCTCAATATGGTCACAATGATGTCCATTTATTTGCACTATTGCGATCAACTTGAATTCTAAACTAAAATTAAAATTTGAACAATATTCTAAACTAAATTTTTAACACTTGCAAGTCACTTCGCAAGCATGATATTTAATACTATTTAATTACACAAGTAGTGATTTCAATTAATATACAATGTAGATATTGTAATACATTTTGATATAGAGTGTGACCCAGCGCTCGAAATGGAAGATTTTACGAACCGGAGCGCTTGATAATTTTTCGAAAATATTTCCATATTATTTATGTAATAATTATATATATCATAATATCTTAGATACCTGCCAAACTCAGCCGGTCAAATGAAGTGACTGTCTTGAAAATTGTGGCAAGCAAGATTAGGGCATAATGTTATCGACGCCACAGCCAAAAATTGAGGTTTACATCATAAATATTTTTTTTTTACTATAAATCCGACAAGTAGCGTATAAACTTTTAAAAAAATATATGAAGTAAATTAATTTTATGACTTTTTAATACTTCACTTTTTCCACGAGACGGAGCGATAATTTTGGGGGTTTACGAACAGGAGCTGCGCTTTGGTGCGTTCCGGTCCATTTCGAGCGCTGGTGTGACCATTGTGAAGAGTCTTACTCTGCCATGCTATTATAAACAGTGTTGTGTGTTCGGGAATAATGGTGTGACATTGATCATTATTTTGGTGTAGGTGCAAACTATGAAATGTCGCAACTGTACATTCTATTCCCGACGTCTTCTAAATAAAGGTTGGTTATCAGTTGCCTTAGGCGCCATGCACAGACATTAAGCGTGACATCAACATAGTCTGAACTCAGAAATACAATTAAGTTCATAGAGTCGAAATATCAAAATATTCAAGCTGTTTAAAATGACATTGTACATCAGACGAAGAAACAATGATTTTGTATTGGCACTGAAGATAAATAAATATTGGGTACTTTCATGAATTATAAATATACCAATGGCGTATGTAGGTATAATTAAGTGTTGGAAAGATATTTCTCAACCTGGGATGTAATTTTTGTGTTCTGTACGATCTGACGCTAAGCCGACTCTCACATCTAAACTCGCCTCGTCTGCCGCACAGCCATAAATCAAACCTTCTAGCTACATCGCTCCGATGTTGCATATGAAGACCGCACACATCTATCTAGCGACAGTCGCGTGTAACCTCTCGAAACGTGTATATATTTGGATGCGGCGACCGGCGAGCCGGTATAGGAATGATCAATTCGTAGGTGTGCTTATGCGTTCTGGTGTCTTCAACTCGCAGCCCAAGACGCATGCGATTTGTTGGTAGCAGCATTAAATGTTTTTTTTCAAACTAAAAAGTCGCATTTGACCAATCTGCAATGCTCCATTTGGCAACGTGTGTTTTGTGAATAACGTTGACGAGACGAGTTTTGATGTGTGAGCCGGCTAAAAGCGACTTGCGTGCTATAAATATTATGAATTATGTGCATTTGTCAGGCTGGGGTACTGAATTGTGAGCTACGATGGTTGTGTTAGTTATTGATTATTTTTGAAAATGCGGTAACCTGTTCGCTTAAATTTTCAATTCTGTATTTCGTTCAATTCAATTAACATATTATAACTAGTTGTTTCAATATGAAACAAATCATCATTTTTTACAAACAGTTGTACCGTATTGCACTCTTGTATGAGAAATAACTAGCATTACGATCAGAATTTACAGTTTCGTTTCATGGGTTGACTATTGTGGGCCATGATGTTGACAGAATGAATAAACAATGCTATTTAAACTGAAATCTTGTCACGTCATGCGTGCCGATTGCCACCCAACTTTGACGGAAAAGTCCAACAAACAATACTGTGTACTACGCCGTGTGGGATACACGGTACATTAAAGGCCCACCCACATTGAGGTGGATGTTGTGGACTATCACATGAACTCACGGCGATAGAAATGTCTATGGTTTCATCATTTTGCAGAATATTTTGAACGTGCACCATCTCGTAAATTCACTGTATAATGACACAGATGAAGAGTGCCTACTATAATGTATTAGTAATTTGAATTATTATTAATTATTCATGCTAATTTCAATTAATTTTAACAGTTTCTACATGTGCGTACGTAAAATATATGCGGTATGACATT
The DNA here is from genome assembly GCF_057557595.1 of Rhyacophila brunnea. Taxonomy (NCBI): domain Eukaryota; kingdom Metazoa; phylum Arthropoda; class Insecta; order Trichoptera; family Rhyacophilidae; genus Rhyacophila; species Rhyacophila brunnea. Next base: position 37,662,245 of record NW_028233350.1, on the reverse strand, counting down.
CATAGATAATAGAACACAGCCTGCAGACCATAGATAATAGACAACATTCGAAAGGTGCAGGCATGTGGAATATGATAAAAACGTCATGCAGGTGCAGATGCAGTGAAGTTCAACGTGCGCTCATTCTTGTTTTAATGATTACGGATCTTTTTCCAACTGACAATGTTCTTAAAGGTTCAAAACGTGCTACAGGATGGGAGCATCAGTCTGATAAGATTTTAAACATCAGGAACAACGAAATTACACACTTTTTTCCCCGTAGCGGCAGCCCGTGACAGCAGACGACAAGCACCGTGACATGCACCTAATGTGGGTAGGCCTTAAACTACGTATGTGTCGACAAGTTACAGTTGCGCACAGTTTGTATGTGGGAGGCAGCAGAGGCAGGAGGCAATTTTTAAAATAAAATACTTTGTTATATTTATTGTTCATAATTTATTGGTTATTCGACATTAAACATTGTTCACATATATATATATATATCATATCGCAGGACACAATATACCAACAATTGTAAAAAAAGACATCTTATAATATAATATATGTATTAAATGTATGTAAATGCTCATAAATAATGTAATATGAAGGAATACTGAGTGTATAATGAATACGAAATAATGCATGATGATCATTTGACTGGCATTTTAAGTTTAATATAATTTGTAGAATTTTTTTCATATTATTCCGAATTCTAGTTTTAATTACCAAAGTATTTTTATAGTTTCTAATTTTTCCGAAAAGAGGATTTGATTTTTTGAATAAGTATTTAAATTTCTTATTTTTTTTTGTTATTTTTTGACTTTTTTTTTATAAATTCAATTAATATAATATACGTTGTGACTACATCTATAGAAGGTACTTAGCTTTAAAATGTTAAAACTTCAATTGTAAACCTAAAAGCTATTTTAAATAAATATTTACATAATATAAATTGTTTCATTTTTATCATTTTGTTTCCACGGCTAGAAAAATGTTTTTTTTTCCGTAAACAAGAATATTTTTTCTATAAATTTTTTTACAAAAATAAATCGCCGCAGTTTGCCATGGTGTTGTTCTTTTTTTTTTTTTGTTTAAATAAATAGCTAAGATAAACCATGGCTTTTGAGCAATCGATTTCAATTTTTAACACATTCACACTTTACAAAAATATTGATAGGAAATGCAAAACACAAATTTTTGTCATATAGATATTTTTGTTCGCAGTGTGTATAGAAATTTACAAATCACTTGGATGTACATATTGTATTATATAATCATTTACTTCTCCTTTTACGAAAATATAATATTTATAGAAAATCTCAACGTGTAAAATTTCTCACAAATATAAAAAAAAACTTATCTTAATTCTAAAGTCATAATAGAATGGATAAATTTGTTTAATTCATGCATTCCATTGAAAATCAATTCTCTCCCAGCATACATCTTAAACACATCCACTTCTCTTAAAAAACAATTTCAGATAAAGTTTCAGCTAATATATAATAATTTATTTAACAAGCATAATGTGTAAATTACCACACAGCCATTAACCGGTTCTATGCCCATGAGGCCGTGATCGACAGGCCGCACATACAAATTTCACGAGTTATCTCGTCTGACTTTAAACTCAAATTACTAGCCACTGTCGATTGATTTAGCAAAATCTAAAAAATTAAACACAGTGACATTGTTTGAATAATTATGAAATACTTAAGCAAGCCATACATTATCGGTATTACAGCGATTTTAGTAAGAGCTTCGTTCTACATTCAATGTGTGTCGTTAAAAATCTGCGACCTGTCAGATACTGCCATAGTAATATCGTGAGGCATAGAAAAGGTTAAAAAAAAAAAAACAAGTACATTCATATCAATACTCTCACATAAATACACACGCATACATCACGAGATTCATAATTATTATCAATAATTTTAAGCAATAATTAACAATGATCAATAAAAACTGACAGATTATGCCGGAAGAGAATTAATATAAATATTTTTTGCCACGAATTATCAATATTTCTTAACACAACAATAGAGTAACATCCTTAATATTATAAAAAATCTATACTTAGCAACTAGTAAATTACACTATGTTTTAATTAATAACCCCAGAGACCATCACCTGATTGCACAAATAACCCGATACTTTGTTTGTTTTGCAGTCATGCCAGTGATTTGGCTTATGTGTATTTGTATTACATAGTAGCATTACGTGAATATAAAAGAAAAAAAATGCGAAGTCTCATTTGCGACAAGCTAACTAATCATTACATTAGTCATCGATGAATCTTTAGGGTCGATCTAGTTCGGAGACATTGCGATATTAAATTTGCCAACCGTAATGCAAATTACAAATTCGTAATGCAAAAATTTGAACATCGTATTCATTAAAATCTATTGTAAATATCACTCGTTGTGTTTGAATAAAAAAAAAAAAACTAAAAAGCGTAGCAGGCACACAACGGATACGGTTTCGCCTGGCAGCGCTGTTTTATTATAAAATTATATTCCTTATAACGCCGAATAAATGCAAAGGCAGTTTGTATGGACGGCATCATGACATGTCTGCATGACTATCACTAGGCCAGCCAACGGTACATCTTATTGGAGCATCATTAACTCTTATTTTGTACCCAGATACTCTTACTGTCACACTCGAAACATTGATGGAACCACAATAATCAATTTAATTTAAGCGGGTATAAGGATCCGTTGATATTACTTTGAGAGAGTTTTGAACGAAGCTCGAAAGAGAAAACTACAAAGCTAATTATCTCAGTTAAAAACGGTTTCTATTAAATGCAAAAGTCCAGTGAAATTACTGCATTGGGAAGATGAAAGTTTACATTATAATTGAGGAGCTAGATAGAAGAGGGATGTGATTACTAAAATGAGTAATTTTCCAAAAACTGATATGTTCATAATATACGGTCAACATTTGACAAATAATTTCTAAATGTAATTTCACACAATCTATAAAACATGCTGATATTTTCAATTTAATTTATTGGCTAATAAAAATACTGTTTGTGTTTTAAAATAAAATAGTGAGAAAAATTAAACTAATGTTTAAACCAGTCATTTAAGCTTGAAACACAAAAATGTAGTTTACCGCAAATAATGAATTTTATTGTGAACATATCGATGATTGAAAAATGATACATTTGATCATTTTTATGCAGTTTTTTTAATATTACTTGTATCAGTATGTTTGGAATTTAATTATTTGCTGCAGACACCTGTAGTCATTGGATAGAATTGAGAATTCTAAAAACATTGTCACAGCAGAACGTCCTAATTTTACTTAGGCCACTTTTCAATTCAGTTCCTCATATATAATTTACTAGGCTTGACTTTTAGAGGTTAACGGTTAAAATATCTGAGTATCCGAAGAGTCGATTCCGCTATTAACCTAAAAATGTGGTGACGATTATGCTAAGATTGATTAATTTCATAAATAAATAGTCTTTAAGTCGTACTGTCGTTGGACGGTGACAGTTAACCGCTTTTGGATGTACCCTCGACTGGCACCCACATTAATTATTAATCCCGTCAGTTGTGGACGGGCATTGGGAAGGATCCCAGGAGGTTGTTGGCGAACGTTGAGTTGGTGAACTTGAAGTGCCGCTTGTCGTAGAATTTGAGGAGTGCCGGAGAATATGGATGTTTATCTTTGAGGTGGATGTAGTGGACTTCGGGTTCACTAGTCGTGTGACCGCATTCTTCACAAACGTACATCTGTAAGAGAAAAGGATTATGTCAGAAATATTGAAGAATATTTACTATTACAAGTTTATTTGTAGTAAAACACAAAATATATTTGCCAGACCTGCATTGAGATTAAAACGTATTGGTTTAATTAAAGTGAATATACTTTTTTAAATGAACAATTACATAAAATCTCAAGTGATGGTATGTAAGTAACCAAAAGAAGAGAATCAGTGGCAGATTGCCATTTTCCATTTTATTTAAAATGTATTGGGATGCCTACATAGATAATATTAACTTTTCCATAGTGACCAATTCAAATACGAAAAAGGTGTAAATACAAAGAGTTCAGTTATTTTCTCTTTGGAGGTCATGGGGTATTTTTATTTGTTTTGTGCCACATATTTTCTATCCTTTGACCCTTCATAAAATAATTTAATAATTTCATAAAAGCTATATCTGCCCGAAACTTGGAGTATTTGGCATATTAAACCTAATAAAGTAAAATGATAATTTGCTCTTGTATAGATAATTTACCTTTGTGCGGCGTTCTTTGTAGGCATACTGATGCTGTACTCCGTGCACTTTGAGGCAGTGGGATTCTAGAGAACAGCGCTGCGTGAAAGACTTCTCGCAGAGATTGCACTTGTAGGGGCGCACGCCCGTGTGCGTCCGCGTGTGTCTCTTGAGGTCGAATGTGTCGTTGAAGCCCTTCCCGCAGAAGGTGCAGAGGTACCGTTTCACATCTGAGTGGCACTTCATGTGTCTGTTCAGCAGCCGCTGAAGGGTGAAGTTCTTGGAGCACACTCGGCAGACGAATTTATTGGGGTTGTTGGGGTCGTCGTCGGACAGCAGGTCGCATTTCGTCTGGTTCTCGTCATCTCGTGATCTTCCGCTGCTTGCGTCCGTCGCCAGGGGGTTCTTGATTCCGTGTCCCCCATTCACAAACTCCAGCTGGACGTCTGACGCCAGTCCCAACTGTAATATAGAAGAAGAAAATATAATTAGATAAATAATATATGAACCAACTCAACTTAATTTCGTATTCATTAGGATGTTATCAAGACTTTATCAAAAACTAATGAATTTAACGTCAAGTTAACTCAACACCTTACGGACCATTTCTATAACTTAGTTCTATAGAGAAACAACTCAAATTAGCTTGATTAAAGATAATGGCGTTTGAAAATTTTGCAGAAATTCTCATTTCAATGTTAAATAAAACCTTGATTGTTTAGGTAAGTAAATGTAATAGTTCAAATAATCTTAGCAATGCACAATGCAATTTTACAGCTTAAAAAATGATAAACCCAGATATTCCCATTTATAATTGAATTAATGATAAGTCCCAGAAAGGGTTATTCGATTTTATGACCCATTGAAGAAGTTTTAGATTATTTTTTTGTTGAATTATAAATGGCATTATTAACTCAAAACCTTGAAATTTTGAGTTGTTAGAAGTTGGGTGCCGATAATATTAAGTGAACATGATCAATTTTTACCAATGGTTTTTTTAATTGTGGCAATTTGGAAAAATATAATTTACCTAATCTTGCAAACCCCAAAGCCCCTGCAAATGTGTCGGCCCTGAGCTATAGCCACTATAGACCATTAAATCCAGGCATGGATGTTAAATGTTATTATATTATTATAATGGAGATCAATAAAATCAAATGTTTTAGATTTTTTTTAAATTAGTTGAATTCTTTATGCTATTGCTAAATAAAATTATTGGCGAGGAAAGTGGCGAGTATCAAATCAATATATTATACAGTTGAAGCAAACAAATTGATTACGGCACTGAGCATTCTTTTACGACCGGCTACATCACTACGAGTTGCACTCTTGCTGAAGGCATCGGTTCCAACAGGAGCAAATAACAATTGAGAAAGCTTCGCCAGTGAACCAATGTGACGCTTACCCTGCGCTGGAAGACTCGCCCCTTTCCTTTGCCGGCAGAAGAATTTCGTCGGTCACTTACACTAGCCGGACTGAGGCAGGCGGCTTCGTGGTGTGATCCTCCGTCCAGAGAACTCGCGGCTCCCGGAGACGGCAAGGACATAGTCGTGGGCGAGTCCAACTCCAGCCCGCTGCCGGCGAAAGAGAGACCGGGAGACAGGGCCTGCTGCTGTTGCATCTGCACTTGTATCTGGAGCTGTTGCAATTGACCGTCTGACGTGGGCTGTAAGAGCTGCTGGGCGTTCAGTTGCATCACTAAGTCTCGCTCTCTCGAAAGAGGATAACTGGGTGACTGGTCGTGGTTCGAAAACTGGTGCTGCAGGTAATTCTTCTGTGAGTAATATTGCCGGTTCATCATGAGGTGCTCGGAGAAAGAGTCGATTGCGCTCTCGTTCGGGTCGTGGACTGAGTCGGGAGTGAGGGAAGGCGTATCGTGGAGTTCGTCGGTGATGATCTCCGCCTGCGAATCTTCGCCTGGAAGTCTCTGCAGGAAGTTGGAGAGGTCGGCCGCGTCCGAGAGACTGTCCAGCAGCGCGTGTTCCGCCGGGCCGGAGAAGGTGAGCGTCGCGGTGAACTGCAAGGGATCTATGACGTTGCACGCCATGTCGACCATCATCGAATCGTTGACGTCGTAACCGCCGTAAGAACTCAGATTCGATCCGAGCGCTGACTCCAGCTTCCCTTCGTAGTCCAGATCGGTCTCGTCTTTCAGGACGATGCCATACGCCGCATTCTGCAGCATGGAATATTGCTTGTTGACTTGTTGACTTTCTGAAAATGATGGATTTCCCCCGTCTTGTCCGCCATCGCAGTCCATGTTTAGGGAACCGTTCATGAGGTTGAAATTATTTTGAAAATTGCCATTCGCGTTGAACCCGTTGATACCGTTCTGTCCGCCTTTCAGGCTTTCGTAGAATGGCGGAAGGCTACCGGTGGGCGGACTGTTGGGTCCGTAATTCGATCGTCCGTCGCGGCCTCCCATCCCGCCGCCGCCAGCTCCGCCCCCGAGAGCGCCACCGCCACCCGACCCGCTGGAGCTCCCCGTGCTTCCGCTTCCGTATCCACTGGACGCGTTTCCGCCGGACTGATTGCCCGCGCTCTGCCCGCCGCCCGCTGATCTTCCGTGTCCCGCGGCGGCGACCAGCGGCGCCGGGAGTTTTCCAGGGGGGGCGAGAGATCTCCCGGCCAAAGTCGGTCTGGCGATGATGCTGTTCGCAATTTTAGAGCTACTCGATCTCCTCTGCTCGCGTATTTTCTTCTCTTCCTCTTCGTCTTCGCCTTCTCCGCGTCTCTTTGGAATGTGATAGTCGATCGGTTGGTCTTGCTCCGGTTCGGTCATGGGACCCGAAGCGGGAAGTTTGACGTCGGATGTTTCTTTTCTGTCATCTCTCGGCAGGGGGTTTCTCTGAATAACGGATACTTGATGACATCTCGGCGGCGATGGAGGCGCCGGTATAGCACGTCTTGGCGAAGGTCTGGGGAGGGTGACGCGTTCCCCGACCGGAAGAACAGGCTTCTCGCTCACAATGGGTGATTTGTCATCGGCGGATTTCTCCTTTGACTGAATGGGAAGGTATTCTTTTCTTTCGGCGCGCGTGAGGACGTGTCCGCGTGATCCGTAAGGTATGTCTCCGCCCAAGATGGAAGAAATGAAGCGTCTCACGGGGGGCGGTTCTGGTTTGCTTTTGTTTTGGCGGGAAACAGTCGTCCCGCACCCTGATATTCCTCCACTCGATCTTTTCTCTTCAAAGATGTCACCACCTGAAACAAAAGACACAAACGTATTAACATCTCGAAATAATATAAAGAAATTAATCACATCACCCACATATTCCCTGCTTAGCGATAAATACATATCTTAATAGTGTCATTTCGCTGTCTATAATTTCAGTTTAGTTTATGTAGTACAACATCATGACGTATAAATATATTAAACTCGTAATTTCTGATATTTATCTTTATATGTAACCCAATTCTAAATTCGAAACGCATCATCTTGATATCCACTTATTTTATATAAGATTTAAAAAACGAATATTCGCATATATTGTCAATTGCATACAATTTTATTTATTCTCTAATGTCAAAGTGTCATTTTTAAATGTATTTTTATTTATTGATTGCTACGAATTTGTAAGTAAACCTATATGAACAACTTGGGTGGGCTGAGAAATTTAAAAATGTATAAATATCTCTGTATAAATACATACTTAATATGTATGATAATATACACCACATTCGCTCCCATAAGTAAAAGATTAAATTATCGAAGTAAACGACCTCGTTCAAGGATCGTACCTCACTAACTATAACAAGTTATCAATACCTAGATTCTAGAATCTAGACAAATACGAATACATAATAATTGGCGAGCCAATAATAAATGTATCGGCGGAGTCTTGTATTCTTTATGAAACTTCCCAACAGACTCTGGTCTGTCTACCTGCAAGAAATAAAATAAATTTATTCCTGTCGTTGCATTGCAATGTTATGTATGGTGTGAGATATAAATCGCTGTCTAGACGACATGAATGAAATTCATTAACTTCGTATGTATAATAAATAATATTTGTCCATGATCCAACGGAGGTAATGTACTCTATGGTTGACATCATACAGTATATTGTAACACGATAAGCACATACGCATTTTAATTAACTGGACACAAGGTGAAGTACATACGAACAACTTCATTCATCTCGAAATAAACTTAAATAATTACAAGATAAAAACAACTTTTTATATACCACGTTTTTAAATTTTCTGTTGAATCATATAAACTTGACAATCCTATGTATTAATAAATACTTTTTTTGTACTTGATAGATATACTGAATAAATATAGAATACTTAACATTTCATATTTATTTCCATAGTACGCACGTATATATATTAATAATTGCTTGGACCCCCTTAGCAACCAATAATAGTGTTTTACTTTTTACGAATTTTTTCCGAAATAACTTTCCATACAAAAAGGAATTAACTGAAAATGAATTCAATTCTGCTTAAAAATGGCTAAAAGTATTAAAAGAATGCATTGTCGTCGTGTTCTGATATATTCTAAAAGTTTCAAATGTCTAGCTAGTCGGGAAGTTAGTTAAAAATCGATTGCAAGATTTGTACCGGATAAACAATCACCGGACAAATAAGAATACGACCTAATAAAAATGTTGTAAAATGTACCAATCTACTCGAAAGGCTTCTTTGATAGCATTAATCTTCTTTAGCAAATAACTATAAAAAATGTCATCCTATTCTGACAAATTCTTTATAATATTAGGTTGTTTTCATTTGTTTATTCTTCGTTTGCCGGAAGTAGATGTTGGCTGCTTCAAGGCGGTTTTCCTATTTATTTATATACAATAATTGAGGTTATGCCAAGATTATGACATACCTACTACATTTTTTAAAGTTTTGATTAATAAAACCAATCGTTAGGGTTCTAGATCCAATATTAGGTCATATTTATGTTGTATTACATTTCACCGTCACAGCTCGCCGTGAGCTTTGTTATCGGAAATCTTTTGTCAAAATTCATGAATTCAAGAATGAAAACCGAACCTAACTAACAAAATAATCCAGTATATCGTTTATTTTCAACATTTGTTTGCGGCTGGCTTCCTGTAAAGTGTTAAACCGATAAGAACCGTGTTTTATTTAGACATGTACTATACGACCCAAAGATGGTCTTTAATATACGACCATATTATATTTCCGATACAACATTTCACGGCGAATTGTGATACGGCAAACTGCATACGTACAAATTTCCGGACTCACCAATATTATTATGATTAACGGTCAAATAAATTAAGGTTTAGTTCAGCAACTCCTCAGCTGTCCGCAGCACTGGATTTAGACTTTCAGATCAAATTTTAATAATAATCCTTCATGGGTTTAATTTATATACCTTGATAATTATTGTTTAGAATCTTAGTTAATATAATATCTATTGAAAATTCATAAGCAAACTGCGTTATGAAAACCTACGCAGTTATAAGAACATAATTATGATATTGAAACAGTACCATATTTTTATGGTCATTGTAAAATATATACCTAAGATGTAGGATTACAGAATAACCAATGACATTGTTAATGTCATGGAGAATAACAGATTGAGAATGTTAAATAATGCACTGCAATAAAATTAAGAATTCCTGGAAGGGTGTCGGCGTAGTTTATCTTAACAAGAAAGAGGTGTTTAGTTTTAGAAAATTATTTACTATTGCTGTCCAAATCTAATAGAGGTACCTACCTAGTACCTTTTTGTTGTTTGTGTAAATACTGCCTAATTGAATGAAAATCTCATTCACCCAAATGCAGCTAAAATGATGAACCGTCTAACTGAAAACACTGCTCAATGTGTGAGTTGAAGAAATGGCTGATATTGCTTTATATAGATCTACTTACATTACGTGTATATATAATAATTTCAGGTAGGTAATGAGTCATGACACCTTGCGAAGGCTCACGCGTATGTTTACGAGTCAATCGTATATGTACACGTGTGTGCGGTAGGGTGGTATGATTTAAAAAGTAACGGACCATGTAGCCTCTCTAAGGTGAAGAAGAGCTGGTGGACCAGGCTCTGGCACATGCCAGCCTACAGAGTCAAGAGTTTCAAAAGTATGACACGAGCGACAAGGATGGTTATGGTTAAAAGTCTACAATGAGTACCTACGACACGAAAACAATGTCTTGAAATTATTAAATATGTAGGTATAGGTATTCTTTATTTAATTATCTATTCAAAATTACATTCCGTTTTGTTTATGGAACCTTGAAGGAAGGCTTAACGAGAGAATGTAGATATCTTCATGTCTCATTTTATTCTTTTATTTATGGCTGTTTTCATAGTAGTTTTCAGTCGACCGTTAATATTCCACAAATCTAGCTCTGCAATAATAATAATATATTGCCCATTATATCGAAGATGCTCAAACGTTTTTAGTATGGCACCGCTTGTTTATTACTGAAAGTATTATGGTAGTAGGAATATAAAACGCGGAAAGGTATTTTTAGCCAGATGCTAGGGTAATTTTATTTAAAGCGTTTTTCACTATCTGAAAGTCTGTGATTATTGCATAACTCGACGTAAAAAGTATTGTCGAAGGCATTAACATTATCTACAGGCATCACATATTACCTTTCATAGCCAAATTAAGTATTAAGAATTGAAAAAAATATATACAAAAATATAGCAAACAGTTGTTTGTAGTTGGTATCACTATCAAGCATGGATGTATAATTATTATATAAGTATAATAGTAACGCTAAGTAACGTTCGGCAACTTGTTATATACAGCTAATGTTTCTTATTCAATTTCTGCAAAGTTCGGCACTAATCACATATTTTCATGTACACATTAGTTCCGATTACACACCCAATAATTTCAGTCAAAGATAACGCCAGTTTCTCACGTAGTAATTTCATTACTAACGGCAATACAACTACAAGCAATTGTTTTGTGTGTGTTATATTTACAGAATCTTACATTTAAGTTACTTTCGATCATTCACTACTGTTAACAATTACCATATGTTGTCATGGTAACCATAGTTAATATACATAAACCAGCCGATCTGGATAGGCAATGGTAATAAATTAATATTAAATGTATCCTTTAGTTGAAACTGCAACGTGTTATAATCATATAACGGATAAATAAACGAAAACCAACTGTCCTCAAATAATACTAATATTGAATGCACATTGCAATTACATGACACATTTTAATCAATGCACATAGAAAAAGGGAGCGAAAGACAATCGTTGCCTTTGAGCTGTAGTGTTGGCGCCGAATTCTTCGTATTTCTTGGATGGAGCACAGGACGAACCAGTCAATCGTCCAGAGACTGCAGATAAAGGCGCGGCTCTCGACAGTTTTTTGCAGTTTTTTTTGACATATTGTCCGGCGCGGACCAGACAACCTGGAGAGACTGGTGGTTTTGGGAAGGCGAAGCAGAGGAAGAGCGCTTGCGCGGTGGAGCGACCAAGTGAAAGAGCTGACTGGAGGCACCATTCATTCTGCCCTAAGAGAAGCGGAAGATCGAGAAGGATGGAAAGTCTTGGTCGCTCAAAGGATGGCAAAATTAAAAAGTGGTCACGATCCTCAGCCATGAGTGTACGATCAAGAAGAAGATACAGACGTAAATATTATTTAACACTTGTTTAAGTTTATCCTATATTTCTCCATAGTCGAGAATCGTACATTCTTATAAAGTTACAACCATACCCAGAAAATAAGGCACTTTCCATTATTTTTGTGTTCCCTGTTATACCTAACAAACTGATTGAAAACCACTGGCGGAGATGGGTGCAAAAAATTCAAAATGGTCAGGATTTATTGAAAAGCATGGCTATACTATGATGCGGGATCTCGGAATTCGATCTCTGAGTTGTTTTGTGCCAAAAAGGTTCGGGTCGGGGAGTGAAGCGGCAAAAACAGGTCATAAAACGAATCTGGGTTCCAAACTGCAAACGTGCATTTCGTGTTTTTTTTTTCGCCGATCATCACCGTTTGTAGAGTTAGTTTCACAGTGTTCTTCCTGTGGTCGCTCGAATTTTTTATAAAACAATCAATAACCTCCTCTTGATAATAATAAAATTACACTATCAATACTGGTGGTGATCCATACAATAAAATTGTAATAAGTATTACGTAATATACCTACTGTTTTATTTTAATTAATAACTACAATAAATTAGTTGATACGATTCGATGGGGTCGCAATTATTCATTATTGGTGGTAAAAGACGATTTTATACGTCAAACATAATTTGTAGGTACGTTTAAACGTTAAATTTCTTTTGTCTATGGTATTTTATAAGTATGTATAATTTCACACAGAGTCATATTTACGTATTTTGACAACATGTGTGACTTATCGGCTTTTGTTATTGCCTTTTTATTGCCTAGTATATTCCTCTTATTTTGTGGTGTATATATCATAGACATACCTAATAATAAACGGTACCTTGTAAACAAACCTCTTCATAGACATATGGGGATATTCATATACATTTTTTCCCGTACAGATAAATACATAATTTGCGTGTTATTAAAAATAACTTTCCCTACATTGCAATATTGTTTTTAGGTATTTTTCTATTCTACTAAATCGTCTGCAGTTAATTGTATATTGTATTGTACAATAATATACATATGCAGTATTTATGCAGTAGAAAAAAGAACAATCTACAATTCAATAAGAGTGATTATCGCAAATTTGCATTAATGCTTTTAACCCGTTTTGATACTGTGCAACATTGTACAATAAAACGAAACATTTCAATGAGGTTTATGTATAAAAGATGTTACAGAAAGAATTTTATCTCTAATGCCAAGGTAGGTACAACTTCGTTTGGTAAAAATGGTATTTTTTTTCAGTTACGTTCGAGCCTAATTATGGACCTAATGAGTTGAGTAAATATTAGGCAACACTGTTCCTCTCAAAACTGAAATAACAAGTGTTGCAGATGGAGTACTTATGTGAATCGGTCTCTATGTGCATGAATACAATATGCAACTACTGGCAATGCGTTTCTGACTAAAATATTATTATTAATGTCGAGAGAAAAGTGCATTGGTTGCATTCACGGCTTTGTTATGCATTTTTGGAGAATACAATGCAGCCATTTTGTGGCCAAGTATTAACCCTTACTGGAAAAGATTTCGTTTCGTAATATCATGTAAATGTAAAATGACGATTCTTTTGGTATATACATATATGGTACATGAAATAATATCAAACTGCATAAAATTTAATGTTAACAATGTACCTATACTTATGTAATAATAAAAAAATGATTCGAATACATTTACAATCAGCGGTACAAGTCGGTTATGGGGAAGCCAGGCGGGAATCGCGCTAATTGTTATAGCCGATTTTGGGCAAAAATCATGAATTCAAGAATGAAAACCTAACCTAACCTAACTTAACCCAACCTAAACTAAATAATCCAGTATATCGGCTATTTTCAAAATGTGTTTGCCACTGGCTTCCCCATTACCGACTTATACCCAATTAGCTTATAAATTTATCAGAAATGTAATTTATAGTTTGACACTTTTTATAGTTTATCGATTTAACATTAATTTCAATAATTATTACCAAAAAAGTGTATTCCAGGAATTATGTACATTTACATATGATATACATATGATAAAATATTTGTTTATAACGTAGATATATTATATTATTTTACCTGGCGAGAACACGGATTAATCATAAAAAGTAAATCTATTAATAAATAATTTTAATTGACATGATATATCATAAACAAGATTAGCATACGTCCGGACTTTTTTTATCACTTTTTCTGCAAAACAACGTTGGATGATATTAATTGTACGTGAATACATACCTACATTAATTCCAATATACCTAGGCGTTTTTATGATGGAGCGTTACTAAACCACGATGCAAAAAAAATCAAAGAAGTCTCACAATTTTAGAGAATGAAATAAAATACAAAACTATGGAGAGTCGCATCTTAATTATTATGAAAATATTATGGCAACCCTATCATTTATGGTATGTATTGAAAAATTTTGCTGATTTAAAAAAAAAGCTCTAGTTGCTGCAGTAGATACCTTATTACATTATTGATGTTTGAAAGCTCCCCCCTTTCGCGGATCGTTGAATGTTTCACTTTCATTCATTCCCACGTGTCAATCCGACACGTCCCGAATTCACGCCACGTGATTTTCATTCGTTTTCATCCGTTTAGCGTCCATTTTGTACAGCACAGACCATGTTTGCTTCACGCGTCACTTCCTCTCATAGTCCATAGCAACTTCGCTTCTCCGCAAGAGTGGAAGCTAGCGGAAGGCTGGTTCTCACGACTGGAAAGCAATAACTACTCCACCTCACTCCATGGGCCGGATTTTTGTCAAGTAGACATCCCCAGATGGGACTATTGTTGGAAAGCGGTTTTCTCACTGATCGTTTGAGAAGTAATATTGATATTTTAGAACCAACAGTCTACTAAATTTGAATCACTTAATTGTTATATCTACAAGATACACCATTCCATACAATATCTGAACAGAAAATGGGTAGTTTTCAGGGAACTCAGAAATAACGGGAACTGAAAAACGGGTAGGAGTAGCATGCAACCGATCTCGAGTAAGGAAGAACCCCTGATAAACTTAAACACATGTCAAGAATACATTATACGTCGAATACTGACAACTGCTCTCGGTTTATGCATTGACGCTAATTTAATATAATAATGCGTGGTTCATTTTCACATTCACCACCTGCATCAAAATGTAGTGTATTGAATATAGCCTATCGGAATTCTATTTATTAATCTGTTCTGAGGTAGTTTTCCATAAAGGATTATTATATGGACCTGATAGAAATTTGCAAGGATCACCCTTTATTGCAATATATTTGTAGAGTGAAGTTTTAAGTACCTACATATAATAGGTACATACCTAATAAATGTATTAATAAGAACATCTGGCGGTACGATACAGACGCACTGGTGAGAAAAAAACTACAATTACGTATAAATAAGTACAACTTATCGTAGTTTGGAAATTGATCCTTATTATAATGTAGAAAGAGTTAATTTTGCTGTTATTTTCATGTGACTTTATCTATTTATTACGAAAGAAAAATATGGGATGATTCTGGTAGACTACAATTAACAATGTTAATAAATCATTATAGCTATATTACTTTCCTCGCTCTGGCGCGCGTGCAGAAACGGAGAAATACTGAAAACGGACTGTCTGACAGGCAGTACGAATTTTGTACCTAGTAATTTTTTTCACACACTTCATTCATATATCAATGGTTATCAATAATTAAGATTTTAGGGAATCATAACATAAATTATTGTGATTACAAATGCCATATACCCACATATTATACCTTCAATGTGAAGAAACGAACGTTGCTGTAAACGTTGAAATTAATCTTTCGTTAATGATTGTTTCTTATTATGGATTTGTTTACGGAAATCGGTTCTAATACAACCCCCAAAGCATAAAATTAATACACGTTTCACACCACTATAATCGATTTATGTATGTACAATCAGTTGCATTGATGGTCATGTTATTAAAGATAATATTGTGATCATCACTATACCAAAAAGAGCATTTACAGCTCGATTGGAAGTTAACATGAAAAATTGTTTCAGTTACTGTCCAATAAGAGTTGAAACATACTTTAGAACCAGACTATTATCTCGAAAAACTACATTCATACACATTATTGTCTCATGAATTTACTCATGTTTTTTTTTTATTGAGACTAATTTTATCCTGTTGCCAAAGATTACTGCAATAGTAAACAGTTTATTTGTCGACGCGAAGCTCAAAAATCCCACCCTGTCTTGGCGGAGGCAGAGACGTAGCCTTCGCTTCCTCCAAGGACGCGTCACGCTGCAGTGATCTCCGCCACGAAGCAGTCTGCATGCCATCGCAGCACTTTTACGTTCATGTGATACAGAATTTTAATGAAACTATAAAATACCTCTTGAGGTAGACTCGTCACGTTCGACTCCCGATCGTGGCGCTGTTATTAAACATGTTTCAGGATTATGATTTAATTGTCTGCGATTTTGGTTAGGTCAGTAACATATCGCATTCGTATTCAGCGTGTCTTGTATTCAATTCTTAGATAGGATAATAGTGCACAAAATTACAAGCACTCATCAAAACTCGTCTCGTCTGCGACGTGTCGAATTAGTCAATGTGGCATCATCGTTATTCACAAAACAAGTTGCCAAATGGAGCTCCGCACATTCGCGGAATGCGACTTTTTAGTTCGAATAAAACATCTAGTGCTGCTAGTAACAAATCGCATGCGTCTCGGGGTGCGAGTCGAAGCTGCCAAAACTCAAACGCACACCTACGAATTGATCATTCCTATACCGGCTCGTCGTGCCTACGTGCGTCGTGGTCTTCATATGCAACATCGAAGCGACGTTTCTAGAAGTTTTGATTTATGGCTGTGCTGCAGACGAGGCGAGTTTAGATGTGAGAACCGGCTTAGATGAGTTTCATGTTTCATAGACAAGAATATACCTACTAAGCTCGCATATAGAAAATCGTCTCGATAAGCTCATAAATTAAAAGCATTGTTGCAACTCTCATCCGCGCGCATAGGCAAGAATATACCAAGATAGTGGTGTCACGCGGCTAGCCTAAACGAATGAAAAAGCAGCTTCTGCGCATGCGCCGATGCAATATTTTATTATTCTACCTGCTCTTCATATTGAGTGATATTTGTTACATGCGACAAACGTTTTTTCTATCAAAAATATCGCGACGACGCTATATCCACCAGTATGTATCTACCTACCAATATCATTTTGAATGACAGTAATATCAGATCGACAAATTCGACGTATTGCAGTCGAGACGAGTTTTCTATTTGAAGTATTTGAAGCTATATTAGTTTCAGTTGGTAACCTCCATTTTTTATTTTATATTTTTCTTGATTGGGTAAATACTTATATTAATTTGAAGATTTCACGTGTAGTTTAATAC
Organism: Rhyacophila brunnea; assembly: GCF_057557595.1. Classification (NCBI taxonomy): domain Eukaryota; kingdom Metazoa; phylum Arthropoda; class Insecta; order Trichoptera; family Rhyacophilidae; genus Rhyacophila; species Rhyacophila brunnea. The sequence continues at coordinate 37,645,075 of NW_028233350.1, read as the reverse complement.
GTTCACAAAGAACAAAATGAATTAGATTAAAACGCCTTTTGGTTTGGTTTGCGGTTTCTTGATACTTTATACAAAGCAGTCAGCAAATAAAACAAAAATAACTTGTAAGAATGTTTGTATGGAAATAGTGAATTCAAATAATATGGAATGACACTTCCTGCCAACGAGCACAATATTTTTCTTTGTATTGATAAAATAACCTGTTGATACAACATGCCGGCCATTTTGTTTTGTCGCGCCATGAAAAATTAGATAGAAACTATCTCAGTATAGATTTTATTTAATTTCATCACACGCTTTAAAACCCCCTTTATTAATCTTATATTAATCAAATAATACCTACAATGTGACGTTGATTGACACAATTAATATTATCGCCCATTCTCATATTATTGCAGTTTTAATTGAAATAGACTGATGTTGAAACGTATTTTCATGACGAATCAATAATAAAATAAGTAAAACAATTCTTCAATGTGTCATAAAATCGAATAAATATTTTTGAGATTAATCATTTATTCAATTCTTTACGAAAATGTCTGTAAATTTTCATTGCTAAATTCGAATTTGTGCAAACATTTAAAACACCATTATTGAATGGTTACATGTAAATTGTACGTAAAACATTTCACCGTGGCACACAGTTCGCCGTCAGCTTTCTTATCGGAAAGAGATGACCGTATATTATACGGGCTCCAATTTTATTAGATTCGACATGAACATTAATTATGATTTTGGCAAAATTCATGAATTCAAGAATGAAAACTTAACCTAACCTAGCCTAACAAATAATCCAGTATATCGGCTATTTTCAAAATTTGTTTGCTGCTGGCTTCATGTAAAGTGTAAACCGACAAGAACCGTGTTTTATTTAGACATGAATCTTATGTCAGTGCTATACGACTCAAAGAGGTTGATACGGCGAACTGCATACGTACAAGTTTCCGGACATGGGTATAGATATAGAATAATTAAGATTTTTGTTAAAACCTAAGGGGCGGTTCGGAACCCTAGAGGTGCCTTGTGCTTGTGGTGGGTAGTCTATAATATAATATACATATTATACTCATACATTACTTCTTTATTGGAAGTTTGAAAAATACGGTTTGTTAAACACAGCGTCATAGTAAAGCAGGTTAGACTAATATTGTATGCAGGTTGTATTGTTGATTATCCTTTGTTTCCTTTTGTAATGTAGGTGTTTTACAACAATGTGTTGCAGTAAACTGCGGTTTTCTTGGGATATTCCTTTGTATAGAAATCTATCAACATAACGGTGATAATAAAATAGCAATTGCCTGTCACATAAAGGTCCACAGTTCTACATTTCATGTGGATACTATTTTATATTAAGTACTTATGTGGATTAATATCAATTATTAATCGTAGGTAAAGACAGACCTACAAACTTATCTGTAGAATGGCCAAAAATGGAACTACAAATTAACATAGGACGCCGTTTTGAAAATTTCATTCGAATGTCAGATTTTGTCCAGTTACGAGTCTTGATTGGGCAGTTTTCGACAGCCCATCCCATTCTTCAGATAAGTTTGTAGGTCTGTACGATTTTGATTGATATTAAACTAATAGAGAAGACAGGAAACTTTATGAGACACATTGTAATGATCGAAGAAATTGAAATTTACTTAATTTTTTTTTCTTTTGGCAATATTTTTTAGACAATTTTTAAATCACAACATACTATATAAATAGGCTGCGCAATGCATTTTGTAACTGAAGCGTTTTGGTTTTAAATCTTCGTTTTTTTATATTGTAATAAGATGATAATATCACAATCTCGAAAAGTAAATCGATGTAAATTAACCCTTTTTTCTTCACATATTATACCTATAAATGGAAATCTTTAAAGAATAATGTATGGAAACTCTTGTTTAGAGTACTGGACCGCCCCCAAATTTTAATAGAATGTATTTTCGATACATTAACACATGAATGACAAATGGAAATGACAGAAAAATGAGGCAAATTTTAGATTATTTTATAGAGTGTAGGTATATATTTAGAAGTAGCGGGTAAAACTATTTTTTCCTGTTTAAATTTGTATTAATTAATTGAAAGCTTATGTATATATTGCAAGGAAAATATTTTGTTGTGTACGGCAGTAAATCGTGGACAATATTATAATAGGTGAGCATGGCTATTATAATGTTGGAATTCTTTAAAATAAAGGTTCTGAGGAAGCTACTTAGTTCCAAGCAAAAGCAGAATAAGACAAGGCTCTCAATACATATCACTGGTACTGGGATTGAGGTAGGTAGAACTTGTCCAGTTGGAAGACCATGGCTTTATAGACAGACAAAAGCTGCATAGGACGAAAACGAAGCTTTTATTGCGCAATTTAATTACATATATTATGCGTGATCTGCGTTGCGGATTTTGGAGAAAAAAATAGTATTTGAAGATTATACCAAAGAATAAGTTGTTACTTATTGATTAATCATAAGATGCCGAAAAATATATTAAATTACCTAACCCAAAATTGACTACTTCACCAATATTGCAAACTTTATTTTACCTACGAAATAATATATTATTTTATAACATAACTAATTTATTTCCTATTCTCTACAATTTTATTCGGGTAAAATACAGGTTAAGACCTGTTTGTTTGATAACTAGTAAAATACCGTAGGCATGCAGGGCTGGAATGGAGAAAAATTTAACACAGTCGTGTTTGTTTGTTATCCTGCATTGATTTCACGCCGACTGCCCTTTGTTTTTGGGAAACGGGGTGTGACAACCGAAGAATAAACCTTCGCAGGTATTCCGAGCCTCGTGCTTGCATTATATTGTTCAATCCGGGTTACTTTTACCTGTTCATTTTTTTATGTCGTTTTTGTTTTTAACTTTCGATTTCAGTAAATAATGTGTGCCATAGTTATTATTACCTAACACGCCATCGTTGTGGATAAACATGATTATATTTATATAAAAATACTAATATTGAATTTATGCATGAATGATAATAACTACTGTACATTACCTCAAAATGCTTATACTTAATATAATCGTGTTTTTTGTAACTAATAGATACTATTATCATTCTGATACAAAAACAAATGTATTTAAAAAAATATATAAATATATTTATTCTTATTCGCAGTGTCGGATTTTTAATGGTTTTATAGTGTCGATTCAGAAGATAGCAAACGCAACACTATTTTCCTTAGGTACATTTCTTACAGGATACCTTTGAAATTGAATTTTGCTGCATTTAAGAGTTGGTATGAAAAAAAATTATCTATATGGGTATCTAGTTTTTGATTTTTCTATAAAATTACACACATGTTTTTAAAAGACTGAAAAGAATTAAAAATGCACATCAGCTGATAACAGTGATAACGAAATATGGGAAGAAGCATCAAATATTTAATATACATTTACAAGTGAGGCCCTATCCCACGCCACCCCAATACAATGTTTAAGTTTCATTATCTAGAAAAATAAATCAACGACATTCAAGTTTTTTTACACTTATTCCTGAAAACCGTCCACGAGTATCTATTTGTGTTGTCAGGCCCGGACTGTCTCCAAATTTCATTATAATGCATTTTAACTGCATAATCATATGTATATTAAATCTAAGTCTATGAGCATATGGGAAATAAGCAAAAATGTGTTTTGAGCGAAAAAGAAAAACAGCAGGTTTCAGGTTATCTTTTTTATGTTTTAGGATAACAGGACGATATAAGTTTTCTTTTGTCAATATTGCCTTAACCAATCTGATGAGGACCAAATGTCCACATGGGAAGCAGATTTAACCTCTGAGGTCCTCTAAAAATGGGTATGTCAGCAAAAAGTATTTCCCTTTGACTCCTGAGTAATTAGAGATGGGCAAACGTACCCGAGGTAGACACTCATAAATAAGACTGTAAGTGTGGTAAAAGTCAATACACGGAACACCTGTATTCATACAAGGCATTCTCTCTAAAATGCATCTTCAACGAGATCCTACAAAATATATTTTCTATTTGTCAACTTATGGATACGAAACCCTGTCACACTGAAGAATACATCCTACTCTATTAGTATTTTTTGGTTCAAACTGATACAACATTATAGCCACGTAAAGCCAACATGATAGGACATGTAAAGCTTAAGTTTAAGTTGTGCGGGGGAAGTTCACCCTAGTAGAAGGAAAGGAAGTTCTCCCACACTATGAATAATAAATAGGTAAATAATTTACAATAGCATTATTATTTTAAAACCGTTAAAAGTCTTAGCGGTCGACCGATTGACCTTCAACTTGCGCGGGGCAGGTGTGCGAACAGTTATACAACTATTATCAGTCGTTTATTTATTTATTATTTGCCTGCAATGTTTGTTCCTCACACCTGTTGCTGATAGTGTCAAAAATAAACCAATGAAACTACACAGCATTTACAATAAGTTAATTCTTTGTTTTATTAACCATATGTCTTCATAATATTATAATATAGTGCCTTTAAAGAGTGAAGCGTTCTGAGACAAATTTAGCAGAGAATAAAACAGCATAATGCTATAATGATTCTCTTGAGAGAAATATATATTTCTGGGTTACATGTAAATTGTACGCATACCATTTCAGCGTAGCACAGTTCGCCGTGAGCTTTCTTATAGGAAAGAGATGACAGTATACTCTACGGTCATCTCTGTAACATATAAAAATACGCGTTGTTCTGTATTTATAATTTAATTACATACTTATTTATTTTCTACTGTCTCTCCCTTGTATTTCAGTAGTATTTATTACGAATTTTGTAAGTGTTTTAGGTACAAGTCGTTTTACAGGAAGCCAGGCGGGAACCGCGCCTATTTTCTTAGCCGATTTTCGCAAAATTAATGAATTCAAGAATAAAAACCTAACTTAACAAATAATCCAGTATACCGGCTATCTTCAAAATTTGTTTGCCGTTGGCTTCCTGTAAACCGACAAGGGCCGTGATTTATTTTGACATGAATTTTATGACAGTACTAAACGACTCGAAGAGGTTGGGCGGTCTTTAAGGTACGACCATATATTATTTCCGATACAACATTTCACGGTGAAGTGTGATATACGGAGAACTGCATACGTACAAATTTACGGACACGATGATTATCTTGGGAAAAAGATATATTTCTGAGAATATTTAAAAAAAAAATCGTTTCGATAAAGTTTAAACAAAGACTGTAATAAAAATACCTTTTCGTGAAATAGTTTTAGTGTTTTTGTGTCAGTAAATCCATTCATTTAAAATTAATTTAAAATTGCAATATTATAGTAAATGCGTTTAATGCGACTATTTTATTATACACGTGTCAAATCTGAATAATAATATTATAAAATCAAATGTAAATTAGTTGTTATCTTGCTCTATATATTAAAGGGAAAATATGCAATAATATTATAACAGTACCTACTTAATTAATATTCATCAATGTAAGTATTTGTATTATAGGTATTAGAATAATAATATTATCTTGTAGAAGAATTTCACAATATTATAATATTCATGTGTATAATGATCAACTTATTACGTACCTATCTAGATTCTAAACAAATATAAGTCATGCTAACAATCTAAAGCCCAATATAGTAATAATATATATCATCATGGCCCCCATAAGGGTGGGTAGTTGACAGGGCTCGAGGGTTGGCGGGTCGACCAGATAAATGTCATAAACACGCATCTTAAATTTGCTCTGATAATAAAAAAGTTGCCTGCGGCGCTATTTTACTTCGAGGGTTATTACCATTTTAAAATATGTATATGGTTGTGCGATGCTATTACACAACTCTATAATATTCTTTGTATTAAAAAATCGCTAAAAATACATAATTGTATTTGATCTCGAACGCCATTTGGAAAACGCCACAGTAGAGCATCAGACTGTCTAATATTAGCGATAGGTAGGGGGACCGCTTCAGGATGTGGGGGCCGTGATTATCATATCGAAACTAGGTATGCCAAATTTTATGTACGTCAGCTGGAAAGACGTGCAACATATTATTATATTAAGATTGTATATTTAAAAAAATTAGTACACCGGTTTAAAAAAAAAAGTATTTATAACTACATAATATTATATGCGGCATATTTAAAATATTTAAACACAAATGTTATTACTTATTAGCTATTTGGAAGTTAATAATTTTATTTACTATTTAATATATTTTAGTAGGTACCGATATAAAAAGTAGATACGATGTATAATAATGCTATGTAAAATGTATACTTAACACACCTGTTTATAGGTGTGTATTATTATTGTCTTGACATTTATATTTACTGTACAATCGATATAAATAATGTTGCTTTACAAATCAAATTAATTATAATGATTGTTGAATGTTAATAAATGCTTCGCTAATATAAATAAATTTATAGTACACTGGATAATAATATAAATAGTTACATTTTATAATGATTGATCGTACCTACTGGTTGAATTTTACGGTTACTTTGCAGATAATGGAAGTATGCATAAAATTGATAATATTATTATTAAGGATAAAAATATGTAAATACGTTAGTACAATACCTATACCTAGTTAAAATCAATTTAGATTATTTATATCACACAGTTAATTTAACTGTTCCAAAACAAAAGCTAGATAGTAATATAATATTCGATAAAAATGCATCAACTTTTCGGGTAAATACTTCACTGACACAAATAAATATCAATAAACAGCTTTTAATCTAAAAACGAGTTTATATAAAAAAACGCTTTCAAAACATAAATGAATTTTTATGCAATATTTTTGTCTTTATCAGAAAATTATAAGTATTACCCATGTCTGTACAATATGCATATATATGGATTATCTAGGTGAGTTTCCAAAGCTTGATAATGTTGCTATTACAGTACCTATGATGTTACTAAATAAATATCACCGTTCTAATAGCCATATAGAGGTAATGGTTAATATTTAAAAACTGGGACTTTTTTGTAATACTCTTTAGCAGAAGTCAGCAACCGTATTGCTACGAACGATGTAATACAATTTTTCAATGTATATATTATAATACGACGCAACATGTCACGTTTTTTTTCTTATTTCTGTATATCTGAATTGAGGATAGGTCTTATAATTGATAGCGTCTTATAAACTGTCTGTAAAACAATATTTTATAAGAAAACGCAGAGATGAACGACCCTGAGATAAAATGTGATTCAGAAAATTTTAAAGTAGTCCTCAGACTCTGGTAATTTTTATAGTCATTGTATGACTTTCATCTTCGCCAAGCATGATTAGTGAGGGCTGCGAGACTAATCACTGCGCTCCCAGAGATAGATATTCGGGTCTAGGACGATTTGGCGCCGGACAACTGGACGCAGCGCAATTTGAATATAAATAGACGTTAGGGTACTGATAGGTACTTTTAAAAAATATATTTAATATTAATATTTATATTTAAATTATTATATTATGGTTTAATAGTTGGTGAGGATTTAAATATGCACACTTAAATAATGATTTAATCATGCATATGTTTAAGTTCCAAAGAAAAAGAGTTTGTTTAATTTTATATAGGCATGGTAATTCTCAATCTGCAATAAAAAAAACATTATGCTAAGAGTAAAATGAATTTAAACTACTAAGTAGTAGATAGAAACTGATTAAAATTCCTCGTCTACGTTCTGTATACGTGTCTACGACAGTGCGGCGTCCAATTGTCCCGGCGTCCAGTTGTTCCATTCCCAGATATTGTTAGCAATGTGTTGGGTATTTTAATAGAGGCGATAATAAAACAGTTAAAAATATGTGTGCGTATGATTTCATAGTGAATCAATTATTGCTTATTGGGAAATTTGTAATTATCGAAAGTTCACTAGGTCTGGATATTAGATATGTTTGTAAAAAAAAACTAATAGAGACATCATGTCCTGAGAAAGTTTTTGAATTCAGGGATGATATAAAACGTCCATTTGCTACATATAATAATACTCCATAGTTCATACACAAGTTGGCACACATTTAACATATTTTGCTAGTATGGAATAGAATGATTTGTTGCTTCGTTTTCAAACATATTTATATTGCGTAATTACTCCATATTATATTATTATTGTGATAGTTGTTGCATTTTTTGTGTGTTCGTAAAAGCAATCAAAACAATTGACAATGATTACGATGACTGGCTAATTCGTAAGTTCGCTGCGACAACGCACTTCCCGCTTCATAGTGTCGAGGTATTTTTATTTTACTATCGTTTATGCAAATTAAATTGGACGATTCCGCAATGAAACAAAGAGCTGCGAACAATGGCGGCTGTGGTAAAATCAATGACACCTATTATATACACACTACATTGTCATAGCAACATTTAGAGACGTGAGATGTTACACATTATTTGATGATAGAATATTAGGCCCGTTTCAGACGGGACACCAGTGTCGCGCTCGATATAATATAGGAGGCCATTGTATTCGAATGAAGGGGCCTTCGTATTATGTTTATGAACGCCCCAGAGCTAATGAGTCAATTCATAATTTCGCGTTATAAATTAGAACATAAAACTGGCTGCGGTAATAAAAACAAGTGTATCGGCGGGTTGAGAATGTAGCGGCCGACGGAAAAGTGAACCAGACACGCGTTGACTCATTAGCTCCAGGGCGTTCATAAGCATAATACAAAGGCCTCCTATATTATATCGAGCGCGACACCGGTGTCCCGTCTGAAATGGGCCTTAGTATAAAATTTATTTGTTTTGATTCGCATTTCGGCGTGTTCATGTATTATGCTTATCTTTTGGGTGGCACACTGATTCCGTATCTAAATGCAGCTTTATTGATTTTCAAGAACTCACTTCGATTTATGCACTCCTTAAAAAATATTCCATTTGAATTGGACACATTCGAAAACAATTTGATAATTTCAGATATATACAATAAATATATTTTAAAATCGACAATTCCCCACAGAATTTATGCGTTTCGCTATATTACTATTGATTTTTACTATTGATCTGTCAAAAAATGGTATATTCGGCTGTTCGGACCTTCTAATCCTAATCATTTATTAACTGTCCGAACTACGATTTATAATTTAAATTCTGTATGAACAATTCATTTTATGCCTAACATATAGGTATTATATTAATAAATTATGGGAAAAGTTCACATGCGACCAAAATCCAACAAAAAATGTTGGTAGATATTATTTTGAACACAGTTTCACACAATATAATAATATAAGCGGGTTGCGGGTTCAAACCCTTGGCTAATGAAAAACAATGAATGTTATTTTTCTATGCATATTTCATCTGGTTCGAAGACTCAACGCGTTGGAGGAATGACTAACAGCAATTCCTTCTTAAAGGGTATGTTAATACAACCTCCTTTCTATAATGGAACATGGTCATTTAGTGTTTTATAAGTAGTGATCTGTAACTTCCAAAACCTACCAAAAGTATACGAAATAAACGTTTATAAACAAAATGTCTCAAATATAAAAAAATCGATTAATTAACATGATATAAATAAATACTTATTGCAGAATTTTATTTTGCTGATAATTATTACATAAAAAAATATGCTTGAAACACAAATAAACCGTTTGCTAATATTTTATTGTGGACTTGTATTCGGAAATATACGCTTTATTTATAGAATTGTCAGTTCGACTGGTAACATCGGCTACAAGAAATAATATTGTGATTCCTTGTTACTGAAAGTTTGAATTATCATACATCATAACATAATTGAGGTAGCTATTGAACTAGGTTATATTTCAAACGAAAACGAATAGGTAATCAATAAATTTGCTTTAAATTTAAATACAAACTCTTATATTCTGTAAAACTTCAAGATATAGGTCGTATGTATTTTCAAATTTTAGCATTTTTTGTTTTTGTCAGCGATTTTTTGAGGCCACTCGCTAAGTGTCCGCAAAAATAATTTTAATTTTTTAGGTCAAATTTGGCATTCACAAATCGGCACAGCTGATGTCGCAAACGTTTATATTTGAAAACAATTAAATTACGGCCTCGTTTATAAATGTCCCGTATGAAAAATAGGGACAAATAGAACAGCAATATATACAGAGTTATGTCAATTGTATGAATATAGTTTTGGTACGAACAAAGCAGACATATCAATGAACAATAGATTGTTATACTTACATGGCACGTATTTCGGGAAACAATATTCAATAAAAGTTTATTTTAAGCTTTTAACCCTAATCATTTTTTTTTTTTTTTATAATAACCATACCCTTGCTTTTTCGTACAAGGTGGTTGGGTGGGTTAGTTGCATTGATGTGGGGCTAATTAGGTGCCTCCATTTATATCTTTAATTTTCTTTATGGCCAGGATTAAATATTTTGTGTAGTGTTCTTGTGTTGTTCTATTGCTTAGTGCTTCGTGAGGCTTTTGGAGGTCAATTTCGTGATTATGTTGTCTACATCGAGTCCTGAGAGTCCATCGCTCCCTTTCTAGTATAGGGCAGTCGTTGATGACATGCCACACAGTTTGAGATGTGTTGCCGTCACATGGACAACAGTCGTCATCCCTCAATTTAAATCTTTTTAGATAAGCTCGCACCGATCCGTGGCCTGTTAGTATCTGTGTGAGTTCGTGTGATATTTTTAAGTTCCTGGCAAGAGTGATGGCACAGTTTATGTTTGGAATAAATTTCTGCGTTATTGATCCTGTGGCGGATGTTGTGTATCTGTGGTTCCATAGCTCTATGGTATCTTCGTTTAGTTTTTGTTTTGCGTAACTCAGAGGGAAGTGTGTATAGGTTAAAGGTCTTTTGTCTGTTGTGGCTTGTTTAGCGTATTTATCAGCTTCCTCGTTTTCGGCTATCCCTGTGTGACTTCTTATCCAGAAGAATCTGGGGTTTGTTCCTATCATTCGAAGCTGTGTTGACAGTGTTAAAATGTCTCTTACAAGTGGGTGTGTCGATGATGGGTTTTGGAGAGCTACCAGACTGGATTGGCTATCTGAGAATATGTTTACATAGTCGTGTCTGTGGAACTTTAATCTTTTGAGTGTCCACTCGAGAGATTCTCTGATAGCAAATATTTCTGCTTGGAAAACAGTGCAGTAGCTTTCGAGCTTAAATTTTCGGGGTGTTATTAATGTTCCATTTTCGTAGGCTACAAAAGCTGCCCCTACTTTGTTATCGATTAGACTGCCATCTGTGTAGATCTCCAATCCTGTGATGTGGTATTTTGTTTTAGTGTCTTCGTCAACTGTTCCTATGTGTTCTATATTTTCTAGATGTCTGTTACCAGGATGTGGAAGTTGTGTGTAGTGTATTTTGTTTTCGTATGTTCTGTCTGTAGGTAAGTGTCGGGGAAGTATGTGGCTTGTTTTAACTTGGTATATTCCTGTAAGTTCTTGTATTTTTATATCTATTGGCGCTATTCCTGCCAGGGCTTGTGCTGACGTTAGCGATATTGTGCGATATCCCTTGCAAATTGATATTGCGAAAGGTCTTTGCGCGGAATTCAGTCTTTTTTGGATCGACTTTCTGTGAGTTGCTTTATTCCAGACCGATGCCGCGTAAGTTAAGGTTGGCTCCACAGCTCCATGATATATAATTTTTAAAACTTCAGGAGACGCCCCCCAAGTGGCTCTTGCTGTTTTTAAAAAGAATTTTCCCATTTGAGCTGCTTTCTTACATATGTAGTCGACGTGTTTCGCCCAATTGATGTGCCTGTCTAGTATTATGCCAAGAATTTTAAAGGAATCGACCAACTCTTTCGGTTTTCCTTTCCACTGGATTTCTGGTGTTCGTATTTTCCTTTTGTTGATAAACATTATATTTGTCTTAATATCTGAGAAGGTTAGTTTTACGTCTTCACCCCATGAGTTTACTTTTTGAAGCACGCTATTGGTTTTTAATTCCAGTTCGTCGGTGTCTTTTGCTGCTATCAATATTAACACATCGTCAGCAAAGGCTTGTATGTATGTATTGTGGGGTAAGAGTATTGTTAATAGACTGTCTAAGGCGATATTCCATAGTGTTGGGCCACAAGTTGAGCCTTGGATGCAACCTTGGGTTTGGTCTTGTTTTATTTCTTCGTCTGCATACTTTAGTTTTACTTCCCTATCTTGTAGATAACTGCAAAACAGTTTGTACAAGTTAGGCGGTGTTGACTTGATTGCAAGGGCGTTTTTTATGTGTGGCCACCATGCGTTATCAAATGCACCTTGAATGTCTAGGGAAATTGCTAAACCCTAAAAATTGCTAAAAATTGCTGCCTGCTAAAAATTGCTGAACCCTAATCATTATCGCCAACAACGAATACCTTTTATAGAGTTTTCCCATATACTTTATCCATAATTTCGTTAAACGGGGTGAACAGTCCCCGGTAAAAAGATTCAGAGTGGTGCATTGCCAAAATGCTATCGTTTGCATTCCAATATGTATGTTATTTGACAGATAATTTATTTTTCTGCCTTTTGGAAACTCCGATAGTACAGGAAACTTCACCGTTTGTTATTCATCAAACGTGAAAAGTTTGTTGCGATTCACATGTTTTGCATGCTTTGTCGAACGTGTCTATGTCCATGAATGAATTCAACACAATAAATAGCTACCTAATTTTGTTCCAGCTAATCCACTGATTAAAGAAATAATACAGTTTTTGTTTTCTAAATAAATATTTCTTTATTTAATCATGCGTTTTAATAAAATTTGCGGTTTTTCCCTCCCCGTTCCTATTGTCCCCATTTTGCTGGTGAATAGGAACAGACCATAATTTTGGGTGGCGAGTGAATATTGAGTGTTCCCATTCACCAGCGTTTCTCCGAAAGGGTTACGTATCTGGGAGTAATTCTTGATGACAAGCTGTCTTTCGTTCACCATGCCAAGACGGCCGTCTCTAAGGCCAATTCGGCCTATCAGAGAATGGCCCGAATGGCAGGCAGCAATTGGGGACTTAAGCCTAGAGCCCTTAAGGTTGCATACGGCGCAATTTTCATGGGAATTGCCGGTTACGCCTCCAGCATTTGGCATTCCCGAGTAAACTCCTTAACTCTCGTGAGACGCGCACTACTAAGCGGGCAGCGACTTGCGCTGATCTCGCTTACCAAAGCCTACCGCACAACTTCTACTGACGCGCTTGCCGTACTCGCGGGGGTGCTACCCCTCGATCTGCACGTCCAAGTCAGAGGATCGATCACCCTCCTCTTGAGGGGGATCAGCACAACACTCGCCGGTGTCCATCTGACACCACCGCAGAGATCCGAGGACGTTCCTTACAGGAAGACTGTAAGTGACATTGTGTACAAGACCGCATTTGCGGCATGGCAGGCGAGGTGGACCGCCTCCCCCAAGGGGCGGCACACTTACCGTTTTTTTCCAGACGTATTCTGCAGGCACCAAACTAGAAGACTCCAACCTTCGCACTGGATTAGCCAGTTCCTCACCGGCCATGGCAACTTCGCCGCCAGACTCCACGAGTTTGGCTTGATAGTAGATGGGCCGGGTTGTACCTGCGGGCATGACCACCAAGATGTTGAACACATCCTCTGGGATTGCCCGCTTATGGAATTCGAACGAGCGGAGCTGTTTGCCAGGGTCCGTCCTCACACGGGCCCAATTGGTCATGGAGATCTGGTAGCAACCGAGGCCAACTTTGCGGCATTTGAGAAATTTGCAGTGTCGTATGGGGAGCGGGATAATCCCGACTCTTCTGTAGACTCATCCATTTCAATTCGTGACACTCAGTATGCGGGTACACAAAGCGCTTAACGTCAGCGGACAGCAGAGCCAGTCCAAAAAACAAAAAAATTTCTTTCTTAACTTTCTTCTTTAAGCACTACGGTGCATGGTTGCAGCATCAGTCCCGTGCGGCTCCGTCTCGGGACGGAATGAGCACTTAAAATCACTTCTTTCAGACACGTTTAAAGCGTCATAGAAAGCGGCCGTGCATATCCACGGTTGTGCATATATGACGGGTGGTGGTGGGCACTTTAAACTGTTCCCATTCACCAAAATATCCTGATGAATCGCAGACACAACTTTTGGCAGGCAAATTTAGCTTTTCAGGCATACAGCACAGGGTTTAAATTAAATATGAAATCTGAAAACGATCCTTTTCACCCCGTTTTACGGTAACATTTTATACAACAATATGATGCAACTATGTACAGATTATAACAGCCTTTCAACGCTGAAGTAATGTAATATTGTGACAACTGTCAAATATAATATAAATAATCGCATTACAGTGGTGTTTTGCAAATGGTGTTCGAGGTCAGATAAAATTCAGTGTATTTTTAGTGGTTTTTTAACGAAGTAAAATAGTATAACGAAGTAAAATAGTAATAATTTTCACCATTAGAGAAAATTTAAGATGTGTGTTTATCTCATTTATCTAGTCGACTCACCACGCCGGGCCCCCTGAGCCCGGGCCCCTAGGCTACAGCCCTGTTAGCCCCCTCTTTGTGGGGGCCATGGTTATAGATATAAAAACATAACAAATATTTTCTTATTAAGTGTAAGTCTTCGCCTCTGGCATATCCCCCCGTTGTTAAAATTTGATTTTGTAAGCTTTTTTTAATGTTCTGGATCCCAAAACCGGACGAAAATCTGACAGTGTATAAATAGATGAAGTTATTGACGCGATTATAATGTGGTCGCCACATACCAATTGACATAGTAAACATTTGAATTTCAAATGGTTGTCACTTAGTTGTTCGAAAACACAAGGTGTGTACAAATTATACAACGTTTATGTTATCAATTATAATTACTAACTATGTACATGAATACTGGTTTTGTATATGTATATTGAACTTTGTGTTAGGAATTCAAATTTAAAAACACTGAAAATATTGAAGACGAGTAGTTATTTCCTTCCGCTGTGAAGTCGTGATATCCTTTCCATCTCGATCCTTTACACGAGTCATTAGTATCGTGTTCTAATTCCACGTCTAACAAAATTCACATATTCATGTTTTTAATGTGTGTTTCTCCAGAGCAAGGATTCTATTGAACATGCAACTGACTGTATAGGTATATTATATACGAGAGGCTATCGAATGCCTGCGTACAATATGAATATATCCATTGCGAAGGGTGGAGGTAGGCTGTTAAGTTCCGATACAAATAGTTCACAAAAAACTTTGTCAGTCGTTCTTATTTGGTTTCAAAAATTAATTAAACCCTGCCTAAATCAAACCATAATAGTTTACGTATACTATGGGCGATCCAACAAAATTAGTGCACACTTTTTCAGTCAGACTTATTTGTATTCGTTCAATTAATAATATATATTACAGACAGTGTTGGTTAGTTTTTTAAAGTTCATTGCCCTACCTAACCAAACCATAATCGATAAACAATTAGTGTATGAGTTAATGACGTTATTTTAGATATTTTATAGATAAACGAATATTTGTTGACCATTATCTACTACGGCTTGGATCAGGCAGGGTTTATTAAATTTTAAGAACTAACAACCACTATGGACACATTTTAGTCTTAGTTCAATATAAACAAATACGTTTGACTGATAAAGTTCGGTGTGCACTATTTATATCGCATCTTTATAGCCTACCTCCACCCTTAGCCACTGGAATATATTATATACCTATCTAATAAATATATATTATATTATATGCATACTCATGCATTCAATTCAATGGTCTCTCGTACGACTAAAATATGTAAACAGTATTGACAAAATGTTTCTTTGAAATGATAATTTTTGTGTTCTTTTGAAATGGAAATATTATATTAAATGTTTGAAGTGCAATGATTTTGTGGTCATGGTGCGGGGCGAGTGTGGATAACTCTTTTGTTACCTCGACTGTAATGTGTGACACACGTCGCGGTGCAATGCACCCGACACCGACGCTTCCAGGGGCGTTTAGCCAATGCGCTAAATATCAACATTATCTATTGTTTTAGTTAGGATTTTTGTTATTTATGTAGAAACCTACTATGAATTTATAGAACACAAATTATTATCAATAGAGGTACTAAATAAATCGTGTTGAGAAAGTAAATCAAGCTTAGCAAGATGTAAAATATACAGAAAATTAATTACGTTAGGTTATCATTAAAATTATTCTAAAATTGAGTAGGTACTTATATAGTTACTAGAGTGTGATAATAACAAGTCAAACATTTGCAGTTTTGAGTTAAGTATGTGGAAATGCTTAGAATAACGGTATCTACTAGTTACAAAATGTAAGTAGGTACCTAAGAAGTGAAAATCTGTGATTATTTTAGAATGACAGTGATTATTATTCTTTAGAATTATACGTTAATCCTATGGAAATAGTTAATTTCGGCAAAATTCATGAATTCAAGAACCTAACCTAACCAAATCTTACCCAAACAATTAATCCAGTATATCAGTTATTTTCAAACTTCCACTAAACAGACATGAACCATATATTTTTTAGATAATCATAGAATTTCATTAAAATCTACAAAAATTAGATATACAGTAGAAGATTAAACCTGCCCAAAATCTTGTTTCTTAATTATTTCAGAACTATGCTTTTTGAGTTGTTATACTTTGGAACTGATATTGTACTGTACATTAATAACAAGAAGAAATCTTATTATTATAATTAGTGAGTCTAAAACGCGAGCACTAACTCTAAAATTGTATTTGAGCTTTATCAACTATGAGTACATACCGAAATTAACGTCAATACTGTGTTTTTAATAAATGTGTCCATACATATTTCTGAAAGTTCTGTCATTAAAATCATTTTTGTATATGTCGTAAAGTCGAAAGAATCATTTATAGCAAAACAGTACGAAAATGAATTAATAGTGATGAATGAATGTTTTTTTTTCTAGATAATAGTGAACTATTGTAACAGAACTTCGGTAACATTATGAGAGGACAATAGTACAGCATTCCCCACTTGTCCAAGGAAAGATCAACGGTTGACGCACCAGAGGACGATGCCGCATTTTGTGGCTCCGAGTAGCAGATGATATATCTACCAAAGATTGCACTGATGGTGACTGAACCCGATAAAATATGTATAACAAGAGGAAGTACATATTAGAATAGCAACGTAATACATATTATTCAAACTAATTTTGAGCGATCAAAACACTTTAAATATAAAAAATCATTTTGGATAAAGTTTGTTTTAAATCTTAAAATATCAGTGTTAGATGTTATTGTCATCATTGAGAGTTTCTGTTAGTGAGTCAGAGGTGTCAGGCGGTTGTACCAGGTAGATTTAGTAGAGGCAGGAGGTCACCTACCGGACGCGAGCATAACGCTATCGGTTGTGGCTCGCGTGGACTGTTACTGCCTCTCATTACCGCGAACGCAATAATTATGCCCTTTGTCTGATTTGTACTCTCCCGTTCCGCGTTGTCCTCTCTTTGTTAGACTAATTACGGGGATATAGGATTAGAAATGAGCATCGGAATTGATATTAAAACGCTAACCCGATTACGGTTTTATTGTCGTGAATTCAAATGAACCAACACAATGGACGACTTTTTTTGCCGTTGGTCAACTAAATCGCGCTCTCAATTTTAATAGAATTTATTTTTATACAGGATTTGCCAATATTTAGCATAAAATAGGCAAGGTATGTTTCGAATTTAAATCAAAGTACATAAATTGAAATTTACAAATTATAAATTCAAGACGTTCACAACTTGGCATGGGGGGGGGGGGAAACAAAAATATAATTAACATTATTAACAATATATATATTATGTACGTAATAAAACTGGAAATGTAAGTAGGTAAGTACACCGAATGAGCTAATTAATAAATTAATAATGGACTAAATATTTATCCGAAGCGATCTGGTTGAACACAGTTACAAACAATTGTTTTAAAACAAAACGATTTTTGTTAATTCTATTTTAATTAAGTTATTTACGTTGACATCTTAACAAAGTACCTATGTATCTACCATGTATACGCCAGTTTAATAAATAACACCGTTACTGGCATCCCAATTGGTGTTACCAATCACAGGTGAGTTCTGCATTTTGGGAGAATAAACAACTGATACTTCCGATTTCTAAGATAGTTATCAGGGATACACGTCATGTTAATACTATCAAAAATGGCAGAGTTCTCATTTACACCACGTATAAGATGGAAACAATACGTGGGAAATATAGATATTTTCAGACTACTATCTTATATGAACGCCAGCATATTTTTTGTTAATTATTTTGATATTTATTGAAATGCAGTATTATACGAAAAATGATTACTACTCAGGAGGTACAACACTTACGTAATCAGTGTGCTTTTAACAGTCGTATCAATAATTGGGTAACGTTAGTCTATTTTATATTCTAGCCATAATGTGTCATTTTATACAACACTTAATATATTCTGAATAATACGTAAATACCACAGTTTATACTAAACATAGCGACCTTTAAGCATCATGTGTTATAAAAGGAGATCTTTGTAATTAGCAGATTCACAAAGTCCACGTAAAAGGTATCAGAAAATACAGAAATGGATTTTGCCTCAACGTAAATAACTTTAGCATACCAAATCGTTATCAAAAATTATTTATTATTGCTACAAATCTAGTTAAAGACCAGTTTGGACAAAGGATAAATCGTTGAATGTTTATTAAGGCTCGATAGCAGTTAGTATTTTATCATTACACACGCAAAGAATGCTAATTAACATGCGTATATTGATTTATTTAGCATTTTTTTAAACTAAGCATTGCAGTGACCTTCTATAACGGTTGTGTTGATCTAAATATATCGATATGATTATTCATTAGAATTGTTTCATTGAGTATGGTAATGAACGTAATGATAAAACACCTGTCTAAAGTTATGTCAGTGTAAATTGTGAGTAGTGGTAGTAGGAGGGAGTATCTATCGACTTGGATTGATTTGGTAGTGATATAATCGGGTCAGAAATACTAAAATGGGATATGCAACGCATTAAAACAATGATCCAATACTTACGAATTGTTTTGATGTAGATTTAAATTACTAATTAATTAAGGTAATTAACTAATTATAGAGTACTTACGTAGTTAAAAATCTTCTTTCAAATACCTATAAAATAGCGCATGGCATGGAGACAGCAATATTGACTCTTATTAACCAGAAACGCGTGTAAACTGTCAAATTTTGTGGAATATATGAATTTGTGGATTGGGTTAATTTAAATATAATATTATTTTACTTATTCCAGATAGTATAATAAGAATCAAAACAGTTTTATCCGCTTCAATAAGAGATTATTAACTAATACAAAATAAAGTATAGATATAACAGTTATTTAATACAATTTTTAAACTTGAAATTATCTATTGAAAAAATGGATAATAAATAAATAAAAACGTAGAAATTCTCTGTTTAAAAAACAAATCAATTAAATTTACATATCTTCCTAAAAACATTTAATTTGTTTATTTATATTTAGGTACCTACTGCAATTTTATTTTTAAAATAGGTTAGTATAAATATAAATACTTAGCAGTGATATTATTGTATCAGTTGACAATGGTCTATAAGTAAACGAAACCAATCTTTATCATTATAAAACTTTGTAGAATATGTTGCTATTATAATTACATTGTGTTTTATTTTAATTAATGGTCTAATGATAATAGTATCCCCTACTTGCTTATTCCACAGATTATACGATAGGTACATATCATAATATATTCTAAAGCATCTTGATTAGGGAGTAGGTAGGTACAGTCCTGAGATCAGTATTCTCGACTCCAAGATTCATTTTTCATTTTACCTATTTTTGCTCCAAATATTTATTATCTTCTCAGTTATAACAATTCTGACTTGGTTCTTACAAAGGAAAATAATATCTAATCAATGATAATATATTAATTAATTAATTGCAAGTGCTAATGACTTTATTAATCCAGTTAGACCTGTAAATATGTCACTAAAGCCAGCTTGAATACAGTTCAAATGAAGATACATTACATTTACAACAATAATTTTATAAGAAGTTTGTAATGACATTTAATAAATTACATAAATTATGATAAAATTATGTATAAGAACGAGAATACGCCAAGTTAACGCGAATCGTGTCGAAGTACGTAATTTTGCATGGCATACAATTAGTATTAAATTATTGAAAATATGTTTTATGAGTGTGTACGTCGAAACAGTTGTAGTCTCACGGTATGTTAACGTAATCATCTCAAGCATCAGATTTACTGTTAGTACAAGCACGCATTTACCTTCAAACAGATAAAAATGGATAAATGCCTCATTGTCAGGCATGGAGTGGTATAAAATCAATAAAATGTTATCCGCAAAATATTTGTTTATATCGTTCAGTGATAGAATCAATACAATTTAGCGGTGAATTCCTGTCTTTTATCATACTTTTTATGTATTATGTACCATTAACATGAAATCATGTTATAATGTGTCCATTGTATGAATGTAGTTAACGAAAAATATTTTAAAACGTAACAATCGTCCAATCCACGTCATTCACTAACAGTGAAATGTAAACACTGCTACACACCATAATGCATGATTATTTATTTTATAAAACGCCCATAGATAGATCCAAAACTGAAGTTAAGGTTTGACGTAAGTAGGTATACAATATCATTCAAAACAGCAAAATTTCTCAACTAATATAGACTGGCCACTTCTGAGTTGTTCCAGCCAGCCGTTGGGCCTATCAGGCCGTCCAAACTGGTCGCCATAACGGTTAATTTTATTACATTTAGAAATATTCCGGCTACATACTACGAACGTGAATATCTTTTCAATTAGATTGTTCAGTAATTGTGTATTAGGTTTTGTTTATTACACATACACAAAGCACACTTGACTACGTGGTGACTTCAGAGTTGAGTAACTATACCTGAGATATGCTTATACATTAAAAATTCTAATGTTTCACATCCAAACGTAGTGTCGTGTGATACGTTCGATTAAGACCGTAAGGTTTGGTGGGGCCATTAGCCTATAATGGTCATCTTCAAAGAATATATTTTGATAGACAGTCCGGTCAAAGAAGTGTTGGAAAACCCAAGTTGGTGGTTAAATGGCGTTACCTAGGTCACAGATTTAATCGGAATCTTAGATTAAATCGCAATAGGAGTGACAGCAAGAGGACATCAGTGCCCACCCCGGACTCTTACCTCATGAGCGACGATGAAGTATGGAAGTAAGTTTTTATTTTATCCACGCTGATGAATACCTCACATATTTTAACAGTACTTACTAATTTATTTGTTATAATATGGTATAAAATAATAGTCCAAGTATAATCATATACGTGAGAAACAAATCGTTATGCCTCTGATGACAAGTCACTCTCAATTTGTTATATTATAGCGGCCAGATTCAGAGAAACATATTATTAAATTTATTACGTACTCCTCGATTCATCATTGTAAGCAAAATCACGATAAACCAATTTGAGTATACATTATTTTACACTTATTTTATAAAAGACAATAATTATTGAGACGTGTCTTGTCCATTGTTAATAATACGCGATTTATTGAAATAGTTCTTTTATTGTACCTACAACTTGGGCGAAAGATGCTAATAGCTTCATTTATAAAATAGCAGTGTAATAGAATACATGCAATAAACCAAATGTGGCCCAAATACACTATCATGGGTAGATAGTAAACTCCTTGAGACATGGGTTCTTTCAACCAATCTTGTCATGTGTGCTTCGGAGACCCTTCTTAGTATTTTCCTTTTAAATATATCTAGCTTCCTCTCATATTATTTGATAAGACCTAGCATTCCGATCCATGGGCTTAAAATGGGACTGATGAGGATATTGTAACGCATGATTAACGTTTTGAAAGGAGTCATGATCTGAAATATCTCAGTTAACCGTAATAGAATTTGGTTGGTAGTATAATTAGTATACTAACTTTTTGGCAGACATACTTTATTTATAATAAGTATACTTTTGCAATCGAGATTTGGGCACTCGTTGAAGGACATTCGGGTGCCTGAAATTACTGAAGGCTTTCAAGGTATGGCTGTAAGATGCGGTATAAATATATCTTGGGTTGATTACATTACCAATGAGGAGGTTTAAAGACTATCCAATAAGCCAAGAGAATGTCTTATAGCTACTAACAACCGCAGAAACGCTGAATATTCCGGCCACATTGTTCACAATGAGAAGTTTGATTTACTCCAGCCAGCTCATAATGCAGGACAAGTAGAGTATTTTATGCTTCATTACTATGCACTCCGGCTGCAGGATGAAAATTATGTAATATATTCTAAAAATATATATTTTTTAGATATTATCTGTATATTTATTTATTACTACATATTAATACAAGTAAATATCATTTGATCTAATTTTATGCGAGGTAATCAAGCAAAGAGGCGTATTGTATTAGTATAGTAAAGAGTACAATAAAGTGAAAAGTTATAAAACGTATAGGTACTATAGAAAAGAAAGGGCTATAGAAGCCTAGATAGAAACAGATTCTCTTGGCTATGTAACTTCTGAAGTGGCTAAATGTTCAAGACAATAAGGATCTGATACGATTGGCTCAGGATGGCACAATAAGAAGAATATTAGCCAAATTTATTTATGTTTCTGGTTAACGATATAAACGATTTTCTATCAGTATCTTTATCGAAATAATAAACATATTTAGAATTTATGTTTTAACCACATAGGTACAATGTGAATCTGGCAATGAAAGAATTCACGATGATCTGTTACCATCTTCCACTGCCGTGAGTTTATTTTATTCACGGATATCTTTACGCTGGCAATCAAAGCAATAATGCATGTAGGTAGTTTATGGGTACACAATGGCTTTCGCCTCCTTTGTCGTGTATTTTTTCATATGTAAAAGGTCTGAGTCGTGACTTTGCCGTGGCACAAAAAATATGCGTGGAAGGCACATTATACGAATCCGCGCGTACATAATCCTAAGTATAAGATGCGGACGAACCAAAATAATTATACTGACGCGGTGAAGATTATAATAAGATGTGAAGGTTGTGTTACTTCACCAAGCTTGTTGAGTCTCATTCAAGTATGTATAGAGTTTGCATAAATACGGAAAATATATTTGCGTTTAGGTATTTGTGAGTTTGAAAAAGGACGCATCGGTAGGTACCTATAATTTTCACATAACGTGATGTATTTATGTGTGAATGAAATATTATTTTAAAAATTGCAGTTTTCTGCAGTGATTATAAAATAATTATAAATTTTATTCACAGGCACCACTGATAATTTTATTCATAACAATATAAAACATTAAGTTTGATCTATTCTATTACTATTCAAATCGATCAAATTTAAAGTTTGGGTATATTATTAAATCAAAAGTGGAATTTAACAATCAAACCTCAAACTATTTATAAGTAGGTAAAATTTTTCGACTGCAGATAACTGTACATTTTTAACTTTTATACAACCAATTTGTAAGTAAGAAAGAAATTTGTTAATGCTTTTGAATGTTATACAAGTGAAATCTTACAAACTAAGTATTAAAAATTTCAAAGCAACTAAAAAAATATCATACCTACAAGGTAGGTAATTCAGAAAAAAATATGATAATAATCACAGTTTTGGCCGTCCAACTAGAATTTAAAAAAAACTAGAATTTACTAGATTAGCGAATTTAGCTTTTAATGGTCTTGAAAAATAGGTAGTATCTTAAAAATATGGTTTTATCTCATCCCACTTCTGACACTAATATATGTCAGGTTTTTATCACATAAAAGTTTAGAGCGTTGAAAATGGACAGTCTTTAATATAGTGCAAAGCATGATAGGGCGCGTGCTCACTAACATAATAATATGAGGAAAATGGTGGCGTCTTTGCTGTGTTTTAGACTGCTATACGTACTTGTTGGAAAGTTTGGGATATTATAATTGTATTTATTTCTAGATAGTTTAACGTAGTGAATTTAATACTTATAGATAGTATATTACTTCATGTAGGTATAAATCAAATGATGTTTTTCTAAGCTAGAATAATTATTCGATTCCAAGATATTTTTTTATAAATAATAATCTGAGTGATTTATCTTAATTCAAAGCGATATCAATATTTGAGTATATTGTACACATTTATTTTTATCTTATTTCATTTCCTGATGTATTAAAAAAAATGATTGCCATTCACCCGTCAATGTACACATACTGTGTGGCCCAATTGATAATAACAAAAATGGAATCGTATCATAGTTTAAAAATAACATTTTTCCAATTACCTATATATTATGTAGAAGTATCTATACTTATATGAAAAACATAATTAACCTTCTAATGTTTCCATCCGAATGTGGGATGACCAAATTACATTTTTCATATTTAACGGTATGATCATTACGCAATATACTAGCCAGTAAATGTATAATTAAATGAACATTAGTATACACAGATTGCAGTTTATTTACCCATATGTATGAATAAATATTTTATCTTCACCTACGTAAATTTAACATTCAACATTGAAATGTAGCATGCATGTAACAACATATGATTATTTATTTACTTCGTGGGCACAATCCGTTATTATATTCTGTGTTTCGAAATTTACGCAATGCGCTGACTTCTTTATTATCTTACGAGATGTAGCGCTTTAATCAAGTTTGACGCTTGACCGCGCGTTGAAATATTTTTTACGATTTTATTATTTTGTCCTTCTACGTGCGTGTACACTTCGAGAACATAGGAAAATATTTAGCTATTAACATAAAGTCAAAGGATTTAAACAATACTTACACATAATGAGCCTTTAATGTTATTTCTGTTATGATATTAGAAAATTTTCTAGAAAATCCGTGGAGCATGGTTAAATAATTGGTAAACGTTACAAATAATGACATCGTTCACTTGTCATTCTGATCTTCTAATTCATAGAAAATGGCGTAAATTGTTACGTTCATCACGATAACTTATTCGAGTGCAGTTATAAATGGTTTTACATAAATTTTACACGATTGTTCAACTAAATAATAATGACGAATTGTAAGAATATGTATTACTGGCTGTTTACTGTTCATCTTGATGGTTTGTCTTTTTATACGCTATGAAAATTAGCAATTAAATGTCATATTAGCAGTGTGAAATTATTTGCAAATGAACTTGCAATGCGAAGTCATTAGTAGCCAATTTAATCAGTGCACCAACGGTCCTTTTTTGCTCTACAGAAGGAGGTTTTCAATATATGTGCGTGGAGTTAAATTAATATTGTGATATTTAACTTATATTTTTTACTGATACAAGTAGAAACGTGTAACTGTATTTATGTATTATGTTCAATGAATAACCTAAAATAAAAAAGTCAAGAATTCAAAAATGAAAACCAAACCTAACCTAACAAACAATCCAGTATAATGGCTATTGTTAAAATTTCTTTGCCGCTGGCTTCCCTTAAATCGACAAGAACCAAATAATGTTCATTTTGAAAGCATCAGCGTTAGGGTTATCTACGTCATACACCATACATGCAGTCTTTAAAAATCACGAATAAATAATTACATTGACACTAGCGTGTTTCGTTGCAAGAGATTTCGAACAGGATACGGAAAAATATTCAACACGTATAGTGACTGATTCAAGTCATATTGAAGTCCCGGGTAGATTGTAAAAATTACATAAACAAGGTTTGGTCAAAAAATCTTTAAAAACCACTAATAAGTATTTTTTACTATACCTATCGTAAGTACGTAAACCTCATAAGTAAAACATGACTAATTTTTTGTTAGATTCAATTTTTAAATAAATTAAATAATTCTAATTAGTCTCAATAGTGCCGTTTGTTTGTGCATATGATAATAATAAGTAATACATAAGAGACGTAAGCGTAGATAATTATTATTGCACATGCGACATTATTAATATTTTATGCTATAGTATAAAATAAACATATGTCTGACAAATGACAATCGAATGATAATTGCGAGAAGAAGTCAGACCAGAATCGCGATAAGATAGTAGCTGTAATAACTTACTAATGACAAGACGATTATAAACGTTTGTAATATGTAATTTGTCATTAAAACGGTCACAGAGGTGAGCCGGGAGATACTAACAAAGATGCCTGTTCAGGCATATAAAATGAGTTCGCGGTCGCCTTCTTACGAAATAACAAACGGCTCATGCGTTATGTTTAGCTTCACGCAAAATAGCAAAACGGCCGACATTCTTGCACGTTTTTTACTGAGGTCTTTTTAGTTCGGTATGTATTATTATAAGATATGTACCTCAAAGCCAATATATAGTATGCACGAATTTATACCTAACTAAAGTATCAGAATATCTATCAAACCAAACCGCCGTTTAGTCTACCTGAAATGCCTAAAACTAAAAACCGCAAGTCCATAGACATCAAGCGGTCGAAAATATTAAACTGCATTCCTCCAAATGTATTTTTTTATATTCAATATTCTGGTTCAGTCAAAGTTATTTTGACATATTGTGAACATTAAAAATTATAAATTCAAGACGTTCACAAAGTGATATGGGGGGAAAAACAAAGAAACAGAAAACGAGAAATCTTCCATTGTGCTTAAAGAATAAGTGTTCAGTCAAAGTTTGATACCAGTACTTGCTCACATATGGATGTAAAATATGGACACTTATTGTACGATGAATCCAACAATTAATAGTAGTACAAAGCGGAATGGAACATTGTACGTGTCAGATGTTATGTAAAAATACTACGCGATATGATAAAAGTTGCTAAGTTAATGAAAGAGAAATGAAATAGCAATGACATCTCATTGGCAAGTGGATAACTGCTGGAAGTATACAGTGACACTAAATCACTACAGGAACGAAACCAGCTTATTTAAAGTATTTATCAAATTCAGCTGTAGCGAAGAACGAGATAGGGAAGAGTGGAAGATTCTAGAGGAGACATTCATCTAACAGTGAGTCACCGCTGGCTGATGATACACACATTACTTAGTGATATGAATCAGATTTATACGGTTATGGAAAATTAACCACGTAGTCAATAATTATCCGGGGTTTTTTTATGAACTGTGTGTAATATGTATAAAAATACCTATTATAATTTTCCATGGTCATTGGAAAAATTACCTTATCCCAAATTGACATTGTTACTACACCGATCGCTCTTCAATGCAATGAGTGTATTGGCCTCTAGCAACATCCGCCCCCATGTCCTGTGTAAGAATGGTGACCCCCCCGTTCTTCCATTTTCTTACTAATTATCATTTCACATGGCACACGTGAATTGCAAATAACCTAGTACGGTATATGCACTTGGAAATTTTAAATTGATTTAGGTAGTAAGTAGTTGATTATCCGATTGGAAATATAAACGTAAAGGATGGGGTATAATGCTATGAAATACATGACTGGAGCATAATGTTATATTTTATCTTGATATGTCTATCTGTAACGCATGAGAGGAAAATTATCATATACGAAACAGGGAGAAGCAATATTAAAAGGGGTAAAGTGAGAGAAACTATACGCAAATGTGTATGTGTGTGAGAGAGAGAGAGAGAAATAGTATATTAATAGTGGTAATGTAAGACATAACATACACGTAAACGTATAAAAGAGAGGAGACAGGGAGAAGACATATTAAAAGGGGTAAGATAAAACAATATGTGTAAATGTGTGAGAGAAGAAGAAAGAGTATATTATAGTAATTTTTGTTGCAGAACTTCAAGGTTGTTGACATGTGGCACTGCCATCTCGTAATTTGCTAGTTATTGATAATGGTGATTTTTTATAAAATTCCATTGAGAGACTAATTCTACTTATTTAATAAATACCTACGCATGTTTTTTTAGTTCCAAATTTAGTTATCAAAAATGCTGACTCTGAAATTGTGAAATATTTTGCGAAATCGGGTCAAAAAATAATTATTATTGCCAATTTGATTTAAATGGAAATATTGGCAATAACAAAAATTAGCATGAGTAAAAAATATGGTTCCTGTCTACTAAGCATTTAATAATTTTATAAAACAATCAAAACTGACGTAATTTACGTGACCGATCTATCTTTTAAATGTTTAAAAAATAGATCAATTCGAAAATTTAAAAAAATGTTAGTTGTTTATGTATTTAAATCAAATGCCAACAATGAAATGGCGCGACATTTTAGCGGGAATGTAAATTGACATCTTGTTTTTTTGTTTATAAACAACCGGAAAAAAACGCAAAAAGCGTTAAAAATATTATGCAGAAACGACGCAAACTTGATATTAAATTACTTATAACACTATAATATGGACTATTCTCCAGTAGAGGTGAGCTGAGACGTAAAAATGATAACATAATACCTTATACAAAAATGAAATAGTAAACGCAAGTATCTTATCGGATATTGTTAGGTAAGTACTGATTTTTTTAAACACATTTTCGACATTTGACACATTTGGTTAGCTTGATTAGTTGCAAAAAACCCCACCGGAGCGCCACTATCTAATTTGCCCAATGCATGAACTAGGCAGAAAAATTACTGCCGAATTCACGAACTCGGCAAATATTTTGCCTAATTTCATGTGATACGCAATTTCACACATTCGGCGAACACATATAAATAAATACACTACCTATTTGATTATTATTATATCATATTAAAACATTTTTTTCTTCATACAATAACGATGAAGAAAGATACCTATTATTAAAATTGAAATAATGTTATAATATGAGCTTAAACTGGTGTATATTGATATAGTACCTCCAATAATACACATCGGTAATTTAATAAATCTATCAACTGTAATATCTATACGTTTTAACTAATATTTTCTTTCGATATGACGGGTCTAGATGAGCACACAATAAACCGATCAAATATTGATTTTATTTTTAATTTTCATAAGTATAATATAGATAATGTAGTTATCGCTCATTTTTCGCGGTAAGTATGTTCTAAACATCGCCGTCATCTCGTCATTTTCCGTTACACAAATGACCTCGACCCGCCGATGAAGAAAAATAATTCTTAGTCATTTAAATTAATTATTATCACCTGCCACCACTGGGTAGGTACTGTTACGAAATCGCATTGATACACCGTTTGCCAATCGACAAAATAATTAATCGGGCCATTTTTTTTTCTATTCACACGTCGGTATCTTTTATTGAAAACGTCAAGAGGTATAATTCATAATTGCCAAGCTATCAATAATATCACTCATCACCATCACGATTTTTTATGCAAAAGAATGTTTTAATTCTATTGATTGATCATTTGCAATCAATACGTCTTAAAAAGTGATAAATTCGAATTACTAACATCAGACAATAAAATATTAAATATTCTAAAACATTAATTTTGTTTAATAAATGTTAAAAATAAATAAATTATTATGTATTTTTTAAGTGTTAACTAAGCTGTCAAAATGTAATTGCATTTTAATTGTATATACATTATAATGCATCATGACCAGCCGATAATAAATTAAAGTACCATAAACCCATAGTCATGAGCACACGTGCATAGTAATGTCTAAATGATAATTAATTAATTTAAAATGTCTTCATTTTTTTGTAGGTAATATAGCTTTACTTACAGCAAGTAGTAACAAGCGAGCAATGAGTGTTGAGTTGTGCGGTTTTATTAAAGATGGAGGCGGTGCTGGTAACGACATTAACCATTATATGACCAATCATGTGTACAATATGATGCATTAACTCAGATTACGTTAAATAAATAGATTAAGTATTTGCAAATGCCACAGGGTCGTATGCATGAGATACCCAAATACTTTATAGGCTATATACTGCTAATTTGTATGCATGAGTGCAGGTGTAATTCGTTGTTTAGCGACGTCACGATGTGACGTCACAATGTGTCATAGCATGAAAATAATGGCAAACTTATAAAATTTCATTCCCCGACCATTAATTTAAAATTTTGAAATTGTAAATGTGTCTGAAAGTGTGCGAACGGTACCATATAAATTTAATAATTATAAATGAATAATTATTATAAATTATTTATCAGTTATTTTATCACATTTATTTTATAATTCTACTGTACGAAAGGATAAAGTATTCCTGATAAACATTTCCATTTGATGGCAATACATACAATTATATTATGACTAACTTCACTTCAATCACTTATATTATTATGAGAATGTCAAAACGGAATAAGTAATGACAGAAATGAAAATAGATTTAGTTTAGAATGTAACGTAATGATCTCTGTATAATATTATACAGATACAGCAGTAGGTACCTATCTTTGCGGTCGTTTAGCGGAGATATTTTATCGTAATCTTACGTAAATCCATGTTATCCTACTATCTATCTATCTAGCATCTTACTATCTAGATTAAAGACTATGGATCAACATTATAGGTACGTATTTTGTAAACAGCACGACTAGAAACTGTTTTTAAAGTTCGCAAATGTTTTACAGAGTCTTCAAAATGAACGAGGGCCTCAAGCAAACGTTTTTTGTAATGAATGCATTATTAAAATGACATTTGAAAGTGAGAGATGAAGCAGCCATTTTGAATGTCGTGTGACGTCAGATTGCTTACGTCACAAACAGTGCTATACGCTATATGGTGGAAAATAGGTTAAATAGCTTATAAAGAATTTGGGAATCTCATACACACGGCCCACTGAATTTAAGCTAATTCCAAGAATTGACAATAGTGCACAAGACTATTACTTACTTTTTTACGAAAAAGATAAACCGTTATATAGCCGTAGTAGTGACATACTTCGGACACGTGATGCACTATTATGTTTAATTGATAAAATCCAAGTGATGTCATATATGTATATAAATCGTAGGTATTATCTTTATTTATTTATATCAGTTCCTTTATGAATTGACAACATTGACCACAGTGGTAATGCTTTACAATTAAAATGCGCTGGTCCTCAGGAAGTTAACATGGTTAATATATTTTTGTTGTCTCTGGTTACTATCGCGGAAAAGCATTTTAGTTTACGTAGATTTTCACGCAAGAATGTATATCATGTACACGTCGTATCATAGAAAATCTCAAGTTGCATAACCACATTAAACTGTTTACAATGGTTTCTGATCATGTAATAATTCGTAAAACTTACGTTTATAATGTTAGTATCCTCGCAGAAGGTTATACCTACAGACTGACGGAACGTAATGCGATTAGTCGTGGCGTCCGGGTAAATTCGGAAACATAGCAGCGTTCGGCCACTAACCGTGGTTTATCAGAATCATTATAATAATAACCACGCATTTAATACGAACACAAATCATATTTCGGATTGTATAGGTGAAAAGAAAGCGCTTGTCAAAAAGCCTTTTGGCTTCGTTGAAGTACACACGTATTGTTCGGTAAATAATTATTGTAAGTAAACGGTGAGACAAAATTGAACCTCAATTCCGTTAAGTATGGCTATTCTAACACTTTTTTCGTTAACCTGTTACAGCCTACCTTCCGCCGACAGGCACTCTTCAGACCCAGAAGTTGTTTTTTTTTATCAAAGTTTATGTATATATGAATATTTATGTAGGTACCTATAATATTACTTGGAAGAAACTAACGCATAGTATTTTCCATACCGTCTCCATTAAATTTCCACAGTGTACAATTGAGAAATATCTACGTATATTCTAAGTTTCGATATGTCAAGCCATTTACAATGTAGTTCTGCCCACTAAAACTACTTAGACATAACTTTAGCTGTATCAGAAACAGTTAACTTGTTGTATTTACGATTAACAATATATGTAAGTTGTATTAGGGTTATATCAAGTAGGAGGACCATGCAAGAGATCTTTTGGACAGTGAAGCGATGGTGCGTGGAGTATCTCGCCTTGTACTTGGCATGGTTAGCCAACGCGCCGCTGCTACTCGAAGCAGGTCAGGGTGAGAGGAAGCCATCGACGCTGCCTCACGACACTCACACCAAGCCGAATTCATCACACATACAATGATAGCATATAACTTATATTATTTTGTAAAGTGCTCTGCTGAGATTTGTCTTGGTCGCTTTATAATTGGCAGGTATTGTCAGCAGTTTGATTGTTTATTGCTTTTGTTTACCTGCGGACTATAAAAGCGGACCGTATAAATATAATAATCATGGTGCAAGAGAAACAAATACACAGTTTTCATTTGTAATGACCAAACGTAAAGTATTTTGACATAAGTAAATACTACGTTTTATTTCGTGGTAACTACAATCGATTATTGGCGTAGCGACAAGTTTTAGATACTTAATACATACATTATACAATATATTAAAATACGTAAGTATGTGTTAAAATTTGGTGTGTACACAGCTCATAAAAATTAGATTATGTTAGTACACGTAGAACCACGATTTAAGTTGACATTTAAATTTGAAACCTGGGTCGCTAAAACCGATTATATTAATATGAAATATTGTAAAACTATCATCAATAATAATTAGAAATTAACATACATCACTTGAAAACACTTCAAATATATTACCCACTAGAAAAAATCATATTTGAAAAAAAAAACACGAAACTTAACGGGATTCGAACCCGTATAACCATTGCTGTCGCGCCAATCTGTGCATTAACCAATTATGCTACCAGCCTCTTATCTAATTACGACAATTTAAACTAGTAGGTCATACATGAAATGCTTATCAGATTGCGTTATTATTGACTATCGGTTTTTGTGTATTAAATCAAGGAATATTAACTGAATTACTAACCGATGCCCGGCTCTCGCCAAATATTTTAGTTATAACGTCTACTTGAACTTGCTAACAATTTTTAATAGATCATTTCTTTTATTCAATGAATAATTCACAATATTTTAAGAATGTAACATTCCATTATATTGAACATACATAAATGGAAAACACCTCAGACATACCCACCAGAAAAATCACCTGTCATTCAAAATCACCAATAAGTTGGGAACATTGAAATTCAACATTCGATTGAAACTGCGGTAACTTTTACCATATTACTACTGGCATGGTTCGATCTTTAAAAAAATATAGTAGGTAGCACAATGTGTTCAATATTATCGATTCTTGGATGTTGATTAAATTCTTTGGTCTCAATCTAAGATCATCAACTAAAATCTAATATATTATAATACTTTCATTAGATAAAGTCTCTTCATCGATAAAGATGATATTATACATTTAATCGGTGTTACAAACTATTTAATCCGGCACTGGTAAAGATTCATAATAGCGTACTTCGATATCTCTTGGTGTTAATTATAATAATTATAATGACTCCGTTCTTAAAACGAGTCATATATTATGCAAACAGTCTAGCGGTCATAGAGAACATAACGGTTGGTCCTTTATTTTGTAGAATTACTACATTCCATATTTGGCGACGTCATAATGACATACATCTCAAGAATATACTTCACGTCAGTTTGATGTTTGGACTATGCAAGGCGGATTTTGTTTTTATTTATCATGAACTAAGTACATAACTGCATTATACACACTAAACTTTGTCAGTCACACTTATTTGTTTTCATTGAACCCTGTCTAACCAAACCATAATAGTTTAGGTATGTTATGGGCGATCTGACAAAATAGTGCACACTTTTTCAGTCATACTTATTTGTTTTCGTTGAATTAAGAATAC
Source organism: Rhyacophila brunnea (assembly GCF_057557595.1). Lineage (NCBI taxonomy): Eukaryota > Metazoa > Arthropoda > Insecta > Trichoptera > Rhyacophilidae > Rhyacophila > Rhyacophila brunnea. Next base: position 37,611,616 of record NW_028233350.1, on the reverse strand, counting down.
ATATTATTACAGAACACACTAACTGGAGAATACTAGTTTTGATTAATTTGACTTTGAAGTTGTTAACATGTTTGAAATAATGGTCTATCATGTGAGTTTATTAAATAATCGTAAAAAGGATTAATAAGATAAGACTGTTTATTTATTAAGAAGGTTTCCGGACGGTAAAGTTTGAAATAAGGAACATTTTGGTACTAACTCAATATGTCATTTTTTCGAATTAGTGTTTTCTGCCAGAACAGTGACGAGATGAAGTTAGTTTTTTTAAATTCATTAAGCCTTGCCTATACCAAACCATAATCGATAAAAAACATTCTTCTATCTATAAAAAAATCTAAAATTATGAATGTCTTAGTGGCATAATTTTAGATATTTTATAAATGAACGAATATTTTTAACTATTATATACTACGGCTTGGATTGGGCAGGGTTTAATTGAATTTTAAAAACAATATATAAAATTTAACAGACTCGGGATTTCAACCTCGGGACCCATGATATTGTAAACCTGATGAGTATCCGTTCGGCCATCGTGGGAGACATGGTGTCAATCGTATAATGATAATGTATTCAACCATGCATAGAAATACCCCTACAATGCATCTACCTAATATTGTAAATTATTGTGTAATATTAAAACTAGCTCGAGAGTAGCTCCATATGTCGGTTGAAAGGGAAAAGTTTATCAAGTTGGTTTACGTTGGGATAATATACATATCAATATAGGGTTGATCAGCTAATGCTGGATGAAAAAAAATGGTAGTTTTGTAGTGGCTATTGAAAATGTTTCGTTTATATTAGGTAGTGTCATGAAGGTTAACTAAATATATATACTTGGACATTTCATGTTTTAATTTATAAGGTGAAAAATGTCAATCAACTCTCGGGCCACGCGTAACAAAATAAAAATATACTCCGTCTGCGTCAGGCGTCAGAACATAGCGGACAACGGCGCGTCGCGGGGAGACCTTGTGAACGAAACCGTTGGTTGACGTCACACGCGTTTCGACGCACCGGTCCTCTTGACCAGTGGCTGGTACATACTTTACTGTACATAATCATTTCAAAAGCAATCATTTAGATATTTAATACATTAATATCTCAATTTTGTTAATTAAAATGTTTTTATCCGAAATACATCAGTCCTCACTTGTCCATTAAAAATTCCTATCTCGACAAAGCCAAGATCGCAGAAATATCTCGTGTGATAATTTCCTTACGTCTAAGAATCGTGTTTCATTAAATGTGTGAAAATCTATCGTGATAGACAAATTATTACATACATTTCATTAGAGACACAGTTAGGTATATAATCCTAGTACCTAATTAAAATATAATATAATATACTTCAAACGGAATGGTAAAAAATCAAATATACTTTAATATAGTGTTGTCTAAATAGTGTCTTGATTTATCACTATCAAACGTCGTCAGTTTTGTAGTACTATAATGTATAGCTTCCACTATAATAATTTATACGATAAAACACAGTGAATGATAGAAAATATTTGCTTTGTTTTGAATTAATGTTTTATAATTTTATTATACCTACAACTTATAACGCAAAACAGTGCTCCACTGAAAGTATTAAGCAATTGAGTCACGTCATATCTTCAAAATTCACCTTGTTCATTTTTTTTGTTTTGAGATATTCACAAAAAACGAGTATGGAATCTTTACATATAAAAAATAACCATTTTTTTCTTGGGCCTTTGGCGAGTGCTTTTAATATTTTAACTAGAGAGCTTTTCCAATAAAAATACTTGAAAGTATTGCGGAACACGATATACTTTCCCGTATTGAGCAAAAGTTGCAAAATACTCCGTAATAATGGAAAATTGTCACCAGATGGACAAGATGCATTTTGAAATTAATTGGATGATATTTTTCAACCGTTATACCGACTGCAAAAGGTTTTTGAAATATTTATAGAACATGTGTGTGTCACTTTGACTAAGGAATAAAATTGCACATGTTCAGTTCATTTTTGGTTAAAACTACAAGATGATTTTTGGAAATGGGCGACTCAATTAGTTTTTTTTTTTTTAAATATTTTTTTCCTATATAATTAGATATAGGTAATACAAGTATTATTTTTTACAGACAATTAATTCTTTCGCTAACTTTAACTGTATGAATACTCATGTTTGAATAATGTATGAGCATATTTATTGATACTGTTTTATATACTTAATACATAAATGACGTATTATGGCAACCTGTAAAAAATGATAAAAATCAATGCCAAATAAGCCAACAGAATTAGCTAAGCGAATCGGTATTATTATGCAAGAATTAAAACTGAACAAAATAATATACGGATAATATAATATTGATAACAAGTATTCATAAGCGGAAGGCAATTCTATAAATGATATTATTTGATTAATACAAACATAATAATACAATTGTATATTATACAAGTGTCTATACACTATACAGCAAATGAAGAATAGATTAGAAATGATTGTTTGCCTTGTATATACATATTACATTTAATTTTGTACGTAGAAATTGATATCCCTCGATAGGTATTGACTTAAGACTTAAGTAAACCGCAATATAATGTAGAATGCGTATTAGCGAATAATTTGTAGTGACATACAATTCCACAGGCAAGCAACTGCATACAATTTAATTGTCAGATTAAATTAATATCGAATTGAATTATAATTGTCAGATAATTTAGATAAATAATACTTAATTATATATTTATGTTCAATAACTAATTAGTTAATGCCATTATAAATACCTTAAAATAAATGAAGAATAAATATAGATAAGATAATATGAATAACTTGCAGATAAAATTTAATATTGATAATAATTGTGTGGTAATGTATGTTTGTAAAATATGTAACCGCAGTACCTATGTAATAATTAAATACCTACCATAAAATCGTTTGTATAACTATAACTGAACAAATTTTATGACTAACAATCAAAATATAGCTACCTACTACCAGTGGCGAAGAGTGGAGGTAGGCTGTTAAGATCCAGCATAAATAGTGCACATTAAACTTGTCAGTCATACGTATTTGTTTTCATTGAAATAAGACTATAATTTACAGATGGTGTTGGTTAGTTTTTAAAATTCAATTGGACCCTGCGAGAACCGCGTAATATGTATGAATCCAACAAAAACAAATAAGTATGAATGAACAAGTTGGCACAATTTTGTCGTATCGTATGTCTTAACCTTAGTTCAATAAAAACAAAGTCGTATCACTATCAAAGTTTAATGTGCACTATATATGACGGGTCTTAACGGCCTACCTCCACCCTTCGCTACTGCCTACTACCAATGGTTTCGCAATAAGGGTGCATATTGCACAATCTCACTCATGCCTTTGATTTATTCCGTGGACCCCCTTTTTGAGATTTTGTATGTTAAGTTTTGGCCAAGTATACAGTTAATGGTCCACAACCCTAGATCACGAAAAATTTAATAATATATATTTTTTTTTTTAAATTAGAGGTAAAATTTGAAAAACATAATAATTTGTTTTTGATCAAATCGTGTATGCTTTCATATTTAGCCCTACGATGTTGTCTAACCTAACCCAAAATGCTACATATTTTCACCATATTATCCATATGCTGTACCTACTCCAACTCAATGCAGAGACAAGTAGACAGCATCAGAGGCGTACGAAAAAGAAAGTTCTCTTGGCTACAAAACTTCCGTAAATGGCCTAATGTCCAAAGCGTTGGTGATCTCTTTGGCGTAAGTTTAGACTATACGATTCATAAATTTGCACTCCGGTTCTAGGATGAATTCTAGTACTTATTAATACAAGTGAATATTATTTGATCTAATTTTATGTGAGGTAATCAGGCAAAGAGGCGTATCAGTGTAGTAAAAAGTGCAAAGTTATAAAACGTATAGGTACTCTACGACTGGAACTACTGTAGGAAGACGTACTGCGATTTGACCGCCGAACTTCGATAGAAGACGGCACCATAAGATGAAGATACTAATATAACATTGTAGGTATTATGATGTTATAATTCGCATGAAATAAACGACATATAAATATTTTTAAAAGCAAACAAAATACATTTAAATTTGACACAAATGCCGTAGGAACATTAATAATGATTGCATCACTCTCGTAATGCAAACCATTTCTATGTTTCTTGTGGCATAGGTAATTAATTAGTATTGATATGAAAACTGCCACAACGCATAACATTCCAACCGTACTATTTTTGTAATAGGTTACTATGCAAGTATTTTGTTTGTTACATGAACTGTGAATCGTGAATACTTTTCACCTGAAACGGAATAAAACTATTTAAACGCGTGGTGCTTTATGGTAGTTAATGAGTTTCATAATGAATAACAATTTGGCCAGGCTAAGTGGTATTGAAACATTAAGATAGAGTGATTATATCACCGGCCGATAGGTTTACTGACAGACGGTAAGAATGTAAAAATGATTTCAAAGACACTCGCCGCCTCCTTGAAACGTAATTGAGGTCCTTGTTCTTTCCGTTGGTACAGCTCTAGCGATGATAATTGACATACTAGTAGAATTTTTTTATTAAAACGTACAATTTATATAGTAGTACCTAACTATTTTGAAGACAAATCAAACCAATTACTTGGCATTGCAAAGTCTAGCATTGTTCGGATAAAATATAAGTATACATATATTATTTATTTGTAAAATGCTAATATTCGATTATAACTTGTTGTAAAGATAAAGTAACTTATAAGTTGTTATAGTTTGGTGTTTCTTCAGAAGGCAATGTCATAATAATATTAATAAGCTATGTTTTTACTAGCCAGAATTCTACATATCGTATTCGTTTAACATTACCTAGATAATTTTGATTCAATTTTAAAGTCGATTAACAATGTGACTTTTATTTAATTTTGCATACATTCATTCTCATTTGATGCTTAAATGCATTCTCTTATTAATGTTTTTAAATCATTACTTAGCGTACAATTATTGTGTATGGTTACATGGAAATTGTACGTAAAACATTTCACCGTGACAAGGTTCGCCGTAAGCTTTCTTATCGGAAACAGATGTCTGTATACTATTCGGTCTCCAATTTTATTAGATTCAATATGAACATTAATTCAATTTTCATAGCTGATTTTAGCAAAATTAATGAATTCAAGAATAACCTCACCTCATCTAACCTAACCTAACAAATACTCCAGTAAATAGGCTATTTTCAAAATTTGTTTGCTGCTGCTGGCTTACAGTGAAGTTTAACCGACAAGTACCGTGTTTTATTTAGACATGAATTTTCTGTCAGTACTATACGACCAGAGGTTGGACGGTCTTTAATATACGGCCATATATTTCCGATACAAAATTTCACTGTAAAGTGTGATACGGCGAACTGCATACGTACAAGTTTCCGGACACGATTATGCATTAGTTATGTGAAAAATGAATTTTCTTTAATGGTATCAATTAAATTATTCAATTAAATAGTATTCAATGGAATTAAGTACTTAAAAATAAACTGCGTACGACAAGAATTTTTTCTACGTTATTTTATAATCATTGTTCGAGATAATTAATATCGTCAAATATACTTATAAATTTGCGGCTGTGCGTGTCTAATATAATCTAAATCGCCTCAGTTTGGCAATTTTGTCTATACGCACAATCGGCCAGTATTTTGCTCCTATCTACCTTTAAGATCATTAACAAAAGAGATAAATCTTGCCACGAACAATGGAAGAAGTAAAAAATCAATCTTGCACAGCGGTTACTCTCATGGCCAATCCAAAAACGAACGCACTTGGATACCTGTGCGATGGTACGCTATTATAACAACATACATTATAATAAAAATGCCTACATACGTTCAGATTACATCGCGACTTTGAAATTAGTTACCTACGTCAAGAATAACGATATTTATTTGGTAAATATACCTATATAGGTAAGTATAAGCTTACTCAGTATGCACATTTTAATAATCTAAAGTTTGTACTGATCAATTAATCAAGTTTGAATTAACTGTTTTTTTTATATAAACACAGATAGCCATTTACTAGCTAACTGTTTGACTAGCAAATATTTAATTTTTATTCTTTTTGTACCTAGGGTTTTGTAAGTAGGTAGACATATTGTTTTTCAATTTGTGTGTGTCAGGGTATGAACCTAATAGATTGAGCAAGTGGCTGACATCCATTTCTCGTAAAAAACAAAATCTGTCAATACAAACCTCCACTTTGTGGATGCCCATATGATCCTATCAGGATCGGACATGGTCGAAAAAAAATGCATATTATGTGATAACTAGACATACATACTGATTGAAAAATTCGCAATTTATTCATTTTATTCAGGCGACTTAAACCGTAAATGAGTAGGACATGTAGTTTGAATTGGAGACGATTGCTAGAAATTTTTTGTCATAAATTGGTGTCCAAAAGGTAGACTTAGAGATAACTGAATCGAAGACATAGTATTATTTTTGCCGAAGTAGGAACGCAATGCACATGACCGAGGGAAATAGAATCAGAAAATACTTACTCATCATTTTTTTTTTAGTTTAACTTTTAACTGTTAAAAGTAAATACTCGTGACAAGCAAAAGGCATGTTTATATCTCACTTTGTCGAAGATTTTTCTGCTATGAGTATATCGAGAAACCTATCATATATTTTTCTCGAAGCGTCATCCAGTGATACACAAGAGGTACAAAACGTCCCCAAGGTAGTTCTACGGAAGTACGTGGGAACGCAACTCACAGGACCGAGAGAAGTGGAATCAGCTTGGAGAGGCCTTATTCCAGCAGTAGATAGCTTCGATGATGCATTTTTTATGAGGATTATTGAAATCTTGTATATCCGGTATACAATAAAAAAACAACTAATTTAAATTACAGATTTTTTTACATTTTTTTAAGTTCAAATCAGGAATAGACATGTGCCAAATGTAGGCTATTGAATATTTATCTACCTACTAAGATTGATGGATTTGCTAACAAAAAAATGATGCTACCTTATCTGAAACCTTTGCATAGAACAATATAAAAAAGATATCAAATTTCACGGGCATGGTAAATTGAATTTGCAAAACTTTAAAAAACCATTGTGTTTTAAATTTAGAAAACAACATATGCATATAAATAAATCAGGCATTTGAGTTTAAATTTGGAGTCTGTGTTGTTCTTGTATTATTCTCAGAAATGGTTGAAATATTTCGCTGCCGGAATAATAATTCATTATATTGCAAACATCTTGCATCCAGAAGTGAGTTTTTGCCCGAATTTGACCCATACATCTGTTTAACATAGGCTGAGTATCCTGTTGATTATTACTTTGTTTGACCACCCTAGATAGATTTACTTTCCACGCAGATGGCCCATTCTTTCTAAAATTACGAAAAATAAAAAAAATATCCCGTGAATCCGCGCATCTGTGATTAATTTGTTTAATTACGTCATGGTACATAAACTCTACAATATTTATAATTTTTTTTTGTATGTGTTTGAGAAATAAATTTTACATACATTGCAATTAGTACCTACTGCTAATGTGCCCACTGCAATATAATAAATTTGTATATTATGGCAATGTATATCCAGGTTTAAATGCAGGTGTAATAGTTTTGATTTCGCCACAGGATAAAAATCTACGACTCACTTATCACGAGAATATACTACTTACCCTTTGCTCCAATAGTTCCAGATAACCATAACCAACTAACTATAACCAACTAACTATAACCAACTAACTATAACCAACTAACTATAACCAACTAACTATAACCAACTAACTATAACCAACTAACTATAACCAACAGCTTCTGACTCTACTAGTGTAGTAAAAAAGATAACTCACGTATTTATATTGCAACAAGTAATAGTTACTACGGAAAATGTTGATGCAAAATAATCAAATCTACTAGATGGGGTGCATAATATTTATTAAATCCAGTTAGTGGGTTTATTAATTACGCTATGTATTAAAACAACATGTATTTTTTTCATATTCTTTCTCGTTGGTATTTCTATTACTATCAATACGGAAACTAAATTTATTATGGATTGTTCACAAGCGAAAAGTCACTAGCCTGACTATTTACTTTATTGCCGTTTACAAGGTGAACCATTGAGTTTGCTATTTTTTTTTGTATTTGGGAAGTGTGAATGACTTTTTTGTGTAGGTGTTTCTAGTAAAAATTATTAACATTGTCAGAACTTAATTATAATAATGTTTGTTTATGATTTTCATAATGATCATAATATTTTATAATCTAATCATTTTTTTAACCGAATTGTCGAACACTATAGCATAATTTGTATTACCTACTATATAATATGTATGTGTTTTAAGTCATCCCTTATGCATTATTTTTCTATTAATGAGCGTTTTAGGTTTTCATTAATATTAAATATTGACCATCTGATATTTATTTGTAAAATCGATTCATGGTCATTATTAGTATTTATTTAATAAAAAACACAAACGTTAAATAAGTTATCAATCAATTTTGAAAAAATGATATTATACAATATTATTAATAGATGCCTGAATGATAATTCCATACATAAATCAAAGCCACACATTAACATAATATAGTAACAGTTATTATAAAGTAAAAATGGTACAAATCGGTTTACAGGAAGCCAGGTGAGAACCGCGCTAATTATCATAGGCGATTTTGGCAAAATTTATGAATTCAAGAATGATAACCTAACCTAATCTAACAAATAATTCAGTATATCGGCTATTTTCAAAATTCGTGTGCCGCTGGCTTCCACTAAATAGACAAGAACCAAATAATTGATTAAGAAATAATATACTTAATATGTATTCTTAATATAGAGATTTACGTGTGTCAGACGTATGTAAGTGTACGCATTTTTTATTATTTCATATTATTGTTTCGCAATCGAATCGATGCTACAATGATAATTCGATGAAAGAATGAAAACCGCACATCGGTCAAACAGGCGTCTGTCAAAATCACATTTGCCAATGAATACGACAATCGCATTGCGTATTTATGACGTTGTGTAACGTTACTTAACATTAAAAATAACGCACTGTGCAAGTATACACATGACAAACAATCTCTCTTCTTTCGCCATATTGTGATTGTCGATAGCTGTCTCGTTTTGTATTGATTTAACGACATGCAAACGTGATAAAATAAACTAACGTTTACAGTTCGCAGTGAACACTTTGCGTTATCTCATAATATAAGCCCAAAGAATACGACAACCGTGAACTACGTGCCAAATCATAGGTAGGTATAACTTGAATAAATAAAGAAACTAAACAAAAGGATTGTCTACATTGCGTAGATAAGACGCGGCGTTAATTTATTATTGATGTTACTATTGATAAAAAATATTATCATTTGTGCTTACATTCTTGTGAACATTAAAAAAGTACCTTCCGTTACTATGTCTTGTCTTACTCAATAAATTAATATAAGTATTATATCCAATCAATGGTAACAAATACATTGAAATAGTTAGCTTTAGGTAGGTACACAGCTAGAATTAGTTAACAATTTAAGAAGTGACATGGGAAAAACGACTTAACCAATTAACTCAATAATTATTATCAGACTGGGAATATAAAAACCAAATTATTAATTATCATGCATTTTAAGGTGATGTCTATTTTGTATTTTAATTTTGACCGAAAACCATAATAAACGCTTTTGTGCCTTTGGTGTGTGGATTACGCCCTTTTTCCTTTCCACGGTCGATCTATTTAATAGATATCAGCGAAAGTTTCGATAATAAATGAAACGTATGTTTTTAAGTACATATACTTAATACGATCAAAGGTATATGGTATCATGTTAATATGACTTGTAATTTAACACTAAATAACTTCTAAAACTCACAAAAATCACACGACAAAAATAAGACTTAAACCGATTAAGTAGAAGTAAATCGCAATACAGGGTACATGGGGTAATAAAATATAAATATCATTTTGATTTATGTTTTTGATTGGATTTGAAGTGTAGATTGAATGAATTATTTCTTACAAGTAAGTTTTAATAAGTAGGTATGTAATGTATTTTTAATTTTAATATAATACTATGGCTTCAGGTGAAATAATAATCAATATGCCTCGTCAATACGTCAATGTAATCGACACACAAAACAGTAATAGATTCCATACAAAAGTTACTGTGATCATTGTACAACAGGATAAAAAAGGAAGGTATACTATTATCCGCGAGTAACATCAACGCATGGTTAAGCGAGCAACTCTAAGGACACATTACACGAAATTACATACTCCTAGACTTCCCGTCTTCAATGGGGAGCCGGAATAAAGTTTTGTAGGCCTAAACATGCAAGTTGGCCACATAGTCAATTAACAGAATAAAAAAGACTTATGTCGTATCACTTGGCTATCTGGATAAAAAAGAATATGTTAGATTTAGAAAACAAATTACAATATTTACCTAGATATAAAATTTTAAACTAATTAAATATTTTTTGACTACAAAGCAACGTAACAAAGATAATTATGCATTTATATCTTGTTTTATTATATTTATACAAGTTAACGACCTACAAATTGCGGCACGTTTCAAAACTTATCGTAATATTATGCCCATGTTTCTTTTTACTAAATCTTACAAATACTGCATTAATATCGATAATATTCAATGACGAATGGTAAGTATTCGGCTACCGGTGCGTCCTCTGGTAAGAGTCGAACAAACGCAGGGTGAAAAAAACCTGATTTGACGTCGGCGGTGTGGGGCTATCGGAATTTTAATGGTCTCCTCTCCTCTTGATAATGCATTAGTGGAGACCGAATGTCAGTATCACCAGAAACCAACATGTAATGTAATAATGATTCACTGGCCGTGTGGGATGCCTGTCTACGTTAAAATGAATAATTACCAAACGCGAAGTTCTAAGTCACCCATGCGATAAAAATACTTTATTACTTACCATTATGGTGGCTTTGCATTGTTTTCTTAGGATTTGAATAAAACGAACGCTGTTCGGAATATTACTTCCGTTTTGATTGTTTGTGGCAAATATTTAAGTGTGATTCCTTTTGTTTATTTTATTATATAAATGCCCTTAAAATATTGTATGTACATTAGCTATCGCTGTATGCTAATACATTTCAACTGCCTATTCAAAATAATTTATTTCTGCTCATGTAAATTTAAAGAAGATATTTTATAACCACGTTTCATATCATAATTATAAAATTGTCGGTTTATTAAAATAATGCAGATAATAAAATATAGGTAGGTACTTCTTATAAAAAAGTGAAATATTTAGAGTAATTATTAAGTTTTTATTTAAAACTTTTTTTGTCGAAAATTAGCCACAACATTGATTTTTTTGCTCTACTTCTGAATGTGTGTTTAAACTTAAATGTTAAGCTGTTGAAACCTATGTGAAATATTGTATTAAAAATATAATTATTTATTTCACGTTGAGTAAATTTATCGGGGTTGTTTTAATCTGTTTAAATTGTTTAAATCCCTATTTACAAAATGATGAAGAACAAGAAGTAATTATGGATGTAGGTATTTATCTTTGAAATATAAATCGCATCCAACAGGAATACTGAAAGTTGTTATTTAAATTGAAATAAATGATCTAATGTTTTACTTATAACAAAAACATCATACCTAGATTTTTCCACGCTTAATTAATTCAATAATTTCTTCAAATAAATTTTAAAGACAAATAAATTTGTAACTAAGCTGATAATGTAATTAAATTACACACTAAAATAATGTTAATTAACGAAATACCTATTTTTGCTAATTTACGTAAAATAATAAATACTTGATTGTGCAAATTATTGCACCTAATGACATTATTTCAATGACGAAATCAAAACATGGACTATTTTTTTATATTGCATACGTAATAGTTATTTCAATTAATTATTAAATCAAACGTTTGAAGTATAAAAATATAAGAATCCTCACCATCCTGTTTGTCTCTCCTGGCGACGAGTGGCAGAGGTTCAGCCTCATCGAGAGGCGATCCTGGGCACAGCGATTGTTCATCCCCTTTATTGGCGAGGAGGCTCTGCGACTCCTGCAGCCTTAGCTGCTGCTGGTGGAGCCTATTCTTGATAAGGAAGATCTTCGGCATCTTGTATCAGCGATAATCACTTTTCCTAAACAAGAAAAAACTCCTAGTCCCTTCCGTATCGCACCGAACACAACAAAATATAAAAATACTGTCGCACAATTATTATATTAAATGTTGGGATTGTTATCCTTCTGAATCCAACAGTACGGCAACAATAAAAAACACACTATTTATATCCATTTCACACCATCGACTTCCAAGTCTAAGTAACATGGTTTTATATTAAATACAATAAAATGATAGTTTTGTTTGTTAGTTCACAAAGTTTTTTTTGTTTTAATAAAACTGCACAGTTTGTTTTTTTATTAGTGGAGAACTGTCACCGGTTTGCGGTGTTAGCAGGTAGCTCTCTGTGTTATAACTGTATGGGCAAGGAAACACACACGAAACTGTTAGTCCTTGATGTGCGGTTCCGCAGCCCGCCGGTCGAAGACTGCCGCCGCCCGCGCAAGAGTCCGCCGAGCGGGAACGGGAAGGGGGCGCCGGGCGGGAGGGGCGCGGGCAGGCACCGTTGTTAGTTGCTCTGTTGCGCCCCCGCCAAACAACTCTACAGGTTCAACGGAAGGCGTCGCTTTGCACGTGCGTACATATCTGTGAATTAAAAGAAAATAATTATTTAATTAAGTATTATTTAAATTTTAGAGAATTATCAGTTTTAAAATTGATAATTTAAGCTTAAAGAATGATTGATGTTAAGTAATTGGAATAATTATCAAATAATTAGGTAATAATAATGTATACATATATTTAAACAAGAATATACTAAAATTCCAATTGTTGGTTCAGTGAAGCTTAGCGGTATAATATTAAAAACTTTGGTTTCAATTTAAAGTACCTATCGTAACATACCTACCTAACCATACTTATTAGCTTCTAAATTGCGTTAAAAATGCTATAAAAGGAAACGTTAACTGAAAAAATAATGGACGAGAAAATGTAAGTACATATTGCTTATATGTTAAATTTGACTGCTGTCAACAGTTAAATATTTTAAAATTAATTTTTAACAAGAAATAATAACATTTGATGTAAGTCGTTGTTATTATTTAAGTACATAGTAAGCTATTCATTGTTGCTATTTTAAAAAAATAATACCATAATTATATATTATTTACAAAAATTAGCAACAATCGAAAGTAATTTCGATTATCGCAATCTACCGTACAACGCACGTCGAATGTTGTTCCGTTGGCAATATTACAGGTTTAATCTACACAAGCGAGTTCTGCAAGTACAGTGCAAGTCTGCCAGTCGGGCAACCGGGCCGCGGCAGGTAGTTACTTCTTTGCTTTGCTTTGCTTTGCTCTGAGCCGTTCTTCCAGTGGCAGTCGCTCACAACACGCTGTTTGCGTACCGAGAATGATGACAATTAAAGAATCAAAAACGTTTTTTTCTTTAGTTTGGTCATATGGACATAAACAATTTATGAATACTCTTATCATCTCAGACACTTTAAAAAGCATTATTGGATTAAGTCTTCTCCTTGCGGAATCCAATCCTCTTGGTTAATGGTATCTATTTTTGAAGATTATGTGGTCATTAAAAGAACAACGGTACTGTTCGGTTAAAGCGGATACAGCGGAAAACGCATTTTGAAAATAGCCGATAAACTGGATTATTTGTTAGTTTGGGTTAGTTTAGGTTAGGATAGGTTGGGTTAGGTTAGGTTTGGTTAGGTTAACCTAACAAATAGTCCAGTTTATCGGCTATTTTCAAAATGCGTTTTCCGCTGTATCCGCTTTAACCGAATAGTACCAGAACAATATTCTTAAAAAGATACGTAGTGTTTTTTTTTATCAAAAATTAGAGAATAACTTTTAATAGGAATATTATATTAACACAGGTATCGCAAGAAAAAATGTACAATAATAACCTACTGAAGCCAAACTATTTCTCAATAAAACCAATGAGAGGAAATAAGTATAATTAAATAGTGTATAATATGAAATAATGTTTAATATACAATTATTATTATAAATATTTGAATTAAATTGCATATTTTTGGCTGCAGTAGATGACAATAGTTATACTGAAAGGCTTAACCATAATATTATGTTATTAATGTTGTAATGTTTATGTTTCGAATGAATGTGTTATATTATAATAAATTTATAGTATTGTCTGTAATTACGAAATATTTGCCCTTTAACCAGCGTTTTGACTATTGACATCTTTTTGTTTGTTCCATCACAACTTTTAATAATTACGACACCAATATTGACAAAACTATCAAAAATTATAGACTACATTGTTGGTTCCAATTTAATAGAATATCATCTCAAAAGGTTCCGAAGTTAATATAAAATATCTCAAAAATAGCGCACATACAGTATTCATCTTGCGTAGTTAAAGTAACTAGACAGTACGGGAAAGGAAGCGCGTGCCTACATCCAACCGTTTTCTATCGTGTGGTCAGGTCTCAGTTAAGTGTTATACTGACATATACGTATAAACGTGGATATTCATATAAATGGAATGGCTGAATAGATAGAAGAGTGCGTGCCAAGATCGAACCCCTGTTATCTCATTGATTTAGATTATTATTAGTCTTCTCATTCATCGTGTTTATTCATGCGGAAGAAGTCACAAAAAATATTTTTGACTTTTCTCTGAATATGCTGAAATGTCTCGCAAAAAACAGACGAGCTAGGCAAGTGTCTAAAAAAGGTTTACGAAAACCTCCATTTCCGACGGTACCTCGAATCACACTCACTCACACTTGGTGCACTCACATTATTACTGTTCACGTCATACAAGAGATGGCCAATACCAACACATACATACAACGTACTGACATAATAACCATAGCAACGGAGAGTGACCACTGATTCTTACGTGTATTTGTGTCAATATCGGACAGTTTTATTTAAGCGATCGCTGACAACCAAAACAATAATTAATTACATTACAGTAAAATCTTAATTTAACAATTTTTATACTATTATTTAATACACAAATATATAAAATAAAATTTTGATAGTTTTATCACAAACAATGAAGTGATTACAGTCATGACAGGCCAAATATAATTTTTTTTTGGTATATTGTAATACTCAATACATATAAATTGTCCTATCTACAATACGTTGGTATGAAATCAATAGAATGTTGAAAACATTTTATGGCTTTCTTGAAGGAGTTATCGATGTGTTTAGGTATTCAGTAAAAAAATGTACGGAATATCGTGCGACCCGTTTACTCAATTTCTTTGGGAATGTTTGGAGAGCTTTTGTTATTGAGCTTTAGGGCGTAAGCTTTTTAGAACACTATTACTAATAATAATATATATCAGACTAAAGTTGTAAAAGTTAGCTAATACCTAGTCATATTATATTATATTTATGAATAGAACAATGAATATTTTAAAATGTAAAAACTAAGTAGGTATTGCATTTAGATACAGTTTTAAGAATTACTGCAATTCCACTTTGTTTTACTACATATTATAATATGGATAGAAGTGTATCCTTTAGAAATTTGAAACAATTATTCAAGTTTACAGTGAATTGAATAAATTACATGAGTAAATTTTTCTCCTTTTTCATACCTGAATAATGATGGAACTGAAATGTAAACAAAGAGTAATGTACAAAATCCTGTAAATAAAGGATAACATAGTTTCTTTGTAAACCCGTGAGCCCGTTTTATGCTGATACCAGTAAGTATTTTAGACTGATAAACCATCATTACGAAATTAGGACTTTAAATAGTTGACTTGATTAAAAGTATGATTAAAAGTCAACACCAACCAATAATAATTGATGGAGAAATATTCATTTCCAATTAATTTATACATTCGTATAACGGCGCCCGAGCAATAACATGTCGGCATATAAAGTCGCAAATCTCGGGTTGGAACCACAATATGTCTGGGAAAATGTTGTTGTTTTAATGTATGCTTGGACCCAGAGCATGAACGTAATATGTTTCAATTTCTTGTAAAACAAAAATCGGTTCTTGTCGATTTAAGGGAAGCCAGCGGCAAACAAATTTTGAAAATAGTCGATATATCTACCTACTGGATTATTTGTTAGGTTAGGTTAGGTTTTCATTCTTGAATTCATGATTGTTGGCAAAATCAGCTATAAAAATTATGGCGGTTTCCATCTGGCTTCCTGTAACTTGTACCCAAAAATCTATTACGAATCCTATTTATCTATTTATATATAATTATTGTAAAATAATATAATTTTATATTGATTATTGAAGTAGTTTTATGACTATGTTTATGTGTCCAGTTTCGTGGCAGATAGTTAGTTATTCATTTCGCGTTACAAAAGCTCCGCACAATTTCTTCCAGTCTCGTGTCTTTCCGGTCTATCTCGGACGCGTTCGGTTTCGCTTCAAACGCCTCTAGCGGCGGTGTTGTGTAATGGCAAAAGCGCCGTCATCTTGCGCAAGCCTCCCGCGGTCGTGATTGTATGCCAACCAGACCGACCAACATTTCGCTTCTTTGCCAAGTTTAACTCTTTCAAGATCAAGTTTTGTTTCCGCTCCAGTGTTGCTGCGATCAATTCAAGTTCAATAAGACTGCATTGTTCTTAGATTTGCTGGTAGACTTCGTAGATTTGATTCGTAGACGTGATTAGACAATGTTATTAATCATAACAATGCACACGGCTGTAAATTTGTCGATCTATAATACATTAAAAAGAATTCATACTTGAAAATATATTATTTATTTGAATCAGTGGCGTGCCTAGGCAAAGTACCGAACTTAAGCAGACTTATAATGCCGCCCCTTTCATTTTTAATCTCTAATTTTGTGCAAATTTGTTAGGTAATTACGTACTGAGATATTTTTAAATTAAATAATTACAAGATAAAAAGAACCTTTTATATACATACCACGTCTTTAAATTTTCTGTTGAATCATATAAACTTGACAATTCTATGTATTAATAATTTAGGACAAATAAGGCAATTGTCAACAAATCATTTTTTTGCTATTTTGAAACAAACAAATATAGAATACTGAAATGTCATTTTGATTTCCATAGTAACGCACGTATATATTAATAATTTAGTTTCTAGGATCACCTCCTTAGCAACCAATAATAGTGGATTGCATTACGGATTTCTTCCGAAATAACTTTTCATACAAAACAGAATTAACTGAAAATGAATTCAATTCTACTTAAAGATGGGTAAAAGTATTAAAAGAATGCATTGGCATCGTGTTCTGATATATTCTAAAAGTTTCAAATGTCTAGCATTCTAGATAGTCGGGAAGTTAGTTAATAATCGATTGCAATATTTGTAATGGATAAACAACCACCGGACAAACAAGAATACGAGCTAAGAAAACCGTGCTAAAAATACATACACATGTAATTAGAGCAATTTAACGAAAAATACTCTCAAACATCGGTGCTTTAAGGTGCTTGGAGGTCTGAAGCACTGGCGAATTTGGAGGCCCCCTGTGAAAGTATCACAATACAAAATTGCCAAAATTTTGTATGCTTCCTCTATTCTTTAATACTTTGGACGCTGAAGACGCACATGTGCGTAATGACCAGGCGGCTGATCGATGTAATTAACGTGCATTTTAAAGGTGCCAATTAAAAAATCATTATATACTCAGCAGCGAATGAGTTAAACTTAAACCTAGATGTCGGCATTTTTTAACGAAGCAACCTCATCGTATGCGTCATGGAAAACAACCACTGACCTCAAAAGTTGTAATATTATTATTCTTTAGGTAGATACTTCATTAGCCGCCCTTTGTGATGAGCTGTTCCTAAGTAACGCATGATCTGCCTACACCCACAAGCTGTCACTGCTGTGTACCGCATCACCCAAGGGAACAAAGAGTATACAGGGAAGAAGATGCAATGAATCCGATATACTATGATGTTCTGTGTATGATATAATACGATTATGTACATCTACTTCTTTATTATTTACTTTACTAAGTTATAGTTTTAAAACAAGAAAATAGCTATTGTTATAGTATTAGATATATTCAAAATAAATATGGGCATATACTGAGTAAATTACTCTATCTACATTTTTTGATAATTATTTAGTTCACAGTTTTTGGAGTTTAAATAACCAAAATTATAGATTTTATCAAGAAAAATGCATAATAATTCGACTATACACTATAATAGGGTTACATGTAAATTGTAGGTAAAACATTTCACCGTGGCACGAGTGGCTATACTATACGGTCGTCAATTTTATTATACTCAATATGAACATTAATTCAATTTTCATAGCTGACCTAACCTAACCTAACCTGAAAAATAATCCAGTATATCGACTATTTTCAAAATTTATTTGCTGCTGGCTTCCTGTAAAGTGTAAACCGACAAGAACCGTGTTTAATTCTTTAATATACGGCCATATATTTCCGATGCAATATTCCACGGTGAAGTGTGATACGGCAAACTGTATACGTACAAGTTTCCGGACACGAAACTATATAGTGACTATATAGTATACGACACGACATCATCTACATTAAATTTTTAGAACGGATGTCGTAAATAACATTATCTATGATCTTTCCTGTAAGGTAACAGATTTGCAAAATAAATAGAGTAGGTATATTATTACGATGGACATATTATATTAGCAGAACTGAAAGTGTTAAATCGTTGTAGCACCAGCGTTCAGGTTCTCTTACCGGTGGGTAAATATTCAATTCGTGCGGGAAGTAATGAAGACACGACTGAGCAGCAAAAAAGTTATTTATATTTTTATATTCATGTTACACGTCATAATGCAAGATATAAAACTTCCTTACAGTATAATCGTAATTGCAAGATAGAGTGAGTAGAAAAGAATGGCAATAATACATTTTAAACCGGTGCTGAGGTGGACGACACCGTAAGCTTTGCCAATTGCAAATTATACTTAATAAATTATTAAACTCAGTGGCATCCCGTGGAGGTAAGCAGACTATACGTTGTTAGAGGACGGCAAATTATGGAATAGATGCTATCCTTACAATTTTTGAAAGCAGTGGGGGTTTTCCATTAATTATGGGGTGGCTTTGTTAGAAAGTACCGATCATGGCCCCCACAAAAGGGAGGGCTGACAGGGCTTTAGCCTGGAGGCCCGGGCTTAGGAGGGATCCAGCGTAGCGGGTCGGCCAGTTAAGTGAGATAAACATACACAAAAAATTTCCGCTTATGGTAAAAAAGTCGCTATTTCATGAATGGGTTTTAATTTTATAATTATTTTTAGCATGTTCCACGACTAATAAAAATGACTATCTAATATGGCAAAGGGATTGCGATAAGTATTTCATAATGATGCCGAGTGCCGATAATTTAATTGAATTTATTTAAAAATACCAAAATATCGCTAAAAAACACGGACTATCATTTGGGGAGCACTACGGTATAACATTATACTGTCCTGAATCTTAGCGATAGCTTGGGGGACCCACCAAACATTGTAGCCTGGGGGCCCGCTTCAAGATATGAAGGCAATGGTACCGATACCTACCTTACTTTAAAGAAATCTCGAGAAGGCCTGCAAACTTGTCAGTTATATAAACCTCCACGTACCTAAAACCATCGCTGCTACTAAGTTTCGTAGAAATGAATAGATAATAGGTATATACTTCGTTTTTTTCAAGATTTTTGTTGCATTTGTCAGTTTAAGGGCCGTATGTATGAGTTTCTAAAATTATTTATAAGCTATTTAACCGATTTTCTACCATATAGCGTATAGCACTGTTTGTGACGTTAGCAATCTGACGTCACACGTCATTCAAAATGGCTGCTTCATATGTAACTTTCAAATGTCATTTGAATAATGCATTCATTACAACAAACGTTTGCTTGAGGCCCTCGTTCATTCTGTAGACTCTGTAAAACATTTGCGAACCTTAAAAACAGTTCCTAGTCGTGCTGTTTATTCAATTCATTCATTCATTTATTCTTATTCCATTTTGACATCTCATAATAGAAGTGATTGAAGTGAAGTTAGTCATAATATAACTGTATATATTCCCACCAAATGGAAATGTTTACTGTGAATACTTTATCCTTTCGTACAGTAGAATTAAAAAATAAATATGATAAAATAACCGATAAATTATTTAAAAATCATAATAATTATTCATTTATAATTATTAAATTTATATGGTACCGTTCGCACACTTTCAGACACATTTACAATTTCAAAATTTAAAATTAATGATCGGGGAATGAAATTTTATAAGTTTGCCATTATATGGACGCCATGACACATTATGACGTCATATCGTGACGTCGCTAACCAACGGATTACATTTGCAGTCATGCATACAAATGAGCAGTATTTAGTCTATAAAGTATATGGGAATCTCATGCATACGACCCTAAGATAGTAAAATATATATGTCGAAATTTTGCATACAAATTGAGACTAAAAATGTAAAGGAATCACATTCTAAATCTGCATAAGGGCGGCACTTTGTCTAGGGGCGTCGCTGATTGAACCCATTTTCTCTTTACTACTAATCGCGTCAAAAAGTATTAAAAACAGTCATCAATACGCTGATATTTTCAATCTTTCCATAAGATGTTGTAATCTGAACATAAAAAAATTAATGCGTGGTAATGTGGTAGGTATTGACGGAGGATGAATCTCGAATGTTAATGTGAATTGACGACTTTGCGTATAATGTATCTATAACTCTATACTGAAAGAGTTTCGCCTCAAAAAATGTACGTCGGCTACTTCCAATAGTTAGAAAAGATCCACGCATCTTAGTGAGGCAATAGTGATTACTAGTGACATCAAGACTGGTAATAGCAAGTGGGGTCTAGGACGATTTGGCACCGGACAACTGGACGCCACGGAATTCGAAAATAAATAGACGTTAGGTACTTATAGGTACTTTAAAAAAATATTCAATATTATTATATAATATATTATTTATATTTTAATGAATATATTAGGATTTAATAGTCGGTAAGAATGTAAATATGCAGACGTAAACAATGATTTAATCGTGCAAATGTATTAAGTTCCAACGAACGAGAGTTTTTTTATTTTATATAAAGCCTTTGGCATGGTAATTGTCAATCCGCGATAAAGAATACATTATGTTAAGAGTAAAATCAATTCAAATTACTAAGTAGTAGGTAGAAACTGAATAAAATACCTCGTCTACAGGTGTCTACGACAGTGCGGCGTCCAACTGTCCGGAGGCCAGTCGTCCCATTCCCAGCAAGTGCGAGTCTCTGCTAATATTTATTCCCCCAAAATGTCGTTTATTAGCAGTTTATTTGAAAAAAAAAGTATTTATTTTACTGTTAGAAATTTACTGGGCATTTGACAATTAAAATTATTTTTTGTCTTATTTTATCGAATTTTAAATTTGGAACTTCATAACAATCATAACATTATAATTTAAAACAGATAAATTGCAAGAAAGATGAATAGGTACCTACTTGACATATTTTATTCACGAAATAATAAGGTTTAATACTTTGTCAATGTGTTTTCTAAAGTGAATTCAGAAAAATAATTCGCCAACCAAATGATATCAAAAAAAGGTCACATACTTAATTATTAGAATAAATTAAGTAGGTATCTACTTTTGAAGAAAGAATATGGTATACAAAAAAATCATTAGGTAAATAAAATAGTTTGCTGACTATAAATCAAAAAAGTTGCAGTAAACAGGGATCGATACCTGCTGCGTTCCTATAGCCATTTTATATAAAGTACTCCGGAAGTAAATTTTTAATATATCTAAATGTTTGTACTCTATAAACCATTTATTCATTCAATATACAAAATAATTCAAAATAATATTTCTTTCACTAATTTTTTTTACGTTTTTGATACCGATAAATTTATTATACTTATCATGTTGCTATTATAAGCAGGCATAATAAGTCACTTAGCAATACAGCAATAAACAGGTATTAAAGCTAATGGTGGCTTTAAAACAAAGTATACGACAACAATATAGGTACATCGGTACATGGTTTTATTGGGCGGATGTCGCTCTTATTTTTTTTTTATCAAGCAATCGATTTGATCGACCGGATATTGTATCCAATATAAACAGTCCCAAGATTGCACGAACCGATTTACTTCTTATAGTTTGGGATAATGGTTTTAATAACCATGGTGACTTGCCAATTTTATAAGTATGACAAAGATCTTTTTCCATATAAAGGCGCACATAGTTGCCTAAAATTGTAATGAAAGTAGGGTGGCCAACCGTATCTACGGGACCTGTTCATATTGATGATAGGTATTATATAATATGACAATATTAATTCAAAATATATCTATATATATATACAGAAAATTGGTATGTGGGGTCCATTTCGAAAAAAATATCTATAACTATTTATTTTTAAGGCAAAATCTAGCAGGCACCACCGACTTCTCGTGGCTTCAACCGCGGAATTCCATATTTTCAAGTGTATTATCCATACCCAGACACTTTGTCTAGCGATCGACAGCCATAACAACGTGTGTTCACCTACGAGATATAGTGATGGGCCTATGACCCAGCGGTCATAATTATTAGGATTGTTAGGACGCGTTTGTGTCGTCATCTCTCTTTTGTATTTTAAACATACCGCATAAGAATATTAAAGGAAACATTGGATTACCTACATGGGTGCATCCATGATTAATGAGTGTCGCAGATTTTTCAGTGGTCTTAAGACTTGCGTGTCGTAGAATGGTGAGAGAAGTTTCATCAGCCTGTTGAGAAGGCTGTTTGATAGCCAAATCAACCGGTCCACGTCTCTCAGACATGAGGGTTTGAAGTGAAAAAAGTAATCTTCCATTCGGTTAAATAATTTCTATTTTTTTTCATTTACCTTATTTGGAAAAAGTCCTGATATGATATAATTAATGTAGACATTCAAAGATATATTAAAGATATACCTACAAAGATAAAGTCTGAAGAAGTCAATAATAATAATATAATAATAAAGAAAGTAAATGAACTACGCCACTGTTGTGTGAAAGGAAGAAGATAGGTTTACTATAAAACTCCGTTTCTTTCTGTCATGAAATGGAAATGTTTAGTTTGCGACATTTAAAATTATTTACATTTCTTATATGATTGTTCTCAGGATGGGTTTGTGGTTCAAAATAGCTGTCAATATATTATTATGTTGACAATTAAAATGTCTTAGAATTAACAACAAACTTGGTACCTATTAAAAACCATTATAATAAAGTTCAACTATGTAAGTAAATGCACATAAAATATTTATTGTTTAATATTTAATATACGTGGATGCATTCCGAATTCTTATTAATTATACAAAAAAGGTTGCATCATTAAAATAAAAATTAACATACTCGTACAATCAATGTTATTACAGCCATTTATATTTCATTTACACTCATTGCACTGACGTCATAATAAAATTATTTTGATAATGTAATAAAATGCCTTTTCCTTCTATACAAATATATCCGTTATCTTTTAAATTATGCAGGCCGCCTTGACCTCAAAGAAGCGGCGTTGACAGACATAGCAGAAAAACATAATAGGTACATATTATATTTTGGTTTTATATAGATAAAATTGAACTCTGTGGACTTTGAATTTTTTGATAAATATTTAATTAAACGTTCGATATGATTTGTATTTGAATCGGTGATAATTTATTTTGTTTGTTCGATTGAAATTTCATTATTGCAAGTAATTGATTCGAAAAATTTGACTTCGATTAAAATAAAATACCAAACACATGTACGTGGATTAATCACGTCATCATGAACCAATAATCATCCAATCCTACGTCAATAATCCAAAGGCACCAGAGTTCAGATAAAAATGGCACTCGACAATATATTTGAGATACGAGTACATTCTGCAGTTTTTTGGACATATTCGGCGCAGACCAGATAACCTGGAGAAACGGGTAGTTTTGAGTAACTTCCAAGGAAATCAAAGCAAAGAAAGAACGTCAGTGAGCTAGTGAGCTGGAGCGATCAAGTGAATGATTTTACTGGGGGCAACCTTCACTCTGCCCTGAGAGAAGCAGATAACTATTGAAGACAGGCTTTAGTCGCTTAAAAGATGACTGCATTTCAGGATGGTCTCGATCCTCGGCGATAAGTGAAAGACACACAAGAAAAGAAATATTTAGGTATTTAAGAATTATTATTCCACATTTTTTAAAACTTTTTGAATCTCAATATTTAAAACTAATATTATAATGTAGGTATGGAATCTAAATAAAAAATAAATATACCGCCTTGAAATGAGAATAAACACTGTTCTACGCTTGATGTTATATAGATCCTGAACCTATCCTACAGTGCTTCCTGAATTTCTGATAATAAACAGACACCGTATTAAAGCCTTATCACAGGCCGTATCAGTACCTACACTATGATTTATTCATATACCTACTGAAACCTCCCTGCCTTGTCCTAATTTTCTCCACGCAGGACAGTTCTCTAGATATCTTACATTATATTACTTAATATTGTGGATTAATGAGCAATATTTTCATACACTATCTTATTGGCGGTAGGTATATATCCATTTTACCTAATTACGAGGGTGGGTCAATAAGTCCTTAAAAAAGCCGACAGGTGGCGCGACTAGTACTGTAAGCGGTTTGTTTTCATGCAGCGGCACTACCGATTCAGTATGCTGCGAAGTTTCAATCAGATTGGTCGGGTTGTTGTTTTTTATTTTCGAACATTTAAAAAAAAATTTGCTTGTTTACAAAAATGGAGAAAATTGAGTTTAGAGCTGTTATTAAACATTTTAATATAAAAGGGTTAACAGCAAAGGAAATAAAAAATGAGTTGGATTTAGTTCACGGCATATCTGCTCCTTCACTTGCAACTATTTATAACTGGTTAAATGAATTTAAACGTGGTCGTACATCAACAAAGGATGAACCACGCTCAGGACGTCCTGTAGAGGTGACTACACCAGAAATGATCAATAAAATCCACGATATGGTGTTAAGTGACCGAAGATTAAAGTTGAGTGAGATAATTGAGGTTACAGGGATCTCAAAAGGTAGCGTCATTTCTATTTTACATGACAAATTGGGCATGAAAAAAGTTTTTGCAAGATGGGTGCCGCGTTTGCTCACAGTCGACAATAAACGCAATAGGGTGGTGGCCTCTAAAGCCCTGTGGTCGCTCATGCAACGCAATCCGGATGAATTTTTTCGTCGCTTTGTGACTGTAGATGAAACATGGATACACCACTATACTCCCGAGACGAAAGAACAGTCAAAGCAGTGGATTGCGAAAGGCGAACCATGTCCAAAGAAGGCGAAAACCGTAAAATCAGCTGGTAAGGTTATGGCTACTGTATTTTGGGATGCACGTGGAATTATTTTCGTTGACTATTTGGAAAAAGGAAAAACAATAACAGGGGATTATTATGCATTTTTATTGGACC
Organism: Rhyacophila brunnea; assembly: GCF_057557595.1. Taxonomy (NCBI): domain Eukaryota; kingdom Metazoa; phylum Arthropoda; class Insecta; order Trichoptera; family Rhyacophilidae; genus Rhyacophila; species Rhyacophila brunnea. The sequence goes on along the minus strand of NW_028233350.1, from coordinate 37,586,167 downwards.
AGCTAAAAAACGAAATTGAAGAAAAACGGCCTCATTTAAACAGGAAAAAAATCCTCTTTCATCAGGACAATGCCCGTGTTCACACATGTTTACGATCAATGGCTAAAATTGAAGAATTGAAGTTCGAATTGGTCGACCACCCACCGTATTCGCCAGATTTAGCCCCCAGTGACTTTTTCCTTTTCCCAAACTTAAAAAAATGGCTAAGTGGACAACGTTTTTTTTCAAATGAAGAAGTCATCGATCTGACAAATGCTTATTTTGAGGACCTTCCGAAAACTTATTTTTCTGACGGTTTAAAAAAAATTGAGAAACGTCTAACCAAGTGTATTGAGCTCCAAGGAGATTATGTTGAGAAATAAAAAAAAAATACAAAAATAAAAACTGTTTTAATGCTTTTTTCTAAGGAATTATTGACCCACCCTCGTATATTAAAAATCCAAATCAAGTAAACATGTGCTGTGAAATTGATTTGTTATTTTTGTGTATGTTGTGAAATAAAATAATTAGTTTATAATAATACTAATTTTTCCATTTTATAGGTACTATTAAAATATAATGATAGTTGCCATGTTGTAAAATATGTGTAAAATAATTAATTATTGCACCTATTTCATTATGATTTGTTTTCAGGTTTTGCGTATTACCGTGCGTTGTAATCTTTTGACATGTGGTGCTTTTGAAAAGCTTTTCACTGACCATTTGGCAAATTAACGTTAGCTTAATAATAACTACACTTACTTGCACCTGTCAATTTATTAACAATCGCTTGATTTAACAACATGTTTCAAAATTGCTAAAGTTTGAGAATTGTATGAAGGGTTAAATAACTAAGTAAGAAAAGTCGTCCTTCCGTTTATCGGTTATCTATAAATTTATACGATAGTGATTTTAGTTTTACCGTAACAAATCAATTAATACTTTTTACATCTATTAAATTTCTCAGCATTAGAGTTACAGGGGATAAATTGCTATTTTATAATCTATTTTATCTACATTATAAATTATAAAGGAATCCCTGGGTCGCTCCCAGAAGAGACGGGTGGATAACGTCAACAGTGACGTAGAAAAGCTGATTGTGATCGGCTGAAGAGAGGGAGCTCAAGATAGAGATAATCACAATATTTGCAAAGTAGTTTGATGATATACCTAGGTACTGCATTTCAAATTTATTTATTTTACATATAATGAACATAACAAATTATAAATTTAAAGCGTTCACGACATAACATAAATAAGTGTTATTGCCCTCCCAATTGGCATTACTAATGGTACGTTAGTTCTGGACCTTGGGAGAACACACAACGGATGCCCTCGATTCCTAAGGTAATTATCAGGGACACACAAGTCAACACCACTACGAATGACAGAGTTCTCATTTACGCCACGTATATGTCTGAAAAATATGTAGCTAAATAAAAATCCCTTCTAAATTTTAAGCTACAGTATGTAAGCATACCTAAGAGAAAGTCAGTCGGATAGAGCCACGGATAATATCCATACAGCCGAAAGTAAAGGAGTCTCAAAAATTTCTTTTGGACTCTCTCCGCCATAAGGCCGTACTTCAACTGATGTGGGGCCCAAACGATAGACCCACTCTCAAGTCTGCTTCTAACTAAGGAGTTATAGAGAATTTTTAGTACCGTAACATCCGAAAAGACCCGGAAAGTACGCAAGACAAAGCCCAACATCTTTAGCGCCTTTTTACAAAAGGTATCTATAAGACCACTAAACGTCAGTGTACTGTCAAACGTAATGCCAAGATCTCTTATAGATGATATTCGCGAGAGAACTCTGCATTGAATTCGTTTAACTATATTTTGTACATACTTCCCTAGCTATATAATTCACGATTTCCACTTTTTTCTGTATTCCACTCTTCGCCACTGCTAATATGAAATGGTTATTTTGACGATCTAACTTAATCAAGTTTCACTTTGATATCATTGTGGAAGTTGAAAAATACAATATTCTATCTGATATCTTTAGATCTGTCCTTCGATTCGACTCTTAGTTGGGGATATTTTAATATGTTTTATAAAAGTTTTTTAGATATACGTGTACCCGAGAATTCATGAAAATAAAGAAATGGTATTAAATGGTATTCCATTAAAAGAATTTAAAAAGGATTTTCTTTCATTATGAGTAAATTAAAATACATACAGTTCTCCTCCGTTAATAACATGGGGGAAAATATAAAGTAAAAACACAGGAAGAAGAAAAATTTATTAGCTCAAGAATTTGCAATAGTGGCTATAATATTATAAAACTTAAAATATAATCATTTTTCAAAATCAAAATTTTTCAAAATTTTAAAAGATTGCATTGTGGAAAAGAGTTATTTTTAATACAACTGTATTCGTGATATATTATGATTTACTTTCATACTTATTATGAAATATAAAACTTGACTTTCAATATTCCAGTCCAAGACCTTGTTATTGAAGAAGGGTTCGCATAATTGCGTTCCAAAAAAATAAACAGGATCGCGTGCGTTGGTAGTTAATACCTATAATAATAAAACAGAACGCAAACAGGTTTTTAGGTGGGTCTGTAGGTAGATTAAATTGACAATGTTGCTCGACCCGCATGATCGGTTGGCTGCAGAAGTGGAAATGACTTCGCTCGCTGAATTTTGATAACCAGAACAGGTGTTTTTTGACAATTAACTTTGCGAAAGGCGCCATCTTTTTGTGTTGCCAAAATTGACGTTGCACGAAGGTGGTCGGAAGATGTAGCCCCTGCTTTGATGGCAGTCTCATTTGGTTAGAATGTATTTGTTATAATGCACGTCGATTATTTGTATTTTAGATTTAAAAAAGTAAATCTGAATTAATCATTAAATTAATATAAAACGATTCAGATCATAATTAATAATTGAATGTGACAAAACAGTCAAATATATCTATATTAACAATTATGAATATGAATATAATATATTTGTAGGTACCTTATAGGTATCCAATTAAAATTACTTATAAACGTTTCAAAGTTAAAATAACTTTTATTAGTTTTATGAGAATTCGCAAAATTTGAGGTCTGAATAGGTTCTCAAAGCATCCTCAAAAATTATTATAAAATCGTATACTAAACAGATCATAACTATTTTTGAGATATGTTGGATGATAAAACCAACATTTTATCAGTAACACTGATTCATTTCATCGGCGACGTTCTGGTAAAAATATTTAATCGAGTATGTAAGAGAAGTAAAGTTTTTGTAGCTTTTTTGTGTCGTGATATAAATTTTAAAATTTGCTATAATAAATAAAATATATATATTTTTATTATAATATCATATAATATTTAACTTTAAACCGCCATTCTTATTACTTTTGACTGAACGGCGTGAGAAGAAATACTGGCAATATTTATTTTTTTAAATTTATAGATTTTTACTTAACACAATGCTTACGGGCCCTTTTAATTAATTTTGTAATTAACGTGTTAATTTGCATTTGAAAAGTAATTAGCAAAAACACAATTTTGTGCGGCCCGTAAGCTATGGGTTAAGTATGTACTCCAAATTGATTACTTCGTGATAGGTATATTAGTAATTTGATCTTTTAACGGTGTTTTTTTTTCAATTCTTGGTGGAAAAACATTGTATGAAATTAATTGAAACACTATATTAATATTCATTGTATGCAACTGGAGACATAGCAATTTAATTTACGTTTTAAATTGTATTGTATGGTCACTCTCTAAAATATAGAGGATTATAAAATAAATTAACCGTTAGAGTTCCTTTTTTTTGGTTCACAGGTAAGAAGAAAATAGTTTAATCTTCAATCTCGATTACTGATTACAATAAATTTACAAAAGCCCGTGAATAAAATATATTCAATGTATATTTTAATAAGAGTATAAATAAACAAACATACCGTATGAAAAGTCATCAGGCTCGTATGTATTCCAATTACATACCAGATACTTGTTTATTCGATCAATAATTTACATCGCCTGCATTATTTGCATTCACGTCAATGCATATTGCATACAATCAATTGATTCTCGACAGACACCGGTGGAAGTTTATTGGAATAAATTATGATATTTCAAACATAAATAATTACAAGATAAAAAGAACTTTTTATATACAACGTTTTTAAATTTTCTGTTGAATCATATAAAATTGACTTGACTAGCTTAAACGATCAAAAAAATTTGTACTTACTGTCAATATGAAATGTCATTTTGACATTGTTTTTTTTTTTCGACCATGTCCGTTCCTAATAGGATCATATTATGGGCCTCCACAGTGTAGAGGTTTGTATGTATTAACATATTTTGTTTTTTACTAGAAGCGGATGTCAGCCACTTGCTCAACTTATTAGGTACATACCCTGACAGACATACATTGAAAAACAATATGTGTACTTGCCAGACCCAGGATTCGAACCTGGGAGCCACGGCGTGATAGTCCAACGCTTAAGCCGCGCGGCCACCGTGGGTGTTTCTATAGTAACGCACGTATATATTAATATTTGCTAGTTAGTAGTTAGTTGCTAGGACCCATACCCCCTAGCAACCAATACTAGTGGATTGGATTACGGATTTCTTCCGAAATAACTTTTCAAACAGAACTAACTGAAAATAAATTAAATTCTACTTAAAGATGGCTAAAAGTATCAAAAAAATACATTGGCATCGTGTTCTGATATATTCTAAAAGTTTCTTTCTTTAAGTTAGTTAAAAATCGATTGCAAGATTTGTACTAGATAAACAACCACCACCGGATAAATAAGAATACGAGCTAATAAAAACGTTGTAAAATAGGGACTGGTCCATCTTTAAAAAGGGATACATCAAGAAACACAAAAATAATGATAAGTACGTTGCCTTCTGGGTGAGGCTGCAACGAGCTTTAAATCTCAAGTGTGGATAAACATGGATTAAACTTAAATGTGTGTCAAAAAATATGTTTATTATATTTTCAGTAGTTACGTCTGTATCAATGAACACAAAAATGATGGAAAGCGTGTTATCTCTCAGTAAGAAAGTATAATTATCTAGTGTGGAGTAATATGGGATACTATTTGAGGACTTTCACCGGACTTTGAATTTCTTGTATTTTATGCCATGACTGTTATTCTGGTAAGTCTTAGTATAAATATGGCAACTGGCTTTAGTGTTTTTATCTTATTAATCTATTTGCTGGTTGAAACGACTTCGGTCTTTGCTAGCTCAACACCTGGTTAGTTTTACTGGTAGGATCTATGAGTTTGGTCTCATAACCCGTTCAACATGTGATGGAGAACTAAATGATGTAAATCACACCCTCTGGGAATGTCCAAACACATATACGGAAAGAGAAGAGATGCTCAAGTCTGTCCAACCAGCTGTTGGGCCGTCCAACTTGGGCGCCACAAAGTCCACTTTTATTAATTATAGTCATTTATTTTTTATGAGTTCACCGCAATCCTTTCTCCCATGGGAAGTTTTTATTAGAATAAGTCACAGTATAATCAGTCAAAGTATACTTGAGTATGTGGTGACCCCATTCTTAGCTCCAGAAACATTCTCAATCATAAAAAATACTGATGCTTCATACCAAACGCAGGGTTCTGTGATGCGCCCGATAAAAATTGCGTTTGGTTAGGTGGGGTAATTAGATTCCATGTTAGCCGTCTTCCTATCACTGACAATTATGACAAATGACAATTATAGTTTGTCAATTTATGGCTACGGCCATATGTTGTAGCTTAACCACTGGGGAATGCCAAAAGAAATGGCGTATTTAAAAAAAACACTACCTCATTCTTAGGTCAATAATTATTATAAATAAATCATTATTCGTAGGATGTTTATCACACTTGAATGATCAAAGACTTAGCTTATAATGAATATATTTAGAATTATCTTTCAATGTGTTAATCTTGCCCATTTTTTGAATAATAAAATGCCTAATTCTTGTCAAATTTGGGATCACAGAGATTATCAATATAATTGTTTATCGTAAATATTTCACTATAATAATGTCAATATAAATTATACTGATGGTTTTATAAATGCGTTTAAAAATTAATAAATGTAAAAAATCTTATCACCACTGCACATTTATGTACTGAAATATGACTATATTCTAAAACATTAGAGCGAGAGGTTTAAAAGAATACTATTTTATGTAATAAAAATACTTTATGCAGTCATCAAATGTTTAAAATAAATATAACGGATAATAAGGCTTCAAAATTATATAAATAGATTATCTACAACGTTTAAGATATGTCCAGGATCATGCTTTGAAAACAGAAAAAAAGCTCCATTTTGACCCACCCAGCCCTTAAACTTTGTCAGTCATGCTTATTTGTTTTCATTGGACTAAGAATACAAATTGCAGATGTTGTTGGTTAGGTTTTTTAAATTCATATTGCCGCATAAACCAAACTATAATAGATAAAAAATTCTTTGCTCTATAAAGTATCTAACGTTATGTATGATTTAATGTTTTTTTTTAGATATTGTAAAGACTAACATTTCTATTATGAGTTGTACGCTTTATTTGAATTTAAAAAAAATAACCAACACTATCTGAAATTAATCACGGTGGCCGCGTGGCTTAAGCGTTGGACTATCATGCTGTGGGTCCCAGGTTCGAATCCTGGGTCTGGCAAGTACACATATTGTTTTTCAATTTGTGTGTGAGTTAGGGTATGGACCTAATAGGTTGAGCAAGTGGCTGACATTCATTTCTCGTAAAAATAAAATCTGTTAATACAAACGTCTACTCTGTGGAGGCCCATATGATCCTATAGGATCGGACATGGTCGGAAAAAAAATCTGAAATTTTGTAGCTTCAGTTCAATGAAAAAAAATAGATGTGACTGACAAAGTTCACAGTGTGTACTAATAATTTATGTCGGATCTTAACAACATATCTCCAGCCTTCACCACTGCTTCATATTATACAAACATTTGCTGGATTAGTAAAATAATAATTATTATCAACGTTCAAAATATAAATTTGTGTTTTTCTTCTACGTTTTAATTTTCAGCAACTGGATAAAATCCTCAACTGTATGTCTTCCATGATCGACAATGCCCTATGGGGGCCTCTTTGGAATGTCACGCGTTCATCTCAACTCTCATTGCCAAGGTCGATATGCAAATTATATCGTAGTTCTGATCCATATTTTATAGCGCCAATTAATATTTATTCACAATTGATACATACACTGAATAATATTATCCATTCAATGCATTAATAATTCTAAGTAAATTTATGATAATTTGTAAATCTGTTGATTGATTAACAAGTTTAAAATTAAAAGCAATTATCACTGTAATAATAAGCAATTATTTTTTTTCACAAGTAAAACAATGTAAGTGGATTAATTAATTTATGTTATAATATATTATGTTATGTTATATTAATTATCTTGAAATAGGTGTGATCACCGCGATCTTTAGATTGATAAAGCCTGAGCATAACTTTTTGCACAAGCAACGAGTGGTCCACTGCCATACTATTTATTGATAAAAAAAACTTGCAAGCAGAGTTTGGTATTCTATAATGACTGAAGAGTATAAATAGGTTATTAGTTTATGTCGTTTAGAATCGACTGTCACATTAATAAACGTCCTAGTGTATTATGTTTTATTATTATACACAGAATAAGTTTACTTACGTTGAACGTCATTTCCAATTATTAATAACACAGAACTACTAAATCAGATGAACTCCAAGGTCTCCAAGATACGTTAAAATAATCTGAATCAAATCTGAAACTAAGAATACTCCGACAAGTGAATACGAGAGACGCGTCAGTTTGAGCACTCTATAGACAATGACAGGTCATCCATAAAGAACAGGAGGGCAAAAAGGTAGGACCAGTCGTGAAATGTATCGGCTTTCCTCTTCAGTCGGCAGTGGTGTCATACAATTGGCTTGAAAGCACAAACTCAAATTTAGTCAAGATTTTAACCAAATATACCATCAAAACACAAATTTTTGAAGGAAGGAATGAAAATCATTATTATGGTGTATGAATAAATTGAATTTTAATCTTCATCAGATGTATGTCGCATAAATCCTTTTGACAAACTATTACCGAGTCATTATTATTTATGTATATATAGTCTGGTGCTTGACCGAAAACTCATTTGAGTGAAACGTACTGCGTGGTATCGTTACTGACACATACCTAGTTGGGGTGGATGTGAAGATACAATTACGAGCTATACGCTTTATACGGGGCCCGTACATTGTAGTCCATCAAATTGGGTTGTCAAATAGCTAGGAAATGTACACAGGATAGACGAGTCACAATATGAAAAAGAAACTAACATTCGGGAAGCCAGAAGACAAATGAAGACCTGGTCGTAAAAAATGACTTGGGCTTGAAGGAATATGTTCGAATATACCTGGAGAGGCTGATCCTGGAGGAGGACCTAAAAAAGTCTGTAGTGCCAAAAAGAAGAAGAAATATGAAATATAATATGAAAGAAATTGATATATATTCGCATACTAAAATCATATTTTCCTTTGTTTAGCGATAATTCATTAGGAAAGGAAATTATTAAAATAACATATTATATTCATATTGCGTATGCGGCGTGATCACTACGCGGCAGATTCTGATTTCTCAGTTCAAACAACGGATTCTGTACAAAATACTATGTCCAGAGGGATTAAAAAAATATATTTAGATTCATGTAGATTTTAGACAAACTTAATACAACTGCTACGTGTGTTTATTGTACTTTTTTTCATTTGGTTGTTATATTATTGTTAGTTATATGATTTCAGGAAAACGACAAATATTTCTTGTAATACTGATCGATAGATTTCATAATTATTTATAACTTGTAATTAATCCAGGCAAAATTAATAACATCAAATTATGTGTGTAAATAGTAGATACTGAAAAATAAATTTATGTTATGTTAATTTATTGCATATTCAAAACTACCAAGAAAGATATAAAAGCTCATTGTAAGTAAATAATTAATATTATTTATGAAGTATGAATAAATTTTAGAGATTATAAAAAGTTTAATTAATACATATATTTTGTTATTACCAATTTCGATATGGCAAAGCGGATCAGATCTGCTATTATATTTTTTTGTATTAATAACTATTAGGAACGCTTCCGATAACATGACATGATACCATATATGTATATTTCATTATTTCATCAATCATTTTAAAACAGTTTCGTATTCGATACGATTTTATTAATATTCAATACCGTTTCATTTCGAATTAGCTATCGTATAAAAATATAACGGATGAGGTTTTGTGGTCATATTTAAACGTTTTCTTAACGGAGAGGAGTTATTATTCTCTAACATTGCATTTATATATTTATATGCTCATGCAAAACCATTCTTTACATTATTATTATGCATAAATACTTGTATTAAATTTGTATAGTTGATTGATGTGTTTTAAATGGTCAATGTATCTTTATGGGTGATAATCGTAGAATATGTTCTAAGGTGACAAAAGTTTATGGACTCGCTAATAAAGATTTCGCAAATGGGTGGGGAATAATTAAAAGACAAATGTATAGAATACGTATTATCGTGAATAGTGTGCAATGTATATATATGACTAGTTATTTTTTTTCTGATTTAGTATATCATGGCTTATAAGAAAATTTCTGACGATTGAATAAATACACAAATATTAAATAAGATATTATTAACTTATTATTTTTTCAAAATATCTAATATATATTAATCGAAAGAATTATAGTCTGTTTTATTCATAAGACGGAATAGTTGCTGATTATTCTTTCACTTTATTATGTCCATGATATATATAAAATGTAAATTCATTGAAAAACCATGAATAAACAGAACAAGATATAGCAGACCAGCGATAAATAGAACTCTAACATTTCAGAGACAAAATATAACATTTAATATTGAAATTGTCGTATATCTATATGTTGTAGGTATAGATTTTTAATAACACAGGTTTTCAATACGACGCGAAAAAATCAAATTAAATATATAATTTCTGCATTTCTAATCACAGGAAGGCCTCAATTAAACGGGACTCAACTCGGTGTTGAGGTAAACTAGGTATATCTCGTCATAATCAATCTAATATGTTCAAAGTATTTAATTAACACAATGCTTACGGGCCCTTTTAATTAATTTTGTAATTAACGTGTTAATTTGCATTTGAAAAGTAATTAGCAAAAACACAATTTTGTGCGGCCCGTAAGCTATGGGTTAATAAAAGGATACGACAATAATGATTGTTTTATTTTTCCACTGGATGTTCTGTTTTGTCACTGTGCTGTTTATTCATTTTCTGTTATATCATGATCTGTTTTGTCCGGTTGCCTCCGTAACTTTATCCGATTGACTTTATTTTAGATATGCTAACACACTGTAATTTAGGGCTTAAAAGAGATTTATATTTAACCATATTTTTTATTTTTCGACTTATATGTGGTGTAAATGGAAACTCTGCCATTCTTCCTTTGTCACGTCCTTTGCTTGTCCTCCCAAGGTGAAGAACAAACTTGTCATTGGTAAAGCCAATTGGAAGGTCAATAACTGTGTTTAATTAAATTGCTTTGGATATTAGTATAGTTTCGCCAGAGCATGACAGAGTCTATATCGTATCAGATACCTACAGACGTTTTAGTAATACTCTACCGTGTGGAAACTAGGGATTGCAATACCGAATGAAAATTTCAATACCGGTTTTTTGGTATTCCTTATTGAATACCAGTATTTGTTAAAATATTAAAAAAAAACAGAATTGTTTAAAAAGTAAATATATCAATTAAAATCTCTTTAAAACATTGTTTTATAGCAAAAACCTATATGGTACCTACAGTTATTATGTTGACATTTAAAAATATGTATTGGTGATAATATTGTAGAATTGGTGGTTTTTACAAATAATTTGAATAAGTATATTAATAATTTTAAGTCCTCAAAAAAGCTAGTGTTCATCAAGTGCCAATAAGTCCGGCTGCAAGAAAAACTTCTTAAATTCAACGCTTGTACAGCCATCCATAATTATAGAATAATTGAACATTTGTCACGGATGTTTACTATTTCGAAATAATATTATGATAATAATTCATCGCTTATATGATTAATCATATTATTGATGGTTTTGTTTTTTCATTAGTTCACATCTGTTGCATTTACATTTTAGCAGCACATAACTTATAATAATTCATTTTCAAAAACGTATATTAGTGTGCTTTCTTAATACCGAAAATTCCGGTATTTTGGAATTTTAAAACCGGTATTTCGGTATTGATAAATACTAGAACACCGGTTATCAAATACTGGTATTGCAAACCCTAGTGGACACATAATGGTAAATAGAAAAGCTTTCAAATTAAAAAATATGTTTTTTTTATATTGATAAAATACGTAAATTATTACGAGAGTCGTTAAATATTAATAACAGTTTCAAACAATGTAGGTATATAAAGATATTGTTAGTGAATAAACTGAACCGCCTTTTAAATTACGTGTTATCGATTAAAACTGTTAAATACTGTCGACATTTTGGATTAACAAGGGTTTTATTATGGTCGTCTTATTTTTTATGGACTTTCCATGTCAGGTATTTCAATAAAGCTTCGTCGATGGTTTATTCGTCCCGAAAGCGGTTTAAATGATTGATCTGGAAGTAGATAACGGAAATTATATTCCTTAATCCTCTTAGATGCTTTTCATAGCGAAAGTCAGTGGACGTGAACTGAGTATAGTAAATAATCCTATTAACAAAACATTGTTTCAACGTTATAATATAACACATTAATAATTAAGTAATTGATTATTTTATAATTCACCGATAACGTCGTGGATCCCAGGTTCGAATCCTGGGTCTCGTAAGTACACATATTGTTTTTAAATTTGTGTAAGAGTCAGAAAATGGACCTGAAAGGTTGATCAAGTGGCTAACATCCATTTTTCGTAAAAACAAAATCTGTTAATACAAACCCCTCCACTGATCTTATCGGACATGGTAAAAAAAAAATCTGAAACATACACTACCACCCAGCGACGATTTTCTTTGACGCAGATGACGCAATTGATTCGTTGGAATATTTAAAAGGGGCCTCGAAACAGTTATAACTATAGAAACTAGTCATATAATTACTATCAAATTACACCAAAATCATTAAAATATGTGTATTTCTCACAAATTGAGTACCTATTCAATATTAATAAACTATTTTTGTATTCCACGAATTATTCACCAGAATTCAGAATATCACATTCTTTTATTAAATATGCATAATTTGAAAACATCTTAGACATGTTATAGAAAAAAAATAAAAAAAATACGACGCCCAGTGGGACTCGAACCCACATCCACTGAATTCGCGGCAATGTGCTCTACAAATTGAGCAATATGCATCTTATCTAATTACGATGAAATTAACTAGTAGACTTACATCAAGGTATTAATAACATAAATTACCTTCTTACGTCAAAATTCAGGACCTGAAAACCCCCCCTTGTGTGCACGCCTGTAAGCCGGCTCTCACATTAAAACTCGTGTGCCCCACAGCCATAAAACAAACCTTCCGAGAACTGAGATCCAGTGTTGCCTGTGACGACTGCGCACATCTACTTAGCGACAGTCGCGCATAGCCTTCAAAACGTATAGATATTCGAATGCGGTGATTGGCGAGCCGGTATAGGAATGACCAATCTGTAGATGTTTGTATGTGACTTAGACTTTTCGACTCAGAGCCCGAGAAGGATTCAACTTGTCGATTGTAATAGCTGATATTTTTCTCAAACGAAACAGTCGCATTCGACCAATCTGCGGAGCTCCATTTGCCGACGTGTGTTTTGAAAATAACGATGACGTCACATCGACATATTCGACACGTCTTAGGCGAGACGAGTTTTGATGTGAGAGCCGGCTAAGTCGTCATTTTTATGACCGCTACTCACCAACATAAAAAAATCGAAGAAAAATAATATGTTCTATAAAATATTTAGGTATGAGAGGTGTTAATGAATTATAGTGATATTTACTTAGTCTTAAATGTCTATTAATGGATGAAAAAAAGCATTACATAAAACTATAAAAATAATTAAGAGAGTTTACAATCACGGCATACAAAAGTCTTGTATAACATTTTCGAGATGCACGTATCGCTTTTTTCTGTTCTTTATGGATACTATTATCCTATCCGTTTTACGGCCAGTAATTTGAGACTATTACGTCGACTATCCTCCGTCAGCTGGACGGATGATGTGATCCACCATGCCGGGCATACAAAGCCAAGCGGCCGGAGTATGTTTACTCTATCATAAAGGAGTGTTAATTTGTGATAGCCGTCGATCAAGCAACAGAGGGGCGTATGCCATTAAAATCTATCCAGAACCGATGAAAATTAAAACATGGCGATAGTAGTGTTTGAAGAAAATTCTTGTTATATAACGAAGACGTGGGAACAATATATTTAACGTTGACAGGTTAATATTATGATGTTAATCGATAAGTTTATGCAAATGTCTTGTACTTATTTCAGTTGGCGCACTTTACCAATTCGTGAGATTGGTAGACCTGTCGATTATTACCGCTTTTTTTTTTTTTTTTTTTTTTTTAAATATTTTTGGAATCAAATTAAATTCAGTTATCGAGAGACATACTAAGGCAAAGACGTATCACCCTTAGGCCCCGTCCAGGGTAGGCGCGTTCGGCGGAGCATTGAGCGGTGCGCGCAACTCAAACGTATAACCGTATAAACGTATAACCAAAAAAATTGTCAACGAACATTTTCACACACGGTTATACGTTTCAGTTGCGCGCGCCCTCAATGCTCCGCCGAACCAGCCTACTCTGGACGGGGCCTTAAGTATATTAAAATGCCCCTTATAGTCTCTTTTTTATAATCTAGTTTTAGATTATGTTTTTATATTATACAGAAATACCTTTTTATTAAGATTGCACTTTATATTGACCAGTGGGTAAGGGTGGAGGTAGGCTGTTATAGTCTAGCATAAATAATACACACTAAACTTTGACAGTCAAGCGTATTTGTTTTCATTGAACTAAAACTACACTGTGTAGATAGTGTTTGTTAGTTTTTAAAATTCAATTAAACCCCACCTAATCCAAGTTATGGTAGTTAATTATAGTAAAAAAATAATCGTTTATCTATGAAATATATAAAATTATGCCTTTAAACCATACATACTTTTAGATATTTTATAGATAGATGAATATTTTTTATCTATTGCGGGTTGGTTGGGCAGAGCTTTATCAATTTAAAAAAATTAACCAACACTATCTGTAATATTACGTATTCTTAATTATTCAACGAAAACAAATAAGTATTACCTACTGAAAACGTGTGTAGCATTTTTGTCAGATCACCCATAGTATGCCTAAACTAGGTTTAGTTTAGGCAGCGTTCAATTAAATTTTAAAAACTAACCAGTACCATCTGCAAATTGTAGCCTTCGTTCAATAAAAAGAAAAAACGTATGACTGACAAAGTTTAATGTGCACTATTTTGGTCGGATCTTAACAGCGTACTCCCACTCTTTGCCACTGGTATACTATGTTATGTTCTATATATATATATACATTATGGTTTAAATAATGTATTTTCTCATAAAAACTCTGAAGTTTTTTAAGCAAAGTGTGATTTAGGAATTGAAAAATATCCTCACATGAAGTCGTTCAACTGCTCACTGATTGCCTCACGTGGCTTTTTCCACCCTGATCGGTCTTTAGATCTTTGATGCCATGTAGGTCTACAGAAATTATGAGCTTTTAGAGGTGCCCTGTTATTATTTAATGCCTCTTGGGTCTACTAACGCCTACTGTGTGACTGCATTTTTCCAGACGTTGAGAGGAATATCCGGTATATTGCCATTTAATCAGCTTGGCGTTCTGTATCACATCGCGTTCTCTTGTCTGTCTCCCAATCCATTGGTTTATTTTGTGGTCTTTCTACGTTATGCCCAACATGCACCGTTCCATGCCTACTCATTATTTTACCACGTTTTTATTAGCTCGTATTCTTGTTTGTCCAGTACAAATTTTTTCTTGTATGTCCAAGATTTGTATTGGACGATTGAAGATTTTTTACTAACTTTCCGACTAGCTAAACATTTGAAACTTAGAATACATCAAAACACGATGACAATGCATTCTGTTAATACTTTTAGTCATCTTTAAGTATAATTTAATTAATTTTCAGTTAATTCTGTTTTGTTTAGAAAGTTATTTCGGAAAAAAATTCGTAAAAAGTAAAACACTATTATTGGTTGCTAAGGGGGTCCTAGCAACTAAATTATTAATATATACGTGCGTTACTATGGAAATCAATATGAAATGTCAAAATGACATTTCAGTATTCTATATTTATTCAGTATTTCTATCAAGTACAAAAAAAGTATTTATTAATACATAGAATTGTCAAGTTTACAAGATGCAACAGAAAAATTAAAAACGTGGTATATAACAAGTTCTTTTTATCTTGTAATTATTTTGGATTTACCTTACGTTAACTTAAGGGTCCATATTTCATATGCATACGTGCGCATTGACATTTCTTATTTTGTCACTTTATCGTTTGATTATATGAAAAAAATATGTTGTCAAACTAGATGTACGTACTTATAGGCTATTTTCTATCATTTTTCCAGATCGCCGTATCTCAAGTTACAATTATTATTGTGTTCCTCTATTTTGTTATGCCCACTGCCGAAGCCGATGTTAAGAAATGTCATCTTTTATACCCTGACATAGCTCACTCTGTCATGTGACTATGACGTCATAACATTTACATTGATTTTGTAGTCAAATATTGAAATATATATTCTGCTTTAATTTAGAAGGATGCTTTACACGTAGGTATTCGTAGGTATACGAGCTATACTATTGTAATTTTTTTACTTATCTAAATATCTGTAAGGTGAATATAAATAGGTATATCAAACAGTACATATTTTTCTTTGTATTAGTATTAACCTATAATGCTTGAAAGTTTATAAGAAGTATATTTGTTACATTACAGCTATTAATGTTCATTACCAACGTTAATATGTGAGCTGTGACCTATTCAAATAGTTGGTATATTAAAAAAATATTTCTGGACTCTTCACAAAACATTTTCTTAGTGTTTCGTCCTCAATAAACATTCAAAAAGAACACTTACCTACAGTCTTTCCATGAAAGTTAAGTGTGTCCATATTCCATGCGTAAAAACATAATAAGTACATACCGAAGCAATGAGTCAATAGCCTGTACTTACACATATCTAAAATGATGTATCGACTATTATTGGAAATTAGTCCGTAAAGCATTTCCCTCTTCCATTATGTCATTTAATAGAATCTAAGCGCCCCGCCAACGGTAATTACAGACTATTTTCGAATTTATGTGTCTAGATCTTAGATTTAGTAACTGTATCTTCACATATGAGTTTAAAATTCAGGTCCGTTTTAAGATATTGTGTGTAACTTAAATTTGATAACAGATAAAATAACACAGTAACAAAAATTTGTCCCATTTTCCAGTGTAGGTATTAGCTATTTTTAGCTAGTATTTTTTCAAATAGTTTTATTTAATTGAAGATTTTTGTCGAATTAAAAGCATAAAAAAATGTAATTTGGCATACTTTTTCATATATTATGTTTGAATTAAACAAAATAGCGCCGCAAGTGAAGTTTTCACTGAATGGTTTAATTTATTTTGAACCTCGTGACTTCTTATCAGAATTAATAGATTTAAATGAAAATATAATTAAATATTAGGAAGGTCTATTTTTCCAAATTATTAACATGCACTTTTATTGCATTACGTAGATATATTATTTTTAGAATTTCTAGACTAACTGACGGTATATAAATATAATTCAGATAGGCTATTCCCTAATACATTATATTTTGAAGCAGGGTTTTGAATGTGTTTCATTATTTAATTTTATTGTTGTTACATTGTTTAATCGTTAATAAAACGAAAATGAAATACACATTATAGAAGTGCAATAATGTGTGTTGCAACCTTCAAATACACCAATATTGAATGAGCGTCAGTGCATAAACCGAGATCAGTTGTCAGAACGAAGGACACGTTTAGAATAACGTATTTTTGACACGTGTTTAAGTTTATCCCATATTCTTCCACACTCGAGATTGTTTGCCTGTTACTCCACATCCGTTAGGTATTTCAGTTCCCATTAATTCTGTATTCCCTGGTAGTATAATATAATGTGTTAATATTTAACAGTTAAATTGTATAAGTAACATCTGAATAAATGTTTGTGATTTTATTTTAAAAATGGACTTCATAAACACCAGGTGCTACGCGATTTTGCTTAATGTAATTCCATCACTAAACCAATTTTAAATAATTATCAAATATTATTTTATGTTTTGATTTCACATGAATTAAACATTATTAAGAATTTTAAATCAGTCGCTAACTGTTCCAATATAGTACACAAAAAACCAACCTTTTTTTAATTGGGCATCCGCTTTTTCTGCTTCTTTCTATACCATCTAAAGATTCTTGAGCTAAGACATTATTCTTCTATCAGAGCTTCGCTTAGTAGAAATTCATCCTTGAATGATAATATGCAAAAGTTTGTTAGTAAGTAAATGCGATAATTTATATAAAAGCAGCCAATGTAATTAAAAATATTATTTTTAATAACATCGAAGTAGGGGCCAAACAATTGTCTAAATACAATCCTGTCGATATAAGTCCTGATACAAGACGAAGTGTGGGGCAAATTGATAATAAAAGCCATTGAAAGTGATTACTGTCGATCGGTGTAGCTTATTTTGTAAGTTATCGATTTTATTATCTTCACTGACATCAGAAAACACATTCATGCGCCTAATGCATGAAGTTTATCCATTATTTTATTGTCTCGGCGAGTTCGTAGTAGGCGATGTGTTATATATTTTCGCCGCAAAATATATACTAAAACTATCGGTAAATTTTACATCTGAGGTTATAATTTTACACAGTATCACATTGGTGAGTGATGTCGATGCATGGGAAACCAAGAAACTTATGTAATATTAGCTGTTTTACATAAAAAATAATAATATGAAAATTTAAATTCCACTACGATTATATTATATCGATTAAATTAAAAAATTGGTACTGTTCGGTTATACGGAATACAGCGGAAAACACATTTTGAAAATAGCCGATAAACTGGATTATTTGTTAGGTTAACCTAACCAAACCTAACCTAATCTAAACTAACCAAAAACTAATAATTAATCCAGTATATCGGGTATTTTCAAAATGCGTTTTCCGCTGTGTATTATATAACCGAACAGTACCAAAAAATTAAGAAAGTTTTCAGATTCAAACATTTCTAATGCTAGGTTATTGTATCTCAAGATTCACAAGTTTATAGTACTGTCTCTGTTTTACCATGAATGGCTCACATTTATAG
This sequence comes from Rhyacophila brunnea, assembly GCF_057557595.1. NCBI lineage: Eukaryota > Metazoa > Arthropoda > Insecta > Trichoptera > Rhyacophilidae > Rhyacophila > Rhyacophila brunnea. Next base: position 37,567,784 of record NW_028233350.1, on the reverse strand, counting down.
CTACTGACTACTATGACTACTAAATTACAATTGTTGTATTCATTCACTAGAGGCATAACACTACCTACGGTCATCTTTAGGAACATGTAGGCATTTAGAAGGGTAAAGTGTTTGGTGCAATGCATCAAAACCTCTAAATAAAAATGAACAAGCCGTATCGCTCGTGAATAGGCGCGCATACAGACAAATGGGTTACGGGAGGGTGTCAATTCCGAAAAAAATATCCATAATAATAATATATAATAATTGATTATTAAGGAGGCGGGGTATATACTCGATGGCACTTACTTCCATATTAACCATAGGTGGATGTAGGGTGTAGGCTATTGAGATGCGACATAAATCATCATCATCGTCAGCCGGGGTTGATCCACTACTGCACGAAGGCCTGCCCTAGCCTCCTCCACTCTTCTCGGTCCCTAGTTATTTGCTGCCACGTAGGTACATCAACCAAACTTTATGAATTCGTCTATCCAGCGGGTTTCAGGGCGTCCCGGTTTGCGTTTAGTGCCCCTTGGGTACCACTTTATGACAGAATTTCTCCAGCGGTGGTCCACTCGTCAAGCGACATGTCTAGCTCATCGCCATTTCATTTGCTTAGCGACCTCTATCACATCGCATTCTCTTGAATACTTACTTATCCATTAGTTTATTTTGTGATCTTTACGCGTTATGCCCAACATGTACCTTTTTACGCCACGTAGCGCTACTCGTAACTTGCTCTTCCATTAAGAGTCCATGTTTCACACGCATACGTGAGCATTGGTTGAACCCTTTACGCTTAAGACACACTAGGGGGTCACTTTTGAAGATACTATTCAGGTGCCCAAATGCACCCCATGCCAGTTTGGTTCTGCGAGCAATCTCGTCATACATAGTGCACACTAAACTTTGTCAGTCATGCATATTGTTTTCATTGATATGAGAATACAAATTGCAGATGGCACTGGTTAGTTATTAAAATTAAATTATACCCTAGGAGTGTCTGGCTATGGGGAATGTACCTGGAAGAAGTGATGAGAAGCTATAAGTAGTATCGCCAATGACACCCAGCAGTGGTGTGAGAGAAGATGATGTGTCATTTAATTTTATTCGGAAATATTTTCATTTATTATTTTTTATGAAATTTTCTTGGTATGTTGTTTAGTAAACAATTTTGTCGCATAAAAAATAGTGTCTCTATTAAAAACATTGACAATAATAACGCGAAAATGATTTTTTTCTCTCATGGATTCCCTACATCTAATAATACCACAACCACAAGATAGATAAATAATACCACAACCACAAGATAGATAAATAATACCACAACCACAAGATAGATGATATTTGTATTTTTTCTATGTTCATAATAATAAAATAATACACGATACGTGATCCGTGAAATTGGCATGCTTGCATGATTCCTTAGTACTAGAGTCACTGGCATGAAATCAGACGGATATACTGCAAAGTATATTTTATAAAAAACATATGAGTAATGTATGAAACTTAGCCGAGTGTTTTTGTGCTAATGGTTATAACGTCTTACTGACTATAATCATCGCGACAAAATGACGTGAGTTGGTAACTAACTGTACACTGTATATTTTTTCAAGTAGAAAAATGATAATAGATGTTGCATCGTAATAAAGAACTTAAGTACATATATATTGTATTATGTATTATAATATATTATATCAAAGTGCATACATACTCTTTGATAGCATGCATATGGACGACAATACTTTTTGACTAATACATTAATTTCAGGGAACGCAATATTAATGGGAACTGGCTTAGAGTTGCTTCTTTATAAATTCGCACTTCCGGCTCTAGGATAAAAATATTGTAAGTAATATATTATAAAAATATTTTTTTACATAATATGTTATTTTTTTAATTTTTTTATTATTAAATTTATTAATACAAGTGAATATCATTTGATCAAATTTTATGCGAGACAAAGAGGCAAATCAGTGCAGAAAAAAAGTGCAAAGTTATAAAACGTATACTCTACCCTACCGGACGTGGTAGCATTTTTAAAGCAGGGTTGGCTTTGTTACTCTAGTTCGGCCATTAAACCAATATACACAAAGCGCGCCTACTGTCATATTATAGTATTGAATGCGCGTGCTGCTAACGTGATATACTTTAATGCATATTAGGAGACCGCCACCACTCTTTCCACTCTCAAGATTCGTACCCTGTCATACCACACTACTACCAAAACTTGTAGCGTACCTAACTATTTTTATGAAAGTATTTACAATAATTACAAGATAAAAAGAACTTATTATATACCTAGTTTTTAAATTTTCTGTGGAATCATATAAGCTTGACAATTCTATGTATTAATAAATACTTTTTTTGTACTTGATAGAAATACTGAATACATATAGAATACTGAAATGTTATATTGATTTCCATGGTAACGCACGTATATATTAATAATTTATTAATAGATAATAGAATAATTAGATTTCTTTTCGAAATAACGTTCCATACAAAACAGAATTAACTGAAAATGAATTCACTTCTGCTTAAAGATAGCTAAAATTATTAAAAGAAGGCATTGTCATCGTGTTCTGATATATTGTAAAAGTTTCAAATGTCTAGCTAGTCAGGAAGTTAGTTAAAAATCGATTGCAAGATTTGTATTAGATGAACAAGAAAAAAACTGTACTGGGCAAACAAGAATACGAGCTAATAAAAACGTGGTAAAAAATTCAGCTAGGAAAGCATATTCAATGTATCGTTCGTGGGATGGATTCTGGTCGATCTGATGGGACAACAAAAATGTTCTCTTTTAAAAAATAGTGATATATTTTTGCAATTTTATATGCGACGGAATAAAGAGATTTCTGCAGAGATATAACTAAAACTAAGACATTTGAAAGGAGTTCCTATTGTCATGAGTGAGGAATACGATAACAATTAATGTTCGATTTATAAATGGCAGCTCATGTATACATGCCGAATATAACTTTCATCGACTAATTTACTTTAGTTATTTTGAATAATTTAAAATTGTACGAATTTTAATGGAGTAAATATATATTTAGTGTTTTTGTTCTGATAGTGAAAAGATTGGTAGGTGTATTTATGTATTTGAGTGGAAATCATCATTAGGGGTACTTTTATGTCCCCCGGTACATCAGTTATATCCTGATCTACTCTCGTCTTGGTGTCATATGCAATGAAGAAGATCTTCTGAAGACAATATCTACAGCAATATTTTGAAGAAAAGTGATATGATTCCGGACACACTAATTAAGTAGTCAGTAATGATATATCTCAAATAAACTTTTAAATTTTGAATTAACTATTTTTTTATTCAATGAATAATTCACAAGATTTAAGAGTATAACATTCGAATTATTGCACATACATAATTTTGGGGATCTGCGTATTTACGGCTAATATATTTAATTTCTTTTATTTTGTTAACTGTCAATTCATGGTGGAACTGCATTGTATTGTTGTTTTAATTTAATAAAACGAATTTTTTTGTAGTACTTATTCCACTTTTAATCATTAAATTAGGATCGGTTTCGTCCACCTCAGAGGGACATTTTCAACTGAATACATTTTTTTTATAAAACAATATTTATCAAACAAAATCCAAAGCGACAGAAATAATATAACAATATGTACATAACTTATCCGTCCAATAATACCTTCCCAATAACAAATTAATTTAAAATTAATTAGGTTGGACATTAATATTTCATACTACATCAGGGGCACTAAACAAATTATTTTTAGATATTAACAAAACACAAAATATGAAACAATCAACACTTACAATAACATTAATATCAACAAATATTTATGATTAGTCAAAATTTACAATAAAAAATATATAAACAATAATAAAATAAACAATATTATCAATTGAAGTAAGATCGAATACAAAAAAAAACAATTACAACCAAAATATGAGTCAAAATTAAATAAAAATTAAAATAATAAATAATGTACAATATATAAAGTTATGTTATAGCCATTGATATATATCAATGGTTATAGCAATCCCACATATTAAATAGGATATAATAACGGAGAAGACACAAAATATAATTGATCATTTAACAAATTAGAATTGGGAAAAAATTTATACCTATTAATTTCTAGGATTTCCTGTTTATCCAATTTTATAGATTTCTCATTCAAATGCAGGATTTAATTTTTTAAACGAGTGATTATTAAAACATAAATGATTTCGAAAATATGAAGATTCATTACCATTTTTAGCACAGGATAAATGTTTTTTGATCCTAGTGTTAAAAGATCGCCCCTCTGATGCGGACGAAACCGGTCGTAATTTATTGATTAAAAGTGGAATAAGTATTACAAAAAAATGCATTTTATTAAATTAAAAAGAACAATAATATATTTAAATTCACAACACGTATACTAGGTACTTATATATTTATTAGAAAATATATTATTACTAATAGGATTTTTTTTTGAAAAAAGTAAGACACCCCGCAGGAATCGAACATGAATCTCTCGGGTATAGCGCCCACGCACATATACCACTATGCTAAAGGAGTCATACGTAATTGCGACTAATTTTTACTATTGGCTTTTAATACTCACTAAATTTGTTCAAACTATTACTCAGGAATAGTGCCAATTGGCTTTTTTGCCATTTGTGAGTCGTTCTGATGGTTTAGGCCAATCTTCGTTAGTACACGTGTTTTTGTACATCCTCACCTATACACTTAAATTTATACAAACAAAAAGAAAAAATACGTTTATATTATTAGTATACACGTAAAGAATGAAAATATAAAATAACGTAGGTACTAAATTCATTGTCCGCCTTAGAGATTGATCGCATGTCGTTAATAGACAGTCGCAGTTTATTTATTGCGCACGTAAAGAAACTTGATGTCCATGAACTTGAATAGATATAAACGGGTATATCTACCTATCCGTAAGTATAGTAGCTGTCGTTATTATATAACGTTGTCATTTATGATATTATGATCTGAGGCATAATTTACTGCAATACTTACCTGTACCATAATTACAATGTAATACCTATAAACTTATGATGTCACTAGAAAACTAATTATTAAGTAGCTCTGTCATTTGTATAAATATATACAATGATAATTATTTGATTTAACTGTTATAATATTACTTATCAACAACTCGTGTAATATCGTAGATATAGGTATAGAATTTATAGAGATGACGAATGCATGAAATTTTATATTTAAATTTAACAACAGATCTGAAAGATGGTAGACATACAATATTTTAATGGACATAGTTTGCAATTCATTATTCTTATATTCATTAATTATTTTTCCTCTTTATTTTATAATATTCGGATGTTCTGTAACTGTGTAAAAAATCAACATCAACCACAGTACTGATAAATAAAATAAAAACGAGAAACCCAGTCGCCATGGACTAAGGCTTTAAAGCTAATTTTAGTTAACTACTAAAGGACTTATGACTGAACTAAAAAGCTCGAATGAATTTTCTCAAATATTACCAATGTTAAATTAGCGTTTAGTAACACATGACAAACTTTAATGCATGTTTAATAACAATTGAAAATAACATATTATTATTCTTTAATTAATGGTTAAATTTATCCCATATTTTTAACAGTCGAGAAATAAACCTTGTTATAGCTTCACCCAAAAGATCATCCACTTTCCAAAATTTTTGTGGTATGTAATAACTAATAGATTAACGAATGAAGTTATCCTAAAAATAGAGAGTCAAAAGAAAATTATCATTAGTCTGGCGATATACTAACTTGGAAAATCCAACGAATTATACATTTTTACATAAAATTATGATCTTTGGCATAATGAAAAAGGGTTATTTTAAAGATGAAAGATTATTTCTTTTTATTTTATGGGCTTCCAATTAAAAAAAAACTCAAGTTAAATTTCAAATTACTATTTAGTAACAGATGCTAATTATGGAAAATTAAAATTTCCTCCACCATTTTAAAATCTTCAATACTGATAAAATATTTAATAGAATATGTCTATCCATAATTTATACAAAAGTCTACATTTTTAAGCTATACCGATTGCTGAAATATAGCCAATTATTTATTTTCTTCGAATGAAAACAGAATTTTGTGGAGATTATACAAATTCGTGAATTCAGCAGTTTTTCCGTGTTACAAAATGGTTATTAATTAATTAATTAATTTATTTATTTAAAAAAGACACATTGAGCACATAACAAATTATTAATTCAAGACGTCCACACCATGAAATTTAGAATAAGAAGTACAGATATATCAAATTGGTAGAGGAAAAAATATTTTTATAGCAAAATAAATAAAAAAAAAACAGCAATATTTCAAGAAAAATACAAACTCAACAGTAAAATGTAATTTTAAATACAAAATACATCGCGTATCACTAAAAATGTCTACATCTATAGGGAATGCATTGATCAGCCGCACAGCCCTCGCTATTCGTGACTGGTGAGCCTGACACGAGGAAACAGTTTTCACTCAAAATAGGTCATGGCTGCGACTACGCATGTAATTGTAATTAAAATTATCCAGAATATCAGGGTTGGAAACTATACCACGTGAGAGTATGAAATAAATTGATCAAAAATGAAACAATACATTTTATGGTGACAATATTTATTTATAATATTGAATCTTTCAGAAACAATCATGGCGACTACTTTGTTAATAACATCTGTCAACACAACCATGGCCAACTTTGAGGCATTTGAAACGATTGCTGAGTTGTATAAGAAACGCAATGATTACGATTCCTCTGTAGGTTCATGACTTTCAACTCTTGACTATTCTACTTTGGCAGAGTTTTGGACTTGAGTACCAAAGACATTGCTATCAGCTGAGAACGTAGATTTTTATTGTTTTAATTAAAAAGGAATAATATACGTTTTAATTATGTAGTCATTTTTACCAGAGTGACGTTTGTTGCTAAAAATATTAACTAAATAATGTTCATGTAAGAAAAAAACCGCAAGTCAATGTCCTCGTTCGGGACCATATGCCAAATGCAATTTTGGTGATATTAATTATTCGATTATCATGACGTGTGGGAAGACAGCTTAACATATTATATACGTACACAATATAATAAAATTAAAACAGCGACGTTTGGGATGAATAATGATTATAAGATTTTCTTAAAAGATTATTTGAATATCGTTCTGCACAACTAGGGATTCTAATCCCAGGATCCCGAGCTATTTACGATACCTATGAATCCATGGATTGATAAACATAATCCCAAAACTTTCGGGATCGATTTTTTTATCAATTTTTATGGAAAATAAAATAAAAAACAAAAACATAACAGAAAAAATACTTTCAATAACAAAATTTCATTAGAAATAAACTGAGTTTGAATGAAGTTTGATTTTTACCCATGTGTAAGTTGCCGATTTATTTTATTTTTTCACATAAATTAATAAATATGAGAAAGATTGGAAAAAAACAATACTTCGCACTTTTAACAAAGAAAAAAAACCTTGATCTCATACGTTTTACGGAAGTTTCATATTTGGCTGACTAATTAGATTTATGAAGCGGAAAAGCCATAAGTACATCATGATTATTTGCTTTACTATTTTAAATCTCGCTAATCCATTTATTAAATCTTTACTATCAGAAACAGCAATCTCATATTAAATTCACATTATTATTTATATTACAATACTATTTACTCCATTAAACTTATGTATTTCCAAGATTGAACGTAGATATACAATATTAACAATAAATGTCTTAAATAGTATAAATTATACTAGATTTGTTTTTGAACGATTTTATCAATGCTATTTGTAAATATAAAATTTTTATATTAACAATGGAAAAAGTGCCAATCCCGAGGCCAATCCCGAGGCCAGTCCCGGGATCCCGGGATTGTCAAATTGTAATCCCGAAATCCCGGGATCAGAATTTTGGCTCGGGATTCGATTCCCAATGCACAACTATACACGAAGTTTTTAGCTTTGAAGTAAACGTTTAGCACATTACAACACTATTTATTTTAATGAAAGAAATAGCGATATAATTCAATATAGAATATTTGAAAAATAATTTTATTATTTTAATCTGTCAACCAGATTAAACTATCAATATACTAATTGGAAACCTTCTCAATGATTACAATCTGACCGATTATTCGACATTCCGGGTTATCCGTATTAGTAATAAATTATAAAACTAGTTTATTTTTCCAATTTTAAGAACATCTTTTAATGTTTAAAACAGAAGTTTAAATAAATTGAAATCAGCAATCACAAAGTTTTATAAAATTAAGGTAGATAGGCACCTATAATATATTATGAAAATAAATTTTTGATTAGCTGTCATTTTTATGAAACAATAATTTGTTCAGTATAGAAGTTTATTTTTGTATGTATTGTTGTGTTCAACAGCACTTAATAACTGGTTTACATCACATCCGGATTATCCATCATTCTCGATCTCAGCTTTCCTGCAATCTTGTTTAGGCCATTTTAATCTACATATAATACATATACTTATACACAAAAATCCACTGTGTAAAATATATAATATAAAATTTGCAGCTATTATATTATACTAACTCTATGAAAACAATTTAGTAGAATATCCAATGAATATAATAGATAAACTATTTATTTTATGTGCATTTTTAATTAGGATTGTCTACATTAAATAATAATTTCATGTAATAAATCAATAAATGTTGCAAAATGGGAATCATAAAAAATTCAAAACCTGGGAAAACTTTTAATTAGAAAAAAATCATGCATAACTTTATAGTATGTAAATCATTACTTTTTACTGATATTTTTATAAATAAAAATATCAGAATACTTTATGCGCCGAAATTAGAATGATAATTGTAAGTATATAGAATAGAGGTATGGATACATAGAAATAAAGTTCAGAAAACTTAAAGCTTTCAAAATAAGGGTGTATGTACAGATACTTGCTTCGTGTCAGGTGGGAAGACAAAGTTACAAATGTCATGGTGATGTTGATGATGAAAATACAAAAAAAAATAATCAGAAAATAGAAAAATCTTCACATTTATTCACGAGAAGATCTTCGGTAAGCAAAACCCTGAAAAAAAAACGTGCTGGGCTCATGAATGTCAGAGGTACATTTGAGCCCAGTAATCCTTTAGAGCAGCGGAAGACATAGTAAAAATAGCCGAATTCATCGCCGATGACACAGAAAGATGAAGATAATCCCTCAAATCAACTGATATATCTCAGAATATCGGAAAAAAAGATATTAGACATAAATAATAAAAAAAATATACATATTATCTCTGTTCTTAGAACGGTTGCATTTTTTTCATAATTAAAAAGCGTCTTTTCATTCATCGCATGTCTCAGCCCAGTACTGTTTTGAACATGTAACCCTTCTCCAGATTCTATAACATGCAGTATAGGTGCGGAATCTCAAAAATATAAAAACATATAAAATATATTAAAATAGTAATTGGTAAGTCAAGTGCGCAATAAAAATAATTATAATAATATTACTTCGATGACGAGTCGTTGATATAAAATACGGATCTTCATTGACGAAAGTTTGCAATTAGGTGTTTTTTGTTTTGCTGAAAAATGTAATTATCAGCTTATTGGTTAATCAACGTCAATGGACAGCTTGAGAATATGAAATGCCATATGTTACTGACCACTAAAAAATACTTGGACTATGAAGTATGTTGAGTATGTAATTAAATTCAATGAACTTTTTGACGGCCTTAGATAATGCTAAAAAAATGCAAGTCATCGTTTATAATATCTTCATAATTTGGCATGAACTTAGACAGATGATTGAAAATATTTCAGTTGTTCAGAAGCAAAAGGTCCATCGTCCATCTCTACCAAATTTTATATTGCAAACTTACGTGATGGAACATATTTTCATATAATGAGTCGTATATTTTCAAAAACTGACGACTCCATAATTTAATGGTTGTGGTAAACGACGTTTTATGTTTCAAACATAATTGTTATTATTTGCCGTTATTTCCTTGGTGATAAAACACGATAGTTGAAATAAGTAACAAAACAATTTATTATGTTAGTCGCATTTGTATTAAAATTAGGACTCTTCTGTAAATAGTTATATCTAATCGTCACCTCAATACTACAACTAGATAACTCTGATTTGGTCATTATTGGGAAAACGAAATTTAAACTTTACTTGATTAACATAATTCTAGGCTATAATTATTATTTAAAATAAAAATGGAAAATTGTGCTTGTCTAATTGGAAACAATTAAATAATGTATAATTGTATGAAAAAATATTGTAGATATATTGTTTTATTTATTTAATGCATTTATGGTTTTAAATTTTTCTAATATTTTCAAACACAAAATTAATACAGTTCCCATTAACTTTTGACTTATTTAGTTTTATCATGTTGTAGAGAAGAAAATTTAGAATCATATTCAATTGCTAACTAAAAAACAGTGAAAATCAAGTTATCTAGTTGTAGTATTGAGGTGACGAAATGTAAAATTTACTGTACAAAATTCAACTATTAAAATTATATATTCTTTATCCAATCATTTAGATAAATATAATTACATAATAAACAAACATTAAACTCGAAATTCTACTAACTGTAAATATATTCGATTTAATTAATTTTACACAGCATCCTAGTATTAAAATAAATTGACTATCCAATCGTTCAGATAACAGAGCAATAAAAAAAAACGTTCAATAATTATTTATCTAACCATTTAACTTACAATCAATGTTGTTATAAAATTATTTTATAATTGAAAGATAACAAAAACTATAAACAATTAAGATTTGATTTATACATGGCTATTTGATTCAGATTTGCTAACACGCTAATGATATTTCAATAAAAGTGTTATGAAATTTATAGAATTTATCTGTTACCAAATGAACCATACTGCAGGAAGGAAATTTGTATTTGATAATAAGTACATAAATATTAAGCCGATTTGATCTTATTTAATATTATCTAAAACCATATTTAATCGTGTTCCGTTACAAAATAATAAAATATCTTAATGCTGGTATAGTTTAAATTACAAAAGCAGGTAAAAACAATTAGTTATATTGCAGTTACAGTTATGTTAAATTCCTAATAGGTATCACGATCAAAGGTAACTATTACACTTAAATTATATTTGCATAGAGTTATGTCACGGTCGTTGTCAAAATACATGCATAGTAATAATTCTTTCTCTGCACAATGAACTTTTTGCGGCGTTGTAATGTATAATATAATAAGCTTTTATGATGGGACTTATACCTACATACAAATTATTTTTTATTGTGTTATCAAGCCCTCCGCATGAGCCGATTTTAGTGAGTATTATTTTACCAAGTGCATAGCCAACACGCCAGTGTTGCCATAATATAATTTGTAAAAACGTCGCTTGTAAAATTATAACATTGGAATAAATATTCGATATCTGGCAACACTACGACACGCACACTGTCACCCATATTTTCGAATACCCCAGGAAAGGGTCGCGGAGGAAGCGTGAAGGGGGCGAGGCAAATGCGTGAAAAAGTTCGTCATGTTTTGAAGGACAAACACATGCAATAGCTCTATCTATATTTTTCTATAATCTAAGTGTGTTATATATTATATATTAAACGATATATGTATATTTCATTACTTATATATAACCATTTCAAATTCAAAACGCTTTATTTTATACAAAATTTAAAAAAAATGATCGCAAATCCTGTCACTTACATGCTATCCACTCATTTTGTAGAAGATTAAAAAAACAAAAAACGAATACCGGATCCTATCTTCTGTAACTTGTATACAAACCACGTTTATATGACAATAAATTCTCTAATGTCAGAAAAAAACTGTTTCAAAGAAATTCAAATACATAATCAATACTACAGCACCATTGCAATTATATTTATTTAAAAAAAGTCAATATGTTCACAACATAACATTTAGAATAAAAAGTACAGGTAAATTAAATTAGTAGAGAAAAAGCAAACCAAAAGCAAAAGAAAAAAAATAAAAAATCAACGATAATTCAAGAAAAATACAAATTAAACAATAAAATAGAATTTAAAAACAAAATACATGTTGCATCGCTAAAAATGTCTACATCTCTAGGCAGTGTATTGACCAGCCGCACAGCCCTCACTATTGGTGCCTGGTGAGCCTGACATGAAGAAACAGTTTTCACCCAAAATAGATAATTATCGAAGTGATTGAAACTACCTGCAAGCATGTGATGGTATTATTGGTTCAATAGAATAACTTGTATGCCCTCAATTTTTTTAAATGTATTTCTTTCGTCGACTTATGATATACTTTTACTCTGTTTTTTGGCCACTGTAGATCTAAGAATTTACATCTAAAAAATATGCATGTGCAGTGAGCAAGCTAAATGTTTTAAAATTATTAACTAATTATTTTTTAGAAAAAAATTATATACTTATTATTATTTCAGTTGTATATAATATTAAAATCAAACATAAATTAAAGCTAGATATTTAATAAAGTTTACATTAATAGCTCCCTTTAAGATAATTGAACTATGTGTTCGCTGAAGTGAATATAAGTCATGATACGAGTTAAAGTATCGTGAAATTATTACATTTAACGTTATCCACATCGATTGATATTAACTGGACAACGAACCTGAATGCTTTAAATACTATTTTTGTTTTCAAAAAAATATATAATATATAAGTGGTGAACGGTGGAGTTAGGCTGTTAAAATTCAACAGCAATAGTGCACAATAAACTTTGTCAATCATACTTATTTGTTTTCATTGAACTAAGAATACAATTTGCAGATGGTGCTGATTAATTTTTAAAATTTAATTAATAAACCCTGCCTAAGCCAACTTATAATAGTTTAGCTATACTATGGGCGATCCGCCAAAATAGTGTACAATTTTTCATTAGTTTTCGTTGAATTAAGAATACATATCACAGATGGAGCCGGTTAGGTTTTTAAAATAAGCCCTGGCTTACCAAACCATAATCGATAAAAAATATTCTATTATCTATAAAATATCTAAAATAATTTATGGTTAAATGGCATAATTTTAGATATTTAATATCTAATCGAATATTTTTTGACTATTATCTACTATGTCTTGGGTTAGGCAAGGTTTAATAAAATAAAAAAAAAATAAAAAAAACTCTGTATACACACTGCAGTCTTAGTTGAATGAAAACAAATACGTTTGACTGACAAAGTTTAGTGTGCATTATTTATGTTGGATCTCAACAGCCTACCTCCACCCTTCGCCACTGTAATATTATATACATCACTTTACAACTGATAAAGAAATATTAATACTATCGGCCATAGAAATATAGGAAGAGTAAACAAATATAACCTTATCTTTGATAATTGAACATATTTGAAACACCATTAATACAATGAAGTAATTAATAATTGATCGATATTTTATTATTAATTGTATTCAATTAGCGTTGTAAAATTCAAAGAAGTCTGCAATTATTAAATTAATTCACTCAATAAAAAATGTGTATAATTACTTAAACCACCAAAAAATCTCTGCTACTAAGATCAAAAGGGCTTATAATTAAGAACACAAGAATCTGTTATGTGGTCTATAAACATAACCACTCAAGCAGATACGTACTTTTATATAAAAAAAAATAAAACCACTAATATTATTATAATTATTTTCTACTAGCAGAAAGTATACTCCAAAACTTAGAAACAGTGGTTGAGTTTGTATATCTGGGATCGATTATTAGTTGAAAAGGCGGATGTGAAACCTATAAAAAGACGCACACAGATTGCGAAAAATGCGATAACACGTCTTACCACTATATGGAAAGATCGAGGAATTTCAATTGCCACATGGATGTAAAAACATTAGTGTTCTAGGCAATTGATTCCTAAGAAATGTGGTGTTGCCGCCGAATGCTTCGTATTTCTTGGACAGAGCACAAGACCAGCAAGTAAATCATCAACAATTAATACGTTTGAGACGCATTCTGCAGTTTTTTTTGTGGTTTTGTGTAATCTCCGGGGAAGTTGAAGCAGAGGAAAAACATTGGCACGCTGGAGCGACTACGTTAGGCAGCTTACTAAGGGGTAGCATTAACTCTGCACTGGGATAAGCAGAGGATCGAGAGGAGTGGAAAGTTTTGGTCGCTCAAAAGATGGTAGTCACTATCCTCAGCCATGAGGGAATGACCGAGAAGAATAATATTATATTGTATCATCTCTGTGGCATCACACGTAGGTAGGTGGCTATATCAGCTGTTGTAATGTACGTATGCCCTTCTATTATCTGAGATTTGTTGTGATTATTTTTTATTCAATTGTATTATAAAAATAATGACAAAATCAATTTAAAATATGATGGATTTTCATTTCTCGTTTGAAATGAGAAAATGCTTTTGAAAAATCCATTGAAGTTGGTGGACTAGTTCCTGTCACATGTTTTTAGTCAAATTTTATAATGTATGTTCTGTATCTGGTTTTAATATTTATTTCCCCAGTCCAATCCTCACCACGCCATCTAACTACTGCAATTCGGATCTCCCCACTCCTTCGCTCAGATGGATTCGCATACAAAACATTCCGGACTGGTGAGTCCATTTTAATTAGGAAATTTAAATCAGACGTTTGGAGTAGACCGTTTTTCGAGTTGCTCCGCTCCGAGACCTAATACTTGCTCTATCTTCGCTCAAGGGTTTGCTCTACTCCGGGTAAAAACTTTTAATATATGTATAAAATTGTTAAAAAATAAGTAGTTTTGAAATAAGGTTTATTATTCGTTACTCATCCGTTCCTCGGATGAAACATTAGCAGAAAGAAGTCTACTGATGTGAAAAACGGTTTTTAAATGGAAGAGGTTAGATTAAATATTATGATTTTTCACTTTTCGCTAATAATAAACTTGACCATGATCCCAAAAAAATGTTCATTAGGGTTATGGGACTACGGTCAATTATGGCGTGTAATTCATAAATGTTAATTGTTTTCAGAGCTGTCGTTTATTATTCAAAACAGGTCGATGTGTCAAATTATCTGACAGACAATGAAAATGTTTGAAGGATTCTATTATTTTTCTAAACATAAATGACTAACGCGTTTCGACAATGGCGGCATTCATAGAATGTCCTCATTTTAGTCTTTTAACTTCGAATTTCCGTCTGTTTATGCGGGCGTGTTTGACCTCAAAAAATATCGTCTTGCCCGTAGGTGGTAAAAATAAAATATAAATAAAGACAGTATAAATATTAAAGTAGTATCCGATTGCGATGAAACCTTCGTCAGTTGTTGTGGTAACACCCGCAAAGGTTTCTATATTAGTACAACCATCTTCTTCTTCTATTCTATATTCTTCTATTCGTATGCGTTTCTATTCCATTCATCCTATTGTAATAAAACTTTCGTCAGTAATTGTGCCAACACCCGCGAAGGTTTCTGAATTAGTACAACCATCTTCTTCTTCTATTCGTATGCGTTCCTATACCATTCATCCGATTGCGATGACACTTTTGACCAGTTGATGTGCGCACGCCCGCGTAGGTTTCTGAATTATTACAACCATCTTATTCTTCTTCTATTCGTATGCGTTCCTATACCATTCAACCGATTGCAATGAAACTTTTGTCAGTTGTTGTGCGCACACCTGCGAAGGATTCTAAATTAGTATTATATAAAATACAAAGTTTGTTGTTTGTTTGTTCCATTCAATTTTGATTTTTTTTACTACATATTAATAACATTAATAACGTATGCATATTTTGGATTCGATTTTAATTTAGTGGTCTTTTGTTTGACCTTTACTCCTATTAGAATTATTTTCATATTGCCATATTGTATTACACAGATATTTTAATATTAAAAAAATAATTACTTACGTCTTATAATTTTTTAAATATCTAAGATAAATATAACCACGAAGCGACCCTGTGCGAAGCCGGGTACTTCAGCTAGTATATTTATAATTATTTTTTTCAATTTTTCAGTCTGTAGTATTTATTATGATACATTAAAGTTTGTCACGTAAACGCAACGCACACTAAATATTGATAAAATTTGACAACATTCAGATGGCTTTATATTTGCTGCATTTGTTGACTAGACGCTCATTAAGTCATAAACCCAAACTGACAAATTAGTGATTTATGGCGACTGACGTTTACATTTATATCTAATTAAACTGTTCTGTGGTTAAAACTAATATCTAATAAATAAATATAAATTTGAAAACATCTCATGCATAATTTCGTAATTTGGTAATTTAGTAAGATGCCCGTAGCTTAGTTCAAAAAGCATACTGGCGCGAAACCAGCAGATACAGGTTTTAGTCTCGTCGTGTGTCGTATTGTTTTCTTCTACAAAATGATTGTTATATGCATGAGATGTTTTCAAATTATTTATATTCCAGTATATAGAATGTAACATTCTCAAATGTTGTGTCTTATTCGTTAAATAAAAAAGAAATAGTTTATTAAAAACAATAAATAAATGTTAAGTTTATCTACTTTTTGTCAAGATTATACAAAGAGCTTGGAAAATTTTATAGATGTATTAAAAATGGGTATTTTATTACAACAATTTTAAGTAGGTAAGTCCTGAGTAAAAAGAACACTTACTTTTTTTCAAAAACTGATAATGCTGTTATCTATGTGAGTATTGTTTTTAATATTCAAACTATAATACTTTAGTTTAGTATAAGATATCGTAAAATAATCATTATACAGCAATATGAATACAACTAATTATTTTTAAATGCAAATGTGGTGAATTCATTTGACATGCTAAGCTTGTAAAACTATAACAAATCTACATTTAAATTAAATCAAATAATCCGACTGCACAAGCTAAAAAAATATTTATTCATATACTTAAGACAGTTTATTGTGCTTGTTTATTACTGTGATTAAAAAAATGCTATTTAAACATACAAAAAGCGTTACATTTTATGCGAGATTTTTTTTTTTATATAAGCAATCAAATTTATTGAAAGAGTCTAAGAATTATTGAAATGATTTTCCTCGCATAACATATGCTGTATTTTGCTTATTTTTATTTCGTTCCTTGAACTCATTTTACCGTTCATTTATTAATAAAGATGGTCAGAAATAAATTATTATATACTTATTAATATTATATTACACCATGAAGACTATCCAGAAACAATCTGTCGACGAAATAAATTATATTCTATTTTATCGATTAGCGATCCAATTATGCTTGAAATAAGATATTATTCACTATACGTGGTGATGTAATATGGATGATTTGTTTCTATACAACCGGTTAACAGTTAACGTAAAGCCAGACTAAGTTGTAAAACTCTTATTTATCAATATCCTTATTTGGCACCTCCGATATTGATTTGACTACTGTCATCTTGGCACCTGTAAAGAATAATAAACCTCGTGTAAACATTCACGTAGGTACGTGAAAGATATTACATACAATGTCTTTAAGAATCTTACTACCAACCTTTTGCCAGCAACCTTTCATTATACTATAATTTGAGTAGTGTATTTCATCATCATCATAATCAGCCGGGGTCAATCCACTGCTGGATGAAGGCCTCCCCAAGCTTCTTCCAACTCTCTCGATCCTGTGTCGTTCGCTGCCACGTATTTCCGCCGAACTTTACCAGTTCGTCAATCCAGCGGCAACCCTGTGGCCGTTTCGTGCCCCTTGGGTACCACTGGATGACGGCATTTGTCCAGCGGCCGTCCTTTCGGCGAGAAATGTGCCCCGCCCATCTCCATTTTAGCTGTTTGGCAACGTCTATTACATCGCGTACTCCTGTCTGCTTCCTAACCCATTCGTTTCTCTTACGGTCCTTTCGCGTGATGCCCAACATACACCTCTCCATGCCTCGCTGTGCGACTCTTAGCCTTTGGACATCTCTCGTGTTGAGGGTCCACGCCCTCTGGTCGCAGCCATACGTGAGCACGGGTAGCACACATTGGTCGAACAAACATTAAGACACAATGGTAGGTCACTTTTGAAGATATTATTCAGACGTCCAAAAGCACTCCATCCCAGTAGTAGTATTTAGATGTGGAAAATATTTCAGGAACCTGTTTGAGGAAAAGGCAGACCAAACAAAGATTTTTTTATACCCCCCTATAGCAATTAATTTAAATAAAACACAAAATTAATAGTACTTGTGTTTTATTTTAATTAATAAAATATATTCTCACCAAGAATTGATAATTAACACTGTAAAAGAAACCTCTGTATCACGTGACCAAGCTGTTTCCAATGCTGTATTATCAATTTAAATGTATCATCATCATAATCAGCCTGAATCTATCTACTGCTGGATGAAGGCCTCTTCAAGCTGCTTCCACTTCTCTCGGTCCTGTGAATTGCGTTGCCACGTACTTCCACAGAACTTTATCATTTCATCGATCCAGCGGCCTCTAAGTCTACCTTGCGGACGTTTTGTACTTCTTGGATACCACTGGATGACTAGATTTGTCCAACGATTGTCTCTTCTTCGAGCTATGTGTCCAGCCTATCTCCATTTGAGGCTTTTTTTCCCCGACCATGTCCGATCCTAATAGGATCATATGGGCCTCCACAGAGTAGAGGTTTGTATTGACAGATTTTGTTTTTTTACGAGAAATGGATGTCAGCCACTTGCTCAACCTATTAGGTCCTTACCCTGACACACACAAATTGAAAAACAATATGTGTACTTGCCAGACCCAGGATTTGAACCTGGAACCCACAGCGTTATAGTCCAACGCTTCCGCGCGGCCACCGTGGGTGTTGAGGCTTTTAATAAACTCTATTATATCGCAAACCCTCGTCTGCTTCCATGTCCACTCATTCCTCTTTTTATCCTTTCGCGTTATGCCCAGCATGCACCTCTCCATACCACGTTGTGCTACTCTAAGTTTCTGAATCTCTCTTTTACTAAGGGTCCATGTTTCACACGCACATGTGATCACGGGAAGCACACACTGGTTGAACACTTTGCGCTTAAGGTACAGTGGAAGGTCACTTTTGAAGACATTATTCAGGCGGCCAAAAGTACTCCAGCCTAGCTTTACTCTGCGAACGATTTCATCAAATATACATCCATCTATAGACACTTGTTGTCCCATATGTAGTAAATGTGTACTTAGTTAAAATTACGAAAATGGGAAAACCACGATCTCGTTGGTGTAATGACCTACAGTGTGACCTCTATAGTCTATATCAAGTCTTATAATACGTCACCACCGTCGTTTCTGGAACTAAAACCCTCCCCCCACATATAATTTCCCTGCATATATATTTCCCGCGTTCATATTTAAGCGTGTGTTTGATTTGGTGTGGGGTTTTAAAATGCCAAAACCTTTGCGGACACTTCCAAGAATTATTATCAATTTTCTTGCGTCTTCATCATGCCAACAGGCCCTAAATCTGTCGTATAGATAGATGTTGTTAATGATATTTACTGACTCTCTAGATCTAGGATACCGGAATCTAGTTGGCTGAAAAGGGAAGTTAGGTTGACTCTCTTGAGGGATATGTAGCATATGGCCGAGCTAAGTTTAACGTTATTTCCTTATAGTGTGTGTTTTAACAGGCTTCATCGTTCGCTTTCAATACAAAACATTAATTTTGCTGAATTATCTAACAATCAGGCAATTATTGTTAAATATGCATGTTGTTTTGTTCAAAAATAAAACTGAACTTTTATGATTTCTCATAAAAACAATTAGAAAATATTATTAATAATGTCGTGCTCAACATTGACCTTTAAGCGTTGATAATTTACTTACTTCAACATACACATAATTTCTTTTTTCCTCTGGAAATGCCATATTTTTTTTTGTTTTGTTTCAGTCTGATGAAAGCATTAATGACAAAACGGAAGCTTCTGTAAAAAAAACCGCGTATATAATCACAATTTTAAACTTGTGACCTGAGCATTGTTCCAATTTTTTTCTCATTATTATTCAGAAGAAAATAGTTATGTAAGATTACGTGGAGCAAAGTAAGGTTAGCGAATAGCGTCTCGTGCGATTACGGTATATAATGAGTGTCTCGTTAGGAAATTCATTGTTAGTTTTTACATAGTTTTGCGCTGTGATTCTCGCGTTTTTCCGAGCCATATCACAAAGGTGAGTAAGTGAGTTTTCTCTGTCGATTCGCAGGGACATAACGGGATATCAACGAAAAAAGCAAATACCACATTTACGACGTTTTCGATTAGAACCTGAGCATTGACAATTATTTTAAGATAAGCATCGTAAATTTGGAAATTACATCTTTTCCTGCTTTTACGTTTCTAATCGCAAATTAAAAAAAAAACTAATAGCAAGAAAATAAATTACTATTGTATTTTACAACTCATGAGAAATTCCGTAATGTGGATTATCTGTATGTTTTGGATAACTAATATGGATGGCTCATAATAATTATGGATCGAGTCCAATTTTCATAAAATTCGATTTTTTTAATTTCAGTGGCTAGATAAAACAGATATATTGTGTATTAATATCACAATCGTAGCTCTACAATTTTCCGCATAACTGACAATACTAGTTAACTGATGGACTGGATCCATAATTATTGTGAACCACCCATATATTACCTACTGTTCGGGCCGGGGGCTTGCGATTTTAACAAATAAGAACTTGGGTGGATAATGGTTTATATTTTACAAATAAAATCAGACAGTGTACAGTTTTTAAAACAATATTTATTCTATACATAAGGGAATTAAAATGAAGCGGTTTGCCCATTTTGGAGTCTGCGATAATTGTCAGTGATGATACTATCTAATCGTCTACCTCATCAGAAATGGCTCACTGGCAGAATATTCAGGGTCGTCCGATCTGGTCGCCACAAATGCTAATTATGTATATTGCATTAAAATGCGGCGTCTTATTTCGGACGTGAAGATTTCTTCACATAGTTTTGTTTGTCCGTATATTGTTTTAAGCTTTGTTTTTTTTGTATCTTATAATATATAGATACTTATCATTAAATTCTTTTATTTGTGTTAATTATGTGTGCCTTTTCTCCCTTTTTATTAAATTATGTTTTTCATTAAACTCACTGGAGTATTTGGGTATCTGCTCCTGAGACATTTCCATGCGTAAACAACTGCTGATGCTTCACATCAAAACGTAAGGCCTAGTGATACGCTCGATTAAGACCGAGTGTGGTACGGGGCGGTTGGTTTGGAGGGTCTATGCTTGTGTAAGCAGAACATTTAGGTAAAATTATATTACACAAAGTTGCAGCGAATTTTGGACATCAAAATATCATTGTTTGCAGCGTTGTTATAAGACTGTCAGAAACCAATTTCGTCCTTATCATATAAGGGGGGTCAATTAAACCGTTTAGTGGATTTTACTACTTACTAATGGTACCTACTACCTGAAGATATTGAATATTTTTCCGGATGAAGCCTTGTTGGTGTTCCTATAAAAATCACTTAATTAAGCAAGTTCCAGTTTAATTTAAGCACCATTTTTTGTGTGTAAGAAAGAAGCACTGAGTTGAGAGTTTTTTTATGAAAATTAAAGGTTTCCGAGGTTGCTTTTTACTTAATTTACATACTTTAATGTTCTATTTTTATATAAGAAGGTTTGATTAAATATCTTTGAAACAAAAATATCAATATTTAAATGGACGTAGTAGCAGAATAAGTATTTTTTTGAATTCACCATTATAATTAGTAATTAGTTATTTAGTAGTTTTTATTAGTAGTATTATTAGTAGTATTATTAGTAATTAGTTAGTAGATTCTCTGTGACAATATTTAAGCTGACAAATTAGTATAAGTACTAATATATCAATGCTGTAAAAGCATTAACGTAGATTTTCAGTTGAAGTTATAACCTCGGAATTACTCTATTCAGAGATCAGCATGACTATAAGCAGGATTACTGATATTTTCTTACAAACCTTTAGTAGATTTTTTTATTATAACTATAATGATTTTTTTAATATACTTATTATGTCGTTATATTAAGGATATCTTGTCGTTAGGTACTTACTAAATATTTACATACATATCTAATAGTATTTATGTTTAATATATGTACCAATCATGTTTAACAAAGCCTATTTTAATGGTTTCTTGAAACAATTATTTTTTATAGATACCAGTCTACCTACCTATATGGTGCTTACGAACGTACACAATGTAGCCTAAAGCTTAGTACACACCAGCGTATACCTTCCCACATTTTTAGCATTTCAACATTTGTTTTTGTGTGAAGATACGAAGTCTCAGCTGAGGCTAATTTAGCTGTACATTTATATACTTTCATTACATTTATTTGATATTATTTAAAATATTATTTTTTATAAAAAAAAAAATATTTATAATGGATAGGAACATAATATTACATGTCAGCTTCAACGGTGTGGTAGTATAATTAATTATACTTGCAGGTTATATTCTCTCAAAAATATATTTCGGATACACAAAAACGCTCTGATGTTTGGCTGAGCTATATAAACATGTCAAGATTAAGTGGTAATCGTAATTAATTGTTTTTGTAAACTTAGCTCTACACAAATGTGTCTATAAAAATCAATACATATTTATATCTGCAACATAAATATTGTGATTTAAAACAATACTCCACGAGCCCATGCGTCGCTACTGGCATTTTTTTCATACGCAGCCAAGCGGTTATATAAAAAATAATGTGAATTACGTTACCCTCTGAGTGTGATTGTAAGAAAGTACGATTCTCGAGTATGGAGAAATATGGAATAAATTTCAAAATACATATTTACGTCTTTATCAGAATATGCATTCAAGTTTGGAACGTAAACGCGACGCGCATTGAATATTGGTAATATTTGATACAAAGTTGACTTTGAGACTAAGATACTGCGTCGGAATAAGGGATATTTCTCACGATTGGTAAAGGAGGCCAGTGAAATCTATATTAACTCTAATAATATTAATAGGGATGATGTGTTACGGTTATAAAACATCATGGCTTCCGACACTGTCACACTAATTTAATTTGAGCAACGTTTGCTCTCAGCGAATTGGATCCCCTTTGACATACTTGGAGCGGCGTTCGCATTCATACACCTATAGTACACTTCATCAACACATTATCGTTTCAGAATGGCCGTTTTACCAAGCCCTAAATGTCGAGGAACGAAGGAGGAGGAACAAGCAGTGGAATCCCAAAAATATATTAAGATTCATATTTTTATCTTATTAATCTGTAGCAATCATACCACGCAGCATTACAAGTGTGACACACTTTAATATCTATGTTTTGTTGTTAAAACAAAATTGTAGTTGCGATTGCCAGCATTTCCTCAATCATAACCTAGATCAATAGTCTTTATTATGATTTGTTTAATTGCGACAATGTCTTTTCTAATGTATGTCCTGCATTTGTATAAATAGCAAGAACGATCCATAACTCGACATTCAGTTCGAGTTCGTCATTCGGCGAACTACTCATCTCGAGTCCGGTCACTCGACACAGTCAACCGTCATTCCACTCGAGTCCAGTCTCTTGGTTATATTATAATTTCGGTACATCGCCAGTCAGTTCAATAATATACTCGTAGTCAATATCATCAATACATCTGTACCCGCGATTATAACATTACTCTGTAATCTGTATCATTGTATTTATTTATTATTGTAGCGATACATAAGCTCTCTATTCGAAACTTCCAAGTACGACTTTATATACACGCTTGATTAAAAATCAATATAAGTACCTTCATTACTGAGCATATTTTGTAGATATATACCGGAGTTAACTAAAAACTATACTAACATATCGACGAATTTATAGCAAAATCATTTTACTCATACAGTCATGTCTAAATATATTTTTTATTTCATTAATAATTCATGCAAATTTTTACGTAGGCAGCAAAATGTCGTTAAATTAATTAGCAGCTTAATGTCTAAGTTAAACGTTTCCGCTATCTAGATTGAAGCCTGAACCATATAATCTGGTTTAATTTAATAACTTCTCGCCAACTATTTTAATAACTCTGCATCCTGAATAATAAAATAATTTATATGTATCTTCAGATATTATCCTCAATAAACATTGAATTTAATCAATGTTCATCCGTTGTTGACGTGTTTGCAATAGTCGTATACTGCCTACAATATTAATTTAACTATTGACCTAAAACCTAGCGAAGTTATTTGCGAATGAAAAAAATCTACGTAATACAAGAAGTAAAAGTTGACAGGAATAATAAAACAATAGGGTAACCTTTTAATTTTCATTACCTTCTACGCAAATATCTTTCTTTACAACAGATATTATGATCCCTAAAAGTTGGCTGTAAAGCGAAATGTAGTGTAATGAATCATTTATTTATATTTGTATCTATACACTGTCGACGGAATTGGTTCGTTTAAATTTGGTTGGAATTTCAATTTATTTATTTCAAAATTACATTTATATTTGATATTTTGCTTTTGTTGTTGCGCCCACGATAACCGAGTGGATAACGTGTCGGCATATAATGTTGTGGGTCCCGGGTCTGAATCCAGGCTTTAGCAACAAAAATATAACACCTTGATTTTCAATGTACGTATAAACCTATTAGGTTGAGCAAGTGGCTAACATCCATGTATCGTCAAAGCAAAAATCTGTTAATACAACCTTGATCTTCTTCCAGAGCCGTGATCGTGATTTAAAAAAAACTATATTTTGTAATTTTCAATTTATTGTGATTGTTCATCTAAATAATGACAACTCGAGTGAGTGACAAATTCACTCTAGGTTAGTTGCTCCTGAGACGTTTCCATATGTGTGTCATATTATCATCTTTTGAGATGCGGGATACGCTTACAACTGTTGTGGTACGAGTTGAGTTTGGCTGGTGGCTATATCAGCTGTTGTTATATAAGTATGACCTTCTATTATTTGTGATTTGTTGTGATTATTTTTTATTCATTTCTATTATAAAAATTGGTGGACTAGTTCTTGTCACATGTTATTAGTCAAACTTTATATGATTTCGATGATTTCGATTGTTCTGTATCTGGTTTAAATATTTATATCTCCAGACCAAACCTCGCCACGCCATCTAAACACTTCAATTTAGGTTTCCCAATACTCCTTCGCTCAAATGGATTCGCATCAAAAACATTCCGGACTGGTGAGTCCATGTTAGTTAGGAAATTTAAATCAGAGGGTTGGAGCGAACCCTTTTTCGAGTTGCTCCGCTCCAGCTCCGCTCCGGGACCTAATACTTACTCTAGCTCCGCTACAGGGTTTGTGCTCCGGGTAAAAACTTTAAAAAAATTAAAAAATAAAAAGTTTTGAAATAAGGTTTATTATTCGTTCTTTTATTATTTATTATTTCTCTTTAAAAAAATCCGACAGCAAAAATCGACTTTTTTTATCTGCCACTTCTGTCAAAAGAAAATGTGATTATTTATCACTCGGCAATGTTGCCGTATAACTCCTGTGTTGCAAAGTGTCAAATATAATATTTTTAATGTATTTTAGAACAAAATTTTGATAATAAAAAAAACATCCGGAGCAGTAGAGCAATCGGTCCTCCGGCTCCGCTCCTGCTCCGGGTAAAACCCCATTGCTCCACTGCTCCATGTCTCTGCTCCGAGCTCCGTTCCAACGCTCTGATTGAAATGGTTTGGATTATGTTGCGTTCTTCGCATTCATCAGATACTTCGCGGTTGTGACATATGCCAGACAGCATTATTTACTATAAATATCGTTATCATGATCATGAACAGAAGAGACTTGTTGCTGATGACCCAGCGTTCTGATCTATATGTGAAGACCAGGGAATTCAATCCCGAGGCAGAATTCTGATCCCGGAATTTCGGGATTATAATTTGACAATCCCGGGATCCCTGAACTGGTCCCGGGATTGGGATTTTTTTCCATTGTTAATATAAAATTTTTATATTTACAAATAACATTGATAAAATCGGTCAAAAATAAATCTAGTATAATTTATACTATTTAAGACATTTATTGTTAATATTGTATACGTTCAATCTTGGAAATACATAAGTTTAATGAAGTAAATAATATTGTAATGTAAATAATAATGTGAATTTAATATGAGATTTTTGTTTCTGATAGTAAAGACTTAATGAATGGGTTAGCGAGATTTAAAATAGTAAAGCAAATCATGGTGTACTTATGGCCTTTCCGCTTCATAAATCTAATTAGTCATCCAATTAAAAAACTGCCGTAAAACGTATGAGATCATGGTGGAATTACTTTATTAATATAATAGAGTGAAGCATTGTTTTTTTCCAATTTTTCTCATTTTTATTAAGTTATGTGAAAAAATAAAATTAATCGGCAACTAACATCATCATCAGGGGCGCGACAACCCGGTGTGGGTCCTGGCCTCCTCCAACAGCTTCCTCCACCTGTCCCTATCCAGTGTGGCCGCTTTACAATTTGGTACCCCCAGAATACGGCAGTCATCTAACCAGCGAATCTTTGGCCTCCCTCTTCTTCTACGTCCTATTGGATTGCTGGACATCACTCTCTTTGCCGGTTTATTTTAATTCATACGGTGCGCATGACCTAGCTATCGCAGTCTCCCAATCTTAATTGATTGAACTGCGCTGCAATCTTCGTACAGCCCGTAGAGCTCAGCATTATATCTTCTCCTCCAATTGGTGCCATCCCTGATCGGTCCATATATACGGCGGAGAATTTTTCTTTCAAAGATGTTCAGGGTTCGTCCATTTCACAGAGTTAATGTCCAGGTTTCCGATACGTAGGTGAGCACTGGCTTTACAACTGTCTTGTAAAGAGTGCTTTTAGTTCGACGAGATAGTAAGCGGGACTTAAAATGTCTTAACAGACCAAAGTAGCATTTATTCGCAGACATGATTCTCTTGTTGATTTCTTCTGTAATATCATTATGTCGAGTTACAAGAGATCCAAGGTATATGAAACTGTCGACCGTATCAAACTTGTATGCAACTTACACATGGGTATAAATCAAATTTTAATCAAACTCAGTTTATTTCTAATGTAGTTATTTGTTATTAATAGTATTTTTTTTGTTATATTTTCGTTTTTATTTTATATTCCATAAAAATTGATAAAAAAATCAATCCTGAAAGTTTCGGGATCATGTTTATCAATCCCTGGATTCATAGGTATCGAAAATAGCTCGGGATCCCGGGATTGGAATCCCTAGTGAAGACTGACTTCAGCAGTATTTAGAATGTATAAAACAAAATCGTAATAAAATATTCTCAGTAAACGAGATTTAAAATTATTATTACAACATATACTTACCATCTTGTCGACTGCTCACCTACTTATTACGTTATCATTTTAAAATAAGATAAATATTGTCAATAACATAGATAGCGTCGTTAAAAATATTTTAATGGTTGCCCTACGGACAATGACGAGTAATAAAATGAAAATTACATAAGCGTCACGTAAACACACCACGTATGGCGACTTGTGTGTGAATGTGAAATTGGTTTGCCTAACGGTACACCGTCGCGTCATTTCGCTATAATGACATTATTGATTTTTATGAAGTCTTCCACTCGTGTCCATGTTGTGTTTTGAAAAAAAAAAACTAACAAACTGCGCAGTTTTTTTTAAAGTGACATCTCATGCTTACGTTTTTTTAGGCATACATATTAGAATCACTCAATCGGTCAATTCGATACAGGTATTAAATATGGAGATACATAATATGTCAAGATACAACATCAAGAATGTACGAAATGACATCTAAATTCTTGTTAATTAATAATATACTGACATTTATAATTAAGAGACGTGCCTCATGTAAAATAACAGAAAAAGATTGTCTAATGTCCCCCTATAAAGTTAACATTAAATTTTATCCTATCATCATTTCTTTACCACTACCAGGAAAAATGTTTTGCGTATGTGAAAGCATTATTTCCACAAATTACTACTCATGCAATTCTAACGCTTTCCAATATATTTTAAAGTTTGCAAAATATTTTCCGTTATTTTAATGAACCAATACAAATAATAATAATATATAATTTCTTTTTCATCTATCACCGTTTTCTTTTTTTTTTTTTTTAAATAGAACTGCGTACATGCATGTGCATATTTCTGACATCATATATTGGAAATTATACTAAAAAATAGCGTATATCATAATATTATCAAAGTTTATATACATTATAGCTAAACGAAAAATATGTTATGCCAAATATAGTAGATAAAAACTAATGTTTGTATTCATCATTTTTAACTAGATATTGATTTTTCTATTTCCATTAATTCGACTGCACTAAAAATGTTGATGACTAACGATGGCCGCGCAGCTTAAGCGTCGGCCTATAGCATCGTGGGTCCCAGCTTCTAATCCTCGGTCTGGCAAGTACACATATTGTTTTTCAATTTGTGTATGCGCCTAATAGGTTGAGCAAGTGGCTGACATCCATTTCTTGTAAAAACAACATCTGTTAATACAAATCTCCAATCTGTGGAGGCCCATTGATCTTATTAGGACCGGACATAGTAAAAAAAATACTGTTATGTTCATTTTATAATAAGTATTTTTCTGTTTAGAACAATATATTATTTATAACTTACCTGATAAAAACTGAAGAGCAAGATCAATTATTGTTGTTTCAATATACAATACACAAGTAGGTAGGCATATTTTAGCATTGCAATGAAAGGTATTTTTTTATTTTTAAATATTTATGACTTGAAGAATCTCACCCTTCTGTTTTATGCCATATCTTCGTCCAGTTTACCCAATGGTAAATCAATACATCAAAAGAGACCATCTTAAAAATCACTGCCAACAGCCGAACACTTCACACTTTGTTTTGGTCTAGCAGTCTGGTTTTTTTACTTATCTTGTCATATAAATCCCCGCCTCCATAGATTCATATCATCATCATCATCAGCCTGAATCTATCCACTGCTGGATGAAGGCCTCTTCAAGTTGCTTTCACTTCTCTTGGTCCTGTGCATTGCGTTGCCACGTACTTCCGCAGAACTTTATCATTTCATCGATCCAGCGGCCTCTAGGTCTACCTTGTGGACGTTTTGTACTTCTTGGATACCACTGGATGACTAGATTTGTCCTAAACCTAAATATAAATGGTGTAAAAATATACGTTGTTTAATTAAAGCAATGTTTCAACTAAATATTCCATATTTCTCATGACAACAAAATGATACATTTTATTTAATAAATTCAAATAATCCGCATTCTCAACAGTCAACAATTTAAATAAAGACTATAAAAATACCGAAATATTAAAATAACATTCAAAAAAACTACATGGTAGTCAAATGAGCAATCGATCAAAATTGCTGTACAATTTGATGAGACGCATTTTTCACGTTACAAATTGCTTAAATCATTAAGTATTTCATAATAATTTCAATGCAACATCATCATGATGACACATAACACATGTTATATTGTATCTTACCACTCTCTTCGTAAATTTCCAAGTATTTGACGATTGTCATCTTATTATATTATTTGACCAATATAATTATTATTTTACCGTTGATTTTGGGATTTCTTAGTATAAAAATATCAGGTAGACAAAAATAAAGAGGTCATCAGGTTTTCCTCTCAGTCGCTTCCGGGATAAAATACGTAAATATATTATAAAATTCTCCAAAACTTGCTTAATATTAGTGTGAAAAAAATATTTTAACATAACATAAATTGGTAGATATTAATTGATTTTAAAATGTTATTTTAAATACTTTATAATTTGCACCATTTATATTTCGTTTCAAGTTTATCAATATTCATTACGTTAAAAAAAGTATTTGGGTAAAAAAGACAGTTATAAAAATTAAATATTTTACAGATGACTCAAGCACTGAATTATATTTTATTAGCAAATAATACGTATATTGGCAGTATCTATAATTCTATTACATAAAAATTTTGTAAAGCGTGGACGTCACATAAAATCGATTTTCACGTCACGATTTTCCTAACTTTTACAATTTGAAATTTGTATATTTTTTTTAGAGTTTTAAAACTATGCTTCACAGAAAACTTACTGTGCCAAAATCACGCGTTCTACCCTTAAACTACAGATGTAGTTAGATACCGCAAAAAATAGTTACACTAGCGCATACTACTACGTGAGATTGTTCATAGTCATCTGGGTGTGCTCATAAAATATTCATTCTTTCGTTAACATTCATACATTGAATGCGGTTGAAACAATAATTCTTCCTATATTACAATAACGGTTTACATTGCAAATCTACCTTAATGCTTTTGACCTCTTCTGTTAACATGTTCACTTTATATTTAAATAATATGTTGTCCTGTATAAAAGGTTCTGAGCCTTATACAATGCAAACTTTCGGGAGAGTCCCGTCACATTCTATGCTTGTTTTGTCCATCTAGTAGGGGTTTGCGATTTACCCGTTTGCCCATAGTTGTAGCCCATTGGCAAGACATGGGTCGGGTTGATCATGTGGACACGACCAGCAGGACGCAGAGCACGTCCTGTGGGACTGTCCACTTATGGGCCCCGAACGAGCGGAGTTGTTTGCCCGGGTCCGACCCCATTCGGGCCCAATAGGACACGCGGACATGGTGGCAACTGAGGTCAATTTTGCGGCCTTTACTAAATTCGCCAGAGCGTACGGGGAGCGGGACACTCTCGACTCCCCTTGCGACTCTTCAAATTAAAGTCACTCTGATAGTTGCCATATAAATTAACATCATGCATTCGCACTTTGGTGCAAGGTTGCATCACCAGTCCCGTGTGGCTCTGCTCGGGACAAAATGAGGGCTTAAATTCTTTGATCTGGCACACGTAAGGGTTATGTTAGCCGGCCACGTATGACGTGGCTGCATATACATAACGGGAGCGGAGGTGGGAGTTTTACACACCATGTACCGCTTGGTATTCAAGATGCTTTAAATTATATTAGGATACTAATGTACTTAGAAGTTATCATCTAACAATAATGATATGTGTCGCTGAGTTTCAAAACCCGCTATAACACTTTTTCATTATGTTGAGAAAATCAACAAAAACTTTTTGAACTAAAACGGTTTTTGAATGTTTCAGTAGTGTTATAGCGGGATTTGATAGACACATTGATGTTGTTTCATGAATGACAGTTAATCGTAGCGGCTTTTGAAAGAGGCGATAAAATTTTCATGTCTAGATTTTATAACGAATCCAACGATATATATAAATCTTAATTATTTCAAAAAAGTGTTATAGCGGGTTTTGAAACTTAGCGACACATATGTCCAATATTTATGAATGGTAAAATAACTGATAAAAATTATCATCTTCATGATATTTGGCTTAGGATGAGTTCCTTTTCTCAAGTAACGGCTGAAAATGACAAATTCCGTGTGTGAAAGAAAAATGGAGATAAGTCTAAAATTACTACTTTTCAAGGGAGCCAAAAGAATATTATTCAGTTTTGGACAATTTTGTATGGGAACTTTTATGTTTCTGTGTCGAATTTAGTAATTAAGTGACGTCGATTTAACTAATCCCTATCACCGTTATAAAAAAATATATTTAGTAACCAATAATGATGAATGAAGCTACGTTCTGGTTCAATTAATTATTAATCTAATTTGTACAGTACGCTCCAACGGCGTATAAAGCATTGGTAAAGTACCTACGAAAAAGCGCCATTTTATTTTATATTTAAGAATGCAAGTACTAAGATATTTTTCTTCTTATCTCGTCGAACTGATAAGTACATTTGAAAAGCCGGTATTACAAGAATAACAGCACCGACAGCCCCGAGAGTTCGATATCTTTCCCAGCCAATCAAGATGATCGTTAACAATTCACAATGAGTCTCGCATTTTGCGTGTCGCAGGGGTCGGTATCTTTTTTTCAAGGGTCAATTGTGTTTATCACTATCATAATAATAACCATGGACCTCACATCCTGAAGCGGGCCCCCAGGCTAGGAGGTTTGGCGGGCCCCCTTACCTATTGCTAAGGGTAAAGGCAGTGTGACGCACAGCAGTAGCGTTTTCCAAATGGCGTACTCGGTAAAATTGAAGTGTATTTTTAGCGATTTTTTGTAGTTTTAATAAAATGTACATCTATTAGAATTATGGAGTTGTCGAGTATCGGCACACAGTTAAAAATTACATCGTCAAACCAAATTTTTAAAATTATTAATATTATTGAAGCAAAATAGCGCCTTTTTAGCACTTTTTTTTACCATTAGAGTAAATTTGTGATCTGTGTTTATCTCACTTATCTGGTCGACTTGTCACGCCGGCCCCTTTCTGATACCTGGCCCCCAGGCTAGAGCCCTGTCAGCCCCCCCTTTGTGGGGGCCATGATAATAACTATATAAACATGTAAATCTTAGTTAACCGTAATTATTATTTCAAACTATTTTGGACACTAAACTTCTTTTATTACATAAAATGTATTTGAAAAAATATTACATTATGATAAATAAAACCGTAAATGTACCTTTTAAATATAATACATATTATGCAACAAGTCTTTATTAATATGGATAGACTCTATAGTTTGTTAAATTACGGGGGACGTGTTTTAAATGAAATAAATAGTTTTCCTACAAAGTTTAGGGGTTGTTCAGATTTAAATACAGTCATACTTACATAAATATTTACGACACTTATCCCTTTAATTTCTAATAACTAAACAAATAGTATAATTTGTGAATAAAGATTATGACACGAGGTGCAGTGTAGGGGTGCATTTCATCAAGTTATTTATACAAATTTTGAGTTACACATGTTTTAATGTTCAGCGTTTAAAAAATAGGGTTCACAACCAAGATGCACCTTTGCAGGTTGTGAGATGGCTATTCATAGATGCAAGAAAGCGGGAAAGAAGTCATACGTAGTAAATGTTCATTGGAACTATTATATTGAAACTTTTAATAAAATAGAAAAAATCATATTCGCGGTACACGAAAACAATAATTGAGTTGTAAAAAAGTTTCTTGGCTTTGATCTTTGATAGAAAATGTTATTATTGAGAATTAAAAAAGCTCTCGACTTCGTTTCAAGAATATGTTTTTTTTAGAATTATTAATAACCGTGTCCTTGCTTTTTCGTACAAGGTGGTTGTTAGTAATTTTGAATGATCACAAACACCCAGGCTTTGAGAAAAACACATAATAATGTTTTTGTCATGACCGGGAATCGAACCCAGAACTCCCGGGTGGAAGGCCAGCGCATTACCCACTGCAAAACGAGAGCCGCCTTCAAGATTATGTTGCATGTGGTTTAATCTAACGTTCATAACTACAAAAGAAAATCACTTATCAAATGTGGTGTTATTTTAGACGGGGTGAGATCATTGGTAAAACATTTTATAGGGGTGTGAAGCATAGAGAAGGTTAGGATTCTTGTGTCTGCCATTTAGGGCAGACGATTGTTGAAACTTATTGTATTGCCTAATAGGTAGTTTTGAAATAAATGAAAGAGTGCTATGGAGATACGATGTTTCTACGTTTACTCATGTTGTATTGATATTTTTACAGATTATGCTCTTTTTTATAGATGAAAATCTTAAATGCAGAGTTCCTCATCAGCTAATTTCCAATCACATCACGTTATATATAGCACGTGTGCCTAAGGTTTCTGAACTCTGCTATATCGCGTACAAGAAGCTGAGATATGAAAGATAATGTATT
The DNA here is from genome assembly GCF_057557595.1 of Rhyacophila brunnea. Classification (NCBI taxonomy): domain Eukaryota; kingdom Metazoa; phylum Arthropoda; class Insecta; order Trichoptera; family Rhyacophilidae; genus Rhyacophila; species Rhyacophila brunnea. Next base: position 37,534,207 of record NW_028233350.1, on the reverse strand, counting down.
CATAATACATTCTGTGTGAATCTTTTTCCCATTGCACCAACTTACGATTAATATTATTGTCTGGGGAAATATTGATGGATGAAAATTCAATAAAGGTAAGAAAAATATTACAGTTCGACGCCATTGTAATATGTAGTAAAGGTACTATTCTTTAATGATTTATGCATTATTAATTTCTATAGTGTGATTTTTCTTAAACTGAAAATAGGTAATTATCTATCGATTGAATATAATAGATATTATTCTATAATACATATGGGTACCTGCATATTACAATAATTACCATAAAATTGTTTTTAAACAAATTTATTCCAAGCGAATATAAAATGTAACAGTATTTTTTTCATGTCCAATCCTAATAAGATCATAATATGATTAATAAGACCGTATTATGGCCCTCCACAATGTGCAGGTTTGTATTAACAGATTTTAGTTTTACGAGAAATGGATGTAAGCCACTAATTGCTCAACCTATTAGGTCCATACTCTGACTCATACACAAATTGAAAACAATATGACGTGTACTTGCCAGACCAAGGATTCGAACATGCGACCCACAACGCCAAAATTCAACAAAGTATATTCAACAAAAGGGTACTTGCCACTGAAGAGATCTAATATGAAAAATAAGTATGTATGATTAAATTTTGTACAATCTACCATATTTGTATAATTAATATATTGTGATGATTTTTGTCACACTAAAACCTGCTGGATAGATGAAAATTCATGCAGGCGCGCACACAAAGGGATGGTGGTGTCCTGGATTCTGGACCTCGGGTTATATAATTCTCACAGGTGTTTTCAAATTATATATCTTCAATAATAAACCAATCATCTGTGATAGAATATTGCGTTTCTTATATTTGTAAAGAAATGTTAGACGACTCTTATAATTCGTCATGACAAGCTTCTTTGAAAAGCTACAAACATTTTGAATGTAACAACATAAAATCAAAGTTCGACAACCATGCCATAAATCAATGGTGCCTACTTCTATTAATATTTATTGTATTCGTTGTTTGAAATTGTTTAAGAGTAAAACTTTATCTATACGAATAAAATATTCCAAGAAATACAACTTTACAGTAAAAAGAACACCACCTATGTACCGATTGTTAAAAATCATAAAAATGATATACATATTTGTTAATTATTATAAATATTTATTGATTTAAGAATGTTTTCTATTGTATAGATCACACATTCCCAACCTTTTACGAGTAGCGATTCCATTTTATAGAAACCAAGTAACCCGTGAGCTTATAAAATAAAATTGTTAAAACCTTTTTTAATAGGGTAAAGAAAACGCATAGAAAATAGATTTTTCAGTATAATATAATTTTATTTTGACATAATTAATACAATGGTTACTATACTATAGAGAGATGTCAATTAATTATTACATTACATCGACTTAAATATCCGTTTTAGACATTTTTTGAATGATGCATTGTTCTCAAATGGTTCATAATTACTATTAAATTAAAGAATATTCTATATGTGGATTAGAGTTTTTATGGTTGAAGGGAACTAGCTACGTTGGCAAGGAAATAATAACTTTATTTTATAGAGAAATGTAAAGCGCGATTCAGATTGAGGAGCATGTCATGGTGCATGTCGCCTACTGTCACGGGCTGCTGCTACGGAAAAAAGTGTGTAATGTCGTTGATCTTGGTATTTAAAATGTTATCAGACTGATGCTCCCATCCCGTAGCACATTTTGAACCTTTAAACGAACATTGTCAGTTGGCAAAATCTGCTGTAATCACTAAAACAACAATGATGTCACCTCACGTTGAACTGCACTGCATCAACACCTGCATGACGTTTTGAACGTTTTTATCATATTCCACATGCCTACCATTTTTGAATGTCATATCAAAACCACGATTTTTTGTTTTTAGCGGTTGTCACTATGTATTTTCGATAAAAATGTTGTCTATTATCTATAGTCTGCAGGTTGGGTTTTGTTCAAATTATCTATGGATATCGTACCGCAAGTATTTTAATGTACGCACACGTAGAAACTGTTAAAATTAATCGAAATTAGCAGGAATAATTAATAATAATTCAAATTGCTAATACATTATAGTAGGCACTCTTCAGTGAATTTACGGAGATGGTGCACGTTCAAAATATTCTCCAAAATGACGAAACCATAGACTAAATTTTCGCCACGACAGCGTGACAGTAGGCAACATGCACCATGACATGCACCCCAATATGGGTCGCGCTTAAAGAATGTACTTAGTACAATGTGAGGAATAAAATGCTTGTAGCTAATGTTTTATGAAAACTCTTAATTATATAAAAAATTTTGATTGATTTTTTTATCAGAGAATTTTATAGAATGTTACTTAAATATTGTCCATATTATCAAATAAATATAGTTTGTAAAAAATAATAATAATAATAAATTATGTTGAAATAATTACTATTTAAATAAATAAGTACAATATATTTCTACCAGGTCGCACCGTGAGTGTAAAACCAAAGCATCTGCAAATTTTTCAATTTCGAAATTAAATGCAAAACAACTGCAAACGTCGTGAACTTGATAATGTAAAAGTGAAGTAACTGAAAGAACATGCAATATAATTTAGATAAAATTAAACCAAATATTATGTTTTTTAGAAACTCTATGTCTCCTAACAAAACGAAGACTTCAAACCCTAATATATCCAAAATATGTCTTTTGAAGATGCCTTGGTTTTACACTCACGGTGCGAGGTATTTCTACAGTTAACAATGTTATATAAAAATTAGCCATTGCACGGTTGAATACTTTTTCACGTATAAATAGGTACGTGGTGATAATGTTAAAACTATTCCTCACATTTTTCTTAGCTATACGTAATTCGTTTAACCCTCAGATTAATGAAAAACCTAAACATAAATTTCTCTAACAAATCTATAGTTTTTTTTTGAATCTCAAATATAATATTGCTAAAATTGTAAAATTGTAGGTGATATTTACTGTCTTACCAATTTTGGTGTCAGAAAGATACGTGGTATTTCAACATAGAAGACTACATGCATTCGCAATAGTAAGCAGTATTATTACATAGTAATAATTTACTTCCATCCGTATCGAAAAACATGATGGCGTCCGCTAAAAGTTCTGCTAGAACATTTTACCGACACACCGGTGAGAAAAGATAAAATAATGTTCATAAAAAAACAATAACAAAGAAACCAGCGGAGGTAAATAGGCAGGTAGGTACTTGTTCCGTGCATAAAATTATTCACTGAACATATTGGCAGTACCTACTAACTTCACTCACTCTACAGAGAACTTAAAAATGAACTCAAGAGAGATGAGTAACATTTATTTCGAAGAATTACCATGATGATATCGTCACCTCAATACTACAACTATATAACTTTAAGTTATCTACCTAGTTGTAGTATTTAGCTGACGTATGTTTTTGAGATGGCTATTGAATATGATTCTACATTTCCTTCTCTAAAAAATGATAAATCTAAGTTAGTCAGCAGTTAATGGGAACTGTATTAATTTTGTTTTTGAAAATATTAGATAACTTTAAAGCCATCATCATCATCATCAGGGGCGCGACAACCCGGTGTGGGTCCTGGCCTCCTCCAACAGCTCTCTTCACCTGGATACGGATCCAATGTGGCCGCTTTTCAATTCGGTACCCCCAGAATACGGCAGTCACTGGCACACTACAGATGCACACAGAGATGCACACAGAGGCACACCACAGTGCCGATGGAGCAGCACTGGCAGTTCCATCCAACCAGCGAATCTTTGGCCTGCCTCTTCTTCTACGCCCTATTGGATTGCAGGAGATCACTCTCTTTGCCGGTTCATTGTCATTCATACGGTGCACATGACCTAGCCATCGCAGTCTCCCAAATATTCATTGATTGAACTGCGCTGCAATCTTCGTACAGCCCGTAGAGCTCAGATTATATCTTCTCCTCCAATTGGTGCCATCCCTGATCGGTCCATATTTATTAATTACGGCGGAGAATTTTTCATTCAAAGATGTTCAGGGCCCGTTCATTTCGCAGAGTTAATATCCAGGTTTCTGATTCGTAGGTGAACACTGGCTTTACAAGTGTCTTGTAAAGAGTGCTTTTAGTTCGGCTTTAAAGCCATAAATGCATTAAATAAATAAAATAATATATCGACAATATTTTTTCATACAAATAAACATTATTTTAATTATTCCCAATTAGACAAGCACAATTTTCCAATTTTATTTTAAATAATAATTATAGCTTAGATTTATAGTTTTAATTTAATTTTCCCAACAATGATCATATTAGAGTAATCTAGTCGTAGTACTGAGGTTTATTTGAGTCTAGTTTGTAATTAAAAATTGTAATGTAGATATTAATTGTTTACTACAATTTAATTGTTTTCTGTTTTCATTGCACAAGACGTGTTGACAAATTATGATAAAATAAATTGCGGCTCTCGTGGTGCAGAGCGTGAGGCGCTGGCCTTTCATCCGGGAGCTCCGGGTTCGATCCCGGTGAGGTCACAATAATTATATTTATGTGATTTTATCAAAGCCTCAATGTTTGTGACTGTTTCGCTTATCGTTTCCCTACACTATTGTTATTGTGGTCTTGTATAATATGGTCTAATATAAATACTATGACTTTATATTAAATTAATTAATCAACGTTGATGCAATGGGCAAATAAAAGAACATATCTATAACAATGATATGTTTAACATTTCTTCTTAATTTAAATTTCAAAAGGACAACACTAAGCTATGGTGTGGATGTGTATTGCACTAGGGGTGGAAAATACTTGAAAAATACTTTTAAACAATATTATTAAAATATATTATATTGTATTCAATTAAGAGTCTAATATAATATGAAGTGCATATGATGCGTTCTGATGAAGTCCAGCAGATCGAGAAATGGACGCAAAATATATTTTAAAATACAAACTTCATATTATTTCATTCTTATCCAGGAGTTTAGGATTCAATATACGACTAATGTATCATAGTTATATAAAAAAACTTTTGAAAATTATTCTATCAAAGTCTCAATAGAACGCATCAGTATTAGCATAATAGAGGCATAACATGTTTTACTATATTTAAAATACAAATAAGATCATCCGCCTCAATTAAATATTTTCAACTTGATCCTGATTAATATTAAATAAAAATGTGAAATAAGTATCAAAATTTGTATATTCAAAATTTCAGCGATTGGGTAATTTATTATAGTTTATTACATGTGTTTATCACTCGGTGTTCACTGCATATGGTATCAAATGATTTATGACACATCGTGTTTAGTTTACACATTTAAATTTATCAAATTTAATACCACACCGAAGATAATCACATAGGTAGTTATGACACTAATTATTATAATATTGCATATAAATCTCAGTGCTCGCATTTACTTGATATATATGTGGTAAAATATTTTTTTATGTTATGTGTTGAACACGTTTTATAAATTTGGTATTGTATTTTATTTTGATTGATGTAATATTATGTGTATTATGTACATTGTCAAGTGTCGTGAATTATACTACAATGAGAGCCAGTTTCATGGAGGGGGAGCGGTGGCTGTGGGAATACACTCACGCTGCTCAAAGTGACAATATATCCTTGAACCGGCGCGAGGTCATACCGGGAAAATTCCCTCTTGATTATATTTAATCCGCGCGAATATAACACGAGACGCCAATGAGGTCGGATTTGCAAGATTTTAGTTTAGTCCGCGAATAATACCAGGTTTTGCTAAAACTAGAGTATTTTTATTATTTAATATATATATATATATATATATATAACTGAAATAATACCACAGTAACAATAACCTTACTCAATCAAGAATACTATTTATATTAAATTTAAATCAGCATTCAATTTTTTTTGTAGTATAATATCATGTTCTTAATTCAAAATTGACCACTTATAAATTGTAAATAAAGCTGTAGCCAATAAAATAATATTCTCAATTCAAAACGTGTAATTTAACCCTAACTTTGCAAAGGATTAAAATGTCATAAAATAGGACGATGTCGAATTAAGAGTAACTTATCGTCAGTAAATTCATCATCGTCATAGATGAGTGATGGTATTTGCCCATTACATCAGTGTTTAATTAACATAACAATAAAATGTGGCATTTTTATTTAATTTATCTAATTACAACAGCGAAGTATAGTTATATATTGTTAATAAAAAAATCTAGTATTTTTTCTACATTAGAAAATTTATTTATAAAATAATTTGTTTAGCAGAGAAAATAAACTGATATGTAATAAAAAATAGTTAAATAAATTATGTGCCTACAGAATGAAGTTTATATTATTTAATAGAATTTGGGGTATAGTTGTTGGCCAGTCATCTAACACATTGTTTCTATGTTCTGGATTAAAGACATATTGATCAAATAATTTAAAAACAAAACCAAACATTTACAGCATAAGATTTAAATTGAAAAAAAAAACTAGTTAAATAAAAGTACATAGCAAATAGTAACCCTCAGAAGAGAGAAGAAAATGAAAACATGAATAATATGAAACAGTAATTCAAAAACAAAATACATTGATTAGTGTCGCAGGTCCAGTTAATGACACGAGGAAACAGCTTTGTTTCATGGATTTTGCGACCACGTTGATAATTGATGGGAGCATTTATACTCATATACAATTCAAATTCTTAAGGTCGTCATAATTGGAAACCATTCTTCGAGAGAACAGGCAAAATTTTCTTAAAAGCAGAAGTAACCTACAAGCTTCAAGAGAGTAAATAGCGAGCATGCCCTGAAAAAAGGCAGTAGGAAAACAAACGTTTCATGAATTATCGATAGGAAAATAATTAGAGATATGTGTTCAAATAATGACGCCTTCTTCTGGTTGCCAAATGGGGGATCTTACCAGCTCCCATGGCTTCAAAAATGAATGCTCTACCAACAGCAACGTCCCTAGACAAAATACCGCCCATAGGCAGCGCCAAAATGCCACCCCGTTTGTATACAGTATTTTTTATTATCCTTTCATGACTCCAATATCTAAGAAATTTGTTGGATGGAAACATTACTAACAAAATATATATCACAACATCTAATTTAAATGCCATCTCTATTTCAATAGACAGTATTGCGATTCCACGGTTTCAGATATAATTAAAAATACGCCTGACAACTTTCAAAACTCGTGAGTCACTGGCTTAAATATTTGGATAAATTAATTTGGTAAATATGTACATAGTATATAATTCGCAAATCTGCACGTGTCATTGCTGGTCATCAAGGACGTGACATCCGAGGACAACGGAAGTAAACTAGACATCGCGAATTGAAAAAAATATAGTCCTATTAAACCGTTTGTGTTAATTAATACATTTTGTTTTCAATCAGTGAGCTGATTTTTTTAATGGAAAGATATTTCCGTTATTACTAAGTCTAGGTACCTATTCCTATATATGGGTGGTTCACAATAATTATGGATCAAGTCCATCCAAATGGATCCTGAGATATTGGACCTAAAGTTAAACACCTTTTGTAAAATTCAGGAATGTTTTCACTGTAGGTATATACTTACCATGTTTTGATGGTACATGGATCAATTTAAATAAATAGTCCAAACATAAAGTATATTTAGGCTTTATTAATATTAGCAAATACGTCTTTATACTGTTGAAGGAACTGTCAAAATGCACATGATTCACATTCAATTTGATGTCTTATCAATACCAGTATCGCCATTTATGCGGAAAATTGTAAAGCTACGATTGTGATATTAATACGCAATATAGAAATTTGTTTTATCTAGCCACTGAAACAAAAAAATCGTATTTTATGAAAATTGGACTGATCCATTATTATTGTGAACCAAACATAATATATCTAATGATTCTACTCGATTTGCCGCCGTTCCAGTAACTGCCACCCCCAAGCGACGCCCAATCTGCCTACCTCCACGTGATGTCACTGTCTACCAATGACGCAACAAAAAATTGATAGGTACTGTTCGGTTATCAGGAATACAGCGGAAAACACATTTGGAAAATACCCGATATACTGGATTATTTGTTAGTTTGGGTTAGTTTAGGTTAGGTTAGGTTAGGTTAGGTTTGGTTAGGTTAACCTAACAAATAATCCAGTTTATCGGCTATTTTCAAAATGTGTTTTCCGCTGTATTCCTGATAACCGAACAGTACCAATTGATAATAATAATCGGGTCTAGGACGATTTGGCACCGGACAACTGGACGCCACGGAATTCGAAAATAAATAGACGTTAGGTACTTATAGGTACTCTAAAAAAAATATTCAATATTATTATTTATATTTCAATGATTATATTATGATTTAATAGTTGGTGAGAATGTAAATATGCAGACGTAAACAATGATTTAATCGTGCATATGTTTAAGTTACAACGAAAAAAGAGTTTTTTATTTTATATAAAGCCTTAGGCATGGTTAGACAAGAGATGTCACGGAGACTTGAAGCTTTCGAGATGTGGCTGTATAGACGCATCCTCAAAATTCCTTGGACTGACCGGGTGACAAATGTTGAAGTTCTCAATCGAATGGGGAAGGACCGAGAAGTTCTACGTAGTATCGAAACCAGGAAACTCCAATACCTCGGCCACATTATAAGAGGACAAAAATACAGCATTCCCCAACTTGTCATTCAAGGAAAGATCAATGGGAAGCGTAGCAGAGGACGGCGCCACCTGTTCCTCCGTGATTGGTACGAGTGCAGCTCCACCGAACTGTTCCGGGTAGCAGACGACAAAAATAAGATCGCCTTGATGGTGGCCGACCTCCGCTAGGGGATGGCACAATAAAAAGAAGGCATGGTAATTCTGAATCCGCGATAAAGAATATATTATGTTAAGAGTAAAATGAATTCAAACTACTAAGTAGTAGATAGAAACTGATTAAAATACCTCATCTACACGTGTCTACGACAGTGCGGCGTCCAATTGTCCGGAGGCCAGTCGTCCCAGTCCCTAATAATCTGTGATAAATAATGGATAAAAAAGCATGTATACATTTGTGAAAAAATATTCTATTTTGAGTCAAGATCTTAGTAATAATGGCCAACCGGCGATTTTAACATTGAAAATTGTTATAAAACAATGACAAGTATCATTAGACAGGCGTCGATTAGTATTACCGAGATTGCGTAATTTTAACATTGAAACCTCTGTTAGAGTTTACCGACATCCAAATCATTATTAAGCACAAAAGAACAACGCAAACAATGAAGTGGTAGGAGTCGCTTCGTTCGTTTTGATCGTGGTCTCCGAACAAGGAAGCAATTTGCGCCGTAGTTTAATGACTCAACGATTTAAAATTCAGGTCACCTTCCGAGAATATATTCTTTCAACTAGGACTAAATACGTTTTGTCTAACTTGTTATCAAAATTTTTCTGCGAAGTAGAATACAGGAGATGTGATTTATTACGTCTTCCTTGTAACGCAATATAAATTTAGACATACCTGCTTATTAAGTATTACGCTGATGCTAGATTACAATATTATATTTGTTCTTACTTTAAAAAAAATGTTCGTAAATCAAAAAGGTATAAAAAAACAACTTATATGAGGAAAAATACATGTGTAATTAATTTTACTGTGTCTTACGGGATTATGAAAAGTTGTAGCGTAGCTATGTTTTTTTAATGCGTATTTTGATCCACTGCAAAAACACAATTGGATGGATTTTTTTTAACAAACTCTGTGGAGGAATATATATTACATGACTAGTTCTGTGATTTTGTTTTCTAATGACTCTGTGAACAAAATGTCACTATTGCCTGTACATATTATATTGTTTATGTGGGAGTCATGGCGTTGTGGATGAAGAAGTCGAGCTTTGGTGTTGCTCCGATGGATGAAGGAGCGAATTTTATTTGCAGAGTAAACAGTCGGTACAAGAGTATGTTACAATACTTATTATGATACTGTTCCGTGGTCCGAGTCTCGTTAGAATTAGATGCTATGCGGAGTAATACAGAGACTGAGATAATAACAGAACGGGAACTTATATTCAAGTGACATGTCCAATGAATAAATTATGATTCGCTATTTATTGACGCACTCACAATCAAAATAATATATTGAAAATAGTATTTAGGAAATAATTGAGTGAGCTATTTTATACGGAGTTTTCGTCATCGGATATAGCTGACTATGTGGAAAAACGGATATTGTGGAAATTATAATTGCAGTAAGCTATTTACTGAGTATGCCATAATTGGACATTAAGGGAAATGGATATTAAGGAATTTATAATTATGGTCAGTATATGCTGACACGGATTTAGTTGTTTATCCCCATCTTTATAATTACGCGATTCTTATGTTTAATAATTATTTTGTTATTGATTTTGAAGTCACATATTTAAAGAACTGTTTATAATAAAATATAAAATATTACTAGGTTCCAAAAAAGCTTTGAATACAATTTGATGAGTTGTTTTGGTGATAGTTAAAATGTAATAAGTACAACGATTCGTCGTTTTTATTGAAATCCTACTTTCAATAGTCAAATGCCAAAATATCGTTGAGACGTTAATAAAAAAACTAACTTTAAAAAACGTAAATAGTAAATTTTTTGTATTAGAATAATATAAATTACATTGCAAAAACGAACATTTTTATGTTAGCTTGTTGGAAAAGTATTAAAGCAAAGGAACTTTTTACCATTTGAATAGATTGGGTACAAACTATTGGATTTTGTACTTTCCTCAATGACTCAATTTTAATTCCATAAAAATAAAATTATTACTCATTATTTATGGTAAGGAAAGTATAGAGTTTTTTTATCTGATTAATTGCTTGTACAAAAATTTCAGTAGAGTGGGTCATTTTTCTTTCATTCTTTTTACTGAATATTCCAAGCAATGATCATTGTTCACATTTTTTATTTATTCGTTATTTTAGTGTATTCATAAAAAAAATACTAAGCAAATAAAAAAAATCGGTGTGTGTACTTATGTACGCGCGTTAGAAGCTATACTTTTTTGGCGTAATAAAACAAAAACAAAACTTGTGATAACCTAGATTCTCTTAATTATTTTGTTAAATTATACACTCAAGAAAAAGGACCGCTTATTGGAACGCCGTTGGTTTATTTCTATACACTTTAACTTATATTACTAAATTATATAATTATTTATCGTTGTTTTTATTTTTAAAGTAACAACTGCCACTATGACGTTTAATAGTTTGTTTACGTAAGGAATTGCAAACGGCCGACAATAATAAATTCGCTGCCTAGGCAACGGAACAATTCTAAACTATAATATTATACTGTATAATCGTCACGATTGCAATATCATACTATGGCGTAAAGATAGTGCGTTCGGCTGATAACCGAACAATCGGTGGTTCGAATTCAATCGAGTGCGTTTATTTTTGTGTGAAAAAATAAATTATGTGTTACATGTCACACGCCAAAAATACACTCTGATCCGATTTTCCGAACGCGCCTAAAGAAAAATAACTTCAAAAATATTGCTTTGCATTTTTGATTCATAGAAAACTGTAAACGAAAAAGTTTTACATAGAAAATTATCTTCTTCTTTTTGTATCATTCTCTATAGGAGATTGACCGCAATCAGAAGAGCTTCTCTCTATTCACTGCTGCCTGGAACAGTTCGAAGAGAATATACTTTTAATACGACGCAAAACTTCTCGGTAAATTCAATTGAGGACGTCAAAATTAAACTATATATTATGTCACTGGGCTTATGGGACTTTACGGGGAATGGTAGGAAACTCGTTGTGATTTCGATTCGAGAGATAGGTTATTGATAATAGGCACTTTATTTACAGTCGGATCCTACAAAACTAAAAATAATTATCTTGAAACTAATTTACATAGCAGCACAGTAAACTGGTAATACACACAGATATGGAATGATTTTTAACTTGTTAGCGGGGCTCGAGATTACAACATGCTCTCTCGACCTGAAAAAAAATAATCCAGAGCAAGTAAAATTTTTGAATCGACTTCATGCTGGAAGGGCAACCGGTCTCGAATATACGAATTCGGAAGCGCCATATTATTCGCTTTTGCCATAATGTGGTGTTAAAATGACACGGATTTCAAACAAAAATCAAACTGGCTCTGTTTTGGTCAATTAGTCACTTTGTAATAATAAATTGTTTCAGATATGTTATCGATATACTATTACGATGATAACAATAGATTAAAGTAAAAAAAAACACTGAACTAGTTGAATAATAGGACAAAGTATAGCTGTCAAAGTCATCATCAATCGGCGCAATAGCTTTTGGTTTGGCCTGGTGTACCTAAAGCTGAAACTCCTCCGGGGAAGACATGCATATTACATGACTTCAAGATGTGCTTCGTGGTCTGGATCTCACCACACTAGAAAAATGGAGACTCGTTCAAACCCCACTTATGCACCATATAAGCACACCTGGATTGCTCACACTAGATTTGGTTCAGACCTACGGTATATTGCATGGAAGCCTAAAGCCAGGAAGCTCTTCCAGCGGATCCACAATTAGACGAGAGCTCCTTCGCCAGATGCTTCGCCAGGCATCCTCCTACAATGAAGTTGCGTTAAGAGATACCACCGTTATATTATGGATGGTATTTCTTATAAAGTGGTCATGCTCCACTATGTATTTTGATACATATTCTTACCTGATGGTATTTACTGATTATGTGTCGTCAGTACTAGATAGAGGCAGCCAGGTTGACTGTTTTTACAATGATTTCTCGAAGGCATTTGACAGAGTCGATCACGACTTTCTAATGGAAAAACTCCAACTAAATGGATTATCTGATCGATTTCTCAGGTTATTCGGGAGTTATTTTAAGAATCGTCAACAATACGTATCGTACGGCCTTTATCAGTCACAGACATTTGAAACATTTTCTGGTGTGCCTCAGGGCTCAAACTTGGGGCCATTGCTGTTCACGATTTTTATAAATGACATAGCATTGGTAATTAAAAATGCTACGTTTTTGTTGTTTGCTGATGACTTGAAACTCTTCATGGAAGTTGTCACCTTGGACGATTGTCGTCAACTCCAACTTGATATAAATAATGTATTAGATTGGGGCAGGCGTACCAAACTGGACTTCAATATTGATAAATGCAATCTTTTATCGTTTACTAAAGCCTCAGGAGTATTGTTTTTCCAGTATTCGATGCATGGCAAAGTTCTCTCGTGAATATCATCTGTAAGAGATCTTGGAATAACGTTTAACAGTAAACTGACGTTTAGTGGTCATATAGATACCATTTGTAAAAAGGCGCTAAAGATATTGGGCTTTGTCTTGCATACTTCCCGGGTCTATTCGGAATTTACGGTACTAAAAATTCTCTATAACTCATTAGTTAGAAGCAGACTTTAGAGTGGGTCTATCGTTTGGGCCCCGCATTGGGGAGAGAGTCCAAAAGAAATTTTTGAGACTCCTTTACTTTCGGCTTTATGGATATTATCCGTGGCTCTATCCTACTGATTTGCTCTTAGGGATGCTTACATACTGTAGCTTAAAATTTAGAAGGGATCTTTATTTAGCTACATATTTTTTCAGACTTATACGCGGCGTAAATGTGAACTCTGCTATTCTTGGTGGTGTTGGCTTGTGTGTCTCTGATAACTACCTTAGGAATCGAGGGCATCCATTGTTTGTTCTCCCCACAGTGCAGAACTAACCTGCCATTAGTAATGCCAATTGGGAGGGCAATAACCATATTTAATGAAATCGCTTCGGATATTGATATATTCATCTTACGTGAGGGTGAATTTAGGTGGACATTGTTTTATAAGTTTTTAGGATAGGGTCTATCAAAGTTCACTCTGTGTGCTTCCATCTACTTTTACTTTGTTATTTTTGTTATTTTATTTCTTTTCTTAAATTATTAACACGTATTTTATGTCATGTCGTGAACGCTTTGAATTTATAATTTGTTATGTTCATTATATGTAAAATAAATAAATTTGATTTGATTTGATTTGAGTAATAGTTATAGAACTTTATAAAGCCTTAGTCAATAAAATATGATTTATTAATAAATACTAATGCCCTTTTTCAGAGGGTGTTATAAGAGTTATATCAAATCGATCGTTACAATTTTGGGATTGCACATGGATGGCAACCACCCTTAGCGTGAGCCTGTTCAAAGGTGTAATTTGCCATAAAATTTTTCCTGGAACGGTAAGTTGTTACCTATAGATAATATTATATTATAATGAATGCTAAATCAATTTTGTCAACTAACGGAAAGCATATCCGACGTATTATGAAACCCCATTGATATTTTTTATCTGAGAGATGCTATTAAGCAACAAAATTATTAACGTATTATTTAAATTGAACAGTAAATTTTAATATAACTTTAAAACAACAACAAAAAACAGTAAATCAAACAGTGATTGCTACACATTAACAAATTTTATATGTGGCCATAACTAAATAAAAATTAATATATGCGTATCGATGGATATTTTTCTCATGGGAAGACGATTGCCATGTTTCGTGTTGTAAAACGAAACTGTTAATAATATACCGAATTGTTAATGCTTCGATTTTTTTCAATTACTACTCACAACCGTGAATTCAAAATACCAAACCATATTATTACCATTTTATAACTGGTAGATTTTGTATAATTCTCACGACCTTCGCATTGAAAAGTGCGGTACATAATTTTGCAGATACAATCAATATGAATGATAAATTTATAGTAACATTACAATTCAACCATTGTGGTAGTGATTTCCAACCGGGATTCCGCGAGTAGTATCAAGGGGGTAGGAAAAATTAAGAGCCAGTAAAAAAATTTCAAAGATTTAAAAAAAAAACCGGTTGAGATTTACCGCATTAGAGAAACATTATATTATTATGTATGTACATAAATCCAACGGATGTACCTGTTTAATTAAATTCAGAATGTGTTTTTTATATAATTTGTTAATACGTCTTTTCTATGAAAACTGTATCTATAGGTATAGGCAGAGCATAAAATATGAAAATGAAGAGAAAGGGGGGTTGATGTAGGGAAAGTAATGACTGATTATATACAAGTCAACCCACATTGCAGATTTATCTAACACGTACTTCACATTGTTATCTGTCAAAATTGCAGTAATCTTGGCAATTTACATTAGATGAACTCAATCAGTTAATTCAGTAAAGTGTTAAATTGAATATGTTATGAATTAATTTTATCGTATTGTTTAAAATTACAATATAGGTACATTGGCTATTTAAAAAACGAAACGTGTTTGACTTGTGTTGAAACTAAAGCATTTACATTATAATACAAGTACGTCAATAACAACTACAGCCAAATATTGTTATGTTTAATTAAGAGTATTTATTATATTATTAAGGGCGGACGTGCTCAGCGTGAGTCAAAATGGAGCTTTTTTTCTATTTTCAAAGCATGATCCTGGACATACCTTAAACGTTGTAGATAATCTATTAATATAATTTTGAAGCCTTATTATCCTTTATATTTATTTTACACATTTGATGACTGCATAAAGTATTTTTATTACATAAAATAGTATTCTTTTAAACCTCTCGCTCTAATGTTTTAGAATATAGTCATATTTCAGTACATAAATGTGCAGTGGTATTACGATTTTTTACATTTATTAATTTTTAAACTCATTTATAAAACCATCAGTATAATTTATGTCGACATTATTATAGTGAAATATTTACGATAAAAAATTATATTGATAATCTCTGTGATCCCAAATTTGACAAGAATTAGGTATTTTATTATTCAAAAAATGGGCAAGATTAACAAATTTGAAGATAATTCTAAAGATACTTATTATAAGCTATGTCTTTGACCATTCAAGTGTGATAAACATCCTACGAATAATGATTGCTTTATAATAATTATTGACCTAAGAATAAGGTAGTGTTTTTTTGAAATACGGCATTTCTTTTGGCATTCCCCAGTGGTAAAGCTACAACATACGGCCGTAGCCATAAATTGACAAACTATAATTGAAGTAGGGAGTAAAATGTACATGAACATGTACCTAACCGATTTTTTTTAAACAACGCCCTATGGGACTTAAACCTGTAACCACTAGGTTCACGCTAATGTGTTTAACCAATTAGGCTACGGGCGTCATATCTGATTATGACGAAATAACTAGTAGTTTTCACAAGAAATGCTAATAAAGTTGCGTATATTTTGGCTACCCGCTTTTTCTGTTTTAAATCAAGATGATCCAATTAACTGCCATTGCCTACCCCACATAATCCACCAATTCACGAGTGCCACGTGTAAGAAGAAGGAAATATTATTCCCTTCATCGAAATAATTCATTATATTTTTTCATCCCTGTGGTTCAGTCCCGAATCTACCACCCCTTTTGTGATTGTGTTATAAAGATATAACATACAAACTTATTGAATACGCCAGCGTACAGAGTATTATTTTACCATACATAGGTACTAATTTAACTACACTAAAAACCAGGCTGTAACTGGCATAACTTATTGTTAATTTTAAGACTACGTCTTGTTATAGACTAAGTCTTTGGATAAAACATATTTGGCCAAATTTGGGAGATTCCTGGCGCGTTTTTTATCGTCTGTTTATGCAAATGGAGAGTTTTATTTATCGTGTCTTTTACGGTTGCATACATTTTGTGGTCATGAGTCGCAGATAATTTGTTTGTCAAGTTTTTTGGCACAAGAGTGTAATGACACCCGCGAAGGCCACCAACACTATCGCCATTAACACCAACACACCCGCGGATTATATTGCCAACACCAATACTGACAGGTGAGCGCACAGATTGCATATTCGATGGTACGGAATCAAATGTTCCAAAAGTAAATTAATAATTTATTTTGTATTTTTTTTGCTTCATGTTATATAATTTCTGTTCTTCGTTTATTTAATACATCCGTATTATTTCATTTAAATAATTTGCAGTTTCACGTGAACCACAAATTACCGTCGCTTTGTCAGAATGAACTTACACAGTTCTTTAAAAAAGACGTATTCTTGACAATCTGAGTGTAACAAATCAATCAAACAAAATCATGCCTACATAGTTAATAACTAAATGGTAGTTTATCGTAGAGGCAAAAATTTGGTAGTGCTTCGGGCTTCTACGTACTTAAAACCACTACTGTATTTCAAACATTGTAATATAACTTAAATTAAATAAAAACATTTTTTTTTAAAACAAATTAAATTTAAATCATTTGACTGTATTGGATTTGCATATATACATACCTACAAGTAATTAAATTACAAACGAAGTATATTGTATTTATACTGCATACAACTAAGATGTCAAAGAAAAATCTTTCTTTGTGCAGAATGAACTTTTTACACATATTATGAAAGTTTAACTAAAAGAAAGTTACTAACGCGCATGATTAGCATCTGGAAGATATTATGTCCAAGCCACGTGAAGTCACTCTTTATTAAATTCATTAATAAGGACTCACAAACTCAAGTATTAGTTTGTAACGATGTCGTACCAGTGTACACCTACGACATTCTGCCTCCGCATCCTAGTAAAAATTGCGCATGGATTTCGTCACCGTGGTCGATTTTCTTCACTCTGCATCGGCGTTATGAAAGCGATGTACGATGTAGCGATAGCAAAGAAAATATCGCGACCTTATGGTTGCCCTGTGCTTCAGTACCTAAGCGGAGGATGAAGTCAGCAGTCCAGGAATTGAAGATTATAATATTGTGCATAGAAAGGTGCATGCAGCAGCGATTTACTCTGACGTATATAACGCAATAGATTTGTGAGAGAATTTAAAGGAGGGCCTTGAAGCTTTTCACACCAGTCATACAATTTAAAAAGTGAAAGAGATGCATTTCTCTTACAAGTTGAATAGGTTTAAAATATTACTGAAACCATAACAAAATCCCTGCAACTAACATAAAATATGTACAAAACATATCAAGCAGATAAATATTTGTACAAACAAAAAAATAAACTACTTTTATTTATTATGTATCATCACTTTCATCTTCAATAATTATTATTTTTGTTAGAAAATGCGATTCTAGAAATGAGACATATTGGTATGTTTTGATGTTTTATTAAATCAAACAACAATACCTACAATGCAGTTCCACCATGAATTGACAGTTAACAAAATAAAAGAAATTTGTATGTTTACTAGGTAAGGTGGTAGTTGGAATGTATAGTTTTTATTTTTTTTTATTGTAGGGGGTCTAAAGCTGTGCCTCGAACCTCCAAGTTCCTAAATCTGCCACTGGGTATTTGTTAGGTGCATGGAGAGATAGACAAGATGTCATGAAACTTTACTTTAAAAAGAAATTGTGAAATTCGTATGATGTATTTAAAGCATTATTATGATAAAGTTTATATTGTTATATGTGATTCTATAAACCATCTCTGGTCTTTCCGCGTTAAGCAGTGGAGTTTGATTATTATTATCGCTAGAGTCTGTTTTTTGTTCAAGCTCTTTTTTAACAATCCGTTACGCACATACATACACACACACAAGTGAACAACTAACACGTTAGATGATTAAACCACTTGCTATTCCTTTTATTAGTATTATTTAACGAAAAAAAAACAGTTCAGTTCTGTGTTCTGTTATTAATACGTAATAAAAAAATCGATTGTGTATGTATGTTAGTAAGTAGATAGAGTAGGTGTTTGAATTTCGAATATTAATGCTTCCATTATGATATCATGAACGAGGTAATTTTTTATTATTCATTTTTTCAAAAAAAAAATGGAGATTCGTGTCATTATGATAAATTTTACGATTGACACGAACAAGTATATTATTTAATTTAAAATACATCACGTATTATTATAATAGTTTTATGAAACTATTTTAGGAATTTTATTACACATAACGTGACTTCCTAGGTTATAAAGGTCATACACAGTAGCAGATTAACGTGAAGATATTTTTGCCACGAGCTTAGGGCTAATAATGCACCCCAACATCAAACTAAAAATATGTATGTATTTTACAAAATGTAGTTAACTATTAGGTATAAATTTTATTATATTAAAGCTTGTTTACACTACGCCACTGTAATACTCATAATATTATATACATTATAATTAATTTTTAAATAAATTATTTCTACCGAATAATCAATGACAGATATTGAAAACAATTATGATATATAGTGTTGCTCAATGACGTCCCGTGGGGGTAGGCAGATTAAGCGTCGCTTGGGGGCGGCAGTTACTCGAAGGGCGACAAGTCAAGGAGAATCATTAGATATATTATATAGAAATAGGTACTTTAACTAAGTAATAACGGAAATATCTTTCCATTAAAAAATCAGCTCACTGGTTGGAAACAATATGTATTAATTAACATAAAAGATTTAACAGGACAGTAATTTTTCGTCGGATTCGCGATGTCTAGTTTACTTTCATTGTCCTTGGACGTCACGTCCTTGATGACCAGCAACGACGCGTGCAGATTTGAGAATTATATTTGGATTATAGGTAGGTACATAAGTACTTACCTAATTAATTTATCCAAATATTTTTGCCAATCATTTGCGAGTTTTGAACGTTGTCAGGAGTATTTTTAAATGTATCTGAAACTGCGGACCTGCAATATTGTTTATTGAAGTATAGATGGCATTTAAATTACATTTAGTGGTATTTTATTAGTAATGTATCCATACAACACATTTCTTAGATAGGTCCTGAAACGATAAAAATATGATGCGGCTCTTTGGCGCTGCCTAGGGGCCGCATTTTATCTAGGGACGTCACTGGTATTGCTGTCATTTTACGTGTGGAGTGGACAAGCTAAATTTTATTCTGAAAGTCCCACACCACATCGAATTTTCTCCCAAATAGAGCAGTACCAAGTACACATGTTGAATATACTAATGAAAATATACACACAAGAGATCTTAAGTTTGTTAACAATTATAGGAAAATTAAACAATTTAACAATTATTATTAAAAAAAAAAAAACAGTAGTCAAATTTTCAGTCCACAATATTCAGTGAAAATCGATGCCTAGGGGCTCGGGAGGACCTTAATCTGTCACTGGTTGTACATGGGATGCAAAGGTTAAAATAATAAATAATATATTATATTATAGGTAATATAAATAAAATCTTTAATATAATTCGTACGTATTTATTGTACAAAAACATAATACAATAACATACTATTATATTTTATATTATAATTTTTATTTTAGATGTTACATAATATTATATTATGACTGCGAAGAAGTAACTTCTTACTCACCGTATACTCTTTTTATAATTTGTATGATCAATTAGATACCTACACAATACACATAGCTACAGGTCCTTCGATCAGTATCTTTATAAATTAAATTCCTCTACACCATAAACAACAATTCAGATTTTTTTTTAAATTCATGACAAATTATTTAATTTGACTTTTTTTGATATCGAATAATGCAATATATCGAAAAAAACTGTACTTGTATATAAAAATGGTGAATACGACTTTCACAATTATTGGTATTAGGTACTTGCCTACTTATATTAGGACAAATTGTTTCATAAAAAATATCAATTGCTGTTATTAATTTTACTTTTTCATTAAGACACATGGCTAGTAGTTTTAATAATGTATGATACATAGTACGCATTAATATAATAATGATCAAAAGGTATACGTGGTTAAATTAAAAAAAAAAGCTTAACACAGTCAGTGCTCAAAACACGCCTGGCGTGTGGCCATTAGATACATATACATTCACTGCTTACCAATTAATTACCACATTTAATTATCATGCTAATTGCTACACGCCAGGAGTGTTTTAAGCACTGACCGAGTTGTGGTAATTAACTGGTCAGCAGTGACTGTGTTAAGGTTGCTTACGTGTTACTATTCAGTAATATTAAAGCTGGTTACGTAAATAATATATATATCTGATGTACTCGTACATACAATATTTAATATGTAGATAAAAACTTTCCTAACCGAAAAAAATCTTTTTTTTTAACGGTACATGTTCAAACACGCTCGTTTATGGCTACGGCCGTATGTTGTAGCTCAACCACTGAGGAATGCCAAAAAAAATGGCGTATTTCAAAAAAACACCACCTTATTCTTAGGTCAATAATTATTATAAAGCAATCATTATTCGTAGGATGTTTATCACATTTGAATGGTCAAATGCATAGCTTATAATCGGTATCTTTAGAATTATCTTCAAATGTGTTAATCTTGCCCATTTTTTGAATAATAAAATGCCTAATTCTTGTAAAATTTGGGATCACAGAGATTATCAATATATTTTTTTATCGTAAATATTTCACTATAATAAGGTCACTATAAATTATACTGTTGGTTTTATAAATGCGTTTAAAAATTAATAATTGTAAAAAATCTTAACACCACTGCACATTTATGTACTGAAATATGCTATATTCTAAAACATTAGAGCGAGAGGTTTAAAAGAATACTATTTTATGTAATAAAAATACTTTATGCAGTCATCAAATGTTTAAAATAAATATAAAGGATAATAAGGCTTCAAAATTATATACATAAATTATCTACAACGTTTAAGGAATGTACAGGATTATGCTTTGAAAATGCAATAAAAGTTCCATTTCGACCTACGCTGAGCATGTCCCCCCTTACCATCAACCGATTGTACTTGATGGAATTTGAATTTAAATTCTAATTAATTTGAGTTTCAAGTACCGGAGTTTTGCCTTTACATCAGTGCGCATTTAACAATGCGCGAGTGTGCATAATTCCTGAAGATGCCAAAAGGCTGAAGGGTCGCAAAAAATATCTCAAATATAATACTATAAAACTTCATCAATTAGAATAAAATTAATATAGTTTAGTTTTATTGATTTATAAAAAATATTCTCTGAAGTAAATATTGTATATACTACTATGATATACAGAGTCTATCTTGAATTTATCCGTATAAGGATATTGCATCCTTGATTTTATAAATTCTACTCGTTTACCGTCACACAGGTCGAAAACCAATACATGTTCAGTCGATTCTAAAGCAAATACCTTCACGTACTTATGTTGCTCACGAAAACCTGTATTCCATATTATTGCTGTCTGATGGCATAGCAGTCTGGAAACCTTACATCCAGAACGTAAATAATGAGTTACATTATAGGTACTTACATATTATAATATCGTATACATTAGCGGAGTTTTCATGGCCCACTGTTGTAATGAATGCAATATCTTAATTTATTATGAAGGACACAGTACACATAATTTGATATATTATATTCATTTTAATATTAATAAATAGGTATGAAACCAAAAAAATAGACTACATAGAAGGAGTCTTATACACTACGGCTATTACTTATGTCATTTGAACGCATTTATCGAACAAATGAAGCACGGTTAAGTCGGTAAACTGCACAGATAATTATTATTATCATTGCTAAGTCGGCATTTCTCAATTTATTAATTCAAGCAACGGCTGTAATTTTTTGATATTCATAATTTTTACGCTATTAACTTACTCACGTACAGTTATAGATTTTTTAAACAGGATTTTTTAACTAAATAATTATGTTTTTATTATTGACTATTATCATCTCATCAAGCAGGATTATTTTTTATACGCCGTGCAACTTTGCAAATAAATTTTATGGTAAAAGTGTGTAATTTAAATGTAATGTCACTTGTAGCCAGTGTTGCCATATTTTTCTATGCTGTATATAGTACAAAGGCGTAACAATTATAGTATTTCTGAAAAATATATAGTACAGGAACATTTTTCGTCTCGAATCCTTTAAAATTGTAGTATTTTGGTATATTTGGCGTAACATTATAGTATTTTACATTTTTCGCAGAAGTAAAATTATAGTATTGTACTATACGTATAGTACGGTTGGCATCACTGCTTGTAGCTCACTTAATCAGTATACCATTGATTCTGTTTTTGCTTCAATTTCACATGTTTAGGCTGTATGCATAAAAAAGGTGTTCTTCCGTATGTTTGTATGAAACATGATAATTTATTATTTTATATAATACTAAGGTTTTTTGGTTACCATGATGTCATAAAATATAAAAATTAAATTGTGTGAGAGCCATATGTAATGAAGAAATTGTTTTCTAAATAGACAGAACCTATATTGTAGCTACATTTGTAGGAAACTTCATTCTGCCATCGCTCGCATCTGTTAGAAAGCGCATGCAGTTAAAATATTTTTAAAATTACTTACTCCAAAGTTGAATTAGAGCTTGTGAATAAAAATAATTATTGATAATATTTACATGAGCAAACACATAAATAGCAAATGTGAACTAGTTATAACCGCTATATATTAAAGTATGGTTTATAGGCGGCATTTCGGCAATGGTATAGCGTAAAACGATAATAGTTTATCTCATCTCATGCGACCAAATAAACGACATTGAATCGTTGAAGAATAGCCATAAGTATTGCAACAAAAAGATTTATAACACGTCCAGAACTTATAATCCACATTCTTCGATGAAGACTGTTTAAATTCACTAATAAAGAATGTATTAATCTTAAATCTTGTATTCAGTAATGAATAATAATAAAATAATAAAAAAATGAGAGCTTTAATTTCATAGATATTTATTATGTTTACAATAATTAGGCCAAATTAAATTAATTTTTACATATTGGAAGAATAATATACTATTATAACATCGCAAGCCATATTTTATAATATTGTATAATTTTGCTATAAGTAAAAAAAAATATTTAATATACGTACAAAAAATACAAATTTTGCGGTATTTTCGATGAAAGATTTGCATTTTTGTATTGTTTAAATAAGCCCATTGAGGCGCTAGTAATTTTTCTTTGTCAGATAGCCATTGCAAATGAAATAATTGAACTGCTTTTTATGTGGTAAAATTTTATTATGATGGTATTGAAATTTAAACTTGGTTTATTATTTGGTCCATAGAATACAATGAATGAAACGTAAATAGGTACAATAGATTGCAAATTATACATAATTTAATAAGCAGATTGTATATCAGAAAAATAAAATACAAAAAATCTTGGAATGGAGATCCGTACAAATGTCAAATTGAATTACATATTTCAAATAAGGATTTATTAATATTATCAAGTTTTGCTAAATCTTTCAAGTTCATTGACACAAGTTGGTAATGATGTAATTTTCTGATTTAACTTAACGAAAAAAAAATTGACCGACTCTAATTCACACGACGATTGTATCGTTTCGTTGCAATTTTTTTTGTTGTTCTTGATTTGAAAATACTGTTGCCATGGTCATTCTATGTACATAGTTGTTTGCCTATTTATCATGGATATAAATACCTTAGATATCAATTGAGATAATTTAGATTGGTAAAGTTGTAGATAATTTATAGTGAAGCGAATAATATTGTAGTGAATCATTGAATGATGTTTATTATGAGAAACGACTTAAATAAAATGTTAGAGTTGTGGCATGGGCTGTCTTAACCGATTAGTAGACCCTGAGCATTTAGTCCTGTGCAAGTATATTGAATTATAAAAAGGCTAAATTATTGATAAACAATAATCGAACAAAAATGTAGTAGGTAACTAGAATACAGGCACATAATTCGTCACCTTACGATCAAAACCTCGTAAATCTCTTTGAGAAGAATGTTGAGGGGAAGGAAAAAACGTAATAAAATAATATTTTAAACACCTCTCCAATCGATGAATCTGCTAACACTGGTTGTGAAATACGAGGTTTTAATTCCATGTTTGTAACCATGAGACCTACGAGCTTTTAAAATTTGTCGATATATGGACAGCACACTAGTTTAGAGAACCGAGGTTTAGATATGATTTAAAATGTTTTTTTGTTTAGATTTTGTCGAACAAACTTCATTTTGTCATAATATCGGACTTACGAGGTCTTAATAGTAAGGTTTCTATCTCCTATAAATTCCATTTTTTTAAGTTTCTATTATAAAGGAAGCGTACATTTGTGGTATAGTTTAATTAGCTTAGGTCAGGTTAGTTTAGGTTAGTTTTAGACAAAAGATTGAAAATTTAGAAGGTAGATTTGCGTTTACAATAGTGTGATTAACGCAATCGTGTATACAACGGATACCTCGAGTCCCGAATGGATTCTAAATTAATGAATCGTCGGATGTTGACATATTCCACTTGCGTGAGGGTGAGTTTAGACAGAGGCTATTATGTAATTTTATGGATATAATATGTTTTTTTATAGTATCAATAGATAATTCAATACCTTATACCTATATGTATGTAAGAGCAAACAAATGTCACATAGAATAATTTTTAATTTACACGTGCTTGGATTTACTGTTGATAGTAAGTATTATCGCGGCCATAATAAGAAAATGTTTGGGTAAACATGTATTATCCTGCAGTTGGCAAAATTGCATGTTTGAATCAAAAAAGTTTGGAAGCTTATGAATTTTCAGGCGACAGTATAATTTTTTCGATCTGCGCCTGCGCAGTAGAACGATAGTGGCGAACCTGACGGCAAAAAAAAGAACTATGAACAAATTTTCAGGTTAACCGATTTTCACCACCTGTCAAATAGTACGAAATAGTACCATAAGATGACAACATCCTCTTCTCGCTCACTTTTAAAGAATGAATTAGAGAGACAGTCAGCACTTTTACGTGTAAACAGTAATATTGTCACGATAGTTTAAAATACTCACTATTGCTGTCAGTAAATCCATGCATGTGTACAGGTGCTATATTTAACTGTCTGTAACAATATTTAAAAAAATGAAATTAGAGCTTTTTGCCAAAGAATGAAGTCATCGTTCTAACCGTCGATTTAAAATTGAACGAAACAAATGAAAGCGTTGTTTTCTTATTACACTCGGATATTCCGAATAACAAAACAAAAACGAATTCATGCGGGCAGATAAATGAACAGGATTACACTGTTATAAAGAAACTCACCCTCTAATAACGGACGGAAGGCTTCGATTTGCTTTTGTCTGGCAGAAAACTCGCAGTGATAGTCGGAAAGAGAGGTCCGACAGGAATACTACAGGATAATAAGGGACGGAAATATGTCTCGGAAGGCACGTACCCGTTATGCGGCGAGGCATTACTAACCTTGTGCCACAAGACGCGTCGCTTTTCAATGTGCGTGTATATGTGAATGTATACATATCGAAAATTGTTTATTTAAGTGTGTGTGTATTTTAAAGTTGTTTTTGATCCTTCACTATTCTCTTCTTGCAAGTATTTTTAGAGCTTTATTGTAAAGATTTAAACTTAGATTATAGGATGTAAAGAATAATATTTTATAAAAACAAACATATTCTCCAAGTTTGGTTATTTACATGAAAACACTTGTACGAATGAAAATTGGCTGAAACCATCACACGAATTTACAATAGGCATATATTATGACGTATTAAAACCGAATAGAAATTTAATCTGTCATTTTTTTGCTGACGCTTTAATTTTTACGAATTGCACCTGCCATTTCAGATAAGACTTAAATTTGATAAAAGTTATGATTAAAAATTAATAAGGAATTTGGTTATCTTGTTAAATATTATATTTAATATACTAATCTATAATTAAATAATGTATTGAAAAAATAATGAGTTAAATATTTTTACATGCACGCGACATCATTATTAAGAGGGCTCGTACATCAGAACTCGCCGCATGCGTCTTACGACGAATTCGTCGATGTGACGTCATCGTAAACTAAGAAACAAACGTTATCAAATGGAGCTTCGCAGATTGGCCGATGCAACTGCGACGCTGCGACGCTCCTGCATGCGACGAGTTGCGTTTGCTAGAGCCTGCATGTCGATATCGACAAATTTCGACTCCGCGCATGCGCACAGCCGCACAATCGGCCATTTCTGTCTCTACTCTCTCTATTCTCTACTCATTTCTGTCTACACTGTCATTGCTCGCTCATCGCTGGTCACCGCGTTTGACGTTTGTTCATACAATCAACACAATAAAAATGGCATACGAGAGACTTCTCCTTAAATGTCTCCGGTACCAATACATAATAATCGCGGTTTCCGCGTCTGATGACATATTTGCGCAATGGCGTCGTCTAGCTAGAGTATATTTTGACGTTTCGGGAGATTAAGCACGAATGTGGATGTCGCTAGAGATGAGCGAGGTTGTATCATGCAACACTGACCGGCGGGTCTAGGAAGTTTTGATTTATGGCCGTCAGGCACACAAGGCGAGTTGTGATGTGCGAGCCGGCTAAGGTTTACCAAAATAATATTTTGTTGACAATTTTGTGAAAACTGCTGGATAAATTTAACAAAAGTTGGTTAAAAACAGCATGACGTATTTCCTATGTCACGGGCAGTTATATGAATATTAAATAGTATTTACGTTAATTAAGTTTAATATAAAAGTAAAAATTTGCAGTTAAGACGATACATGAAACATACTCTCACCCCTCACTCCTCCGAGTTTCATTATTTTTATTTTAGAAGTGAGATAAAAATGAGATAAATGTCTACAAATTATGTTTTATTATATTTATTTACATTAGTAGGAATTGTCTTATCTAATGTAAAAATACAATATTCACCAGTCAAATAAATTAAATAATATAATATACGTGTCTATGTTGTTCAAATAATACTATACATAATATTTGCTGAATAAAACAAATTGTCTATGTATTATCTAACATTTTTAAAGATTTAAATATATGTCAAGCAAATAAACACGTATAACGTTTCATGGTTTTTTTATGTGATATTTTACTTTATGCCTAACGTTCAATTTTATTCGAAATTATGTTATCATAACGCAAATCTGTCACGTAAATTTGTTGGCTTGCAAAAGCTCTCCGTAAGAATACCTTGCTTATTATTATCACAGTGAATCAGTTGTAGGTGGTTCGTGGAAGTATGTTGTTTTAAACGTATGCAATATTATATAAATTGAATTTTGCCAAAAGTATGCATGAGGATATTAAAAAACAATTAATTATAAGTTATCAGCAGTGGCAATTTTTTCAATGCAGATGACACCATTGATTCGTTGTCATATTAAAAAGGTGCCTTCGAAATAGTTCAAACCAGTCATATAATAATTATTAAACCATACCAAAATCTTTAAAAGATACGTATTTCTTACAAATTCACACAGTATCATAAAGTCAATGGTTATAAAATATGTCAACATCATTCATGAAGCATTTTTGTATTGAGCATTGCATCAGTATCAAATTAAATTATTATGAAATTATATAAATCATAATTTTGAAAAACATCAGAAAAACATCTAAGTATTAGAAAATTTCAACCAAGTGAAACTTGAACTCACATATTTTAATTTATGGGTAAGTGCTCTAGCTTTTAAGCTATAGATTTCTATGATTGTCTATGATTCGTGCGGATTATTTCTAATAATTACGTTATTATTAGAGGTATTTATATTTCCACCAATCAGAAAGCGATCAGCGTTATACTAAATTAAGGTAAATAATATTACTAAGTTAATCGTAAGTAACATCCATCGTTATCCAAATTTATTATTGTAATTGAGAATAACATATTTTATTAGGTTCCTAGGCAAGTTATTAATTTGAATATATAGTTTTTATTTTTTTTTTTATTGTGGGGATCAAAATCAGTCACGTACTTAACACCTGCCACTGTGATTAATATTGTGTATTTAGTAATGAATAAATATGATAATTCATATTTTTTTAAAACATCAAATTATAAAGACACCACTGCAGTACCTAAGAATCTAAATCTAACACAAAAATCTAAGCCGTCACATCAAAGCTAACCTAAATTACGCAACAAAAGCATTACGGCACACTGTTCTTCGGCTTCAAAGCGTGAATTAAAATTCTGGTCAAGCCATCTCTATTCAAATACTTTAAAAATTACGACTGCCATCATACGAAACATTTCAGCGTAACGTTGGGTCAACACGTCTGGTTAAATAATTACAAGTTAAAACTGCTTGCGTTACAAAATCAGTTACGCACATTCGCTGTTTTAAACTGTTTATTTAAGTCATTAGTTTAGAGATTTTATTAGTTAGTTGTGTCAAATACAATATGATGTAACACAGTTCAGACTTTAATCTATATGGCGGAAACATTTCACTTTGACGTTAAGTTGCTAATTAATTTAACGACACTTTGCTGCCTACGAGAAAATTTAAAAATAATAAAACAAAAACGATATTAAAACTTGTATGTGAGTAGGTGCAGTATGAGTAAAATTATTTTACTATCAGTTCGTCGATATGCTTAGTTTTTAAATAAGCCTAGTACATACATACATAACAATATAACCAGTAAAAAACAATGTACGTATTACTTACTTATATAGATTAATAAAATATAA
This sequence comes from Rhyacophila brunnea, assembly GCF_057557595.1. Lineage (NCBI taxonomy): Eukaryota > Metazoa > Arthropoda > Insecta > Trichoptera > Rhyacophilidae > Rhyacophila > Rhyacophila brunnea. The sequence continues at coordinate 37,504,916 of NW_028233350.1, read as the reverse complement.
ATGCGAAAGCCAGTCGCCATAGACCACGACTTTGATGGCAGTTTATGTTTAAGACTTAATGTAAGGTAAGTCTATCACCGTTGCCATACGTAAGAAATACAAAAAGGCCTCCTGCGCATTTATTCTATACACAAGACTGCTATCGGCGACTATCGAGTGAAGTTATTATGTATTGAGGTAGGTATTATAATTGTTACAATAAGTTAGCCGTCTAAACCAAGGGGGGGGGGGGGGCAAACTTTTTGGATGAAGGGCCAAAATTCAAGAATTCAAAATTAGGGGGTGATGCGGCCCGCAAGTAAAATACTATTTTTATATTATACACTACTTATTATCATGAAAAAAAAATATTAAAAAAAAAACATTCTATAATAAGAGGAATGGAACTGTTTGTCTTTTAACATTTTTTTAAATTTAGTAAAGTTGTTAATTTTGTAGTTGAGAAAGGCGTTAAAGATAAAAATGTGAATCTTTTTCAAAAACATAATATTGCTCGCGGGCCGTGGTTTGCCCGTGCCTGTAAGCCTTTATTATTATGCCTATAAGCCATCTACGGAGGTTACGTAGCCACGAAAATATCTTTATACATATTATGCTTCTGCTACCCTATACGTTCCCTTGTATTATGAGTTGGAGTAAAGAATAAATCATACTTCTCATTGCGAAAAATAGATACCTATAAAAAGTTACTAATATTAAGTTATGTAGATTGAAGATGTCGTGTTTTAGACTTAAACGCATAGGTAAGCACGAAACTTTACGATTTATAAATACGCATACCTACTTACTCAAGCATAATAATGATTAGTATTTAAAATATTAAATCATCATCTTCATTTAGCCAGTATCTACACCTGATTTTATCTATAACTCTGTTGATTATTAGGTAAATAAATTATAATTGAATAGCAATATGTATGAAATAATTGGCTGTATTATTAAATAATAATCGTATTTAGGTTATGATTGTGTACGCATTCACAGTTACCACATATATTATAGACTATGCAAGAATAGCATCTATTGTCACAGCAAGTTTAATGATTCAGTTGGTCAACACTGAGCAAGTGAAGAGTGAGCAAATACCTGCCAAGTAATAACACTGCCATCGTCCCAATTGGCCACAAATGGAGTCCTTTTCCCGCTTTTAACAGTTTGCCGGTTAACGAAACAAAGAGTGCGTGCTCAATTGCTTTGTATGAATGGGCGTGAGGCGACATTAAAATGTTAATTAGCAGGTGTGTGCAAGACTTACCTGCAAGAGTGACAATAAACGCTTTACCCTGCGATTTCATAATCCCGGTGACAGTGTGAAGAAAAACGCTTACTTTGAATCACAAAGGAATGCTTAATAGCTTAAAAAATATACACATATACCTATATGCACACGTTAATTCTTGGGATTTAAAATAATCTATACATCAATGTATAGCTATCAGTCACACGTAATTATACTGAAATAAAATATAGAAAAAGACCTCCCAACAATCGCAAAAAACCCGCATACCTGTTGTCCATATTTTTCGCAATTACCAACGTATTTTAATATTATATTAAACTATGTATCCAGGGAGAGAAAAGGCTATAGTGGCAAATGACTTAAGGCTGTACATTAGTCACAAAGTGATCCGGTAATGCAAACGTAATGACTGTAAAAATACATTTATTTTATTTTCTGTCTTAAAATCTGCTGGATCGATGAACTCATCAAGGTCAGTGGTTGTAGATACGTTACAGCAAAGAAATAGTGAGCAACAATAGTAAACTGAGCTTGGGGAGGCATTCGTTTAACTATGTATCAACTCTCAGGTTATTTTTTTTATATTATTAATGGATTAACGGTTAACCCAAGGCGGATTATTGACGGGTGGTTATTAGGGGTTAATATCCGTGAGGCTTTGTCTAGCATGGGGTAATTATTTGTCATAGATAAGCTAATACTTATACTATATATAATGCTACCAGTGACGTCCCGTGGGGGTAGGCTGATTGAACGTCGCTTGGGGGCAGCAGTTACTCGAAGGGCGGTAAATTAAGGAGAATCATTAGATATATAATATATATATGAATACTTGGGTACCTAAACTTAGTAATAACGGAAATACCTTTCCATTAAAAAAATCAATGTCAACAAAATGTATTAATTCACATAAACGGTTTAACAGGGCTGTAATTTTTTTTTCGGGTTCGCGATGTCTAGTTTGCTTCTATTGTCCTTGGACGTCCCGTCATTGATGACCAGCAATGACACGTGCAGATTTGTGAATTATATAGGAAGGTACATACTTATCTAATTAATTTATCCAAATATTTTTGCCAGTAACTCGCGAGTTTTATTTTTAGATATATCTGGAACCGTGGACTCGCAATATTGTCTATTGAAGTAGTGATGGCGTTTAAATTAGATTTTCTGGTATATATTTTGTTAGTAATGTTGCCATACAACATATTCCTTAGATATAGGAGTCATGAAAGCTTAGATTATAGAAAAGTAAATCTATAGATAGAGCTATTGCAAGTGTTTGTCCCTCAAAACATGACGAACTTTTTCACGAACTTGCCTCGCCCCCTTCACGCTTCCTCCGCGACCCTTTCCTGGGTTTTTCGAAAATATGTGTTACTGTGTGCGTGTCGTAGTGTTGCCAGATATTGAATATTTATTCCAATGTTATAATTTTACGAGCGATATTTTTTTATAAATTAGATTATGGCAACACTGGAGTGTTGGCTATGCATTTGGTAAAACATTACTCACTAAAACCGGCTCATGCGGAGGGCTTGCATGAAAGGATGATAAAAATACTGTAAGTATACAATAATGGTATGGCATTTTGGAACTGCCTAGGGGCGGCATTTTGTCTAGGGACGTCGCTGAATGCTACCAATTCAAACTAAGTAATAATTTATCAGTTTTGTATGTGATTTAATTTTTTATACTTATAAAGCGGATAACTATTATGAAGATAATATTGAATAATTTCACACGTACCAGCGATTGAAATGCGTTAATATTAGCATTGAAAAATATTTATAGTTTGTATGTTATTTCTGTCAACGGTGTGTTAATACGTTTTAATATTCTTGTAAGCACCTGTTATAACTACCATAATATATAATAAGGAGTTTTATTTTAATAATCAAATATTTGTGATTTCTCACGGATACATAAATAACGTTATCTAATATAACGGCTGATATCTGGAATACATAAACAAACTTGTAAAATATAAATCTACACTGTGTAAAGAGGAAAATTTTCGACATAAAAAAATAATGTATATTGGTGACAGTTATTATTATTTGTGTAGAATAAGTTAACACCATTGGCTTATTATGTACTTAATTAAAATAACGGTACACGTATATATATAAAAAAGTAGCGGAATTGCTGTTTTGAAAAATTCTGCATCTTAAAAATTTGCATAATTTATTACCTGCCATTTATAATTGGATGGTAAGTGATTGAAATTTGCAACAAGTAGCCGATAATTTACTAAACTCAGTATATTCTAAATGAAAATTGACAATTTTACAATGTTTAATAAACTATTGGCGAATATGTATTTGCACGTTTGAAAATAGCGAATAGAAGAACTACAGTTAGTTGTTGGAGGGGGAAATCTTTTTTAAATTCCACCGTTAATTTAAAATTAAAATAATTACAAGATAAAAAGAACTTTTTATATACCACGTTTTAAATTTTCTGTTGAATCATATATACTTGACAATTCTATGTATTAATAAAAACTTTTTTTTATTTTTTTTGATGAATTATCCCATCAACTTGAAAGAAAATGATCAAATGCTTAATGAATAGAGTAATTATAAGAATTTTTCAAACATTTATTGATTGAATAGCATAATTATATGAGGTTTCCAATTTTTCTTTTGGAGTGCCGATCAACCGCGTGGAGCTGAGGCTTGGCATATTGAGCATAATAGACTAAGTGTAGTGTAAACTACAAAAACTATAAAATGTCATTTTGACATTTCATAATGATTTTCATAGTAACGCACGTATATATTATTATTAATTTAGTTGCTAGGACCCCCTTAGCAACCGATAATAGTGTTTTACTTTTTACGGATTTTTTCCGAAATAACTTTCCATACAAAACAGAATTAACTGAAAATGAATTCAATTCTGCTTAAAGATGGCTAAAAGTATATATTAAAAGAATGCATTGTCATCGTGTTATCATATATTCTAAAAGTTTCAAATGTCTAACTAAATAAATTGAAATCGATGAAAAAATCGAAAAAAATTGTACTGGACAAACAAGAATACGAGCTAATAAAAACGTGGTAAATAGATGTTTCATAGAAAAATAATTAACACCTAGTATTTCTTATACCTTTAAAAAAAATGTTATAAACTTATGATTCTCTTGTTTAGTCAATTTAGTGAAATCCTCCTTGATGTCAATTACTCTGTTTGCAATTTTATCAGTGATAAATAAAAATCGTATCTATGCAAGATATTTTATTTATTAGAAAAGAGTTACAGTTATTGGCCAATTCGCCATAATACATAATACAATATAATTGAAGTCTGAAGTCTGAAGAACAGTCTAAAATTATAAATGGTCATGAAATGAATAAAAACAGACTTAAATAAGAAAGAAGAGGAGAACATTTTGAGTCTATGAAAGCAAATGAGTAATAACCTAACTAAATTCAGATTCATTAAGGTAAGATATGGGAAATGCAATAAGATATAAATTAGTCGTCTCCCATGGCTATGGAAATATACTTGCCATTTCATTATTATCAAACAAAAATATATTTGTTTTATTTAAATCTAACTTGATTTATCGTATCATTTTCTTGAGACTGTCTTGTGATTTAATTTCAGCGTAATTCGCATTCACATCAAAAGAGTCTTGCATAAATAATCTTGAATATCTATCACTAGTCGAAGTACCCGACTACGGACGAACTCACTTCGTTGATAGATATAAGTACATTTATGTTTCATAACATAACAATAATAATTACATGCTTCGATATTAAAATATTAAATATAACCAGTCAAAATTAAAATAATTCTGACAGTCAAGACAAATAAAAGAATATTAAATTAAAATCGAATCCAACATAATACGCATCCTTTATCTTGATTTGTCATAAAAATTAAAATTGGAATTGGCAGAAAGGATAATTTGAGCAAACAAACTTTGTATTTTTCAAAATATGTAGATGTCAGTACGGGCCAAGAATGAAAAGGAAATGAAACAACCATATTTTGAATTTTATATATTATTACTGATTCAAATACTGCAAAAGTTGCGACGTATACTGGGTCTACGCACCAAACAGCCTCTCATCATGCTAATAGTGAAGTGGAGACTTTGGACCTGGTTCGACCACGTGCTGCGGATTCCAGAAAAGATACTCAACCTGGCTTGCCTATTCTTCAAGCCAACTAGATTCCGGCGTCCTGGAAGGTCGTTAAATACTATCTATAGAGCATCTCACGACTTCTAATTTCTTTTTAGAAAGTTGAGTTTTCCGAGAAAAGTGAGAATGACTTCTTTACAAGTTTTTCTCAGTAACATTTTGTTTTAATATAATAATTTTATTAATATAATCGATTTTAATTGTTTTCATATTATTTTAATATGTTGTTTTGCCCTACTTACTAGAGTCTGATGTGCCTCGCAAAAGCTGATGTTTTGTAATGATCTGCAGCATCCGGTTAGATGGGTATATTTTTTCAATATTATTATAATTAATTGCCTAAAAATAATATATTATAGATAGCAAAATATTTATGTAGCATATTTAGCATAGCTTTATTCCAGCTCCATTACTATGTAGATATAAACCAGCGTATCCCTGAATACAGACATGTACAAAGTGAATAATAATTATTTCATTTCGAATACAAAAAAAATGCCTCTTGAATGAAAATTAAAACAATCATTCAAAGCGGATGTGCGCTTAATGTACTATGTACGCATATTTCAATAGTTTGCAGTTAAATCAGCGAACGGAGGCGCATTCAGAAAATTACACAGAAAACACTGTCATAAAAATACCTACCATATCAGTGACTGTGGCGAAAGATGGAGGTAGGCTGTTAAGATCCGATATAAATATTAAATATTAAACATTGCTATGCACACGTATTTGTTTTCATTGAACGAGGACTACAATGTGTAGATAGTATTTGTTAGTTTTTAAAATTAAATTAATTCCTGCCTAATACAAGATATAATAGATAATATAAATAAGATAAGATAAATTTTTGAATCTACGACTAGATAATATGATCACACTTTTCAAACTCTAATTAACGCATATTAAGTTTTATCTACATTAGCTTTGATTCTGTCATTTGAAATATAGTTATGTGTTTTGAAAAACTCTCATAAACATAAAAATAATTATTTATGTGTTGTTAAATCGCATTGACTCGCGGCTTATACCTAGCTTAATCTAAATTAACTAAGAGAAATTTTATTTATTTTCTGTATAAATTTGCTGTAAATTATTTTCATTTTAGTATTAATTAATTATTGTTAAGTAGATTTTTGCATTAGTATTTATTTTTCAGTCAAATATATATTAAAAAACTAATTATCTAAATATTAGGCAATAATTTTAAATCTTGTCAATAAAAAATACTTTCCAAATCTTATTACACTGTCAACTAAATAAATGAAAAAAAAGGAGGGATTTATATTACCAACATTTAAAATATGAAAATTAGATATCAATTTTCGACTTATAAGAAAATAATTTTTCATGTACTATGAAAATACACAATATGTTATAGAAACTAATGGAAACTAAAAACAAAAAATGAAGATACCAAAAGATACTTCAACCCAGATCCATTGAAATTCGGGTAATGAGCTTTATTGATCAAATTACTAATAAAATTGTTAATCATGCAGAAATTTTCTAACTATGTATATTATTGTCGGTTAATATTGGCGACCACCTCTTGATTGATATTATATAAATGAGAATTCTGTAATATTTGGTAGTATTTACATGTGTTTCCCTGATAGCTATCTTAAAAATCGGTTGTTTGTTTTCCCAAGGTGCAGAACTAAACTGCCATGGTGATGTCAATTAGGAGCGCAATAACTCTGGTCAATCAAATCGCTTCGGATATTGATATATTCCATCTATGTGAGAATGAGACAGTATAGGTGGATATTGTTTTATAAATGTATAAAGTAGGATCTACTTACCCCATACGGCGTCATATGACTCACTAATAATAACTCACGTTTACAATTTCGCTCACACATCACTTCCATGGCATTGCGTGCAAGGAAACTTCTAGGTTTCGCAATGACATTATTAATAGACAACGCTGTCAAGACAGTAGCTAGCAAGTAAATTCGCGCATAGCGACATTCGCACATGTATAGGTAGACGTCACGCAAAATCCATTATGCGATATCACGCATCGGGAATTTATAGCAATATCACCTTTATTGTAATGGTGTTAGAACAGTGTTTCTAGTGTTAATGCTCATTTTAGTGAACCCGTTCGAACCCAACCATCCGGCAGACCCGAAAAAAATCATCGGGAATTTATAGCAATATCACCTTTATTGTAATGGCGTTAGAACAGATTATGCCATTCGGCAGACCCGACAAAAAAGTGAGTGACATTTTTTTCCAGATGCTTCGTCCATATTAATGTCATTGAGGTTTCGCCATAAGACGAGTCAAGCCATTCAAGAATTAAAATGTTTTACGTACACTCTGTGTGTCGTTAGTAAGGAGTATTCTTGAATATGGGTCCATTATCTGGAGTCCTTATGAGTTTTCCTATAAGTTTGTTTTAGAGCGTGATCAGAAGAAATTTCTTCGACATCTTTATTTTAATGTACCTACTTATATAAATATTTCCCTTTTGTCAGTTTCTCAAACGAGTATTTTCCGACTAAATTTCTTCAAGGCATACTCGCCTTTCATTCTCTTGAAAGCCGTGGATCAATTCTGCTCTGAAAGCATTTTCCCTACTGACCCTACTCTCACGTGATATAGTTTCAAATCCTGATATTCTAGAAAATTTGAATTTTTATGCACCCGTCTATTACATGCGTGGGTGAAAGCTGTATCCTCGTGTTAGGGTCATCAGGCACCAATAGCGAGGGATGTGCGGCTGGTCAAAGCACTCCCTAGAGATGAACACATTTTATCGATATAATATGTACCTATTTTGTTTTTAAAATTCTATTTTATTGCTAAATTGGTTTTTTAAGTTATTGGTGTTATTTTATTTTATTTCTTTTGCTATTTTTTTTTGCTTTGTTTTTTTTTACCTAGTTAATTTGCCTGTACTTTTTATTCTAAATGTCATGTTGTGAACGTCTTCAATTAATAATTTGCTATGCGCTCAATGTGTTTTTTTTAAATAAATAAGTATATTATTTTTTAATTAACTATTTTTTTTTATTCAACGAATAATTCACAAGATTTAAGAATGTAACATTCTAATTATTGAACATACTTCTCAGAGGTGTTTTCAAATATATATTTATTTGTTTTCTGTCACGCTGTGAACATCTTAAATTTGTAAATTGTAAAGTTCACTTTATTTAAATAAATAAATTTCAATTTCAATTCGATAGTAATTAGTCGGTAGGTACCTATCTATTTGAATTGGGTTATACTATAATAGTTAAATAAATAAGTAGAGGTAATGATATTGAAACAGACAGGTGATATAGATAGGGCATTCAAACAATGTCCTCGTTCAACACGGTTTTACTAACACCCATCACAGGTAACACGTGTCATCGCAAAGTGTCGCGCTATCACTTCCGCAAGCGGCCCGCATCATGTTCCGGCCGCGCCATAATTGCCAGCGGGGCACCGACTCCGTCCACCTGTCCTGTCATGGAGACGACTTCCTGAGATTGTTGACATCGTTTCGTTCGACGCCATCTTTGAAGTCCATCCATCTGAGACCATTGTCTCTGGATTATTATTATTATTGGCACTAAATCGGTTCAGTGGACATGTTTTTGTGACTATTTTAGCGATTTCCTGTTTTAAAATAGATATTGTAAGTATGAACTGATTACATTAATAAAAGCAATCACTTTGGCCTATAATCTTACTTAAATGTATACATACACTCTTCCATATTATTATAATCTACTTTGAATAAACTTATAGCATGGAAATATATTTAATTTAGGTATTATTTCAAATATATGTATTTTATACGAACCGGATATTACAAATTATAAGTTTAAAAACATTAAATCAGTGACGCGTTTAGTGGCGTAAAGGTCCTACACTGTTTGCAGTGACGTCCCGTGGGGGTAGGCAGATTGAGCGTCGCTTGGGGGCGGCAGTTACTGGAAGGGCGAATCGAGGAGAATCATTAGGTATATAATATAGAAATAGCTACCTAAACTAAGTAATAACGGAAATATATTTCCATTAAAAAAATCATCTCTCTGGTTAGAAACAAAATATATTAAGGTTTAACAGCACTATTTTTTTGTCGGGTTTGCTATGCCTAGTTTACTCCCATTGTCCTTGGAGGTCAAGTCCTTAATGACCAGCAATGGCATGTGCAGATTTTCGAATTATAGGTAGGTACATACATACCTAATTTAAAATGTATCCAAATATTTTTGCCAGTCACTCGCGAGTTTTGGAAGTCGTCAGGTGTATTTTTAAATGTACATACATATCTGAAACCGTGGACTTGCAATATTGTCTATTGAAGTACACATCGCATTTAAATTAGATTTATTGGTAGGTACCTACCTATATATTTTGTTAGTAATGTGTCTATACAACATATTTTTTAGATATTTTATTCATTAAAGGATGATAAAAATACTGTATAAAAATGGGGCAGCATTTTGTCTAAGGACGTCACTGACTGTTTGTAGTGCCTACTACGATAAAAAATAAATCCATACATTCAAACCATATATTCAAGCGCACACAAAAAGGTCTCGACCCCCTCCCTACCAGAAACGGAAAACTACAATTTATTTAAATAAATGACAATTTACTTGTATTATTCGTGACCTGGCCGAATAATCTATGTACGGGTTGGCCTCACTCCTCTCGGTATTTTACGACACGCAAGACCCGATGCCGCAGGAAGACCCGTGGCATTTAAAAATTGGTACAACTATCTGTTTAATGTTTTGGTCCAAGGTTTGTTTTAATATTCCGATGCAGCATGTCTTAATGACAAGACAGCGCGGATGACAAAAATGGACATTAACAATCCTAATAAATATGACTGTTAGGCTACACGCGTTCGATTACCACTTGCGAAGTGCAAAGTGTATGGGTATGGAGAATGTGCGTGGAAAAGTGTGGTCTTCCGCTGTTGAAGCGACGAGTTAATAAATGACAAGTTATTATTAAATGGGCGGATTAAATGTGGAAGTCAGCCGCGCCTGCTAGATTTTTTATTTTATTTACTTATATATTTTTTGTGAATTTTGCTCTGTAATTTAACGGCCATCCCTTTGAACATTTGCTGGATCTGCTATTGCATTACAGGGAGATATAAATTAATTATTATACATTCATTTTTGCATGCATTTAATATTATTACCTACCATTTTATATTTAGTTGGTAAAAAAATACTTTAAGGCAATTTTAATTTTGCTCAACACGATGGTACTTTTTTACTACATTTTACTTGTGTAAACAGGGTTTTACATCAAATAATAATTTTCTCATTTTTGAAAAAAAATCAATGACAATATTTGATTGGTTTTAAAGCAATTACTCAAGAGTAAACTATCTAAATCAGGGGTAGTCAACCTTTTTATACCTACCGCCCACTTTTGTATCTCTGTTAATGGTCAAATTTTTTAACCGCCCACCGGTTCCATAGTTCTTTTATTTTATAAAATTAATAAAGCAGAGTTACAGAAAGTTAAGGCATATTATAATATTAATTACTTACCAAATACTTTATGTCAGACTTTCGCTAAGTTTGGCAGAATAAATCTTTATAAAACAACTTCCTGTACTTAGTTAAATCTATCTGTTTAATGGATTTTAAAATATTCAATGGACTTGTTCTTATTGTTTGGATGCTTTGTAGAAAGGTGTTCTTGCAATCGACTTGGCTTCGTTGTTTAATTGTATAATATTTTATGACACAATAAACACATTGGATGTTGTTTATTTACAACATCTGATTCTGAAAATGTTTTTAAAACCCCTATCGCCCACCACGAAAGCTGGAACGCCCACTAATGGGCGGTAGGGACCAGTTTGACTACCCCTGATCTAAATCGTGGTAATGACGGTCAAAGACGAAGGCTCCTTGAAAATTTAAGAAGCCAAAATTATCAATTTAAACATACTCCTGAGATGTTGATTCGTAGATGAGATTTGATGAAACATCAAAACGGTTTTTTTTTGTATCCAAATGTTTTTGAGAGAAAGTAATCTACATTAGTATAAATTATAATGCCACATGGTGGATGCTAACATGTAATATTGTATATTATCTATTAAGTATGAATAATATATATATTTTTATAATTATTAATATTATATAAATGTAATAACAGAACAGTTAAATAAGCATCAGCCGAAACTTTGTGGCTTAAATAAAAAAAAAATGTATGAATACACAAAATGCTATCATGTATTTCAATGAATAACAGTTAATAAAATGAATACATTATTTATATAATAAAGTAATATGAACAAGGTGTAATTAAAACACGTGTTATCGTCATGATTTTAGTAATACAAACAACCTAAAAACAATGATAAATTAATTAACACTAATATATTGAGAAATATTATTTTTCGAAATAATGAAATAAAATGCATGACATATTTTTTTTAGAAAGTAGTCATAGATAACACACGCAATAAACAAGAAAAAACGTACATTTTGTGTCGCATTCGGTGATAAGAATAATAAGTCTTATCAAATTCAGTGAGTGCACTTTGTTTCGCAAAATGCCGGCACCCTCACGCCTCGTCTGTTGTCGAATTTCCTTTGTCATATTATATTATGGTTGCTGGCTTGTGGAAACAGAAAAATGTCAGATAGTATAACGATAATAAATAAAAGTAAAATACGTTGATAAAGAATTAGATACAGAAAGTGTAAAGCTGCGATTTCCGTTGTGCGTTCAACTGACGTTTATATTATATTCAATATAATTATGTAACGTGATTTTTTTTTAAACCGTTAAAAAAAATCGGTTATGTACATGTTCAAACACGCGCGTTAACACGATCTTATTCCCTAGTTCATTTATTGTTTGTCAATGTATGGCTACGGCCGTATGTTGTAGCTTAGCCACTGGGAAATGCGAATAGAAATGGCGTATTATAAAGCAATCATTATTCGTAGGATGTTTATCACATTTGAATGGTTAAAGACATAGCTTATAATCATTATCCTTTAAATTATCTTCAAATGTGTTAATCGTGGCCATTTTTGAATAACAAAATGCCTAATTCTTGTCAAATTTGGGATCAAAAAGATTATAAAATATATTTTTTTATCGTAAAAATGTCACTATATAATGTTAACATTAATTTTACTAATGGTTTTGTAAATGCGTTTAAAAATTAATAAATCTAAAAAATCTTAACAACACTGCACATGGACGTACTGAAATATGACTATATTCTAAAACATTAAAGCGAGAAGTTTAAAAGAATACTATTTTATGTAATAAAAATACTTTATGCAGTCATCAAATGTTTAAAATAAATGTAAAGGATAATAAGGCTTCAAAATTATATAAATAGATTATCTAAAACATTTAAGGAATGTCCAGGGTTATGCTCTGAAAATACCATAAAACCTCCATCTTGACATACGCTGAGCATGTGGGCCGTTAATTAGCATACAATGTTTAAGAGGACTTTATATTTTTTTGTAGGATTACACGATATCTAGCAATATCTGGTTTACTTCCGTTGCCCTTCGACGTCTCTGGTGACCAGTTATAATACGAGCAGATCTGCGAAATACATTATCGTAGGTACATCACTAAATTTAAATTTATCCAAATTTGACAGCGGCTTGCGGGCTTTAGAAGTTGTCAGGTGTGTTTTTAGAGATTCGTATATAAATATATTCATTGGTAGATACTTCTGGTTTTTTTCTATATATTTAACGAATACTGGTATTTGATAGGAAATACCGAAATACCGGTATTGGAATTTTCACTTGGTATTGCAATCCCTAATAGAAATTAGGTTGTAGTGTCGGAAATAATTATATATAACTTTAATGATGAATAATGCTGCATTCTTAATATTTGTGTATTTTTTTTTTAAATCGGTCATGAATGAATAGTAATTAATTTAATTAATTAATGAGTCTAATTGACTGTCACAACATTCAGCTGATTTTTTAAACTATAGAATTGACTAAAAGACGATTGTACATTTATTTATTCGTGTATTTATGTAACTAAATGTTTTCATTGTTTTATTACGAGTTTCATTTGTAAATTATCTTTTCAATGAACAAAGCTCGAGATGTAAACACAAAACTGGGCGTGTTTTATTACGACAATTTATTTTTATAACGCTTACTCTTATTTGACCACTTCATATTATGACGTATTATAAAACTGAATTGTTATTTTTAATCGGAGACCCCGATCAAATCGTACGGCAACCATTGCGCTTTAGAGCCCCATATTAAACCTCGCTTCGATATTGAAGCCTTAAGGACGAAACAAATAACGACGTCTGATACTTAGAGCGCAGGATGTTTTAAAATTTAAACACATAACGGATCGATATATAAATAATTACAAGATAAAAAGAACTTTTTATATACCAAGTTTTTAAATTTTCTGTTGAATCATATAAAATTGACAATTCTACGTATTAATAAAAACTTTTCATTTTGTCATGACGTCATTTTGACATTTCATATTCATTTCCATAGTAACGCACGTATATAATAATAATTTAGTTGCTAGGACCCCCTTAGCAACCAATAATAATAACTTTCCACACAAAACAGAATTAACTGAAAATGAATTCAATTCTGCTTAAAAATGGCTAAAAGTATTAAAAGAATGCATTGTCGTCGTGTTCTGATATATTCTAAAAGTTTCAAATGTTTAACTAGTCGGGAAGTTAGATAAAATCTTGGACAAACTAGAAAAAATTGTACTGGACAAACAAGAATATGAGCTAATAAAAACGTGGTAAAATTAACTCTAGAGGTCGAATTAAAATAAAATACAAACGTCATAATATATTTTCATTTATTCATATTTCCGAAAAATCCAAAAATTACGTGTGGAACAACATGACATGGAATGGCGGAAAAACCATAAAAAACCGATGAATAAGGACGATGACAAAAGTACGCAATGTAATAGAGGTCGCTAAGCAAATGACATGTCAGTGGACATGAGATTGAACAACTGGTGGATAAATACCGTCATACATTGGTACAAAAGAAGCACTAAACGACCATAAAATAGGGTCTGCTTAGCTCATTTGGTGTACTTCCTTATATCTAATTAATATTGTTTTGTATTTACACTTTTCTACTGTTTAATAACTTGATAGGTACTAATCTATTTCTTTTTATATAATACTGATTTAATAATATTTCTTTGTTTCTAAATGCCACGTTGCGAACGTCTTAAATTAATAATTTGTGATGTTCACTATCTATAAAAGTAAATAAAATTTGAATTTGAATATTGACGCACTAAAACCGTACTGAATAGACGAATATTTATAATGTTCGGCTTACGGGAAACGTAAGGATGTACGATGTACCGATAAACTAGGGACCGAGACGAGTGGAGGTAGTTGGTGAGACCTTCATCCAGTAGTGGATTGATCTCGGATGATGATGATGATTACTAAATTTATAATATTAATTAATTACATCATGTTTATAACATATTCGACGTTGAATGGTAAATTCATGAAAATTTAAAAAATCTAACATTTGGTACTCACTTTATTGCTTTATGACAGCCAGGCCATAAAACATGCAAAATACAAATCACGACGAGTATCCTCAAACATTACCGAATGATATTCAATGCGCGTTTCACTGACATTAATACACGCAGATGTAACTATCTCCACTCTCGAGATTTAAGCCTTGTTACACCCTCACCCAGAAAGCAACCGATATCCCATTATTGTTGTTTTCACTGATCTAGTGCCTTTACCCACGTACGACAATATCACACTCGACTGAGATCTCTTTTACCCGAACTTCACCTCACCACTTCGCCGCTGCTATTTTACTATTTTACTTAGAAATTTATTTTAGATTCATTTTTATCTTATAACTTCGGAACCTTAAAATATCTTAAAATTAAACTGTACTAAATTGTAACGAATAATAACATAGTCTATAAACTGTGCAAGTTTGATAAATATTGGTTTGATAGTTTATGACAGGGAACTGAAATACTTAACGGGTGTGGAGTAACAGGCAACCGATCTCGAGTGTGAAAGAATATGGAGTAAACTTAAACACGTATTAAGAGTACGCTTGTCCTTCGTTCTGACAACTTTACTGCTGTCGGTTTATGCACTGACGCTTATTGGTGTATTTTAAAGATGCAACACACACTATTACACGTCTATAATGTGGTGTATATTTTTGTAGGACATTCAGACATTCAAAACCCTGCGTCAAAATGTAGTGTATAGCCTATTGAAATTGTATTTATTGAGTTATATTGGAACAAACAGACAGACAGACAAGCAATAATTTATTTTGTACGTAGGTATCGAGGAAATACATAGTCAAAACTCTGATCAAAATGGCAAATATTTCAAAGTCACACACATAAACTTTAATTTTATTGTTAGTATAGATTTATTAACAAAATCAAATGTAAGAAAAAATAAACTATAATGTAATCTATGTCATTTTAAGTACATGTTTAAAATTAACATCGCGTCTATTTTTCACTCACACCGATAAAGATATTGGTTGAACATCAACTTGTAGTGTATATTAAAAATATATATTAAATAAGGAGGCGGTACCACTTGTGTTTGAAGAGTAATGTCAGAAGACTAGACGAGTCGTGATTGCCCTAGAGACTTCCTCTTGTCTTTACATAACAATAATCAAGAGCGGTTTGCTCGTTCAATGGAATCCATCGATCTATTTCTACCAAAGTCGTGAACTTTTTATAAGGAAAATTATCGATGTGTACCTACTTACATTAAGCTTTCTCCGTATTACTGGATAAAAACCTACTATTGTTTTTATAACTTCAATATTATTCACAATTTGTATATCTATGTAATGATCGTTCCGCGGCTTTCATAATTTCGATCAAACTTAATATTTTGATATTTGCCATGGCTAAGCCATGATAATAAGAGATACATACATATTATTATTATTTATTACCCACTGTTAAATGTAATATTTTGAAAACCAGCGATCGAGTAATCGGACTAATTTTCAAAGTTAATGCACTGATTCGACATGTTGAAATATCCCTAGAAGATAATTCTTTATTATTAGATCACATATTATTATTATTATTATTTTACCATGTCCGATCCTAATAAGGACCTAATAAGATCCTGGGGTCTCCCCAGAGTGAAGGTTTTGTATTGACAGATTTTGTTTTTACGAGAAATAGATGTCAGCCACTTGCTCAACGTATTAGGTTCATACTCTGACGTTCTACGATTATCTCCGTATCGTCTCACATGCGAAATTAAGGCGACGCCTTGTTTTATTTTAGAAGTTTAATAAATATCCAAAACTGGGAATAAGATAGTAACTAACATTATACCTATATGAATTTCACAGATTGTAATATTATACAACTTTATCAGTATAAACTTAAAATCTTAAGAAATCATCTCAATTTACGCACTTGTAACAATACGTAGTTAAGTAGGTGAAGCGCGTGTTGGATAATCGAGCTATAAATATTTTGAATTACTTAATATATTTCTTCATTGTTTTTATCTATTTAGTTTTTATTTCCGTTTTTCACGTAGACGAAGTTGTATGCGATCAATAGTATGGAATAAAATATACTGTTCTACTCTGTAAAGCTTAATTACTTAGTGGCAAGAGCTTTATTCGAAGTCTACGATATTTTCTCGTTTGAATTGGATCCTTTAGCAAAGTTAAACTATGCTAACTGCAATGGGATACAATGACTGCTGCCTTGGCCAGTGAGCCATTCCTGATAAGTTCACACCAGTGCGTGCCACCTTTAGTAAACATTATACTGTATAATGGCATCCAAACAATTAAAAGGCCTACTCATAGACAGCAGGGTTTACTCGAACAATTTTTTTTTGTTCAACAAGATTAATGTGGTTGAAAAATGAGGACAACCTACAACGGAGTGAGGGTAAGTATTGATAATTTACTTTAACTCATGTGTCACATATTTTTGTTGTTGTTAATATATTATTAAATCACCTCGTAAAAATTAAGTATTCCCAAGTAATTGAAATGCAATCTTCCAGAAGATTATGGTATACTAATATTCCCCAAAAGAAATTAAGATATTGTCAATTAATTTATGTCAAACACGTAGACAGAAAAATGGTATGGGAGGAGGTTTCATTAAAACAAATCCGTAATAATTTATTTTTATTTTCAAATGAAGGGATGAGGGGGTGGGCTTAACACAATCTAGTGGGTGGTAGTGACTTCCGCAGTTACCCAGCCTAATACTTACAGATTTTTGTCGCTCAAACTATGGACCCCCGCATTTTACCGGGTACATATCTAGACCCAGACACTATCACGGAGCTACACATTTTCTTCTTCCAGACCTTTATAGAATTCCGAGATGACAGAGGTCAACCCGTTCAGAAGGCTGTTCGACAGCCAAATTTTCTCAGTTATAAGATACTGAAGAAGAATTATTAGTAATGTTCTATTTACCTAAGTGATTAACATTTTTTTCCGCTTCAAACAACCTCCCACCACCCTTGTGTGTGCTTGATCCAACTGCGACTGAATCAAGTGGTAAATATAATATATTTATGTTTATTTCTTTATTAATTTATTTAAAAATTTATCTTTCAAACCTTATGGCATATGGTGTCACAGTACAAAAATAAATCTCTTTTATACCGTAATAATATATTTCCCGTAAATTTCCAGCAAAGATACATGCAGGAAAATAATATTGACATACCACGGAATTATGCACAAAACGAGTTATTTTTATTAACAATGTCCACACCCCGCAATTTTATCAGTTTATGACGCAAAAACCAGTTTCAAAAACTGGTGTCATACGATTTGTTTTAATAGTTGTGTGTATGATAATAATAATCTCATTTATATTGAGAAATAAGAAAATAGCATAAATAATAAAACCGTGTTGTTGATATAACAATTAATTATTTAGGTACACATATTATGTTGATATTTATTTACACTAACAATTGAATAACCTAGTAAATTGTCTTTTATTCTTCTTCCAAATTTGTAGGCCTTGAGGGCAGGAACATGTTAGACGCGATAGATTAAGTGCTCTCCATAAAGTTTATGAATGGATCCCAGTAGGTATTTGCCCCTTGGGCTATATCCAGAAACTGGCGGATAATACTATAAGAGACGCAGAGAAACTTAGAGCGCGATGACCACGGTAAGTACAGAACCATACTAGCGAAAGTCTCTAAGATACGTACCTATCTTTAGGTGGCCAATATTGGTAACTTAGATTTCTTCATTGACTGCACCCATACATAATAATTCGTTGTATAGCAGGTAGCCACGTAGTACATCCACCGAAGCTCATAAATTTCGGTAGATAAGTCGAAGCAAAGAACTAGGCACGCGAGAAGAGTGAATGCTGCTGCTGCTGATGATGATAGCAGGTAGTAAATCTACGGAAAAAGGTAGTAGCTCAGAACAAACCATTTGAAATGGGTCAAGACACGCCTAATTAAATCAAGCTAAATTAGCAACTCTGGATGTTTTATTGCCAAATTCCTCCAGACGGTTCTGCGTCACGCGCTTAGTGTAACTGACTGATAAGAGGTAGGCTCTTGATAGATATTCATGGATGATGGTTATTTAGTCAGCTTTAATTATATAATTATATTTAATTATATACGCCCACGGTGGCCGCGCGGCTTAAGCGTTGGACTATGACGCTGTGGGTCCCAGGTTCGAATCATGGGTCTGGCAAGTACACATATTGTTTTTTCAATTTGTACGTGAGTCAGGGTATGGACCTAATAGGTTGAGCAAGTGGCTGACATCCATTTCTCGTAAAAAACAAAATCTGTTAATACAAACCTCTACTCTGTGGAGGCCCATATGATTCTATTAGGATCGGACATGGTCGGAAAAAAAAAATATATCTCATGAACACTTTTAACATAAAGCCATGTTAACAAGGGTTCAATGGATTTCGTTAATATGGATGTCAGTCGATCTAAATGAAAATGATAATTAATTATATTGTATTGATTATTTAATCTAACGGAATCTAATATCGAATTCCATATCTGGCAAAATTCACATGTTGTGTGTTTGGACCCAGAGTATGATGAACCTAATAGGCTGAGTAAGTGGCTAACATCAACATCTCGTAAAAACACAAATCTGTTAATACAACCTCCACTCTGTAGTCCCATGAGACTAACTGATATGTGACTGACAATTATTTAATGTAATTGATTTTTTCAGTTGAATAATTTTATTAAAATAGCGAACAAAATATAATATTTATATATGTACATGATAGTTTGTATACGAGAAAACCACTTGCCAACAAGACAGTAAAAATGTGACCTAATAAAAGTATGACTACATTTTCATAGAACACAAATTCTTTTTGTTGCTAATAGTGTTGAAATAGCGAAAATTATTGTGAGTACCCATACCAATCTAAACAGCGTGGTGAGTGGGAATCCTTTTTAAATATTAATTGCAAAGGTGTTAGATAGGTAGGTTGGTGGGTAGGCAGTGTTCTGTGTGTAGGTCAGCGAACCACGGGCACGAGGACAATGCCGTGACTCGCAGCACTGCCACGGTCGCCGCCAATTCCTTATCTGACGAGGATTCGTACCATCACTACAGTGCAAAACTGTCGTAGTCTTTCACGGAAAACTATCGTGTTTCAAATTAAAGCCGTTTGGAATTTATAAAATGGGTTATCACTTGGTATGCAACACACACACACACAATATATACATTCATACTAATTTGTTTTCATTAAACGACTAATAAAAATTACATATGGTTCATTTTTTTAAATTCAATTAAACCTTGCCTAGACCAAACCATAATATAGACTACAGAGATCCGACCAAAATAATGCACATTTTTTTATTTATTTATTCTCTTTTAACAAAAAATACAAATTGCAGGTAGTTTCTAAAATTCGATTGAACCCTGCCTAATCAAACCATAATAGATAAAAAAAATATTCTTCTACCTATAAAACATTGAAAATTATGAATGATATATTAATAAAATAATTTTAGATATTTTAAAATAAATAGAAAAATGTGGTTTTTTTATCAAGTATCAATTACGGTTTGATTTTAGCAAGGTTAAATTTAATTTTAAAACCAGGGAACTCAGAAATAATGGGAACTGAAATACCTAACGGGTAAGGAGTAGCAGGTAACCGATTTCGAGTAAGGAAAAATCCGGGATAAACTTAAACACGTGTCAAGAATACGTAATACGTCGAATATTGACAATTGCTCTCGGTTTATGCATTGACGCTCATTTAATATTGGTGTATTACACACACTATTGCACGTGCATAATGCGTTTTTCATTTTCGTAGGACACTCACACATTCAATGCCCTTCATCAAAATGTGGCGTATTGAATATAGCCTATCGGAATTCTATTTATTATCTGTTCTATGTTTAAAACCTAACCAATACCATCTGCAATGTGCATATCTAAGTCAATGAAAACAAATAAGTATGACTAATAAAGTTTTGTGTGCACTATTTATGTCGGATCTCCAAAGCCTACCTCTACCCTTCGCTGTTGATGTATATATATATATATATTCGTTTTTTATTATCGTTGTATCTTCTTACCATGTAGATGTCCTGGGATAATCATATTATCAATAAACAGGTTTTTAGCCTGCAAACCTGCATTCTTTGGCCACATTTTGTGCAATAAGAAGTATGGTTTACTCCAAATCAAATACAGAGAAAGGTAGGAGTCAGCCGTATGTAAATATGACCGATCTATGTAGCTTTTTTGTGCATGCTATGGTATCTTGTTGTATTGACTCTCCTTAATACCTCCTTATTGGTAATGTGAAAAGCCTTCAGTTTTTTTATTATCTAATCCTTTAACGTCCAAGCTTTATCACCGCAAACAAGACCGGTATAATATACTTATCACCTGGTAGGAAAACAGTTACCTGTTGAAAATATAAGACTTGTTACAAATTTTTATATGTTAGTTATTTGCCTTTAAAATCAGTATTGGTGAATTAATTAAAACATATTTTTTAAATAAATAAATACGTCTGTCTACATACTTCTCAAATGAATGTAAATGAACATCTAACAATTATACCACTCAGCATTAAATGGGTGACATAATATAATATATGTTTTGTTGTCAAGACAAATTAATAGAGCGATAATGATCGTCAACATTTCCTCAATCTTAACTAGATCAGTAGGATCTGTTATGATTTGTAAATTGCGACAATATCTCTTGTAATATAATATGATGTACTGCCTTTGTATAAATTGGAAGGATAATAAATGAATCCTCACTCATTCATCGAGTCCGTCACGCGACGCACTACTATTGTCACGAGTTCTTCACTCGAGATAGTTAACCGTCATTCCAGTCGAATCAAGTCTCTCAGTTTATTAATATAATCAATCTCTTGACCACATCGATCTCACTAGTAAATCCTCACTCACTAGTAATCCGCGATTATAATCTAACGCTGTCATCTTTATTAAAGTATTGTTGTATTTACATAATATTGTATCAACAATAAATGCTCCCCTCGAAGCCTCCAAACAACGACTTTCTATTTCCTCCACCTTAATAAACCACTAAAAACATTTTTTTGTAGTTTAAGTTCTCAATAAAACGACTCCGGATTATACTGCAGTGAGAAAAGCGTTACTGTATACGACAGACATGGCAGTTGACTAATGGAAAATAGTGGAGTTTTAACGCGACGCCATTTGCTTTTATGTAACTAATGCTGTACAATTGTGAATGATTGTAAAAAATATTTAACTGCGAATTATTCCCATATTAAATAATTATTGTAAGTACGTCAATGCTTGGGGAGATAAGTCAAGGAGAGAAGGGCCAAATTAGTGTCTTGAGAAAATATTAGTTTACTATTTTATTTATACATTTTGATCTTTCTTTGACATTTCCCAATTTGACTCAGGCCCCTCTTCTATTCAACTTAATTAGAATGACAGTGTGCATATTCGTATGTTTCTTAAATATACTAGAATTTCAGAGTAATAATAGAATGCATTTTTTCATGATTTTTTGGCCCCCTTTTGCCTTGTGGAAAATCCTACCCTCGGTTTATAATTATTGTTTAAAATTCTCAAATTGATATTGTTCTTTCGAATTCCAATATTATATTGAACCGGATATATTAGATTTATTTTAAATATTATAAGAAACTTATTTTTATTATTTTTTTCAAAGTGCGATATTAATAACACACAAATATTAGTTACAATTACAGACACAATAATTTCATAGTACTGTTTTCGCTAGTTTCGTATGTTCCACTTATAAAATAATTAATATAAAGCAAACGCGCGCCTTACATGTTATGTTTAAAATATTTTGTTATTTTTTACGTTTAATCATCGTTTAATATAAAATCTTTGCCACTGTCATGCGCGTCCGAGATAAAGTAAATATAAATTTATTACCAAATCGTTATGTTGTGTGTCTACTCATGGAATATTAAACAGAGATAAATTATTGATATCCCTGTTTCATAATATCCTTCATACTTCACAGATGTCAACGTTGTTCAACAAAGTATTGACAGTCGTAAACTTCAGATAAAGTCCAGCCGGGGTCAAGCGTACTAGGACAGGAAATACGGGTTTGTTGGGTTCAACACCATAGTTGTATATAACAATTCGCAAGAAAACTTTTAAAAGTCACCGTTTTATCTATTTATGAGCTTTATATCTTATACAGGCTGACATAAACATACCCTGTTTACAACAAAGTTGATGAAAACAATCTTCTATACAGATGGTGCGTATGTATGAGATTCCCAAATTCTTTATAAGCTATTTAACCGATTTTTCATCAAATAGCGTATAGCACTGTTTGTGATGTAAGCGATCTGACGTCACGCGCCATTACAGCTGTCACTTTCAAATGTCATTTTAATTTTGCATTCATTGCAACAAACGTTTGCTTGAGGCCCTTGTTCGTTTTGTAGACTCTGTAAAACATTTGCGAACTTTAAAAACAGTTCCTAGTCGTGCTGTTTACAAAATACGTATAATTTTGATCCCTAGTCTATAATCTAGATAGTAGGTAACTGATAAAATGCCTCGTACCTAGTTCGCTTGCAATATTTCTCATGGAGAGATAAGATGGACTTATGTAAGATTACGATAAAATATCTCCGCTAAACGACCGCAAAAATATGTACCTACAGCTGTATCTAGCATTAAAATATGCAATTGGAAGCATTCTGCATTCTTCAAAATAATATGGTACCTACCTACCTAGTTAATTATTGTAAGATAACTGTAATAAACAAGGCACAACTCTCAAATACACTGGAAACATCAATAGTGTCATACGGTGATTGGTATAAATGATAATATTATACAGAGATCATTATATATTATTATCTAAATCTTTTGCATTTTCTGTCATTTATTCTTATTCTGTTTTGACATCTCATAATTATTGAAGTGAAGTTAGTCATAATAATATTCAGTATTGCCACCAAATGTATTCAGTGTTGCCACCAAATGGAAAAGTTTACTGGCAATACTTTATCCTTTCGTACAGTAGAATAATTATAAAATAAATGTGATAAAATAGCTGATAAATTATTTAAAGTTCATAATAATTATTCATGTATAAAATTGAAGCAAAACAAAGCACGGTTGGTATATTAATTAAGTTAGTTACAGGTCGCTTCGCATTGCAGGATCATTTGAAAAGAACTTCACACAATACCAGTCCACTATAATTTCATATTCACCTAAATAGTAAATTATTACATAGGTACATAATATTTCCAAAATAAGCCTTGAATACGTACCTTCTTAAATTCATTGGATTGGATAGAATATACATAATTGAATTCCACTTCAATTTTATTGGATCTCACATATTGCAGTATCAAACTACACATTTGAAAATAAAATATAGCTTAAATATTTGTGGAAAGAAACTTCCTCATCGATTTTATGTAAGCAGTTAAAAGAAACACATTGTAAAAAAGTAACACACGTAAATCACTAAGAATTGCGTACTTAGGTTACATACACAAAGCAGCAAACTTCAAACCAGAACGCGAGCTGCCATTTTGTTTTTGGGGCTGCCAATAGAAGTAGAAAATAATAAACTTATTACAATATAACCACACATACAATAAATAGTATATTTAAAAATCGAACTGTCTTGAAAATTCCTAATACGAAATGCGTAAAAGAATCTTTTAGTCAAATTCTTCTGTTTACAACGTTTTTTTCCGTTGTGGATGAAACACATGTTCAAATGTACTGACATATAAGTAAGTGTAACTATATACCACGTTTTTATTAGTTCGTATTCTTGTTTGTCCAGTACAATTTTTTTCTTGTTTGTCCAAGATTTTTATTGGACGATTGAAAATTTTTAACTAACTTCCCGACTAGCTAGACATTTGAAACTTTTAGAATATATCAGAACACGACGACAATGTATTATTTTAATACTTTTAGCCATCTTTAAGCAGAGTTGAATTCATTTTCAGTTAATTCTGTTTTGTATGGAAAGTTATTTCGGAAAAATTTCGTAAAAAGTAAAACACTATTATTGGTTGCTAAGTGCGTCCTAGCAACTAAATTATTAATATATACGTACGTTACTATGGAAATCAATATAAAATGTCAAAATGACATTTCAGTATTCTATATTTATTCAGTATTTCTATCAAGTACAAAAAAAAGTATTTATTAATACAAAGAATTGTCAAGTTTATATGTATCAAAAGAAAATTTAAAAACGGGGTAAATAAAAAGCTCTTTTTATCTTGTAATTATTATGGGATTGTTTTATTGTTTTGTTATGGAACATTATTTTGATTAAGGCGCGCGAATTTCTACGATGTACCTACATTGTTCAATTCAAATTATTCGAATAGTCTTATACACGTGCACTTATGAATCGGCGACAGTTTATGAACCATTGTATAATTTGTTTGTGGGCATACGTATATTGATCTTTACTAGGCTTTATAAATACTTGAAAAGCAAAATAGAATTTAATGAACCTCACTGCATAACATTAAAAGAGTCCAGCTATTGTTGGATATTCCACATTTTAAATTCACTTGTATGAATATGTATATTTGAGCATTGAGGTTTATTTTTCAGGACCGCATTGAGAAAAAATGCCTTGGATTAGTATTTTTTCTACACCGAAACATATTAATTTTGTGATAAACAATTTTTAGGTAACACCACAAAAAATAGCAGTGAATATCCATGGAATGACGTCAATAGCAGGCCACGATTTTTAAAAAAATATTTAAAAAAATATACATATGTAATTAATTATGCTAAATTACATTACTTATTTTTTGGTAGGTACAAAAAAAACGAAATCATTGTTAAGTATTGTAAGGCAGTACAAAAAGTTAATATTAGTCCTTCAATTATTCAACAATGTAAATTTGACTGCATACCTACCGGAATATAGAAAATTCTTTCTTCTTGTATGGTTGGAGTTTAAACTATAAGTTAGTTAGGTATTTATTGGTTTGTTTAGTATATTTATATTTCTCGTTCTTATCTGGTCTTTTCCATATGTAATCTTATTTGAAGAATAAGATAGAGATATTTTTGTATTGTTACATGAACGCAGCTCGATAAATATGTCCAGTGGCGGTTCTACCTTAAGGATTCAAAGGGATGATACGCGGTAACAATTCATTGAAAATGACGAAAGAAAAAAAAACATTTTTTTCATTAATATCAGCAGTTTCTTCTAACTACATGACATATTTGTTGAATTACAAATAAACCACTATAACTATCGTAGAAATTAATTAAATATGTATAGATACCGAATCAAAAAAATCCCTCACGAAGAGACGTCGCCAATCCCATATCAGAAACCTTACATAAAACAAACGTAAAATCACTATATGCCCCGCAAGTTAGCAACCCCCGATAAATATTATAAGATAAATATTTCGCAAATGAACATGAGGTTTCTCAGCGTCCCCCAATGACATTAATATGGACGAAGCATCTGGAAAAAAAATGACACTCACTTTTTTTGTCGGGTCTGTCGAATGGCATAATCTGTTCTAACGCCATTACAATAAAGGTGATATTGCTATAAATTCCCGAAACTTTTTGTCGGGTCTGCCGAATGGTTCGGTTCGAACAGGTTCGCTCAAACGAACATTGATACTAGAAACACTGTTCTAACGCCGTTACAATAAAGGTGATATTTCTGTAGATTCCCGATGCGTGATAACGCATAATGGATATTGCGTGACGTCTACCTATGCACGTGCGAATGTCGCTATGGGCGAATTCACTTGCTAGCTATTGTACTGAGTGCGTCGTCCATTAATAATGTCATTGGCGTCCCCTGACACAAAGCAAACTACCTGTTTACCCTTCTCGGTAAAAATATATCCGACCCCGATGGATAAAGCTAAAATTTACCGTTAGGGGTAGAAAGATAATCGCAAAGCTGGTAGGCACCACGCGAGTATCCGCTGTCCACGCAGCGGATTCACCATCACAAAGTAAACCCCACCCGTCTCGGTGTAATAAAAGTGAATACTGTGAAATGTGACAAAAATGAATCAACCCTTAAATTGGCAGTGCCGTAAAAATTCCCGGGGAACCGTTTTAAAATCAATATTATTTGTCCTAATATAATAAAACAAATGCTTGCCCAATCCAAAATCCAAGTCCGTGTTAATCATTTTTATACTTTTTGCCGACCCCTACTAAAATGTCTCTCTCAACATCAAAAATGCCCGAATGAACGACTTGACAACACAGACCTGAGTTCTAAAAGGTATTAGTATGTACCTTGCAATGTATAAATAGTAAATCAGTTTACTATTGAATTATATGTTTTAGTATTTCGTTTTCCCATCCCATTAATTTTTTTGTCAATCGTCACATATTAAGACCGGTAGGACACGATTTGCGCCCTACTAATGCAATCAATGGCCAACGGCGGTCATTTTGCCAGCCATTCCTTCCACATACAAATCTGCAGCATTAATGTTTGATTGTATCGTGTACAAGCTTAAAAGCTTCATGTGCGTTTAGTTGATATCATGATGAGTATTTCTGAAAAAAAAAACCGTTATAAGTCAGGGAACTTAGAAATAATGGGAACTGAAATACCTAACAGGTGTGAAGAAGCAGGCAACTGATCTAGAGTGTGGAACA
This sequence comes from Rhyacophila brunnea, assembly GCF_057557595.1. NCBI lineage: Eukaryota > Metazoa > Arthropoda > Insecta > Trichoptera > Rhyacophilidae > Rhyacophila > Rhyacophila brunnea. The sequence continues at coordinate 37,477,333 of NW_028233350.1, read as the reverse complement.
ATACGGGATAACCTTAAATACGTGTCAAGAATACGTCATAAAATACTGAAACTGAATACTGGTGGATGAACTCTCGGTTTATGCACTGACGCTCATTTATTATTGGTGTATTGAAGGTTGCAACACACACTATTGTACGTCTTTAATGCGTGGTTTATTTTCGTAGGACACTCACACATTCAAAACCCTGCGTCAAAATGTACTGTATTGGTATATACCATATCGGAATTCCATTTCTTAATCTGTGCTGTGGTTATAGTCATGGTGTGAGTATTAATATAATACATGGACATACTGTCACCCTTTTTATAGATCGCTGCCGATTCATCGTGTCCTATAGGATTGCATTTCTTATAACAGAGCATATATATTTATGTATGTATACCTAAATATTGTTTTATAATATCAATGATATTATGAAGGACAAAAATCTATTAATACTAGGTACTAAGTCAGATTGTTTGAAAGCATTAATGTTTTTCTTATGACATAGTGTTTCCTAATATCTAACCCCACCATCTGAAAAGTACTAGAGTCACCACTGAATATGTCCATTGAAAATTGCATTGGTTTCCCAGACATATCAGTCAATAATATTATGCTGAGCATAATATAATGCACATTGTGCATTGATTAAAGATGGGCGGTGACTTCAAAGGCTTTCATTTCGCATATTATTCTGAATGCACTTTGTGTTCAACATTATTAATGAATTGTATGAACATAAAATCCATACTATTTTACCTACAGTTTTCTTTGATTAATAGACAAACATGATTTATTTGAGTATACCATATGTAGAGATTGCAAAACCGGTATTTAAAAACCGGTATTCCTGTATTTATCAATACCGAAATACCGGTATAGGTCACCAAGATGATGCAATGATATTGGGCTGGACATATCTCTCGGTGAGTGGAGAGCAACTGAACAAATTCAGTCATACCGTGGTATCCAACACGGTCATACTAAAACTCACCAAGTTCAGTGAAAAGCTCCAAGTTTGAAAAACCTTAAACTGCGAAGGTTAATGAAATGTTTCTTATTTCTTGTTCTTTGTTTCATGTTCATTTTTAATTTTAAATAATCATACGGATATTATCATGTACCAAAATAAGGCTTTATTCTCAATTTTAGAACGACGATGTTTTCGTGAATTGTAATTTAGTGGTTCGGATGGGTAGGAATGGACTGGGAATTCCGGGCACTAACCTTGAGTTGATGGTGAGGAGGAAGTCCTCCACTACTGGTTCCTAAGTCACCCACGCACACTATGTCATGTATGTATCACCACTTCACTTCCGTGGCTTTAGAGCACCCTGTAGGTATGTTTTTATTGTTATATTTATTTGTTGTTGTTGGGTTTGTAACATAAGTAGGCCTCTTGGTATTTGCAAGTTCTACCTCGCAAAATGAAGATGGTAGAGGGTCCACTAAGACTGATTTTGAACGATCCCAGACATTCACTCGGATTATCTTTCTCGTCTATGAAATGTCACTGATTTGGAGGCAGCGCGTCCTGAATTTTTTATATGTGACTTTAAAGCTGGCGCATGAACTGTAGTAGGCAGGGAATGATGGACCGAATTCAGAAGAGTATGTCTTCCATGGCCTCCACATCCTAAAGCGGGCCCCCTTACCTATCGCTAAGGTTAAAAGTAGTCTGTCGCTCTACAGTGGCGTTTTTTAATAGGTGTTCGAGTTCAAATAAAATTCAGTGTATTTTTAGCAAATTTTTTAACACATCGAATTATGGATCTATCGAGTATCAACACACAACAAGCAAAAATTGCATCGCACAACCATGCATTTTAAAATGGTAATAATTCCGAAGTATAACACCGCCACAGGCAACTTTTTTACTATTAGAGCAAATTTAAGATATGTGGTTATCTCATTTATCTGTTCGACCCGCCACGCCGCCACCCCCCCCCCTGAGCTCGGGGTCCGAGGCTAGAGCCCTTTCAGCCCCTCCCCTCCCTTGTGGGGGCCATGATGTCTTCCCTTATGAAGATTGACCTACGATGTAATTTTTTGACCTACTAATTTTTAGGATGAGATCATAGAAAATCTAAAGATTTTTCAGACATACCTACGCTTTCAAAAATACCTATTTTTTAATTCGACCATTAGATGGCACGCGTACTCTTAATATAATATGCATATAAATGCATATACGAGTAAATTATTGGCATTATATACTATTCAGTATTGCTTGGAAAAACATAATTTACAGTTTGGCGACAAGTTTTTAATCACGATGTGATTTATTTCCTAACGATCCGTGTAACGTCGGACATGTTTGTCCGAAGTACACCTGTGGTTGTCCTAATGGCGTTTCTCTGTTCAGTGTATACTTTGAGAACGTCTTGTTTCTTTCTTTTGAAGCATGCCATTTTCATTACCGACCGGGAAGTTATTAGCGACAATCGCCAAGAATGGCTTTATCGCTCACTACGCATATGAATATTGCCGTATTATTATTCCCCTTGAGGTCGGTGCTGAACACTCGCTGTTAATTGAAAATTTAACATTTAACTTGAAAAGCAAATAAATAATTTAATAGTGGACATTAATTCTGTTGTATTCACGAATTACGTCAATTAAATATTATATAATAGTACAGTGCGACTTCTATAATATCAAGTCTTCTGCGTCATCACGGTCGTTTCTAGAACTAAACCCTCCCCGCATTTCCTTTCCCCGTTTTACATTCCCCGCGCATATAATTTCGCTGTTTGTTCGATATTTAAAAATACTTATTTTAATTTAGTATACAAAAACCGATAGCCAACCATTATATGAAAATTATAAAAGTATTATTTCCGCAAATTATTAGTCATCCAATTCTAACACTTTCCAATATTTTTAATGCTTTCCAAAATGTTTTCCATTATTTTAAGGAACCAATACAAATACACTACTTGAAAACACCTCAGATATAGGTATACCTAGGTAATAGAAATAATCACATTTGAAAAAAGATACACGCCCGACGGGATGTGAACCCGCATATACACTGGTATCGCCCCAATATGCTTTAACTTACTCCTACTTAATTACGATAATTTAAAACACAAAAACCGATAGTAAAAAATAACGCAATTTGATAAACATTTCGTGTAGGAACTGCCAGTTAAAATTATCATAATTAGGTAGGATAGCCGTGGTTTAATTGTATAAAGCACATTGGCGCGATGCCAGTGGTTATACAGGTCCAAATCCTGTCGGGTGTCATATTTTTTACAAAAGAAATTTTTCTGGTAGGTATTAGGTATCTGAGGTGTTTTCATGTAAGTATGTTCAAAAAATGGTTGGTTAACGAACCGATAGTAAGTGTTTAAAGCTATTAGGTGACAATGTTAGTTTTATTATTTTTTTGACATTTACATAAACATTTCTTTGAATATATCAATTAATATATTATATACATACAGCCTTCTCCCTTCTCTATAAAATTTATACAAAAAATGTCATAAATAATTCAATGTAATAGAATTTTACAGCATTCAATGGTGCGCATCGTTCGTCTGAGGCAAAGATGTTTTATTCCCCTTCTAAGTAACATAACAACGTAAACCACTTTTATATAATGATTCTCAGTTAACATTGGCAGTGACTGATGCTCATTGTGCAATAATGTACTTACTAGCCCAGCACTGCTATTACTTGCGGTTAAATCTAAATAACAAGTGATGTTATTCAAATGATTAACGCGAGTTGGTTGTTCAAATATATTTTATATATGCGAACCAGTTGTTAACAGCAAGATATTAAACAAATGAAAAATGTATGATTTCATAAAAAAAATCTCCGAATAATTCTATATATAATAATTATTAAAAACGTGACAAAATTAGCAATCCAATTTAAAGAAAAGTCAATATTTAGTTCTTCTAAATGATCAAGAATTTTTCAAGAACAACTTTTGTTGCGAAATGTATTACAGTACTCTCTCAGTGATCCGCCACCCCAAAAGCCAGGCAAGTGTCCAATTAGTAAAAACGGCGGATTATAGTGCATATATACAAAATATGGTAAAATTTATAACAGGTATTTCGCAAAAATAGTTTTAATTGAGAAATTTGTACTAGCAACTTATGGTTTTATTTATAATCAAAATCAAATAGGTATGTATTAAATTATGCATTATTTATAAACAAAGTTTATTATCTACATATCAAACAGTAAATCACTTGACACAACCAGTTCTTCAGTGAGGCAGTTATTTATGAATGGTCTAAGATTCCTGGCTTTCCCTTTGACCAACAGCTTCAGCTTGTGCGTCCCGGTTGTATTGGAGCACGGCATAATTGTGATGCGGTCATTGGGCACTTTCCTCCCTGGTGCATTTCTTTCTTCGCGATGAACGAGGGAGAAGTTTCCAAAATAAACCCGTCTCATCTGCGGTATACTACAAGGCGGACTACTGAATTTGACAATCGAATACCGGCGAATTATAGAGCTTGATTTTGTGCTTTCAACTAGTAAAAATAACGGCGGATAACAGTAATTGTCGGATAATCGAGCGGTGGATTACTGAGAGTGTACTGTATTATGCATTGAATTTGGTATTGTGGTGGAACTCCATTGTAATAGTTTTAAAAACAATGTACCTACAGGTAAATTGTACATAAACCATTTCACCGTGGCACAGTTCGCAATTAGCTTTCTTAATGGAAAGATATGACCGTATGTATACTACGCGGTCCCCAATTTTATTAGATTCAATATGAATTTTCATAGCTGATTTTGGCAAAATTCATGAATTCAAGAATGAAAACTTAACCTTATTTATTAAAATAATCCTGTATATCGGCTATTTTCAAAATTTGTTTACTGCTGGCTTCCTATAAAGTGTCAATCAACAGTGCAGTGGGTAAGGCGCTGGCCTTCCATCCGGGAGTTCTGGGTTCGATTCCCAGTGAGGACACAATAATATATTTATGTGATTTTTTATATTTTTTCAAAGTCTGGGTGTTTGTGATTGTTCAAAATTACTAACAACCACATTGTACGAAACAGCAAGGATATGGTTATTAATATGTAATTTAAAAAAAATACCAACAGGAACCGTGTTTTATTTAGACATGAATTTTATGTCCTATATAGTAGTACTATACGACCCAAAGAGGTTGGACGGTCTTTAATATCATCATAATCAGCCTGAATCTATCCACTGCTGGATGAAGGCCTCTTTAAGCTGCTTCCACTTCTCTCGGTCCTGTGCGTTGCGTTGTCGGCATAGAGTTACTTCTCTGATTTATATCATATGTGTATGTATGTGTCATCTTCTGAATCCTGAAACAATAAAACGTACATAAATTACATAAATATATTATTGGCATTAAAAATTTGTGTCATTAATATCTCTTGAAAGGCTCTAACTACATAACATTAAATTCTGTATGAGAAAATATTACAGCATAAAACTTTAATAGAATTTCCTTTTTATAGTTTCCACCAAACGTATATTAACGTTTTGGTATTCATTAAATTTATTTCTACGCTCATTAATAAAATTCTATACAATTTTACAGTTATATTATATGACACTGTACATAATATGTTTTACTTCCTTAATGGAAAGCTCGGTTCTGTTGGCATTCGCGCTATTAATAATTTGTTACAACATAAATTTTATATACTTACAGGATTTTTGTGCACGGGGGGCTACGGGGTGAGTAGTACCGATGGACGCCAAAGCTCTTCGAAAATTAAGAATTTCTGGCAATCTTAATTTAATTCGTTGATACACAATTACAATATAAAATATAGTAAGCCAACATATGATAAACATACCTCTAAAAAATATGGCCCTTTAAAACTGAAAAAAATGAAAAACTCCGATGTTTTGTTGGTATAAAAATCATTCATATGCGTAATTATGAAGGAAAAATAATGAATTTTCAACATATAAGTTACCAAACAAAATACTAAACTATTTTTTTAGACCATGTCCGATCTTAAAATGATCATATTATAGGGCTCCACAGTGTGGAGGTTTGTATTAACAGATTTTTGATTTTACAATAAATGATTTTTTTTAGAATTATTAATAACCATGTCCTTGCTTTTTCGTATAAGGTGGTTGTTAACACACAGGCTTTGAGAAAATCACATAAATATTGTGTCCTCACCGGGAATTGAACCCAGAACTCACGGGTGGAAGGCCAGCGTTTTACGATGCTACGATGTGTTACCACGAGAGCCGCCACAAACACAAAATATTTACGGCGCAGGTGATTTTTTTAAACTTTATATTATAATCATAGGAAGGGTCATTTCTTCATAATATGGTAATTTTAGTATGTAATCTTCCATTCACCTTTCATTCTGGCACGTTCAACGAAACTACACTTCTGCGCCCTAGTTGCGGTTGCCCCTCTCGTACACCCTTATTACACCACTGTTCATAACCTCAGTTTAAATTGAATAAATCTACAAGCTACACTAATAAGCAGATGTACACGTAAGTACAAAAAATGCTAATATTAAACCTACGTCATAATTATTTTTAGATTTAATGGCTTTGAGTTATTATGTTTATTTATAACGCGATCTTTTTGGCAAACGTTTTAATGACCTCTTTTTGCAACAAAAACGTTGCATGCAAGGTGCATCAGACTTAGATCATTTGTCTTTCTTAATGATGGATTAAGATTTTGAGTGCTTTGCGTGTTCTTGCCCATGCTTATAATGTATCTCGTCTAATGATGTAGTAATTCAAATCATTTTTAAATCATCGACAGGTGTATGTGATAGTAAAACATACCTATATAAAATATTTTGTTAGAGTCAAATAATTCTTAGATTAACAGATCAATTATTTATTGTCGTATTAATTTAGCATGGATAAAGTAAAGAAGAACCATGTCTTTCCGCTACTACATCTATTCAAGAACGTTGATTATTTATCTATTGCATACTGGTGGCTCATTTAATTCCGCATTCTTGACATTCTATCTAGTTTTTTAAACTCTATTTGTAAGTATAATTACTGCTGCATTCTTCAACAATTCATTAAGTAATTATATTATTTTATTGATACATTTTAATCGCATTTAAATATAACAATGGCAGTAATTAGATTTACATCTATTCATAATGAAATTTAAGAATGTCATTCCGAAACTTAATCGAATATTGTGATTTTGATTATCATGTTTTTATCTCTTTTTCGTATTATAATTTGGGTTTTAATTACAAATAATTATGTAAAAATAACCATGTACATATAAAACAACAAATAGTGAGGCAGTTTACGAATTTTGAGGTAAATGTAGACACACAAGATAAAAGTATATTAATTTTCAAAAACTTGCGAACAAATTTTTTTTGAATTTTATAGCGGCCATCTTGAAAAATAATTAATATGACGATGATAATTAATTCGGAATAACTATTTCAACAAGTTGTAGATGAGGTCTTAATATTTTCAAATGATATAGTATTCCTACATCTTCTTCGAACTTTATGAGTGAGGATAGTGAACCAGATGATTTAGCCATCTGATGTTCGATATTCAGCGATACACATGGGTTCTGTAACAGTGAAAAACCCGTGATCATCGACATTTAAGTTTACTAAATTTCACGATTTTTTTCCATATTAGCAATTTCCTTGCGGGATATATTATAACAAAACAATTGAAGAGTCTAGCGAAGGTAAACTGTGGAGAGTCTGTTTGCTGGAGTTCGCTGATTATGGAGTCGTTGGTACGTTTGGCGATCCACGAGACTCTCAGCACCCGCATCAGCATCCAACACCACATTTCAAAAATATCTTGTCTCAGAGGCATATAACATACAAACTGGGAAAACTATATTATATAACACATTTGTGTATCTAAAGTGTTATTTTTGCTGTTGCAGTTTCCATTTACCAGCACTTTCTGCAAAATGCTATTCCCATTTTTTTCGATATGCTCAACCCGAGATAAATATATTTGCTAACCATCTCTATATTCTCTATATCTTTTGGCGCTGATAATACCTGTCAATAGCTGTTACCTGTGCAATAAACCATCATTAAAATAGGTATAATGAAAGTTATGTTTTCAGGACTTTTTTATGTTCCGATTATTTTTTAAACAAAGATGTCGATACTTTCTAATAAAGCTCTCAAAAGCTGTATTATTTGTATTCGCTCCTTCATTCGTCGCCCCTTGCTGGACTTGCTTACCACCACGGGATGTCACGCTTATCCTCAGCAATTCTTAATACTTAAAAGTTAATAAACCTGCAATACTGGTGTTGTTTGTCAGAGATTCTAAGAAATAAAATAAAATAATGTTTTCATGGGTAGTTTAAATCATTGTCAGACTTTACGGCCTTTTAATAAACCTGGGTCAGTTGCCGTTTTACGTCCAATGCTAAAATGCACAATAATAATTAATCGAACGAGTTATTAAGGAATGGCGTGAGCGTCTAAAGCTAAACGCGACAGACCGGCTGCGATTGCATTCGCAGTTAGGCGGCCATTTTCGCGATGCAGCCGGAAGGTGACCTTGGAATGCTAATCGTTTGCCGTGAACTTGGCCCAGAGTGGCCGCAGTCCGAGCTGCCATTGGTGGGCGGGCTGATGGCGTGCGCATGCGCGGACAATTTAATGCAATAAATATTTCGTTGAATTATTATCGTCAGACCGCGATTCTTGCAGATGGCAATACCGATAAGGCGGCCGTATTATATTACGCGGGAAATGTGCACCAATGTTTCAAGTTAGGAATATACACGGTAATTAGAAATTAAGATGTATGTACCTACTATATAAACGTCAATCGAAACATACTATCGATTATAAATAATTAAACTTAAAGTAAAAACTAAAGAGGAAAAGCGAATAGGTACCATATTGTATCAAACCTAATATTGTAATTTGAGTGGATCAAAGGGTTGCGTATTTAAATGACGTCGGGGTCACCATCGTGGGATTGTTCGTAGGATGACCACTACAACACGTATGATCACGTTAAATATTCGTTTTATTGACTTGATTATATAAATATGTTAATTTGGACTTGTGCGGTGCAATGCGTGATAACTTTTTATGGCTGTATAATGTGGCTTGCTACGGATTGATTTGAGCCGGGACGCTACATTTTCATTTTAATTTTCTGTGATTAGTTCCATTCGTCGGTTAACAGGGAAAAGTTTCTCAAGCTGGTAAACTGCTGGTTCAAGTCGGTTTAAAATCATCATCAGCAGCTGAGGCATCTTTTAGCTATTTCCACTTTTTGATCCCTAATTATTATTCACTGCCAAATACATCCGCAAAATTTAGCGAATAAGATAAACCCGAGGTCGTTTAATGCCAATTCAATCAAATAATCAAGAAAAACGTATTCTACAAAAATGAGCAGACTCTGAGGAATATCTATCAAAGATAGCACTCACTACTATATAATTTTTTTACTTTATATATAGAGAAAGAAAAAGGAGAACACTCGCGCTAACAGCGACATTACATCACAAATGCTATCGACGTCCAGCATCACAGCTACGAAAAAAATCGAAATGTTTTCAATTATTAAAATATCATTAACTACCCGGCTCCCAACAGACGTAGTTATACGACAAACCCCAACAGCTGTAACCCCGAGTACAGCTTTACGATATTTTAAAATTTAAATAATACTAATTCAAAGAGCTTTTTGGTAAACGTGTAGGAAAGTATAAATATCTAGGCATGCATTTGATTCGAGATTGCAGTCACGTTTTCATGGGGCGCTTGCCATCGAATGGCCTTTAAAAAATACTTTTTGAAAAGCTTCTCGTTCAAATTTTGAAATTATTCTGTAGATAGTCTTTTGATTGCATTTGCATGAACAAGTTTTTTGAATCAATGACAGTTTAGAATTTAAAATTCTTTTCGGATATCGGTTTATTATCTCCGTTAAAAGATTACAATCTTAGTTGAATATTAATAAAATTATAGAAGATAGGTACTTGTTACAAGTATATTTATCACCGGCATCATCATAGCCTTCCCTAGCTCCCTTCACTCTTCTCGATTCCTATAACTTTGCTCCTACGTTCAACTACAGAACCAAGGCCTGAAAAAAAACGATGCATAAGTGCGAGTGAGAAAGTATTCGGCACCCTTATAATCTCTGCGACACGCGCTAGAGTAAGATACAAGGTTTACAGATGTGGGAGATGGTTTGCTACGGTGTAGCTGGCAAATCTTAGATTATTGCTTAACTAAGCGTCGATAACCGTGTTGCTAAAATTGCTATTTTTTGTGTTAAACATAAAGTCAGTGGTAAATATTTTTAGTTAATTAAGTAGAAAAGATGGTTCTGTGTGTTGTATTAAAATGTGGTAGACGTACTGATAAGCAAGAAGATCGTATTACGTTTCATTGGTAAGTTGATACATGTTCGTGATAATTTATTTGTATATTATTATATATTTTAATATCAGTGACCTAGTGTTTCTTTAAAATAATTTAAATTATGGATATCTTTACCAAATGGTTTCATTTTGACCGCTTAAAAATACTATATAACGTAAAAAAAAAAAATAGAAAATTATATTTTAATTCTGAGCGTCTAGTGCGAGCACTAGCGAAATGGTCTATGGTCTCAAACATTTGTGTACGAATGCGTTCGCTTGCCCACAAACCAAAAGCACGGCACGCAGCTTCATTTAGCAATGCAACGGGTGGCGTCTAGATGTATCTATAGTCTAAGACAGAACATTATTAGTTAATTTATCCAGCGGGTTTTCGGGCATCCCTGTCATCATTTAGTAGCTCTTGGGTACCATTGTGTGATAGCATATGATGGTTGTCCACTTGACGAGGCACAGAAATGTCTATATTGGAAGGGCTTGGTATCAAAAAACGTTGATATCGGTCCAGGCGCGCTCTCGAGGGAGGTTTTCGGGTCCGCACCCCACCAGGAGTTTAAAAAAGTACAAATAATTTAGGTAAAAGGAATATACGTCTTCTTCTTCTTCGCAATGACCTCATTACTGAGGATATTTTGGTTATCAAATAATCTTGTCAACATGTTGGCTCTCTCATCTCGACATTCTACGACACGCAAATCCTGTATAAGTAGAAGACCCGTGATATTCATGAATTGTTGCAACCATCTGAGGTATCCAATGTTAACTATAATATTCTTATGCAGCATGCCTAAAAGATAAAACAAATGAATCCTAATATTTATGATCGCTAGGCCACGCACATTCGACAATCACTTGTGAATGCGACATGAATAAATCCATCAGTATAACTTGTCCGAATAGTGAGGGCGCCACATGCTATTTGACATATTATCATTCAATATTTTTTATACTGCGATGAACTTAGTTCTAAATTCAACCACCTGTCGATTTATTATGGTATATCTGATTCTATAGCAATAACTCGTTTTCATTGCCATACTCAAAGTGCGCACTCTGTGTATGAGGAATTTACCCGGGAAATTCGTGTGTCCGCGGTTGCAACTGCGAGAAGCTGTGAATAGTGGACGGGGTAAATGAGGAATTCAGTTGCACCTGCTAGATTTTGTGACCTCACCCCCTTAAAAATCAATAATTATTTATTGATTATGTTTTTCAAGTTATAAAACTGCAAAGTTTATTGGACTAAGTGCAGTTCTCAACAAAAATCCTATTGACATTTTTTTTAAATAAAAGCAGACAAGATCATATTATTTATTTTAAAATTTATACTTACATAATTTAAATTCATCAATTATTATTGGTATGCAGGTTGTAACAACGGATTAAAAAACAATATTATCGGGTTCTATAAAAAAACAACCCTGAAAATTGTTTGCCTTTATAGTTTATAATAATATTACTTTTTTATTTTGTAAAATAAGATATTGAATGAATTGAAATAATCACATTTTTTGTTATCAACAGGGATGCCAGTTATCTTAATGTTGAAGAAACGGTTCCTACACATTTTCCAAATCTGGCCATTGAAATTATGTATGAAGTGATTTGCTATATTGGCAGTAGGTACTTTATCGTTTTTGATTACGATTTTGTCATTACTTTTGAATATTCCAATATTTTTAAATTTTATATGATCTATAAAATCTCGATTAGGCATACCAAATGCTGCCTGCATGCAAAAATATAACCCTCGCTGTTCCATTCTAAGAAAGCTTTATCGAACAAAAACGCTGATATAAGTTATTGAACGGTTAAGTCAGAATAGATATTATAAGCTTTTGTTAAATAATTCACAAAAGAAGTAACTGGGTTCTTGGAATAAATCAAAGGCTTTCATAATCTGAGATAAATCGGTTTTGATTATTTTGCATTACAGATGGCTTATGTATTAAGATTTTACGAACTCTATTTAATGTTCAAATGAAATGGTAAATACATAAATATAAAAGTAATAACATACTCGTATTTATAATCCGATTATATTTTGAATGAACTTATTATAAATAAATATCATGTCGTCATCAAAATCTTTAGGTTCATATTATTATCTTAGGGTTTGTCCCAGTATTCCCAAGAAGTATATCAATAATGTTCGACGGTGTATGCTACCAAGAGTCATAGAAACCTCAGATATACGACTCCTCTTCAAGCTTTGGAGTTTTTTGAAACAACCTAGTTATAAGGCTAGACATTATCCATGCCCTTGCACGTGCCTCGCCCACCAAAGCCGTCCAATAAAGACATGCTCTACGATTTATGATATCAGCTAATAAGCCACAAATTTTATAGTACCTTTTTAGCATAATTAGATATCTTTAAAAGTTTACATTTCTTTTTGATATCAGCTGACAATGTCCAAGTTTAAGCAATTAATAAATGTGATTCTATAAATTCTAAAGATATGAATTGATTTTTTACTATGTACATTGGTAGTAAGAATTTACGTTTTTTTTAAATCTCGGGAGACCTTAAAATCAGTCCCTAAACCCGCCACTGCCACGTTCTTGTCTTTACAATATTTTACCTTGTTCTCTTAACGCGGCTATGAATAAATAATGCATTTTATGCGTACTTTAAAAATCAATTTAAGCTGCATTGCAATAAGGGTGAATATTTGGGATTAATTTTTTATGGGAGCGTATGCCTTGATCATGGCCCCCACATCCCGAAACGGGCCCCCTGACTAGCATGTTTGGCAGACCTTATTACCTATCGCTACAGTTAAGGACAGTACGATGTTCTACAGTAGTGCTTACCCAATGGTATTCCACGGAACCCCGGGGTTTTGTGAGGTAAAATTACAAGTACCAATCTAATTTAGTTTTGGGATTTTTTGTATAAAAAATCCACTCTAATTATTGAGTTGTCGGCAGTTGGTGACATATTATTTTAAAGCACAGATCGCTACCACTTTTTGTTGTAGCCAAGTAATATGCGACCCTTTGTCATATTAGATAAATAGCCATTTCGAGCCTTCATAGAGCCAGGAAACATACTAATAATAATTATAAAATAAAATTCTACAAGTGAATTATTATTTGCGACTTTTTTTTTAAGCTATTAGAGAAAATTTGTAGTGTGTGTTTATCTCACTTAACTAGTAGACCAAGTACGCTGAGCTTCGCCTAACCCGGGCTCCAGGCCCCACTCATAGTGGCCATGGGCAGTGCTCGAAATGGAATATTTTACGAACCGGAGCACTTGATAATTTTACGAAAATATTAACATACTCGTGGTTATCTAATTATATGTGTATTTATAAAAAAATAAGTGTGTTAGTTTTTTTATTATATGGCATACCTAGCTGTTATTTCTGTCAAATGAATATGTCCACGAGACGGAGTCATAATTTTGGGGGTTTTATGAACCGGAACGGTACTCCGGTGCGCTCCGGTCCATTTCGAGCCCTGGCCATGGCCTTAATATAAGTCAATGTTATTAACAAACCAACCCGGTAATAATGGTGCGGTAATTTAATTATACCTAGTTATATAGTTCTGTAAAAATAGTGGGTAACTGAACAAGCTTGCATAAAGAATTCGATACGGAATGATATAGGTATCTCTGAATTGTATGACATGAAAGACAAATAGTGAATTAGAACGTAGCCTCGAAATGAAAAATTGAAGGGCATGCACAAAACGGTCTGATTTAATTTCTTGGCAGAATGGCATAACAACGGCCACGGTTTCCGGGCAAAAGCATAAAAATTAAAATTACTCGAGCGAACGAGATAATATTATTAGCATAATTTAATACAATGCGTAGAAAACACGCTAAAGAAGTTAAATAGTTAGTGTCGTCCTATTCACAAGAGATGAGAAATGCACGAAGACGTAGCAGATCAATTAAAATTCATATTATATTACTAACAAACAGTGGTGTTTTTCTTTGACGCGGATGATGCAATCGATTTGTCAGAAGATTTTAAATGAGATTAACTATTCATAAAATTATTAAATTACACCAAAATCATAAAAACCATTATCAAAAACATAATAAAATCCATGAAAATAATATAAAAGGAACCTATAACATAATCACTCAAATATATTATAATATGTACACATAGAGGTATTAATTAAAAAGAGGGGCAAGGAATCGGCTTTCTCATACAACCGAATGAAGCAGGCCAACAACTTACGAGAAATAGCGACGCGTTAAAAAAAATGCAGGGCTTTACGGAGAATTTACTTTAGTCATTAGAACGTACCCATATAGTATAATGTTAACGTGGAAATTTTGCCGCAAATTGATTACTAGCCGGCCTCACCATACTTGCCTGCTTCACCATACTTTCATATAACCTGCCGCCCCTAGTATGTACAGAATGTATAAAAAATGTAACCCTCTAATATTACTATTTATTTTATTAACTTCCTTTATGGTGTTAACTGTCAATTCATTGCGGAAAAGCATTGTATTATTACTTCAAATGAAACGCAATTATATCGTACTAATGCCACTTCTATTAAAATATAACTGGGGCGAATTCGTCCACCTCAGAGGGACTATTTTAACTAGTGGCGTGCATGTCTATATCAGTGGTGAAGGATAGAGGAAGGCTGTTAAGATCTGACATAAATAGCGCACATTAAAATTTGACTGTCATGCATAATATATAATTATTATGTTTTCATTGAACTAAGCTACAATTTGCAGATAGTGTTGGTTAGATTTTTATTTTATCAATTAAATCCTGCCTAATCAATCCATAATAGTTTTGATCCGATAACAATAGTGTACAGTTTCCGTCATACTTATTTATTTTCGAATTAAGAATACATTATTATGGTGTTGGTTAGTATTTTAAAATTCATTAAGCCCTGCCTAAACCAAATCATAATAAGTAAATAAAAATATTCTTCTATCTATAAAATATCCAAAATTATATATGATATAATGGCATAATTTAAAATATTTTATAGATAGACGAATATTTTTTGATTGCTATCCATTATGACTTAAGCGTCGGCTTATAGCGTCGTGGGTCCCAGGTCTGGCAAGTATACATATTATTTTTCAATTTGTGTATGAGTCAAAGTATGGACCTAATAGGTTGAGCAAGTGGCTGACATCCATTTCTCGTAAAAACTGATAATACATGCCTCCACTCTGTGGAGGCCCATGTGATTCTATTAGGATCGGACATGGTCGAAAGAATGACTAGGTTTACGCCGGGTTTGATTGACATTAAAAAAAACTAACCAACACTAAATGCAAATAATAAACTGTAGTTTTAGTTCAATGAAAACATATACGTATGACTGACAAAGTTTAACACAGTCACTGCTGACCAGTTAATTACCACAACTCGGTCAGTGCTCAAGACACGCCTGGCGTGTAGCAATTAGTATGATAATTAAATGTGGTAATTAGCTGGTCAGCAGTGAATGTATATTTATCTAATGGCCACACGCCAGGCGTGTTTTGAGCACTGAACGTGTTAATATGCACTATTTATATCGGATCTAAACAGCCTACCTCCACCCTTCGCCACTGGTCTATATAAATATTTTTATTGTATTTGTATGCTTATTTTGATTTTTTTCTAGTTTGTGTAGGTATGCATGAGATGTTTTAAAATTATGTATGTTCAATAAATAGAATGTTACATTTTCAAATCTTGTGAATTATTCGTTGAATAAAGGAATGGTTTATTAATTTTGAATAAGTTTAATTACAAGCCTAGGCATTGAAGAAATGAACAGTAAGTCTATGCTAAGTTAATCAACTCTTGTGAGTAAAGCTTTTATAATAAAACACAGAACGATTAAGGCATGGAGGCAATGTACCGGCAAACAAATTCGTTGGTTAATTAATCAGAAGCGCTTTTTTTGTTCGCGCTTTGTGAGAAAGTTCATCGCGGCGCGAATAAATTAAAATTGAATAATAAAACGTATTACGTATTGTATTTTCAATATTAAGAATTGCATTATTCGCGGTTACGTTGTGTGAGAAACGGTAAATCCACATTAAAAAAGGAAGTTTACTGATTTTTTTAATACAAAGACTCAAAAAACAATGGCTAATAAGAATAATTGGTTCTATTAACAGTGGCCTACGTGAAATGGTAACATGTAAATTATTGGGTTACATGTAAATTGTACGTAAAACATTTCACCGTGGCACAGTTCACCGTGAGTTTTCTATCGGAAAGAAATGACCGTATACTATATATACCATACGGTCTGCAGTTATATTAGATTCAATATGAACATTAATTCAATTTTCATAGCTGATTTAGGCAAAATTCATGAATTCAAGAATGAAAACCTAACATAACCTAATCTAACCTAACAAATAATCCAGTACTGCTGGCTGCTGTAAAGTGTAAACCGTCAAGAACCGTGTTTTATTTAGACATGGATTTTATGTCTGTACTATACGATCCGAAGGTGTTGGACGGTCTTTAATATACGGCCATATATTTCCGATACAACATTTCACATTGAAGTGTGAAACGGCGAACTGCATACGTACAAGTTTCCGGACACGAAATAATTGAATGTATGTTGTTCGCCGTATCGCAATTCACCGTGAGGTGTCATACCGAAAACAGGTGGCCTAATAGAATTGATATAAAAAACTAATGCCTTGATCATTTCACGAGTACCTACACCAGTGTACCTGTGCATAGGGGTGGTACATTATAAATGGCGGCAAATGAAGGGTCGAATACAAATATTACAACTTTTGAGAACAATGGCGGTTTTCCATGAAGCAGCCGATGCTGTCGCACCATTAAAACGTATCGACATCTCAGATCGAAAAATAATCGAAGCAGAAAAAATCATGATAACATAAGTAATATTGTATTAAAATACATAATTATTTTAATGTCGGTTTATCAGTCAGAGAGATTTTTTATAATGGTGCTTCGAAACCTGTCAGCGCCACAAATCTCCACTTACCTAAAACTTTCATTGTTTGAGAGAAGGTTTCATGGAAATGCTCTAATCCTCAGTAGATCGGGTGTATGTCAATTTAAAGATTTATTTGTGTATTTGTCTATTTAAGATTGACGAAGATTTAATAAAATAGGTAAGTAGGTGAAACCAAAAATGAACGGTGTTTTAAGTCTGTTTAAGGGCGGAATTTTGACTAGGGACGTCACTGTCTACACCCTAAATTTTTTTATGAATCATTCAGTATTTTATATTTATTTATTTATGATTTTACCGAGGCTTTGATTGCGACTCGCTGTCATATCGCCTCTTTCATCTAGAAGAAGATCCGCCGATCAGGCCCTCACTCCTATTCTATTAAAGAACTTTACAATTCTGCCAAGTTCTTCCGTCCTACCCACCGCCAGGGCACCTTTCAATTCGTCGACGTTCTCAAAGATAGTATTTTTATATTAATATAATATAATGATATACATTTTTCAAGTTTGTTATTTAGACATGAATTTGATCTCACAGCTATACCGCCTCTCTGTTTCCGATAATACAGCTTGATACAATTGCATACGTACAATTTTCTGAACACGACTTAAAATATTACAATAACATACAAATCTTACGCATCCACTCTTTACTGGTGGTGCAGTGGTGGATATGGGGCTGGCACTCTATATGGTGTTTCTCAGAATGTGACCCTAAAAAGTTTCAATATGTATAAACTATAGTTTGTTTTTCCATTCTAGCATTTTATCCAATTCTATCATTTACACACCTATTGTGTCGATTAACTGACCACATGCCTAACGCCTGACCGAGTTCCTTATAATTTGTAAAATCTACCAAAATATTACTTACGAATTGCTCATCTTGATTTTCATTTTTTTATTTATGATTTTAAATTAGGGGGGTGGGGGATTCTGAAAGGTTGGAGACAATAGAGATAATAATAATTGATAAAGTAAACTGTAAGAAGTACAGAGTATCTGTACGTTGAATCAATCAAATCAATAAATTCACAGGATATTCAGTGGTACTGGCAATCCGATGAGATCGCGATAATTTTGTGCATAACTGCTCATGAAGACAATGATCGTTATGTAGTAATAAGGCAAATTTATAATGTTGAAGAAACTATTCTTATGCCAGATAGGACTTTTGTATTTTCTTGTAAAAATCACTGATGTTTCGGTTTACTGTAAGCAGCATTTTTCTGTGAAAGATCAACCACGAATCCTTCTAAGTCCAATCTGTATGAAAATTACTAGAACAGGCGTCGTTTTTAATTTATTATCATACAATTAGTTTAGCACCATCATCTTTACAGTAGAAGCAACATCTTTGGTTAATATAAATGTTAATTAAAACTACCAAACGATGCATATTATATTAGCACGATTGATAATAAAATAGATAAAATTAAAAAGTAATCACACTTAAAGAAATTCAATTAAAATGTTAAACCTGTTTAGATTTTGATTAAATTCTTTATCACAGGTGCCATTGTGTGATGAGGTAATCTATAAAGGTAGCGAACTGATTGAACTTCTTTTTATGTATTAACTTTTTGTAAGTCATTGAAAAGATTTATATCAAGAATATTATGCTTAGACGCTGTAGCCTGTCGACTTACACTTAGGAAAACCACGTCATATACCAAAATTTATATTGTATGTAATAATTAAACATATGCCATTATCTTATATGTTTGTTTTGATGTATCTATAACGTATGAAACATAATAATATATGTAAATATGTATGAAAAAGCGAGATTGGGAGAAGACGTATTAAAGTGTGTAATGTGAGATAAAACATACACGGGAACGGAAATTCTAAATTTAAAAAATAAAATAAAACGCTAATAAGTAAATTGTTTATTTTGAACGGGCTGTGCAAGAAAGCAAATGATAGGGCACCCTCATAATAGTTTGACAGATGCTTAAAGTACCTATATGGAAAATATTAAATGATTCCAATTATTTTTTGACGGATTGAAGAGAAGCTATATAGAAAGAAAGTCTGGTGGTGGTTAATCTAAATAATTTATATTACAGAACTAAACCAAACCCAAGAAAGTTGATAGGCGGCACTGTCACCTGATATTTCCAGTATTATATATTACATATCTAATTTTATGTGACATTTTTGTGAGCCATTCGCATTGTACACTGGCCTCAAATTAGTTTTAATAATGAATGATATATGATTCCACTTTTATATTGGTACTAAGTTTATTTTTCACTAGCAAATTGCAAATACCACACAACATAAAATAATTACTCCCATATAATAACGATAACTTCACAAATGTATGTAAATTATCAAATTCAGCGTTTTCTCCATAGGTATATAATGGGGAAAACTGCGTGAAATTTAAGTAAAAATCTCTATTTTATTCTGCTTTTGCCATAATATATATCATGTATAGGTACCAGAGTTTTTTTAATTGTCTATTATTGCTGCGGTGCATGTGTGGTGATCCTTATAGTTTTTCTTTTATGGTCATAGAAAGGCGTCGTAAATTTATCCCGCGAAGACATACGATAGTTATTCTTCGTCCGTCACCAATATGGATGCCAAACAATTTTCGGGAATAAGGTCCAAGTGGACGACAGCACCACCCATTGTGAGGAGTTGAGGAGATACAGAAAGGTATGTATTTTACAATGGATGAAGAAATGATTGCGATTATGAAATATTAGTCTTTAGTGACGTCCCAAGACAAAATGCCGCCCCTGGGCAGGGCCATAATGCCGTCCCATTTTTTTAGTACAATATTTTTTATCATCCGTGTTCGTATCGTCTCTAGTCACCAAGGACGTCGAAGGGCAACGGTAGTAAACAAGACATCGCGAACCCGACAAAAAATACAGTCCTCTTAAACCTTTTATTTTAATTAGTACATTTTGTTTCCAACCAGTGAGCTGAATTATTTAAAGGAAAGATATCTTCGTTATTAAGTACTTAGCTTAGGTAGCTATTTCTATATATTCCAAATGATTCTCCTCGATTTGCCGCCTTTCGAGTAACTGCCGCCCTTAAGCGACACTCAATCTGTCTACCCCACGGGACGTCACTGTTAGTCGTAGTACGCAGTCTCAGCCTTAGGTTAAAGTCTCGATTGCTAAGGAGGCGTCTCATTTTGAGAAAGGCACTCCTTGCAATCTCAGTTCTAGATTAGATATATTACTATCATAAAATCAATGAAGTTTTAATATTGGTTTTAAAATTAATTTTAAAACCAATATTAAATTGGTCACTACATAAAATAAGTTTTATATAATCAGATATAATTAAGATTTTTTTTATTCAACGAATAATTCACAAGATTTAAGAATGTAACATTATTTTTATTGAACATACATAATTTTTAAAACAATAAAATCTTTTTGAAAAAAGGAATCCAGCAGTAATCGAACCTGCGCGTCTCAGGATTCGCGCCCACGCACATCGACCACAATGCTATAGGCATCCTATCTAATTGCGACAAATTTTAGCTAATGTCCCGAGAGATGCAGGTTCTATCCCTGCTGGGTGTCGTATTTTTTTTTTTAAAGATTTTTTCTATTGGTTATATATTTTCTCAGAAGTGTTAATAATCAGATGTAAGTATAATTAATTTTTAACTGTGTAATAAATGTGATATTTCAAGAAATTCCTTCACACTTAATAAGCCCGTATTGTTATTACTGTTTTAAAAGTATTTTGTAATTATTACAGTTAAAATCATCTGAAATGTCCGAAGTTTTTGATAAATAAATAATAACAATACATATTTTTATTGTCCTTTTCCGGCCGAGTAAGATCAAAGCTACAACTTTTTATTGTTAAATATAACTTAAAGATTGCGTGGACGGTGTTGATTGCACGAATATTGCTTTTCGTTTAATTGATTGTCGATGGTAATTGTCTGTTGGTCTTGCGGTTTCGCGAGGAAGTGGATATTGCTGAAAAGAATCATGATTTTAATCACATCACAGATTTAAGCATCCTCCCTAACATTTTAGGCAATCTCACGACCATTACTAAAAACATTGTTGCATTGCCTACAAAACATGAGTTATCTTTATAAAACTAAAATATATTTGAAATGAATGTTTTTAATAAAAAACATAGTTCTGAAAAAATTCACATTTATAAGAAAAAAAAGGAATCTGTCTATGAACCATGTAAATTAAATATTATATACTACGTTACTCGAAGTCTGTGAATACAAGACGACCAGCTTTGTAATTAATCAAGATAATGTGTACGTAAAACACTGTACGCCATCTACAATCATGTAATACGATTTGCCAACTTAACGTTTTACTTACAAGAAGATTAGCATTTTAAAATAGGCATCTAGCTTAAATAATTTGTTTGTTTTAAACTTCTCATAATAAAGCTAGATTATCAAGAAGCATTTTTTTTCATTTAAAGACTTACTTTATTTATTAGTTGTAAAATACGAAATTATTCCTTGTTCTTTGTTGTCGTAAAAACATTGTTAATAATTATTATGACATATTTTTTAAAAACAGAAATCTGTTAATACAAACCTCCACTCTGTAGAGGCCCATAATGATCTTATTAGGATCAGCTATGGTTAAAAGAAAAGAATGAAAGCATAACAAAACTGGTCGCCCTAAGTGATCGAAATAATTTATTTTTCCATCGAGTAGATTTACGCGACATCATGCTGTGTACCCTATCAGCCGATGTAATTTTAATTTCCAATGTACCTATTCTGTAAGCGACACTGATATGAAGAAAATTTAAACTTTCATCTCTTCTGTGTTTCTATTTCTATTTTTCTATTCTTTCTGTCTTATGTTTTATATATTATATAATATTCACTATGATGTTAGGCTGTATTATATCATCCAGTGGCGAAGAGTGGAGGTAAGCTGTTAAGATTCGACAAAAATTTTGCGCACTAAAATTTTTCAGTCATATTTATTTGTTTTTATTGAACTAAGAATATAATTTGCAGATTGTGCCGGTTAAAAATTGAATGTTGCCTAAACCTAACCATAATAATTTTGGTATGCTATGGGCGACCCGACAAAAATAGTGAACAGTTTTTCAGTCATACGTATTTGTTTTTGTTGAATTTAGAATACATATTATAGATGGTGTTTGTTAGTTTTTTTTAATTCTATTAAACCCTGCCTAATCCAAGTCATAGTAGATAATAGTAAAAAATATCGTTTATCTATAAAATATCTAAAATTATGACATTATTAAACTATACTTACATAATTTTAGATGTTTTATAGATAGAACGATATTTCTTATCAATTATGGTTTGGAATAGGCAGGGCTTAACACTATCTATACATCTGGCAGAGTTTGGTGTGCACTATTTAAGCCGGATATTAACAGCCTACCTCCACCTTTCGCCATTGATATCATCCACTATTGGTGGAAACTTTACTGGTTATAATACTTTTGCTTTAAACTATTTTTATGTGTACCTATTTACAACACTTAACATAACTTGTTTTCATATATGAAAAGGAAGGTAATACAAACTGATAGATCTCTTCTGTAGGACAAGACTTTCAAAATAATGGCTGACACGGAAAAACGCGCGGGGAAGGAAGAGAGGCGAGAGTATATTATTATATCCACCGGTGCGATTGTTGCTCGCGAACCGAAGCTCGTAGGTTTGCGATTGTAACGGTAACCATCACGTGGCTCCGTGGTACCGAGTCCATCGACCTCCGAGACGAAGACGAAGAAAATACTGCGTCATCGTCAGGGTTTGCAATCCCGGCTTCCCTAATCTCGGGATCCCGCCCGATTTATCAATGAAGACATTCCTGGATTATAAATACTACAATTCCAGTAGCAAATTTTCGAGAACTAAATATATGAAGATTCAAGAAAGTAACAATTGTTTAAAAAAAAATCACGATCTATGGAAACTTTGACTAAAATTTTTACAATTAAATATAGGAAAAGGGATGTAACCCTCAGTTTTTTCAAAATAGGTTTTATTGGATAATAACGTTGTATACAACTAAATACACGTTGTGTCCAAAGGATGAAATAGTTAGATAGCTTGTAGTTTTTAAAAAAAGAAGGAAGATACACAACATTATAAGCCGACGCCTAAGCCACTCGGCCATCGTGTGACACCGTGGTTGATATGAAATACCTATTTGATGATTACGCCGTCCTTATTATCAGATATTTGATACAAATCAATATCAAATTAATCTTTTTATTGAATCTAAAAAAAGGAACATTATTATGTGGAATGTTCTATGAACAATGCGTTATTTTTTTATCTCAATATTAAACGGCCAAGATAACCTATTTTTTAATGGTTCATAATTCTCTATACATATATTATTCTATTTATAATTTAATTAGCTACCCATTTTCTTCTGTCGTTCCTTTTTATTCCTTTCTATTTTATTTACTCGTGAATCAGATTTAAATATTACACGGCTATCGGTTTCCGATGCAACATCTTACTATCAAAGAGCCAACTGCATGTGTTTAATTTTTATGTCACACTTAATTATATGATCGATACATTTTTAATAAAGATTTACATTAAACAATTATAGACATCGTTTAATATGTCTATGATTATAATTTTCTTAATACCGGGATTCCGGGATCGAAAATACTAATTCCGGGATTACTTAAGCATTCTGTCCGTGATTGCAGTCCCTAGTAATCGCCTCCTATATTCTAGCTACGCCGCGGAAAAAGCCCACACGTGGCGATAAGGCGCAAAACGGCCAAGGGACACGTGTAACGCATCGACTCCCGCTATGGAATGACCTGATATCCCAAGGTCTCTCCGTGATTAGTTCAATGTTAGTTTGTTTAAATAAATTACGGGTTGACCTATTTAGTACGCAGACGGGTATGGAGTGGCTACGATGCTTCGATTTCACTTATACAACCGGACGAGGTTTAGTTATTAAATGTGTTAGCGTTCACTTAGTGGAGACTATTTTAGAATACTTAAATAATAATATTAACTGCGAATAGAGCGTTTTCAATTTTATGTTGAATATTGGAATATCTAAAGACATTCAATTATTCAACAACAAAAAATATTTAAAGTGTATTCATACATAATTTGGAACACCTCAGAACCGATCAGGATTTTAGTCACAATTTTAGCATAGTGCATATTGGTCGGAATGCGACGGATTTACTAAGTTATTTACCAATATTTTTTGGAACAAAACATGTTATTATGATATTATGGGCCTCCACAGAGTGGTGGTTTGTATTAACAAATTTTGTTTTTACGAAAAATGGATGTCAGCCAATTGTTCAACCTATGAGGTCCATATTCTGACTCATACACAAATTGAAAAGCAATATGTGTACTTGTCAGATCCATGATTCATACCTAGGACCCACGACGCTATAGGCCGATGCTTAAGCCACGCGGCAATCACGAATGCTACACTCTAAAATCTTCTGTATTATTCACAATCATGCGATCATCAAAAAAGTTGACCGAGTGGGGTTTGAACTCATGTCTTTCACTTTTCGGGTGAATGCTTTCGGCTGTAAGCTATCAATCCGTATATGATTCATACGAATCTTTTCTTATATTTACGTTTAACCTGAGGTACCTACTTCAAATTCTACCAATCAAGGAGGCAATCTGCTTTATGATCGATTGAGGTAGGTAAATTATATTACTACTTGACTTTGTCATAACATACATAATATTTGGATATTACAAACTTATGTACTTATATTTTTTTAAATTTTATATTATAGACTTCGTTTATGTCACCATAAATTTTGTAGTTTTTATTGAGATATTATAACGGTTTGAAAACATTAATTGGACTTAACTAATTGGTATTTTTTTTATTAAACAACGGTGAAACCCAATATCTTTGGTGAACACTTTTAATTCAGCCCACAATAAAATGCCAAGTTATGTGACGTGTGAAATCCTCTAATAGTCTAATAACATTATTTCAATTTTACCACCTGTTATTTAGAGATGTGGTATCAAATTATTTTCTATCACGTTTTCAAAGCTTGCACGTTGAATTATTGCATCATAAAGTATTTATAAAATGGCGACATCCCGTCGTACATGTTCATGAAATGGACGCTGGCGAAGCAACTAGTCGAGTCAGTGGCATTCGTAACTTAGAAGAAAACTCTTTATTTTAATTTAACTCTTTATTATAAAAATTTCTAACTTATAGGCCATCCATGAATTGAAACCGTATGCGGTTTCGAACCGTGTGCTATACTAAGCTTATCTTTTCTGGTTATGGAAATATATTTCCACAAAGTATATTATAAGCATTTGATCGTATCCGTTTACACAATACACGTACACTTACAAATTTAATGAAAATATATTTTCATGAACAAAAATCATAAGTTTAGTATGGCACACGGATCTAAGCTGCATACGGTTTCAGTCCATGGATGGCCTCTTAGTAATTTATACTTTCTAATACATAACTTAGAATATAACTCTTTAATTTTAAAAAATCACCTGAATATGTCTTATAAATGGTTTCATGCCACAATAAGAAAAATATATGCAGTGTTTCCCAAAGTGGAGCTAGAATACTAGGGGGGCTGACATGGCTCTAGCCTGGGGGCCCGGGCTCATGAGGGGCTCGGCGTGGCGAGTCGACCTAATAAGTGAGATGTGGGTGCCATGATACTGTCAGGCAAAACGGTAGTAGTGAATTAATCTTTTTTTATGTAGGTAGGTACCTAGTTTAGAGATATCATAGGATGTTTATGTTGATATATAGCTGTCTAATAGAATAGTATAATAGAATAAAGAAGTACGTGTCGACATCTAGCGCTCGCTGCGCGACTCTGCTAGATACCGACTATTGTTTGTAAGAGGGAGACAGATTCTTCTTCCCCCTCTTACGCCGCACCTGTGTGTGTGGCGTGATAGTATTTAGTTCTCATCGGTTGTTTGTAACACGCGCATATAAAAAGTGATCTTTCTGTATGATGATATTCATGCAGATTAATATAAATAAAGTTAATCGTATATTATATCTACGTTGCTTATTTACAATCCTCAAAACAATCCACAATTCCCAACAGTTTATTTTAAAAAAATACTAACATTATTTAAATGGTATTTATTCTATGTGTTTTTAAGTAAAGTTTTCTGGTTGTATATAATTTTTTTTTTTTTTACAATAGACCACCTGATGAATAATATATAAATATGAAAACCAATCCCCATGGCCCAAGGCTTAAAAGCCATATTCGGTTCATTACTTTAAGAAGGTCAAGAATTACCTTTCCTTTTTTTTCATTTCCTTAAAAATTACCGCTTTCGTTTACGTGGAAAATTTTAAATAACATATTATTTAACACGTGTTCAAGTTTATCCCATATAAACTCATTTTCAGGTAGATATGAAGGTAATATCAATAAATTACTACTTATTTGATTGCAATTGATCACTGTCAAAGGTGAAAGGTTTCAGATTGTGATACGAAATTGTTTTTTTTTTTTTAACAATACCTACTGGAAATATCAAATCAAAAATAACTGACATCACTTTATGTGACTCTCGCAAGCATCGTGAGATTACTTGTAGTGCATCATGTCCTCCACTGCATTGAATGCATCTTATGTTTGCATCAGCATACCAGGCTGTGAATTAGCATCTTGCTAGCTTTTAATATGTAACACTGAGAGCGATCGTGACTCGAGTGAAAGATACTAAGTGGATGTTATGACAAATTGTATTCAGGTGACCTGTGAATATCTTGAAGTGCAGCTACGAGCCAGACTCGTTGATGGAATTAAATTATGATAAGACTAAATTTACATACATTCATGAGGTCATATTGCTACTCAGCCGCAATTATATTCTTTCATATATTCATATTATTATCATAAACCGAGGTCAATCCAGTGTTATAGCTCCTGTAGCCGGTTATCACATCTAAATTCGCTTTATCTACTGCACAGCCATAAATCAAACCTTCCAAGAACGTCGATCCGGTGTTGCATATGAAGACCGCGCATATCTATCTAGCGACAGTCGCACTCTCGAAACGAATGGTTATTTGGATGCGGCGATCGGCGATCCGGTATAGGAATGACCAATCCGTAGGTATTCGTTTGCGTTCTGGCGTTTTCAGGCCGAGAAGCATGCGATTTGTAGATTGCAATAGTAGATTTTTTTCAAACTAAAAATTCGCATTCGACCAATCTCCGGAGCTCCATTTGGTAACCTGTGTTTTGTGAATAACGATGACGTCACATCGACGTATTTGACGCGTTGCTGACGAGACGATTTTTGATGTGAGAGCCAGCATGCATGGATTCACTTGCACCAAAAGAGTGTATTTTAAACTATCGCGATAATAATTTCCTGTTTACACGTAAAAGTGCTGACTGTCTCGCTGATTTCATTCTTCAAGAGTAAGTGAGACGCAATGTTATCATTGTTCGGTACTATTTGACAGGTCGTGAAAATCGGTTAACCTCAAAATGAGTCTCTACGCGGTATATTACCAGCGGGTTCGCTACTATCGTTCTACTGTGCAGGCTCAAATATTGCACGGACCAATTATTGTCGCATGAAAATCCAGAAGCTTCTGACATTTTTTGATTCATGCATGCAATCTTGCAATTTTCATGATAATACGTGTTTACACCTGCATATTTTTGTTATGGCCGCGATAATACGTGCTGTCAGTAGTAATTCCATGCACGTGGAAACGGGGTATTAGATAAAGCATTCTTTAATTCAGAATAAAGACGATAATATACGAAGAGGGTGAGTGGTATTTTGATATGTTTTGGAAAAAGGTTCACGCCTCCGCTCCCGTTATGTATATGCAGTCACGTCGATGCGCGACCGTCTATCATAACCCTTAAGTGTGCCAGTTCAAAGAATTTAAGCCCCAGCGGAGCCGCACGGGACTGGTGATGCAACCTTGCACCGAAGTGCAAAAGTAAATGGATTTTATTTATTTATAGGCAACTATTTAGTTTGACGAGTCGCAAGGCGAGCGGAATTGTTTGCCCGGGTCCGACCCCATTCGGGTCCAATAGGACACGCGGATATGGTGGCAACCGAGGCCAATTTTGAGGCCTTTACTAAATTCACCAGAGCGGTATTTTGGTATTTTATAAAATGATAATTTATGGCACTACAACCCTTGACTGGTCTTGGCTTCTATCAAAAACTTTCTCAATCCTGGTTGATCCATCGCCGACACTATCCAGTTGATTTAATCGAGCATTCTTAAATCTCCTGTGGCACAGTTCAGCTATCTCAATATCGGCCGTTTACGTCTTCTCTTACCATCTAGCGCAGGGGTTCTTAACCTTTTTGCGATAGCGGGCGCATTTGAGATTTGGGATAATAGTGGCGGGCCCACATCGGATTTCTAAAAAAACAAATTTTAAGTAAATAGTATTATGTTTTAAGTAGGTACATTTATTATATCGGTAGATTAGACATTTAATTCGATTTAAACGCCTGTGAGGGGAAGAAGCATAAAACACCCATATAGTTACATTATAGAAAATAAAAAGTAATGAAATACAATGAAGAGTAAAAAAAATATTCGAAATACGACAGGCTATTAGTGCGGTCTTTGAAATTGCATTTCACTTAATGACTTTTCGAAAAGTCAGGAGTGTAAGATGATAATCCCAATCGTATACAATTAATTATCAAGGTTGTTCTTATTTAGTAAGTCAAGATCTTGTTTTTGATTTTATCATGTTCATGGTGGAAAATAAAGATTCACACTAATACTTGGAACCAAAACAGGATTTAATTTTGTAAACTCCTTTTTTCAAAAGAAAGTACTTTTTATGGTCAGATTAATACGTTGCCGGGGGCGCACGATAATGGCACGGTTATTAAGACCCCATGTTCTATGCCCTAGGGTTATGTACATCGCCTTGCTGGTATATCCTCCGGTATTATATGTACATGGACGATCCAGGATAGTTTGCATTTTCATTTACCATGTAATCTTTTCACCCCCAAAAATTGTGTACAGCTTCTCATTATACATTAACATTCAAATGAAACTTTCTTGAACAGCTTCAAAGATTCTTCTCAAAACTCTCCTCTCAAAGATATCCATATAGTTCTATTTGGTGAGTTGCTTTCATTTTGATCTATAAAGTGATATGTTACTATAATATGGACATTATATTTAGCAAAACTACTATTCATTGCCCAATAATTTATACGTAAAAGTAGAGTTTTGATACTACAGTGTCCAAATTAAACATACGTACGTGGGTAAAATAAGTTTAAGAATCTCTGATATATTTGATGGAGATGAATTTATTATGCTAAATTATAGAAAATTGAAAAACCATCACTAAAATTGACACTTGTTTGATTTGTAAATCTGGATAACACACGTATCTAAAGAATTCTATTACATTTCTAGTTACCCGCCTACAGCCATCTGGTCACCCGTGGGAGTAGTATATTCCATCTCATTGCTTCCTCTGAGGATCACAACTGATAGAGACGACGATTGGAGACGCAGGTGGGTTTGAGTTTTGATGAGCATCGCGTGGACGGAAGACACGCGCGCCTCAAGAACGTGCGCTTTTTATCTGATTCCGTTTTATATTTTAAGTGTTGTCATAATTACTGTGCAAGCTAGTTTTACCTTCATGCTACGTTATTATTTTTTAAATGATTCAATTAAAATTATAATTTGTACCATATTTTTTAAAATTCTTGATTCATATCTGGTATTGTTCACAAACTAACAGATTAACATACAAGTAGTATTTTAGTGAATTTTAATTGAAGAATTTTATTACATGTTGGACTGTCACGATCTTATAATGTATGCATTTACTTAAATATGACTGAAATATTAACGTTGGTCATATGGGGTCATATGCTTAGTCGTACTTAAGTACCACTTAATGTTCAGTAAGTATCGACTCAATAAACAGTGGCAGAATTGAGAAACGTATGTGACACCTCTTAAAATAATCAAATACGTACCTATGTCATACACAAAATTTAAGGTAGGTATTCTATTTCATGACGAGATTGCTTGCAGAACCAAACTGGAATGGAGTGCATTTTGTCAACTGAATAGTATCTTCAAAAGTGATATCTCACTGTGTCTTATGCATTTATTAGTGTTTTATCATAAAAATAAATGTCGATATATTGGTTTTGGCTGCCTTGATGAAATTGACGTGGAAATTATATTTCCTTAAGTACAGACCTACA
This sequence comes from Rhyacophila brunnea, assembly GCF_057557595.1. NCBI lineage: Eukaryota > Metazoa > Arthropoda > Insecta > Trichoptera > Rhyacophilidae > Rhyacophila > Rhyacophila brunnea. The sequence continues at coordinate 37,446,801 of NW_028233350.1, read as the reverse complement.
AACTTATTTGAAGAATGGGATGGGGGAGCCACTGGCGAAAACTACCCAATCAAGACTCGTAACTGGACAAAATCTGATATTTTCAAAATGGCGTCCTATGGTAGTTCCTAGTTCCATTTTTGGCCATTCTACAGATAAGTTTGTAGGTCTGTATTTAATGCTTAATTCTATATTCAAATGTGTGTGCCTTAAAATGGCAATATGCATTAAATGTCAAATTGAAGTCGAACTTAATAATATTGTAAGTATGTAGGACTTATTTATGTAGATATATGTACATAATTAAATAATTGGGTAAATCAGAAATTATAGCGGAATGTAACAGTAAAAGTGTGAAGTTCTCTTCGAATGGTGTAATGATATTGCAATGCGAAGTTACCTGCTAACTTAATCAGTAGACTAGAGTTCATATATATAGTAAGGGCTTATTTCATCATCTATGGTTGCATGATTATTGGGTTAAGTAAGCTTCTAGGATTAGTCATAAGAATCGTTCAAGAATCCAAATATTTTACGTACCTACACTGTATGTGTCGTATAATGTCTTGTGAATATGGGTCCATCATCTAGAGCGGTGGTTCTCAAGTGCGGCCACCAGAGGATTTTGCTGTGGCCACCAACATCATTTCCAGTATTTAATTTAAGTAACTGGGCTGACGTTAAATATGCGTTATTGGAAATGAGTCATGACCAAGTACTTAAAAACCATTTTAAGAATACTGAATCAAGTTAATTCAAAGAATTGGCAACAATTAATTAATATTAATAATATTAATATTGTCGATTTTTCCTACTACTGTATACTGTGAAAGAACATGCAGTGTAATGCACTTCATAAAAAACAAATATCGAAGCCAGTTGACAGGTGTAAACTTAGAAGCAGCCATGCGGCTCGCATGGGGAAAAGGAGTATTGAGGAATTTCCATTTGCATTATTTTTAAATAAATATGTAGATATGTACTAAAATGTTCAAATAAAATGGACATTTATATAAATAAATTGATCTATTTTTTTAGTAAATAAAATTTAGCTTTATTTTTTTCAATCACAACAAAAGTGAAATTTGGTGCGGCCACCAGACGTTTCCATAGAACTGTCAATGTAAATTGTGCGGCCACAGTTAAATTTTACGTGATAACCACTGATCTAGAGTCTTTATGAGGTTTTCTATAAGCTGTTTTAGAGCGTGTTAAGAAGAAATTTCTTCGACATCTTTATTTTAATGTATATAAATATTTTCCTTTTGAGTATTTTTCGACTAACTTTCTTCAAGGCATGCTCGCCATTCATTCTCTTGAAGCTCGTAGGTCTGATCAGCATTTTTCCCTACTCTCACGTGGTATAGTTTTCAATCCCGATATGCGTGGTCGCAGCCATGGCCTATTTTGGGTGAAAACTGTTTCCTCATGTGTTGGTCAATGCACTCCCTAAGGATGCAGACATTTTTAGCGATGCAATATGTATTTTGTTTTTATTGAATTATTGTTTAAATTTGAAATTTTATTTCTTTTGCTATAAAATAATTTTTTTGGTTTGTTTTTTCTCTATTAATTTGATTTACCTGTACTTTTTATTCTAAACGTCATGTTGTGAACGTTTTGAATTAATAATTTGTTATGTGCTTTTTAAATAAATAGGTACATATTTTGTACAATGAATTTAAAAACGAACCGTTACATATCCCAAGAAGGAAACATTGATAAGTTGATATTAATTTAGGTAATCGGTGTCCGTAGAAATCTAATTTATTTAAAATCTAAACTTCTTAATTATAATACAAAAAAATGAGATCGACTCATAAATAATATTCGTTCACATAAATAATGTTAAATCTCAAAAAATCTAATACCAGTCTTTTAGCACAATATTACTAATTATAAAATATTGAGAAAATTTACGAACTCTTAAAAATAACAAGCCACTTAAAATTTGGGATATTCTTATTTATTCTGTTTTTTTTCTGAAACAAGAACGGTAAATTTTAAAATACTATATAATTTAATTCGAAAAAAAATATACTAGGATTATTTCAACCGTTTATTTTTTTATTATACTGAGATGAATTTTCCTTAATACGTAGTAATCATTGGCAGTGTTTTGATGTTACTGATGTTTATAACATCTACCCATCGATCATTTATGGATATCGATCATATAATTTGACGGGCAGGAAGCCGAAGTGGCATAACACATTAATTTAGTTTTTTTTCCAATCGATCTACATTTAATGTGTATGTGATTTTAAATTATATTATTGGCATATTCCATTATGTAGGTAATTGACGTATTCGTATTGCATGCAAATCTATATAAATATAAAGTTCGTTTGTTTCTTCCAATTTTGAATTTTTACCATAGATAGTGTTTGCATATTGTTTTGGATTCTCTTTTAATTTGGTGTTCTTTTGTTTGAAATATATTGCTGTCAGAATTATTTTTATGTTGACATTTTCAATGCCAATATGCAGTTATTTTGATATTGAAAAATGTTTAAATAAGTAAAATTAATATATATCGGTGAACGTAACGATGTCGCACAAAGCGAGGTATGTATTTAATAAAATAAATCGTACTTCTTAGAGAAATCGTATGACTATACATAATGTCATTAAGGACACACACGAGGGGACATATCCCAGAATCAAAATATATCTCAAATTATTTAGATGAATGGAATAGGAGTTACGGTCACGATAAATAAAGCAGTTAGTCAACGTGCATATGGTAGATGCACGACAAGTTGTTGGTAATATCGATATATATTAATGTTATGTAAGCATCGGCAGCATTGAAGTGTCAGTTACAGTTTGTATTCCGGTGGATTTTATTTTTTATTTTTAGGTGTTTTATTTAAACACGAATTTGATCTCAATATGATACGGTCATCTGTTTCCAATATAACAGTTTTGTACAAATCGGTTTACGGGAAGCCAGGCGGAAACTGCGCTAATTTTCATAGCCGATTTTGGCAAAATTCATGAATTCAAGAATGAAAACCTAACCTAACAAATAATCCAGTATATCAGCTATTATAAAAATTTGTTTGCCGCTAGCTTCCCTTAAACCGACAAGAGCCAACAGCACATGTTGAACTGTGGTATGGCGTAACTGCATACATAACATTTTCTGGACACGGTTAAAATGCCATGGTTGCTAATACGCCTCGCAAAAGGTGACGGGAAACTACCGCAATAAAAGTTTTTAGTAGGTATTAACTATTTGCTTATAGAGCTCTAATGATCATTAACCTCAAAGATAGATATACTTGATTGTGTAATAATATGATTGGCATGTCAAGGTATTATTAGCAAAGACGCATCTTAGTATTCTTAGCATATTTTTATAAATTATGATTGAAATGGTATGACGTAAGACACTCCATTTTCATTAACATTATTAAAAATTCTTTCTGTAGATTAATCTGCAAACTCTATAAACTTTGCAATTCTTTCAAATGTATGCAAATTATTCATTACTTTTTTATTGGTGTTTGCGTAGATCGATGCTAAATACGATGCGATACTAAATTCATTCAAAACTGTGTTCAATTGATTTTTGTTTACAAAACGTAATTATTTGATGGTAGCTGTCAATTTTGTTTCAATTCCAGAGGCGTCACATTTTTACCGTTATGTGCAGATACGCGCCAAGTGGGGGTGCTGGAGGTGCCAAACGCCCTAACGGGAGGATTCATTTTGCGGCAAAAGGTTACTTTATTTTATAGAATACACTAAATTATAAAATTATAACAACTGAAGAAAAAGAAATTTGTATTATAAGTGTATTACACGATTAGTATAAAAGTTACCCGCGGCACAATTAATCTTTATCTACTCAATTTTTTTTTTATATAAAATGTGTTTGGTTCGTTCATTTTTAATTTTTACATACGTTTTAATTCAGACTATATATATTATTATATTATCTGTAATAGGTGAAATATGTCATCATTTTTGTTCTAATATAATAATAATATGAATAGTTTGTTTTATTTATATTGTATTTCAAATACAAATAGTTTAATAATTGATCTGGTGGGGTGGCCCTGGTGTGCGTTATTTATTATGTTTGACTTTTGACCGTTTTTAAAAAAATATTTTTTTTTCAGTTAGGTTTATGTTCAACCACGCGCGTTAACACGATCTTACTCCCTACTTCATTTATCGTTTGTCAATGTATGGCTACGGCCGTATGTTGTAGCTTAGCCACTGGGGAATGCCAATAGAAATGGCGTATTTCAAAAAAATACTACCCTATTCTTAGGTCAATAATTATTATAAAGCAAGCATTATTCGCAAAATGTTTATCACATTTGAATGGTCAAAGACATAGCTTATAATAAATATCTTTAAATATGTAAATCTTGCCCGTTTTTACAATAATAAATGCCTAATTCTTGTCAAATTTGGGATCAAAGAGATTATCAATATAATTTTTTATTGTAAATATTTCACTATAATAATGTTGACATAAATTTTACTAATGGTTTTATAAATGCTTTTAAAAATTAATAAATATAAAAAATCTTAACACCACTTCACATGGACGTACTGAAATATGACTATATTCTAAAACATTAGAGCGAGAGGTTTAAAAGAATACTATTTTATGTAATAAAAATACTTTATGCAGTCATTAAATGTTTAAAATAAATATAAAAGATAATAAGGCTTCAAAATTATGTAAATAGATTATCTACAACGTTTAAGGAATGTCCAGGATCATGCTTTGAAAATATCATAAAAGCTCCATTTTGACGTACGCTGAGCATGTCCCCCCTTAAGCGTTGCTTGGGGTAGTAGAGTATACGCTTTATAACTTTGCACTATTTATCATACTGATACGTCTCTTTTCCTGATTACCTCACATAAAATTAGATCAAATAATATTCACTTGAATTAATATATTATCTAATAATAAATAAATAACCAGATAATATATGTAAAAAAAAACATTTTTAGAATATACTACACATTTTTCATCCTAGAACTGGAGTGCAAAGTTATCAAGTGGCAACTCTGCCTGGCAGACGACAAGCAAACAATGCTTTTACAATTTATTGTTTTTATAGAAGTTTTATAATATGTATTTTTTAAGCTTTTTCATTCAGTTAATTACGTTTAAAGCGTTTAATAATATTTTTTTCTTTATTTGACCAGATATAAACACGATTATGAAAAAAGTATAGACATATGTATATTTTTTAACTAAATACAAAATAATTGATTATCGTATATTGTTTCAAACAAATCATTGGGGGGTCATTAGAATCAATCGTGATTTCGATGCGTGTTATTAAAAACTGACTAACAATTCAAATATGAAATCAATCATTAAGTTGTATCAATCGACTGCACAGTGCCGTTTTCACTTTGCAGATTTAACTTTATGGAGAATGATGACATCATCACAACAAAGCATCCTGGTTTGATGATCTCCGTGGGAGCAGTAGGAAATGTCCTTGGAGTCAGTTCGTTTCGAGCGTTGCCAGCCATCTGTAAAGAATGGTTTTTTGTACGTTATAATAACTATAGCCTTGATTGTACCAATGGACATTAAGATTCTGTGAATGTACGCGTTCAAATTGCTGTTAAATTACTGTAAAAAATGTAATGCTTTTGTCGTTTGTAAATTACGAATTATTTTGTGCGAGCGGTTAAAATTTTAAGCCGCACAATGGATTTTTGATTTATTTTTACGAACTAATTAAAATCATCCGAGGTTGTATCATGCGCACGATTTTTTTCAATTTTACATTTGTATTTAAAAAGATTAAAATTTTGATATGCTAAAAATAAGATTCAAAAACTACTTTAACTGATTATACATATTACCCAGGCCCGCATAGTCCATGCGTGTTATATATGAATTGCACGAGAGTTTCAGAAAATCTCTCGAATTCATAATTTTATCTATATCGACATAACCAAACATCAACAAAAGCTATCATAAATCAACATAAATGAATGCACTAAACGTGATATGTTCATATCTTTATTAATTCGTAGTAACTAGTATAGGTACTCCACAGATTGGGAATTATATTAAGAGATTTTTTATTATTATATTGACGGATTTAAATGTGCCCTTCCAACCAAACTATGTGCATCATATCTAATTGCGAATAAATTATTTTACTATTTTTTTAGCAGTCGGTTTTTGTATTTTAAATCAAAGTGTCTCAACATATTTTATTATGTGTTTTCAAATTATGTAAGAGTATGTTCAATAAAAAAATATTAAATTCTCATAATATCTTGAGAATTATTAGTTGAATAAAAAAATAGTTTATTATATATAATATGTAGTTTACATAATGACTTGATATAGCTTTAATATGGAACCTAACAAGCTGAATATCGTGAAGAACTAAAAACACCGCTGGGTCACATAGTAAGATCAGATGCATCATGTTTGAAGTGCCTAATGCTGACAAAACCGGAGGGATGATGAAGCGTTGGAAGACCATGACTCCAGTGGCTGTACAGACTAGAAAATAACCTCAGCGTAATCAATGGAAGCAGTCACGGGCCACCCCAGGTCGAATTGGGTCAATGAGATACTGTATATTGTTTAATAAATTTAAACTGCAAGTGGTTACATATACGTATAGATAGGCTATGATCGAGAATTCTTGAGAAATTATGAGGAAACCGGATTCTCGTTTCCTGAGAATATTTTTTTACGAAATTTTGAAATTCAAATTAATCGAGAAATAGTTTGTGAGATTCTTGGGGGTTAGAGAATTTTCACTGCATGTGTGTAGATTGAAAGTTTACTAAGTGAGATCTTCAAAAAATACAAATGCCATAAAACATATTTTAATGATAGTTCTTAATATTATTTTGATAGTAAGTGTAAAATTCATTTTAAATTAACCTCGGTTCTGTCTGTTATTTTGGAAACCGTACATTATGTCCAGTCAATATCTTTGAAAGTACGCTAATAATACCTAAAAATGATTTAAATTTTTTTATCAAAGGAAAATAAAAATATATATCCAGGAGTACACGAAAATCTTTCTGTTTACGGAGCATATTGTATAAGTTAACTATGATGTCAACTGACAAATCATGTAATCTTATAATAACTATTTACCCATTTATGGTCATTTCAGACTTAAATTGGAAGAAAAATATATAAAAACATGTACATGCTCGATGGAATTTTAAAAACAAACCGTTCCCAAAATAATTATTTTGAAAAAAGAATCACGTTTTGGCAGAAGCCCGCGCGGAGATCGCGTACCGGGATTCTGAAAACGAAAATTCCACTCACACAACCAACCCGCAAGCAAGTAAATAACTGACAAGTAGTTAAACTCAAAGGAGTTGAGATATACCTAATATAAATATAATTTTAATTGGTAAATAATAATTACTGATGTTTTTTCAGAGACGTCTGTTGATGGGGAGTATTAACGAGGTAACGCGAGAGATGTGACCAAAACAGCTATCCAATAGTATCACCTAGGTTTATGCCCCCCAAGAATACGCCTCATTTGGACAGAAGTAACATTATCTAAGGAGACTATGAGTTAGTGGGGATACTTTGATGATTCTACTAACTACGAATGTGATGCTAAGGGAACCGAAGAACATGTGATGATACAGCGCCATAACAGTCGGGACCTAAAAACTTGCATTTCTCTCATGCATATGACAGAGGAAGGTATTTTTATACATTGTACCATTTACTATGTTAATTTGTATCGATACCCACCACACAGTAGGTCGTTGGTTCAAATACATTACTACGTTATTATGTATGAAGCTGAATAAATGTTACTAAGGCTAATTAATGATCAAATTTTCATAAAGCCATTTTGCATTTCATTTGTAAATTTCAATAGTATGCTCTTACTCTAAGCTTTTTTGATAAATCAGCAAATCCGCACTGAGAGAAAAAATTTAAAACTTCAAAAAACCCACGAGAATAAAATCATTGAAAAAATTTGGGTCGAATGGAAACTTTCACTTTTTGGGTGATATCTCTTATCTTTTATGCGACCGGTCTATTCTGGTAAATCTGCATTCTTGCAAATAATTGCTAATAACTTCATATTTTGTAAATAAATGGTGACAAACGTTATTTAAATCAAGAAAGGGAAGAAAATAATGTAAAACTTATACGATTTATAGAATTATCATCAGAAGTAATCCAAAATTGTATTTATAATGTTTTTGCATATACTAATTAGCTTCCCAATAATACCAAATTCACAGTTCCATTCCAGAGTCCATTTTTTGGGATTTTTTTATAATAATGTATAATGCGTGTAGAAAATAAGTAGGTAATTTTAATAATAAAATCGTTTTAAATTTCTGTCAAATGCTGTTTTATGAAAAAATTGGTAAGAATCTCTCTTTTTATAATCAAATTGTTTGACTGTATACTAAAACAAATAGGCATCTAACTAATTCCTAGTGTTGTAGAATATGAAAAACTAAATTAAAAATTATGTTTTCAGACAACATCGTTCATGTGCATTGAATTGAACCATTAAGCACCATACGTGCGTCATTATTTATGTACCCCGTTCCGCGCATGCGTAGTTCAAAACAAAAAACACTCTCGGCACTTGCTCGGAATTCAAAAATCGAACGCAAAGAAAAGACGCCCTCTCGTACATGTTATTGTAATATGCACAGTAACCTCATTCTGAGGATGGCGGCCATTTTGGAAAAACCGCTCGTTTGTTTATTCCTTGGCGCGAGTTGGCCCGCAGAGTCTTCCTGCCGCGGCCGACTCTGTCCGCTATTTTATTTCATACACTCTTACTGCGTGGTTGAAATATTAAATGTTGTCGCGAATCCTTTGTATGGCAATATGATTATTATAATATATTAAAATATTTCAATTAATTATGACAATAATAATCTATATCATAGCTGTTCAATCTTTTGACTTCACTGGGCCATATTAGTGAATAGGAATTATGCTGGGTTGCATATAAAATATAGATCTTCTTGTAAAAATAACCATCCAGCCAGTTTTCAGTGCAAAATAAAGGTTACTTCCGCACTCTAGGGTCGCGAGATTTTTTTATAAACGCTTTTTTGATCAATATAAAATAATATATTTCATGTAGAATCCAGGCCGATGTTTTTTTTTTTACGAAAAATACGATTTTAAAACTGAAGGACATAACCGGGGTTTTCAGAATTAACTAAATCTAAAGGACACCATTGCTACAAGCTTTACATATATTTACTATCTTGCCAGTCTTTATTATATTATATATATATAATTTATATTTTAAAGGTATATTGAAATTTTACTGGTTGCAACATGTTCTCTGCACAATCACTGGTGAGCTTTTAATTACCTTTTAATTACCACATTTAAATAACACGTTAATTATATCTAATGGCCAAGTACTCCAAACGTGCCAGTCGAAGTGTTAGCACTAAATGAGTAATGCAAGTATTTATAGTTCATAATAATTCATTTTATACAAAAACTAAATAATCTTAATATATAATATTTTCAATGTTCCGTTAGATCCTGTGATAAATGTACTTACGTACAATTAAATGGTTCTCACTTCTTACTCATCAAGAGAAGTACCTATTTTAGTCATTTATGCCGGTAGCTGGGTAGCACATTTAAACTCGCCCGACTGCAACACGTCGAATATGTCAATGAGATGTTGGTACTCACAAAAAACATGTAATGTAGGTAAACAGCACATACTTCGAATGCGACATTTTAGTTTAAAAAAAAAACAGCAGGCATCACAAAAAATAAATTTCACTCGACATGGGGTGCAGCAAATCAAAATGTCGTAACAGCGCACGTGTAGGAGCTGCTTTTTCATTCATTTCGATTAGTCGCGTTACGTCACTATCCCGTCTATGCCTACGGAAGAATGTTGTAAAATTCCCCGCAGTTGAGACCATTTTTAATGTGAGACCTGACTTAAGATTACTTCAACTTCAGTGGGTTTAGAGTCTCAATATGAGAGGTAGAATCACAGGAACGTTTAAAACTCTTTATGCGCGTTATTTGCAGGTGTCTTCAAAATATTAATTACCTATATTTACTATTGTTTTAAGCTTCATGCATCATGGCCACAAATAAGCATAACCTTTGTTTAGAATTACTATGAATTATATTATGATGTTTGCTTTGTTATTCAAGAGAAAATTTTACTGGTGCTGAATTGCGTTAAAGGACTAAGCAAACTTTGAACGTTGCGCTGTTTGACTGCCCCACTTTGTGAGTCCAATCTGTGATGATTGTTGGATTTTACAGAGTAGTGCAATATATATATATATAGTAAAAGTAAATGATATATGTGAGTAGATACTGGATTGGGTTTGTCAGAAATGGTAAGATAAGAAGACGGAACATCATGCCGCTACACGTAGCAAGTAATGTTTTTTTTAAATATATAATTTTATCAAAGCTTTGACAACTACCCACTGTCATATTGCATCTTCTCATATGAGTGAAGATCTACTGTTCAAGCCATTCCTTAAAAATGTTAGCCCGGTCGCACATACAAACTAGTTTCGACTGAAACACGTCGAATTTGTCAATGTAATTTTGTTGCCAATCACAAAACAGATGCACCTAATGTAATATACCGTCCCACACAGTGTGAATGCATGCATTTTTACTACAGCTGCTGTCACATGCAACAAATTTTACTAAGCACGGGTCGCACTTCAAACATGGAAAATGTTTCAGCGGCGCATGCGCAAATGCTAGCCGCGTGACGTTAAAAAGTGTCTGGCTGTATACGCAGACAGAGTTACAACATTGCTGGCAGTTATGATTTATGACCATGTTGCAGTCAAGATGATTTTGTATGTGTGACCAGGCTTAAAGAACTGAAATTTTACAGAGTTCTCCTCTCATCCCTGCTACCAAATCAGATTACAGTTCTTCGGCGTTTTTAAAAACGTTTGCCAATCCATATAATAGGTTATCGATATTTGTGTTGCTAAAGATACTTCAATGAAGTCTACATCTGGATTTTTTTTGTGTAGCCATTCATAGTGGAGTTATAAAACTCTGGCATGATCTACATAGGAAAAGAAGTTACATGTAAGTTGTACGTATGCAGTTCATCGTGGGACACTTATTCGTGCGCCGCAGTACGTGAAACATGAATTCGTATAACATTTTATCAAATGACGAGTTCTTCGTTCGTGGAATACATATACGTATACGTATCTCGTATCTTACAAAATGCGGCGATAGTTTGCAAATAGTACCGTTCCAATTAGATTAACCCTAACCTAACTTAACCCAGTAAAGACATTTCATAAAATTCGCCACATGTTGTAGCATACGTAAAAATATACTCCACGGTGAAATGTTCAACGAAGAACTCATCATTTAATTATTAAATGTTACACGAACTCTTGTTTCACGTACTGCGGCGCACGAATAATTGTCCTGCGGTGAACTGTTTACGTACAAATTTCCGGATACGAGGAAAAGGTGCAAGATTAGTAACAGAGATTCTCTACCAAGTATGTGGGTCTGTAATTTGTATACGATTACAAAATGTAATTCTAATTTAAAACAGTGAGCTTATTGCCATAATATTGTTAACAGAAATCATACTGTAGCATATTTTTATTGTAAGTAACTAAAATGTATTCTAAACATAATATTGATTTAGAAATATTTGCATGCGAATAGAAAAACGTGTGATTTTTTATATTCCTTTTTTTTAAATTACCAGTACTTGCACATTCTAGTAAAACCTAATTTTATTACAGATTTATTTATACATTGAGTGTAAATTAATAAATTATGGATGGTAATATTACTTTGTAACAAAAATGCATTGAGAAAATTCACGTGCCGTTGAAGTCTCGCTACGAAACGTGACAAAATTGAAAGTTTTTATTGCAAAATTTATTTATCGATTCACTGACATTAATATTTTAAATTGTATAAATGATTATGTTTATGTATCTAGGTTTATTTTCACTGGTATTTTACAATTACTATATACCTACGATAAGGGTTAGTTATTTGGGGATGATGAGGAATGTAAACACGTTGTTATTGTTTGGATGTTGTGAGAAGAGAGTTTATTAATTATTGTTACAAGAATAAATAAATACAATTATTAAGATGACAGATGACAGATGAAGAGTCATGTTATAATCGCGGGTAAGAATGTACTGATGAGATTGACTATATTATTGAACTGACTGGCGATGTAGTGGTGAGATTTCAATACAACCGAGAGACTGGACTCGAGATGAGTGGTGCGCCGAGTGACAGACTCGATATGAGTGGTGATCTGAGTGATGATTTATGGATTATCCTTGATATTAATACAAATGCAGTTTATACATTACAAGAGACATTGTCGCAATTAAACAAATCATAATAAACCCTATTGATCTAGATTATAATTTAGGAAATGCTGACAATCGTTTCCGCTACGTTGTTTTGTTTTGGCAATAGAACATGCGGTCTCAACAAAGTGTGTCACCCTTGTAATGCTGAGTATTATTATTGCTAGTTATAATTACATCCATAAAATATACATACGTTTAAACCTCGAGAGCACTAGAAGTTATATTATTACTATATACTAAAATCGTGATAATTGACCAAAACAACCTTTATTAAATAACAATGTACCTCACACAAAGTAATGATAACAATGAAAGCATCCATTTTGGCGGAAAAGTTGTAAGATTTTCTGAAAGAGAAGAGCATCGCAGTTAACCACAAAACAGATCAATAAGGTCACCATGGATCAAGCCGTTGAAATAAGACGTTATGAGAAATACAAAGCACGCCTAATATCCTCAAATATAACCAGTATTGAATGCGCGTTTCGTTTACGTGATAGATTTCAATAGATATTATGATACAGAGGTAAATAACATATTATTTAACACGTATGTATGTGCATCCTATATTTATCCACACTCGAGAAGTCAACTTTGTTAGAGCCTCTCCTAAAAGATAACACACTTTCCATTATTTTTGTGTTCCCTGCTAGTTAAAATTTGTTGTCTTTTTCTATTGCCTCCCATTTCCAATTTCTTTAGCCGAAAACCGAAAATTGCGAAAATAACTTGTAGCTAACTTAATTAGTAGTGCATGTAGTAGGCTGTGTTTTTTCAGCTTCATTTTCATGTCACGTATGTTCCATATATACATAAAAGTTTTTGGAATTAACTGATTTTGAGTAGGTATCTAACAAGAAAATGAAGGGTCAGGTTTATAGGGAATAATGGGTATCATTAATATTTATTATAAATAATATCGACATCTTTCAATTGAAAATTATCGGCATACAACAAAGAGCACGTAGCCTTCGGCCTCATTCTATTGATTGGCTTTAATCATTAAGCAAATCAATCACCTCACATACAACATCAAATAATCTTCGCCAGGTGATCAATTTCGACGCCATGTTTACAGAGCGCGTTCCTGACAGCGTTAAGTTGTCCTACACGAAGTAATATTTTTTATATTTTTTGCTATGGTGGCTTTTATAAATGTGAGTCACAACAATGAAAATTGATTGACGTATAAAAATATACGAACCAATGTCCAAGCGAGGAGGCTTAAATTCAACGGCACTTAGTTAAAGATGAAAATAGCATAGCCAGTGACATCACATAGTAGTATGCAGGTCATGCACTGCTTAATGAAGATAAATAAATAAAAATAAACTTATATTATAACAGTGTAGATCAGTGGTTTACATGTGCAGCCCTGATGTCCACATGCGGTCACCAGAGGATTATTCTGCGGCTACCACCATCATTTTCAGTATTTTATTTAATTAACTGAGCTAACGTTAAATATGCGTTATTGGAAATGAGTCATGATTGAAGTAATTAAAAACCATTTTAATAATAATACGGTAGAAATAATTTGGTCGAAGTTGCACGTTCACTAAGAATCAAGTCAATTCAAAGAATTGGCGACAATTGCTTTATTAATATTGTCGATTTTTCCTACTACTGTATACCGTGAAAGATCATTCAGTGTAATGGACTTCATAAAAAACAAAAATCGAAGCCAGTTGACAGATGTAAACTTAAAAGCAGCCATGCGGCTCGCATTAGAAAAAGGAGTATTGAGGAATTTCCATTTGCATTATTTTTAAATAAACAGATATGTACTAAAATGTTGAAATGTATTTTATTAAATGAACTTGTCTATAAATAAATGGATGCATTTTTTTAGTACTTAAATAAAATTCAGCTTTAATTTTTTCAATCACAACAAAGGTGCGGCCACCAGACGTTTCCATAGAACTGTTAAATTTAAATTTCACGTGAGAACTACTGGTATAGATTATATTAATATAATTATTATGTTGTTTTAGCACTGGAGTTATTTTTTTTGCCAGCTGCGGATTCGTATTCATACACAGACAGTCAATCTAACAACTAGGCCAACATGGGTGGCTTTTGAGAGTAGATGTCATGAAAGTATTTTTTTCGCCTGCAGTGCTAACAATATTTCAGTACACACAACCTAATAGGTATTTGTATATGCGTACAAGAAGTGTATTGATTTTTGTTGCATTTGGCCAGTAATTTATAAAAAAAATGTAACTTATTAAAATGATGATAATTTTGTCTTGCAGCGCAAATTTTTTATTTCAGTTGTCCCACAAAATTTCTAATAATTTATATATATCATCAATCTTACTTCAAAATGAATAAAAATAAAATAGCTATGTAAATTACATTACGATGTTAGTAGGAACAAAAAGATGATTCCCGCTTTTATCTCTTCGATGTTTCAATTTTTGGCTTATAAACACTCTACTAAAGTTTTAAATATAAAAAATTACTTATTATTTATAGAAATATATCTATATTTTAAAATATGTATTCATAATATTTTGTTTTATTAATATACGTTATGATAAATAGTGCCACGAAACCCTGCAAGCTTTTAAAAACTTTGTCATGACGCTCAACTGAGTAATCATTAATTCTAGAATCGGCATATATTTATATGATTATCTGTATCGGTATACTTCAAACTATTAACATTATTAATTATATATTGTAGGTCTAATAATATTTTATATCCACGGTATAAAAACTGACAAAAGCTTTTTTATTACAGATTAAAATTAAATTTTAACGAGGGTATTAAACTACAGTACTATTTAAGCTGATCTGTTGTCTGGAATTTTTAATAAGCTGCCAAAAGTAATGAATAGGTCCTCACGCGTACATTTTTTAGTGTAAATACTTAAGGAAACAATCAGTCCATACGCGGAGCTTTGAGCCATTGTTATGAAACTTTGTGAAGGAGCCGAATTTGGTGGTGCCAAAATGCTTCCGCCTTCAGGAGGGACGCCTTTCAATAAACGAAAAATTGCGCCAACTATTAAATAATTATGTTAATTCATTGTTGTATAAAAATATATTATGTTGACGTTTAGTATTTTAGTATATTGCATTAATTTGGATATTGTATAATGTGTGCTAAAAATAATCGTTAGATCGTTGATAACGTTTGTGCAAAACAAATGCACGAAAATATGGTAAATAGCGTGAATCCTTTTATAATCAACAAAAAAATAGTGACAATATGTTTTCGACAAACACACAACATTTCCATAATAATACATATTTTATTTATGTCAACTAGTGAGACTCCACCAAAGATCATCGGTTCCTCGTCCCGGCTCTTACCAGATCCCCATTGCTACATAAAAATGACGACGTGCTTTAATGTAATGTTTATGTTTCATTATACTTTAAAGTAGATGGATGACTATTAATGAAGGTTTCAGATTGATAGTAGCATTAATAAAAAGATAGTTTTTTATAGAACGTTGTACGGAGAGAAAAAAATGCAATGTTTAAGTTCCGTTATCTCGAAAAATTTTATGCTTCAGCTCGATAAAATTTAGACATTTTAATAAGTAATAAAGAATAAACATCCTTAAGATTTGTCTAGCGTCTTGGAGCTATGTTCCAACTCATTTGCATTTGAGCTTATAAGCAAACTTTATCACGAAGCTACCTTTTTTGTTATCTTATCAAATCATGTCGCCTATATGTTTAATAGTCAATAAATTATGCATAGAGTGATAAATATATATTAATTTGACTTACTGTTTATTAGGTACCTACTAATATGTAGTTATCCAATTTCATTATGAGAGCGAAGAGGCAAAGTTGAACCTGGGTCGGCCACGTCCTGCAGATGCCTCAAGATAATTTCAACTTAGCTTGCCTGTTCTTCGAGCCGGTGCACTATCTACAGAGTGTATACATGTAATGCAAGAATAGTGGCAAGCAACAGGGATTCTTGGAGGCACCATACGATGTCTATATGCTCCAATTGAAGAACGGGTATATTTAAAGAAGAGAATAAAAATGTCATTTATCTAAAAGAATTTAATCTACTTAAATTGTATTATGAAACATAACAACTAAATTTAATATTTTATTTCACAATAGTGCAAATTAATTGTATTAGAGAAATGTCTACATTATTTAACTGAAGATGGAAGTAGTAAGTATTTATTTTTTTAGTTGACAAATGAAAGAAATGTATTGCCTGGATAGTATGGAACATTTGCATTCTGCCTGTTTAAAATAATACACTAACAAAAATGTATTTCTCTGCCTGATCATTATGCGTAATGATATATTATATTAATCACTTGGTCCATAACATAACTATATATTATATACGGGTAATAAGTTTTAAAATGTATTAATTCATCAGTAGATGATTTCATTAAAATTTCTGTTGATGTTAAGGTTTTTACTTTTTTATCCGCACTAATTTACTTATTAGAACATATGATTACAATAATCATGATTCAGTAGGTAATAACAAGGCTGTGAGGCTTATTTGGATGGGGAATATTACTATTGATTAGGAAGCCGATAGATCAAGAAATATATGTTTAAATTGTTTTTAATGGATTTTTTATGATTATTATAAATCGAATGCAAAAAAAAATTGTTGAAATCTATTAAAAACTTATCATGTTAACTTGTTAAGTGTACTTAAAAACAGCGTTAACATTAATTCAACCAAATGATAGGCAAACAAACACAATGATAAATCCATTGTGCAATACATTCATACACTTCCTATTGCCGAATTAAATCGGTCAAAGACTTGGCCGTTTGGCTTATTCCAAGTATATTTAGAATGTGGTCGACCTTCTACCATATAGAAGAACGTTATAGAAACGATTTTTTCCATGTTTGATAATAAGAATAATAAAAAAAAAACGTTAGAATCGATTATACCACACAGGATGTCAAAAAATACGAGTTTTTCTGCACAGTTTTGTCTATATTTACACAGAAATAAAATCAATTTTTAATACCGACTACATACTAATATAATATGTATATGCGCTCTGTACGTATATTTTGAAACCGGTATGCAAATATCAATTATTTACATACACGGTACGTACTATTGCAAACTGGCATTTATATTATAATATTACAAGACCAAATGTCACGCACTTTTTCGGTAATGTACGTCATTATTATTAAGATTTTATAATATGCTATTCGTATAATTAGCATCATCATCATCATCATCATCAGTGACGTCTCGTCAGGCAGATCATGTGTTGCTTAGGGGTGGCAAAATTAAGGAACGAATATGATCATCACAACATGTGGCCGTTTTCTATGAAACGCACATTGCGGTAGCTTCGTTAGAAAATACCGATATTTTAGTTTTAAAACATCTAATGGGAATCTCCATACTCTTACCATACTTTGAGATTAAAAAATGCTCTTTATGTGTAGGAATGTAATTTTTTTCAAGATCTGTTCCATTTGTCTATTTATGACAGTCAGTAACCTAACCTAAACTAACAAGTTCGCATAAAATTTGAGACTAAGAATGAAATGAGGCAGCGTTCTATGTCTGCATAAGAGCAAAACTTTTCCCAGGAATGTCATTGCTACTGGATGAAGACCTTACCTAGCTCCTTCCACTCTTCTCAGTCCCTTATTCTTCGCTTCCATATATATTCGCCGAATTTTATGAGCTCATCTACCCAGCGCATCTATACTATACACAATACTATTATCGGTCGCTCTCGGTGGCTATCGAGGGTAGTTTTTCATATTTTTGTATTGAAGTATTATAATTTCGACAATAAGTTAGTTGTAATTGTTACAACAAGTGCTATGTTTTAATAGCACCTCTCTTGGCTGTGCTAAATTTTAGAGCGAGATACACAGTTCTGATTATTTAAACGGCTTTATACCTCAATACAAACTACATAATATGATAAACTACCCTCAATAACTGCCGATAGTAATAATAACCCTACCCCCCCCCCATTATATGCGCGCCTGCTCTACCCACATTAAGATGTACCTAACTTCAAAAATATGGATTACCCATAGCTGGTAAAATTTAAATTATGAGTGTTTACAAAGTAATACTCGATATTATTGTCTTCCATTATATTATTATAACATAAAGGGTTTTTAGGTTCTTTTTTTTAAAGTAAAATAAGCAGCTAATTAATAGACATAAAAATAATTTAAACATAATTAACAATAACACATTATGTACATTTTTATTGAATAATAATTGCATAGTAGTTAAATTGTTTATAATTACTACAAGTTAATAGTATTATAATTATCTACTTATATAAATATAAGTAGCACGGCAAATATTACGTACGTGGACATTATAAGAAAAAAAACTTCACTACCGGTAACAATTAATTAATGCTACAACAATTTATTTATTAGCAATAAATAGTAAATCATACAAGAAATTGCTAAATGTTCTCAAAGCTTTTATCTAAGCGCCTACAAAGTATGAAGCCTGTTTAATAAAACAACTTAACTTGTATTTTAATCAGTAATAATATATCTTGTAAATCTGGTTTACATACATAATTATATTCAAAGTTAGCTAGCGTTAATCAGAGATCCCTATACGTGTAATCTTTATTAACATGGTGGACAAGTTCATAAAAATGTGAGTGAATTATTATGTTTACACAAACATTGACTTTATAAGTACATTCTTGAAAGTTAAAACTGTCTTTATTACTGTGAATTTATTAATATATAATTAAACCTAATTAAATATGTAAAAATCCTTGTTTGCCATCTATATGAAGATAAGAGCCCTGATCTTAAGATAATGATTCAAATAGAAAGACGTACTTTTATTAAAATTAAACATCTTTCTGCAAGCGAGATGTAGTTTTGGCTACTCGGTGGATGGCGATCAGGTGCTACATTGCATGTCCGGAAATTAGTACGTATGCAGTTCGCCGTATCACACTTCACCGTGAAGTTGTATCGGAAATATATGGTCGTATTTTAAAGACCGTCCAAGCTCTTTTGGTCGTATAGTACAGATATATAATTTATGTCTAAATAAAACACGGTTCTTGTCGGTTTACAGTAAGCCAGCGGGAAATCAATTTAAAAAAATATTCGATATACTGGATTAGTTGTTAGGTTAGTTTAATTGAGGTTTTCATTCTTGAATTCGTGAATTTTGCCAAAATCGGCTATGAACATTGAATTAATGTTCATATTGAATCTAATAAAATTGGAGACCGTATAGTGTACGGTTATTTCTTTCCGATAGAAAGCTCACGGGGAACTGTGCCACGGTGAAACGTTTTACGTACAATTTACATCTAACCACTACATTTTACCCATACTGGTCTACGGAATCTATTGGTGTAATATAAAGATATTATGGGGTTAATCACATTCCCAAAGAAGAGGTTTTAAGATGAGCCAATACGACAAAACAACTTATCAAGCGCAGAAGAACTGCACATTTTAGCCATATTTTCTTCAAAGATAAATTAGTATGACTTAATGCAACTCATAATGCAGAGGAAGAGCTATCTCTCACTATCCAAGCATTGGCAATCTTATGCAAGTGATACGACTGGCCCAGGATAGGTAGGTGTTTGTACTGCAAGCTGGTCGCCAACTTTCGATATAAGATGCTACTACAAGCGGGTTCGTTTACTTGGACTTTTTTAATTCTCTCGTATTGCACAAGGGGATACATTTACAAATAATGACATAAAAACACCAAAGTAAATAACCTAAATATAGTCCAAAGTTTCACCAGAGACTGGCAAAACTTGAATTCATACAACGTGAAAAAAACAGATAATTGGTAAATTGTGCCATATCATGAAATTCCAATGAGAGTTGTGTAATTTTATTTTTTATAAACAATTACAATATAATTATATCTGTCTTGATTTATCTGTCTGTAACGCAGCGTAACACACACCCACATACACGCTCTCTCCCTTTTCTGTCTGCCAAAAGTATGGACACAGCTAAACTCTCTTATGCACATTATAAATTTTAAAAAATACTTTCAGATAATACCAAAAAACTCACGTAAAATACACCGGCTTTATCGAAATATATACTCACATACCAATCTATATTAGTATTAAAATCAATGGGTACTTAACTATGCATATTATTATCATATTATATTGCTTTGCTTATGATATAAAAATAGTATAATTGTTAGATATATAGTATTATTGAGCGCATCGATAAAAATGTTGGCAGGTGGTGCTATAACCTGGTATTTATTCTAGTTAATAATAGTCACAATTTTTAATCAAATTATACAATATAATCATAAATACCATCCCTCTTGCTGTTTTAAATCATACTATCAGTGAATATCATCGCCAAATACGCGATCGCCTAGTTGGCAACACTAAAGTTGTACGACGTCAAGATGGCATGGATAAATAAATACTCCCGTTTTCTACGTCACCCTATCACAAGCATATGATTTTTTTTCAAAATGAATTTCAATCAATATAGCGCAAAATAGTTTGCCTTGAGATTCATGTAAATCGTCCTTGTAGTATTACTACGGGATTTGTCGGTGACGATGATGGATTACACGAGGTTAGGCAATACAAGAAGAGTATGTCAATGAAATCACTCTCGCGTGGCATCCGTAAGACACACCCGAGCCAGGCAACTTGTTTTCTTATTTCCTTATAATTTAATGCTATCTTATAAATTTGCTACTGCATGTAACACGAAGAGAACTGTATTGTAGCGGTTAGACTGTGTCAAAAAAAAACACTTCATTCCTTAGGCTAAGTTAAGGCAGTTAGAGAGCCTGAAAGTGGAGACAGTTCCTGGATGCAGCTAAAATTTAAAGCACTCTCTTAAAGGTGTTTTACATTATGTAATTTTCAGAACTCGCCAAATTTAATAGCAAATCATAACCTTCTAAATATGGGAGTAATGTTCAATAGTGGATAAATCCAGCAAGTTTATTTTCAAATCCATTTCAATCAATCGCGTCGGAAAAACAGACTAATTTTGCTAAATGCCATATATTATTAATGTGTCCAAAAAGACGACGATTTTGATTTGTTGCTAGTAAACATAAACTTTTTAGGAGGGAGGCGTGAAAATATAGCATTTTCTCCCTTTGATAAAAAGTGGATTTAACAAATTTGAAAATTACCTTCTGATTTTTGCTCATGATGATATAATAAATAATGATAGATGCACATCAAGTATGAATTTATATTAAAACATTACTTTTTTTTACAATACTAAAAAAAGAATTTGCAGTTTTTTTAAATCATGATTTAAAATTTATTTACTTAATTAAGATTTTACTGATTAAACGTTTCGAAATGAAAAAAAGATTTAGGTACATACAATAATTTATAATTTATATGAAGTAACGTTTTTGTGCAATACCCTGACGGCATGGCAAAAAAACTAATTCTGAGTAATATATATATATATATATATGTATATATTATATAATAGATAAGTTGCATAATTTTACTAATGATGAAATAACGATAATGACTTTGAACTTAGCAAAATAAAAATAATACACATATACTAATATTATCTACCTACTTTGTTTTAAGATAATCACATGAGTTTATTTTAAGCGTAATACGAGAAAATGTATTTTAGTATTTATATACGTTTTGAAATTATTCATTGTCCGTAATATCTAACAAGTAAGTTAGTCAATGTCTCTAAGGGTAAACTAGATAATCCATTACTTCTAAATAATTCCCTTATAGGGAACTCTGTGTATATGTATAGTATTAGTTAAGTACATACCCAATTATTATATATGTACCAACAAATTATCGCCTCCTTAGAAAATGGTGGATAATTTTTTGGTTTTTCAGCCATATTCCTTCCAGTAATATTAAATTAAGAACTGGCATTGCCGATTGAAGAGGAAAGCCCAGGGAACTCAGAAATAACGGGAACTGAAATACATAACGGGTAAGGCGAGAGCAGGTAACCGACTCGAGTAAGGAAGAATCCGGGTTGAACTTACACACGTGTTAAAAATACGTTTTACGTCGAATACTGAAAACTGCTCTCGGTTTATGCATTTACGCTCATTTAATGTTGGTGTATTGCACACACTATTGCACGTGCATAATGCGTGCTTCATTTTCGTAGGACACTCACACATTCAAAACCCGGCATCAATATCCGGAGTGTTGAATATAGCCTATCGGTATTCTATTTATCATCTGTTGTGTGGGAAAGAAGATACATTTCACGACTGGTCCTACCTTTCCGCTTCTCCCGTTTTCTATGGATGACCTGTCATTGCCTGTCATTGTCTATAGAGTGCTCAAACAGACGCATCTGTCGTGTTCACTTATCGGAGTATTCTTAGTTTCAGATTTCTTTCAGATTATTTTAACGTATCTTGGAGACCTTGGAGACCTTGGAGTTAATCTGGTTTAGTGGTTCTGTGTTATTAATAATTGGAAGTGACGATGAACGTAAGTAAACTTCTTCTGTGTATAATAATATCATAATACACTAGGACGTTTGTCAATGTGACAGTCGATTCTAAACGATAATAACTAATAACTTATTTATACTCTTCAGTCATAATAGAATACCAAACTCTGCTTGCAAGTTTTTTTAATCGATAAATAGTATGGCAGTGGACCTCTCGATGCTTGTGCAAAAAGTTATGCTCAGGCTTTATTAATCTAAAGATGGCAGTGGAACCGGGCATTTATTTGTATGCGAAACCTTCCCATTAAAGAAATTATTTATAGTTATAAGAAATCCCTATACCCGCTTCCAGCAACACATTTTAAATGTCTGTCTTTTAGCACGAATATAATAAATATAATAATATATACAAGTCTCAACACCGCAAAGGAAAATATATAAAGATAGCATACAGATAAAAAAAAGATTATTATTATCACTCACCACAAATATTAACTATCTACCTATATTAGAATGATTTCCTGTAATAACTGTTTCCAGATATGGCGTTCTCTAGATATGTTATATTGCTGTATCCATTTGGTAAGACTATTTAGATCCTGTAGTAAAATACTGGACGGGCATAATGTCATGTTCCAGGGATAAGAGAACAGTATACCTGCCCTTAGTAGAGGCATTCAATTTTCTCTGCATACCTGTATATAAATGCAGGTCAAGTAAAATTTTCCCTTTACAGAGCTGATGTTATTTAAAAGTAAGTATTTGCAGTAGCGATTGGAGATAACTCCTTACCAATACATCAGTTAATTGAAGACTAGGCATAGTTCATTTTCTGGCAAGCTTTCTTTACTTGTTATTTGACCAACATATCTATGTGGTGAAGAAGTACAGGATGCATACTATATATTCTGTGAATGTCCTAAAACATGTACCGAAAGAGAATATTGTATAAGGTCGGTCTAAACAACTGGGCCAATTTATAAAGAAAATGAGCCAAAGTATGTGGATAGATTTTCACCATAGGGCATCATTAGATAAGGGGAAATGGAGTACCACGAGAGGTGCCCTGGTTTGTAGAGTCTCTTTTATACACAAAGGGCAAAAGATTTGATGTCCTCATGGGAAGAAGCAATTCGCAACTTTGCGATGAATGTCATGTTTTAGAGGATATTGTACATATAGCACTACAATGCCCTAAATATAAACTTCACAGAATACAGCTGCGAATTGCGGATAATAGAAGGGTGTCCTGGCGGTGGGTAAGACGGAAGAGCTAGGCAAAATTGTAAAGTTATTTAACAGAGTGAGGACCTGATCGATGGATCCCCTTCTAGAAGAGAAGAGGCGATATGACAGCAAGTCGCAGTCAAAGCCTCGGTAAAATCACAAAAAAAAACTGGGCCAATTAGACTATCAGTTCTATCTTAAAATCATGATAACTTCTCCTGATGTATACAAAGATATAATAAAATTATAGATTTTGCTCAGGGAACTCAAAAATAATGGAAACTGAAATACCTAACGAGTGTGGAGTAACACGCAACCAATCTCGAGTGTGGAAGAATATAAGATAAACTTAAACATGTATCAAAAATACGCTTGTATTAAGCAACTGCTCTCGATTTATGCAATGATGCTAATTAAATATTGGTGTATTTGAAGGTTACAACACACACTATTGCATGTCTATAAAGTGTGGTTCATTTTTGTATGACACACACAGATTCAAAATGCTGCGACAACATGTAGCGTATAGTCTATCGGAATTCTATTGATTAATCTATTCTGTGATTATGGTGTATATCCAAACGTAAGTTTTTGTGATACATCCAAGTAACACTGAGTGTTTTATATATACCACCGTATTACTTCTTCTTTTTACTTCTTCGTGGGTTTATTTACAATCCTGGCAAATATTAATTTTCATGTTCCCACCAATATCACTCGTAGCTCCACGGTCTTCAAGATACCTCGTCGCAGGACAGATGTTATGTTTCATGATGCTGTGTATCGTGCAATTAGCTTATCTGATGGCACCATAAAGGTTGATTTGTTTTTTATTAACTATATTATAATGTTTGTGGATGTATTAAATAGGCTAAATTTATAATTGTATAAATTATCATATTTCACTAATATTTACACATGCTGTCTTTTTATTGTTATTTGTAATTAAGATATTTTATACATTTGTATTTATTATGTATTATGGCGCAATGGCCAATAGCTGTAATGCCGTAATACTATTTTTATAATTAAATATATAAATAAATAAATTAGTCCACAAAGTCCACATCCTGTGGCTTTTGTAATATTAATCTATTTATTTTCTAATCAACATTTTCAGCTGATAATCCGTTTTACTCTGTAAGCTTACATTGTAGGTATAAAGAAAATTCACAGTACACCGGATTACTTTAGAATTTATACACTATATAATAGTGTTATGAACATAAGTGATCATTTGTATTGTTTTAAGCATATATGTATGAGTTATTGATACGAGTATCCGTTTATAAACATACAAATTCATGTTATATTCAATGACATTGACCGTGCAATACAATAATTTAAATCAAACTGATACGTATAGTATGCCGATTATTTATGGTGTTGTAATAATTTATATTGCTTGATAAAATGTACTGTAAACATTGCAAAGGAGTAACTTTGAACGCGATTCAATCTGCTTGAACCAGTATGAAAACATTGCGAATTCAAGGTACATTTTAACGTGTTAATACACAGCGTATTTCTTAGTAACTGAATAAAAATAACAGAACTATGCTATTTTGTATCATGTAAATATAACGATATTGTTTTAACGACTTCACAAATAATCTATATTCCAAGTATTATAAGTGATAGTTTTAGGTAGTTTACGGTAGGTACGTATAAACCTGAGGTTCTGATAGGTTTGGAGGCAGACACGGAACAGATAATAAATAGAATTCCGATAGCCTACATACCAATACAGTACATTTGGACGCAGGGTTTCGAATGTGTGAGTGTCCTCCGAAAATGAACCACGGATTGTAGACGTGCAATAGTGTGTGTAATCAGGGCTCGAAATGGACCGAAGCGCACCGGAGCGCCGTTCCGGTTCATACACTTCTCAAAATTAGCTCTCCGTCTCGTGGAAAAAATATTTGACCGTCTGAGCTAGATGGGTATAAGTGACAAAAAATCTTACATATGTACTTATTTTTATAAAATACACATAAAATTGGATAACTATGTTAATATTTTCGTAATCTTATCGTGCGCTCTGGTTAGTAGAATTTTCCATTTCGAGCGCTGTGTGTAATACACCAATATTAAATGAGCGCCAATGCATAAACCGACAGCAGTTGTCAGTATTCGACGTATGACGTATTCTTGACACGTGTTTAAATTTATCCCTGTATTCTTCCTTACTCGAGATCGGTTGCCTGCATATCTTTACCCGTTAGGTATTTCAGTGCCCATTATTTCTATTTCTGAGTTGCCTGTACAATAAAACATCATTGAGTAATTTAAATTAGAGCAATAATTATGTTATCATAATAGACTCAGAGTGCGAAACAGAATCATCTAGATTAACTTGGCAATAAACACCATCCAGCGTTGCTAATTTAGCTCGACTTAGTGTGGCGTGTCTTGACCGTATTTTTAATGTTTTCGTTCTTTTTTTCCATAGGTTCTACTTGTTATATAACGTATTATTATATACTGATTCTGTAGGCGAAACAATCTAAGCCCTGTCACACATTGAAGTCGCCTCGTCTGGAAATATACTCATAAATCAAAATTGGGCGCTATGTTGTAATTGACTCATGTGCGCATAGGCGAGAATGAAAAAGCCACTTCTGCACATATACGAGTACCAGTGCGATATTTTGGAACTATACCTGCAGCCCATATCGATTGAAAAATGTTGATTGCGACACAAGCTGGTTTTTTCAAACTAGAATGTCGCATTCGAGCAGTGTGCGTAGGTACATTAGGTTACATGTGTTTCGTGAATACCAACAAAATCACAGCATTCGAGACAAGCTTAGATTTGCGACAGTACTAAGAGCCCACGTGACGTATAAAGGTCTAAAATGAATAATTGTTTGATGTATCTTTATTTATTTTTGAATGGAGAATTTCTTAGAATTCATATATATTCAATAAATAATTTGCTCATTAACATTATTTGTTAGTATAAATAATATCTACATTATTGTAATTTTGTATATTTTAAACAGTAGACTTCCCCAATAAGTCGATCCAAGATCTTACCAATTACGATTCAGCCACCCCACTGAATTTTAGAGTCTTTCGAGGCCTTTTGTTATATTTTTATTGAATATAGGTATGCGAATTTTCTTATTCACAGTGCTGATAAGTCAATACGAAAGAAAAGTGACAGTGTAACCCCTATTTTCCACTTTTATTTTTTTCTTCCCTCAGACTTATGACGAAGGACCTTGAGCTCTTCGTTAATAAGTATAAAATCGTTAGTATTAACGGCAACGAAGATAAAAGGCTGTATAGCCTTGGTGCCTCATATTGTACTTTTATTTAATATTATAGAATAAAACATATTATTCTGTACCAGTTGACAATGTCAGTTTAAAGCGGATGAAAAAGGTCCTGATTATTATCAAACCAAGTATAATTAGTAATATATATATTGTGTTTTATTTTGATTAAGCCATTATATGTCATTAAAATTAAATATTAACCTCATGAGAAGTCATTTCATAGTCAAACTACCGCAAGGTGTTAATGTAAACCTTACAGCTCGCAACCTTGTCTTTTAGAGGCGCGCAAGTATGTGAGTACACATATTTACACATATAATGTTTGTATTCTGCGATTATTTCGCGATAGGGTCATTGTGTCGAGCCTGCGTCTACTATCTACGGTTAAGTTAGCCTTGGTCGCCAGGCATAAATTAAAGCCTCGCTAATATTATTTTATACATGTCCTTCGCACGCTGCCTTCGTTCCGGTACACGGGCTTTGCCATAGACGCGTGCTTAATATTATGTTGAGTGCTGTCACTGATATCATCACAAAGATTTGATCTATTAGCAACTACTTGTAAATAGTTTGTCTAATTGCGAATTCACATTCAAAATACGTTTATCATTATATTCATACAACGTGTAAGATTCAACTTACACGAATCACGAGTTATATTATGATGAAGGGTACAGGGGAAAAAAAGTTTAAAAATGGATATATAATTTGAATGTCACCTAGTGGCAAATTGTGTGTACTTTAAAATCTCGCAACACTATAAGAAGCTGTTTAAGATATTCCAGTTTAAAATTTAAAAACACACTAAAAAGGGTGATTGTCGACTCCTCCTTACCAGTAACTGAACTTTACTTCAAGAGATTATCATTATCATTTTAATTAAGATTACCATTGTATTACATGTACTTGCCCCATATGTTATACAATGGTCGATGATGAAGATTTTTATGTATATTCGGAAGCTATGCCCGAATAACTTGTAAGACTTATAGAAAATGTGTATCATTATGATACCTGTTCTTTCTCATTTGAGGAATCAACATTTTTCATATACGAACATATACGAAAAAATGTTTAATTTTCTTTCAGACGAAGTCTCCTTTGTTTTTTCCCTTTGAAAATCGGTAAAGCAAAAGTGATTATAACTGAACATACGTTCCAATGGAAAGTTTACTAAATATATTGTACTACACAAATCTAAATAATATATACTATAAAATAAATTTGTAATGCACGTGCTCGTAAAATAATAATAAAAAAAACCAATGACCACTGTCATATTATGATCAACCAAAATATGACTTTATCCTTAATTTCAAACGGCAATGTTTATTATATGACCATGACATGTTGATTTTAAGATGAATAATTACAAGATAAAAAGAACTTTTTGTATACCATGTTTTTAAGTATTATTAATACTTTTTTGGTACTTGATAGAAATACTGAATAAATATAGAATACTGAAATGCCATTTTGACATTTCATATTGATTTCCATAGTAACTCACGTATATATTAATAATTTAGTTGCTACCACCCCCTTTGTAGTGGACACACAAGAAAAAAATTGTACTGGACAAACAAGAATACGAGCTAATGAAAACGTGGTAAAAATAAGAGGGCATTATGGCATCTTTCTTATAAAAAATACTGATTATTCAGACTTAGATCACAGAAATACCCCAAACGGCACCTGCGCATATACTCTGTACACAAGACTGCTTTCAGCCTGCTACGGAAGCTATCTAGGGTAAGAAAGTATCGAAGTATTAGCACTTATTGTAACAATTACACTAGTCATCTAAACAGTCAAAACTGACTATCTCTCTCTGAAATTTAGCATAGCCAGGTGCTGTTAAAACATAACGCTTATTATAACAATTACAACTAACGTATTGTAATTCTTACAATAAGTGCTAATACTTCGATAGTTTCCTACCCTAGATAGCTATTGTAGCGGCCGTAAACCGTCTTGTGTATAGAATAGATGCCATGGGTCCTTAATCGTAGTAGGTATAATTTCTTATTCTGGGTCAGTCGTATTTGGTTTCCACCGCCTTAGATATTGCGCCACTTACGGGGGGGGGTTTGCGTAGCAAAAAAATGGTCATTATATCTACGCTTCTGCTGCCTTCTATGAATGCATATTTTCTGCATGAGTTCGAGTAACAGATATTTTAGATAGTTTTAATTAAATGTTCATAAAGAGTTCTAAGACATATATAAATATAGTACCAACTATTGATTCGGCTTCAGACGTGTCAAAGCTCGACGTAATTCATCGGTTTCAATTAATTACATTAATACTGCATGAAAATCTTTGACGTTAATTAAATATTATCGTCTGGAGCCGCATTATAATGAATATATATTCGATTAAACGTTAAATAACAAAAAAGTAAGTTTGTTCATAACAAGCAAATTAACATCTAATTTGATTTTGACAAACGGTATGTTATAGCATGACTTTCAAATAATCTGAGAATGATAATTATATCCAGCTTAAATATTCTAGATAGTTGATCGGTAGCTTAAAATAAGAATATATTTAAATCCAATATATATTATATATTATCGCTTATAAGTGTATTTGTCCATAACGATAACCAAAGAAGCGGCGATACAGTTTTAAAGAAAATAATAAATTGCGATAATCATTTAATTATACACTAGCGATTGACCGCGATTTCGTTTACGTGAACAATGGAAAAAAAAATACGCAAATATAAAGATGAATACACTTTAATTTCTAATGTAATTTTTCTTAAATAAATAAGATAGACAACGGTTCAATCCTGGTGTGCAGCACTCCACCCAGCCCTTCCATGTCAACGAATAGGTTGTCAGTAGGGAATCTAACTCCGAGCCAAATTTCTGATCCCGGGATTTCGGAATTACAATTTGACGATCCCGGGATTGGCATTTTTTCAATAGTTAATATAAATTTTTTATATATACGAAAAACATTGATAAAATCGGTCAAAAATAAATCTAGTATAATTAAATTTATACTATTTAAGACATTTATTGTTCACATTGTGTCCGTTCAATCTTGAAAATACATAGGTTTAATGGAGTAAATAATATTGTAATATAAATAATAATGTGAAAGTAAAACAGTTTTATTTATTTATGAAAATATAACAAATACAATTCTTAATATAAGTTCAATTAAAATAAAAAATAACATATTGTGTTGACAATATATACAATAGAAAAAAAATTAAGATTTAAGTAATTAAAACATTATTCAGAATAATATGCCCGAAATAATACCAAAGCATGGAGTGTTAGTTTTTTTAGTTTTTTCTGATGTTGTTACGATTGCGTAAGCCAGAAAAAAATGGTTATTTATTATCCGGTGATTCCTCCTGTGACCAGTGAGTCTCCAGAATAGCGTTTTCTGGTAGAAACGACTAACTAAATGTTTCTTGATTTATTTATTATACTTCTTAAATTCATATCACGGATGTTACCAGAATCGTACATAATATGTGGAATTTTTAATTTATGTTAAATTATTTACAAATCTAAACGATTTTCATTTATAAAATTTCGTAGAATCAATATTGTGTTTAGTGTTTACATTTATTATATGAGATTGCAGTTTCTAATAGTGAAGACTTAATGTATGTGTTAGCGAGATGAAAAATAGTAAAGTAAATCATGGCTTATTGCCTTTCAGCTTCATAAATCTAATTAGTCAGCCAAATAAAAAACTGTCGTAAAAGTATGAGATCACGGTGGAATCACTTTGTTAAAAGTGCGAAGCATTGTTTTTTCTCCAATCTATCTCATTTTTATTGATTCATGTGAAAAAATAAAATGAACTGGCAATACATGGGTAATAAATCAAACTTCAATCACACTCAAAGTGTATTTATATGTTATTAATAGTATTTTTTCTGTTATATTTTTGTTTTTATTTTATGTTTCATAAAAATTGATAAAAAAATCAATCCCGAAAGTTTTAGGATTATGTTTACCAATCCCGGGATTGGAATCCCTAGTTGTCAGAACCTTTAAATAATAGTATTATCGACGTCAGTACCACACTCGTGTACTATTCCTGTCCTCAAGTCTCCTACAATCGCTGTTACAAATACGTATAAGGATCGTTTGGTATAAGGTTAATATTGAAACAGCAATAATTTTGTATGTATCCATACATTGGAGTATGCCTTGCGCGGTGTTCATAGATATAAAAGCTCCTGTAATACGTGGTCGTTGTATGCGGACACAAAATTATTGCGGTTTCAATATACCTAAACAATTTAGTGTCAATATCTTTTTTATTATTATTTAAAAATAAGGGCGTTGATTTACGTTAATTTACTGTATTTCATATGTATAAATATATATATGTATGTACATGAAATTAATGCATGTTAAAATTGTCCCTGCATCTTTTTGTATATTTGCTTAAAGGAATAAGTTTTTAAGGGATCATTAATCATCAAGTATTTTTTATTCTTAAAAGGAGGTAGTGAGATAAATAAGTTTAAAAATATCCGATTAAGAGTGATAAACTCTAATTGTTGCACATTGAAATGTAATATATTCGATTACATGTAAATTATACCTATCGAAAACATTTCACCGTGGCACAGTTTTCCGTGAGCTTTCTTATCGGAAAGAGATGACGGTTTACTATACGGTCTACAATTTTATTAGATTCAATTTTCATAGCTGATTTTGGCAAAATTCATGAATTCAGTAATGAAAACCTAACCTAACCTAACAAATAATCCAGTAAATCGGCTATTTTCATTTGTTTATTGCTGGTTTCCTGTAAAGTATAGACCGATAAGAACCGTGTTTTATTTAGACATAAGTACATTTTATGTCAGTACTATACGACCCATAGAAGTTGCGCGGTCAACATACGGCCATATATTTCCGATATAACATTAAAATTTCAGGCGGCTCTCGTGGTGAAGTGCGTAAGAAGCTTGCCTTCCACCCGAGAGTTCCTGCGTTCGATTCCCGGTCAGGTCACACAATATTTATGTGTTTTTCTCAAAGCCTGGGTGTTTGTGATTGTTTAAAATTACTAACAACCACCTTGTACGAAAAAGCAAAGACACGGTTATTAATAATTCTAAAAAAAAAAAACATTAAAATTTCACGGTGAAGTGTGATATGGCGAACTGCATACGTACAAGTTTTCTGACACGAATATATTCTGCGTGATGTTTTTCAATAGGTATGTCTATTAATTGAAAAAAAATGCCCGAAGGCTGCAGACTACTGATTCAAATCTTCCATTAGCAGTAATTATAATTGGATACATCAATATTCTTTAACACGTCTTGTAATGCGTAAATTCGGAGATATAATATAAAGTAGCAAAAAAAAACAAGAGATTATAATTGTAGTACGAGTAGACATATTGTATTCGTCATTAATCACGCCATCACTTGCCAAGAAAATATAACATCGTATCAAAGCTTTGTCGAATCCCTACAAGGTCAGCAAAAAAAATGGCAAACAAACAAAATGGCATCGTCTTTAAAATGCCTATTGGCATTTCCTACAATCATTATGGTTGTAGATGTGTAATTATTGTAAATTCATTCTCATACAAAAGTTATTAATGTCAATGGGATTTCAATTTTGAATTTGATCGCAAACAAAGATCTACTTTACTTATCCAGATAACGGATAAACGGAGACCAGTCTCCGTTTTCCCCGCTTATAATGATATAGAAACATTAATCAGAATACTTATAAATTCATCCATTAATGCAGCGATTTCCAAACTGAGGGGCGCGCCTCCCTGTGGAGGCGCGGACTGTTGAAAAGGAAGGCGCGAAAAGTTTAACACAATAATGTAGCCACAGGTTTGCAGTTTGCAAGTGCATAGTTTATAAAACGGCAGCTAGTTATAAACTACATAAAAAACAGTCGTATAAAAATTAGGTTGTTTGCAAACCTGTATAAAGATATGGAGACTAATTTTATTTTACCGTATTTCTATACTATTGTGCATGGCCCCCACAAGAGAGGGGCTGACAGGGCTCCAGTCTGGGGCCCCGGCGTTGCGGCCAGTTAAGTGAGATAAACACACAACAAAAATTCGTTCTATTAGTTAAAAAAGTCGCCTGCGGTACTGTTTCGGCTACAAAGTATTAACATTTTATAATATAATATTATGTGTCTGTGTGATACAATTTGATGTGATTGTGTGGTATGTGTGATTGATGATAATTCACATGTAGAATTTTATTTTATAATTATTTGTAGTGTATTTCCTGACTAATAAAAATGGCTATATGGAAACAAAAACCTTTGTTCAATTTTGGTTGAATCGAGAATAATATAATACTTTGTCAAGATAAGCAATGCAAGTAGATACTGCTACCATTCGTAACATCATATTTATGCGAAACGGAATTTTCTGCATTAGATGCAATGAAATCCATATATCGAGCCCGTTTAGTAGAAAA
The DNA here is from genome assembly GCF_057557595.1 of Rhyacophila brunnea. Lineage (NCBI taxonomy): Eukaryota > Metazoa > Arthropoda > Insecta > Trichoptera > Rhyacophilidae > Rhyacophila > Rhyacophila brunnea. The sequence continues at coordinate 37,413,105 of NW_028233350.1, read as the reverse complement.
AAAGACTTTGTGTAAAAATGTATTTAATGAAATAAAAAGAGGGAGGGAGGCGCCAAGATTAAATTGTTTTTAAAGGGAGGCGTAGTAACATAAAGTTTGGAAACCGCATACATTTTAGTATACCAGAATCATATAAATACAGATTTTTCATTGACGTATATTGAATGAATGAAGTGTGTAAAAAATAAAATAACTGAGCAATAAATAAAATTTTGTGTCTGCCCCAAAAATTGTGTTCCAGAATAATTCCATAAAAAAATCATGATAAACGAATAAATAAATTCAAATAAAAGTGAGTTCTACCGCATCTTCCTGCATTATAATAAGAGTAAATTTACAAACTACGTTAATTTGTATAAGTAATTTTTATTGTCCAAAGCGTCTGTAGCCGAACGCCAGATACTTATTTAAAAAAAATCGTATTGTATGTCTTTTTTTTCTTTTCTTTCGACCATGTCCGATCCTAATAGGATCATGTGGACCTTCACAAAGTGGGGGTTTGTATTAACAGATTTTATTTCTACGATAAATGGATGTCAGCCACTTGCTCAACCTATTATGTCCATACTCTGACTACACAAATTGAAAAACAATATGTATACTTGCCAGACCCAGGATTCGAACCTGGGACCCTCGACACTATAGACCGGCGCTTAAGCCACGCGGCCATAGTGGGTATTGTATGTTCCTGCTAAAAACTGAACCTGCCTATTGAAGAAAATTAACAATAATTTTGTACAGTTTTGAAAACATAATGGTACTTCTTAAGTATTGTTAAATTGTTCTGTCTCATTCACATAATAGATTAATACGGTATAAATATAGAAAAACAATCGCCTGAGATCAAAGTTTTAAAACAGGGTCCTTTATGACGATCAGGCCATAGACCCCAAGTAAAACCAAGCACACCTGTTACATTTACGTTATAAACTTTAATGCATAGGTATTAATATTATGATAAAGAAATTTTGTTGGTCCCATATTTTTTCACATCGCGAGATCTATGGTATTTCATTCAATTTGCGGATCTGTGAATATCTCTTCACTTATATTGCTCTGCAGTTTTGTATTAGTTTTTGTAAATACTTAATTATATTTTTTTATTTTGCTCCTACCTGTTACTCTCTCACATGGCTAGGTACTCTTAAGAGTCATGTAAATTTAGTCAAAGTATATTTGAGTGTATGGTGACCTCAGTTTTGATAAAAAATGCTTCACATGCAAAGGTAGGGTTCTATGATACATCCGATTAAGAACGGGTGTGGTGCCTGGCGGGTTTTTGGTGGGGCCATTAACTACAAAAGTTCTGTGGTAAAATGCCTTATTAATATTTTTCTGATAACTAAATGGATGGTTTTGTATGGTTGTTTAGTTAATTAGTTGAATTGAGATTGTAATTTATAAAATTATAATTATGACTACCAATTAGATATAATTGAAATGCTCGTGGCAAAAGTGATCAATTATTCAAAATCGCGGTCAAAAGAAACAAAAATCATTAACTTACTGTCGGCAGAAAAAGTGAATCCGTGCGCCGATTTGTCACGAAAAAAGTATCTACCTACGCATTATTATTCAAAAACGGAAAATGAAAAGATAACAGTTACTCCTTGAGCCCAAACGAAAATGACAACCGAAGGTACCGTTTCGAAATGCCGTGGCCGTTATGAAAACAAAATCATGGGCGGACCCAAGATGGCGGGCCTCTCGCTGTTATGCGCACTCGTCACCAGAGGCGCTCTGATGTTATTATTTATTACGGCGGAAAAACTTGATAATTTTTTGCCCATTCCAAATTTAAATTAGCATCGGACGTTTTTAGGTAAAATAAACACGCCCCCTTTAAATAGTTTAAATCTACGAACGATCTCTGATTTAAAAAAAAAATCGGTGTGTGTACTTATGTACGCGCGTTAGAAGTCATACTTCTTTGGCGTAACAAAACAAAAACAAAACTTGTGATAACCTAGATTCTTCGACTAGCTCTTAATTATCTTGTTAAATTACACACTCAAGAAAAATTACCGCTTATTGGAACGCCGTTGGTTTATTTCTGTACACTTTAACTTATATTACTAAATTATATATTTATTTATCGTTGTTTTTATTTTTAAAGTAACAACTGCCACTATGGCGTTTAATAGTTTGTTTACGCAATTTTATTGCAAATGGCCGACAATAATAAATTCGCTGCCTAGGCAACGGAACAATTCTAAACTAAAATATTATAAGTACTGAATAATAAATTCGCTGCCTAGGCAATGGAACAATTCTAAACTGTAATATCGTCACGATTGCATTATCATACTGTGGCGTAAAGGCAGTGCGTTCAGCTGATAACCGAACAATCGTGGTTCGAATCCAATCGAGTGAGATTTTTTCGTGTGAAAAAATAAATTATGTGTTACATGTCACACGCCAAAAATATAATCTGATCTGATTTTCCACACACGCCTAAAGAAGTAAAACTTCAAAAAATATGTATTATATGTAAACATGAGTACACGATAATGTATTATTAAGTCAATTGCACGATTGCTATCGCGGTTAACTCGATAGAATTACACTATGATGGTAGTTTAACTGATCTGACCGGGGGAAAAGAACTATTTTTATAAAAGGTCGTTAATAAATGATGTCACATGATTTTGATTATTTTCCAAGTCTCTTCCCATCCTCCTTACAACATCAAACTTTGCTACAAATCTTTTCACGCTCCTCTCTAAATTACGTGTAATTTTTTAACTTCACCCTCCCCCCAAACGTTAAAAACAAATTCGTTGAAAATGATCTAGTTTTGTGATGTCACATTTTATTTTTCAGTACTAAGTATCACACCGCGCCAAAATTTGCTCTCATATGGAGCAGTACTGGGCACCTAGTGTTCTTCTGATTATAATCAATAGAAAACAACTTTTTGAAAAAAGTAAGACTCATTTAGCATAGTGGTCTATGTGCGTGGGCGAGATATCCAAGAGATGCAGGTTCGATTCCTGCGGGGTGTCTTACTTCTTTCAAAAAGATTTTTTCTATTGGTTATAAGTAATATATTTTATCAGATGTGTTTTCAAAATTACCTAGTGTTTTATTTTTTTCCTATTTGTATTTTATATAATGAATACGTATATATTAAGTAAGTATCTACTATCTAGCCATCTAGGTATGTAGCATGACCTTATAAATATAAATTTTTCGCAAAATTTTATTAAGAAAAGGTTATTTCTTACTAATTATAATTTTGTTTATTAGTGTTGATCACTTAGTGAAAAACAACTATTATTAAATAAATAATCATGTTATATTTGAAATAAATAATTACAAATTTTGACAGATATATTAATTGAATTATTAATGATATATACAATATTTGAGTTTTTAAATTAGACTTTATTTATCGCATAATATATCAATATGACGTGTTACAATGAAGTTTAAAAAAATCGTGATTCGTGATAGTGGTTAATTTTTACCTAATTAAATTCGTATTTTTTGAGAAAATGTTAAATGACAGTCATGGCATATACAGCGTTATTTGCATGACTAATATTTCCGGAGTGAAAAAATATATTTCAAGTCATTTTAAACTGACTAAGAAAATAATCATCTATGTATTTAGTCATCGAAAGAATTGTGAGAAGTGAATTATTTTAGCTGATTCATTTATCTGCGTAAGTTTCTAAATAAGTCATTTTTCTTCTTGGAGGTTTTTTTATCAAACAAAATAATTGTGATTTGCGATGAAAGAAAAACAACTCCACTGAGTAGGCTATGAGTAATTATGTCAAATGAAAGCATCAGTATGGGTACGTAGAAGTGCACAAAATACAAGGCCAATTCTGAAACTTGAACTGTAATGGTTGGACTGTCTCGATTTAATACTTTGGGGATAAACAAGTAAAGAAGATAACAAGGAAGTGATATCTTCCAGTGATAAGTAGTCTAACTCACAGTAATTTAGAGAGTCTATTACATTGATAAAAAATAAGCACGTATGTGAATTAAATGAAAAGTGTTTACACGTGCATGTATTTACTGTTGACAGTAAGTATTATTGCGACCACAACAAGAAAATGTATGGGTAAACTTGTATTCTGCAGTTGCAAGCTTGCATGCATGAATCAAAAAAGTTTGGAAGCTTCTGAATTTTCATGCGACAGTAAGGATTTTTTTCGATCTGCGTCTGCGCAGTAGAACGATAGTGGCGAACCTTCCGGTAAAAAAAACGAACTATACCTACTCATTTTTAGGTTAACCGATTTTTACTACCTGTCAAATTGTACCATAAGATGACAACATCTCTTCTCGCTTTCTTGAAGAATGAGATTGGAGAGACAGTCAGCACCTTTACGTGTAAACAGTTATTTCCACGATAGTTTAAAATACGCACTATTAATGCCAGTAAGTCAATGCACGTTTACAGGCGCTATAATAATATAATTAGATACTAAAAGACGTGTGATACGATTATAGATTGATACGGTGTGGAAATATTGATGTAGAATACGGGAAAGAGAAAATGCTCATAATTCGCGGACGGCCAAAAGCACGAAATTTCTCTTCTGAAGGACCTGTATCTACATCCAGGATAGGTTTTCGACGTTGTGCGTAAGACGCATACTCGTTTTCTTTAGTAATATTTCCCGCGGGAGCACCGATAATCTGGAGAGGAATAGTCAAAAAGCGAAGACGACGTGGCAAGATATCAACTCTTTGGAGTGATCAGATTAAAGATGTCTCGGGATTTTCTCTACCAAGTTACAGCTGCGACGTGTAGGAAGGGATTGTAGTAGATATTCGAGGGTAACGGACTTTTTTCAGTTAGAGTTATAATTATTATGAAGAACCAAAATTAGTTTACAATAATATTATAATAAAACAGTTTGTGAGTAAATTTTTACCTGGTTTTACATGACTTTTGAATGAAACAATCTAAAAACAACTGTTAAATATAAGAAAAATGATTTTTATTTTAATCGGGTATAAAAGCTTTATATTATAAATTAACCCTTAACGTTTTAATATAATGTAAACATTATTTAAAAGGATTATTTTATAAGAGTATACAATAATGATTATTTATTATCCAGGAGTCAAGGTGTGGCTGTTACTTTCCTTGAAAATCCGTTAGCCTTTTCTCGGCCATTCTGAGCCAGGCTCAATATAATGTGTTATTATGATGGTAGTCAAGGTACCGATACATCCACATATACACCACTCAGAGCAAGATCAATGAGTGCGTATCAGCGATGTATCACATTTTTGAAGAAAGTATTGTTTAAAATTATAATATATTATGGAATAAATAGAGACCTAAGTGGAAAGTATATTACGGTTTTTAAACTTTCTGATCCGCCTCGCATTCCCTAGTTTATCTAAGCACAAGTTTTTATTATTTTGACAGATATGCACCGAAAATTTTGTAACATAATAATGATAACGATTATTGAATGCTAAAGATCAATATATTTTGACATAATCACTTAGGAATTGAATTGACTAATTGCTTCCTTCACATTTTTACGCCCAGTACCTGCGCAAGAGAAATATCAAAGCGGGACAGCATGTATATTCCAGCTTTATGTTATCCTAATTCAGACCGAGTATAGTTACATGTCATAATCAAATCAGGGTACATACTATAAAATTATAAAGTGTAAAAAATCGCGATAAATCAGGGAACTGAAATACCTAACGGGTGTGGAGAAGCAGGCAAACTATCTCAAGTGCGAAAAAATACGGGATAAACTTAAATACGTGTCAAGAATACGTCATACGTCGAATACTGACAACTACTTTCGGTTTATGCAATGACGCTCATTTAATATTAGTGTATTGAAGGTTGCAACACATACTATTGCACGTCTATAATGCGTGGTTAATTTTCGTAGGACACTCACACATTCAAAACCCTGCGTCCGAATGTACTGTATTGGGATATAGTCCATCGGAATTCTATTTATTAATCTGTTCTGTGTGATAAATTCCGTAGAATGTCCAATGTTTAGTATTTATAACCAACCATTTATGTAATAAATAGTATTGCTTAATAATAATGTAATATTTAGAATTTAGGTATTCAATTAAGTACCAATATTTTGACAGTTTTAACTATTTATGATTTGACTATTTTTACATCTTAAGGAAAAAATATTATACTATTTATAATAAAAAAATAGTTGTCAATCTCTTATTCTGACCAGTTTCCTAATGTTGTTCCTTGATAAACAAAATGCCCCTTCAACTGTTCTACTACACATTTTTTTTTTAAAGTCGATTGCGTATTTATTGATGACTTCTTTATTATGACTGACATGTAAAAGCGCTTTAACGAGAGAAGTTGGCATAAAGTATATACCTACGTGAAAATATGGGGGTGATTTTTAACGGTATAAATATAGCTTCGATGGAATGTCAGCCATACATTAGCCATATTAGTCGCATTGTAGCAGAGATTATTAATGTTTTATGTATAATAATTAATAACTCGTTGAAGTCACCATCCATAGGATCCATCTAAGAACATAACATGAACGAAAAAGTACATACAATGTAAACACTCAAGTCTGTTTAGATCTCTCGGAGCAGTACGCATAAAATGACCGCCGGAATGCAGATATCGAGTAATATTTTAAACCTAATATTTATCATCAGACATCATATGTATCATTATACACCCACGATGACCGCGTGGATTAAGCGCCAGTCTATAGTGTCGAGGGTCCCAGGTTTGAATCCTGGCTCTGGCAAGTTCACATATTGTTTTTCAATTTGTGCATGAGTCAGAGTATGGTCCTAATAGGTTGAGCAAGTGGCTGACATTCATTTCTCGTAAAAATAAAATCTGTTAATACAAACCTCCACTCTGTGGAGGCCCATATGATTCTATTAGGATCGGACATGGTCAAAAGAAAGAATTTATCATCAGATGACACTTTTATGTAGGTACACATTTTGGTTTCGATATTTTAATTTCTTAAACAAGTTATAAATAATAGATTTTCATGTAGTATATTGTTTTGAACTGAGCGGTTTGCGGTAGGTATATGTTTAAAAAAGAATGTTTAGCAGCAGTTTATATATTACTTGAGAATATTTTCAAAATAATTATAATCAATACATACAAGATTGAGAATCGTGCATGTATGCTTATGCTAAACACGCACACTATTATATGCCCACAATTCACTGTCTCACTGCCGAGGAATGCATTCGGTGTTTTAAAATAAAGAGTGTTTTGAAATGGGTCATACAAACTGGTCACTGGCGGAGAAAGGCGTGGGTCTCGATTTTAAGTCGTTTGATTTCCTTATAGATAGGTTTGTCTGTGGGTGCATTACTTGACTCAATATTATTAACTTGGACCTATTAATCTTTTTCCTGGTACATAATAATGGTAACGGACGGTAGCACACTTTATGAGTGTCTGAGTTTTGTGAAGAGAGTTTGAAAAGACATACAAAGAATTTGTATTATAAGTACGCATAATATTACAATACAATGTTAGATAAGTACTGGTGTATATTATATTTTGGGTAACATATACTCCAAATGTGACTTAGGAAGAAAATATTATATACTATGAGAGGAGTATTACATAATATGCTACGAGGGTGGGTCAATAATTCCTTAGAAAAAAGCATTAAAACAGTTTTTATTTTTGTATTTTTTTTTTATTTCTCAACATAATCTCCTTGGAGCTCAATACACTTGGTTAGACGTTTCTCAATTTTTTTTAAACCGTCAGAAAAATAAGTTTTCGGAAGGTCCTCAAAATAAGCATTTGTCCGATCGATGACTTCTTCATTTGAAAAAAAACGTTGTCCACTTAGCCATTTTTTTAAGTTTAGGAAAAGGAAAAAGTCACTGGGGGCTAAATCTGGCGAATACGGTGGGTGGTCGACCAATTCGAACTTCAATTCTTCAATTTTAGCCATTGATCGTAAACATGTGTGAACACGGGCATTGTCCTGATGAAAGAGGATTTTTTTCCTGTTTAAATGAGGCCGTTTTTCTTCAATTTTGTTTTTTAGCTGGTCCAATAAAGATGCATAATAATCCCCTGTTATTGTTTTTCCTTTTTCCAAATAGTTAACGAAAATAATTCCACGTGCATCCCAAAATACAGTAGCCATAACCTTACCAGCTGATTTTACGGTTTTCGCCTTCTTTGGACATGGTTCGCCTTTCGCAATCCACTGCTTTGACTGTTCTTTCGTCTTGGGAGTATAGTGATGTATCCATGTTTCATCTACAGTCACAAAGCGACGAAAAAATTAATCCGGATTGCGTTGCATGAGCGACAACAGGGCTTTAGAGGCCACCACCCTATTGCGTTTATTGTCGACTGTGAGCAAACGCGGCACCCATCTTGCAGAATTTTTTTTCATGCCCAATTTGTCATGTAAAATAGAAATGACGCTACCCTTTGAGATCCCTGTAACCTCAATTATCTCACTCAACTTTAATCTTCGGTCACTTAACACCATATCGTGGATTTTATTGATCATTTCTGGTGTAGTCACCTCTACAGGACGTCCTGAGCGTGGTTCATCCTTTGTTGATGTACGACCACGTTTAAATTCATTTAACCAGTTATAAATAGTTGCAAGTGAAGGAGCAGATATGCCGTGAACTAAATCCAACTCATTTTTTATTTCCTTTGCTGTTAACCCTTTTATATTAAAATGTTTAATAACAGCTCTAAACTCAATTTTCTCCATTTTCCATTTTTCCATTTTCCACAAGCAATTTTTTTTTTAAATGTACGAGAAACACACAACAACCCGACCAATCTGATTGAAACTTCGCAGCATACTGAATCGGTAGTGCCGCTGCATGAAAACAAACCGCTTACAGTACTAGTCGCGCCACCTGTCGGCTTTTCTAAGGACTTATTGACCCACCCTCGTATGATCACTATTATAATAATGCACGTTTCAGCTGATAATGTAAAGCTCAAATTACATTGGTAGATTGTCTGTATGTCACGATCGGCAATGTCACTTTGGATTGTTCTCTGGAATCGTGGCAAAAATCGAATGATTCTTATTGTTAGTGCCCGATTCAATCACCGATCGGAAATAATTGAGTTGAAGATCACAGAGAACGCACGAAAGTATCCGAATCAACAGTGAGCTTCCAATATAGGCCGCACGTAGCATATATCCAGTATTGATTTTAACATAATGCAAATTTGACGTTTGCATAATGAACTCACAATAGTTTCCATTGACATTGTGTGAGAGAAGACCGTTTAGTGTTACCGCTAAGATAACCAATATTGATTAGGTTAAAAGCAAAAGGGCTTCTATCCATTTTAAAATTGAATAGCAGCCAGTCTTTGTAATATTATAATTAATACAAATAAAGTTTTATTTTTAACTTAAACAAAGGTTTAAGTTTCTTAGTTATAAATATAATACAATAAAATTTATAATATACATGAAACTCCTTCAAAGCTATGTAATTATTTTTTTTCCGAATTTCTTAATGTATATTTATAGAGGTGGCTCTCACGGTGCAGTGCGTAAGACGCTGGCCTTCCACCCGAGAGTTCTGGATTCGATCCCGGTAAGGACGCAATCTTTATATATTTTTCTCAAAGCCTGGGTGCTTGTGATTGTTCAAAATTACTAACAACCACCTTGTACAAAAAAGCAAGGACATAGTTATTAGTAATTCTAAAAAAACGTATATATAGGCGATAGAGAAAAGCCATTTTGCTTTTAATCTACTCATATATTTTTGGTTTACTTATAATTACAGTTGACAATACCAAGTGAGCGTATATTATTTAACAATCAATAATGAAGTGAAATCACAAACATGTCAACATACATAATTTGGAACAACCTCCAGAATACTATAGAGATACCATTATAAATCGTTCGGTGTTCGATTTTCGAACTAAGCTCATTACAGTATAAAAGTATTGCATGATATGTCAAATATGTTGGCATGTAGCGCCCTCACTTCAGCGAACAGCCTATACTGGTGGATCTATAGTAGATAAATTATAGGAATCAATAAGATAAGATATAAATCAATAAGAAAATTACAAATAAGATAAGAACAAGAGACACTTAAACCTACATCGATCACAATCAGATGTCAGAACACTATCCAAACAGTAATTAATTGTTTAACAACTAATTTAGATTTCAAATGGATGTCAATTTATCTATGTGGATATATTTTTAAGTTTATTTTAAATGATGTAAGTGTAATGAAGAATGTATAACTCTTAAATCTAGTTGGTTGGGCCAAATTGTGGTCGCAGTCATCCTTAGTTCCCACCTACTCAAATCCCCATATTTATTATTGTCACAAGACCAGACGATGAGCAATTACGGGTCATAAGACAACCGTGATTGCGAATAAGGGCAGTCAGCTCAAGTGATATCCAGAAAGCGGACATAGACAAGTTTTTATACTTCACCGTTGCTACCTACCTACATCGTGACTCATACAAAACGTATCTGTTCAACCTTCGTTGCACTAAGTCTGTTACGGTTTGAGCGAACGTCGCGTTTATATTATCAATCCTGAATTTATCATCATCATTCATCAACCTCATATAATATCATCCATCCAAAGGAGTATCATCCGTTTACCAGTACACAACCCCTCCTAGATCCGTAATCCACCATTAGCTTCAAATTCTACAGTCCACTGCGAAAAGCGCCACCACTAGTTTAATATTAAATCTTGATTAAAATGATAATCTAATTAAGTATATATAATGTTCACATCATATTTTTTATGTATATTTATTTACTTTTGACGATTATAATTATTCACAACATACTCCGCCAATTATTTAAATCAGTACTGCGGTTTAAAAACTCATCAAAAGAGTATCCTAATTAGGTAGGGACTTATTCCACACGGGAAAAAAATGAGCGTGAAAGATCTAATATAAGACACATTTTTTATAATCAGTAAAATTTATTATGTGCGAAGGGCATCGGAGCGTAAATTTTCCGGCGAAAATTCACGGGAGCACCGAAATAATCGCATATTCATATTTATTATCAAAAAATGGGCTGAATTTACAACGCGTGCAATTAGCTTTTATGAATCATCAAAAAAATATACTGTTATATTTTATCGCTAACATGCCATGAAATTGAACAATTAAGCTCTGCGTGATATCGTTTCATACGTTGAAGTAACAAAATAAGTCATCACACTGTGATGGTGTCACGATAGTACATATTATAATATTTCGTTTAATGGTTTATGAAAAAATGTGTGATAATATCATTAAAAAATATATAAATAAAATAAGTAAAAACATAATTAACACTATACTAGAAAAACTGGAAATTGACGAGATTAAATTTATGACAATAAAACCGGTATATCGCCACTGAACTACACAAAACTTTTATCTTTATATAAATCTTATATTAAATTTTGATTAAATTAAACAATAATGTTATTCCTTTTATACACAATTTTATTGATTCATTTATAAGCTTCGAATGAAAATTGTCAAATTACTTACAAAAACATATTGCATACAAAATGATAATACATATAAGTAATATAACATTTAAAGAATGATTTTTAAGTCGCTCGCTATTTCGGTTGTTAACACCATTATCAAGATTAGATTAAGATTAGTTTTGATAATGGTGTTACAAACGAAATTGACTTAAAAATTTCTGCATCTTGTTATTCAAGGGAAGAAGAAAAATAACGTCCTGGTTTTTAAATCCGAATGACATGCTTCTGCAGTGACGATCCATGGAGGTAGGCTTGCTAGGCATTGCTTGCGAGTAGCACATTGATAAAGGGCGGCATATGATGGAAAAATACGAATATTACAATATTTTAGAGCGGTGGCGGTCGGAAAGTAAGTTTAAAAAAATAATCAAAGGATAAAAACATGGTAACATAACGTTTGATATATTAGAAAGGAGGTTTATTGGACAAACACAATTTGTACAAGGGATTCTCCAAACTTGCCAGCATCCTAGGTCTCCACGTACCCAAAACATCACTGTTTGAGAGTAGGTTTCGTGGAAATGCTATAATCGTTTTAAGAAAATTGTTGTTGCATTTGGCCGAAAATCAATACTAAAATAAGTAGGTAAGTAAATTCAGATACAATTTGTTACCTACTTAATGAAAGAGGACTGGTTTCTAAGTCCGTCTTAGGTTAGGCAATGTATTGGTCTTAGGGAAACACTTTGCCTGGGGGCGTCATTGTATTTCTGTTCGGTACAGCGGCAGACAGGGAAAAGTTTAGCAGAATCATTGCTGACATCCGGTAACAGCTTATACGAAATAATATATAGGAAATAAATATTATGTTTGTTTATTTTTATTCGAAACAAAATCAATATATTTTTAAATCTTCTCATAGAAACGTCAAATATTTTATTTCACAATAATTATATTTTATAGTAAGTTCATCATAAGTAGTAGGTATTTTAAAACACGCCTGGATTAGCCAAAAAGATAAAATGCTGCCGAACTGACTAGGGGTAGTACCTAACTTGGATAATAAATAAATCGATGGGAGGAAAGGTACTTTTACAAATTTAAAAATCATAGACGCGACTCAATAATATTAAGCTGCATGTAAAATATAAATTACGGTAAATCCAAATTTGTTGAAAATAAGTTTAAAACTTAGAAAAATTAAAAAAGCATTAATTAATAATGTATCAAGAATAATCAATTTTGTTGAGCCTATGATATGTGCATAATAATATGTATTAACCAGTGGCAGTGGGGAGGTAGGTTGTTAAGATCCGACATAAATTGTACACACTAAACTTAGTCATCCAAACGTATTCGTTTTAATTGATCTAACACTACAATGCGTACATGGTGTCTGTTAGATTTTAAAATTCAATTAAACCCTGCCTAATCCAAAGCTTCTATAAGCCAAAAATATTCGTTAATCTATAAAATATCTAAAATTATGCCATTCAAATATACATCATTTTAGATATTTCATAGATAGAACAATATTTTTATCGCTTATGGTTTAGCTTATGAAGGGCTTAATGAATTAAAAAAACTAACCAACACCGTCTGCAATATATGTATTTTATAATTCAATGAAAACAAATAAGTATGATTTAAAAAGTGTGCACTATTTTGTCCTATAAATAGCATACCTAAATTGTTATACTTCAATTGAATTTTAAAAACTAACCAGCACCATCTTCAAATTGTATTCTTAGTTCAATGACAACAAATGAGTATGACTGACAAAGTTAAGAGTGCATTATTTATGTCGAATCTTAACATTTTACGTACACCCATCGCCACTGGTATTAGCCCACTTAAACATAAATCCGATTCTGTATGCATTTTGCATTGGTATATTAATATATTGTTATATTTATAAATCAAAATAAATTATATATCATTGATATTAAATAATATGATTATTTATCACAAAACAAATGTAGAAAACCATTACATAACCTTGATAGTTTGAATTGAATCATATTTTTAGGATAAACACTAACTAAATGTTTTTGATATAAATCAATAATTCAGATAAAGATATCAATCAACTCAAAAGAATACAAACGCGTGTAAAAATATTCAAAAGCCGTCGGGTTGAACTGGCATAGGAAATTACATCATAGTCGATATATTTTAATAATATTACACCGTTGATTATTTTAAAAGTCAAACAAACATGCCACATTCTTCTTCTGTTGGCCCGCTCGACTAACCGGAATATCCAATCCATGTGCGGGTCAAGGAACCGATGACGGCTGCCCACGGCCAAACGAACGGCCATTTCAAATTATAATGATATCAGCGGGCCAAGAATTGATGTGAGAATATATTATTTGGACGGCTGTTTGTTTGTATATTTTTGGCCAAAGATTCGATTGGTGTGAGATTTTGATATTTGACTAGGTACGCGTTTATTTGTATATATTTGGCAAACGATTCAATATTTGTACATGGTTTTTTGTTTATTTATTTTTAATAACATCGAGAGTGTCGACAGCTTTAAATACTTTAGGGTACACATCACGGCGATGGCATTTTGCTAATCTCTCATTTTGCTATCTTGAATGTGAATGGCTGGAGATACATTCAACTCTATACGAAGTATTTGGGACTCATAACTGTACTCTGTTAAAAACAAATGCGCTTCGACGCTTGCATTCTGACGGTGCTGCTTTACGGTAGCAAATCATGGCATCTTACGGCGACGGATACTGGGTGATACTACCAAGCAGCTTCTCATCACGCTAATGGTGAAGAGGCGACGTTGGACCTAACTCGGCCACGTTCTGCGGATGCCAAAAGAGAACTTCAGCCTGGCTTGCCTGTTCTTCAAGCCAACCCGATTCCGGTTTACTGGAAGGCAGCTAAATGGGTAAATATTATATAATATATAGAGTCTATACTTCAAAGCTATGACCTGGAATATCGCAAGAAGACTCGCGAGCGACAGAAATTCTTGTATTTATTTCACAAACAGAATATGTAATTTACTACGTGATGTGATAGAAATATGGAAATTGGCTGAACATGTCACTCAGCAAGTGGACAACCGCATGCCAAACATCCACAAGGACTAAAACTCGCCGGATAGACAAACTCATAAAGTTCGGTGGTTATACGTGGAAGCGAAAAACTAAGGATCGAAACGAATGGAGCGAGCTAGGGGAGGCCTTCCAATAGTAGTGGATCAACTCCGATTATTGATAATTATATATTATACTTTGGAGATTTGATTCAGTCAGCAGCGATTTTTTTTGATGCAATTGATTCATCGGGAGATTTAAAAGAGGTCTCAAAACAGTTCAAACCAGTCATACAATTATTCAATATTATATCAGAGAATAAGTACATTTCTCAAAATTACCCAAGTCATGACAAAATATCATAAATCATTAATATTATTTTGTTTCATCACTGTCATTTTTATTAATAATTATTTTATTTTATTTTACAACGTTTTTCTTAGGTCGTATTCTTATTTTCCGGTGATTGTTTGTCCGGTACAAATCTTGCAATCGATTTTAACTAACTTCCCGGCTAACCAGACATTTGAAACTTTTAGAATATATCAGAACACGATGCCAATGCATTTTTTTAATACTTATAGCCATTTTTAAGTAGAATTGAATTCATTTTAATTCTGTTTTGTATAAAAAGTTATTTCGATACCATTGTTGGTTGCTAGGGGGTCCTATAATAAATAATATATACGTGCGTTTCTATGGAAATCGATATGAAATGACATTTCATTATTCAGTATTTCTATCAAGTACTTACAAATTTTTTTGATCGTTTAAGCTAGTCAATTCAAGTTTATATGATTCAACAGAAAATTTAAAAACGGTGTATATAAAAAGTTATTTTTATCTTTTAATTATTTAATTACAGGATGTGATTCTTGGAGAAAGGTAGGTAGGTACATTGACATTTTTACTAGGTTTGTTGGTAGTTGAAATTTACATTTTTTTATTTTTTTTTTGTCGTGGGAGGTCTCAAAATAAGTCAGCGTCCCAGGTCTCTCGCTATTTAGGTTAATTTGAGTCTTGGGCACGCGCAAAAATAAAATGTTTCGTGTGTTTAACAAACGCTTATCGCAATTCCATTGTATCAACCGGGAGATAATCTGCACTGAGCAGTCAAATTTAAAAGTCTGTCAAATGATAGCGATCTTCTCTTCAAATGTTAGAGTCGTTTATTAGTAATGAAGATATCGAATTGTATAAAAGAGGTTGCTCCAAGGTCAAGTTGAAATAACACAATGAGAAGTCATCTATTGTATTAAGAATATCCATAGATGTTAATCATAATTAAATCTGAACAACTCTGTGCCATTGTAAGTATCGTTACAATATTTTTTTATACAATTATCATCAGATACCAAGACCCACCATGGGTTGTAGAGCCAAGACTGATAATTTTAATGCATTATTCTCATTGACGTACATATTATGAATAAAACCGCCATTATAAAATATACAATTTAATATGCACGTAATTTAATAAATAACATTTTGTTCAGTGTGTAACGAAATGACAGTAAAAGCTTGTTTCATTTCTTGTCATCTATTTTAAAAATAATGTTGTAAAAATCGTCACTGTTCTGGCAGAAGACACTAATTCGAAAAAATGACATATTAAGTTAGTTATACCAAAATGTTCCTTAAACTTTACCGTCTGGAAACCTTCTTAATAAATAAACAGTCTTTATTTTAAAGCCATCCTTTTTACGATTACTTAATAAACTCACGTGATAGACCATTTCAAACATTTTACCAACTTCAAAGTCAAATTACTCAAAACTAGTATTCTCCAGTTAGTGTGTTCTGCCAGAACAGAGACGAAATATTATTGAAAATATATTTTTTTTTTTACTATATTACATTATTAAAATTCATTTTCTTTTTTAAAGATATAGTGAACATTACAAATTATTAATTTAAGACGTTCACAACATGACATTTAGAAACAAAGAAATATTATTAAAACAGCATTATACAAAAGTTATTAAATAGTGGAAAAGTGTAAATACAAAAAAATATTAATTAGATACAAGGAAATACACCGAATGAGCTAAGCAAACCCTATTTTAAGAATTTATAAAACAATGCCCACCTATACCCATCCTCACGCAGGTGGAATAATATGTCAATATCCGAAGTAATTTGGTTGAACAGAGTTATTGCCTTCCCAATTGGCACTAGAATAATTATTCCATGCTCTCTCTTACTGTAGGGCTATTCTAAATAGTTAACACGGTAATACGTTTCTGTTATGTTTATTGCTCCAAAATAATATGGATATCAGACGGTTGACAACAATAATTGTTAACACAGTTAGCACTTCTTACTCAATGATATTTGACAGTTCACAGTTAATGCGGTAATGGGCAGCTGTATTAAAAAATATCACGCCTGACAATAATTAACTTCCTAAATGATATGGGGTGGTGCAGAGGTTGAGTGTTTACTGGGGTCCATTCATAAAGTTTATGGATAACTCCGGATCCATTGCATCTAGCAACGTGACCGGCCCATCTGAGTCTTCGTGCCCCCAAGTCTTTGACTATTTTTGGCTTCAATTATTCGCAGAGCTCAGCATTTGTACGAAGGCTCCACAAAATATTTTAAAAAAATATCTAGTAGTCGCATGCAGTAATTTCACTCGATATGTGCGCATGTAGATTAGCAAAATATCGCATCGGCATATGCGCAGTTTTTGCAGTCAGTCATTTGCTTCAGCTTTCCACGTGACGTCACTATGCCGACATGGTTCCGCCAGTGTGCGAGGAAGAGAGTCGCAACATTACCGGTAGTTTGATTTATGACCATTTCGCAGTTGAGACGTTTTTGTATGTGCGACAGGATATTTATTTTTTTCAACGCATTCTTCAAAAGAGTGAAAATATTCCGTATTTATGTTCTTCTTTTACCTCGAACACTACCAGATAATTCACATAGCATAATATTTTGTACTTATCGGTTAAGGGCGGCTCCACATTTTACTTGCTTCCCTTATAGTTTTCTCTAACGCAAGCTTTTTAAAAATTTGCAAATAGTACCTACCTACACGATAAAAATTGTAACTACGTACATATTATTATATTTTTATATTTGTGAATCCGTAGAAACTTATTAAGTAATAATAATTTGAATAAAAAATAATGGTATAATATTTTTTTAACTGTCATTACGGGACATAATGTATTATAATTTACACTATAATGTTGCGGGTGCTTAGTAATACGTGCAGAAGTAATAAAACAATTAAATCGAGCGAACCGGTTCTAATAAATAATAATACAATATTACAGTCGGCATTTATTTTCAGTTGCCACCACCGGACATATTGCGGTTTACTCCTAAGAACAGTGACTGTCAATTTTTGATCAGATTAAAAGGATCAGAAAAAAACTTAACAGCAACGACATAGTTTTGTTTTTATATATCAAATCTGATTTTATTTTAAATATTTTTATTACAGAACAAAATATTAATAAGAGAAAATGCAAAAGCTTATCGCCTTAAACCAAAACTTACTAAGATTCAACGAATGCAATACAAAGCTTCCTGAATGACTACCTACATGACAAACTTTAAACGCTGCTAACGCAATCGATTCGTTGGGAGATTTTAAAGGTGTCTCGAAACAGTTCAAACCAGTCATAAATTATTATTCAATTAAATCAGAGAATATGTATATTTCTCAAAATTACCCAAATCATGAGAAAATTCCTGCAATTGACACCAAACAATAAATCATTAATATTATTTTGTTTCATCACTGTCATTTTGATTAATAATCATTTTCAATTACAGGATGTGATTCTAGGAAAGAGGAGGGTTGGTAGATTGATATTTTTCTAGATAATAGGCTAAAACACTGGTTAGACGGCAGTGACTTGCCTGCGCGGTATAATTTGGGCTTTTACAGCTGTTTTAGGTATGCGCGAGCTACAATTTTCCCGTCCATACACACGGGCTTCCCGATACAAACCGGTTTGCGCAGGTAAGTTTGTGGTAAAGCATGAGCATCTAGCCGGCGCTTAAGATTAAAGGTGACCTGGAAACAGTTAAAACCAATCATACAATTATCAAATTATTACCTAAAGCATAACAAAATTCCTGGAAAAATTAGCCCCTAAAATAAACATTCAAATATGTATATACTGACTTCTGCACAAAAATAAGCCACTAATGTTATTTTGTGTCATCACTATTTGTGATGACACAAAATAACATTGTCATTGTCAATATAATAGTTATTATTAAAAAACGTGATTTATGGATGATTTATGGATGTCTGTTTTATGGGCCTCATGCATTGCTTGTAACTTCAGGTGCATTCTATTCACTTGGCAGATCCAGCAAAGTCCACAGTTTCACATGTTATATGGTCTTTTCAACCCCCACGTATAAATTCATTAACATATATTTTTAGAATTAAAAAAAAACATATAATATTTGGTTTATATAAATAATATTCATTACTTAACGTAGCATGGACTGCATAATAACACTTGATATGTCCTGCCTACAAACATTTCCTTATTACTCAACGATATAAAATAAATAATCCTACATAGATATTATAATATCTACATCTCAAAGTCCATTGACACCAATAAAAATCATTTTGGACGTACATAATGGCTATGAAAAAAATGTTTATGTAGTAGTTTTTCTGTGTTTTCTCAGATTTTGCTGACTTCCATTCTAATTCATTTATGTTGTGAATGGATATCGTAAATTTTATTTTGATATTAAATTACATCAGAAATATATTCACGACAGTAATAGGCGTCGGATAGCATCTTGACTTTTAAAATATTACATGAAAATAATTTTCAATCTAAACCAACCTGATCGAAATGATTTTCTACACGATTTTTTTGTTTTTTTTTTAAACATATTTCTCTGATTTATTATGAAATATTTTATGCATTATCTTTTATGAAATAGAATTATTGACGCCGCAGGTTGATACTTAAATTAATATTAAACTGTTTCAATACACAGTTTTTAATCATAGAATTATAGTTGTATAAAATTATCGCAGGTGCTTACGTTATAATACTTAATAATGTGAGGTGTTTTTATTTTTATTTTTAATGTGAATTAGTTTTTACGAAATGATTTTACCCATAATGTGTATTTTTTATTGATCTACTAATGAAAATACCATAAATACGCAATTTAATTAAACAGAAAAAGCATTAAAGCCAGTGTCAAATCGAATTAGATAATTATTGCCATTTAAAAAAATATATAAATGTTTGATTTTATTACGGTCGATAACTCAGTCAATAAATAATCAGATTTATTATTTAATAATAATATTGATATAATTACGGCTTATTTACAGGAAAATTAACATTTATTTATTGGTTAATTAATATAATAGCGCATGCAACTTAGAATAAAAATGTTTCAGGTATAATTAAAAATAATACACTTATTTACATAAATTCATGACAATAAGAATTAAACATTACATTTATATAATATAGATAACATATCTAAATAACAAAATACAATATATCATTTGAAAATGAATGTAGGTATATAAAATATATTAACAGTACGTCTTCATAGCAGTGGCTAGGGGTACAGGTAAGCTGTTGAGATGCGACATAAATAATGCACACCAAACTTAATCAGTCATGCTTATATGTTTTCATTGTACTAATAATACAATTTTCAGATGGTGCTGGTTAGTTTTTAAAATTCAAATAAACCTTGCCTAAACCAAACCATAATAGATTATTTATGCTATGGGCGATACGACAAAAATAGTGCACACTAAACTTTGTCAATGATTATAATTATTTATTTTGATTGGACAAACTGTATTGGTTAGTTTCATAAAATTCATTAACCCCTGTCTATATCTATTTGATATTATCAAACCATAATCGATAAAAAAATATTATTCTACCTATATAAAATATCTTAAATGACGTAAGGTTTAATAGCATAATTTTTGATATTTTATATGTATTTTTTTTGACTATTATCAATATGGATTGAATTAGGCAGGGTTTAAAAAAAACTAACAAACATTATCCACACATTGCAGCCTTAGTTCAATAAAAACAAATACGATTGACTGATAAAGATTAGTGTGCATTATTTATGTCGGATCTTAACAGCTTACCTCCATCCTATGCCACTGCTTCATAATATGTATAATTACACAGGTATTATGTGTAGGTAGGTACCTACTTTAATCAGTTACGTGTAAAACAGATAACTTTTCATTATCAACCGTATCAATTATTAGTACTGGACTTGCTGGACTTAAAGCCTTGGTATTACGCGGGTGTGTAGGTTAATCCAGTTTTACAGCTAACGCGGCAAGTTTGCAATATTGCCGTGGCAAGTGGTCATCCGCTGAAGTAATGGCTCTGGCATCGCGATTTGTGTGGAAATGGACTAACCTTGACTTTTTTCCCGCCAATCTCTGTTATTACATAACCGTTAGAAACAGCTTGGTGGCGATCTTGCTTGTACGCGTACTTACTTATATTAGTATTTTGCAGCTACGATTTTCTTTGACGCAAATAGCGCAATCGATTCAACAGATGATTTAACAGGGGGGCTCGAAGCAGTTAATACAATTACAATACGATAAGATATTGCTCAGGCCATAATAAAATCTCTTCAAATAACATCAAACGGGTCCATAACACAATCACTTAAACTGATACGACATGCACAATGTACTTTTACACATAAAATGAAACACGAATATTATTATGTATCACTGTCAGTCAGTGCATCGGGCGTCCGCGTCCCTAAGCTCACCACTGGTATTTGGCATCATTTTTGTGGTTATAAAATTCTGACTTTATTTTTCAATCTTTCCTCGATAGTTAGGTACGTCCAATATTTAAGATTTCGACTCTAGTTTCTAGGATATCTTTAAAAAATGTTCGTATATCTTCAATAAAACTAGATCTAATATTGAATAAAATATTATTCTAACTTTGCATGATTCACAGATTTATAATTGAAGACAACTGTAAAATTAACTATTTCTGACAAACCTAGTAGTTTCGAGATAATGATGATTTTTGATGGTGTGTTTGATAATTTTCTATTTTCATAATATCGTAATATTCACGAGTTGTTAAAACTTAAAAAAAGATTACAAGCTTTTCTTATTATTCTAGTATTTTTTAAATGTATTTGTCCACCTTAATGCGTTTTGAGGAAAAAATATCTAAATAAATATTTTCATTCTGATAAAAATTCACGATTTCTTACACTCTTCTTATAAAGACTTGTTTGGTATAACTAGTACATATAGTAAAAAATGCCTATGGCGTATTTTGGTACAAATTTAATATGAAAATTAACGTTGTTGGATTATACTAAATATATAATATTATACTTATTTATTTTAAAATCGGCGGTCAAAAAACTATTCCATAAAATAAACCTGCTAACCTATAAAAATACATTAAATTTTAAGCTTAATTTTTGTTTTGCAGGTGGGAGAACAATTAAAGCTTCGCTACGGGATCTTTGTATATTATTTAAATCGTAATTTCAACGAATGGTGATGCTTGAAAATTGAAACAGCGCGTAGGTGAGTATTTTTTGTTTTTGTGGTAAGAGACATCAATGCGCGATCAAATCGGAAACCTGCGTAGTAGTCATCAAGCAACATCTAAACTACTCTTTTCTATGCCTTGCTTAGTTTTCAGTAGCCTTATGTGTTTTTAATACTATAAATGATATAAGCATTAATAATTTCTTATGGTTCACGAAGGAAGCATGCATATTAAGAACCGATTAAGTATGGAATAAAGCCATTACATAATTTATGACGTGAAGGTACCTAGATATATTAAATTATGTACCTATCTATGTAGATATATCTACTCGTATTCATTTTATAATTTCGTCGTACGTCATAATTCATAGTACTTGCAAATCCTGAAATACAAACGTAAAAAAATATGTGATTTTGAATTATCCATCAACGGTTCAACCATTTTTTTATAATCTAAGCATTTGGAGTTACGTTTGATTATCTATAATAGTCATGTAGCTCTTTGAAATAAATCTTTAAAAATAGTAAATGGAGTTAGCCGGTTTTCAGATTAAGAAATCGATATCGATAATAAATTAATCATTTTATTAAATACTTAGTTTCTTTGCAGGTTTATAAATATTTTTTACACTTTTTAATGGTTTACATTAAAAGTTACCCAACATTTCTATAATTCATTCAACATGCTTTATGGATAAACACAAGTCATAATTATTATAATATCATACAATTATAATTATAAAACAATGTTGTAGATAGTTATTTTTCTAGAAATAGACAAGTGGTTTAGTATTTCCTTCCTCATCTCCACCGAAGAGTCACGAAAAAAAAATTAACTGCTTTGTAATAGCAAATTTCCTTTTGGCTGAGACTGTTGTGACCTCGTTCGGCGGTGTCGTTCAAGTTGAGTGATAAACAGTAGATAATTTTTATTGTCCTTCAAATTCAAGGTATCAAGGGTTTTAGATTGCGTTATGGATATAGACATAGAAGACACGCAACATTTTTTCCAATTCTCCTGAAAATATATTCGAAGTAGTCGGGTGATCCAATCCTCATAATCGGGGAGGCATCTGTTGGTTTTTAGTCACACTTCACTTATCTCGAAAAATGCAAGATTTTTTAAAATAAAAATCGAGCTTATTTTTTTTATTGAAGTACCTACTACCATACATAATTATTACACCACTCCACACGCCTTTGCGTGTTGGCAACTTTTGTTAGAAAAAATCTTGTATGTAATTTTTAATTTATTGGAGGAGTTCAAGATCCGTAAAGAGTTGTAGTTGGTACCGAAAAGAATGATGATCATTTTTTGATTTAAAATTTAATTCTACAAAATCGTATGGTCAACATTTTGGCATATTTTGAAAAATAATCTGGTGTTTGATAATTGTTTTTAGGGGGGAATGGGACAATTGGACGCCAGGACAATTGGACGCTGCACTGTCGTAGACACGTAAACAGAACGTAGACTATGAATTTTAATCAGTTTCTATATACTACTTCGTAGTTTTAATTCATTTCACTCTTAACACAATGTTTTTTTATTGCGAATTGAGAATTACCATGCCTTAGGCTTTAAATAAAAATAAAAACTATTTTTTCGTTGGAACTTAAACATAATACGAAAAATCATAATTTACGAGTGCATATTTAAATTCTCACCAACTATTAAATCATAATATAATACTTTAAATATAAATAATAATATTAAATATATTTTTTAAAGGTACGTATAAGTTTTTTTTCGAAATTGAATCGAATTTTTTTCGAATTGCGTGGCGTCCAGTTTTCCGGCGCCAAAGCGTCCTAGACCCGATTTTAGATATTATATCGATTTAAGGTTTGTTGGCTTACCTATGAATTGCACTAGTATTTTTATGAACATTTTAATTAAGATTGTGAGACTGATAATGTTCTAGTCTTCATAGAAGTTTCTGGTTTATCGCGTATATTATCAATAGTTACGGATTAAGTTAAATTACATTAAGTATAAAAAGTTCTCGTAGTTATTTTTATTAATGAAGGCTACAATTAAATAGTCATTTAGTATCCTTTGTAGTAGTCTTTGCTTAAAATGATGTCCTGTGGGGTTAGGCAGGCCATGCGTTCTATGGGGCGGAATACGTTTAGGGGGGCGAATAAAGGAACGAATACAAATATTACAACTTTTGGTTATATTTTATTTGACATACCTACACAAAATAGAATGGTTTTTAATGATAAGAAAGACGTATTTATCATTAAAATATATTTCCATTATAATCATTCTTGTATCTACAACCATTGGCCGCGTCTTGCCGGCTCTAGAAATTTTCTCGTATGATCCTGCGATTCCGCTTACAAAAAATATTATTTCTTATACTTATATTATATAAAATTAGTAGTTTTATAATTTCAATAACGATAAGGGTAGTTATCGACGATGTGCATTATTACTGTAAATATAATACCGTATGAATAACTTCCAAAAATTTAAAATTTCTACAGAGTTTTAATACATAATTTGATTTTTTTCAGTAAATACCTACTGAAAACTCGAAATTCTGGCTGCAATTAGGATAAAAAATGTCAACTTTTAACATTTTGAACCGGTCGGAAATGGAAATATTTAAATATATTATCTGCCTTGTTAAAAATATACCGTTTGAAATCAGGGTGCTTAATGGTATATTTAAGAATATTTTTGGGATTCCAGATCAACTTCTTGAATTTATTTTTAATTTAATCATTGATTTAGTGATGCTGTTGTAATCTGTGTTTAAGTTTTAATTCCGTTTGCAGTCCTGCAAAAAGCGTTACTGTCAGATAGTAGGTATTTATTTGAAAGTATAAGTATTAAAAACATGAAAATAAACAAGTGTACCGAACTGCATATCGTGAGAAAAAAATAACATCCTTATCACTTTTAAATTATTTTCGTTTTATATGAATTAAGTTATGATAAGAAAACATTTATAATTTTGGTTGTCTTTTTGTATTTACGATTTAAATATGAATTCATCAATCGTTCTAACTACGTAAGTTTTTTATTTGAAAGTCATAGGGAAAATCATATATTCGGCACCATTGCTAGGGCAAAAGAGGGGTTTGTAATTTGTTGTATTGGTCATGTTTTCTAGCATTGAAACAGGCATTGTAGCAAATACTGCCAATACATTTGCGAATCACATAAGTATGGTGCCACTATGGATTGATTTACACGTGCCAATGATTGAAATGTACGTTTATTTCGTAATTTAAGGTGAATTAGACGAATGCTTCACTTACTAGAAGCACCTAGCGGGAAATTTTGAAGACTGAAATTTGACTCAAATTATTGATAATTTACATTTAAAATATTTTAATTGATCAATACGTAGGTATCCAAAAACATTGAAAAGAAAAAAATAATAAGTTTGTCAATTTATGGCTACGGCCGTATGTTGTAGCTTAACCACTAGGGAATGCCAAAAGAAATGGCGTATTTCAAAAAAACCCTACCTTATTCTTAGGTCAATAATTATTATAAAGCAATCATTATTCATAAGATGTTTATCACACTTGAATGGTCAAAAATATAGCTTATAATAAATATCTTTAGAATCATCTTCAAATGTGTTAATCTTGCCGATTTTTTGAATAATAAAATGCCTAATTCTTGTCAAATTTGGGATCACAGAGATTATCAATATAATTTTTTATCGTGAATATTTTACAAAAATTATCTCGTAATAAATTATACTAATGGTTTTATAAATGCGTTTAAAAATTAATAAATGTAAAAAATCTTAACACCACTTTACAGTTATGTACCGAAATATGACTATATTCTAAAACATTAGAGCGAGAGGTTTAAAAGAATACTATTTTATGTAACAAAAATACTTTATGCAGTCATGAAATGTTTAAAATAACTATAAAGGATAATAAGGCTTCAAAATTATATAAATAGATTATCTACAACGTTTAAGGAGTGTCCAGGATCATGGTTTGAAAATACGATAAAAACTCAATTTTGACCTACGACGAGCACGTGGGCCGTTAATGAATTCACATTTAAAAAAAAATATGTAATTTTAGGTAGGTAAGTACGTACTACGTATTGATTAATTAAACTATTTTAAAATTTGAATTATGTATTTTGCATTTAATACGATGTTTTACAAAAGCAATCTTCATATTATTTAACCGTTTGTTATCTCTCGTAAGCGGATAACTATAAATATGTTGGGACGGAAGAATAATTATTTTTTCAATATTTTTAGTATCTAATTATATATATTTCACACATTACCGTAATTGGCATAATTATATTTTAAGCCAAGGTAAATGATAAATGAAGCACGTATTACATTTATGCAAAACGCTTCAATTTTCCACGCATACAAGTAATAATCTTGCTTGATCTTACAATACATTGCATTTATAATGCCTCATGATTCCGCGCAATAATTTGCGATTTTATACGTCATTTATGCAACTGAACCGTTTAACAAGTTTTTAACTGACTGGCGGCTATCTTTACTCTGTAATTATTATTACTGATCGAGATCGATTGCTAACTGGATATCGATATTTATATTAATCATAACAGATTTTTTAATTTATATAACGTGACATTTTAAGTACATAGTATAGCAATAATATAAATGCAAAAAAACAGTTATAAAAATGAGGAATATTTATAAGTATCTATAATCAATTAAACACACATAATAACAGTATTTGTAACAGTTTTTTTTTTAATTAATATTGAATAAGTATATAGAGTTGGTATCGAATAATAAAAAGTGCAAGGATGTTATTATTTTTTTTTGACATCAATAATAATGTTGGTAATATTTTTACGCTATATACAGTTTGCAATATTACATACAGTTTATCGTGTGTTTCTGTATCGTAAGTAGTACCTACATATATATTAAGATACATTTTGTGTCACAATAAAACATTTTAAAATATGCAATAAAACCCATCGGTATACAAAGAAAATAGATAAATAAGTAAATTAGAAACACAATCATATCGCATATATGTATATGAAATTCTGTTAGAGTTAGATGCTTGTACCTAAGTATCAATTTATCATTGGAAAAATGAAATATCTCTTTTAAAATCGAGAAAACAACAAGGAAAATTATAATTACGTACCACAGTTTACTGTGAGCTGTCGTACCGTATAACATTGAGATCAAAAAATAATGCGTTGTTCGTGGAGTTCGTGTTACGTTATTACAACATTAACTAGATATATTATATCGATATTAATTTATCCGAATCTTTGGGGTTCATTGGAATCATTGGTACGCCCGTGTTAGAAACGCTCGAGTTCGTGAGCGGACACGGCAGCCAAGAGATGCTTTACGTGATTGGGACATGTGTTTCGGATACGGAACTTTACTCTTAGATCTAGGCTACGGCGAAATGTAATACATATAACTTATTAACTTTCTAGCCTAGCCTCCTTTAAGCTTCCTTTTTCCATCTCCTCCTATTCTGAGCCAGTGGCAAACATACCAACCGCTTTACTATCCTTGTTGACACCGTCCAACCTCCAAAGTCTGGGCCTACCAGTCAACCTCCGATCGTCTGATCTGTTATTCAGAATACCCCTCGGTGGCTGGTACTGTCCATTATTGCTACATTGCCCGCCCATAGAAGTTTACCGAATTAAATGAAAGAGGAAATACATTATTTTTAAAAGTTGTAAAGCTCCAGGTTATGTCATATACGCCATATTTGTCATTCTGCTATTGCCCCATATATTTTCTCTTTCGCATGTAATTACCGCGATTAATTACAACGCTTTTTCAGTAAGTAGGTACATGGTTTTCAAACTAAACGAGAGTTTTAAATTGAATAGGCCATTGTATACTTACTTGTACAAACTTGTACAAACTTGTACAAACCAGCATTAGTAACACAATTCATTCTAAAACTAGGTATACCTTTGATTAATAATATTAAGCTGAGGTTATCTTAGTACAAAAATACATCTTAGATATTATCACTATTAAATAAAGATAGATGAAAACGTGTTACAATATAATATCACAATTATTTTCTATTGTGCGACTTGTTTATCGGAATAATAGGTGTATCTAGATTTAACATCTAACCTTTAGACTTTAAAGTTTAGATTATTTGTTTATATAAGCACTTCGTTGATATTATTTCATAGATAAATCGAATCATACATCTTC
This sequence comes from Rhyacophila brunnea, assembly GCF_057557595.1. Classification (NCBI taxonomy): domain Eukaryota; kingdom Metazoa; phylum Arthropoda; class Insecta; order Trichoptera; family Rhyacophilidae; genus Rhyacophila; species Rhyacophila brunnea. The sequence continues at coordinate 37,384,867 of NW_028233350.1, read as the reverse complement.
TTACTTAACTTAGCTTAGTTAGAGTCGCACGAATAAGGTTTTTTGTGAAAATACTTGTATTAAAATGCAAAAAACGACGATTTAAATAAGGTTTTAAATGGTTAATTAATCAATTAATAGTTATTGTGGGGAATAACCTCAACTACCTAGACAGGTTGCATAAGAATGTATAGATATGATATATGGGGTCTAGGACGATTTGGCACCGGACAACTGGACGCCACGGAATTCGAAAATAAATAGACATTAAGTACTTATAGGTATTAAAAAAAAAATATTCAATATTATTATTTATACTTCAATGATTATATTATGATTTAATAGTTGGTAAGAATGTAAATATGCAGATGTAAACAATGATTTAATCGTACATATGTTTAAGTTCCAACGAAAAAAGAGTTTTTTATTTAATATAAAGCCTTAGGCATGATAATTCTCAATCCGCGATAAATAATACATTATGTAAAGAGTAAAATGAATTGAAATTACTAAGTAGTGGATAGAAATTGATTAAAATACCTCGTCTACACGTGTCTACGACAGTGCGGCGTCCAATTGTCCGGAGGCCAGTCGTCCCATTCACGATATATGCGGGTCTTTGTAAATTGAAACAATCGTGGACATTTATATAATATGTAGCTTAGTTTTTTTATAACGCAAATGTTACTTTACACAGTGTATTCAAGAATAGCCTATCGGAATTCTATGTATTAATCTATTCTGTGCTTGCAGCGGTTTGTGATCACCGTTTTACAAATATTTTCTCTGTATTATTTCCCAAAGAGCCACTGTTTGTGAGAAAACAAAACATTATTTATTGTAAATTATTGTAATATAGTTTTGTTAAGAAGTTGTGACGCACAGACTTCCATGCCATGACCTTTTAAATAATTCATCTTATTGCCAGTGACATATTACCAGACATGACACAGAAATGTTTTCCCTTTCATTTTTTTCCCTCTTCATATCCGAATGATTTATTACTGGTTTCATAAATTATTTTCTTCTCAGAAAAATAACGACGAAGAACAAGGAATCTTTTGTTCGGGAAGAAGATGCAGTAACAGTGGTCAATGTTGCATTCATATTTATTTATTGTTGTTTTACTTTGAGAATTCGTTCCAGTTTTGTGCGTGAATTGTTTACATTTATTTGTACATTACAATATCTACCTATTGGCGGTTTTCAAATAATTTACTGAAGTTATAAATTTTGTATACGGAAGATATTAAGCAGTAACATTTTAAAATTCACAGTTATTTCTTTCTATACATTTAGATAATTGTTGAATACACAAAGGTTTCAAGAAACTTTTAAAATAATGTAGGTAATATGAAAACGAAAGTTTACTGTTTGATTTAGTTTTTAAAATTATTGCAATATATAGGTAAAATCAGAATCCATTTTAAAATCGGTTTATTTTATTATTAATTAATACAAATTTATCACTATTTCTTGATATAAGGATATAGGAAGTAACCATACAATTTTTACTGTTCTACTGATACCAAGTATTCAATGGTGATCTAATACGATTTATTTATAGTTATTAGGATCTTTATATTTTCATGTAGGAATAATTTTGGAACGTGCCCCATATAAAATAATTGAAAAAGATTGCCTTAAGTCCCCTCCCTATAAAGTTGATACTAAATTCTATTATCATTTTCACCACTGTCAAGGAAAATGACTTGCGTATGTGAAAGTATTATTTCCACAATTAAAAAATATTAATGAAGTCATCAAAATGACCAGAAGTCTTCCAATAAATCCTTGTATGCTTTGAAAAATATTTCTCACTATTTTAAGTAATCGCCATAAAAAATATAATATTCATGTAGGTATAACTTAATTAGGTAGTAACTATATTTTAGCGAAGAATGCGAATAATAATAGCAATGATATTTTTAATCGTTTTGTTCAACTGTCACCAAAATGTAATGTTATCAAAATAATGTTTTTGAAATTAGAACTGCGCAAAAGACCGTACGTAAACTGAAACCGCATGTGATTTTGAATCATTTGCAATACTATAATTTTTGTTTATGGAAATAATTTTTTACTATACATATTTACTATATATATCAAGTGCAGGGAACTCAGAAATAATGGGAACTGAAATACTTAACGGATGTGGAGAAGCAGTCAACCAATCTCGGGCGTGGAAGAATACGGGATAAACATAAACACGTGTCAAGAATGACGTATTCTAATACGTCATACGTCGAATAGTGACAACTGTTCTTGGTTTATGCACTGACGCTCATTTATTATTGGTGTAGGTATTGAAGGTTGCAACACACACTATTGCACATCTATAATGAAGGTTAATTTTCGTAAACACTCACACATTCGAAACCCTGCGTCAAAATTTACTGTACTGGGATATAGCCTATCGGAATTCTATTTGTTAATCTGTTCTGTGGTGAAGCGCTTATAATTATAATAGTAGGTACTGTTCGGATATGAGGAATACAACGGCAAACACAACCTAACCTAACCTAACCTAACCTAACCCAACGCAACCTAACCTAAACTAATCCAAACTAACAAATATATCCAGTATATCGGGTATTTTCGATATTAAATATTAAAAATATTAAATGTATTTTCCGCTGTATTCCTCATATCCGAACAGTACCATTATAATTAGTACAATTATATTTTCATGAACAGAAATCATAAGTACGTACCTCACACGGTACAAAACCATATTCGGTTTCCATTGACGGCTGGCTTCTTACCTAGTGTTTGACCCGATCGATTAGAAAGCAATTTATTTTATAACATATTTATTTAAGAAAATATTTTTTTAGTTTTACTATATCAACACCAGAATCACCAAAAGTGGCGGGCAATGAATGAATAATTAAAAAATACAATTATGTATATTTGCATATAAATATAAACTGATATCCTACTTATTATGGGAATTATATTATAATGCATGTACATATTATTATAAAAAAATCATTTAGATAAGAAATTCATTTAAAAAACAACAAATATATGGCATCACTGAATGTCTCAATGTTTAATTATTGATGAAGTAATGCATATAAATAATATATAGGTAATTTAACACAAAACAATTCTAAGATAAGTAAGTGAATTTAAAAATCGTTCTTATACATAATATAACAATACAAGGGTTAATTTCAAGGACACACAAAATCGAAACTAGTAACAAATCACGTGGAACGGAAAGTAATAAATAAAAAAAATCCTTTCGTTTTCTCCAGCCCTTTTACAAGAATAATGCACTTCGGAGAACAGGGACCATGAAAAATATACAATATCTCTTTCACGGTTTCACAAGGTAACCGATTCCTTTGTTGGGCTTTCGTGACAAATGTCTATTTAGAATAGTTTTATGGTTTTCGATGACGTTTTGAATGTTAAATATTGGATACAAAAATGTCAAGAATTTGAAACAAGGTAAAAATAATAATTTTAAATTACACATATTTTGATGAATGTAGTTTTCAATGTGTGTTTGATTCAGTGCGGATTTAATGAATGGATAGTAATCATTTATAGTACATTTTATTATATACTTACTTATAGGTAGGTACGAGACTACCATATTATTATAATAATATAGGTACAAGTCGGTTTACACTACAGGAAGCCTGACGGGAACCGCGCTAATTCTCATGACCGATTTTGGCAAAATTCATAAATTCAAGAATGAAAACCTAACCTAAACAATAAATCCAGTATATCGGCTATTTTCATAAATTAAAACCATAATGTCTCTTAAATAAAGTTGGACCCGGGAATCATATTGACTTTATTAAATTGTTACTTTCTTTTGTCAGACGTTACCTACCAATCATCAGCATTTTATAGGAAAATGATTAGGCATACCTACTCTTGTTTTCTCATTTTCTATACTTAGTGGGCTCGCACATCAGAACTCGCCGCATGCGTCTTACGACGAATTCGTCGATGTGACGTCATCGTAAACCAAGAAACAAACGTTATCAAATGGAGCTTCGCAGATTGGCCGATGCAACTGCGACTCTGCGACATGCGTCGAGTTGCATTGGCCAAAGCCTGCATGTCGATGTCCGGCCAATATTGACTCCGCGCATGCATACAGCTGCAGAATCGGCCATTTCTCTCCAGACTGTCGCCGCGTTTGGCAGAGCTAGAGCTAGCAGCGCTAGGCAGATGTGCGAGGTTGTGATCATGCAACATTCGCTGGCAGTCTCGGAGGTTTTGATTTATGGCTGTCAGGCACACAAGGCGAGTTGTGATGTGCGAGCCGGCTAAATACGCGGCTTAGATTTCGATAAGAGAAATATTGAGGCTAGACGCCTTTGAAATGTGGTGCTGGATGGAAAATCTCTTGGATGACCGAACGTACTAATCATACCATAATCAGCGAACTCTATATTGGAGACAGCCTCTCCTCGGTTTGACTTTGCCGTAATTTTCAGTTTTAGGGCCATATAGCTTGCATAGAAGATGACAACTTGAAAAATTCGTGATGTTTGCTTGAGACAAACTTGAGGGGGTGAGGAAAAGCTCCCTTCAGATGGACAGAGAAAATCAAGAGTACCATAAGTTGCATATCAACGAAGGCCATGCATTCCGCTGAATGCCAAGAGGGGTAGACCAAAACTGTCAGGCTTACAAATCACAAGGGTGATGATTTTCAGTCATGAGGTCTCGTAGAAGAAGAGATTAAACTTATCATTTTTAACACAGTAGTGTCATTTAGAATTTCACAACGCAGTTTCACGAAAAGTTTTTACAACCTCGTCCGTGAATATCAGCTAGTTCTAGTATTTAGGATTATCGGCACTATATATATATATATATATGAATATTTCTAGCAAGAATAATGCAAATTAAAAACAAGATAGCTATGTATAGGAATGGTTTAATCTTATAACGATTTTGTAGATATAGAAAACCAGTCTGTATTCGGTTTAATTTCTTTGATATTTTGACTCAAACGTTTGGTATTTTAATGACGATGGGTTCTAAAATAACCTCTGAAGATTTACTAAGTAGGTAAACAAAATATATATACAAAATAAGTATTTAAAAAAATACTTAATGTCCAAATAAAAAGTCTAAGATTTTAAGAAAATTATAATATAATAGTGTTTTGAAACATTACCATTTTTGTGTATAATTTTTCTATTTGAATTTTAATGAAAAATAAGAGTTTACTTACTTACTCATAAGTTTAACTGAAGCTGCTTTCAGATAAACGGACCAGATCAAGAATGCCATTAAGGTTTTTTCCACAGACACAACCCATATAGGCTGCTGAGTGCTGATTGCCAAATGGGATGAAGCAAATCCGTGAAAGACAGCGTGGTGGCCAAATCATCTTAGTCATGAGCTCCTTAACTTGCCCAAAGACCACAGATATAGGTATTATGTTATAAATGTGATCATAATATGATGAGATAAATATATTCAATTAATTACTTTTTTATTCGACGAATAATTCACAAGATTTAAGAATATAAATTTCTAAATATATTGAACATACATCATTTTGAAAACACTTCTGAAAAAAATATATTATAGCTAGGAATCGAACCGCCGTACCGTGTCCGTGCCCACGCACATAGACCACTATGCTAAAGGTACCATACTTAATTACGACAAATTTTAACTAATGGCTTTTATACTCTACACTCTCTGATGCGCTTTCTAAATTGAGCTACGATTGGCTATCGGCATTTGTGTTTTAAATCAAAGCAGGTATTACTTTTATTACTAACCGACGTCACGGATCACTCCAGGATATTTTAGTGTTGTAGCTTCTTTGAATTTGTTAATAATTTTTAATTGAGTGATTACTTTTTCATTCAACGAATAATTCACAAGATTTAAGAATGTAACATTCAAATTATTGAACATACATAATTTTGAAATCACTTCTGAGAAAATATATTATAACCAATAGAATGCAGGCTCGATTTTTTTTTCTATTGGTTGTAATTAGGGATTCTAATCCCGGGATTCCGAACTATTTTCGATACCTATGAATCCCGGGATTGGTAAAAATAATCCCGAAACTTTCGGGATTGATTTTTTTATCAATTTTTATGGAAAATAAAATAAAAACGAAAATATAACAGAAAAAATACTTTTAATAACATATAAATACATCATAATATTATCTTTTCATAAATAAATAAAACTGTTTTACTTTCATAATATTATTTATATAAAAATATTATTTTACTCCTATGTATTTGCTAGAATGAACTTCTTTTCTTCTTTCGACCATGTCCGATCCTAATAGGATCATGTGGGCCTCTACAGAGTAGACGTCTTGTATTGACAGATTTTGTTTTTTTAGGAGAAATGGATGTCAGCCACTTGGAGTATAACGCCGTGGGTCCCAGGTTCGAATCCTGGGTCTGGCAAGTATACATAGATTGAACTTACACAATATTAACAATAAAATGTCTTGAATACTATAAATTATACTTACTAGATTTATTTTTGACCGATTTTATCAACGTTATTTGTGTACTTATATAAAAATTTTATATTAACTACTGAAAAAAAAGTCAACCCCGGGATCGTCAAATTGTAATCCCGAAATCCCGGGATCAAGATTTTTGCTCGGGATTGGATTCCTTAGTTATAATATATTTTCTCAGAAGAGTTTTCAAAATTATGTACTTGTGTTAAATAGTATATTTAATTTAATGACATTAAACCGTTTATTTCATGAATTATCATTTGTGTAATATAATATCTTGAAGCCATTACTTTTAACCAGGGAACTCATCTGTTCTGTGCTTTTAACTCATGTCGTTCAAACTGGATGGAGTAAGTAATGTTGCGGTGCAGACTGCAGACCAGAGTATACCTGAATAATAATTTGTAGTTACATTGGAGAGTGGAGGAATATACTATGTTGCACCTGTGATGATTCCCACGCTGATATCAGCTGTAACACATTTTCGGATGTTTGAATAACAAAAGGCAAATACTCGCAAGACGGAGGTACAAAAAATCAATAGATAGGTCGATACGAATGTGGTCAGGTATATTATTCTATTGTGACGACTCTTTTAACGTGAAAGCTACAGATCACGTTGATATTTTAATTATAAAAAAAATGAGAAAAACAAACAAGAATATTTTAGTTTATTTAGACTATTTTACAACACAATGGTATTTAGTATTTTTATATTCTTTAAATGTTGGAAAGCACCAGTGACTAAGTAAAACAGGATTTACTTAGGAATAGGTACTGTTTTTGCACTATCCTTAAAAATGTTAATTTTGCATACCTACCTACCTAAATAATATAAACAGTAATTACCTAATCTATCTCAGTATATAATAGTATGTGTCAGTTGTACGCACATAACAGATTAAACAGATTGAAATGGGAACACAGTCAGATTAGAATACACAAAGATTTGGAAGCTAGATGACGGTCAAACCATAAAATAAAAAAAAATCAGCTCAATATCCTTAAATATTACCAATTATGACATATATATATATTTATATATTGATACCGGTGGCGAAAAGTGGAGGTAGCCTGTTAAATATGCCTGCTAAGATCCGACCTAAATAGTGCACACTAAGCTTTGTCAGTTATACGCATGTATTTGTTTTCATTCTTATGCCAGGTCCACACTGGCAACATTTCGCGCGACAACCTCGTTAAATTTTATGATAAGTATGATAATTATCGTAAAATTTAACGAGGTAGTCACGCGACATGTTGCCAGTGTGGACTCGGCATTAGACTACAAATTCCAGATAGTGTTGGTTAGTTTTTAAAAATCAATTAGACCTCGCCTAAACCAAATCGTATTAACTTAGATATGCTATGGGCGATCCGATAAAAAACACTTTTTCGTTCATAGTTATTTGTTTTCATTGAATTAAAAATGGGTAGATATAACTGGTAATTATGGTCATTTATTAAGCCCTGACTAAACTAAATAGATACAAAATTATCTATAAAAATATCCCATAAGTTTTATAATAATATTTAATGGCATAATTTTAGATAATTTATGGATAGACGACTATTTTTTAACTATTATCAAGCCATATCTTGGTTTACATACTTTGTAAGTCAATCAATACTAAACAGCCATCTCTTTCCGGTGACTGTAACCGTACTCAGTACTCAAATATGCCGAAAGATAAATCCCGCTTTGCGAAAACGATTCACATGGAAAAATATAAACCTTAAATCAGTTAAAATTTAATTAGCATGTTTAAATTAGCTAAAGAGTTCTTCGAACATGAAAAGTTTTATATGTATAATTATTTATTATTTAACTAAAACAAATATCAAAACTGATATAGTGCTCTGCCGTCGAAAATCATCCTTGTATACTGCACACCTTGGCAGAGTCATTGATTTTTATTTTTTACACACTCTTATCCTGCGGAATGGGTTCAATATCTTTTATTTTATTTGCCTATTCAAATTTCCATGATGGATGACCTATATAATACTAGCTTTTTTGAATAGCAATTCATTATAATAATAGCAGATAATGGAAATATTTTCAACACGAAATGTCGTACGTAATAGGTCCAGTCGTTATACAAAATATTTCATAAACGGTAGATAAGTATCTACTTAATATTTCATGGTTACGTTAGGTTAGGTTAGGTACCTTTTAGGTATGTATTACAATACTATTTGACATTTTAAATTTAAATCTAAAAATAATAACTTACTTACACCTACAACTGTATTAGACGAAATTTTCCAGATTATTAATTTTATTAAAAGTCTATCACTAAAAGACTAAATTAATGTATTGGGGTCGCTAATAAAATTATAAATCTAAACCAGTGACACGAAATCTTTTTAATGGATCTATACTCTTAAAAAAAATATAAAATCTCGAAGAACCCTTAACTCAGTGTTTCCCAAAGTGTGGTACGCGTACGCCCTTGGGGTACGGGAAGAGTTTGGTGGGGGTACGCGTTACACCAGGCTTTGGCTGCGCTTAGTGCGACAAGCAATGATACGACATCATGCTAGAAGGTTTATCGGATGCGAAAGAAGAGCAATTGTTGGAATTAGCTTCAGACGGTTCTTGAAAAATTAATATTAGGAAGATATTAGGAGTGTACTTTAACATCACTGTGGTTGCAAATGAAACATGTGTATCCAGTTTTAACAGAGAAATTCCTGAAATACATCTTGCCTTTTCCAACTTCATATTTATGTGAAGTTGCTTTTTCAGCATTTGTAGACATTAAGTCAAAAAAAAAAATAACAGGCTTTTGGATGTGGAACCGCATCTCAGATTAAAATTAATAACCGGGGAACCAAATAACGATCATCTGTCGTCTCAACATAAACAATTTTATCCTTCTCATTGATTATAATGTATGTTATTTATAATTTTATAAGTAACTTTTATTTATGTTTTATTGTGAATGAATTTTATGAAAAAGGAAACAATAAATTTGTTTTGATTGTTATTAAGTATAGGTATGGATTTTTTTTGACGAGGGGTACTCAGTGTTACGAAAATTATATAAGGGGTACACATATGTCGAAAGTCGAAAGAAATATGTGGGAAGGCTTAAGTTAAGGCTTAACTGGTTGACATACTTAGGTAGTGTGTTTTTCACCATATCTACTATTTATAGTCTCAAATTGTATGCAAATTCATCGATCACATAATATTAATATTTCTGCATTGTAATTTTCAATGAATACCTATATTGCGAAGAAAATCTCTAAAATAAATTTTGATATAATATATCCAAAAACGTGTTATAGTTTCTTAGCGACGATTTTATTTGTCATCTGATCTCAAGTTAAACTACTTGTAGATATTCATATTCATTCCTTAATTGTACACCTTATTAGAATGTGTTTTCTTTTCTCTAAGTAATGCATGGCCTCCTAATAAGTCTTCAATAATTTTATTACTTGTGGCTATAAAAAATCCCCGTTACAAGTAAAACTTATGACGCGATAATGTCTAACAAGCTTTCTTATGAATATATTTAATTCATCAAAAAAGATTTTACGATACACTTACTATTTTGCAAGTTTTCGCAAATTTTTGCGGAATCCCGGTTGAGAATCACTACAGTCTGAACAAATACGCAGATTTTGGACATCAATCTTGTACCATATCAGGGATTATAATTTAATATCCTTGCTGCTTGCTGTTAATTAAAATTGCTCGACTTAGGGGTAAAATCGATTTAAATGATTAATAGTTTTCTTTTGAATTAATCAAGGCTTATGAATTGATATAGGTTGTTTTTTTTAGTAAACCAGTGTAAGAGACAGTTTAATTATAACCATACATATCAATTATAAAAATGGATTATGTGTTATGGGAAATATATGTTTTTTTGTATGTTTTCTTTTATAAATTTTATTCAACTCGTTTTTCATTTCTCGCATTTACTTGATTTAAAAAATATTCAAGGCTAAACTGCTGAGTAATAAACCACCTGATAAGTGAAATATCATCTGAGATAAAATCTTTAATGGCTTGGAAAAAATCATATGACAGTTTTGTGAATTATGGCTAATTAATTGTAGATATTAATCACGATTTTGGACAACTCAATTACGAATACAATTTAAATAAACCTAATTTGGCTTACGTAGTTTTGTTTAATAAACAGGGCTTCATAGAAGCAATTTACAATATTGTGCATTTCAATAGTATCATTTAAATTAATTAATAATTACTGCTTTGGTAGTATTTGTGTACGTCAATACTATGTAGGTACTTATCTAGGCACGTTAAAACTTATACATCGGCAACATATTATTAATTGACGTATATTAGGGGGATAAATGATGTCATTATCCAGTCATGTAATTATTCAATTGCACCAAAATCTTTAAAAGATGCTTATTTCTCACAAATTAGGTAGAAAATAGGTATTACCCAAATCATAACAAAATACCTGCAACTAACATCAAATGAGCTTATAATAATATTATAAACACTGTACTTGTACACAATAAAATTATTTATTAATATTGTTATAAGCTGTCATCGTTGATCATCTTAACAGTCATTATTATTATTATTAAGATGTAGGTAGTACGAGGAGCTCTTTTGTCTTTTAGACATGTCGCATCGGAATAAATGGATGCCCCATATAGTTGCACTAATTTATGAGTGCCACGGGTCTTGCTTTTCAACAGCCAAATTATCCGGGTCACCATCCTCAATCATGAGGTCCTGACGAAGAATAAGAATAGGTTTTATTCCGTTTATCTAAATAATTTGTATTATTTCCGCTTCTGAGGGGGTCCAAACCGAAAACCTCCACCTTGTCTACACGCCTGCTTGAGATTATTCCAGACCTTCTTAGTGGAACAAAAATATTTTAATAAAATACCAAAACTTCAACAATATTATAAAGATAGTCATCTTTCCACCCTAAAAACATATTTTTCATACAAAAAATACTAATTTTATTGTTCATATTATGTATGCATATTTAAATAGTATGACATCTCCCAATTTCAGATACACATCTAAACCCCTAAAAGGGTTAAATCTATATAGAAGAACATCTGCCGACATTTTGTTTTTTTTGTGTATTTTCTCATGGGAAAATAAATTATTGACCTTTTATCGATTCTCAGGTAAAGGCCTTATTTTTTTCATTCATGAAATGAGGTGCGCGATGGTCTTAAATCAATTTGGCACGTTTTGGGCACAGAGTATTTTATTGGTCGGATGACGTTTGAAAGCGCTTTTGACTGGTAAATTAATTAATCTTATTTTCGGTTGATTAATTTTCATTCAGAATAAATTATACACAGTAAAATTGTGTAATGTTTCATTTCAGTGGAAGCATTCGTTGAGTTATCTGTAACAAATGATACCAACTCTATTAATTCTAATGATATTCGATTTTTAGAGTACCTATTTTGATTCCTAGCACAATTAAACAGAGGTTTTTAAAAAGAATTTCATGGAGTTAAACTATATATTATTTATCATCTTATTCTAAAAATAAAATAAATAAATAGAGTAATTATTTATTTGGGGACAGTATGCTAAAATATAATATTAGATATTAAAATAACGAGGTGATTTTGGTATTAAATTAGATTACGACATACAACGAACATGGTATTAGTCATTATCAAAAGTTAAAAAATGCAACATAAAATTAATGTATTATCCTACTTAACTTTAAGCAGTGTTGTGTGAAAAAAGCGATTGATCACTCAAGCTATACCGCGTGCTGTTGGCTCTGTAGAAAGTGATAATCTAATCGTAGTACTTTACCTAAGAATATTGGATTGGGTTAGTATTAGTACTATGCCCCCCACAATGGGGGGCTGACAGGGCTCTAGCCTGGGGGCCCGGGCTCAGGAAGGGCCCGGCGTGGTGAGTCGACCAGATAAGTGAGATAAACACAGATCACAAATTTGCTCAAATGGTAAAAAAAGTCTACAATGATATTGATAAATAAAAATATTTAGTTCTAGGCACGATAGGTACCATTTTAACTATGTGCCGATACTCGACAACTCCATAGGTGATTCAATTGGATGTACCTACCTACATATTAAAAATACAAAAAAAGCTACAAATACACCTTAATTTTACCGCGTACACTATTTGGAAAACGAAACTGCAGCGCGTCCCTTACCCTTAGCGATATGTAGGGGGGCCCGCTTCAGGATGTGGGGGCCATGATTAGTACCACAACTGAAACGAAGTTTTTTTTTCAGTTAATATAGTTTGTAAATTGTAGGCGGCATGCAGTCCGCCGAATACATTATCGCTGTCAGTTTTTATACCGGTAACAGCTGATGGCAGTATAGCACTGAGGCTAAATGACACGTTGTTCATTGATGTATTTGTCTGAATGGTAATTTAGTACGTAATTGCGTGTTTTTTATACAAAGTTATTTATTTCGATAGTGACTAGGTTTGCTCAAATTGAATTGAAACAGATAATTTGATTTTAATTTATAACAAATGTTTTATAATACTGACGGTAAGTACCTAATGACGAGAGGTAATAGTTCTACTTTTAGATCAGTCAGAATTATTCTTTAAGTACTTACTTACATTTCCATTACGTTATAATTAATATATGATTATGCGGCTTTCTATAGGTACCTGTACCTATAGTGTTTTTCATTGTAATAATATGTCTGAATTAGCTATAAAATAAAGTTATAGTTCCTTCTAAATTTTTGACTTCAATCTGTTTCATGTAGAGAGCTTTATTAAGCTTTTTCTATTTACTGTATGGATTTCTCTGCAGTTTTTTTGTTAATATATATTTCCTTCAATACCTAGTACCTACTTATTATATATACATATGTACTTATTATATATACATACGCATTTTCATATCCTAATGCCACTAGTGAAGGGTGGAGGTGGGTTGTTAAGATCCGACATAAATAGTACACATAAGAGATGGGAAAACTGGTCGATTTTGAAATCTAAGTATACTTACTACCGGTATAAATAAATACTTAGTGTATAAACTTGTTCCAAAATACTTACTAGTATTTGGAATACTATATAGATCGTTTGGCGTGCGTATGCGACAAAAGTTTCATACTCAACTGAAACTAAAACCAACTCCATATTATTAGTATTTTAAAAAACGCATCGGCTCAGGGAACTCAGACTGTGTATCGGCTTCAATATAATCGCTAAAAATACGCTGAGCTCCGCTTGTCGAAAAGTCCCATTTATTAAAAAAAAATAATTTATGAGTGGTTTTTCTGTTAGGTTACAATATTATTGTTAACAAAAATGAATAACACTGATTTTTTTAAATTTTAAACATGTTTTGAGTGGTATATAATAAGCCTGTGCGTCATCTCACCACTGTGCTGCGACACAAAATTTACGACCTATTATTATTCATACATTCGAACGCAATAGACTAATAAATTAAAATATACCTATATTCAAGTGCTATTTCGTTCATGCGCATTCAATGTCAATAGTTTTGAAAGTCTACCAACTGGCGAGTGCACAGAACAGCGACTCGCGATGATATTATCACAAGTTTTTTGGAATAAGTTTATTGGGCCATAAATACTTAGTATGGGTAGTTTAATCCGAAACTTGAGTACACAAACTGGTGACAGTATTTCCAACTCACCTCTAGTAGGTACACATTAAACTTTGTCAGTCATACGTATTTATTTTGTTTCCATTGAACTAAGGCGTAATTTGCAGATAGAGATGGCTAGTTTAAAAAAAATAATTAAGCCCTGCGTAAACCAAATCACAATAGTTTAGGTATGCAATGGGCGATCCAGTGACCCTTCGATGCCTGGTTTAGGCCAAAATACATACATGTCACCACATACAAATGATACAATATCGTGGTTCTGAACAAGGCATACGTACCTACTATGAAATTAAAGTTATTTTACGATGGCCGCTTTGCCGATCATTCCGTATAAAAAAAAAATATTTAGCCAATCTACCTGCTGATGAATAGGTATTAATACTATTTTCTGCCACAAATTTTAAGATTTATAGCACTCTTTCAGATCATTCTTTAACATTAACTAGAAACATCGCGGACATTTTGTGATTTTTTCGGTGGCCTTTTACAGAGACAGCATTCCATTCATCGCTGAATGCGCGACGCCAAAAGCCGGGTGCAAACGGGACGGAGCGATGCCGGTCGGCCGCGAGCGCGAGAGGGACGCCGAGCCGCGGAGGGACAAGTGCAGTCAATGACCCTGCGGAGAATCGCGTCGACCGGAAAAAAATAATTTGCGACGCGCGAATAAAACTTTGTTGAAGATTCGCTACAAAACTTTGCTAAATTCGAATTTATTCGATGAAAAAAAATTAGATTAAATTTACTTATAGAGGTTATAGTGTTCTTATAAATTTTCAAGAATTAAAAAGTCCACAATAGTCTTAATAATACTAACATATCTTTATAAGCTTTATAATTATAAATGCTAACCTACAAAACTGATAAATAAATATAAAATAATGTCATTGCCATGAAGTAGGGTTTTGAAGCAGGGAATTTTTTTTCAGGCCATAACACCCTAAGTGTAACAAAATATGCCGATTGCCCTCAATATTGAATGTACGTTACGTTTACGTGACAAAATTTAATGCATAATATACATATTATTATCATACAAACGTGACTATTGAAAATAACATAAAAGTAGTCTTTAACACGTGTTTAAGTTTATCTCATATTTTTCCACACTCGGCAGCATCAGTAGCTTGTTAATAGGTACCTACTACACCAAGTAAGTTAAAATTAATTTTGTATTTTCTGTGCTAACCAATCGCCCATCTAAAAATCACCATTGTTGTTTACAGTGTTAACAGAACTATATATATTTTTTTTAAATTATTATTATTACTTATAAGAATTGCGCGGGCTTAACTATACAATTTTGTAACTATGTACTAATAGAGAAATTGTCCCAAATCTTATATTTATAGTATACCTACCTACATCAATAAAATTACATATGATATTAGATATCGAATAACAATATTAGGTATAATAAGTAACGTAAGTGGTTACTTCTTATAATTCAGTCATGATCGTCATCGGTTTCGTTCGCTCAGCATTTTTTTCTATTCTACGAATAGGTAATCGCTAGATTTGATTCGCTTAATAAAAAAGTATTTTATTAAATTATTAGCAAGTGCAAGTAAGTAAAGTTTGGAGAGATCCTGATGTTGGTTATCAATAAAAAATAAATGCCTATTATTGGTAAGTACCTTGATTCAAATCACAAAAATCAATTGCCAAAATTAACCCAATTTGTAGGAGATTTCAGAGGGATGAATGAATATAACATAATTATTTCGTCGTAATTAAATTGGACGCAGATGGGTCAATGGTGAAGCACATTGGCATGAATCCGATGGATGCAGTTTCAATTCTGACTGTCGCCATAAGTTTTTTTAAAGATTTTTATTTATTTTATATTTCTGAAGTGTATGAAAGCTATTTATATATTTGTTTAACATATCGTGACTTAGATCAATCTTTTTCTTAAGCAGTATTGTAAAACTTACGAATCTTAAGGGCCCACATGCCCAACGTAGGTCAAAATGGAGATTTTATAGTATTTTCAAAGCATTCGCCTGAAAATTCCTTAAACGTCATAGATAATATATTTACATAATTTTGAAGCATTATTATCCTTTATATTTATTTAAAACATTTGATGACTGCATCAAGTATTTTTATTACATAAAATAGTATTCTTTTAAACCTCTCGATCTAATGTTTTAGAATATAGTCATATTTCAGTACATCCATGTGCAGTGGTGTTAAGATTTTTTAGATTTATTAATTTTTAAACGCATTTATAAAACCATAAGTAAAATTAACGTTAATATTATATAGTGAAATATTTACTATAAAAAAATATATTTATAATCTCTGTGATTCCAAATTTGACGAGAATTAGGCATTATATTATTCAAAAAATTGGCATGATTAACACATTTGAAGATAATTCTAAAGAGACTGATTATAAGCTACGTATTTGACCATTCAAATGTAATAAAACATTTTACGAATAATGATTGTTTTATGATAATCATTGACCTAAGAATAAGGTAGTATTTTTTTGAAATACCCCATTACTATAAGCATTTCCCAGTGGTTAAGTTACTACATACGGCCGTAGCCCGTTTAAACACGTGTCAAGAATACGTCATACATCGAATACTGACAACTGCTCTGAGTTTATGTAATGACGCTCATTTAACATTGGTGTATTGAAGAATGTAACACACACTATTGCACGTCTATAATGCGTGGTTTATTTTAGTAGGACACTCACACATACAAAAGCCTGCGTCAAAATGTACTGTATTGAGATATTATAGCCTATCAGGATTCTATTTATTAATCTTTTCTGTGGTATAAAGTCAGGGAAGATGTATTAATATTCTTCGCTTCAGACCGGAAATACAGACTAAGCTTTTTTTATTTACCACGTTTTTCTTAGCTCGTATTCTTGTTTGTCCGGTGGTTGTTTATCCAGTACAAATCTTGCAATCGATTTTTAACTAACTTCCCGACTAGCTAGACATTTGAAACTTTTAGAATATATCAGAACACGATGCCAATGCATTCTTTTAATACTTTTAGCAATCTAGTAGAATTGAATTCATTTTCAGCTAATTCTGTTTTGTATGAAAAGTTATTAAGAAATCCGTAATCCAATCCACTGTTATTGGTTGCTAAGGGGATGGTCCTAGCAACTAAATTATTAATATATACGTGCGTTACTATGGAAATCAAAATGACATTTCAGTATTCTATATTTGTTTATTTGTTTGTTTCAAAATAGCAAAAAAATGATTTGTTGACAATTGTCTTATTTGTCTTAAATTATTAATACATAGAATTGTCAAGTTTATATGATTCAACAGAAAATTTAAAAACGTGGTAAGTATATACAAAGTTCTTTTTATCTTGTTATTATTTCTAGATGCCTTTATGCCTTATGGATACCTCGCATTTACTAATGTGGTTTCTTTTACACTAAAAATAGCTTCATGTCTTGGTGAAACAATGTGATAGAGCACCTCAGTGTAAACCTACGAATTTATTAGGTACTGATTTTATCAAGGATTTTTAAAGTTTAATTAGTTTAAATCTAGATAAGCAATGTACCTACGTTTGTACTCGTATAATTATATTCTAACGAATAGATAGATATTGAATATTTTTCTTATACAACTGACAATGCCTTATAATATAAATTAATAAAACAACTCAGTGCTATAAGAACAATTCAGACATTTAATTGACATGTTTTGATAAAATTTGATATACAAATAATTGATTGTCAAAAAAAAATGAATGACTTGACAGTTTAACCTTTCAAACAATTAATGACAATAGTTTAATTTCCGATTGCATAGAAACTTATTAATAAATTCTTGAATTCTAATATTCTTATAAATTGTTTATAACCAACTAAATATACTCAGCCTTAAGTCCACTCAGTGTTGCCAACTGCCGTTGACAAAAACATGCTAGACGGGGTACAGACAAAACAGAACATGACAATACAGAACAGTGACAAAACAGAACAACGATAAATATAACTATGACCTTTCAGGAAAAATATAAATTTAATATTGAAATTGTCCTATCTCTATTATGTTGATAGATTTTTAATAGCACAGATTTTCAATACGCCATAATAAAACAAGTTATACAGTGTTGCCGCACAGTATATATAGTGTTGCCGCAAGCTTAGGATAGCTCATCTTAATCAATATAATATGTTCGAAATGATTGGGTGACTAGGTACAACGAAATAATGACCTAAGCCAACCTAACCTAAATAGATTCCACAAAAAATAATGTTTCATTTTTCCCCTGGCTATTCTGTTTTGTCCGGTTACCCATTTCACTATACGACCATAAATGCTCCTATTGTTTCACGTGTTAAATTATGTTGTTTAATTTCTAACGCTACTAAACCGACCTACCTGGATTAAGTAGTCAGAAATTTGATGCGCATTAAAATAAATAAACTAAATATCTAGCGTATTATCAGCACATTTAAAGCTGTCGGATGATTCAAAAGTAGGTAAGCAAGTAAATATCATGTCATATGTTCCAAATATCTGATAATAATGACAGTGCTACCAATCAATATCAAATTAAAATTCTTATATAATATAATGAAATTGGAAGATTAGTACTATCTGTAATACTCCACGAACAATGCGTTATTTTTAAATCTCATTGCTATAAGGCCATCCTTTTCCGGTACGACAGTTCATGGTGAACTGTGCTTCGGCTAAATGCTTAAGCGTCGGTCTATAACGTCCGGGCCCCAGGCTTGATTCATAGGTCTGGAAAACACACATTGTTTTTCAATTTGTGTATGAGTCGGAGTATGCATCAAATAGGTTGAGCAAGTGGCTGACATCCATTTCTCGTAAAACAAAATCTTGTAATACCAAACCTCCACTCCGTGGAGGCCCATATGATCTAATTAGGAGTGGATATGGTAAAAACAAATGTAAAGCGTACAATTTACATCTAACTTGGTGATTTATGACGTGTATTAAATTATATGGCTCTATGTCTATGGTATATTATAAATTTAAAAATTAGGAACATTTTTTTGTTTTTCAGATTAAAATTAATAAGTATCTAGACGTGAAACCTGTACCATATCATCTGTCACAATTATTAATTATCGACCCAGCATGTATTCATCCATAGCAGTTAATTGACTTAATCAGCATTGCAGTTTTTTACTTGAAATCCCATACAATTTGCAAAATTAAATGTGTCGGATTTACAGTAAGCTCATTTCTCATAAATAATTATTATGTTGTATGACATTATCTCATTAGATGATATAAATCATTTTATTTATTTCAAATAGCGGATGTCAAATAACGTCGCAATAATAAATGACTCGAGCGCCACTGGCAATGTACAGGGTATTTCTAAACTCGTAATACCATATTAATATTTTTAAAAGTAAATCACCACTTACGTTTGTAAGCAGATAATCTCCATCATGGCCCTCACAAAGGGGGGACTGACAGGTCTCTAGCATGGGGGCCCGGGCTCGTGGCAGGTCAACCAGTTAAATGAGATTACACACCGTAAATTTATAAGCTCTAACACCAAAAAAAAAGTCGCAATAGGACATACTTATAGAATTTTGTTTTATAATTACCTTTAGTATGTTTCATGACTAATAAAAATGACTATTTTTCTAACATGGCGAAGGGTCACGTGTAACTTGGCTAACACAAAAGAGGATCGTGATCACAGCTTCATTTTGATGCTCAGTGCAGAAAATTCAAGCTGATTTATTTTATAATACCAGAAATCGCTAAAAAAAACGGAATACCTACCCATAATTTTACAGGGATCCATGGAGTTCTGCGGAATATCATTTGGGAAACACTACTATAGAACATTCCACTGCTCTTTACCTTAGCGATAGGTTGGGGGCCCGCTTCAGAATGTGATGAACGTGATCTCCATAGGCGATAAAGCTACTACAGAGTAGATTTTACATTGAGAGACTTTATTAGGAGGACGTTATTTAACATAAAACGTAGAGGCTTAAGCTACATCCGTTAAATTTGTTTAATTATCTAAAATTTTACGTTAAACGCCACGCCGATAAGTTGGCGATAATTTTATTATCATGTTTTCACTGCTTAGGTAGATAACAACAATTAATTATATTTAATTATTACATTATTAATTACTATCGTTATTTTTTAAATATACGATTTATTGAGGGAAGTTATCTTAGTGTCATATTGAAGATTGGTTCATAGCCCAAAAGAGTCGTGAACATAAATAAAAAAAATATTGTAAAATTAAGATTTTTCAAAACAATTGCGTTTGTTAGTATTCATTCAGCTGGTGACGCTCTATAAAATTTCTTTAGATCCTAGACCTAGACAATATCTTTGATTGTATTTATACCATAGATAAGAAAGAAGAAAGTCTGAGATGGGCCCAGGTATCGTCAAGTCGTCTTCTTCAGTCGTATATATCCCAAATGTTTTCCAATCGCTCGTGCATCCTGGGCCACGCCATCTAGCCACCGAAATTTGGATCTTCCAACACTCTCCCACCCTGATGGGTTCGCACATTGCAGACTCAAGTAGAAAGCCGATACATTCACAACAACTGGTCCTACTTTTTCCGCTCCTCCAGTTGTTGTCTATGTATGAACTGTCATTGCCTGCCATTGTTCTATAATCTCTAGAGTGCTCATACTGACGCGTATGTCGTGTTCACACAGGGAATGGTTTGATTTGAATAGATAAGTTACATGATAAATAATACACTAGCATTAACACACATTCTACAAATGTAATGCATAGATCAATGATGCTACATATTTTTTGGAAATCGATATTACCACCGGTTTTTGTGTGAAGGACTAGTCTGACTTTGACAGCTGAATAACAGGAATTTATATTATTTATTAATAACACTGATAGTTAATATATTTGATTCGAGATGTTTTTATAACTTAATTTGAAACGAGAAAGGGCAAATGAATATGTCAAGCAATCTGGGACCTGATTTTGACAGTTGAAAAGTGGACCACTCGTTGCTTGTGCAAAAAGTAATGCTCAGGCTTTATTAATCTAAAGATGGCGGTGGTTCGCATCAAAAACTTTTCAGACTGGATGACTCAGGTCAATTCGTTGAACATAGAATATGACCAGCCCAGAAACCAGTCAAGAAATTTTGATAGTAGCAAATTCCTCGTTGATTTCGCGTAACGTAGGTATGCGCCACACTTCTTTGGTCCAAATTACCATGTTTAGTTTAAATTAATTAATTTATACTAAGTACAGTTGACATACATTTTAATATTATTTTTATGGCATTTCAACATGTTGTTATTACGAAAATGTATAGATTTGATAGGTACTGTTAAAGTGTACACATTCTTAATTTGAATATTCAATAATAATTAATATAAACGAATACTGTATGAAATTATATTTAAAAAATTTATTATGGTGTTACCACTTAATAATTTGTATTAGTCCTGATTGTGCATGACAGATGAATGCTTCACCTGTTATATCCGAAGACTTGTTTTTTTTTAATAAAAATATAAAAACGGAATACCAATCAGACAGTTTTTGTTGGGTCTGTTAATGCACATTGAAGTTGATATCTGTCAAATTGGATTTGCTCATACAATGTTGCTGAGTGTTGCCATTCGAAAAGCTCGACTAGCTGTATGGCGTGTCTTGCCACAGGTTAGACTAGTAGCTGACTGAAAAAATGTCACTTATATTTACGCATGACCGGTTTTAATTTTGTTCTTACTCCATATTGTGGCAATATTTTCCTTCCTGTACTTGCATGCTTCGTTGAAAAATAATTTTACTTTTAATATTGAATAATATTTTAGTAAAATAAAGTATAGTTGAAACATTTGTGAAGCCTTCTCACTAGCAATTAATTAAAGCCTAAAAAAATTAAAATAATTTTTTTGTTATATTACATTAGTAACAGACTATCGGAAGCATAGTTATCTCTAAATATTACATAAGTAATATTATTTTTATTAATTGATAGTTCGGCGGAATAAAAACACACTTTCTTTGAATTGCTCCTGAGGATGTTTTGCCATACTAAGCACAGAGGCCGTGACTAATGTATTTAGGTATTTTCATGTTTTGATGGATGTGGATTCTGCATAATTTTTGTATACGATCAGTAAATAAATCCAAGCCGTAACTTCTATAGTTACAGAGAAAAATCAAGGCTTTTAATAGGCGTATTTACAGAGTTTGAGAAAAAACTCGATACATACTAAGCGATTCGTTGTAACTATCATTTACTAAATGATATTATCCGTATCTGACATAGATATGGCTAATATCCTTTAGTTTTTCGGACTTAAGCCCGGACTGGCCTAGTACCGCTGTTGTTACGGCCATAATGCTTTAGTAATAATACTATGTGTTGATGATAATTCTAATACCTAAGTATGTAATAAAAACAATATTCATGTGCATGTCAATTTATAAGTATAAACTAAATAATAATATTAACAATATGTATTACCAACTACTTGTCATATTTACCAAGGATTAGAATTAAGCATATAGCCTGTAATAAGGCTGTAGTAGGCAATAAATAGTTCAAAGAGGCCTTACCAGGGAGAAGTACATAGCAGTATATAATAAGCGTATCAATTAAATGCTTCATAGTAAAATTAATGAAAGGAACTACCAATGCTTATTACTTTTTTGCAACGAAACATGTCATGTTTCCTTTCGAAAATCTGTTATAATATGACGGTTGAATTGATTAAGAAATATTGTATCTACTTATATTAATTTGTAATTATTTTTTTTTAGAAAAGGAGAAAAAATGATACCTAACTAGAATAGCACATATAAAACTGGAATGCAGGTGTATTAAGCAGGTTAATTTTGGCGGAAATAATTAGCAGTGAATATTAAATTATTGACACATTGATTGTTAATGGTTTTCATCATAGAATGAACCAACGAAGCGACAAAAATGATGGCTATCATGAGACGATTTACGTTTTATTTAAGTATACCAACAGGTTTTATATTATTATTTTGCTAGGAGAAAAAAAGATACTTCACTATCTTCAAATCTTGTTTTAGTTAGATATTATGATTGTTCAACACCTCCGATTGACCGACGCCGACTGGACGCCAATACAACTGGACCCCGGATATTTGGGCGCCGCACCTGAATACATGTATGTTAATACTCAAGTCAGAAAAAGACAAGCAATTGTCTACCTATTATAAAAGGAAGTTAAAGGCCAGAAAATAATGATAGCGTCATAATTATGCTTATTAAACTGTTTTCTTCGGACAATAATACAATTTAGACTCAACATACTGCTCTTCTCTAATCGCAGATTTTAGGTATGTACGGAACTGGTTGATTACACTTCAATCATCAATACCCTTTGTCGACTGCACAAATTCAGTGAATCCTAGTTCCAGTGGTAAAGGGTGCAGGTAGGCTGTTAAGATCTGACATAAATAGTGCACTCTAGACTTTGTCAGTCGAACGTATTTGTTTTCATTGAACTAAGACAATGTAGGTTAGTTTTTTTTTTTAAATTTAATTAAACCCTGCCTAATTCAAGCCATAGTAGATAATAGTCAAAAATATTCCTTTATCTATAAAATATCTGGAATTATTATGCCATTAGACCATACATAATTGTAAATAACATCCTGTAGATAGAAAAACGTTTTTTTATCGATTATGGTTTCATTAGGCAAGTATTAATGAATTTAAAAAAACTAAACAATACAACCTGTAAAATGTATTCTTAATTAAACGAAAACAAATAAGTATGACTGAAAAAGTGTGCACTATTTTTGTCGGATTGTTCATAGTATATTACATACACTATTATGGTTAAGTTGGGAAGGGTTTAATTGAATTTTAAAAACTAACCAGCACCATCTGGAAATTGTATTCCTAGTTCAATGAAATCAAATAAGTATGACTGACAAAGTTTAGTGTGCACTATTTATGTCGAATCTTCACAGCCTATTTCCACCCCATGACTTAGGTACCTCTCGATCTTGGGTTTTCAGCATAAGTTAGATGTAATTGTGTCTCAAAATGTAATGTAGAACGGTAAAAGATGATACGTATCCCAATGCGCTGGAAGATTTGGAGACCACCATTACAATATTTTGCTAATGTGATTAAAATACGAAAAATGCCAGAAGTTTTTTTACAATTTGATTAAAATTGTATAATTTAAAAAAAATAAGTAAATATATTTTAAGACGTTGGCATTTTTGATGAAGCGACCGTCTCACGTGGTTCGTGGGAAATCGCCACTGGCTGTGTCTCTAATTCAATTTCATGTAAATAACCAACACGGTAATGAAAAGGTAAATATTTTGAAATCACATACAAAAACTTGTAACTAAATACGTAGTTCCCTTATAAAATTGGTTCTTAATCGAATCAATATTTTTTACCACTATCAAGGCATTTTAGCCATCCAAATGGCTAGAATCAGCAGCAGAATGAAACCTTCCAATAAATGCTTTGTAAAATTTACGCAATTTTTTTAAAAAACCATATTTGCTTGAATAATCTATAAGGTATGAGAGAAAATATGCGAAAACGTGTAGAAATGAGCAAGACACGAGAAGCCGTATTAAACATAGACGTATAAACGCAAATTCTAAATTTGAAAAATCGAAGGAATCGTTTATTTTAAAGAAAACAAATGACACTTTCATAAGAGTTTGACAGATGTTTACAGTGCGGTTAATAGCAAATGGAGTGACTATCGAGAAATTAGTGTGTTATCCAAGAGATTTAAATTTAATTATAATAGGGATATGGTGCTATAACCTACAGTAACCTGAGGTAACATACACATTAAATATGTAAATAAATATAAAATTATAGATGAGGAAGAACCATCAGTTAAACGTCGCCGCTTGACAAAATAAACAAGTTCTACGATATCGTGTTCGACAAAATCAGAAGACTATAAAGTCTCCGCTAGACTGATGCATCAGCTCACAAAGCAATTTAATAATAGTCTGAAATACCAGAACAAAGACGGGACATATTATCACGTAAACGTATGAGAGAGGAAGTATGAGAATGTTGACAGGTAATGTTTAATCAATACATTTTTTTTTCATCGTATTGCAAATGACAGTAGCTTTTTTCCAGTGGCGAAGGGTGGAAGTAGGCTGTTAAGATCCGACATAAATAGTGCACACTAAACATTATCAGTCAAACATATTTGTTTTCATTGAACTAAGACTAAAATGTTTAGATAGTGTTTATTAGGAAAGTCAATTAAACCCTGCCTAGTCCAATCCATAGTAGATAATTGTAAAAAAAAAATCAATTTATCTATAAAATATCTAAAATTATGCCATTAAACTATACGTAATTTTAGATATTTTATAGATGGAAGAATATTTTTTATTGATTATGGTTTGGTTAGGCAGAGCTTAATGAATTTTGAAGAACTAACCCACACCATATGTAATATATAATATTAATTAAACGAAAACAAATAAGTTTGTCGGATCAACCATATCATACTTAAACTATTATGGTTTGGCTTACGCAGGGTGTAATTGACTTTTTAAAACTAACGAACACCATCTGCAAATTGTATTATCAATTCAATGAAAACAAATATTAATGCCTGACCAAATTTAGTCTGCACTATTTATGTCGAAGCTTAACAGCCTACGTCCACCCTTCGCCATTTTTGTGCGTGTATCAGGCTTCATTATTTGGATAGTGTAAAATTGTCTAAATCTTCAATACGGGTTGAATTTTGATATACTTACTTGAATATTTTTCATATGCAAAAAGTATAATAGTGACTATAATATATAATACAATATGCTGTTGTATGTTTACAATCTCAACATTACGGCATACTTAAGTGCTTCAAAAGAGATCATCGTCGAGAGCATGCTGCATATTTTCACTTACGAGCAGTTCGATAATAATTATTAAACCGCAAAGCAGAGTGCGAGAGTATCGCGAAACATAAACATAGTTACATAACTGCGTCTCCGCAGACTGCTGAGTGTTGCGCGGCTGCTTTGGGGCACGGCCGCAGTCGCTGTCACGGTCAAGGACTGTCGTGGCCTGGGGCTACGCGCCGCGGCGACTGAGACGACGCCCATGAACGCTCACTAGCAGCGGAACACGCGACGCGGCGCTGTGGTGAAGAAAATTGCGCTTTTCCGTAACCATGGATACATACTCGAAAAGAAAATTTACCACGTCACAATACAATATTATTTTCATATAGGTAATGTTATAAAATATTATTAGATATAAGACATGAATCATTAAGCAAATTTATGACTGACCGAATTCCGAATAACAATATTATGTTATATTGTTATTGGTTGGGCCACATTGCGGTGGGCGCATTCATCTTTATTCCCAACCTACTCAATCCCCCTTATTTATTATTACCACAATACCAGACGATGAGTAATTACGGGTCAGGAATAGACCGTAATTGCGAAGAACATCGAGTTAGCTCTATACAACTGGTGCGTGATGACATATTGTTATCGCTAAACTACAGTTTATTGATTAGTTCAATTATTATACAGATTGATTCAAAAGTTAACTCAAAATATATCTGTTCGAGCTTCGTTGCACTAAGTATGTTACAGTTTGAGTGAACATCGCGTCCATCAATCATCCATCCTGAACTTATCATTGTTATTCATCAACGTCATAATATATCATCCATCCAAAAGTGTATCGTCCGTTTACCAGTGCGTAAGTGCGTGAACACCGAGCCAGTTCCGGTGCGTGCCAGCCCTCTCAACATCACAGGCCAGTGTCTGCCATCCTGTGTAACCCCCCTACCTGATTAGAGTAGATTAAGATTTATTATGTATTCCTACAATATTTTAGAGCGTGTAGTATCATGAATAATTATTGTATATAATGTTCACATCATAAAATCGATAGTTTATGATGTTTTTGTGGAATATCTGCTTTATAGGGGACCTAGATATTCTCCTCTTGACCCTTATATATATAATATACTCTTGTTTCAGACGCCATACAGATAGATTATGTTAAATACCTGATTTTAGAATTGTCAATTAATTGAATCCAATAATGTATTTTAATAAGATAAAATCGTAATTACTAATTTTGGATAATTGTAGCAGACTGGTTAAACCGTGCTATAACAGTATGTACCTACTTGTATTTATTAAGAAGCATCAATTGTATTTATTCCCTGATTTCGGTTTAGAGACTTAAATAAAAACAATAAATTCTAACTGCTAACATACCTAATAAAAATAACAATGTACCTATTTCCTATCCAATTACTATCGAAGGTGATAATTTTATTATTGAAATTGACAGTATCAACTCGATCAGCAGCATTCAAGAATATATTATTACTATATTATTATGTTATTCCCTTCTTTTTTCTTTCTCATCCTGCAGCGATGCTACAAAAGCGATCTGCACGCTGCAGGTCTGGCATAGCGGGAGGCGCGAGAGTTTGGACCGAAGGAAGTGGCGCAAACTTTTCCTTGCCCTATGTCTCAGTGCTGGGGCATGACAGGATGAAGTACCTAAGTAAGTAAGTAATATTCTTTTTAGTTCTACAATAGGTCATGAGGCCTAATGGGTAATGCCAGTTAGTAGTATAGTGATAGATGTAAAACAATCACAAACGCTCAGTCATTGAAAAAATCACGTAAATATATTATTGTGATCTCACCGGGAATCAAACCCGGAGCCTCCAGATACGTCCGTATAACGGAGATGTAAAAAAACCCAAAGTAGTTAGCACTCTTTTTCTATTATTAATGGTTGAATAATATCTCTTCCAATCAAATAATTCACACGGCTGATTAGAGTACATATTTAATATTATCTGAATGCTGCCAAGTATTTAAGATCACAACCTTTACTACCAAGAAAAGTGATTAAGAAGAAGAAGAAGAAGACGGAAAACATTTGATGGATATCTGCAAAAAACTAAAAACAGATTTAATATTAGTCATTTCCTAAGTCCAGATCTTCTCAATGAGAAATACTGTGTGTAAAGTTACCTACGCCAAAAATGCAGATAATTATAATTATTGTTATGACGTTGTTATTAAAAGCCGTAATTTTATTTATTTTGAAAGGTCATCAAATGAATAATCATAAATCTATGTAGAAATTTTGTCAATAAATGGAACTACTCTGTTATATGTCGATAATATTAATAACATAATGTTGTGAATCTGGTTATGTTGGTAACAAGTTCATAAGGTATTTCCTTCTTCTATTTTTAGCCACAAAAAAAATAAAATGGCGGCTCTCGTTCTGGTGTGAAGTCCGTTGTTTTGATTACATAGCCTACGTTGGCAATTTCTCAGTATTTGTGATGTTAGCTACTACCTACAAAAAAATTGACGAGGAAATAACTTTCCACAGATATTTGTAAGTACCTAAATAGTATATATAAATATATGGTTTGATACGGCAATACGTAAGAAGCATAACAAACAATCAAACAAATAATTAAACTTAAGCCAAATTTAATTATATATTATCCAATTCTATCAATTTATGTATTAAATGCTTATATTGGCAATTTCTCCAGATAATATAATCATGTAAGTAATTAACTAATTTAATGAATCTGGAATTATAGTTGAATGTAGGTTAAGTTATTTTTAATGAACTTGCAATGCGAAGGCACTTTTAGCTATCCTAAGTACACAAGAAATACTTTTTTTGTTTCAAATTCATACATTTAACCTCAATCTATATAATATAAAGTTTTTTTTCAACATCTTAGAGTATTATTATAGGTAAATTAAAATGCAGGTTCAAATAAAAAGGTTTGACTAAATATTTTTTTTCGAAAAGAATATTATACTACGAGCATTTAATAAACTATTTTTTTTATTCAACGAATAATTCACAAGATTTAAGAATGTAAAATTCTTTTATTGAATACTAAACATAATTTGAAATCATTTTTGAAAAAATGTACAACCATAAGGATTCGAACCTGCACCCCTTAAGATTTACGCCTATGTGGTATAACCACTAAGCTATGTGTCCTATCATTACGGCCATTTGTAACAATAAAATTGTAAGTGTAATACAAATTTAATAATTATATTTGATAAAAATATCTTTACGTAAGCAATATTTAAAAACAAATTTGCTTCTATATTATATTATTGTTGAGTGTTGAATGATGCTGATTTTGAAATATGATTGAGAGAGTTCCACTCTAATTAAAATCATAATTAAAAGAATCATCTTAAAATAATATTACAACAATCATCGGTGCGTATCTCAAATAAATTAAGAGAGTAATTACGAATTCCGGCTTAATTTAGAAACAATATTAATAAAAGAGCTTTTCCGTCAATTCAATGTAGAGTATCTAACTGTTAATAATTTCTGTACCTAGTGTATTTTGAAAATAGCTGCAAATTAAATCGTTGGAGACTTGATTTGATTTAATTGTTGCCATTATAATAAATTATGTCTTGTTGTAAATTTATAAAACTATTTAATTAGATTATTGACAGTCACTAAATATTCTCTGACAGTCATGAATTAATTAGCAATATTATCAGATCAAGATACATAATCCAAACATACAGTAATTGTGAATTCCTGCATTAAAACCTTCAACTTGGTTAATGACCTTTTAATTTTTACTTTTGAAACATCGCGAAAATGTCACAACATCCGTGATCTCAAAATGCACAACGTTATAATTATTATTATTTTTATATACATTAATAACTACTTATTTTTTTTCTTGGTCTTTCTCTCATGGCTGAGGATTCTGACCATTCTGCAATGCAGTTCCTCACGGTTCTCTGTTTCTCTTAGGGTAAAGTGAAGGCTGCTCACGTTAATCTATTTCACTTGGTCGCTCCAGTGCGCCGACGTTCTTCCTCTGTTTCGCCTTATCTGGAAGTTACCCATGACGCCCATACCTAACGACCAGTCTCTCCAGGTTGTTCAGTCCGCGTCAAAGAATAAGGTTGTAAAGCATCAGCATTATTTTATGCCTGGGAATGTATCAGAAGCAGACACCTAAGACTAATGACGCCACGCACGAGTGTGCTTTAACTAAGTTTACAGAGACTTTCTAATGAAAGTTTCAACGGGAGAGAGGAGCACTATGAACTAAACAAAATAAATGATCCTAATTAATAAATATCATATAGTACAAACAATAAAGCTAAAACAATAAGGGCATACAAAAGACACATACATATGGATCCCTCCAAGCTAACCGCCCGCACCACACTCGGTCTTAATCGAGCGTATCATGAGACCCTACGTTTAGTGTGAAGCATTCAGATAGTTGAAATTTATGGATTTTATCGTGGAAGATCTCAAAATCAGTCAGTACGTCGGACCACTATGCCCTGAATGCTGCCACTGAAAAATAAGATAAAATTTGGAAAAATAAACAAAAGAGCGTCACATATTATTTACTGCAGTGTTTCCACCTCTGGAAGCATCATAATATATTATGTAAAATGACAATGTTTTTTATCAAAATATTTGGTAGTGAATAAAAATAATGTTTGATATTTCTAATGATGACAATCAACAATAATGATGATGTTTTTCCTTCTGGGCAACACTTATATTCAATTACTAACGTTTATCTTAATTGCAAAATGCAATTATTGTACATAAACAGGTTTCCATATTAACTGTACTTATATATTCAGCGTATCATAATGTAAATATTTATATTACGTTATATTTTTCTTTTATATGCGTCATATTATTGAATGAAAACTGATATTATTATGACATAGGTAAGCTCTTAATAACTTTCATCTCAATCAAAACAATATCTCATTTAACACCGGCTTCCGGTCGCGGAGTAGATGTTGTAAGTTTGCACCAGAAAGCGAAGAAAGGGGCCCAGGTCAGCGAATCTTCGGAGCGGCAATCCATCAGGCAGGCGCAGCCACCGTGATGTAAGATTTAAACTGCGCAAAAGACAACATCTCTGAGGTAACATCTTTCACCGAGTCGTTCAGCGGCGTGCATCGAGTATAAAAACATAAACAATTAAATAATAAAATTTAGATTTTACAGTACATTCTATGAACACAGTTTATTAAATTTGTTAAATGAGTTTCGTTTGTTTTAAACAAACATTTAATTGATCTACATAATAATTTATTTGTCATTCCAATGTACGAAGTAGCTTGTAATTATTTATAGAGGATACATGACTATTTTAAAATTCCCATCATGCTTTTGAATGCTATATACATTGGCAGATTGCGTCTGGCCCTATCGTCTGCCACGATTGCCAAGGTTTTCCGGGATCATGAGCGATCGTGAGCAAATTGGAACAAATTCTATTTCTGTCCGTCATGATAGTCCGCGAAGATTGCCGAGAATGTACGAAAATATTCAAACCCGCACCCGCTAGGTTTGACAGCTGAGTTTTGACGTACAATTGCGTGGGAAAACTGTTCAGTGTAGCAGTTTTCGGTCAACCTATATTGGTTTTAATAATAGCAACACTATGTTTATTTTAAACTTATCAAAAGCAAGGACCAACGCGATTGAATCGTTGCGTTTAATTACAAATAGTATGAAGACGTTGGTCACGACGGTCGGCGTGGATCGTTGGATCTGGTTGGATCTGGTTGGATCTACGCGTCTGCCAATCTAATTAAGCCTTCATACGTAAATGTAGTTTTAGTGATTTAGTCTCTCGTAGGTACTGTAATCAGTTTTAATTTGTTACCTGTAATATTGTACTCTGCTATATGTATCAATATGTATTTGTACACAGTAAAGTTGTCAAACTTGGTTAACTTAAAACTAATAAATTGCACTTACAATAAAATATATGAGTAGGGGGGATTATGTACAGTATAATAAATTGTATTTGGGGTAATGGTTTTTCTTCATAATAATTGACAGTTAAATAACAGTAGGTATATAATAGAATATTATAATCTATCGATCAAGAATGAGTTTTTATTACGCATTATATAAAATGAAAAAAAATCTTTTTCCATGTCCGATCCTAATATGTCACACCGAAATGGATGTTAGCCACACTTGCTCAACCGCTGCCTACAAATAAATACAAATTGAAAAACAATATGCGTATTTGCCAGACCCATAATAATATGAATCTGGGACCCACGATATATGATAATGCCAACCCATTAATTTGTAAGTATTAGATACATTTACTTTCTCAGGAATAGATTATTATTTCAATTAAAATGTGTGTTATACAATTTCACTGATATAGTATATTATGCAAATAATTTAAAGGTATCCAGTTTTTCCAGGGGTAAGTTTTTCATCCAGGTGCGTTTGCTTGAATTGTATCATTACAGTCATTGTATTAATTACAATAAAAAACAGTATAATAATATTTTAAATACTTTAAATAATTACGTTAGTTAAGTAGTAAATATTATAATATTGTGTTTTATGTTTAATTATTAATAGTATGACAGTCTGAAAAGTTTAATTTTTAAGACTTTTCTTTCACTGTTCTGTCAGTTTATTTACGAGTATAATTGAATTGTTTTATTTATTAAATTTTTGCATCAAAACACTAGGAATAAATATTGTTAGAATTAACCTTTCCTTGATAATATAATATCATCTTGTCATTGCAGTATGCAGTCATGCAATTGGCATTTCAAGATTCTCTATCTCAGTGACATGGAATGCTGGTCTGCCACTGCCAAGATGGAAGTTCACGGCAAGGAGGAGTGGAGTAAGGCGTAAGAAAGAGTAAGAGGCACGTAGCGAAGTTAGTTGGCATTTCTCGTGGTAGATAGTTGTTATTGCCACTTGTGGAGCTCGTCCGCCGAGCAGTTT
This sequence comes from Rhyacophila brunnea, assembly GCF_057557595.1. Classification (NCBI taxonomy): domain Eukaryota; kingdom Metazoa; phylum Arthropoda; class Insecta; order Trichoptera; family Rhyacophilidae; genus Rhyacophila; species Rhyacophila brunnea. The sequence continues at coordinate 37,351,990 of NW_028233350.1, read as the reverse complement.
TACCGTTATTTCCGGAAATTCGCGATCCGCTCAACTCCGGTACGCCGTGTAAAAAGTTATGCTAGTCTGTTCGCATAAACGTGGACTTATTCACAATTAAATAACTAACTAAAATAATCAATGAGCAAAGTTGATAATTTCAAAATAGTTGTACAGTTTTATTAATTCTTCTAATCTTTTTCGTTTGTTTATTCCAAACTATTAAGATAATAATAGTACCTGATTATGTCTTATGAAATTACCATTCAAGTTAATTCTCTCGCTTAATAGAGATCTGGTTATACGTCATAGAGACGTTTTTATTGCCTGACTAAGTGCCAGGTTCCACACAGTCCTGCATGTATAATATACCTGTTTTTTTTGTCAAAAGAAAAGCACTGAACGGAAAAAATATTGACGGAAATTCCCGAGAATCAAATTTTCACAAGTCTCTAGAACCGAAAAATGTTGAAAAGTCACAATCAGCTATCAAACGACAGTATATTAATCTTAATAAAATGGTGAAAAAAACGTGAAATAAAAAAAAATGCAGATATGGTCGTTCAGGCATCGGTGTGTGATATTATATTTTAAAGTTAATAATAGTTGCATACCCGCGCCGTTGGGATTCGCGCCCATGTACCCTAACCACTAAGAAGAGTACCATCTAATTGCAAAGCGCTATCTAAATTTCGTTATATTCTTATGTATGTTCAATAAAGAATGATACATTCTAAAATCTTGCGAATTATTCGCCGAATAAAAAAAATACACCTTACATTGACATTTTAAGCCAAAAAGACGTTAGCAATAATTTACAATACAATACAAAGGGCTAATTTGAATAAAAATATGTATATAAGTTTTGTTTTATATTTTTTTTATATAGCTATCTGAAAAAAATATATTATAATATATAGCTATCTGAAATAGCCCTCGATGGACGCACGGCTTGAGCATCGGCCTATAGCGTCGAGGGTCCCAGGTTTGAATCCTGGATTTGAAAAGTACACATATTGTTTTTCAATTTGTGTATGAGTCAGAGTATAGACCTAATAGGTTGAGCAAGTGGCTGACATCCATTTCTCGTAAAAACAAATTCTGGTAATACAAACCTCCACTTTGTGGATGCCCATAATATGATCATATTAGGATCGAACTTGGTTGGAATTTGAAATAGCGTATTTTACAATTTCTGTGTCAAAAATAAACTTAATAATAAAACGAATTTTCCTCATATTAGATCACACTTTTGTACTGAATGTAGTTGGCTAAATTTAGCCGCAGCGGAGGCTTCGATGGGGAAAATGGGTCAAGCGATCGCAACTAGCAGCGGCGCAGCTCGAGCCTCCTTGGAGGCCCCTCGCCGGGAGTATTGCCCGCGCGGCTCCCATTCCGCTCATTGGCTCGTTCTGATTGCCAACTTCGCTGAAACAACTCCTCGCTCTCCGTTCTTCACCTCCGCACAAATAAGAATATGACTGCGGACGTGGTTTTAGCTTATTTTTTTCTGGATGTTATTCAAGTGATAATATGGCAAGACTGGTAGAAGAAATTATAAAGGAAAGAAATACGATAGACATTTGATAGGGATGGATAATAGTTTTTGTTCGTCTATAATACCTGTACTCATATAATATATACTTGGAAAATATAGTTCTTTATACTTAATTAGTGAATAAAATAAAATATAATTTATCATAACAGCACTTTTCGGTAAAGATCGGCATTAGCTAATCAGACTTTGCTTTCTGGAATTTTAAAACATTTTATATTATAATATATCTATCATATACCTATAATTCAGTATTTTACTTGGAATCAATTATGTTCAAGCCAATGCACTCATTTTGAAACAATAAAAATGTTTTAACGTATTACCTACTATAAAAACTTACTTACGTTTTTGGAACGATGTTAGTATTTTTATTCCATAATAATTAACCATTTATATATAATGAAATATAATAAGTATACGGAGAATTGGGTGATTTAATATTATCGGAGGGTAATATGATATTATCTATATTCTATATATAATACATTTTTATTTCCTTTTATTTATTGGTTTGATGAACCATTGCAGGCCAGGTACACGAAACTCTAGTTTTCACTAATTATGATGCACATTATTATGATGAGGTATCTCCAGTTATATTAATAATTCAAGATAAACAGTTAAGTAGAGGAATGTAATTAGCTTGAAGAGGCTTTCATGGCGTAATGGATTGATCAAAGCTGATGGTTGTAATGATAAGACAAATTCAATGGATAAAAAGTAGAAATATTCCACATATAAATAGTTATTAACATTATTTGAAGACACCTCAGGTTTATACAACTATTAGAAAGAATCGTTTGAAAAAAATAGGATGCCCAGCGGGACTCGAGCCTGCATCTACTATGTTTTACCAATCGAGCCATGTACGTCCAATCTAATTATGACGAAACTAACTAATAATTAATACATTTTTAAAGCGCTTTACAAATTGCGCTAATTTTTGCAGTCGGCTTTTGTATTTTAAATCAAAGCATCAATTACCTTAATTACTAACCGGTGTCGGGATTTCTCGAAATTTTAGTTATATCGTACTCGCACTTGCTAGTAAACCATATTTAACTAAGAAATCATTATCCTCACACATGCATGATAAATTCACCATATTATTGCATGGTACTTTATCGATTATTTTTGGGGATGCTGCGCATTTTCAGCATCTATTTACCGCACGCCACTGGTAGGTATCTATATATTAAAAACGTAGCGCAATATGGCATGGAAAGGTGCATGTTGGGCATAACGCGTAAAGATCACAAAATAAACCAATGTATAGGGAAGCAGACAAGAGTACGCGATGTGATAGAGGTCGATACGCAGATGAAACGGCAATGGGCTAGAATGGTAAGTAGACAACCGCTGCATAAATGCCGTCATACAGTGGTACCTAAAGGGCACTAAATCCTGCTAGCAGCAAAGAACTAGTGGCCGAAAAAAGTGAAGAGAGCTATGGAGGCCTTCATCCAGTAGTGGATCGAGCCCAACTTGTGTTTATGATTTTTAATAATTCGTCAAATGATTATTTTCCGACTGCCTTTCTAAACAAGGCATGCTTACTTTTCACTCTCTTGAATCACGTCGGTCTCTTCTTCTCTTGAAACACTTTTGCTTGTTAGCGCGGGGATGGTTTCCAATCCTGCTGTCCTAATAAATTTGAATTTACATGCGCCTGCCAATTACTAACGTGGTCGCAGCCATGATTTATTCTGGATCGGAACCGTTTCCTCGTGTCAAGCCTATCAGGCACCATTAGCGAGGGGTGCAAGATTAGTAAATGCGCTCCCTAAAGACATAGACATTTTCAGTGATGTACTTTGCATTTTGTTTTTGAAACATTATTTTTCTGTGTACATTGTATGTTTTTTGTTTTCAAAATTTTATTTATGTGTATTAAATTGTACTTAAGTGTGTTTTGATTTAATTTGTTTTTCTGTCGTTATTATTATTATTATATTCTATATTCTCTTCTTCTCTCTTGTGAGGGTAATATTTGTTATAATGTAAATCTCATGAATTGAATTTAGATTTGTTATGTCCACAATGTATTGTATTCTTAAATAAATAAATAAAATATAAAAAATATTTATATATTATATTTGTATTACATTACAGGCATAACAATGTTAAACTCACTGACCGTATAACACTTATACAATAATGTGTACATTATAAATTCATGGAAATGTTTCTAGTTCTCGCGACATTTGGCTATCACAACACTGTACCGTTAGTCGGTGGTAGCTATTGCGTGAAAATCAACATTTTTTCCCGACCATAATCTGGCAGTGACATTAAAATACCATTACGTTGGCCGTGACATGGAAATGGCGAATCGTTATGTAACAGAGTTTTTGTTATTTTTGTGTTAGCGATTCTAACGAATTGTGCAAAGCAAAGAAAGTGTGCCATCGGTAACAAAGCAATACATTATTTCTATAACCGGAAAAGCAAACAATGATATTTTTTTGTTTTTGTTTAATGAAAATGTATTATTTTTACTTTTCCACAAAAACAACGACGGAGTTTCATAACAATAGTGCCTGTACACGTGTATGGATTTACTGCCAGCAATATCGTGTAAATCAAACTATCGCGATAATAACTGTTTACGCATAAAAACACTGATTGTCTTACCAATCTATTTTTTCATGTGTCAGCGAGACGTATTGGTTGTTGTTGCCTGTAAATATTGTATGCTGCGCGGTGTTCGTATTTTTTCTAGTTTTATAGGTTCAACACTATTGTTCTACTCGAAATTAAGAAACCGCTAAACTTTTTCGATCCATGAATGTAGTTTCGATTGTATTATTATAATTTTCACCAAGGTCTTTGGAAGTTGATCCTGGGACACTTTCTGAATAAATTTGATGAGCGCCTAACGTTCGTTACGCCACGGTATTCGGCTACATAACGGGTGTGTAGACATGGTGGGTGGTGGTGGGAAAAGGAAGTTTTCTTAACTTTTTCTTTAAGCACTACGGTGCATGGTTGCAGCATCAGTCCCGTGCGGCTCCGTCTCGGGACGGAATGAGCACTTAAAATCACTTCTTTCAGACACGTTTAAAGCGTCATAGAAAGCGGCCGTGCATATCCACGGTTGTGCATATATGACGGGTGGTGGTGGGCACTAATAATATACAACCCGTTTACATTTGCATTTTATTGTCATGGTAACGACACGATAATATTTACTGCAAGCAGTAAATCCATGCACGTGTAAACGGACTATAATAATATTCTGACGTTAGTAAAACGTACTAGGTACTTACTGGAAGTGGAAGTTAATTACATATAGTTATTTACTGGAAGTTAATTCATGTTCACTTTTTCCTTGAATATATAAAACATTTAACAATAATAATATATAACTTGGAAAATACTCGACATTGTCAAAGTCTTTAAATTGGTAAATGGTTTTGAAGGCACACTTATACATTTGCTCAAAATCCGATCGATGTATGTTAGAACCCCACTAGCTCCAGGTGTAATAATTATAATATTTAGATAATAATACATAATATCTTTCTGAGACTTAATTATATTTTTTGTAAAATCAAGATTGTAAAAATCAGAGATTAAGGTTCCTAGTAATATGTATATTTTTATGATATAATAAAGCCTTTATGTATCTATTACAATTGAGTAAATGGTAACATTCATTTTATGAAACAAAACGACAATACAAATTATTATATTAATTCTACACATTGTTTTATCAGTGGATGGCCATTTTGTTTGTTCCAGCGTTATCGAGACTTAATAGATATTATTGTCTATTAAATCGCTGTGTGGAATTTAATATAATTAATGATATCCTCTTTGCAAAATTTAAATCTACCAAACAAATGGAATATAATTCATAATGTATTTACTTTATACTACCTATATATATTATATACATATAAATAAATTAAAGGTACCCAGGTTTAATAAATATCATGTAAATTTTATTTAATACAATAATAATTATTGTATTCAGAAAAATATAGCAAATAATTCTTGAATATAAACTAAGTGGGTTAAATTTAAATAGATAAGTATTATAAAGTATAAAGCAATTTGTACAGTGGCGGGCTTATGAACTTGTATGTGTGAGACATTGATTGATTTTGAGATTTTGAAGCTCCCTCCAAGATAAAAATAAATATCATAAATTCCAACTATACTATTATTAATATTTTATAAGTACCAATTTCATTTTGTGTGTATGACTGGTTTTAACTGTTTCGAGGCTCCGTTTTGAATGTTGCAACGAATCGATTGCGTCATCTTACCTTCTCATTCTCTTACCACCGGGTAAACCCTGAATCTACTGTAAATAATTAGTATTATATTGATTGAAATCTATTGAATTCGTGGTCCTATTTATATGTGCAGCTCGAATCTATTGCTACATACACATTTTAATAGAAAATTGAGTGAAATGCTAAGAAAATATCATTGTGAGAATACATACCATCAAAAACACAGAGCAATTCAATTGCATTCCAATACATCGACGAAATAAAATACAATATAATAATACTTAATAGTACATGTAATTGAAATATTATGGATTGGTATTGGGTTACTCGTATCAAATATATACTGAAATATCTTTCCATATATTTATATTATGTAGACTTTAATGTAAATGGGTCGATGCGGAGGCGTCGCCAAGTCATTACGTAATGTTGAACAATTCCCCCCCGAAGATGTCCGCGCGAGTTTACGAAGACGGTCTCGCGAATATTGTTGTTTCTGGTTCCAAGGCGTGGCCCAGTGAACGAGGTACCGCAGCGCAGGTCCGAGGTACCGTTGCTCCCAAGGAAAGTGACCTCTATATTTGCTACCATCATGACTGACTCACGTAACTATGCTCGCATATATACGCCCACACGAATAGCTCTGTAAATAAAATGGTTGTGTTTTCATGTGTGGAAACCAATGAAATTGATACTAAACATTTTCATATATATGATAATGATTGCACATATAACTAGTTAATACTGTTATTACTATTAGACTTCTGTAATCTTACAATACAATACAGTAGTACAAGTAATCTTGCAATACAATATAAGTAAACAATTTACCACGCGGATAGATTTATAAGCTCATTGAATAAACTGTTTCATACTTATAACAATCATAATAATCACTATGACATTACAAAATAGTATTATTAAAATGACTTTCTTTCACCTAAAACAATTATTTATTTTCAAATTTTGAACAATTCGAATCTACTGTCAATTGAATGGATTACACCATTAAATATTTTATTGATTGTCAATGTTTAATAATGCAACGATCACAAAATAAAAAAAAACAATGGTGAAATAATGCAAGTATTAAAATAATATTTTTTTGTCTGGGTCATTACTAGAATGTATTTAGTCAAAGATATTTTTATTTCTTAATATAATTGTATAAAATATACTAGGTAGCAAATATTACCAAGTAGCATTACATACCACCTATCAACATTTTCATACGTCTTCTCCCAGTCTCCTTTTCTCTCATATATTTACGTATATTATGTTCTGTCTTATTGTCTTTGTTCTGGTATTTAAGACTCAATTATTTGTCTCTGAACTGATGCATCAGCTTGGCTCATTCATTTGTCAAGCGCTTAGCTGATGGTTCTACCTCATCAATAATATTTTTTTGATTGTGTTTGTTGCCTAAGGTTACAGTGGGTCACAGCACTATATCCATATTATAATTACCTTTAAATCTCTTAGATAACATACTAATTTCTCAATACTTTAATCATTTGATGCGCTAATACCGCACTGTAAGCATCTGTCAAACTATTATGAGAGTATCAGTTATTTTCTTTTACGACCATATTAAAATAAACGAATCTTCATATTTTTTAAATTTAAATTTTGCGTTTATGTATGTTAAATACGTCTTCTCACTATCTCACTCTTACACATTTTAATATATTTTCTCTCATACGTTACAGATAATTCAAAACTATAATACAAATAATTATTAAAAACAATAATAAATAATAAAAAAAATATTTATGTTAAGTAATTAATGATAGTTGTTTTTCACAATTCAACTAAAGCGGTTGGTGTAACAAAAACTTTTACGTTGACAATTTAATAAATTAAAAAACACACAACATTTGAAAATTAACAATAAGTACATAGATTAAATAAATAACTGTTAGGTACTAAAGCATATTATAGTAAACATTGAAAGCTTAAACGATGTGGCAAGGAATAACAATTCAATTCCGCGTTCTCTGAAAAAAATGCGGTTAATTATTATTTTATTACACTATAACGCATATAGTACTGGTATATTATTACATAAGTAGTAATACAATTTAAAATAAGATACTACATATCTGGTACTACTCCATATGTGATTAAATGTACCTACTGTGGTGTAGGACTTGTTATTTGATAATGAAAAAAAAGGATGCACCGTCAAGTATAAATGTACGTATATTTGTGTTCGAATATTACGATATTATCAGTAATTACTTAAAGCTAATATTAGCAGAGTTATGTATACTAATCTATTAATATTTTAAGAGCATTCCTACCTTGCATTCTGTTATGTATTCTCTCTACTACAGAGTGTCATTCTCGTACTTCGATCAAAGTCAAAATATCACGGCAGCCTCAAACTGTGATATTTGAATACGCCTGTCGACTGTTGAGTTAAATATAAATATTTAACACACGGCATTGCGTCATATTGTGTAATGGCCGATGTGGCGGATGAGCGATGCAGGCAATTGACACTTTGGCCTAAAAACAGCCAGCCGGTATTTGACAGCGATGGCGCACGAACATTGGACATGTGCCGTGGAAATATCGTCGGGTATTTTGGATGCCGTACCTATTCATAGCTGGCTAATGATATGCGCAAACACTTTTATAAGTACCTATTTAGTATTGCAATATACATAAAAATTAGAGTACAATCAGTGACATCCCGTAGAGGCGTAGAGGTAAGATTATGCACTGAGTGATGATTTAATAAAGTAATGCAATAATATAATTAGACTTCTTCGAAGAACTACATAATGAGGATGTGTAGTTGTGCCATTGTTTTAACTATTTTAATTAGTTGCTAGGTGAAACAAGGTACTTTAACAACATATAAAGAAAAAACGCCCTTATGGTATACAAAACTTATATACTTACTTAATTATATATGTGAAAACGTTCATTGTAAAAATGTACGTAAAACACCTTGTTTATTTTGTGTTTAACCGTGTTAACCACAATAAATGCTCTTGTTTCATTTGTGATATTATAGGATAGTTCTTGATTAGTATTTATTGGCTAAAACCACATTTAACCAAAGCTGCAGAAACTGTTTTGTAAACTAGTGGTTTTAAATTCTAAAATACTGTCATCGGTTCTCGACATAAGAAAATGTAAGTATAAAATATTTGGTTGCATATATGCGCACAATGGCAGACGTGATAAAAAAATAGTTAATATGCACTTGTCGTATAACAATCTGTTAATATATATTATACAACCTTTGTGGAGGGACATGTGATCGTCATAGATCGAATACGGTGATGTATGTATGTATATACAACAACATTTTCATTTTGCGCCCCCAAACTGGACTGCGCCTGGAGCAGCTGGTCCTGTCTCACACCCCTTGTTCCGGCGCTGAAATTAGCTATGAAACTCGGTTACATGTAAATTGTACGTAAACATTTCACCGTGACACAGTTCGCCGTGAACTTTCTATCGGAAAGAGAAGCCCGTATACTATACGGTCTCGAATTTTATTAGATTCAATATGAAAATACCTAATTCAATTTTCATGGCTGATTTTGGCAGAATTCATGAATTCAATAATGAAAGCCTAACCTAACAAATAATCCAGTATATCGGCTATTTTCAAAATTTATTTGCTGCTGGCTTACATAAAGTATAAACGGACAAAAACCGTATTTTATTTAGACATGAATTTTATGTCAGTACTATACGACGCAAAGAGGTTGGACGGTCTTTAATATATGGTCATATATTTCCGATACAACATTTTACATTGCAGTGTGATAAGGCGAACTGCATACGTGCGTATAAGTTTCCGGACACGATGAAAGTCACTATTTACAATATTGATGTGTAACATAATATACTCTAAAGTTTTGATGCATTATATTATTGATAATAATTTTTATTTATGAAATCGAAGACTACAAACTAAACACTAAATAAATTAAGTAGGAACGTATCTACTGCTTGACTATCTTTCTGGTTTGAAGTGATAACGCTTTAAGAACCATCAATTTGTATAGCACCAAGAAACTATGTCAGCAGTATAATATATATTTAACTTCTCGTGTATATGTAATAAATAAAATGTATTCAATCTCATTTTAATACCACGTTGATAATGTTAAGTAATTCACACCACAATAAAAACCTATTCATTTCACTTGACGTTTAAATAAATTTTCTTTATTATTTAGTCGAGAAATTTATCAAGACAGTATTATTGAATAGCTTTAACTTTAAGCCCTTTATATTATATAGGTACCTATACGTATTAATTATATGAATCATTCATAGAAAAATATACACGACAGTTGGTGTTAAATTGGTCGTATATTGGATATTTCATTAGTCGTAAATAAACGTTGAGTTGAATCTTATAACGAAAGTGTACTTTCTTTAAATTTGAAGGTTAATAATATAATTTATGGTAAAATATAAGCTAGTATTAAAATAATATTATTTTATGATAGAGAAACTCTGCTTTACTGCAGGATTAAATTAGTATTATTTATTCAGATTTTCGCATATATACTATGACGTACTCAGACGTGGGTACCTATCCTAATAGGTAAACAATATTATATTAAAAACAAAAATTGATATAACTAGAAGTGAATGTCTCACAATGAGCGCCTCCTTTAATCGAAACTTCAACCCGGACCTGAAACAATAATATTATATTGAATTAGGTATTATTGTTTTATTTCAATATATTTTGGAATTTTCGCCGTATTATTTTAAAGCCTAATCTTATTTATAATAAAGTTTGTTAAATAAACTAAGCGCAAGAAATATAGAGCCTTCTGAATGACCTAAAATATTACCAATATTGAACATGCGTTTACATGACTAAATTTAACGCTATACCACAGATATTAATAATATTGAGAATAACATAATCTTTAAACACGTGTTTAAGTTAATCCCATAATTATATTAATTAATTCCATTACGAAACAAACCCTTGATTTTTCATACAGGAAGGTTCTGTTAACATAGAGATAATTAAGTGCATAGGATTAATTACATGTTTGCATTTGTGAGAATATATTAAAAATTGTTAGAGTACTACAATACTAGAGTAGGTGAAGTCCTCCATCTATTGATTTAATTTTTTTATTGGCCAAAGTGAGTGTTTATATTATGTTTTTTGTTTTCCATTTCGCCACGTGTTTAGAAGTCAATATTTTAATTGTGTTGTCCGCATAGAGCTCATATTTATCTACACTCGAGAATCGTACGGTAACGTACCTACTTACAATAATTATTGTTATGTTCCTTGTTTCCGCCTAAATTTATAGACATTTAAAAATATTGAGGTACAATAATATTTTCGGGTAAACTTTAAAAAAATCTTGATAAAAATCATGTTGTTTTCTTTTTAATTCGATCATGCCCAGAGAGTCAGAGACCATCCTAAATGCGATAATTGCCGACAATGGAAGCTCTAAAACAATGCGATGTTTCAGCAAAGTGTGTAAATTGTGCGCGGAACTAATTAAATTAGAAAAAAAAATCTGATAGGGAAAACACGATTCGTGCGGCAGAAGAAGCGATTAAAATGCCAAGTGGTGAGTCGGTGTGGAGTCTCTGCCACTCTATCATTCACGGCGAGAATACCGTTATTTTTGTGCCAAACAATTTCACAGAAAACAACACAGAGAGACAAGACTACGTAATACGTTCGAATCTTACTAGTCGAAACTTTAGTACCTATCTATTCAATAGCTAAATATGATAATAATTAATTGTTTGGTACAAAAAAAATCGCAGAATTTCATCGAATTTGAAACAGTTTATCGCTTAACGGACCACATGCTCAGCGTAGGTAAAAATGGAGCTTTTATGGAATTTTCAGAACATAACCCTTGACAGATAATCTATTTATATAATTTTAAAGCCGTGTTATCCTTTATATTTATTTTAAACATTTGCTGACTGCATAAAGTATTTTTATTACATAACATAGTATTCTTTTAAACCTCTCGCTCTAATGTTTTAGAATATAGTCATATTTCGGTACATCCATGTGCAGTGGTGTTAATATTTTTTAGATTTATTAATTTTTAAACGCATTTACAAAACCATTAGTAAAATTAATGTTAACATTATATAGTGACATATTTACGATAAAAAAATATACTTATTTAATAATCTTTGTGATCACAAATTTGATTATTAAAAAAATAGGCACGATTAATACGTTTGAAGATAATTCTAAAGATACTAATTATAAGCTATGTCTTTGACCATTCAAATGTGATAAATATCCTGCGAATAATGTTTGCTTTATAATAATTATTGACCTAAGAATAAGGTAGTATTTTTTTAAAATACGCCATTTCTATTGGCATTTCCCAGTGGCTAAGCTACAACATACGGCAGTAGCCATAAATTGACAAGCGATAAATGAAGTAGGGAGTAAGATCATGTTAACGCGCGTGTTTGAACATGTATCTAACAAACTTTTTTTTTTAAATGGTACATATTCGACTACTTTTGGCCATCTTTAAGCAGAATTGAATTCATTTTCAGTTAATTCTGTTTTGTATGGAAAGTTATTATTGTTGGTTGCTAAGGGGTCCTAGTAACTAAATTATTATTATATACGTGCGTTACCATGGCAATCAATATGAAATGTCAAAAGGACATTTCAGTATTCTATAATATTTGTTCAGTATTTCTATCAAGTACAAAAAAAGTATTTATTAATACATAGAATTGTCAAGTTTATATGATTCAACATAAAATTTAAAAACGTGGTATATAAAAAGTTCTTTTTATCTTGTAATTATATCCCATCTCCCCCATTATCACACCTTGTCAGAAAATTTTACCAATCTGATTAATGAAAATCAGTTTATATTTTCATGGTATTATGAAATTATAATACCCTCTGTTATAGCAGAACCCTTCATCATTATAATATGGATAACCCTAAAGTTATAAATAATTAATTAGATATCGTGTAATATTTTCATTATAAAATATAATATATTGTTTTCTATTATATATAATTATATTAAAGGTATGCCCAACATGGTCAAACGGTAATGTGTCGGCTTATAATACGGTAGGGGGCCCAGAGACCCAGGTTGAAGACTTTATAAGTTAAGTAAGTGGCTAACATCGATTTCTTGTAAAAACAAAAATCTGTTAATACAATCTCAATTGGACATAGTTATGCAGAATGCAGCCAGTCTACAAAAAAATGAGATATGATATAGATCAGATGCGAGAAAGTTTTCTCTACGTTCTGCTGAAAATAGCCAAGCCGCAAATTATTCTTGAAATAAATCATACAATTTCACATACATTTTTAATATCATGTTGTTGCTAAAGTGCCACTATCTCAGCTCGACATTATTGTTGACTGGCTTTATTCTGCATAACTACGTTCAATTCTGGGAAAGTTCATTATTATGATCTTCGTTTGATCGGACATGGAGATGTAAAGTAAAATAATTAAATTGTTCATTCTATTTTATGTTGATAGGAAAGTAGTCTATTTTCATATGTGCAACACAATGACCTCTGCGACCCAGTTTCTACGAGGAACGTCGCGCCGCCATGAGACATCAACGCGTCGACACAAACGAAACTTTAAGACGTCGTAGATTCACACAATATACTTCCATCATTGTTTATTATTGCGCAACACTCGTTCCACAATATTCAATGGTCGATTTGTAAGCCTATGTCTGACACTACCATATTATTATATCATTTTAATCATAATATTAAATTTATCATTTGGCAAACAAATCAATATTTCCTATTGTTTCCACGTAAGTGTGTGTGTGTATGTATACATGAATGTCCTTTTATGGTAATTTAATGTCATATAAAACATGATGTGTTCATTTTGTTGTCTGACAAATTGTCAGAATTAAAAATTAGTCGTAGTTTCACCGCTAAAACTGGTAAATTTGGATACAATATTTGGAGGCACTTATTTAAAGTTTTTCATTTTTTTCCAGGTGGTTTTTAATAATATTATATAAGTTACTTTATTTTTTATTTTAGAGTAAATGATCAGGCATGCACAAGAGACCCCTTTCCCGAAAACGACAAATACTAATTATTTAGATGATGTAAAATTCTTCATCAAAACCTAATGACTGACGACTGTAGTAACCCGGATGATTTGGCTACCAAACAGCCTTCTCAAAGAACCATCTATGGCGTCCAAAGACGTTACACGTCTAAAAGACAAGATACCGCGTGGATGATACAAACGTTCACTAACGATTATAATAATAATTATGATATTAGTCCACGTTCGATAACTACTCAATTACTCGTAAGTGAGCACGCGTAATTATAGCTGTAGGTCAGGTGTTCATTGATAGACTCAAATTGTGGAGTGTCTGTGTGGGGTTAATGTACCAACGAGAAATAGTAGGCAGGTATAGGCAGCTGCTAGATTTTGTGAACCCCGCTACCTCCCACCGACTTAAAATTTAATAAAAAAATATAATGGTTATTTTTATGAAATGAACCCCACCTCTCATACCATTTTTCTGTGTGCTTGCCTGAGTCATTCAAATTGTGTAGTAATACTCATAATGAATGAATACTAATTAATAACATTATGTATTAATTAACAACTCATATTTTTGGTTGTCAAATGGCATCGTGAGACAAAGGCTTTTTGCTTGTATAACGTAGTGGAATCCGATCAAGCAGGGCTCTTGCGTGAGTGGCAGAACACGTTCGACGTGGATCGCGATGCGGTTATTATAACAGACCGCATTATGAAAATTTGGACGTGACACGAACGCCGATTACGAATAATGCAATAAACGTACTTCTGTCCTAGTATCTAGACAATAATATCTGAAAAAAAATGGCAGACAATGATGCCTCCAACAGTAGGTACTTTTCATCGCTGTCACGTAGAAAGTTATATTATAAAATCATTCATGATTTAATTAAATAGTGGTGTTGAGTGACTGGTCAACTAACCCACAATAATCACCAGTTTTCCAGATTCTCGTAAAAAATGTTATACATACAAAATCAAATTTGCAGATGAAATTTTGTCGACATCCACAAAATGCAATATAACGTAACTTAATGTATCATCACACACAAAGTATGAATGCAACATTTTTGGTTGAAAAAAACATCTGCTGTGACATGCAAGAAATTTTAATTAACTTGAAATACAAAATATTTATGAAAAACATAACCATACAATAATTACCTTATAAATGTATGTATTGATGTATCTATCTGTCTGTAACGCGTGAAAGAAAATATATGAAAACGTGTAGGAGAGAGTGAGAAAAATAGATGACGTATTAAAATGAGTATGGTAAAAAACACATCCATATGAACCCAAATAAAGCAATTGTTTATTTTAATCGGGTCGTTAGAGAAAACAAAATGTGATTGGTTAATTAAAACTAATAATTGTTTGAGAGATGCATACAGTACAGTACTAAGATATCGAGTATATAGAAAGTATTCATCATCATCATCAGCCTGAATCTATCCACTGCTGGATGAAGGCCTCTTCAAGAAGATTCCACTTCTCTCGGTCTTGTGCGTTGCGTTGCCATGTACTATCTCAGAACGTAACCATTTCATCGATCCAGCAGCCTCTAGGTCTACCTTGTGGACGTTTATAGAAAGTAGTAAATATCAATAAATTTAATTTGTGACGGAAAAGTGTTAAGGAAGTATGGTGTCGGATATACAATATTGAAAATGATATAAATGTCAATTTATATAATAATCTCTATAATAAGCTCAATTCAAGTGAATAAATCGAAGTAAAAGTTTTAAAATATCTACACAATGGCGTTTAAATTAGGAATTAATGTATTATTCAATACACAATCAATCAAAAAATAGAAACCATAATATGGATTAGGAAGAACCATCAGCCGGAGTTCAGCGATTGCGTGTTCGTCAAAGTTTTTAATTAAGTAGTTAAAATAATTTCTGTTGCAGAACTAAAGTGGCACTGCTACGTGATATTTGTATTAATATAATGAAATACATTAAATAATTCATATTATATAACTTTTTTAAAAGCTATAAGTTTATCTTTGGCTCTAAATATTTTAATGTTTCTTGACACTAAATAGATAATTAACAAAAGCACATTAAAATGTAAAGAAAACAGAAAATATTATATCAATTTTATTGTTTTATGTTGTTTCTATTAATCTATTTGTTATTCACTTTACTAGTATGGTGTCGCACATACAATCTGTAATTAAAATTCAACGCGTTCTACAGTGAAGTGGGAAATGACAAAGGTCTACGTCGGAGTGGGAAGGCTCTACGCCCCACGTGCACACGTGCCCGCAACTTTCGCCGGGAAGTATGCCGACACGGGCCAACGGAGGTACGGCCACTTTTCATACCAACAATTATTACTACAATCAAGACTCACCTATAATCATACTTCTATCTTCACTCAGGCAACGTGGAAATAATAGCCTGCAATGCGACGAACCATTTATACAATGCCAACTTAACCTTTAACCATCTGAGAACAGAACTTTCATAATATATCATGTAACAAAAATATCTTATTATCGTTTATTTATTAAGAAAATATGACCCAGTGTTAATTGACCAATACATGTAATGTACAAAACATAGACAAAAAATTAATTAGTTAACAATGACAGGAAATGTGACGCAGGCATTAATTAATTAATTTCTTTAATGGTGTTAACACCCACGATGACCTAGCCACAATGTGTCGGTTTATAATGTCTATCAAATTCACATATTATATTTTTAATTCATGTTTGGATCCAAAGTATAAACCTAATAGGTTGAGCAAGTGACTAACATCCATCTATCGAAAAACAAAAATCTATTAATCTACCACTAACCGACCACTCTATGAAGGTCCATATGATGTCATCATCATCAGCCGGGGTCAGTTCACTGCTCTGGATGAAGGCCTCCTTAGCTCCCTCTACTCTTCTATCTATCTCACTCACCATAGTTCTTCGCTGCCATATTTAAGGAGGTTACATGTAAGTTATACGTATGCAGTTCATCGTGGGATACTTATTCGTGCGCCGCAGTACGTGAAACATGAGTTCGTATAACATTTTATCAGATGACGAGTTTTTCGTTGAACATTTCACCGTGGAATACATTTGTACGTATCTTACAAAATGCGGCAATAGTTTGCAAATAGTACTGTTTCAATTAGATTAACCCTAACCTCACCTAACCTAACTTAGTAAAGACATATCCACATATTGTAGCATACGTACAAATATACTCCACGGTGAAACGTTCAACGAATAACTCGTAATTTGATTAAGTGTTACACGAACTCATGTTTCACGATTAAGTGTCCTGCGGTGAGCTGTTTACGTACAAATTTCTGGATACCGTTTAAGGAATAAAATGATAGTTAAAAAGACTTACACTTTTATTAATTTTCCGTATTGGTATATCGTGGTAGAAAAACACAGTCACAATTTTATTATTATGGTTGTTTAGTATGTAATATACTATTAAGCAAACACTTCCTCCGTTCGAGGAATCCCTAAACTCTAACTAAGGGGTAGACAATGGTGGACATGGTTAAACAACAAGAAGAAGAGATTCAGACCACGGAGCACATTGTTGACTCATTCAACATGTACGCCCTCTCCACATTATGTATTCTAGAGTTTTTAAAACAAAATTTAAAATAATTTCTTTTTTCTTTCGACCATGTCTGATCCTGATAGGATCATATGGGCCTCCACAGAGTGGAGGTTTGTATTAACAGATTTTATTTTTACGAGAAATGGATGTTAGCCACTTGCTCAACCTATTAGGTCCATACTCTGACTTATACACAAATTAAAAAACACAATATGTGTACTTGTCAGACCCAGGATTCGAACCTGGGACCCTCGACTCAATAGTCCGGCGTTTAAGCCACGCGGCCGCGTGGCTTAAAATAATTACAAGATAAAAAGAACCTTTTATATACTTACAACGTTTTTAAATTTTTTGTTGAATCATATAAACTTGACTTGACTAGCTTAAACGATCAAAAAAATTTGTACTTGATAGAAATACTGAATAAACATAGAATACTGAAATGTCATTTTGACATTTCGTATTGATTTCCATAGTAACGCACGTATATATTAATAATTTAGTTGCTACGACCCCAGACCTAGCAACCAATAATAGTGTTTTACTTTTTACGGATTTCTTACGAAATAACTTTTCATACAAAACATAATTAACTGAAAATAATTCAATTCTACTTAAAGATGGCTAAAAGTATTAAAAGAATGCATTGGCATCGTGTTCTATATTCTATATATTCTAAAAGTTTCAAATGTCTAGCTAGTCGGGAAGTTAGTTAAAAATCGATTCAAGATTTGTACTGGATAAATAACCACCGGACAAACAAGAATACGACCTAATAAAAACGTTGTAACTTAGTGACAACTTAGTGTTTGTTATTTCTTTCAATATCAACATACTGTTGAATTATACAACGCATTACTGTGAAAAGAGTTATTAAGATTATCTATGCGAGTGCAATACGTTGTG
Source organism: Rhyacophila brunnea (assembly GCF_057557595.1). NCBI lineage: Eukaryota > Metazoa > Arthropoda > Insecta > Trichoptera > Rhyacophilidae > Rhyacophila > Rhyacophila brunnea. The sequence continues at coordinate 37,333,657 of NW_028233350.1, read as the reverse complement.
ACTATTGGGTATTGACCCACTTCAGCATCACGATCGTAATGTCGGATAATGGATTCGTTATTTAAATAAATAGTAATCGGGTACCACAAGAAGATGATAAATTTATAAAAAAAAATCTGAAAGCACATTGCCAACGAAAGTTATTTCACCTTGTGAGAATACCGGATTTGTCGCATTGCTGAGAAATGTTTAGCCTAAAACTCGTGATTCATTATAATCACCAAGGTACCTACCTGTGTTTGTAGATAGTGTAAAAGAAGTGAGAGAATTGGACATTGTAAAAAAATATGTTTCTTTAACCCATTGGAGACTAACTACATTTTGCATCACTTAAAAACACAGCCATTACTAAAATAATTAAGTTTGAATTGACTCATTTATTATTCATTTAATTCAAATAAATCCTTTAAATATTAAAAGAAAATAAGTTCTTCTATTAATTATTTATGTTTTAGGTTAATTTTGTGTGTCATTGGGGTGAAGAAAACATGTCAAATATAGTTTTTGTGTATTTTTAGCCCTTTTTTATACAAAATGACACATATTAAAAGTCCACAATAGAAGTATATTATGATAAATAAAGACACACTAAACCTATATTTGGAAAATGGAGGGCCATTATATTTGTTTACTTTCTCAAACACCTCATACCTACCGCACTAATCATTATTTTAACAAATTTACAGGACAATAATATTAGTGGGCTATTTTTATGTACCAGTACGTATCTGTTTAAGTGGTTATATTATAGATGTCTTCGATGTTAGTTGCAGAGGTTTGTTATGATTTGTGTAATATTTAATGAGAACTGTGCATCTTCTGAATATCTTCGTATTATAAAAATAATTGTATCACTAGTTTGAACTTTTTCGACGTCCCTTTTTAAATATTCTGACAAATAGATTGTGTTGTATGCGTCAAAGATAATTGCCACTGGAGTACTATAATACCTACTAGCTGCCCGGAACTACTCCCTATGGGAGCAAATATGGTGTTGTGTGATATTTGGTTACGTTATTTTTACATATAAATAATGTCAAATCGGAAAATAAGAAACAATAGTTGTTTATTCGTATTATCTTATATTCGATTTTATTATGATATTAATATGAGGATATTAAAACGACAATTTCTGCTATTTCTACTTTATTTGAGAGATCTTAAATATTTTAACGTCTCACGCAATAGTGTGGCGTTGTCCTAGATTGCCAGGAACTATTTTTCTTGATGAAATAATTTTTAGCTTTGTAAATTTTGTCTTTTTTCTATGTTAATATTCTTTATAACGGACAGACATTTTAACAATGTGATTCATTGTCAAAATAAATTTTATATTTATAAAACGTGATACGCTATTGTTGTTTGGTATTATTATGTTTATGTGATTTTTTTTTCTCTAAATGTTTGAATATTTTTTGTTTCTGTGAATTTTGACTAACGCAATGTGCGATTAATTCCCTTCATATTTTATTCCGATACAAATTAGTGGTTGTACTTACCTCCTTAAATAAAATGTCAACAGTAGTCAGTGCCATGTGGTATTGACCAATGTGTGACCAATGTGCAGTGTTGACCTGTGCGTCCCTGATAACTATCTTAGAAATAGAGACCATCTGGTCTATTCTATACTTATGGAACACTAAATTGATAAATAGTATCAAACTTAGGGTAGGTTTGTATCAAAATATTAGCACTTATTGTAACAATTACACGAAGCTGGTTTTTATTGTTGCAATAAGTGCGATATTTTAACAGCAGCAAGATAGGTGCTGTTAAAATATAGCACATATTGCAACAATAAAAACCAACTTCGTGTAATTGTTACAATAAGTGCTAATATTTTGATACAAACCTACCCTAAGTTTGATAATATTTATCACTTTATCACTTTAGCGGTCGATAAGCATAGAATAGACCCACATCAGTTGTTTATTCTCCCAAGGTGCAGAACCAACCTGCCACTGGTAATGCCGATTGGGAGGGCGATAACTATGTTTAACGAAATTGCTTCGGGTGTTGATATATTCCACCTACGTGAGAATGAGTTTAGGTGGATGTTGTTTTATAAATTATTAAAATAGGGTCTGCTTAACTCATCCGGTGTACTTCCGTGTAAGTACCTATATAATTTATCTACTGATATATCTCTTCTTATGTAATACTGTTATATTTATATATCTTTGTTTCTAAATGTCATGTTGTGAACGTCTTAAACTTATAATTTGTAATGTCCACAATATGTTAAAAAAAAAAAATTGAAATTACGACTAATACAATTGATAATTATTTTTTCTTCATTAATTGCATTGTCACCCTCTTCCGCTTCTTGTTTCTTGACAATGGAAATAATATATGCATCATTAATAGTTGTGACCTTACCTGATCAGTTATCAGTGTTATCACTTACCAATATTTTTTTATATATAAACATTTTCAAAGCCTTGTAGATTTTCCATTAGTTGTCATGCACGGATAATCCACATAAGAATACTATTTTTTATATTGTTTTTGCACAAAAAAAATAAAACTGTTATGGCAAGCTTAATATCATAAAACATTTTTTGAAAACTCCGATTTGAGTTTAATTTAAAGATATATTAAACATATTTTTACATGTATTGTTAATAATTAAAACATCTCGTTAATTTTACTGTTATACCATTTTAGCTTAATTACCTACTAAATTTTTATTAATAGTGAAATGGTTAAAACATAATTAAAATTGCTTACTCAATTTTGCTATAAATAAATAAAACATTGAAGATAACATCTGACTCGATACGCAACAACAACCAGTAAATTATGTTGAAGCAAATATTTAAAATTGTTACTCACAATAAAAACATCAAAAACTAATTGGCTTTAAGATTTATTTTATTCGTTCATATGAAAAGGTTTTGTGGAAAACTGAGTTTTATTCATACAACCGTCAGTTATTATTATAAATATGTAGAGAATTAATCTTTGCTTAAATCATGTCAAAATCAATCATTATATTCTTGAGATAGAGCTTTAATAAGGTAGGATTTTAAATGACTTTGATTTATATAAATAATAATGTAATTACCTACTTATAAATAATATATTAGGCGTGGGACGTTCATGTAGTACTGATTAAAACTATATGAGTGCCTGCCGGATAATCAGTCATGTACCATGTTCATGACTGATTCATGATGTTATTGCTAAACAGCTACGTTTATATAGTCCGAGTCGAAGGCTAACAGTCACTAGCTTTCATGCAAACGCATCATAAGCAACAAAAATATTCGTATCTTAACACGCTATTGCGCAATACGGACTAAAATAGATACTCAGTGACTCGATTGAACTAATCACTAAGAAGGAATCATTGCCTTTAATTGAACGAAAGTCTCCGAGTCACTACTGAGTGACTCGATTACCATGGCTAGCTATGTATAATGAATTTAATTAAACAATGTAACATTTGGTTTTTGTAAAAAAATACACCTTATAAACTTTTAAGAATTGGTAAGTAATATGAGATTAGGTTAAATATTTTTAAATGTTATATTTAATGGTCATAACTATTAGAATCATTAGTGACCTAGTTATCCTTGCTCTAAAGTTGGACACAACGGATAATTATTATTTAATCAAAATATATCCTTCCACCAAGCTCAAGATTGAAATAGCGACTCTAAAAGACTAAGAAAGTATAAAAAGTATGCTACTCGTAACATAAATCAAGAAAGTCTTTCTGCGTGACAGGAGAAGAGTTGGTTTAAAAGAATGACAAGTTTAGAGATATCCAGTGCAGAGAATTGCAGACATCTTATAAATCTGATAGATCCATTGGTATAACTCCCTGCAGATCTTTTCCAATTACATAATTCCATAACACCCAATAACACCATTTCGTTATATCAGTTAACCCCAATGTGTTAGGGATGTTTTCTATGTGAAAAATAGTTATCTGAGGTTACCAGCTAAAAGGCAGTTGGTTCTCATCTTTCGCCTAATATTCGAAATCGTTGTGCTACGGGTGAGGTCGTGCTTGCCCAGTGCGATGGCGTGCTTGCGTAGTGGGCTAAATGTAAATTGTACGTATTACATTTCACCGTAACACAGTTCGCCGTGAGCTTTCTTATCGCATAACCGTATAGTATACGGATAGTATATATCGTGGAGCATTTTCAAAGCTGATTTTAGCAAAATTCATGAATTCAAAAATGAAAACCTAACCTAACTTAATCTAACCTAACAAATAATAATCCAGTATATATGGCTATTTTTTAAATTTGTTTTCCAGCGGACTTCCTTTCCCGACAAGAACCGTATTTTATTTAGACATGAATTTTATCTCAGTACTATACGACCCAAAGAGGTTGGACGGTTTTTAATATACGAACATAATATATTTCCGATACAATATTTCACGGTGAAGAGTGATACGACGAACTGCATACGTACACATTTCCGAACACGTGCGTAGTGCGCTATCGCTAATGTTACTAAAATGGCAGCTTGGATGGTTATCTAATTAACACACCAGGCAGAGCTGCCATTAAAAGTGATTTCATACTAAATGCATATAATCATTGCCGACTCAAGTAGAAACCGATACATTCACAACGACTGGTCCTACTTTGTCCGCTCCTCCCGTTGTTGTCTATGTATGAACTGTCATTGTTCTATAGAGTGCTCATACTGCGTTTGTCGTGTTCACACAGGGAATGGTTTTATTTTAATAAATAAGTTACATGATAAATAATACACTTGCATTAACACACCTTCTACAAATGTAATGCATAGATCAATGCTACGTATTTTCTGAAAATCGATATTACCACGGGTTTTTGTGTGAAGGACTAGCATGAATTCGACAGCTGATGAATAACAGGAATATATATTATTTATTAATAACACTGATAGTTAATAAATATTTGATTTGAGAATTTTTTATAATTCAATTTGAAACGAGAAAGGGCGAATCAATAATATGTCAAGCAATCTGGGATCTGATTTTGACAGCTGAAAAGTGGACCACTCGTTGCTTGTGCAAAAGTTATGCTCAGGTTTTATTAATCTAAAGATGGGGGTGGTAGAATACATCATAGCACTTTGATCACAATTTTGCATGATTTTGCTATATTGGGTTTAATTTAAATCTGTTCTCCAAACAGGAGAACTTCTACTGTTTGTGAGTACCTACGTAGAATTCAAACGGCTGATCATGTTATTGAGACATGCATTCTTGGTACTTGGGAGACTTTCTGCCATTCATCAAACTTCAAACTAATAAAAACGTGCTGGCATAGATTTAGACAGTACTGGTGCCTTTCTAGAGACAACTATTTATTTTAAATTTGATAGGTCTGATTACGTGACTGTGGATATTTCTATACTCTCGCCAATACCCTGTATACATACTATAATGAACGGAAGAACACATCAGAAACAAACCTATTCGAAATGGACTAGAATCTTGATCCATCGGATTTCGACTATATATCAATAAAAAAACAGCCAACGTCAATTCAACGTCATGCATAAAATATCTTTGACAGCTAGGTTTTGGCGTAAAAAATTCGAGGGAAAACTGTCCAGTGTAGCTACTAGAAATAGGTTTTGCTGAACCAATATTTTTAATAATTGCAACACTATGTTTATTGCAAACCAATCATAAACAAGGATCAACATGATTGAATCGTTGCGTGTAATTGCTTATTGTGTAAAAACGATTGGTCACGACGGTCGGCGTGGGTCGTTAGATCTAGATGGATCTACGCGTTTGCTGGTGTAATTAAGCCATTATGCATTACCAATTAGATAATATTCACTATTTTATACAAATCACACATAAACTTACCAACTAAATACGTTCCATGTGTTATTTTAAGCTCCGTTAAAATTGACGACCATGTTAATTAAAGTACATATTATTATATACAATAATTATTGATAATGGTTTGTGTAAAAGGTATGTATATATGTGTAGATAGGTAATAAGGGAGTAATGACTATTATTATGAATTTCTAAAAAGTTATGTCCATTGGTAATAAAGTATAATTAATGAGTAGAGTTAGAAATCCATTTCGTCAATTTATCATCTTTGTTTTGATGTCGAAGCGATAGATCCATTTCACTTGATTTCTCTTTTTTCTCATTTCTCCTCATCTTTTCTCATGGGTAAGATAAGAAGTACTGCAATTGCGTCAGCGCAAGAAAGAAAGCGAGACAAAAATAATGAGAGAGAATATTGTTACATAGTTCACAGTGCGAGTGAGTGAGAACCTCGTATAGTGCGGAGAGTAAAGTTGTGGGTTTACTAGAAGAAATTAAGGGGTATTCAAGAATTTTATTCATTATTCAAATTCATTAAAATATAACTTATAATTTTTGTTCTATCAGAGATATAAAACTAGGTACTCTCATCACACCATATGCTTCACCTGGAAATAAATGTACATTAAAAGCAATTTATTTTAAAACTTATTGACTATTATCTCTATAATGGTTTGTAAACAGAGTTTTTAAATAATTCTACAATGTTTGTATTATTGATGTTGGCAGCTGTTTTGAGCTGTAATCCACTTTATCCTCTGGACGATTAAATTTTTAACATCTAAACATGTTCGTCATGACATGAATCGTCGTGATTGTGGATGTGAGACTGACTGACAACAAATCAATGGCAAATAATTACAAGATAAAAAGAACTTTTTATATACTTACAACGTTTTTAAATTTTCTGTTGAATCATTTAATCTTGACAATTCTATGTATTAATAAAAACTTGTTATTGTACTTGATAGAAATACTGAATAAGTATTATAAAATATTGAAATGTTATTTTGACATTTCATATTGATGTCCATAGTAACGCCGTATATATTACTAATTTAGTTGCTATTACCCCAGACCCCTAGCAACCAATAATAGTGTTTTACTTTTTACGGATTTCTTACGAAATAACTTTTCATACAAAACAGAATTAACGGAAAATGAATTCAATTCTACTTAAAGATGGCTAAAAATATTAAAAGAATGCACTGGCATCGTGTTCTGATATATTCGAAAAGTTTCAAATGTATAGCTAGTCGGGAAGTTAGTTAAAAATCGATTGCAAGATTTGTACTGGATAAACGACCACCGGACAAACAAGAATACGACATAATAAAAGCGTTGTAATAAAATAATGATATGTCAAAACTGCTACCATTTTAAAAAAGAAAAAGAAAAAAATTACCGTATGACTTAGTCGCTTTGACTAAAATGCATCTAATAAGACCTATTATTTTCTTAATTTGTATATTACATCCGAGAGGCAAGAGAAAAATATATACTGGTGACGTCTAGACTAATTTAAATTGTAGTGCTGGAGGCGGTTGCTAAGAATTTGGCACATGTCGAAACCTAAAAATGATTTGTGAGTAACCAAGATGACAACCTGTAAAAACTTGTGGTGATCAGTCAAATCGAAAATTGGAGAGGACGAGAAAAGCTCCCCATAAACGAATCAACAAATCAACACTATCAACGGATTTTTATTAACACATTTCCTGTAAGTTACTGAAGCATGAAAATGTTAGAACCAAGCTGTAAAGAAGGCTATCAGATGCTCAAAATATCATGGTTACGACCCTAAGTGATAATTTCGGTATATAAAGTAAGTTTTTTTTTTCAATAAAAAATAAATACTTGTTGAATAAAAATAAATACTTGTTGAAAATAAATACTTGTCGAAAAAATGGCGTTAAACTGCGACCCAAAGGCAAGCGTATATTTGAACGTAGAATACGTCATGACGCAATTCGAGCTTAGCTAAATCCCCTCGCCGCGCACCCCACAATTTGCGCGCTTGGGACATCACTAATTGTAACATACGTCTGATTAATTGCCGAGTTTATAGCTGTTGAAAATTTCAAACTTTTTCTTTAACACCACGGTACACGGTTACAATATCATTCCCGTGTGTGGCACTAACATATTTTTATTCAGACACATTTATACCAGTGGCGAAGGGTCACTTTTGGAAAAAGGTAGGCTGTGAAGATCTGATAAAAGAACACACTTATCAGGTATACTAGCGAGAAATAAGAAGATAATACGATAAAACTACTAATGAATACGTACACACTAATGACAATGACACAATAATTTAATGAAATTTCAAAAACTCACTGACGACATAAAATTAAGCGTTCAGTTTAAATTAAGTACGTATTTTTTCAAAACATTTATAGTTATACATCCAAAATCATTATATAAAAATTCTTTTTATTTTTAAAAACAGTCTATATTTATTAATATTTGGTTAAACACAATGGAAATTACTTTTTTTTAAATTATATAATTATTATTTATTTAGTTTTAGGCTCTGCGATCGGAACTTATCTTAGTTCATACAATTCTATAGACTGGGTGGGGCTACGTGACGTAAAGTCCATATGTAAAAAAATGAGAATTATTTGAAACATAATCCGACCTTTATTTACGCCAAGACAGATGGCTCGCTGTGGTATAGTTTTCTATAACCTTTGCAGATTGTTTTGTAATTATCTGTGAAATACATTTCTACATAATATACGGCATCTCTCGTTGGCAAAATAAATTATTTTATAGAATATATAATCAAGTGATTATATAAATAAGTCAATATTATGCAATTAAAAAATATTTTTCTTCAGAAGGTAGGCTTCAAATAATCCCCTAGTATGGAGTCTTCGCCACTAATTTATACCGTCATGAAAGGCGGCCGTGCACAATTCGAAGCTGCATACATGACGTGTGGAGATGGCGCAAACGCCGTAAACTGTAGGGCAAAATATATAAAAAAAAAAAACAATTACTAATTGCGTAACACGCAACTCCATAAATACACCATAATATAAGGAACCGATTTGAAAGACGTATTCTGTGTTAGAAAAAATCATCTGTTGACTGCGGCGTATTGGTTACGAGCGCCTGTATAGCGGAAAGTATGTCGCATAACGTAACCCGACGCAACCGGCGAGCTCGCATCATCGCAAGCGGAAGAGAGGAGATGTAACGCCACGCAACTCGGATAAGCCGAGAGACGAGACGATGCACTACTTTCTTTCTCCCGGCGTGTGTTTACGTTGTTGTATAAGAATTATTATTGTGATTAAAAAGTGATCGCAAACGTAGATGAAAGTAATTAATAATTAAGTGTACGAAAGAGTATCATAAAACTACTTTAATTACATAGGTAATTAATAAACGCGATAATTCAAATGGACTGTAATGTTTGACGGAATGTTTGGAGCGGTAGGGTAGACTTGGAAACTCTGCGACCAGTCGATAACCCACACTAGGTCGTATGTTTCATGTTTAATTGTCTATTGTTAGTAGTTTTTCGCTCAATACAGTAGGTACTCAATTAAGAGGTCCCCGGATGGAAGGAATATGTATAGGTGTAGTGTAAGCTTTTTTGGCGGGAGTTTTGGATATGGGCGAAAAAAAATACTTATTCATGAATATTATCTGACAGATTCTAGTTGATATAAACCATAAGTTATGTACTGTCTTATATTGTGCCCAAGATTGCCGAGCAGTAACCTGTCGGCTTATAAAGTCATGGGTCTCGGGTCTGGAGATTTCACATGTTATTTTTTGTTATATGTCTGTTTAGACCCGGAGCATGGACTTAGTTGGTTGAGCCAGCGATCAAAATGTAATGCACATATTACAATTTTGACAGCTGTTTGAATTGCTTTGGTTTTACCGTTAGATATCTGATATTGGCATCATTGAATTGACTGTATTAACTGTATTAAACAATATACTGCCCTTCCAAGGAAGAAGGCAGTAACTCGCAAAATTTGTGAAATTGAGTTATGGATGCCATCCGTTAGGTAATTTTGAAAGCTATATATTCTGTTCACTTTAAAATAAGAATTATCACTTAAATACCTTTAAAATCCTTAGTGGAAAAATGAACATCTGCTAAAAAAATACAATTTTCTTAGCAAAAAGCCAGTAATTGCACATATTTATTGCAGTTACTGCTTGTTTATTATTACTTTATTTGTATTTTAACATCCTATTAATAAAAATTATCACCATTTTTTATTATTTCATAGTACTTAAAATGGAAAAACACCACATTATGTCAATTATCTCGAAATTGTGTGAGAGTCAGTTACTGCCTTCTTCCTTAGAAGGGCAGTATAACACCTTTTCATTATAAATATCATTGAATACTTAGTAGATTGTGTTAAGGTTCATACCTTGTTTTTTTCTCTATTAACCACATTCGGTGGTAGGTAACGTTAATTTGTCGTAAAAACAAAAATCTGATACGACCTCCACTCTGTAGAGGTTCATAATATTCACAGCGTAGGAAAAATAATTGTTATATACTAACGATATATAGACGTATCTAAGTAATTTATAACATAATTTATTTCATAATATTGAACTATGGTTGTCGCGCCCTGCAATTGCTACGGCAAAGTTAATGAATCGAAAGTAGCACAGGTAATTTTACTTCGGTGTTATTTTTACACAACTCTACGATAACATTCACCTTGGTAATGAAACTCTCAACTCTCCCAGGTGAAAGAGTGGAGTGGAGTTATGCATCTTACGATTTCATCAAGAATGCCGTCAGCAGCGACATTTTTAACGTGGCTAATTAAACCAGGTGTTTCGAGAGTTTAAAATTTATCATTAAATAATGATGATGTCATGAAAATGTTAATATTAAATTAATATCCACATGAAAATACTAGCTAATAAATATCTAATATTCTTATGTAAACTTATTTATTATTCATTTATCTTATAATATGCATTTTAATATTATATTACATACCTACAGACTGCATTGAAAATAATGTAAATCTTACTTGCAAATTACTATAGATAATAATTATAGTAAATAGGGTTTTAAAAATTCTATTCCTGTATGTATAAATATTTATATGTTACGCCTAATGTGCGAAATTGACTATTACATGAAATGGGCTAAATTTTGGCTAATTCGTGTAATAGTCAAGCCTGTTGCCTTATTTATGAATTAGGTAAATTTTCTGCCGAGTACGTGAATTCGCCAGGGTATGGAAATCTTAAACTGTCAACATGACAGTAGAAAAAGTAAATTTAATACGGATGGTTTTATTAGTTATAATTGGACATAATATAATATTATTATTATTAGGTTAGGTTTTGTAATTCTGAATTATTCAACTAACTGAATGTCCATTTTGAGGTTAGCTAACAAGTGTCAACAAACTATCACAAACATACAATCGACCATTGCACATTGCACGATTGATACCCAAGCACGAATCAAATCGCGAAAATACCTTTTAATAAAATTCTTCCGTTATCATATTATAGTTCTAGTTTTTTTTTTGCGCAGAGTAAATGGATATGAACGTCATTGTAGTTATTGATTGGTATATTTTTATATTATAATCAATGACATTTGACACATTTGGTTAGTTTGATTAGTTGCAAAAAACACCACCGGAGCGCGACTAGGGATTCCAATCCCGGGATCCCGGGATCCCGAGCTATTTTCGATACCTATGAATCCCGGGATTGATAAACATAATCCCGGGATTTCGGGATTGATTTTTTTATCAATTTTTATGGAAAATAAAATAAAAGCGAAAATATAACAGAAAAAATACTTTTAATAAAAAATAACTACATTAGAAATAAACTGAGTTTGAATGAAGTTTGATTTATACCCATGTGTAGGTTGCCGATTCATTTTATTTTTTCACATAAATTATTAAAAATGAGAAAGATTGGAAAAAACAATGCTTCGCACTTTTAACAAAGTAATTCCACCATGATATCATACGTTTTACGGCAGTTTCATATTTGGCTGACTAATTAGATCTATGAAGCGGAAAGGCCATAAATACGCCAAGATTATTTGCTTTACTATTTTAAATCTCGCTAATCCATTCATTATGTCTTTACTATCAGAAACAGCAATCTCATATTAAATTCACATTATTATTTATATTACAATATTATTTACTCCATTAACTGTATTTCCAAGATTGAAGGTAGGTATACAATATTAACAATAAATGTCTTAAATAGTATAAATTATACTAGATTTATTTTTGACCGATTTTATCAATGTTATTTGTAAATATAAAAATTTTATATTAACAATGGAAAAAAATGCCAATCCCGGGACCAGTCTCGGGATCCCGGGATTGTCAAATTGTAATCCCGAAATCCCGGGATCAGAATTTTGGCTCGGGATTGGATTCCCTAAGCGCGACCATCTATTTTGACCATAGATAATATACGTAGGTACATTTTGACCAATGCATGAGCATTTGACACATTTAGTTTAGTTGCAAAAAATACCACCGTCACGCTACCATCTAATTTGTCCAATGCATGAACTAGGCAGAAAAATTACTGCCGAATTCACGCACTAGCCAGATATTTTGTCTAATTCATGAATAAGGCAACGGGCTTACATTTTTCATGATTTAGGCTAAATTTGGCCCATTTAATGTAATAGTCAATTTCGCACATTCGGCGTAACATATACATAGAGAATCTACCTACTTATATATATCAGAAATAATATTTGCACCCTTATTAAATCAATTAAAATATATGGTTTTCATAGCGAATAATTACAAAAGTCAATGTAAAGTTTTGCAATTTAAAAAAATACTAGTTAGGTACTTATCTCAAAACATATTTTTAAGCAACCCTGACGCCTATCTCTTCCTACTTTTTCGGTCATATTCGCCCCTTAGTTGGAGCATATGGACACCATGCGGCGTCTCCAAAAATCCTTGTCGCTCCTCAGTCTTCTGAGTCTTCTTACATCGTTCCAGGTCAAACCAGCGTCCCGTAACTTCACCGTGTACACTATATAAATAGTATTTAGCAGCCTTCCAAGACGCCGGAATCCGGTTGGCTTGAAGTACAGGCGAGCCAGGTTGAAGTTCTCGTCTGAGATCCGCAGCACTTGGCCAGGTCCAACGTCGTCTCTTCACTCGCAGCGTGATGAGAATCTGCTTAGTGCGTTCCACTCTGCATCAAGTTGAATGTTGCTCCAGCCATTCCCATTCGGATAGCGAGCTCTCTCTGCATGAATGTAATATTACTTTGACTTCATATTCGTCAGGACCTCATCACTGGTTTGGCTACATTATTCTCGGCATTCTATGACGAGCAAGACCCTGGCACTCATGAATATGGACGAAGAAGAAGACTATTATTGATTCTAGACCTATGTCCTATACTGAAGTAAAATCATTGGCTAGTCTTCCAGTTAAAATGTTTAAAATGTCATTGAAACTACCATTAACGAAGCTGTAAAATAGAGACTAGACAATAAAATGTGAAAGTGCTGTCGGAAGTCTACTGTAAACGAAAATATATTGGAAGACACCATAAAAACCACAATAAAGTCATTTAGTCAAAAAGAACCCTTGACAATCCTTTCCGAAGGACGAAAATTGTACCGTCATAAATAAAATAATCTATGCAGAAACTGCTCTGGTTACAAGTTACTCTATTATTCGTCATAGATATTTTTTTTTGTTTTCACTTTCGTCTTTTGAAAAGTTTTTGTTTGCCGAAGAGGTAAGTGTTTTTAGAAGAATAATACATAATTGGCTAGAAATATTTACATAATTTAACGAATATTTGCATTTTTTTTTTAAAACGCAAGGTCAAGATAACAGGATATTGCCAGTTATATCTAAATATGAATAAGTTAGTAATAGGTACCTAAGTTTTTAAAAAGTACTATAGTTTATAATATTTAAAAAATCATAAGTTCTGCTTTTATTTAAGAAAAATATACATATTACAGTACTTACTTGACTACGATAATATTAATAATTTGAATTACAGAATATGAAAAAAACAGTACCTATCTTGTAAAATCTGTTTCACTTTTCAGTAAGTGCGTAATTTACGAAACGAGTATTTAGCTAATTTTACGGAACTCTAGCTGTTTATATGAATACATAATATAAAACCAATTGAGGCGGCCCTCGTGGTCCAGTGAGTAAGGTCTTCCATCCGAGAGTTCTGGGTTCGATTCCCGGTGAGGACACAATATTTATGTTTTTTCTCAAGGCCTGGGCGACTGTTTAAAATTACTAACAACCACCTTGTCCGAAAAAGCAAGGACATGGTTATTAATAATTCTAAAAAATATATAAGTAAGTATAAAACTAATTAAGTGGGTAAACGGGCTTTATTTATTAATTTTTGGGACACGTCTGTCTTAGATTGACACCTGTTTAGTGGAAGCCATGCGGAAACAGTGACAATTTTAATGGAAGATTTCGGCAAAATATATGAATTCAAGAATGATAACCTAACCTGACTTAACATAACATAACATCACCTAATAAATATTCATAAATTTAATACTTACATTTTTTTTTGCTGCTGGCTTCCAGTAAATAAACATGAACCAAAAAAACTTAATAGGTTTATGGCTATTATAAATAATATGAATTAAGTATATGTAATATTTGATAGACTATGTAAGTATACATACACGTGAATTAAGTGCAGTTTTTACATAATACTTGTTTATATTATTTATTCTATGACCACGTAGAACTACTGATTTACTTGCAAGACTAGAATAATAAATTAAAAACTAATAAGTCACATTATAAGTATAATATGTATGTAATCATATATAGGGGCGGTTCTCGTGGTGCAGTGCGTAAGGCGCTTGCCTTCCACATGAGAGTTCCTGGGTTCGATTCCCGGTCAGGACCATTCAGGACTAATGTCATTGTTCAGGACACACAATATTTATGTGTTTTTCTCATGGCCTGGGTGTTTGTGATTGTTCAAAATTACTGACAAACCACCTTGTACGAAAAAGCAAGGACATAGTTATTAATAATTCTAAAAAAAAAATCATAAATATCATTACGCAATAATAATTTGAATTCTTTTAATTTATAATAGTACCCATGTGTACAAAAATAGAAGATTATCGTAGTAAGATGTTTTCACTCCACACGTATGAAGGTTTTTGTTATTTTGTAGTAACTTATCACTAAAATTCTCATTAATTTGAGTGTTTTGTGATTTTAGTCTTGCTTTGTACATATTGTGGAAGATGTTTCTATAATCAAAGTGTGCAAGACTGGATAGCAGTAGCTTAGGTAGGCTGTTAGTGTTAAGATCCACCATAAATAGTGCACATTAAACTTTGTTAGTCATACGTATTTGTTTTTATTAATCAAAGACTACAATAATTTATTTACAGATAGTATTGGTAAACTTTTATAAATCAATTAAACTGTGCCTAACCAAACCATAATAGTTTTGGTATATTTGGGCGATACGACAGAATAGTGCACACTTTGTCATTCATTGTTATTCACTTTATTTGTTTTCGTTGGATTAAGAATTACATACTATTATTATTACACGTATTGTTATTTCATTTTTTGAAATTCATTAAGCCCTGCCTGAACCAAACTATATAAACTATATACATATACAAATATTAGTCTATCTATAATATATTCAAAGTTATGTATAATTTAATTGCACAATTTCAGATATTTTATAGATACACGAGTATTTGTTTGACTATTATCTACTATGGCTTGGATTAGGCAGGGTTTAATTAAATTTAAAAAATTAACTGATACCATCTGTAAATAATTGTAGTCTGACCTAAACTAACTTAACCTGAAGCCATAGGAATAAGAAGTGGAAGACGATTTCATTAACACAGTTTGATAATGATTAGAACTAGTGACCGGGTCAGGTGACAAATTTAATGTAGACGTTCTCAATCGAATTGGAAAGGACCGAGAGGTTTTGCGTCTGCATAGTATCAAAACTAGAAAACTATAGTACGTCGGCCACATTATTAGATGAGAAAAGTATAGCATTCCCTAACTTGTAAGTACATCCGTGATTAGTTAAAGTGCAGCTCCTTTAGGATTAGACTACAGATACGCAGCTCCACTAATCGGTTCCGGGTAGTAGATGATAAATAAGGCATAGATCACCCTGATGGTGGAAGACTTCCGCTATGGGATGGCATGATAATAAAAAGAATGACTAGTTTCATCTTGTAAGATATAAGCAAGGGAAACTGATTACTGAAAATATGTAGTTATAATATTTACTATGTAAGTGAGTGTATAATTTTATGAACCTAATTTTAATGTTTAGA
This sequence comes from Rhyacophila brunnea, assembly GCF_057557595.1. Taxonomy (NCBI): domain Eukaryota; kingdom Metazoa; phylum Arthropoda; class Insecta; order Trichoptera; family Rhyacophilidae; genus Rhyacophila; species Rhyacophila brunnea. The sequence goes on along the minus strand of NW_028233350.1, from coordinate 37,317,506 downwards.
TTAGAACAATGGTGTTCCGCTAAAGTTAGACAGTTAAAAACTTATATAAGGTAACTATTGTCCGATAAGTATATTATTTATTGTGCACTGGGATTACCAATTTTAACAAAAATAACGAATAAAGTGAGTGGTTCATCTGGCGGCAAAAATTATAGTTAAAATGCCATAATAGTATTCCAAATAATACAATTTGAATAAAGAATATAATGTTCAAAAGTGCCGAAGCTTTGTCGGTGTTCAATATTATTTTATTGCTAGCATTTAAAAAGTTTCATGCAAAATGCTTCTCGAAAAAGGGTTTTTATTAGTACAGGCAATCATCAAGGTTTACTTACAATATAATTGCCATCAATAAAACAATAAAAAAATAAAATTAAGATAAAAGTCGAAAAGAATACCATACCTACGTACAATGTTGAAATGTTTTTTTATGTAGGTACCTACTTCACGTGAATTTATTAATTATTATTATCTAACTGACTTTCATCTGACTTAGTGAGATATTATTATTATAGTCAAAGATACAACCCCTTTCGATAAAAAATAATATCTAGGTATTCAATATTCAAATTATTTAGTTTGACAACTAAACTTTCAGTAGGTAGTTAAAGACACTCTTATGATTAAATAAATGAGGAATTCTGCAGTTTTTTGGACATATTATCCGGCACGGACCGGAGAACCTGGAGAGACTAGTGGTTTTAGTTGGCCTCTAGGGAAGGCGAAGCAGAGGAAGAGCGTCTGCGCACTGGAGCGACCAAGTGAAATTCATTCTGCCCTGAGAGAAGCGGAAGATCGAGAAGGATGGAAAGCCTTGGTCGCTCAAAGGATAATGAAATTCAAATGTGGTCACGATCCTCAGCCATGAGTGTACGACCAAGAAGAAGAGAAAATAATTATCCGAATCCGGCTTCAAAGCCTTGGTCCACAGTGGCGTTTCGTGGGAGTAGGCAAGGCATGCGTTGTATAGCGTCGGCGCATAATAAAAGACGACGAATGGAGGAACGAATACAAATATTGAATACTTGAAAGCAGTGGCTGTTTTTTATAAAGCGGACAATATGGTCACTTCATTAGAAAATAGTATCGATAGCTTAGTTAAAAAAATATTGATTAAGAACAAAAAAAACCTGACAACACAACTAGTATTGTATTATAATTTATACCTATTGTAATACATTATTATGTTATGACGGTTTATCGCTATATTTAAATACAAATTTTGCCTCCAAACCCGCCAACACCACAGACCTGTACTGTTTGAGAGTAGGTTTTGTGGAAATGCTTTAATTGTAAATAGGTAGATTTTAAGATTTTTGAAACTAAAAATAAAAGAGGACTGCATTTTACGTCTACTTAAGGGCTGCCCCTGAAACTGAGACGTCACTGAAATGGTCCATGGCGACTGGCTTTCACATTTCTGTTAATTATTATTTATTAATCTGTTTAGTCGATTGAGCAAAGTCGTGGAGAAGGCTGTCAGACTGCGAAATCATCTGAGTCAATTGATTCGCAGGTATGAGGTCCCGACGAAAAAGAAAAAAATAATAAAACATATTTAGTAATTATTAACATTAACAAAGTTCAGTTTCCATAAATAAAAAGAAGAAATTATTAAGTACCTAGGTATTTTGCCTAGAAGGTAAACTATTTTTAATATTTAGCGCACCTCACCTACATTTATTTTTGGTATCTACCTGTATTTTTTAATACCTAGTAAAAAAGATTCCCTTTCATTTTTTAAGATCCTCGATGACTCATAAAAAAAAAAGATTTATTTGTTATTACTTCCGTCGGATGTTCACTTAAAAAAAGCTCTATTTTTTCAAAAAAAAAAATGTAATTTTTATGTGTGAAACACTAAAAAATATTTATAAAAAGATTATACTTACTTATTCTTTTATTGGTTAAATGTTATATTAAACCCAAATGAATGGGTTTCTAAAAATGATCGCAAAAATTTGATACTACTCCACAATTGTATTATTCTCTCAATAGGTATTAGTATAATATGTTACCTTCGCATACAATTTTTATATGTATACATTTTTTGCTTATTTCCGATTGGGTATTCGGTTTCATTTTCGTACAATGTAACTTTTGGTCCAGGTGTTATGGCATACCTATGTCGATCATAAATTAATCTAGGAAGATGGCTATCTTCTACAGATCTAGAAAACTAATAGGTACTTACCTGGTCTGGTGTAATATCTAATATCAGAGGTCAAATTTATTAGGTGCAATTGTTTATTATTGGACTTGATAAGTTTTACCGACGATACATAAATGTTTTACCTTAAAACTTGATCACACATATAATATAATATATAATATATTTGAATAAATAGGATTTAATTTAATAATGATCAGTAGGTACTCGTTGAAATGATACTGTAGATTAGACTTTCCAGATTAAATATATGTAATCTTCTTATTCGTTGTGACCCCATGATAAAGGATCGAGCCGCTTGACAGCCATCTCAATAGTTTTGCTCCACCATTTTTGGCAGTTAGCCAAACGCAGAGCTTTTGCAAGTGTGAAACCTATGGCACTCTTAATTTTGTCTGTCCATATGGAGAGAGCTGCTCTTCGCTCCCTTTGACGCATGCACCGGGAAAAAAAATGAAGATTCCTGCAAAAGCAAACCAAGGAGAGTCTGTCTTGAATATCGCTAATTATGAAGTCGTTGGTACGTTTGGTTGGTACATCCACAAGATTCTCAACATACACAATAACACCACATTTCAAAAGCGTCTAGCCTCTTCCTTTTTCTGTCCTTTACCTTCTAAGTCTCTGAGGTATATAGGTCTACAAATCGAGAAGACTAGAGATCTTTCTGCATGCATTTTAATCTTATTTGTATGTTTAATCACGTAACAATTAATCTAAGCATAACCCGTTAAATATTTTAGCGAAATTCATAACAAAAATCTTGCTGCGAATTCTTTCTTCACAACTATTCAAAATTGTTTCTTACAAGACACTGTGTTATCACAGCAATTCTGAATTAATATGTAAGAAAAGTGGTGATAACATATTAGCATGTCTTTTAGTTTTCATAAAATTATTAAGCTGATATTTGAAAATAATAATATATTGTTTTAGATTGTTAGCTAGTCTAGTATTCTCAATTCCCTTGTTAATATAAAATCTTACAAAACCAGCAACCCTCGCGGAATTCCATTTGAAAAACGCTGCTATAGATTGTGTATTGTAGTTAATTTTAATATGTTTTAGGTTTTTTATTTGTTGAAATATTCTTGGTAAAGTAGATATTATAAGAAAACGTTCTTACTACATACAGGCTTACGAGTTAGAATTTTCATTAATATAGAGAATAATATTCTATATTAATCACGTGCGCACAGATTTTGGTTTAAAAATTGGATACAAAATAACTTGGCAAGAATATAATAATATTATTAAAATCATAAACATTATAGTAGTGACTGACTTATATCATATATAACATAACATACTTGGTAATAATTATTCATTTAAAGATTTTGGTATTTTCCAACATACTTTCTAACAATCTTATAATCATCAACTAGGTAGATATGGAAACAGTCGTTTTTTACTAACATTTTATATGTATAAAAGAAATACAATTAGGTATTTATTTATTATAAAACCCTTTCGTGAGAATATTGTTATTATTTTTTCACGTGATTTTGTTTAAAAAAATAGAATAACTTTTTATAAAATAGGTAGATACCCTTTTAAATGACAGGATACAGGGAGGCAATGCCACATGAGTATAATTTATAATATTGATCGTCAATATGAGAAAAAACTGTGGATTGTTTGATATACGTAATCTCATACGTGGGGGGACAATACTAATAGTAGTTATTATAATATTTTGTTCCTGTTATATGTCAATATTTATATTTTGAATAAAATTTATCAAAGCGAATTAAAACTGAAAACCAGTTTACACAATGACATGGCCTTGAAATAAGTCATTGTCATTTGGTATTACAATATAATATTATTAAGTAAGTATCTAAATGTTGTCTCTCGTGATATTATAAAGAAATTGATCTCTTGGCATTATAATTGAGTTTACTGGGCAATTAATAAATAACACCCATTTACTTAATTAGATTTATATTATAATCAGGTAGAGTTCCGTAAAATCAGCTCTAAATACCTACTTGTTTCGTAATGTACCCACTTACTGAAAAGTGAAACAGATTTTTTGTCAACCAAAGTTTTGGTATGTGTAGTCAAAAATAGGTATAATATAATAAAGAATAAACTCTCAACAAAAAGCCTGGTTTCCTCTTTCACTTTATATGCCCTTGAAACTTTTTTTCTTCCGCATCTTTCTGGGACTATCCTTACAATTGGTCACCGAAATCTGAATACATATTGAATAATAATGTATGGAAAATAAGAATATTATAAATGTGTGTACTTAATATGGTTACGTGTAAATTTTACCAATTTACCAATGGCGGGTTTAGGGACGTGGATGTCCGAGGCGCTGACTGATTTGGAGCCCCCCACCGTAAAAATAAAATAAAAACCATACATTTCAACTGCCAACTACGGTGTCTTATTGCGGACGTGAAGAACTCTTCACCTAGTTTTTGTATGGCCGTATGATTTAGCTTGGTTTTTGTATTATATTTATAATTTATGTTAATTCAACATTCTTTTCTATGCAATGGCACTTTTATTAACCTAAGTAAACTCGGTCAAAGCTCACTTGAGACCGTGGTGATCTCAGTCTTAGGTATCTGCTCCTGAGACATTACTAGACGTAAAAAACGTCTGATGCTTCACTCCAAATGTAGGGCTTTGTGATACGTTCAATTAAGACTGAGCGTGGTGCGGGGTGGGTTGGTTTGGAGGGCTCTTTGTTTGCCAATGTATCTAGTAAAAATATCAGTAAGTATACCTTTTTCCTAGAATCAAATTATGTAACAAAAAAATAATTACTATTAAAGATGACACAATGATATTGGTGGGTTATGTTTGTGAACAGGTATGTATCTGTTTGAGTGGTTATGTTATAGGTATCTTGTTAGTTGCAGGGATTTTATTATGCTTTGTGTACTGTATGATGAAAAAAATGCACATTTTAAATATCTTCGTAACTAGTTTAAACTTTAAACTACTCCGTGGGCCCTTTTTAAATATTCTGATGAATCGATTGCGTCATCGTCGCTTCAGTTCACGGTTAGCTGTTGTACCTACCTCAAAGAGATGGCCGTATACCATTGAGATCAAATGACGCGTTGTTCGTGGAGCATTGCACACAGTAATGTTCAATTGTATTAGGCTTGATTCGTAGAGTACCTACTTTTGAATCATTCCGAATTTTATATAAATATATTTATATACGATATGGTTGTCTTTTTTATTTACTAACATACCTATTTACTTCTGTCTTTCCCCTGTATTCCGTTGGTTTTTATTCAAAAAAAATAAGTGTTATATTTAGACATGAACTCTGATATGTAGAAATTTCCAGACACGAGGACTTACGACTTGTTACAAATGATATTTTTATATCGGGACAAATTGATGGTCTGGAGGATTTCATCAACTGGAGTTGTATTGCAGTTCGTTTCGTTCCATTTCAAGTGCTGTTTCTAATGACTTATATATTATTTATGAAGAATGATACACTATTAAAACTTTTGTATTATGTAAATGAATAAAAACAGTTTGATAAATCGAATTGTTTAATTTTTCGATAATGTCAATTATACGTAGACGAGTTGTAAGAATAGTAGTGAGTGTTATTATTTTATTGTAGGGGTGACTACCTGCTATCAGAGGAAGTGGTCCACGGTACCATTACACAGGTACAACAAAAAGAAACGCTGCTTCAACAGATGTTGTTTCTGTGCCCACTTTATATTCACTTTTTTACAAGTCCCATCGAGATTTTTTAAACGTGGGAGAGACCATTTGGGATTTTTTTTCTATATACCATCAAATAAAGAACGTTAGATGTAAGTAAACTGTTTTGTTTACGTTTGGGAAAAAATCAGTGTATTTTTTGCCGAAATAACGATTATTTATTGACTATTAAGGGTCGTACATAACCTATCGTTATTATGAAATCAACGGAAAGCCAGATGTCGCAGTCGGCAGTGCCTAATAATAAATTAGATCAATGAAAGTATAGGTTACAATATTAAACTAATATTAAAACTATATAAATACATACATACGATATTATCGGGTGCCGGACAAAATCCCGAATGCTGAAATCCCGAAAGCCGAAATCCCGAAGACCGAAATCCCGAATGCCGAAATCCCGAATGATGACATCCCGAATGGCCGAAATATACATATATTTTGACAATTATTAATCTCTTAGTTTCCATTTTTCCACAAAAAATGGTTTTTTGTCTCTCCCGTAAAAATTGCGCAATCTTAATACTTATCTTGAATTGCGCAAATTTTACAAGACTGTCAGACAGACAAAAAACCATTTTTTTGTGGAAAAATGGAAACTAAGATACTTGTTAATATAATATTAAAATAGATAAGTTTTATATTTTTATTTCATTTTCTTTTACAAAAAGTAGTATTTTTTTGCTTTCGAGTTGGTAGTAGGTAGTATTACTGTTTATATTTTTTTTATTTTTCGGGCCTTCGGGATTCCGGCCATTCGGGATTTCAGCATTCGGGATTTCGGCATTCGGGATTTCGGCTTTCGGGATTTAGGCTTTTGGGATTTCGGCCATTCGGGATTTCAGCATTCGGGATTTCCGCCTTCGGGATTCAGGCCTTCGGGATTTCGACCCAAACCCGATATTATCGTATTTCATAATATAAATAAAAATGTTTTTAAAAATGGGTACAAATTACCGCTCGATTAAATTCTGGACGAAGAACGTGCCATGGGGTCTCAATGCTATTCAACAATCACTGTTACCTATTTAAATAAATTTTATGTTCACGTACAGTAACATACAATTTACCCGACATGGAAAATATGCACTGTATTGCAAATGCGGTCTAGTAATGACAGAACGTCTACCACCTCTAAAACCGTGTTCATGTCCAACAATTTTTCATGTTTTTTTATTTTTTATTTTTTGGATCCAGAGCACGAGACCAATTATAGTAACTGAAGTACGCTGTTTCAAAAAACTTCAAACTTATTTCAAATGTGAGTTAGAATAGTTCTGCATCCAGTTGATGAATTTACCATCTTTCTTTCAACTTTTTTCTTAGTAGGAGCATAGGCGCCTCCGAGAATCGCCATTCTTCTTGCGTCATTATCACTGTAAGTAGATAGTATTTAGCGGCCTTCCAGGATGTCGGATTCCGGTTGACTTAAAGATCAGGCAAGCCAGGTTGAAATTCTTTTCAGGAGCCCGGAGCATATGGTCGAGCCAGGTCCAACGTCAGCTCTTCACTCTCAGCGTAATGAGAGGCTGCTTGATCCATTCTCTTATCTCCTCGTTACTACTAAAGTCATACCATCACACACCCAGTATTAATCGCAAACATCTGTTCTTGAAGCCCGGAATACGGTTGCTCTGAGCCTTCGTAAGGTAGAGTATACGCTTAATAACTTTGCACTTTTTACTACACTGATACGCTTTATGTATACTGTATATTTACATAAAAGTAATAAATAAATAAAAATATAGTACCTTTCTATATGTAAAAAAAATACATCAGCCGGAGTGCAAAGTTAGGAAGTGGCAACTCTACCATGACTCGCTAGTGTAAAGCAGCACCATCAGAATGCAAGCGTCGAATATTCAAATTTATTTATTTTACATATAATGAACATAACAAATTATAAATTCAAAGCATTCACGACATGACATAAAATAAGTGTTAACAATTTTTAAAAGTAAAAGTACAGAGAAAAGTGAGTTAATAATACAATAAGTAATAAAATAAGAAATAAAATAAGAAAAGAAATAAAGTAAATAACAAAATAAAAGTAGATGGAAGCACACAGAGTGAACTTTGATAGACCCTATCTTAAAAACTTATAAAACAACGTCCACCTAAATTCCCCCTTACGTAAGTGGAATATATCAACATCCGAAGCGATTTCATTAAACATGGAATTTGGTTTTAAAAGTGGGTGAGAAAATTACTTAAAACGATTCTTCGTGAAAAAAGGATAATTGGGATAAGAACCTAGTCCTTTGTTAAATTGATTTCTGATGTCAAGATGAAAAAGAAGAGAACTTTTTTATAAGTACAATAATAATAATAATATGATGGCGAAGAATGCAAAATATTCACAAATCGTCCAGCGATTTTTTTTTGGATTTTCACATTTCCATGCAGTACTTATGTCTAAAATCTAAATACTCCAAACCAGGGGTTTACAAAGTGTGTCCCGCGTCACTTTTTGATGTGTCCCGCGAGATTTATGTTAAATCCGTATTATTTTTATTCTTCATATCGAATATTAAAAATTACATTTAAAATTAAATATCCTCTGGCAAGAATGAGGACTTTCACTTGGGTTAGACAAGGTTCATAGTTAAATATGCTCATCAAATGGCTTCTTTATTTGGAAGTAACATGAAAAAGTGTCTACAATGAGCGTTAATTAATCAAACTTAAGATCAAAATTAACAGACAACCATATCGCATCTGTTTTGCGTATTCATACCACAGAATCTGAACCTAGATTGCAGGATTTAGTTTCAAACAAACAATTGCATTAAATCACATGGTGAAAAAAATAAATATTATTTTTTTAGTAAGTATATTAATAAGAGTAACAGTAATGTAATTTTAGTTAAATTTATAAGTTTATACAATAAAATATTATTTTGCCTTATGTTTTTTAAAAATAGAAAATATTTACAAAAGAAAGGGGGCCCGCCAAATATTTTTGATTTCAAATTTGTCCCTTTGTCGAAAAAGTTTGTGAACCTCTGCTCTAAGCCCTTCCCGATAGGCAAAAGGTATACTGTTTTGTAAGGGAAATATACTTGGCAAAATGAGGGGGTGCTTTGGGAAAATATCAGTGAATCAAATAGAAAAGTACAAAATTGTAATCAATTAGAATTTAAATCAAGTACCTACCCGTAATCATTAGTATTTACTATATGAATACCTAAATATCTTTCGACAGTATCTGACTTGACAGTGAAATGGCTAATACAATAAGACTCGGGTTTCAATGAATTAAAAAAAAATACAATAATTGACGTTGTAAAAAAAAACACTTACGCACGATAGGGTTTCTTCCATTTACGTATACTGTATAGGTAGTCACCACTTCATACATGACAAATACACCTTGTGGGAATAAACGCAAGGTGGATACGCTTTATTTTTATGTGAGTGTAGGTACATGGGTACACCGCATTTTTCTTTCTTTGTGACAGCTTCCAGTGAGAGTGCATTTTATTCAACTAAGATATTCATCAGTAAATTATATAATTAGGTTCCCATTCATGACTTCATTCAAGATGGTTTAACAAATTAACAAATTTAGATTTAATATTTCATACATTTTATTTGTTTAATTAATACAGGCGAGCCATTATTTAATTGCAATTACGGTACCTACGACCAGTTATTGTAATTTTCTTTTAAATTTTTATAATTATTATGCAAAAGTTTATGAATAGTGTGAGACAGTTGTGAGGAGTGGAGGTAAGCTGTTAAGATTCGACATAAGTAGTGTACACTAAACTTTGTCCGTCATACTTATTTTTTTTCATTAAACTAAGAATACAATTTGCATAATATGGTGCTGGTTAGTTTTTAAGATTCAATTAAATCCTGCCTAAACCAAACCATAATAGTTTACCTATGCTATGAGCGATTCGGCAAAAATAGTGCACACTTTTCTAATCATACTTATTTGTTTTAGTTGAATTAAGAATACATATTACATTACAGATGGTATTGGTCATAATAGATAAAAAAAACATTCTTCTATCTATAAATTATCTAACATTATTTATGGTTGAATGGTATATGTTTATATATTTTATAGATAAAAGATAAACGAATATTTTTGACTATTATGCACTAAGGCTTGTATTAGGGGGGGTTTTATTGATCTTTAAAAACTAACAAACACTATCTACAGCTATACATTGAAGTCTTAGTTTAATGAAAACAAATACTTTTGAATTATTACGTTTTGTGTGCATTATTTTTGTCGGATCTTCATAGCCTACCTCCACCTTTCATTTCCCAATGACATTTCACGATTGGGGTAGGTAGATAATTGGCTCGAGTGTCTTGTCTGTCAGTGTATTTGAGGTTAGAATAAAATTATTAAAATAATTAACTTTTAATTTATACTATTTATATAGACTTCATTCTTCAAGAGAAACGAATGGGTTAGGAAGCAGACAAGAGTACGCGATGTAATAGACGATGCCAAACAGCTGAAATGGAGATGGGCGGGGCACATTGCTCGCCGAAAGGACGGCCGCTGGACAAATGCCGTCATCCAGTGGTACCCAAAGGGCACGAAACGGCCACAGGGTCGCCCTAAAAGCCGCTGGATTGACAAACTGGTAAAGTTCGGCGGAAATACGTAGCAGCGAACGACACAGGACCGAGAGAGTTTGGAGAAAGCTTGGGGAGGCCTTCATCCAGCAGTGGATTGACCCCGGCTGATGATTATGATGATATAGACTTCATTACAAAAAGCTTCTTTAAAATATAATCACTTCTCTACCTGAGCTTAAATGGAGCTTCCGGTTCATCATTTAAAATCCATACATAAAAACTTTATTAAACGCTCCCCCTTCTAATTTTGAAAGGCGTACCCGTGCACCTGATGGCAACCAAGTAAATCAGTACCTATCATAATATAAAAGCATTTTTTCTCTTAATAAGCCTGTTATAATTTTAACAAGTAAATAACAAATTGCCTAAATGTTTGAGTAGACAGTCTCCCTTTTTGTTTGAATTAACTGACCGTTTAGATATAATTGATAACATCCCTTTAGTTTAGTACGAGAAAGGCTACGTTTGTATAACAGGTGTGTATATGTGCTATGTAAAAGAAAGATTAATATTACATAAAGGTGGAGTATTATTATCATAATGCTATAATACTTATAACCATGGCCACCACATCTTGAAGAGGGCCCCAAGGCCAGAATCTTTGGCGGCCCCCCTTACCCATCGCTAGGGTTAAAGGCAGTGGGACGCTTTACAGAACAGTTTTTATATAAAGAATGTTGTTTCAGGTAAAACTAAAGGTATTAGGTGTATTTTTAGCATTTTTTTGTATTGTTGAATAAGCCCACTTGAATTATGGAGTTGTCGAATATCGATACACGCTAATCAAAAATTGCATCACGTAACTATAAACTTTAAAATGTTATGAATCTACAAATAAGATAGTGCCGCAGGCGACTTTTTATCCATTACGGCATATTTCTGATCGTATTTTGTCAACCCGTTACCACGGGGCCCCCCAGAGCACAGGCCCCCAGGCTAGAGCCCTGTCAGCCCCCCCCTTGTGGGAGCCATGCTTATAACTATATTCTAAATATGTTGATAACATTTAGCTTGTCCACCCCATACGCAAAAAATGGCGGCAAATAACAATGTGTTTTAAAATTGGAATTTTACATGGTAAATAATTATGCATATCCCTTTGCCCGATCGCATATAGAAAATCGTCTCGACTGGGACACGGTCATAAACCAAAACTGCTGCCAACAGATGATTCGGTACGTAATATAATCTAATATTAAAGTAGGCATTTTAAAGATACGCTGCGTTGTATATTTACCACTAAAATACTCGTGTTTAAAGTCTATAATATTCCATACGCAAATGTACTTATTATATCGCAACTTCTACCTGCAAAATTCATCGGAAAATTACACTAAATGTTAAGGCTTTTCATTTCAGCATTCGAGAAAATAATTAAATCATTTCAAACTACGCCAGTATACTTAATTTGAGATATTTTTAAAAATAAAATTGAAATCAAGAATATAAGTAGATAGGTATCAACATTTTTTTTCTTAATTTTACGATACTGTTATACATTGATATTAATTTGCCTCGTAATTGTGCCTGACAATCCGATCCGGACATCTCCTCCAGGAACAAAGAAATGAAATTATTTAGTGAATGGAATATTGCTTAGGCTAGGACTTCGGCTTACGGGATTTAGGCTTTCGGAATTGTAGATTGGCGCGAATCCAGTGGAAACAGATTCGTGTTCCGTTGGGTGTCTTTAGAACTAAGCTCACCGCCGTTTAAAAAGTATTGAATGATATGTCAAATGTTAGCATGTGTCGCTTTCACTCAGCGGACAACTTATACAGATGGAACTATAATCGCTAGTGCATTATAAAAAATGTTCTTATTGCAACATCCGCATGCATGCATAAAGACGCCGGCGCTTACTGCATTTGCACGCCTTTTGACGCCGGCTAAAAGTAATAATGTGCTAAAGCTAAATGAATGAGTCAGAATACGTAATTAAATGAAATAGCCATAATACATAGATATCTATTGTGGCCTCGCGTGGAGCAGCCGCCAAGTGCAATGCCCCGCGCGATCTTGCCTGATAAAATAATAATGCATCGATATTTATTATGTAACAACCGACGACTAGCTGATGAGGAAGTGGAAGGAATCTATGGCAAGGTCTCGTTGCACTATTGCAGAAACAAACCGGTAACAAACGGTTCGCGATTTTAATGCAAACGGACGTGTAATCGAGCCGGTTTTAAACGGTTGTTAAAATATTTCAGAAAACAGCTGTAAATACTGATCCAGTTTAGATTTTGATAATATTACCTTGTCAGAATTACGGGTGTGGTGAAAAGGATTGAAATATCAACTGTTAACTGTATTACAAACAATAATCCATACCAATATACGTCATATACCTTCAAACAAATTTTAATTATATAATAAACCGTAATTTGAACTCATATTATATACCTGCCAGAAAAAATCATTTAAATAAATACGACGCCCGTCGGGACGCAAACCCGTATTCATTGAATTCGCGCAAATCTACTTTACCAATTGTGCTACGTGCGACCTATCTAATTACGACAAAATTAATACACTTAATAAATTGCGTTAATTTTGTCCCGTAGGGCGTCGCATTATTTTCAAATATTGCTTCTAGTAAGTAAGTCTGAGGTGTTCTACATTTTCAAATCTTATAAATTATTTATTGAATTAAAAAATACTTAATTAATTAAATTATAAAATGGTTTGGTAAATTTTATCGCTACTTAAATCTTCTTCTTCTTCCTGTCGCTACAACCCTAAGTGAGTCTTTATCTCCTCCAGTATCTACCACCAAGGCCGCTTCCCTCCAGTTCCATGAATGTCAGTTTGAGGAGAACACCAAACTTGGCATACAATATTAATAATAAAATAACCGGTAATAATAAAAAAAAACATTTATATCTTGAACAAGAAACAGTTAGTTGAATAAATTTTATTTGTCTTTATTGATTAACTTTAATTATAAACTAAAATAGATAAAAATAAAAAAATAGTTATGTTAAACATAGTGGTGGAAATTCGCTGTATGAACAATTAGGAAAATAGGCACGAGGCTTCATTAGAAGCCAAAGCTGTGGAAAATCAGATAATGACAAAGATGGAAAAATAATCATATAGGCAAAGGGGGGTGGAAAAAAGAAGAAAGGTGAAAAGGGTGGATAGGGTGTTTCGGGACCAGGAACCGCGGTTAAGAAACCTATGCATAAAGAGGGTAAAGCAAAGAAGGGCAATAATAAATGAACATAATCAGTCGATCAAATTAAGATAAATTAAAAAATCCCTTGTAATTATATTATTTAAGTAGGTATCCTATTTAGTAACATTTTAAATGTAAACAAAACTTACATCATATTATTTTGTAAAGTAAAAAATAATATTTATACTTACATTTTTTCTGGAAATAGTGCAAGTTTCTTTCCTTCATTTAGTGTGTATATAATAATATCGCGACAAACTAGTGACATCTATGAATAGTTTTTCAATGGTAATAAGTCAAATGTAAAAACTATTTGATCAGCAATTGCAATTTATCTCAAAAATAAATGAAAACAAATAAATGTCGCACACGAAGAAATAAGAATTTTACAAATATCTATGTTATGGCGTGTAATTAATTATTATTCTTTAATTCATTCATCTGTTTCATCTGATAGATTTGCCAATGTTAAATATGCAGCTAAATAACCAGCTAATTTTAACAGTGTGTTTAGTTCACTTATAATATTTATAATACCTATGTATTGTTCAACATTGTTTATAATGATCAACGACACGTGTGTAATAATTGTGATCGATTGACCAAAGAAAAGCTAGTTGCATTATTAATAAGACATCTGTCTAAATTCTAAATTGGCGCTAAAAAAGGCATTCACAGCACTAGAAGCCTCTGGCAAAAGAATGAGCTTACAAATAAACGAGGCAAAAACTAAATACATGCCTGTCTATGTCACACCGCGAGTAGGCGCAACCAAAGTTAGATATTGGTGCATACAAGTTTGATACGGTCGACAGTTTCATATACCTTGGATTCTCTTGGAAGAAATCAACAAGAGAATCATGTCTGCGAATAAATGCTATTTTGGCCTGTTAAGACATTTTAAGTCCCGCATACTATCTCGCCAAACTAAAAGCACTCTTTTTTATTTATTAAGGAAAACAAACAGTTACATATTGATTACAGAAATTTAAAATATAATAATAAAAAGTTATTGCAACCAGCAACCAGCTTTACAAGACACTTGTAAAGCCAGTGCTCACCTACGCATCGGAAACCTGGACATTAACTCTACGAAATGAACGAGTCCTGAACATCTTTGAAATAAAAATTCTTCGCCGTATATATGGACCGATCAAGGACGGCGCAATGCTGAGCTCTACGGGCTGTACGAAGATTGCAGCGCAGTTCAATCAATTAAGATTAGGAGACTGCGATGGCTAGGTCATGTGCACCGTATGAATGACAATGAACCGGCAAATCGAGTGATGTCCAGCAATCCAATAGGGCGTAGAAGAAGAGGCAGGCCAAAGATTCGCTGGTTGGATGGAGCTGCCAGTGACTGCCGTATTCTGGGGGTACCGAATTGGAAAGCGGCCACACTGGATAGCGACAGGTGGAGGGAGCTGTTGGAGGAGGCCAGGACCCACACCGGGTTGTCGCGCCCCTGATGATGATAATCTGTCTTGCTGTTTCAGCGAAAACATACATAGTCTTCAATTTCATATATTGTTCGAGATACATGAAGGGTCGGTAAGTTGACCGTCTGTCACACGTGACGCGAACACGAATAAGCATTTCATTTAAAATATAGTTTCCCTAGGATATTTTTGAGGGCGAGAAAATGTATAATCTCGATCTCGAATCAATCGCATAACAGCGTACACTGTATAAAAATGTACCTTAACAAACTGTAATTAATTTGTTCCAAAATAAATAATGTGCTTGTTAAAAAATAAAGTGTCAGTCGTCAATTACGTCCCCTCGTTTCGAGATAAAGTTCAGTTCTTGCTATTCCCCGCAAAGTACCATAAGTCCATAAGTATCACACTACCTATAGGTATTAGGTACTATTACAAGTATGTATTGATAATGGTTTGTGAATGTTGGTCACTGTGGTGAATGTTGTTTTGTCATAATAAATAACTTACATAATAATAACATAAACTATAAAGCTACAATTTGAACTTGCAGCTATTATTAAGTTCATACCAGAACACTAATATTAAGCGGTTTTCTATTGTTCTACTTATTTGTACATGAATATTCAAGAGTAACAGAGTTTTTTTGAATATTTGATTACTTACTGTTTAATAACGTTTAAATACGTAACTTGTTTCCAATTTCATCATCATGATATTACATTAATTAAAAATGCATGCAATGTTGTCAACTCAAATAATATTCCCTTTTCTATACTTACAAAAATATGTAACCATACTAAAAACTTTCTGGAATCCTATTCTGAAAGTATTGTAACACTGAAGTATGTATTATGTAGGTACCTACTTACTTATCTGTTCCTAGGGATTGCAATGCCGGTATTTCAAAACCGGTATCCCAGTATTTTTCGATACCGAAATACCGGTTTTAAAAATCAGACAATACCGATACATTCGGTATTGAAAGTGGAAACAATTTATTATGTATTAATATTGTAACAGTGTATTAATTACCATAAAAAGCTTAATTACGACCATGTCCGATCCTAAATGAGCCTCCACATAGTGAAGTTTTCTACGAGAAATGGATGTCAGCCACTTGCTCAACCGATTAAGTCCATTCTCTGACTCTTACACAAATTAAAAAAGAATATGTGTACTTGCCAGACCCAGGTTTCAAACCTGGGACCCACGACGCAATAGGCCAAGGCTTAAGTCGCGCAACCATCGTGGGTGTGGACTTAACAGGACTGTAATTTTTTGTCGGGTTAAGCGATGTCTGGCTTACTTCCATGGCTTTTCATCGTCCTTGGTGACCAGTGATGCCACGTGCAATAAAATATTAATATTTTAAAGAAATTTTTACATAGGTATATATTTATTAGATACTTCTGTTTTTTTCAATTATTTTACGAATACCGGTATTCAATAGGAAATACCGGCATTGGGTTGTTTATTCGGTATTGCAATCCCTATCTGTTCCTTATCGCCACACTTGACAAAGAATCGTTATCATTTTGGAATAGGTACTGTAAAATTCTGGATCAGCTTTCTCCAACTTTCAATATCGTCTACAAGCCTTATTGTGGATGCCTTATCGGTTTCCCAGTATGTTCATACATCTTACCTCATCGGCGTTTTCTCTTTGTCTCTTTACTTGGCAAACTGCCCAAAATAAATATGTGGATTGAACAAAATGCGGGTGTGGGTAAAGGCCAGAAAGAAACATACTTATTATATTATAGTACGTCCTTTTGCTAACCAACATTTGATTGTAAAATGTATTGATATTATTTGAATATACCTATAAAATAAATTGTAAGTATATTATTTACTTACATTTTAGTGATTTCCTAATTGCAAATTTTACTCAACTCCCCGAAACATGCATTTGAATCAGTATATTTCTTCATTATGTACAATGCACATATATCTGTCTACCAGTGACAAAGACTCCTTACTAGGCGATTATTAATTTAGAGCCTAATGTAGGTAATATAAATAAATTGTATATAAGATTATATTGTAACCGACTAACAGATGCACTGATACGTATTATAATGTACCTAATAGTTGTCGCAGTATCTAATTATAAATGCACTGCATCGTATATCACCAATCTTTTGGGTTCAATGGCTGTAAAAATCCATACGTAAATTTACCATGTTTTGTATAGGATACCTTGACATCCACCGGCCTAATAGTTTCTCTTCAAACCAAACCGCCCTCAAATACACTCAGTATTAGGCGTATTACAAGGCCCTACGTTTGGTGTGAATCATCAGCAGTTGTTTACGCCTGGGAATGTATCAGGAGCAGATGCCCAAGACTGAGGTCGCTACGCACTGAGTTGTGATTTGACTGAGTTTACTGAAATTTAAATTAATAAAAAGCACCCATGTGAGAGAGGAGCACGGAGAATAAAAATAACAAAAAAATGATTCTAATTAATTACTAGTAGATATAATAATTGCAAAAACAAAGTTAAAACTATACAGATTTTTTTAAAAGCATTATAGACCAGGTCGGACGGTCCGATGGGCCCAGCAGCTGCTGGTTAGAAAGATCGGCTATTTCACTAGAGTTGAAAGTTTTTCTTTATCAGCCTTCTAGCAAATAGTCATTTCAAATAAATTTGTCCTACACTGTTCGTTAAATCATATTTTATTTTTAAAATATTAATTTAAAAACTCTTATTTTATCACCATCTATTTTCTTAATTATATAATATAATTCTACAGTGACATTGGTGTGTACCTAGTCATCATACTTGTATGATAATCTTCTTAAGTCTTGTAAGTATACTACCGTAGCCTACCTATTTCCAAAAGTTACTTCTTCCCACTGGTATCTGGCTACTTTTTATTTTCTTATTTCATATGGATTAATATTAATATATAAGTTAGAAGTGATTTATATTTTGATTGGCCATCCTAACACTACAATAATATTTAACTCTTTTAAAATACAATCAAGTTTCCATTCAAACTCGTTTCGTCGATAATTTTGAGAACCAAGCTTAGATAATATTGGTGGAGCAAAAAAGAGCATCGTGTTATAATCACGAAAATGCTTGCTTCTATTCGCCGGGCCAAAACAACAAAGAAAACCTCACGCCAGGCCTCGTGCATCGACCTATAGAATTGATAGAGGCATGACTAGTTCGCCTCCTTTCTATTCGATACTTGACTTTTAACGATTTCAACGACAATCGTTCAAATTTTCCGAGTTTTTCATAACAAAAAACCGTGGATTTTTTTTATTATTATCAGACAACTACAAAATTAGTACAGTATCACAATGACGAATACTCTTAAACTAAAGCCTTACTTTATAAAGACAAATAAAAATGAATAAGCAACCTAAAGATATTCCAATTATTAAAAAAAAACAACAAAAATCCAGGAAACTCAGAAATAATGGAAACTGAAATACCTAACGGGAAGGAGAACCAGGCAGCCGATCTCGAGTAAGGAAGAATACGGGATAAATGTAAACACTTCTCAAGAATACGTCATACGTCGAATACTGACAACTGCTCTCGCTTTATGGATTGGCGCTCATTTAATATTGGTGTATTACACACACTATCGCACGTCTATAATTCATGGTTCATTTTCGCAGGACACTCACACATTCAAAACCCTGCGTCAGATGTACTGTATTGGTAAATAGCCTATCCAATAAGCCTAATTTACGATTCACACACATTATTATATATCGGTGGCGAAGGTTGGAGGTAGGCTATTAAGATTCGACATAAATAGTGGATACCAAACTTTGTCAGTTAAATTTATTTGTTTTTATTGTATTAAAACTATAATGTGTGGATAGTATTTGTTAGTTTTTAAAATTCAATCAAACCCCCCCTATTAGTAGATACGAGTCAAATATTCATTTATCTATAAAATATATAAAATTATGCCATTAACCCAAACATCATTTTAGATCTTTATGCCTTGATATGGCAGGGTTTAATGAATTTTAAAAAACTAAACAACACCATCTGTAATATTATTATGTATTCTTAATCCAACGAAAATAAATAAGTACGACTGAAAAGGTGTGCACAATTTTTGTTGAGTTGCCCATAGCACACTAAATTATATTCTTAAATTATAAAATTAACAGATTATAATAATGTAGATTAAAATACATTCATTGAATTTCCATTGGTGCACAGTACGTTGAGTTTCACGGCTCAGCATTCAGAATTATTTTACTGCGAGTTTGGCATAGAACTTGAATTGAGTTACGTGACAATGAAATTCTAAACATCGCGCAACGTTATTATGTATTACGAAGCCGCATTTGCAATGAGTTTTATTTGAATCTGGTTTGCATCATTCTGAATTCTGATGATATACAAAAGCGACGATGGACCGACAAATTGAATAATAATATTATCATTGTAAATACTATTATCAAACATATACAATACTCGTCCTATTTGGCTATTAACAGAGACGTCCCTATTCAAAATTCCGCCCTAAGCTAAGGTATGCCGCTCTCATGACCCCCACATCCTGAATCGGTAACAGGGTACTCAGAAATAATGGGAACTGAAATATCTAACGGGTAAAGAGTAGCAGGTAACCGAGCTCGAGTAAGGAAGAACCCGGGATAAACTTAAACACGTGTCAAGAATGCATCATACGTCGAATACTGACAACTGCTCTCGGTGTATGCATTTACGCTCATTTAATATTGGTGTATAACACACACTATTATTGTACGTTCAAAATGCGTGTTTCATTTTCGTAGAACACTCACACATTCAAAATAGTGCATCAAAATGTAGTGTATTGAATATAGCTTATCGGAATTCTATTTATTAATCTGTTCTGTGATCGGCCCACTAGAATTTTTGGCGTGCTTCACTACATATTGCTAAGGTTAAGGGTAGTACGATGCTCTATTGTAGCTTTCCCCAAATGGTATTCCACGGATCCCAAGGGTTCTGTGAAGTAAAATAATTGGACGTATTTCTGCAAACAAGATCCAACCCTCATGTGTAACTTGTTGAGAAAATACAATATTTGAGTTAGTATTGATTTAAAATGATATGTGATTATTTGATTTTATTAAAGTATCCCATCAGATGTTTAAATTAAATAATCACAAATCGTATTTTTTAAATCAATAATCCCTCAAATATTGAATTTTCTCAACATGTTACACATGAGGGTTGGATCTTGTTTGCAGAAATACGTCCAACTAAGGGTGTTTCGTGTATTTTTTCACGTGAATTGTTGTTGAGTTATCGGCACTCGGCATCATATTAATATGAAGCACGGACCACGATCCTTTTTTGTAGGGAGCCAAGTAATATGCGACCCTGCACTAAATTGGATAAATAGCTATATCATTTAATTATAGCAATCGTCATATCGCAACAAATAGCATAGTTCAGTTGTCCAGTCATATTTAAACGGCGGCGCCGAATCGATCTACATACAAACATATAATGATCATCTCTGCTATATTCAAGTAAAATACAGTTAGTTATTCATGCGCGGCTTAAGCGTTGGACTATCACGCCGTGGGTCTCAGGTTCGAATCCTAGGTCTGGCAAGTACACATATTGTTTTCAATTTGTGCGTGAGTCAGGGTATGGACCTAATAGGTTGAGCAAGTGGCTGACATCCATTTCTCGTAGAAAAACAAAATCTGTTAATACAAACCTCTACTCTGTGGAGGCCCATATGATCCTATTAGGATCGGAAATGGTCGAAAAAATATATATATTTAGAAAAAAAAAGTCTGTTTACTTGAAGCCAAGCGGGAACAGAGGCAATTTTCATTGTCGATTTTGGCAAAATTCATGAATTCAAGAATGATAACCTAACCTAACAACGTGTCCGTAAATTTGTACGTATGAAGTTCACCGTATCGCGCTTCACCGTGAAATGTTGTATCGGAAATATATGGTCGTATATTGAAGACCGTCCAACCTCTTTGGGTCCTATAATACTAAGATAAAATTCATGTCTAAAAAAACACGGTTTTTGTAAATAGCCGATATACTGGATTATTTGTTAGGTTAACAGACTTGTACCAAACCACAGAACAGATTAATAAATAGAATTTCGATAGGCTATACTACATTTTGATGCAGGATTTTGAATGTGTGAGTATCCTACAAATATGAACCACACATTATAGACGTGCAATAGTGTGTTACAAACTTCAAATACACCAATATTGACTGAACGTCAGTATCCGGAAACTTGTACGTATGCACTTTACCGTATCACACTTTACCGTTTAGGTTAGGTTAGGTGAGGTTTTCATTCTTGAATTCAGAATTTTGCCAAAATCGGCTATGAAAATTGAATAAATGTTCAGAATAAATTTGGAGACCGCATGGTATATGGTCATCTCTTTCCGATAGAAAGCTCACGGCAAACTGTGCTACGGTGAAATGTTTTACGTATAATTTACCGTAAACTAACAAATAATCCGGTTCATCAGTTATTTTCAAAATTTGTTTGCCACTGGCTTCCACTAAATAGACAAGAACCGAAATTTTTATATACTTTTTCTACGTAGGTACTTATTCTACCACGTTTTTATTAGCTCGTATTCTTGTTTGTCCGGTACTTTATGATAATCTTCTTAAGTCTTGTAAGTATACTACCATAGCCTACCTATTTCCAAAGGTTTCTCTTTCCCACTGGTATCTGGCTACTTTTTACCACGCTTTTGTTAGCTCGTATTCTTGTTTGTCCAGTACATTTTTTTTATTGTTTGTCCAAGATTTGTATTGGACGATTAAAGATTTTTAACTAACTTTCCGACTAGCTAGACATTTGAAACTTTTAGAATATATCAGAACACGACGACAATGCATTCTTTTAATACTTTTAGCCATTTTTAAGCAGAATTAAATTCATTTTCAGTTAATTCTGTTTTGTATGAAAAGTTATTATTGTCGGTTGCTAAGGGGGTCCTAGCAACTAAATAATTAATATATACGTGCGTTACTATGGAAATCAATATGAAATGTCAAAATGACATTTCAATATTCCATAATATTTATTCAGTATTTCTATTAAGTACAATAAAAAGTTTTTGTCAAGTTTATATGATTCAACAGAAAATTTAAAAACGTTATATAAAAAGTTATTTTTATCTTGTAATTATTTATTTATGATAACATCAATATGAACTAATATAGTAATGGTTGGTTATCAATGTCTTGACTCATCATGATGCTTCTATCACTTGCACATTCAATTCAGTAATTCGTGCCAGGTGCTTTGGATGCTTCTATGAAACACTCTTAATGCAACTATCACGACTAAATAATGGAAATCCTCCAGAGTAGGGTGTGAAAAGCAAAACAGTCTTTCATGGTTTACATTATTTACAATTTGATATTGAATTAATCTAGCTTTTCGAGCTGCACGATGAGAATTCTGAATTTAAATCTAAGTGACATATTTTCCAAGAAGTGTATTTTATCTTATGTAGGTTATACATGTATATTCAGTTTATTGAATTATCCGGTTAAATAGCAACTTTCAACGCATTAAAGATAAGATTATGTCTCACAGATTTGTAGTTTAATTGAATACATTATAGATATTTAGGCACATATGTCCACGATGGGCGAGCGGCTTAAGCGTCGGCTTATAATGTCGTGGGTCCCAGGTTTGAATCCTGGGTCTGGCAAACCACACATATTGATTTTCAATTTGTGTTTGGAGTTATTTCCTTATGTATGTTCAATAAAGAATGACATTCTAAAATCTTGTGAATTATTCGTCGAATAAAAAAAATACACCTTACATCGACATTTTAAGCCAAAAAGACGTTAGTAATAATTTGCAATATTACAAAGGGCTAATTTGAATAAAAATGTTTATATAAGTTTTGTTTCATATTTTTCAATAACTACGCTGCAAATAGTTTTAACTTCCGTCGTGGAATGACTGTTGCTGACACACTTTTGGGACGCTGAAATATAATATAATATATAGCTATCTGAAATAGCCCTCGATAAGCGCGCGGCTTAAGCATCGGCCTATAGCGTCCAGGGTCCCAGGTTCGAATCCTGGATTAGGCAAACCACACATATTGATTTTCAATTTGTGTTTGGAGTCAGAGTATGGATCTAATATGTTGAAGAAGTGGCTAACACCCATTTCTCGTAAAAACAAAAATCTGTTAATACAAACCTCCACTCCATGGAGGCCCATGTGATCCAATTAGGATTGGACATGGTTAAAAGAAAAAAAAATCACTACTAGATAAAGCATAATATTATACCAAATGAAAACACGAAGAGTGAATTCATATAGGTACCAATAATACCATTTTGTTTTGAAAAATAGATCGCATATTTTTAATTCCGATTAACATTATAACCATAATACGTGAAACAACTATACTGCGATATCTAGAACCAATGGACGAGTTGGGTCGACCAGTAGTGGAAAGGGTGGATGTGAAACAGAAATAAGAAAGCGCATATAGACTGCAAAAAACGTGATGACACGTCTTACCACTATACGGAAGGATCGATAAATTTCAATTGCCACGAAAATAATGCATAATATGCAAAATTTATATATACCCTATAAAATATGGACCATGAAGGCAAAAGGAGTGGAAAGCAATTGACGCCTTCGAAATGTGGTGTTGGTGCCGAATGATTCCCGATACTCCAGATAAAGGAATGGCTCTCCAGATAACCTGGAGAAACTGGTAGTTTTTTTTAGCCTCCAGGAAAGGCAAAGCAGAGGAAATCATTGGCGTGCTGGAGCGAGCAAGTGAAAGAGCTTACGGGGGAGACCATTCATCCTGCCCTGAGAGAGGCAGAAGAACGTAATGATGGAAAGTTTTGGTCGCTCAGAAGATGACTGCATTCGGGGTGACTGCATTTCAGCGATTTGAGAATGGCCAAGAAGATGATAGCCATAGTAGGTACATAATGTATTGTAACAGACCATCAGAAGACTGGAGGTTTTCGAGATATAGCTGTACCAACGTAGAAGATTTGCTGGACGATTGATTGCACCACCAATGTACCACCGGGAGCACGGAGCAGAAGCGGAGCTGGACTACCGAAAATTTATAGTACTCCACTACTCCGGATATTTTTTTTTATTATTAAATGTTCGTCCTAAAATCTAATGAAAATAGTATACCTATTTTATACTTTGCAACACTGGAATTATTTGAAATACGGCAGCATTGCCGAGTGATAAATAACCTCACTTTTTTGACAGAAGAGGCAAATAATGAGAGACGATTTGCTGTCGGTTTGTTTAATATAATTAATAATGCATATGACGAATATTTTAAAACTACTTAATTTTTATTCTTTAAAATATTTGTATACATATAACTCTTTTTATCAAACTTTTTATCCGGATCGGAGCAGACCCTGGAGCGGAGCTGAAGCAAGTATTAGGTCCCGGAGCAGAGCAATTCAAAAAAGGATCCGCTCCAACCGTCTGTTTTATAGTCTGACCGTCATTTAGTCGTAAACCGAAATCGGCCTCTGCGGCTGTATATTTTATTAATCTATTTAGTGATTACCACTCTTCCATTATAACGTTTTATTTTGCTTTTTGTATGAGTCCCACAGTTTAGAGTTATTGCATATTTATTTACCGCGTTTAACATTATTTTCCTTTGAATTGCAAAAATTTTATTTCCGTATTATTTAAATTGTTCTATAAAGCCATTCACTTTATACAATTACATCAACTTCATAAAATAATTGCATTAATGATTATCCATTAGCCGTGTTTGATTTACGAATTGAATTCCAAATAAAACATTAAGAACAAAATTGCTTGGTGGTTACGACCATTGCAATTTGAAATCAATGTCAGATGAAGTCAGTCACCTCGCAATAAAGCACATTATTATTTTTCCAAAGAATAATATGTGCAACAGATGGTATCCACATAATGATCATAAAGAGTTTTCTTTCTACTCGTAATTCGAATTATAACCATCTCGTTTTATATATTACATTAGTAGGTAGACATATTACGTTATT
This sequence comes from Rhyacophila brunnea, assembly GCF_057557595.1. Classification (NCBI taxonomy): domain Eukaryota; kingdom Metazoa; phylum Arthropoda; class Insecta; order Trichoptera; family Rhyacophilidae; genus Rhyacophila; species Rhyacophila brunnea. Next base: position 37,292,361 of record NW_028233350.1, on the reverse strand, counting down.
ACTTATTACCATAGAGAGACAGATGCGCGCACAAGGAAACGGGGTTCGGGTCCGGACCCACCCCTCAGAAACGGAAAAAAATACTAATTATTTAGGAATATCACTTAATCTTATTCTTCGTTGGGGTCTTAATCGTGTACCGGACAATTATTTAAGTTTAGAAGATCCACTTGTGGATCCGACAGCTCGCAAAACTCGTATAGGTAAATCATTCTACAGTGGCACCATAGGCGATTCGCGCGTGTATTGAATTGCTTGCGACAATGCCTGTTTCAATGCTAGCAAACAATACCACTACACCTGCAAGGCGCATTTGCCGCACCCATGGTGCCACTGTAAAACGATTTACCTATACATGAACACCCTTAGTTACATTTACGAGTACCTGTAGGACAGGTGTTTATCGCTATAAATGATTATGGTTATTTTTAGAAATGGAGACCCACCCATACCATTTTTCTGTATTTTATTACAACGTTTTTATTAGATCGTATTCTTGTTTGTCCGGTGGTTGTTTGTCCAGTACAAATCTTGCAATCTAACTTCCCAACTAGCTAGACATTTAAAACTTTTAGAATATATCAGAACACGATGCCAATGCATTCTTTTAACACTTTTAGCCATCTTTAAACAGAATTGAATTCATTTTCAGTTAATTCTGTTTTGTATGGAAAGTTATTTCAGAAAAATCCGTAAAAAGTGAAAGACTCTTATTGGTTGCTAAGGGGGTGGTCCTAGCAACTAAATTATTAATATATACGGGCGTTACTATGGAAATCAAAATGAAATGTCAAAATGAAATGTCAAAATGACATTTCAGTATTCTATATTTGTTTGTTTGTTTGTTTTTTATTTACTTCATATCAAGTACAATTTTTAACATAATATTGAGCATAATAATTCAATAGAAAATTTAGAAACGTTGTATATAAAAAGTTCTTTTTATCTTGTAATTATTTATTTAATATTATAAGACTGTACGAATTCCTCGCGTAAAGTTCATTACCTACCTACCTACCTACCTACCATTTTTATTCGTAACATTTTTACTGAGAATGCATAACATTACACCTTGATTGTTGGTCTTGAAATTAGTTTTAAGAACAATGCCTGTTTCCGAGGCGGTATTTATTCTCTGTTGGTATCTTCCGAGATCTCTCCCACATAATCTCGGTCCGTGGAGATGTGAAATAATTTCGGCATTACGCGGCTTAACAGTTCGCCAATCGTCATGCTCCTAACTTCTAACTTACATGAATATGCATGCGTACCTATATCCATTCTCCATTAACGTGGTTGTATTTATAATTAATACATGAGTAGGGTGACCAGTGGATTGTAAATACAGAACATTTTTAATGGAAACCATTTATTGAACATTAAGTATATAATATTATTGGCATCTCTGCTTATAAACAAATATTGCATTTTTTTCATGCGCTCAAAAGAGCCACATTTTTACTTACCAAGGGACTGTTTTTTCATTCAGACATATAGTATTTTTTTTAAATAATTTGTTGTTATAATCCGCACACCAAAATAATTGATTAATTTTAAATTAAATTAAAAATTAATATATTGTCTTATTTAATAACATAATATCATTTTATGAAAAAAAAAATATCAATGGCTATTTAAATTCCCGCAACAGTTGAAGTTGACAATAAAATTATAGATAGAATAGTAATCTTTGTATATTATATAGCTAATAACAGACATAAATATATCCACACATGTTGAAATAACATTTTGAATTTATTTATGTTACCAATAATATTATGTAAATATGGGACATTTAAGCCCGGTCGCACATATGTACAAAATCGTCTTGACTGCGACATAGATATACATCAAAACAGCCTACTATGTTGCAACTCTCTTCCGATCGAACACAGGCGGGATAGTGACGTCTTGCAGCTAGCCGAAACGAATGACTGACTACGAAAGCGGCATCTGTGTATGTGCCGATGCAACATTTTGTCATTCAACCTTCGGCCCATGTCGAGTAAAATTTCTTACTTGCGACACGCAGATATGTTTTTTTTTCTACCAACAAATATGTTGTCCAGACAACCAGACGCTATGTGAGACTATGTTTTTTAAAATGAAAACAAAATCACATTGAAAAATTCGACGTGTTCCTTTGTAAGGAGTTTGTATGTGTGAGAAAGCTAACTGTCTCGATCACCGTTATTAGGACAAAATGTAAAAAACAGGACATGTCTCCTAAAAACGGGACGTCTAGTCATCCTATACACGACGGTTCTACATTAGTTTAAGTCAGTTTTTACCTCAATAAACTTACTTATTCGAAGCCATTCATAAATCGTGTCCGAAAATGTGTAGGTACCTATGCAGTTGACCGAATCGCAGTTTACCGTGAAATATTGTATCGGAAACCGATGGCCATATAGTTTCGCGATCAAATGCATGTCTAAATAGAATGCAAGGGTGAGACAGAAGAAAAAATGTTAGTAAGTAAATTATAAATACAATTTTATTATATTGTATATATTTATACAAATTTCGTGTAGGTGCTAGTCGTAACTATAAAATATATGATAGTAATGACAACGTTATTATTAGTTAATTGATACCAATCAATATCAAATTAATCTTCTTACTGAATCTAATAAAATTTGAAGATAGTTGTCTGCAATGCTACAGGAACAACGCGTTATTTTTTACCTCAATGCCATACGGTCATATATTTCCAGTAAGATAGCTCACGTTATACGGTAATTCGTACATTTTAATGTAACATTCATGAATAACCGACTGACTATCAAAAAAGAATTATTGCAAATAATCACAACAATAAAAATACATATTTAATTTTGAAACAGTTGGACAGAGTGGGACTCGAGCTCACGTCTTTCACTTTCAGGGTAACTTTAGCCTCTAACTAAGGCCTAAGCTATCGATCCGTCTATGGTTCATGCTAATTAGTTCTATTAGTACCTAGAGAAGATTTATATTTGGTAGCACCCATGTGTGCGAAAAAAATCATTTTAGGTATAAGCGAAGTACTCTCTCAATAAATATCAGCATTAATAAGGATTCACAACCAATTTTGATGACAGGAAGTAGACACTAACTTTAAAACCCAATTTGGTGAAATATTGCGCAAAAATAAGCCATTCCATTCTCTTTATTAGTAACGCCGTAATTCAAACAATTATTACAAAAACTTACATTTTGATCAATAAATTGGTAAAAACTTTTTTTCTTGTTATTTATGGTTTGCCTCTTGGCTCGCAAAGCCTAAAACATTTGCTTACATGTAAATTGTACGTTAAACATTTCACCGTAGCACAGTTTGCCGTGAGCTTTCTATCGGAAATTGATGACCGTATACTATACGGTCTCCGATTTCAATATGAACATTAATCCAATTTTCATAGCCGATTTTCATGAATTCAAGAATGAAAACCTAAGCTAACCTAACCTAACAAATAATCCAGTATATTGGCTATTTTCAAAAATTATTTGCCGCTGTCTTCCTGTAAACCGACAAGAAACGTGTTTTATTTAGACATGCATTTTATCTCACGGGGTACGACCCAATGAGGTTGGACGTTGGAGGTTGGTCATATATTTCCGATACAACATTTCATGGTGAAGTGTGATACGGCGAACTGCATACGCATACGGACACGTAAACATTTACTATTTGAACCTTTACAAAAAAAGTTTGTCGACTCCTCCTTTAGATGATAAAGGAAAGGATCCTTGACATTCATATTATTTTTAATTTGAACATAACTTAACGTTTTAACTGGTTGATCAATGATTACTCAGTAATTAATTACTACATGGCCTTTTCAGTATTGCCAACTTAGCACTTTTCTTGCCAGATTCAGCATTTTTGTGTCTGCATCTAGCTTGAAAAATTCGCATCTATGCGTGTTGCGTTAAATCTAACGTACTCTGTCACGCTTTAAAAATCTAGAATATAACACCAGATTTACTTTAAAATCAAACGGCTGTTCTTCTGTCACTAATATATTATTACCAATACTATAAAGTTTACATACAATATTTAAGTGATAACCAATTTTTAATTTAATGATTCATTTATTAGCTGTGATTTTTGTGAAACAATATTTTTTTTCAATCTTTGTTCTCGTGAAAATTATGACTTATTTTTTTGTAATAAGTACTTATTTCTAAACAATTTTTAAAAATTTTGAGAAAATCTAGCATTTTATCTATCATTTAGCTTACTACCCAATATGGCATTTTTTTATGAATGGCAGTGAAGTTGCCAACGCTGGATCTTTTACAATGAATAATTTAATTAATTGATATTTACCAATTATGTTTCGGCAAAGATTCACTCGATATGTTATTCAAGATGGCAGCAGCGATTGCGCGGGAACGTGGTGCCAAATAATAACGACAATGGTGTTTGTAATAATATGATGAAGTAAGCACTTGGTTCTCAAAAGGTTACGTTAATGACCTCTTGTTGAATCACCACGACGCCAGCGTGTGAAGCACCGGCAAGCACCTGACCCATCACAATTATTATCCAAATCATCATACATACATCACAGAATTTTTGGAAGAACGCATTAGGTTTTCAGTTTTAATTTCAAAGCCTATAATATCAACAGTAACGTGTTGTTTCCATAAATGTTATTCTCCGTCACTGGATGTTAAGCGGGAATAAAAATTAGTATTTCAAAATTATTATATTATCAATAAAAAGGAATAGTAAATTCTAAAATCTTGTTAATGGATGTTCAATTTCAGCGTTGAATACATTATTATTTATAATTCTGTACGCTACATGGAATTATGCACAAGCCACTAGTACCAATATAATATTTAAATTAAAATATGCCAGAAAGTGCAAGGGCGTAAAAATTATTAAAAATTAACTAAATATTAAAAGATAAGTATGTACTAACAAACCATACTCTTCCTCGTTACAAATACGGAAGAGGGGAATCGTGGGAGAGAAGGAGTGGAATGTTTTTGTAGAGGGAGGGGTTGTATCAGGATGAATACTGATTTTGCAAAACTGATTTACTGTGAGAGACAGTAGAATTTATAAAATTCAGTATAATAATATTATTTTACACAAAGCATGTGCAGGGAAGAGTAACAACTTAAAGAATGCGCTCTTACTTTTGTCATTATTACTTCGATCATTTCGAGAAATGAACTTCATATCATTGTATGACCGAAAGCTGGGTACATTTTCCAAGCTTAGGTCATCTGCCGAACATCACAAAAAGTTGGTATTAGTCAGACGAGCAGACATTTGGGAGAGTACACCCCCCCCCCCCAACGGAAAAAAATACAAATTATTTAGGTAAATGGAATATTACTTCTTCTAATTCAGACCATACTCGTCTCGGCATTTGTGGCGGTCATGAATTAGTGCAACTATCTGTGGCATCCAATGTTTGCTTTAATATTCTGATGCGGTATGTCTAAAACACAAGACAGCGCGGACGACACAAACAAACCTTAAGCCACGCGCATTCAACAAGGACTTGTGTATGCGACACCTCGCAATAATTTGTAGGTGAACCCCCACGATGGCCGTTGGCCTATAGCGTCGTGGGTCCCAGGTTTGAATCCTGGGTCTGGCAAGTATACATTTTTTTTTTGAATTTGTGTAAGAGTCAGAGTATGGACGTAATAGGTTGAGCAAGTGGCTGACATCCATTTCTCGTAAAAACAAAAACTCTGTTAATACTAACTTTTACTCTGTGGATGCCCATGTGATCTTATTAGGATCGGACATGGTCGAACACCCTTAGTCATATCTGCAGGCTAGGTGTTTATGGCTAGACTCAAAGTCTGGAATTAGACATTCCACATATGGGGAAGGTAGACGAAAAATTGCGTTATTTCACGGTGAAGAGTAGCTGTAAGCTGTAAGTAGTGGGCGGTTAAATGTAGAAGTCAGTGGCATCTGCTTGATTTTGTTAACCCCGCAACCTGTCGCTGTATAACACATCAATTAACAAAATATTATAAATGTATTTTTGTCCAAATGGACCCCCTACTTAAGAAAATCATTTTACTGTGCCTTGTATTAGTAGGCATGGCCCCCATATCCTGAAGCGGGCCCCCAGGCTAGGTTCTTTGGCGGTCCTCCTTACCTATCGCTAAGGATAAACGCAGTGTGACGCTCTACAGCCAAATGGTGTACGCGGTAAAATTAATGTGTATATTTAGTGTTTTTTTATGTACATTTTAATAGATCCATTTGAATTACGGAGTTGCCGAGTATCGATACACAATTGTACATATATAAAATATTATACTTACTTACAAAAAAAATTGTATCGTACAACCACATAATTTCAAATTTAATATTATTGAAGGAAAATAGCGCCGCAGGCGACTTTTTTTTACTATTAAAGCAAATTTGCGATGTGTGTTTATCTCACTTTTCTGGACGACTCGCCTCGCCGGGCCCCTCCTGAGCCCGAGCCCCCGGGCTAGAGCCCTGTCAGGCCCCCCTTTGTGGGGGCCATGTTAGTGGGTATCCACTTAGCATTTTTTTCTCTATTAGTGTTTCTTGGCTGAAGGTGATATCTCTCAAGGAATGAAGTCACCCAATCACCTAAGTAACAGATCGAATCTCACCAAAAATCTCCACTGTGTAGGAAGGATTTTTCGGGAAATGATAATTACGGAATTATTGCAATAACATGCCGCGGGTGTGCGAGTGTGAAGTCGACTTTGTACGACTTCATAAGACGTCACGATTACGAGACTTTGGGCCGCCAATATATATTATATATATGTGGACACGATCGATAGAAAATACGACCCTGTGAACCTTAACTTTGGATACGGAAATAAATTCTCATAATTTAATATTATTGTGTGCATGATTGTCCTTTCCCAAGGATGTAAGTGTATAAGTGTCTCAAAGTGAGCACTTTTACGTATTATGACTGCCTGGTTGTTTATGGTAGATACCACAAATAATAGTGAATTAATATTTTATTTTTCTGCCCAATTTAAAAGAAATAATATATTTAATGCTTGTAATATTGGAATTGTTATAAATTATATGTTATATTATGAAGTAGGTAACATCGTTTTTATGGTCGTTAGAGTAAACAAAAAGTAAGAAATGTCCTCTTGCATATTTAGGTCAAGCCTGTAAAGAGGGTATTATTCAATTAGATTTTCAAAACATCCGAATATAGCATTTGCTGCCATTTGAAGCTTTATTCATTAGCTTAATACAAAATAATTATATTCAATTTAATATTAAATGTACTACTAATTAGGAAGTCCCACACCACACCACATTTGTTTGCATGGTGAGCAGTAGATACCGTGAAGCTATATTATTTTAAGGGTGCGAATTAATCGTACATCGCATTAGTATGTACATTCACATCAACAAAAAATATTCAAACAAAAGCGTAACACATTTTAAAAATATAAGTAATTTAGTAAGCTAAGTTTTGACAGCTAGTCACATAGAAAAATGAGGAAATTCACCAAGCAAAATAATCTTTACTCGTAGCAGTCGTAGCTAATGTCATTGTGGTCTGTTGAGATCACGCCATTGCGCGAAGCGTCATAAAATGTCATGTCAAATAAAGTATAATTTTACTGTAGAAATTGTTGTTTTAATAACCCATATCAATAAAATTAAATATAACAGAATATGGATTGATAATAATATTTTTGAAGACATACAAAATACCTATCTATATAATAATTATTATTTCACCAAATTGACCATTTCGGTTCTATTCTATACAAAAGGCGACTATCGACCGCTAACGTGCTAACGTGATAATGTGTTAGTATTTGTTACATATATTTTATATTGAAATATTATAATTGTAATTGTATTGTAATCAGTTAATCAGTCGAAACTGTCTCTCTCTCGCTCTCACTCTATCGCTCATGCTCTAAATTTTAGCACAGGCAGGGGGCATGCCGTTAAAATATATCATTTATTGCAACAATTAATACCCGCTAATTATAATTGTTACAATACGTGTTAATAATTTGATACAAACATACCCTAGTTAGCGGTTTTAGCGGACGAAAGCAGCCTTTTGTATAAAATAGACCGCTTTGTCTATTTAGTGGAAGCCAGCGGCAAACAAATTTTGAAAATAGCCGATATACTTACTGGATTATTTTGTAAGGTTAGGTTGGGTTAGGTTATCATTCTTGAATTCATGAATTTTGCCGAAATCGGCTATGTAAATTGCCTAATTGCCGCTGTTCTCGACTGGCTTCCAGTAAACAGACTTGTACCAACATTTCATTTTGAATTAGTTTGTTCATAGTTTTATAATATAGGTGCCTACTGTTTACTAATCTGAATATAATACGTACGATAATATTAAGCACATATACTAATGTTGAAATATTCTTTTAATAATTAATTTAATAGCAAATAAGAGCAAAATAATTCCATCAAAACAACTATTCATTTTTTAGTGTACAATAATCAATTGACATAATATATGAGAACTATACATTTCTTTCCATACCTAATGAAAATCTACCATTTGACTTTATCTATCTATCTTTGATTTGTGAAACCATCCATTTCCGATTTTAATTTCATCTTTTTAAAATATTGTCAGCACTTTATGAAAACAGTACTTGTATTTAATTGTGCGAATATAATATATTTCCATTATTTTAAAGCACTTACAAAAATACAAGACCCGATAACCTCCACCATCTTTGTGTACATGCCTGTACGTTCTGCAATAATATGAAAAAAATGCCTTAATGTACAGCCAAGTACCTATTTATCAGATAATACGTTTGGTGATTCGACTGAATCGCGAGACAGATCACGATTTATAATAAGTCTCCCATTCGGCCTAAGGGCAGTTTTATTTCGAAACAATGAAAAGGTAAAAGTAATTGAAAGACCTTTATCTTTCAGCGGTCATCTGATAGTGGAAGGGTTTCAAGGTTCATAACGACCAATAACCATGATCTCTGTTGATTTCAAAGGGCACGAGACTCAATAATTCATGAGAGTATGACGATACTGGTATGTCATTATCGATATGTTAATATAGATAGAGTATAGACAACAGATGTAGATACCTATTTCATATATTATTATGTATGTAATTCCTTCAGGCTCACTGTAACACTAAATTAAGGGTACAAGTCGGTTATGGGGAAGCCAGGCGGGAACTGCGCTAATTGTGATGGCTGATTTTGGGCAAAATTCATGAATTCAAGAATGAAAACCTAACCTAACCTAAATTAACCCAACCTAACAAATAATCCACTATATCGCCTATTTTCAAAATGGGTTTGCCGCTGGCTTCCTCATAACCGACTTGTACCAAATTAAGTTTACTCCACAGAACAGATTAATAAATAGAATTCAATATATTCAATACACTAAATTTTGACGCATGGATTTGAATGTGTAGGGGGAGGCGGGGCTAGTTGTTACGGGGTCACATTGTTACATCGTAGTTAACTTTCCAACCATAAGGTCTTCTGGCTTACGTGTCGCATATCAGATGTAAATATCTTGTCCGGAGTCGCTGACAAGAGGTCTGCTGCATTGATTGTATGCAGTTCAAATAAAACCATTTTAAACCTACAACAGAGTGGCTAAAGAAGTAATTGAAAACAGAATATCTCTTAGAAAAAAGCTGCTCAAGCATACAAAGTAAACTTTATGACCTTACAACGTTATATAGAACGTAAAGATAACCGTCCGACCACTTCCAAGTTAGTGGGTTACGCAAAACCTCGCCAGATATTTTCTATCGATCAAGAAAACGAGCTTGCAACATACATAAGAAAATGTAGCAAAATATTCCATGGCCTAAGGAACTAAGAAACTGAAAAAGCAAGTGGTGTTATCTTCTTCGGACTCAGAGAATGAAGAATGCTTTTGTTTGGAGAATTATATTTGCTCTAAACCTGGACAATAATGGATCCAATGCACAACATGCAAAAATTGGGCTCACATTTCCTGTATTCGTGGGGATAAAGCTAATTTCATGTGTCAGAATTATGATTTTAGTGACTAAATATAAATGCAAAGAAAATCACATGCAAAAAACTTACTTTTACATACATTTTCAATTATTGTTTTAGTTGGTAATAATGTGCCCCTACCCTGTAACAACTTGCCCCCGGCTGGGGCACATTGTTACAATTTTCATTTTTTTGTTTTTAATGCTATTGTAATTTTTGTAAGGTATGTATGGATACAAATATATGCAGAATTAGTAATAATTAATATGATGTGTCTTAAGATAAACGGATTTCAGATATTTAACTTTTTCTTTTTTTGTAACAACAAGCCCCGCCTCCCCCTTAGTGTCATACGAAAGTGAACCATGCATTATGGACCAATATTAAATGAGCGTCAATGCATACACTGAAAGCAGTTGTCAGTATTCGACGTATGACGTATTCTTGACACGTCTTTAAGTTTGTCCCGTATTCTTCCACACTCGAGATCGGTTGCTGGCTACTCTTTACCAGTTAGATATTTTAGTTCCCATTATTTCTGAGTTCTCTGGTTTACTCAATAGCTATGCAGTGGTAGGTACAGCCTGTTGCATGGAGATAAACAGAGAACATAAAAATATTGGAAAATAGGTACGTTAGTCTTTGGGTTTGGTTATTAAGAAGATACGATTCTCGAGTGTGCTCTAAACAAGTGTTTCTCCACCGATAGTCCGCAGGAATTTTCTGGTGGTCAGCGAATTTTTGGAGTCCAAATGTCTATGTAAAAAATTTCAATAAAATCTTCAAACCCCGTGCACCTGCAAGTATTTGTGCAAATAGATTAATGGTTTTAGGTAACGCAATCAACCGCGATCAGACATTTCACTTGTACTTATTCTTTTGCAATATTGTCGTATCACACCGCTGAATTGCTAGGGCAATCTATGGATTAACAACCCCTTTATGAAAGACATAAATCCATGTGTACTTAACACTCAAGATAAAGAAAACCTACTCGATTTGTCTTGACTGATGTGACCACACATAAAATTAAAACATTGGTTCAGTTTTAGACGTCGCTGGAGGAGGAATATCCACCTTTTAGTTACAAAGCCATACAAAAATTATCCTCATTTTTGACTACGTACATATTCATGTGAGAAGACTTTTTTTTCAGAAAAGAAAAGAAAAAATGGTTAAGTACATTTAAATTGTAAGTATTACATTTCACCGTAGCACAGTTTAAGGTGAGCTTTCTTATAGCACCGAGATGCAAAAATAACGCGTTGTTCGTGGAGCATTGCTGACAATAGTGTTCCTTCAAGAATGAAAACCCAACCTAACCTAACAGATAATCCAGTACATCGGCTGTTTTCAAAATTTGTTTGCCGCTGGTTTCCCGTAGACCGACAAGAAGCGTGTTTTATTTAGACATGGATTTTATTTCAGATGCGATCCAAAGAGGTTGGACGGTCTTTAATATACGTCCAGATATTTCCGATACAACATTTCACGGCGAAGTTAGCCATTATAAATGAAGTTATTAACTTATTTACTTTTTGAATATACATTCTTAAATTTTGTGAATAATTAATTCGTTGAATAAAAAAAGTTGAATACTTACATTATTTATTTTTGCTTTATTATGCCGGGTCCACACTGGCAACATGTCGCGCGACAACCTCGTTAAATTGTACGATAAGTATGATAATTAATTATCGTAAAATTTCTTAAGCAATTATGATACTCGTAATTATCGTAAAATTTAACAAGGTTGTCGCGCGACATGTTGCCAATGTGGACCCGGCATTACGCTGTGCTCTTTTCATTTTGACACGTCACTCACTAATGTGCTGTATTCGGACACTTCAGTTACTATGATACGGCGAACTGCATACGTACAAATTTCCGGACACGCAAAAAATAGGGTACCTATGTGATAAGGCTCCCTTACCACCCCCATTACTATATCTTTTTTTGTTGATAACACTCAAGTAAAGATTCGCTATTGTTGGTACTTTGGTAGGTACATAAAATAGTTTTTAATTAGTGGTACCTAATATGAAAAAATAAATGGTCATAAATAAAAAAAAATCCCCACATAAATACAGCGTTATAAATATTGTAAATTATTAAATTTGCAAGCTCATGTAGTATAATAATATACCTAATAGTGGTGGTACGGTACGTCTATGTGTACATTCCCATCAAGTTAAATATTACAGTCATGCTGTACCTCCATATATACAAAAACAAGAGTCTATCTTCTTTACAATCTCGTGCCTTGTCATAAGTTATGGTTACATCCTCAAATTAATTCAAGAGTAGATTTTATATGAATTATTTACTTAGGTATACAATAATACCGTACCTACCACATGCCGTGTCAGTAAATCTGCGTTTCCTAAATGGATTCCGCGAGAATTTATTTTCTTTTATGATATGATTCTATTCTTGAATGTACTTTAATTATTGTATTAGGGTCTGATGCATGGAATATCGATGTTACGTAAAACTAGCGTGTTCCGAAAAAATTTCTTCGACATCTTTATTTTAATAACATATTTTCCTTTTGACAGTTTCTCAAACGAGTATTTTCTGACTAACTTTCTTCGGGGCATGCTCGCTTTTCATTTTCTTGAAGCTCGTATGTCACTTCTGCTCTTAAAGCATTTTCCCCTGTTCTCACTTGGTATAGTTTCAAATCCTGATATTCTGGAAAATTTGAATTTTTATGCACTCGTCAATTATTATTACTTACGTGGTCGCAGCCATTACATATTTTGGGTGAAAGCTGTTTCATTATGTCAGCTCACCAGGCACCAATAGCGAAGGCTGTTTGGCTGGTCAATGCACTCCCTAGAAATGTAGACATTTTTAGCGATGCATTATGTATTTTGTTTTTAAAATTCAATTTAATTGTTTAATTTTTTTTAATTGTTTATTGTTGTTTTTTTATTTTATTTCTTTTGCTATAAAATAATTTTTTGCTTTGTTTTTTGTTTCTACTATGCCGATTTACTCAATTAACCACCTTACTTTTCTACTAAGGTGTTTTATTGAATAAATTCATGCACCGCGGATAAAGTATTCCTAGCATCATTTTTATTTCTATCAAATCTATCTATCGATTAATCAGCGAAATTTACAATATCGACATCTGCAAGATTGTGCAATTCCAATTGCATGAAAATTATTCATTCCTTTTTGGTTGGTGTTAATTGTCAGGGAACACAAAATTGATGGGAACTGGCTTACCCTACAGGATGTGGTAGAAAAGGCTAAATATCTCGCGTGTAGAACAGTATGGTATAAACTTAAACACGTGTTAAAGACGTTAAATGTAACGTGCTTTCAATCTTTGGGAACAGTCGACGCGTTTTATTTTACTTGAGTTTTATGGCGGCCAGACCATGAACAACCCTGCTTCACAACTTTGTTCCATGACACTGGCAGATGCTCGGTACCTACTCAATATAATCATGGTTCGTTCAAAATTATATACTTACTTATTTATTTACTTGATGTTTGTTTACAAAACGTTATTATTTATTTGACAGCGACTGTCTCTTTATTGTCAATTTCTCTGCCTATTTATCGTTATGCGCTATTTCTTATTTATTCGAAAATCGACTGACCTATGTATAAGCGGAATTAATTAAATAAATATCACTATACATCAGGCTCTTAGACATATTATTAGTGGCGAAGACTCCATACTAGACGATTATTTAAAGCCTACCTTCTTAAGAAAAATATTTTTTATTTGCAAATTGACATATTTATATACTTAATCACTTCATTATTTTATGTTATATAAAAATAATTTATTTTGCCAACGAGAGATGTCGTATATGTAGGAATGTATTACAGTATTACACAGTTTACAAAACAATCTGCATAGGTATTAAAAAATATACCACAGCGTGCCGTAAATTAAATAATAAACGCCGCGACGTCTCGACGAAAATAAATTTCCGATTATGTGTGAAATAATTCTGAATTTTTTTCGTATGGACTTTACGTCTCGTAACCTCAGCAAGTCTGCTGATTTGTACGAAATAAGGTAAGCTCCTATCGCAGAGCCTAAAACATTCGCGCATAATATTGTTGTCACGACTGCGCACTTTGTCCAAGATCATTAATTAGATAATTAAAAAAATAATTTCAAGGGCGTTTAATCGAATATTAATAAATAAGTAAGTATAGATTGTTTTTAAAAATAAAAACAAATTTTATCTAATGATTTTTGATGGGTATACATGTTTTGAAAAATACGTAATTCAAACACATCGCTCATTTTTATGTCGTCAATGAGTTTTTGAAGTTTCATTGAATTAGTGTGTCGTTGTCATTTATTAGTGTGTACCTATTCATTAGTAGTAAATATCGTACTATTCTCGTAAGTATACCTGACAAGTGTTCTCTTTTTATCAGATCTCCACAGCCTACCTCTTTCCAAAAGTCACCCTTCGCCACTGCATATTATAACATGTTATATTGTATGCTATTAAATCAGAATTGAAATTATAATAGGTAATTTAATACTAATTGGATTTTCATGGTGTCATTGGTATTCGATAGGTATATAACGGACAATGCCGTGAACCTGAAACGGGCCATTCCACTGGACAAAGTCTAGCGAAGTAATTTCGCCAAACAATAGCGTGCAAGAGCAATGGCTATGAAATCTCTGTGAATTGATATTTTTATTGTTTTTTTACAATATTATTCTAAAATACATCTTCCCTATTATTATGAATCTTTTGATAAAGCACCCACACACGCAATATTTTTAATACTATTCATAATAATGTATTATCAATATTTTAAATATATACATAAGTATAGATTCTATCCAAGATAGAATGCAAGAACTCGCGGATGTCAGTCAAACGGTCGGTCTAAAGATAAATGTCTCAAAGACAAAAGTGATGAGTAACTGTTTTTCGGACCCTGCGATTATCTGTATTTCTGGCACCCAACTCGAGCAAGTCAGCAGCTACGTCTATCTCGGACAGCAGGTGTCCATAGACGGAAGCATGCACGATGAAATTGCTCGAAGAACAAAGCTGGGATGGAGTGCTTTCGGACGTCTGAATAGTGTCTTCAAGAGTGACCTACCATTATGTCTTAAGCGTAGGGTGTTCAACCAATGTGTGCTACCCGTGCTCACATACGGCTGCGAGACGTGGACCCTCAACACGAGAGATGTTCAAAGGCTAAGAGTCACACAGCGAGGCATGGAGAGGTGCATGTTGGGCATCACGCGAAAGGACCGCAAGAGAAACGAATGGGTTAGGAAGCAGACAAGAGTACGCGATGTAATAGACGTTGCCAAACAGCTGAAATGTAGATGGGCGGGGCACATTGCTCGCCGAAAGGACGGCCGCTGGACAAATGCCGTCATCCAATGGTACCCAAGGGGTACAAAACGGCCACAGGGTCGCCCTAAAAGCCGCTGGGTTGATGAACTGGTAAAGTTCGGCGGAAATACGTGGCAGCGAACGACACAGGACCGAGAAAGTTGGAGAAAGCTTGGGGAGGCCTTCATCCAGCAGTGGATTGACCCCGGCTGATGATGATGACATAAGTACCCACATAATATATAATTTTATTGACGACCAGCGGTGTAGTGAAGTCAGAGGATGTCGGGACGCCGCTCCGGCATTTCTCCAGGAAGTTATCATCAATATCATGTTACACGTGACGTCCCGTAGAGTAAGGTAGGCCATGCTTTGCATATGGAAGACTCAGTTTAAGAGGCGGCAAGTGAAGGGAGAAATGAAAATGTAATATAAATAAAAACGTTGAAAATCGATTCCTAAATTTTTCATTTATGGAATTAACTGGATCTTGGTTTGCGGGTGTGCTACATTTTCTGTGTAATAGGTAATGAAGAATAATACTTACAATGATTTTTCTAATGAATTTTAATATATTTTGAGGTTTTAGTTTAATTATCAAACTATGGTAGGTGGCGGCATTTTCAGTTTGAATAATGGCTGCATTTAGCCTAGTGACGTCACTGGTTACACGCAATAGTTTTGAGTCATTTGCATAAAGAAAGTTATGTCGCTGTTATTTTTAATAGAAAGCAAACAAAATTGCACCGCAGGACATTTTTTCATTATATGAAACATTTTGCGTTTATCAGTTTATCCAAGTACCCGTGAATCATTAAAAACTTCAATATTATATAAATTATAACTTGCATAATATTATTGAAGTGTTCGTTTTTTATAATGCCATGCCATGCCATTATATCAAGTAGGTACCTAGAATTAACGGTGAATAGAAAAGAATTGACAAGATTTACGAGGGAAATGGGATAACGATCTATGCGGGCTTTTGTTTTACTTAAATTGGCTATTCAGGATGATATTTTGTTTATTCCACTATTCCACCAACTTGACTTCCTGGTTGGATAGTTTAATTCAAATACCCAGGGAATACAAGAATAATGGGCAGTGACGTCCCTAGATAAAATGCCGCCTCTAGGCAGTGCCAAAATGCCGCCCCATTTTTTTATACAGTAATTTTATCATCCTCTCATCCATTCATCCATCATATCAGTCCAATATCTAAGAAATGTGTTATACTTGTATGGATACATTATTAACAAAATATCAGATTGTAATTATTCGCAAATCTGCACGTGTCGTTTCTAGTCACCAAGGATGTCGAAGGGCAACGAAAGTAAACTAGATATCGCGAACCCTACAAAACCAGTGAGCTTATTTTTTTAATGGAAAGGTGTTTTCGTTATTACTAAGTTTAGGTAGCTATTTCTATGTATTCCAAATGATTCTCCTCGATTTGGCGCCCTTCGAGTAACTGCCGCCCCCAAGCGACGCTCAATCTGCCTACTTACACGGGACGTCACTGATAATGGGTGGCTGAAACAAGACTTACCTAAGTCACAAGTACTTTCCATCAACAAGATTTAGGCAAAAGCCGGAAGGCGCTGTTGTCGACTAAATGGGAGGAGCTTGTTTGTTTATAATGGAATTGCAGTTAAAAATGGGAGGAGATTCTTAGTTCACAGTTTTAACACGTAGCCAAGATGTTGTTCGAGTATATGGAGCAACATGGAACACACTTAAAAAAACGTGTTAAAGAATATGTTATATCAATAGATAGGTACTTATTAAAGTTTGTCACGTAAACGAAACTAGCATTGAATATTGGTGATATTCGAAGACACTCCGAGGCTTTATGTTTCTTGTATTTTATGACCTGACCGCCATTAAATCATAAAACAAAACTTACTTAAAATTCTTCTTATTACATTTATTTTACATTTATATACCTATTAATCTGTTCTGGTGTAACCTGTACAATTAGAATTACTAATTCTAGAATTAGATAAAGGACAAAATATCCACCGATAAAAAGGTTATGCATTCCTGGTTTACAATACTTTTTTTAAATAATTTCTATGCGTACCTATGTCTAATCATCAATAATTAGTCTTTATACAAAAGCTAAAAAGCATTTCATGTTATAGCACAGAACAAAAATGTAGAGGGAAAAAATCTTTCAATGTCTACTAACTGTTATGGAAGTAATAAAATGTTTTTTCCTGTAGATTTTTAATAAATAATAAACCACTTACAGTAAATAAGATTTAATTGAATACATATGAGTTGTACAAATTAATAATATGTTGTTAACGGCCCACGTGCTCGTCGTAGGTCAAAATTGAGTTTTTATTGTATTTTCAAACCATGATCCTGGACACTCCTTAAACGTTGTAGATAATCTATTTATATAATTTTGAAGCCTTATTATCCTTCATAGTTATTTTAAACGTTTGATGACTGCATAAAGTATTTTTGTTACATAAAATAGTATTCGTTTAAGGGTGGACATGCTCGTCGAAGGTCAAAATTGAGTTTTTATTGTATTTTCAAACCATGATCCTGGACACTCCTTAAACGTTGTAGATAATCTATTTATATAATTTTGAAGCCATATTATCCTTTATATTTATTTTAAACATTTGATGACTGCATAAAGTATTTTTGTTACATAAAACAGTATTCGTTTAAACCTCTCGCTTTAATGTTTTAGAATATAGTCATATTTCGGTACATAACTGTGCAGTGGTAAGATGTTTTACGTTTATTAATTTTTAAACGCATTTATGAAACCATTAGTATAATTTATTACGAGATAATTTTTGTAAAATATTCACGATAAAAAATTATATTGATAATCTCTGTGATCCCAAATTTGACAAGAATTAGGCATTTTATTATTCAAAAAATCGGCAAGATTAACACATTTGATGATGATTCTAAAGATATTTATTATAAGCTATGTCTTTGACCATTCAAGTGTGATAAACATCTTATGAATAATGATTGCTTTATAATAATTATTGACCTAAGAATAAGGTAGTGTTTTTTTGAAATACGCCATTTCTTTTGTCATTCCCTAGTGGTTAAGCTACAACATACGGCCGTAGCCATAAATTGACAAACTATAATCAAAGTAGGCTTGACCTACGACGAGCACGTGGGCCGTTAACAACATATTATTAATTTGTACAACTCATATGTATTCAATTAAATCTTATTTACTGTAAGTGGTTTATTATTTATTAAAAATCTACAGGAAAAAACATTTTATTACTTCCATAACAGTTAGTAGACATTGAAAGATTTTTTCCCTCTACATTTTTGTTCTGTGCTATAACATGAAAAGCTTTTTAGCTTTTGTATAAAGACTAATTATTGATGATTAGACATAGGTACGCATAGACATTATTTATTATAAGCTATGTCTTTGACCATTCAAGTGTGATAAACATCTTATGAATAATGATTGCTTTATAATAATTATTGACCTAAGTATAAGGTAGTGTTTTTTTGAAATACGCAATTTCTTTTGTCATTACCCAGTGGTTAAGCTACAACATACGGCCGTAGCCATAAATTGACAAACTATAATTGAAGTAGGGAGTAAAATGATATTGACGCGCGTGTTTGAACATGTACCGTTTAAAAAAAAATAAAAAAAAATTCGGTTAGGTACATGTTCAAACACGCGCGTTAACATAATTTTACTCCCTACTTTAATTATAGTTTGTCAATTTATGGCTACGGCCGTATGTTGTAGCTTAATCACTAGGGAATGGCAAAAGAAATGGCGTATTTCAAAAAAACACTACCTTATTCTTAGGTCAATAATTATTATAAAGCAATCATTATTCATAAGATGTTTATCACACTTGAATTGTCAAAGACATAGCTTATAATAAATATCTTTAGAATCATCATCAAATGTGTTAATCTTGCCGATTTTTTGAATAATAAAATGCCTAATTCTTGTCAAATTTGGGATCACAGAGATTATCAATATAATTTTTTATCGTGAATATTTTACAAAAATTATCTCGTAATAAATTATACTAATGGTTTCATAAATGCGTTTAAAAATTAATAAACGTAAAACATCTTACCACTGCACAGTTATGTACCGAAATATGACTATATTCTAAAACATTAGAGCGAGAGGTTTAAACGAATACTATTTTATGTAACAAAAATACTTTATGCAGTCATCAAATGTTTAAAATAACTATAAAAAATAATAAGGCTTCAAAATTATATAAATAGATTATCTACAACGTTTAAGGAGTGTCCAGGATCATGGTTTGAAAATACAATAAAAACTCAATTTTGACCTTCGACGAGCATGTCCCCCCTTAAGACGTTGTTGTATTTTATAATCTTCTAAAATGGTACAAAATGATCAGGGCTCGGAAATAATAATCGATTATTAATTTTACTAATCCACCTGATGGGCTCGTTATATTTTTTACGTGCAAAAAATACGGCATTTCTATTAGCATGTTGCCTAGCCTGGAGCCATCAGAATAATAATGTTTTCAATATCAAGGCTTGTTATGTTGGTAAATTGTTTGTTTGACCAGAGAAATTATAATATGAAATGAACCACATGCTGTCAAAAACAATGGCAATTGAATATTGCGACGTGATTGTTTCGTTGTACCAAACCGTGTCTATCTGACATCTTCATTGTAATTTTTGGCGTTCCCACACCAAAGGTAGGTACTGTAACCATACAAATTAATCGGGTAGATACCAAAGTGGTAATGACTGACAATGCTGTCACCAGTGTCAGTGACAGGTTAAACTAAAGAGTTCAAAAAAATATAGCAATATCAATATAGTGGTAAGTCATCATTTCCGCTCAAAGATGGAGCATTTATTAATTACCACGAAACACAAAACTAACGGAAGTGGGTTACCTTCTGGGTGTAGCTGTGAAAAGGTAGGTATAATTTTCGAATGTCAAGAAGTATGGGTACAAGTCCGTTTACAGGAAGCCAGGCGGGAACCGCACTAATCTTCATAGCCGATTTTGGCAAAATTCATGAATTCAAGAATGAAAACCTAACCTAACCTATTCTAAAAAATAATCCAGTATACCGGCTTTTTAATTAGTATTTTTTTTTTGCCGCTGGTTGGCTTGCTGTAAACCGACACGCACCTAAAAATGAGATAAACATTAAACACGTGTAGGTATTTGAGGTAAACTTAAAGAATATGTTAAATATTTGCGTCTGTATCCATATAAAAACAAAAAAAATGTTACATCAACGAAATGCGCTTTCAATATTGGTAAGTAATATTGTAATACACTTGGCGCGCGTTGTATTTCTTGCGTTTTGTGGCCGATCCGCCATTAAGCCATAAACCAAAACTGGCAGCCAAACTCAAAGTGTTGGTTTGTGGCGTTCGTATGTACTATGTAGGTATATTTTATTAATCTGTTCTGTGACGTTCGCAGTGTGGACGTAGGTATGTCAACAAATTTATTTTATATGGAGATTGGTTAAGGCTATACTTCAGCTGAGGCATGGTCTAAAACGATCGTGACTAGGCGATGCGCGGATTGTGCAAATGACGCGAGCCGAACGAAATATAATTTATCATAAAAATTCAACATGCGTCCTTTTAATGTTATGTTTATAATTAAGTATATTCGTAATAATAATACTATATTCATTGACATGTTTTCTTTTTCAAATACATGCGAAACGTTTTTTAGTCATCTTAACACGATTTAAGAATATATTCCTCCGACGCCATCACAAAACAAATTGACATGCTCACACCTCGACTGTCAGTCTCCAATTGGCGACGACTGCGAAATTTCGTTCCACCTACTGTTGAAAATTATTTGCCGTTTCACTTATATGTATTCTCTTAATCATACTTCATACGCTCACTACTTTGGTTATATGCGCTGGGGCCTTATGTTAGAACTTGCGTCCCAGTCGCCCGGTCGACATGACGTCATATGACATCATTGTGACGTACTACCGGAGTGATAATAGCATTCGAGAAATTAACGCTAGTCAAATGCTGGCGTTATTCATTGTCCCCATACACAAATAGGTGTTTCAGCCTAATAATATCTATGGTGAGCAGTGTGTGTTGGGCGGCTTGCCTCGAGCGTGTATTGGCTGACGTCACAATTACGTCATGTCGTCGGGTAACACACGAGTCGATAGTTAGGAAATCGCAGGCCTGGATCCAAATACATTCTGGTTATAAAAACAACATATTGTGTCTGATCCAGCAGGCTTCGAACACGTGACCCATTCATCGAATAGGAGGTGTGTATTTATGATCTATTTTTGTTTCAGGATTACTTTTGATGAGTGGCGTGCCTCTTTCCCGGATAAATAAAAATAAATTTCGATGCAGAATCGAATAAGTACCTACTAAAGCTTTTTCGTCTTTGAATAAGAATAATAATAATAAAATATTATCGAAAATTTTTCGAAATGGAACACCATCTATAACTTGTTCCTGTGTGCGCGCCTGGCTGCTTATATATACCTACCCAGGGTCTAATTTACCTAGAGAATAATACCTAAATGTCGGGGCATAAAAAATATTAAAACCTCCCAAAAAAAAGGGTTTCTAGTTCTAGGGTTTTTCGTTCTAAAAATCACTTCGGTGATAAATTTAATAAGCTATTAAATTTAATATTTCCGACTATTATCATTAGAGCAAAATGGAGACTGTCAAAAAAGATTTTTTTATTATTATTTTCGAAATTATTATTAGATTATTATAATTTGTAACCATTATGATATAGACACCTAGGTGTCAGCAAATAAAGCTAACTTACTAATAGTTTTCTGTTCACATTACCAAATTTTATCATTTAAATGTTATTCAAAAATATTCATAGATGTCACTAACACTATAAAATTCATTAAAATACTAAATAGGTAGTTAATCTCAGGTAAAAATACTTGGAACATTTACTAGGCTTACCAGGGAACTCAGAATTAATGGGAACTGAAATACATAACGGGTAAGGCGAAGCAGGTAACCGACTCGAGTAAGGAAGAATCCGGGTTAAACTTACACACGTGTTAAGAATACGTTTTACGTCGAATACTAAAAACTGCTCTCGGTTTATGCATTTACGCCCATTTAATGTTGGTGTATTACACACACTATTGCACGTGCATAATGCGTGCTTCATTTTCGTAGGACACTCACACATTCAAAACCCTGCATCAAGATGCGGTGTATTGAATATAGTCTATCGGTATTCTATTTATTATCTGTTCTGTGAGGCTTACCATAATTATTATGAAACTCTAAACCGGGACAAGAACGGGAGATAAGGCAAACAGACAAATTTAACCATCAAACATTGTTATATTATTAAAAGTATCTACAAAAGAATGCAGAAAATTTAATTATTTTATTTATTTATTGTGCCAGTCCCGCTGGAATGAACCCTTTTCAGTACTTAATCATGTTGTTTAATTTTCTCATAAAAAAGTTCAATTTACAGCACCAGTGACATCCGTAGACATAATGCTGCCCCTAGGCAGCGCCAAAATGCCGCCCCATTTTTTTATACAGTATTTTTTATCATCCTTTCATAACTCCAGTAACTTATAAAATAATGTGTTGTATGGATACAATGCTAACAAAATATATACCACTAAAACATACGAAATTAAATTTAGATATAAAAAGCGAATAAATATGATAAAGGTAATTATGTTAGACACCAACCCAAATCAACTGCTTATATTTCTATAAGTCAGCCAGAAACTGGTTCAGGACTTGCTTTGCTATGTTAATTTAGATCTCCAGGGGATTTTTGCCCTTGACAGTTATTAATAGATAAGAAATAGAAATGTATTTTGAATATCTTTTATTCGATGTTTGCACTATTACCAAATCAAAACGTACGCTCCCCAACCGCATGTTTACCCCTGGGCCTACGGGATATGGTCATAACAGTTGTTTAGAGAGCTCGGCGCAACAAGGGTCGGCTCCTCAAGGCCGAAGCACCTTAAACAATACATACCTGCCATGTTACGGAAGCCGAAAAATAAAACACCTGCTGTGGAATAGACATACGTACCCGAGAGATAACCTGGCGCGCCTGGAGTCAACAAGCTTTACACCTCCGCTCGAATATTCACCTCAATCAACTAAAACAATTAATTGACGGATTAACACTGAGACCACCCGGTAATCATAATTACGCCGGCCTCTATAAGAATGATAAACTTTCCCGCCGCAGTCGATGGACCGCGATAACGGTCATCCTAGCGCCGCCTCGCGGTGAACCTGGCCAGCAACCCCAAAAATCTGCCGCACCGACAACCATCGAAAGACACCCAACACCTGTGCCAAGTAGGATGACGGCCAAAGACACGACTCCAAAACCAGGAGTACAACACCCTAGGAGACCTCCCAAAATACCTCCGGCTGATTTAAAACCCCTTCCTAATACCAGGCTGAAATAAAAGTGGCTGACATCCACCCCTAGTGGCAAGTAGCAACCCAACGGGCAGCCATCTAAACACCCCTTCCACCGCGGGGGTGCCGAGCAGGCTTTAAGTAACCTTGCGCACGCAAAAGAAGCTCTCTTTTCTCCCTCGACGATCTACAGACCAGAACTGGTCTACTGCAGCGCCTTCATCCGACGGTCTTGAGGCAATCAGCTCCACCCTACAAACCTCAAGTAGGTACCCTGTGTATTTACTATTATTGTGTCTACTTCAATTCCATTTAGTTATTTCATTGTTCTTAAGGGGGGACATGCTCGTCATAGGTCAAAATTGAGTTTTTATTGTATTTTAAAACCATGATCCTGGACACTCCTTAAACGTTTGTGTTTCAAATTAAATAATATTTAATCTTCCTTTCTAGTTTTTGTCTGTTTCATGATTGCACCCTAGGGGTGGCAGGTTATATGAAAGTATGGTGAAGCAGGCAAGTATGGCGAGGCAAGCTGGTAATCAATTTGCGGCAAAATTTCAACGTTAACATTATATTATATGGGTACGTTATAATGAGCAAAGTAAATCCTCCGTGATACCCTGCATTTTTTTGATAGCGTCGGCTAATTGTTGGCCTGCTTCAGTCAGTTATATGAGAAAGCCGATTATATGCCCCTATTTTTAAAAGTTCTGTGTAAATTAGTTTTAATAAATAATTATTGACATTGAACTCATCTGTGAGGAACTACGCCTCTCTTTCCGCCCGCAAAAGGGTATTGCAATGAATGAAATTGCTCACTAATTTGTAAGTTTTGTTGCACAATATTGTTTCAAATATAGGGAGATATAGGGCTCCGTTTGTCCCAGGTTGGCTTAATCACCAATACAACCTCACCCGCACGGCTAGAAAGCCTCTCATGGCTTCTTAACTCTTGTTTTGAATTAACAGAAGTTCATTAGAAGATATTACTGCCATCTGTGATTACCACGAGGTAATTTTTTTGTATACAATCACCCTCCAGTACACCAGAAGGATTCACCATCCCTGGTGGAAGGCATATTCGAGGGTTAAGAAGCGGTTTTGCGTAGTCAGGTCCTTACAGGTTCAACCAGCGGCTGTCATACTGGGCACCTTTAGCCCAGTACTACCAAGCAGAGCCCTATATTGACAGTAGTGAATAGGTTTAGCTTGTTGTATAATTTCTATAAGAATAAGAGCTTTTTAATAAATATTTGATGTGCCACTACTATGATATGACTTGTATTATAGCTGTGTAATTTACCCCATATCTCTGTCACCTTATTTTTGTAATAAACGCCCATCACGACAAACAAACCAAGTGTTTGATTCAACCCCATCTTCTCAGTACATAATAATATATACATTTATAATAATTAAAATAAAACTCAATATGTAGAACTTACTTCACTTAGTTTTAATAATAACTAGAACGGGTTTCGTCCACTTCAGAGAGACATCGTTAACTGGCACAGAATATACAATATGTAATACAAATATTTATCCTAACAAATGGGTTCCCATTGTAATTAGGTTTAATTGATTTTTTATTTGTTCAGAGACATACAGTGCCCATCCGCAAAAGACGTTAAACTACCGATACTAAATCTATCAGATATAACAAAATTAAAATAATCTTACTATATTTCTAGTTACAATCAAAATGAAGTACACAGTCAGAAAAAAGCACCTATACAATAAAGAACTAAACAATTATTTGCAGTGTTTCAGTACGACAGTTCCTATTCAATAAAAATATAGTTCATTTTTAGTTAATATACATCCGGAAATAAAGAACTTTTAACATTAACGCATGCAATCAAAATATATATTAAACTCTGCCTAAGCCAAACCATAAGTTTTGGTATATATTTTGGGCGATCCGACAAAATTGTGCACACTCTTTCATTCATACTTGTCTTATTGCTTTTTGTTGAATTAGAAATACATAATACACAATATGTTGTTGGTTATTTTTTTTAAATTCATCAAGCCCTACCTAAACCAAACTATAATAGATAAAAAAATATTCTTCTATCTAAAAAATATCTACAGTTATGTATGATTAAGTGGCATAATTTTAGATATTTTATAGATGAGATGAGATTATAGATTCCATCAAAAAATTCTCAATTATAGACGCCCTTAGCAACCAAGGAATTTCCAGATGCTACATAAACATATTGAACAGTACCTATATACAGTGATGCCACAGCATGCGTGAAACTCCACAAACGGTCGTGTAAATTCCCCATTAACAAAGGTGTCCGGCAAGGTGATACCATTTCACCTAAACTATTCACTGCTACTCTTGAGGACTTATTTAGGAAACTTGATTGGTAGGAAAAAGGTGTTCCAATTAATGGAGAGCACCTCAGTCACCTGCGCTTTGCAGATGATATTGTTATACTCTCACAAGACCCGAAAGACCTCCAAGGTAGAATGCAAGAACTCGCGGATGTCAGTCAAACGGTCGGTCTAAAGATAAATGTCTCAAAGACAAAAGTGATGAGGAACTGTTTTTCGGACCCTGCTATTATCTGTATTTCTGGCACCTAACTCAAACAAGTCAGCAGCTACGTCTATCTCGGACAGCAGGTGTCCATAGACGGAAGCATGCACGATGAAATTGCTCGAAGAACAAAGCTGGGATGGAGTGCTTTCGGACGTCTGAATAGTATCTTCAAGAGTGACCTACCATTATGTCTTAAGCGTAGGGTGTTCAACCAATGTGTGCTACCCGTGGTCACGTATGGCTGCGACACGTGGACCCTCAACACGAGAGATGTCCAAAGGCTAAGAGTCACACAGCGAGGCATGGAGAGGTGCATGTTGGGCATCACGCGAAAGGACCGTAAGAGAAACGAATGGGTTAGGAAGCAGACAAGAGTACGCGATGTAATAGACGTTGCCAAACAGCTGAAATGGAGATGGGCGGGGCACATTGCTCGCCGAAAAGATGGCCGCTGGACAAATGCCGTCATCCAATGGTACCCAAGGGGTACAAAACGGCCACAGGGTCGCCCTAAAAGCCGCTGGATTGACGAACTGGTAAAGTTCGGCGGAAATACGTGGCAGCGAACGACACAGGACCGAGAGAGTTGGAGAAAGCTCGGGGAGGCCTTCATCCAGCAGTGGATTGACCCCGGCTGATGATGATGATTTATTGTGGTTTGGCTTTCGCAGGGTTTAATTGAATTTTAAAAACTAACCAACATCCGTAACTTGTAGTCTTAGTTCAATGAAAACTAACTGACAAAGTTTAGTGTGCACTAATTATGGCAGATCTTAACAACCTACGCTAACCTCTTCGCCACTGCCATCAGATATTTGGTACCAATCAATATCTAATGTAATATATCGGCAAACAAGCGTCAAAAAAGTATTATAACTTTTTGACCGACCCCAGAAATAGAAAAAAATACAAATTAATTAGGAAAGGGTAATATTACTTTGTCTAATTCTACATCAAGACCCTATGACAGACGATTTGGCAGTCAAATAGCCTATGAACGAGTAGGCCCCACTTTTCTCGGCATTCTATGTTTGTTTGGCATTCGTTGCACTTATAAATTGGAGCAATGTCACCACCTACCTGTAGGTAGGTGCCTTCGCATAATAAATTGATTAGTAATAAGCCAACATGTAAACCTGATCTCTAACTATACGGCTTAGTAAAACGCCTAAAACGCTTCCTTGTCGAATCATATATAAATTGTTTATCTGTTCACAGGTTTTTACGCTACCCGTTCGGTATGTAAACATATCGAACGGGGCATCGATTGCTACGAACAGGGTAATGCAGTGTGAGAGAATGATGGATGTGAAATTGCCTTGTTCTGTACAATAAAAGCCTGTGATTATGTAAAATAAAATGTTAGGTATAAGTTTAATATAATATGTAATAGTATAAATGGGTCAGAATGATTGTCAAAATAAAGAGACGAATGCAGTAGCGAGAGGTTATAATAAGATGTATAAAATGTTATGTGGAACACACTAATCGAATGATATTTCCATCTATAAACTCGTTAATAATAACCTAATAATGATAGAATCAATGTATAACGTGGTAGGTAACGCCAACAAAAACAGAAAGCCAAACATGTCGGGACATGTTCGTATCGTAGATACACGGGCATAGCAACGCACCAACAGCCGGCCGATGCATTGGTATGTGTGCATCGGCGGGCCTTACAAGACCAAGAGATATTACGCAGTACGAAATTAACGGACACAGTAGAATCTTTGGTCACCCCTTCTCAAACTCTTTGGACCAATTAGAATAAGGGAGGCTGCTATAAAAGAGGGCGCATCCGAGAGATTTTTATCCCTCCCAGACAGAGGTATAGAAATACTTACGCAGATAGTTAACGCCAGCTTAGAGCTCCAATACTTCCCAGCAGCCTGGAAAGTAGCGGACATAGTCCTTATTCCAAAACCCGGCAAGGACCTGACGTGTCCAGAAAATCACAGACCTATTAGCCTATTACCGACTTTAAGTAAAATCTTTGAACGAGTCATAAAACGCAGACTTCAAATCATGATCGATGAAGCAGACCTCATCCCAGAAATCCAACACGGATTTAGGGCAGGACATTCGACCAACCATCAACTACTTAGGGTAATCGAATACATAACTAAAGCTTTTAATTATAAAACCTTTACAACAGGTCTCTTTCTAGACATAGCAAAAGCCTTTGATAAGGTCTGGATCAAAGGCCTTATAGTCAAGCTCTCAGAATCAGGACTCGACACAGCCATGATCAACATGATAAGCTCCTTTCTCCGGAATAGGAGCTTTAATGTTAAACTTAACGGAATTAGATCCTCAACAAAAATACCCACAGCCGGAGTCCCACAAGGATCCGTGTTAGGTCCCACCCTGTACAACCTGTACACAAAGGACATACCGATTCCCACCGACAGTTACGGTAGCTCGACCATCGTTGCCCAATACGCAGATGACACAGCTATCCTAAGCAAATCGCTCAATCTCAACAAAGCAATTATGCAAGTCCAGACAGCGGCAAACCAAATATCCAACTGGTGCGATAAATGGCGTATTCAGATTAATCCAGCTAAGAGCGCTGCCATTCACTTTGCCAGGCATACGAATAGGCACCGCCTTAAAATGATAAATCTCAAGATGCACAACCACATAATCCCTTGGGATAAGTCGGTTAAATATCTAGGTCTTACGATAGACAACAAACTCACGTTTAATAAACACATACAAGAGAAAAAACGCCAAGCCATAATAGTTAACGCAAGACTTCGACCCATGATGGGCCCCAAGAGTAAACTGTCTACTCGAGCAAAACTTCTGCTCTACACAGCAATCACCAGACCAACAATCACTTACGCAAGCCCCATATGGGCTTACTCAAATCCCCGACACATTAAACTCTTTCAGACTATTCAAAACAAGACATTGCGACGAATCACGGGCGCTCCGTGGTATGTACGCAATACCACACTTCACAGAGACCTTAACATTGAAACCATCCACGAACATATCATGAAGTTGTCGAAGAGATTCTACAAATCCATGATAAACCATCCCAACGCGTCTATTAAAAATTTATTAATCGAAAATGGAAGCGACACAGACTACGTCTATAGGAGGCCGAAGGCAATCCTGCTGGACAAGCATCCACCATAGTTCCTTCACATCCTCACCACAGACTCCTTCTTACCCAAGCGACTAATCTGTTATTTTTCAGTGCAACAAGAAAAGACATTGATACCCGACCTCCCCCCGAGGATAATAAAAGATGAAGGGCACCCCGCCGCCTGACATAAGTGCAGGCGGAGGGAACCTTCCTCCCTAGTATTAAAAAATTTAAATACACACACATTTATCATGACTCAACACAGGGACTCAAGTATAAAAGACTAAATACTGCTCGGCGGGGTTGGACAATCGGACTATCAATGTCAATGCAGAGATCTTCACCGGATTCCACTAGACCAATGATTTGACCTGAAGCTGGGTCATATCATCATCCTACACCTTGTATTTTATGTTTGTACCCTTTCTTTTTTGTTGACTATCTCAACAAAGAAGAAATGTTTGTATGTGAGTACAAAATCGGTGCGTGCACTTGTATGCAATTACAAGGACAAGCACCTTGCCAAAGCCTCTCAACGCCATCATACATAGATGAAGGAGATAGGGGGCATAGCCCCGGGACTCCAATTAAAAGTAAAAAGGCAATATACTAAACAAACAAAGATTTTTATCACTTGCGGTCTAGCACCCGTCGCGAGCGGACGTCTCTTCCCGCACTCCGATACCTGCATACAACCGAGACCTTCTTACAACAAGATACCGACCAGACCAGTTACCTACTTCTACCGCCGCAAGTGACCAGTCGACCTACTAGTAAACTTCACCCGCAGACCAAGCAAGAAATTATCCACTTGCTACCTATAGCGAAAAGCAGACAGACATACAAGAAAAAACATACCTAGCAGCTACCTACAGCTGTAGGAGCGAGACATCCGACTTCAGAGCAAGACAACCGACCTCAGAGCGAGACAACCGACCTCAGAGCGAGACAACAACCTCAGAGCAAGACAACCGACTTTAGAGCGAGACAACCGACTCCTGAGCGAGACAACCAACCTCAGAGCAAGTCAACCGACTTCAGAGCGAGACAACCGACCTCACGATGGAAAAAATTAACAACGAGATCAACAAGCTATACTCACGCAAACCAATCAGACTGCGGGACCTCCTGACACTCCACCTACTTATCTTGACTGCCTATCAAGAGGAGGCCGAGACAGCTACCGACACACCCGCACGAACTCACTCCTGGAGGACAAACCACGACACCATTTTATCTCACACCTGGATCAACAGGAGCCGCCAGCCACACTACAAATCTCCAACACGCATCACCAGACGACCAGCACAATCGCCGATCAAGAAAGCAGACCCAGTTACCCTCACTACACGGGAAAAAGACCGGATATCCGTAGTCATCAGGGGCTTTCCGATCGGCGTGTCAACAGAGGACATCACCAACGATCTCCTCCGCAGAGGTTACCCGATAGTCAGCGTCACGAGGATGACCCGGGGCAGGAGCCAGTATCCAATGCCTCTTGTCCTGGTCAAACTCTTTGACAACGACCGAGGGCAACTGATACACAATCTGCAGTTCGCATTACGACGCAGAATCACCGTAGAAGCCCCGAGAAGCATCAGAAACACTCACCTCAACAATTCCAGCAACATGACGACAATGCGCAGCTCGACAACAACTACTCAAACACAGACAGACGCCGACAAGCCCATATTACACACGGAGCCTTCACCGGAAATGGACCGCACCATTGCTTCCGTTCCGCTGAAAGCGAAAGCAGACATCAGCCCGACTGAAGAAGCTATAACCAAGACACCGGAACCTAAAATTGCGGTCATATCACACTCACCGACCAGACCGATCATCACAACTGAGCCCCCGGAAATCATCATCATTAAAATAACAGAGACCCCGGAATCGGAAAATCCCGCAACCGAAACTCCCGAGACACTGGAAACTGCAACTCCGGCAACACATAAGACCGAAAACACAAAATCCCCAGAGATCAAATCTGCAATAACCGATGAAACAGAAACAAAGACCCCGGAACCGGAAACCCCGATATCCGAAGCAACAGAGACCACAGATACGAAAACCCCGACAACACCGGAAATCGAAAATGCTGAGACCCCTGAGAGCGAACCGCTGCCGGAGGCGGACATCAGCAGCGATGATAACGAGATCTTGTATACCCCAACAGGATCACCCCTAACCGGACCCACCCAACTGCCCCCGGAACCAGACGACATCATCAGAAAGGACGACATACCTAAAATACTCACAGATGCCAAGGAATCACTGATGACAATATTAAACATCTCGAAGACCGACCTCCTTGCCAAACTACTGATTGAAGACACCTGCGAAACAATGAAAAACAATCTCACAGACGCAGACTACTCTATTATAAAACGCAGTGATTTCAGACAACACATAGTGTGCCTCGCCACGATCACAATAGCCATGATGTCATCATCAGAACTCTCATACATAGATACCGAAGAGAACGAGACACAAACCGGACTAGACATCCGCAGAAAAGCTATCAAACACGTAGCTGCTGCCCACAATGGCCATAGAATCAGGCACGCCAGCAGCTCCAGCATAGATCAAGACTACCCATCAGATACCGAAAACACCCCCCAACAGGGGTGGAAGAAGAGGAAACCGCGAAGGAAAACCCACCATCGCCGGCGATAAGAAGATGAAGGAAGAATAACTACAACGGATTAGAAGATGCATGATGCGGTGTCAATCGGCGGACGCTGCCGAATGAAGAGAGCTCCAAGCTCAAACTTATTATGAATTGAAAAAATTTTTTTTCAAAACTAAAAATTTTTTTATACAACACTTGGACTTGAAGACAGCAGCCTCGCCCGGTCCTCATCAAGAACCGGGAAATTCACATCGCCACCCGAATGGATTGTAAGAAGGAACAACACTTGACCTTGGAGGCTGCTGCTTATCCCGGCCCCCATCAAGGACCGGAGATTAACATCACCACGTCGAATCACGCGAATCCTTGCTAGCGACCTAATAACTGAGACGAAGGGGATGAGGCTAACGCCGGCGTGCCCCAAAACACTAAAGGATGATCAAAAGTCAAAGTCAAGATTTTTATCACTTGCTGACTGACACTCGCCGTGTAAACACCTCATTTACCGCGCTCCTGTCTGCACACAGATCTTAAGTCTTCACCGCTTCGCCGCTATCATCGCCACATCAGAGGACTCTTGGCAGAACTTCACCGCCGCGGAAAAGTCTTTATAAAGAATTCTTCGACGGCCGACTACTTCAAGATTCCCCTGCAAAGCCTTCATAGCGGAGACGCCTGTCAACACCAAAACCTCCATCATGAGCAAAATACCGTCGCTCGTGGGGTTATTGGCTCCAGAGTGCCACCGACAAGTGGACGATAACATCAAGACAGACCTGCTGAACATCCGTGTACTGAGGAGGAAGCTGAGGGCCGCGGACTTCGCGTACATCTACGGCTTCCTCGCCCTTGCCTACGGGATTCAGCCGCATGACTCTCTTCCTGACCTGCAGAAGCAACGCGATTCTCAGGACAAGAAGAGGAGGAACAAAAACATATCGAATTACCAGAGGGTCCTCGAAGAGATCAACGCCATGGACTCGGGACTACTCAAGCCTTTCTCGGAAGAGGAAGACGAGGAGTACGAAGACTTGGATTATGATGACTCCGACTTCTTCCTAGACACCGATGATGCCGACGACTATAGCGGCAAACTCGTTCACTCCATGGATGCTGTAAAACCCACCAAAGCCCCCGCCTCGGCCAAGGCCAGGGCTGCCGCCCCAGCCACAGCCAAGGACCCGGTCTCGAGTGGGAAACCAGTCTCCACCGCCCACGAACAGATGGACACCACGCCAGCGGCCACATCTGTATCGCTTCCAAACCCAGATCACCGCACAGCAGCGCCGGAAAAGCCCGCCGTAACCGGCAAGCCTAACCCTACCGCCGCCACGCAGAAACCCACAGCAGATCCCCGCGCATCCGCGCCAGTAAAACCCGCCGACGCCGGCAAGCCAGACGCACCGAAGAGTTACGCAGCAGCGGCCAAGTCCTCAACGGACAAGGACGTAGCCCGCGTAGAACACGGAAAAAAAGCGACCAAAAGACAAGCAACCGACCGGGCAGACCAAAAAGCGGCCAAGAAACCCGCCACGGTCTCGCCGAAGAAA
This sequence comes from Rhyacophila brunnea, assembly GCF_057557595.1. NCBI lineage: Eukaryota > Metazoa > Arthropoda > Insecta > Trichoptera > Rhyacophilidae > Rhyacophila > Rhyacophila brunnea. The sequence goes on along the minus strand of NW_028233350.1, from coordinate 37,258,790 downwards.
CCGGACATGCCTAACATTAACCAGCCGGCATGCTCGAAGAAGACAACAATCCCCGGAAAAAATTCAAGAGGCAACGCGCCCTCGAAGAATTCGGCCAAGAGGAACTTGGACCGCACGGGAGCACAGAAAATCCCTCCGATTGTCCTTCACGACAAAAAGGTTTACAGGGACAACATGAAGCTGCTGGAAGAGGCAGGAATATGTGTCTCTGAAGCCAAAAATGTCAAGACGGGGATTATACTAACGATCTCAGAAATAGAAGAATACAGACAAGCAGTAAAATTACTAGACAGCAAGGGCATTGAGTTCCATTCCTACAACCTATTTGGGGACAAACCCCTCAAAGTGGTGCTCAGGGGAGTTCCAGAAGAAACGGCCGCCGAAGAAATTCGCGCCGAGCTTGTGGAACTGGGATTCACCATCAAGAGCGCGTATCGGATGACTCAAGGCCACTCAAGAACTCAGATACCGCTAATCTTGGTGGACGTAGAGAGAACCAGCGACGCCAAAGACATCTACCGACTTGAAAAAATCTTTGGACTATCTATAAAGGTGGAGCCACTACGCAGGAGGACGACGGACGGACAGTGCCATCGCTGCCAAGGCTTCGGCCACGCCGCTTCCTGCTGCCATGCCAGACCAATGTGCGTCCGTTGTGCAGGCGACCACCTCACAGCTGACTGCAAGAAACCCAATACCACAGATCCTGCGACATGCGCCAACTGTGGAGGCCCTCATCCGGCCAACTACAGGGGATGCCCGAGGCACCCAAAACACGCCCGATACGGATACACAGAAGCAGATAAACGACAAGCGGAAAGGACCTAAGACAGATACTCGTTCAGGCCTGCCTGGAAGACCACCCAGGAAAAACCTAAACCAGAGGAGATAAAGGACATGATAAATGCTTTAAAAAAACACTATCAACACTGCCAACAACATGATATCAAAACTGACAGAATTAAACTAATCTCTACAAGACCTGAAAGCCCAATAATCAAGACCAGAAGACGATGAGGAAACGAGAAGAAGACGAATTATTATACATCTGATTTTATACATCTAAGCCATCCTACAAAACTCAAATAAGACATGACATCCAATTAGTAGCTAAACCGCTACACGGAGCAGACTTCCATCATACGCCATAATATAGATGAAAGGGATAGGGGGCATAGCCCCGGCACCCTACACGCCAAGCATACCAAAAGAGATTTTTATCAGTCTACCGGATCTTCTCTCAGGAACAACATCTTCTCTACTAGCAGCCTCTCTTCAAACACTCTGGACCAGTTTCACCAGTTTCGCCGCGCATCTCTTCGCTTCTTGAACGCCGAAGTACTACCCGGTGAGAGTTTCACATCCCGTTTACCTACGGGTGGGAAACATCTCTCGCGTTCGCAGTCATCGGTCTCCACGTTTGCTTGTCTGCCGCCTTCACCTACATTGGCCTGTAAAAATATTATCTACTGGACGCTACATACTGAAATATAAACCGAGTCATTACCGACTTTTTCAAAAGGAAACATCGTTATTATTAATAACCCCTCCACCGACTGAGCTAGGAAAATTCATCAACGAAGTGCGCAGTAGCGTATCGTTGAGGGGGTGTTGTTAGCAACTATCTGTGGCATCCGATGTTTGGTTTAATATTCCGATGCATGTCTAAAACACACGACAGCACGGACTACACAAACAGATAGATGTTAAGCCACACGCATTCGATAAACATTTGTGGATGCGACAGCTCACAATAACTCTTCGGTGTTTATCACTAGACTCAAAGTGTAGAGTATCTGGGTATGGGGGATGCACATGGAAAAGTGTGATATTCCGCTGTTGAAGTGATGAAAACCTATAAGTAGTTGGCGGAGTAAGTGTGAAGGTCGGTGGCACTTACTAGATTTCCCTAACCCCATACATTCCCGCTGCCATAAAAATTAATAAAAAATAAAATATTGATTTTTTTGTAAATGGGCCCCCCAAGCCATTTTTCTGTGTGCGCACCTGGTTTTCAATGATATAAGCAGTACACATATGCCCGGTACACCAGGTCACGATGAACAGCGATACAGCAAACTGCATACGTACAATTTACATAATATAACCATGTATGAGTGGTGTAAATGATTTTCATACCTTTTTTATATGCATTTTGCAAATCAGTTTTGTGTGACTGAAAAGAAAAAATTATAACATTTCTATAGCATTTTGATTATAAATACTCCCAAATCTTCTGACATGATCAAATAATGCTATCTTTTTCCCAAAATGCTTAACAAATAAACAAAATAATAATTATTGTGAAAAAACTTAAAAATTACACTCCAATCTTTTCAATTTCATCTGAATCTTCTGTATCCAGTAAAGCTATCTTTTTCCCAAAATGCTTTTCAATATTTTGACAAATTTCCAATGCCAGAGAAGAATCGATGAGATTGATGGCGATGCCGGGTTTGCCGAATCTTCCCGCATTCCCAATCCTATGCAAGTATGTCATGCAATCTGCTTTCTTGTCTAAGTCCATCGGCATATCAAAATTCACAACCAGTGTTACTTGCTCTACGTCGATGCCTCTGGATAGCACGTTTGTAGTGATAAGTACTTTTTCTTGTCCAGACCTGAATCTATCACGAACAGATATTCTCTGTTCAACCGTCAGGTCTCCGGATAAAACAGAAACTGAATGCCCGTCTTTTGTCATTTTTTCTGAAAGCCATGAAGCAGTTTTTCTTGTATGACAAAATATTATCGCTTGGCCGATAGAAATAACTCCGTAAATATTACAAATGGAGCGATATTTTTCGTCTTGTCCTCTGCATTTTACATAAAATTGTTTGATGTTATCCAAAGATTCTTCTTCACGCAAGAGACGAATGATTAGCGGGTTCGGTACAATAATTTCAGCAAACTCCATGACAGGTGTGTCGTATGTGGCAGAAAAGGACATCATTTGGCAAGTTCTCGGTAACATTTTATGAATTCGTATACATTGATCCTGATGCCCATGTGTCGAAATCATAACATCCGCTTCGTCCAACACGAAGACTTTAATTTTTGTCAGATCAAACATTTGGAATTTGACACCCCAGTCCAACATTTTTCCAGGAGTGCCAATTATAATATGATCGGTGATTTTGGCAGATCTGGCCATTTCTTCGCCACGTACTGCATATTTTAATTTTATTTCTGGGCAAAACGTTGCCATTTTTGCGGCAACTTCACCAGTTTGAATTGCGAGTTCGTACGTTGGACTCATGCATAGCACTTGAGGGTGTTTTAAACCTGGATCAACTCTACTCAGCATGGCTAAAACAAAAGCGGCTGTTTTACCGGTACCTGATTGAGATTGGGCAATAATATTTTGGGGAGGGTCAGCTAGTAATGTTGACAATGCTATTTCTTGAATTTTTGATGGTGTTTTAAATCCCATTGCGTAAACGCCTTTAAGTAAATTTGGCTTTAGATTGAAAGATTCGAATGTTTTATCAGAGTAAAACGGTGAGTTAGGATCTTTTCGTTGAACTTCAACATCTTTCCGTGACTTCACTGATCCATTACGAATTATTTTTCGTAGTAATGTCTCTGTCGGATTTACAACATTGAGTGACTCTTCAGACGGGTTTTGATTATTTGAGGATTTAATGTTCAGTCCGGTTACTTTGCGTGCAATTTCCAGATCATCGGCAGATTTTTCCCACTTCAGTTTTCCTGTCGCCATCTTTCTATAAACACAAAAACAAGTATGTAAGATGTATCGTCAGTAAAACAAAGTGGATAATGTCAATTATTCTTATATGATCGGCAACATTGAAAATTGTATTATATTATTATAGTAGTGTTACATTATTATTCAACATATTACAGTATTCTAAAAGCTGTGATACCTATACTCAAGGGCCATGGCCTTTGAGAGAAAATGCAAGGGCAGAGGTAACTGGTATTTTTGGACCCTCTCCAATTCAAAACTATGAGGAAGGAATATATTATAAAATGCTAGTATTGTTCAATTTATTGTTAACGGTTTGAACAGGCTTCTATAATTAGTCCAAAATTAGTAATTAACGATTTGATCTTATTAAAATACTTTATTGGATTCATTTATTAGACAATTGTATAAACAGGTATTTAACATACATAAGTTGACAGTATGACATCTAATACAACAGTGCCGCTATATTGGCTAGGTGCTCAATATATAGGTTGGGCTCGGAATAGATTTTTTGTTGTACTTGCGATATATTCACATGTCACTGATTAGAGAAGCGTCCCCTAATCAATAGGTTTTACACAAGAGTATCATAACTACTGACCCCATGATATACATCACAATTTATTATTACTTCTCTCACATTGTGGGAACATACACACTCTAAAATCACACAATAATTCTTACCTATAATCGGTACTTAATCTAAAAGGTATCCCTTATTTATTGATATAAAAGAATCCCTTTCGATATCAACAATATATCATATTACTGTGGGAATCTGGTCAGTTATTGACTTATATTGAATCATATTATATAATTATATTGATTCACATCTTATATCGTCGGTGTTTTGTAAAAAGGGCGAATTAACCAAAATGCTACTTTACAGGAGGATTTTTAACTTTTAGACATTTATTTGTTTTTTACCTGTAGATGATTATGAATATCCAACAAGTTTATAATAAAGCTTAGAAAGAATACTGTCATTATAATAGGTATTATTATATAATATTTTATAATTATTATATAATAAAGTCACATTTGCTTTTTATTTCGTAATTTAAATTTATTTTAGTTGATTATCGTTTTTAAGTACTTTCCTGTGGAGATAAAAATTCGCCGTTTTTCCACAACAAAGCTAGTGGGGTACATATTGTAATATCATTAAAATCTCGATTTCACCAAAATGGTTGATTCGCCCTTTTTACAAAACACCGACGATCTATTAATGTTTCACAACATTATTAGATACTTACAAAAATGATTTAACCAAAGTTTTTCATAATTTCGCACCAGCAAATTTATTGATTAATTTAGAATAATAAGAACATGCAATCCCGCTATTTTTTTTAATCACTCTTGACTCATTATTGATCGTAAAAAGACTTTAATCGTTTTCAGTACATGTTGAAAACACTAAGGAAACCAGTGTTTTCTGCAAAGCACCTGTCCTGATCTAGATTTCCCCATGGAACCAAAGTAACGGGCAAAACATTGATAGCTTCATGTACCTGGGGTGCACATGTTGGTAGATGACACGATGGCATAGTTCGTTATCTAAATGGGAATGGCTGAAGCATCATTCAACTAGATGTAGAATATCTGGGACTGCACACGGTTAAAACCAAATGCCACCTATGTTGACGCTTGCATTCTGACAGTGCTGCTATACGGTAGCGAGTCATGACACCATGAGTAGGGATTGCAATACCGGTATTTTAAAACCGGTATCCCATTGTTTTTGATACCGAAATACCGGTATTAAAAATCAGATAATATAATAAATATTCGGTATTGAAAGTTGAAATGAAATGTATTAATTAACATAAAAGGTTAAACAGGACAGTATTTTTTTGTCGGCTTACGCGTCGACTAGTTTACTTCCGTTGTCCTGCGATGTCCTTGGTGGCTGTTTCGCCAGTCGCTCGAGGGTTTTAGAAGTTGTCAGGTATATTTTTGATGTAGGTACATATCTGAAATAGCAATTAAATACTGTTCATTTTTATAATCAATAATAACCTCAGCCTTAGTGGCGAATATTAAGTTCATGTCTGAGTCTAATTTTTCAATGTTTATCTAGTTAATTAAAGAGTAGTTTATACAATAATGGAGAAATATAATTTTGTTGACCAAAAAAGTGAACATTTATTTGGTTTTACTTCTTATGGGATAAAAGTATAAATATTGCAAAAAGCGGTGTGAACTAATAAACCAGGTGGAATTAATGACCAGAGGGTCACATACATAATATTATCGAAGAACTCTTCATAATAATATAAATTGAAAGATCATTCGAAGAAGAAAGTCTCAATAGTTCAACTACCAGGTATCTGTAAATATCAGCATCTCTACCATATTTGTGTCGCTAAATTTCAAAACACGCTATAACACTTTTTTGAAATAATTAAGATATATATATCGCTGGATTCGTAATTAAAATCTCTACATGAAAATTGTATCGCCTCTTTCAAAAGCCGCTACGATTAACTGTCATTTATGAAACAAAATCAATGTGTCTATCAAATCCCGCTATAACACTACTGAAACATTCAAAAACCTTTTTAGTTCAAAAAGTTTTTATTGATTTTCTCAACATAATGAAAAAGTGTTATAGCGGGTTTTGAAACTCAGCGACACTTTTACCTTTATCTATTTTTAAAGGTTTAGATAATATATTATGTTGATAATAATTATGATAATAATTAAAGAGATTGTTATATATAGATATGAATAATCTAATGGTTGATATTGTTTTTTCCATAATATTTTAGGAATATCGGTATTCAATAGGAAATACCGGTATAGGTATTTTCACTCGGTATAGCAATCCATAGTTTAGATGTCAATTAAGACAGCAATGGATCAATTCCGGCGACCGGTACCTATTGACATTTTCATTCGGTATTGCAATCCCTAGTTGGACTTAACCACCAGACATTTTCGACGAGTATCTGGGTATGGAGGATGCACATGGAAAAGTGATATTCCGCTGTTGAAGTGATGAAAACCTGTAAGTAATTGGCAGAGTTAGTGTGAAGGTCGGTGGCACTTACTAGATTTCCTTAACCCCGTCCATTCCTGCTGCCATAAAAATTAATAAAAAAATAAAATATGGATTTTTTTGTAAATGGGTGCCCCAAACCATTTTTCTGTGTGCGCACCGGGTTTTCAATGATATAAGCAGTACACATATGCCAGGTACACCAGGTCACGATGAACAGCGATACAGCAAACTGCATACGTACAATTTACATAATATAACCATGTATGAGTGATGTAAATGATTTTCATACCTTTTTTTATATGCATTTTGCAAATCAGTTTTGTGTGACTGAAAAGAAAAAATCATAACATTTCTATAGCATTTTGATTATAAATACTCCCAAATCTTCTGACATGATCAAATAATGCTATCTTTTTCCCAAAATGCTTAACAAATAAACAAAATAATAATTATAGTGAAAAAACTTAAAAATTACACTCCAATCTTTTCAATTTCATCTGAATCTTCTGTATCCAGTAAAGCTATCTTTTTCCCAAAATGCTTTTCAATATTTTGACAAATTTCCAATGCCAGAGGGGAATCGATGAGATTGATGGCGATGCCGTGTTTGCCGAATCTTCCCGCATACCCAATCCTATGCAAGTATGTCTCGCAATCTCCTTTCTTGTGTAAGTCCATCGGCATATCAAAATTCACAACCAGTGTTACTTGCTCTACGTCGATGCCTCTGGATAGCACGTTTGTGGTGATAAGTACTTTTTCTTGTCCAGACCTGAATCTATCAAGAACAGATATTCTCTGTTCAATCGTCAGGTCTCCGGATAAAACAGAAACTGAATGCCCGTCTTTTGTCATTTTTTCTAAAAGCCATGAAGCAGTTTTTCTTGTATGACAGAATATTATCGCTTGGCCGATAGAAATAACTCCGTAAATATTACAAATGGAGCGATATTTTTCGTCTTGTCCTCTGCATTTTACATAAAATTGTTTGATGTTATCCAAAGATTCTTCTTCACGCAAGAGACGAATGATTAGCGGGTTCGGTACAATAATTTCAGCAAACTCCATGACAGGTGTGTCGTATGTGGCGGAAAAGGACATCATTTGGCAAGTTCTCGGTAACATTTTATGAATTCGTATACATTGATCCTGATGCCTCTGTCTCGAAATCATAACTTCCGCGTCGTCCAACACGAAGACTTTGATTTTTGTCAAATCAAACATTTGATATTTGACACCCCATTCCAACATTTTTCCAGGAGTGCCAATTATAATATGATCGGTGATTTTGGCAGATCTGGCCATTTCTTCGCCACGTACTGCATATTTTAATTTTATTTCTGGGCAAAACGTTGCCATTTTTGCGGCAACTTCACCAGTTTGAATTGCGAGTTCGTACGTTGGACTCATGCATAGCACTTGAGGGTGTTTTAAACCTGGATCAACTCTACTCAGCATGGCTAAAACAAAAGCGGCTGTTTTACCGGTACCTGATTGAGATTGGGCAATAATATTTTGGGGAGGGTCAGCTAGTAATGTTGACAATGCTATTTCTTGAATTTTTGATGGTGTTTTAAATCCCATTGCGTAAACGCCTTTAAGTAAATTTGGCTTTAGATTGAAAGATTCGAATGTTTTATCAGAGTAAAACGGTGAGTTAGGATCTTTTCGTTGAACTTCAACATCTTTCCGTGACTTCACTGATCCATTACGAATTATTTTTCGTAGTAATGTCTCTGTCGGATTTACAACATTGAGTGACTCTTCAGACGGGTTTTGATTATTTGAGGATTTAATGTTCAGTCCGGTTACTTTGCGTGCAATTTCCAGATCATCGGCAGATTTTTCCCACTTCAGTTTTCCTGTCGCCATCTTTCTATAAACACAAAAACAAGTATGTAAGATGTATCATCTGCAGTAAAACAAAGTGGATAATGTCAATTATTCTTATATGATCGGCAACATTGAAAATTGTATTATATTATTATAGTAGTGTTACATTATTATTCAACATATTACAATATTCTAATAGCTGTGATACCTATACTTAAGGGCCATGGCCTTTGAGAGAAAACGCAAGGGCAGAGGTAACTGTTATTTTTGGACCCTCACCAATTCAAAACTATGAGGAAGGAATATATTATAAAATGCTAGTATTGTTCAATTTATTGTTAACGGTTTGAACAGGCTTCTATAATTAGTCCAAAATTAGTAATTAACGATTTGATCTTATTAAAATACTTTATTGGATTCATTTATTAGACAATTGTATAAACAGGTATTTAACATACATAAGTTGACAGTATGACATCTAATACAACAGTGCCGCTATATTGGCTAGGTGCTCAATATATAGGTTGGGCTCGGAATAGATTTTTTGTTGTACTTGCGATATATTCACATGTCACTTATTAGGGAAACGTCCCCTAATCAATAGGTTTTACACAAGAGTATCATAACTATTGACCCCATGATTATACATCACAATTTATTATTACTTCTCTCACAATATTGTGGGAACATACACACTCTAAAATCACACAATAATTCTTACCTATAATCGGTACTTAATCTAAAAGGTATCCCTTATTTATTGATATAAAAGAATCCCTTTCGATATCAACAATATATCATATTACTGTGGGAACCTGGTCAGTTATTGACTTATATTGTATCATATTATATAATTATATTGATTCACATCTTAGATCGTCGGTGTTTTGTAAAAAGGGCGAATTAACCAAAATGCTACTTTACAGGAGGATTTTTAACTTTTGACGTTTATTTGTTTTTTACCTGTAGATGATTATAAATATCTAACAAGTTTATAATAAAGCTTAGAAAGAATACTGTCATTATAATAGGTATTATTATATAATATTTTAAAAGGCCTAATATGTCACATTAGCTTTTTATTTCGTAATTTTAATTAATTTTATTTTAGTCGGTTATCGTTTTTAAGTACTTTTCTGTGGAGATAAAATTCGCCGTTTTTTACACAACAAAGCTAGTGGGGTACATATTGTATTTTCATTAAAATCTCGATTTCGCCAAAATGGTTGATTCGCCCTTTTTACAAAACACCGACGATGTATCACTTAGATACTTACAAAAATGATGTAACCAAAGCTTTTCATGATTTCGCACCAGCAAATTTACTGATTAATTTGGAATAATAAATTGAAAGTACATGCAATCCTGCTATGTTTTCATCACTTTTGACTCATTATTGAACGTAAAAAGTCGTTTTCAGTACATGTTGAAAACACTAAGGAAATCAGTGTTTTCTGCAAAGCACCTGTCCTGATCTAGATTTCTCCATGGAACCAAAGTAACGGGCAAAACATCAATATCTTCATGTACCTGGGGTGCACATGTTGGTAGATGACACGATGGCAAAGTTCGTTATCCAAATGGGAATGGCTGAACTAGAATCTAGATGTAGAATAACTGGGACTGCACACGGTTAAAACCAAATGCCACCTATGTTGACGCTTGCATTCTGACAGTGCTGCTATACGGTAGCAAGTCATGACACCATGAGTAGGGATTGCAATAAGGTATTTTAAAACGAGTATCCCATTGTTTTTGATACCGAAATACCGGTATTAAAAATCAGATAATACCGATATATTCGGTATTGAAAGTTGAAACAAAATGTCTTAATTAACATAAAAGGTTTAACAGGACTGTATTTTTTTGTCGGCTTACGCAATGTCTAGTTTTCTTCTGTTGTCCAGCGATGTCCTTGGTGGCTGTTTCGCCAGTCGCCGAGGGTTTTAGAAGTTGTCAGGTGTATTTTTAGATGTAGGTATCTAAAATCGCAATAAAATACTGTCCATTTTTATTATCATTAATAACCTCAACCTTAGTAGCGAATATTAACACAATGCTTACGAGCCCTTTTAATTAATTTTGTAATCAACGTGTTAATTTGCATTTGAAAAGTAATTAGCAAAAAATTAAGTTAAGGGTTAATTTCATGTCTGTGTCTATTTTTTGATGTTTATCTAGTTAATTAAAGAGTAGATATAATTTTGTTGACCAAAAAAGTGAACATTTATTTGGTTTTACTTCTTATGGGATAAAAGTATAAATATTGCAAAAAGCGGTGTGAACTAATAAACCAGGTGGAATTAATGACCAGAGGGTCACATACATAATATTATCGAAGAACTCTTCATAATAATATAAATTGAAAGATCATTCGAAGAAGAAAGTCTCAATAGTTCAACTACCAGGTATCTGTAAATATCAGCATCTCTACCATATTCGTGTCTCTAAATTTAAAAAACCGCTACAACACTTTTTTGAAATAATTAAGATATATATATCGCTGGATTCGTTATTAAAATCTCTACATGAAAATTTTATCGCCTCTTTCAAAAGCCGCTACGATTAACTGTCATTTATGAAACAAAATCAATGTGTCTATCAAATCCCGCTATAACACTACTGAAACATTCAATAACCTTTTTAGTTCAAAAAGTTTTTATTGATTTTCTCAACATAATGAAAAAGTGTTATAGCGGGTTTTGAAACTCAGCGACACTTTTACCTTTATCTATTTTTAAAGGTTTAGATAATATATTATGTAGATAATAATTATGATAATAATTAAAGAGATTGTTATATATAGATATGAATAATCTAATGGTTGATATTGTTTTTTCCATAATATTTTAGGAATATCGGTATTCAATAGGAAATACCGGTATAGGTATTTTCACTCGGTATAGCAATCCATAGTTTAGATGTCAATTAAGACAGCAATGGATCAATTCCGGCGACCGGTACCTATTGACATTTTCATTCGGTATTGCAATCCCTAGTTGGACTTAACCACCAGACATTTTCGACGCATAGTAATTTCCTCAGCATATCAGAATCAATACTTTTCTTTTGTCCTTACTTAATAAGTAGACTTTTTTGGGGGGCATAATACAAATTAGCCCACGGCCCTTACAAGTGTAAATCCGGCACTGATTGTCTCATTTTTTTCTATTATCGATAGCTCAAATTGAATCGTGCTAATATGGTACCTACCTAGATTTATATATGACGTCACACGATTTTGGCTATTTTTAAACCTCTTATCGTCACATTTCATCATAAACTGAAGCGGCCGACTGAAATCAAAAGGGAGACGAGACATGATAGATTTCCATCAGTTATCGTATCTGTTTTTAGAGTTGCCAGTTAAAATTGACGTGTTTTTCTTACTACTTTTCTTATTTCGATTGAAATATTATAATTTCTTTAAATATATTTAAGTACTTACTGAATTTTACCACCAACCAATATGTTTAGAAAGTAATTTGTAAAAATAATATTTATTTTAATTGGATAAAATAATACGTAAATATACATCACCGTATCCCAACTGACCAGACAACCAAACTGACGACAACATTGAGTTTTCAGATCCTATTAGGTAGGTAAGTATATTTTTTGTTTACTTTGTAACATCACATTTTCTGTGACCTTCGTCATCAGGGAACTCAGAAATAATTAATTTGTTCATCACAAATCATCACATTATATATTATTATCAGACACCCTAGAACCGAGAGCGTGACGTCATATATTATATACCTAGACGGACCACTAGCTAATTAAATAATATTATTATGTAAGTAAGTATATTTTTTAATAGTTTGTTTAATATTGCATAAACCGGTGTGTTATGTCATGATAATAGGTATACGAACGTGTTTAGAAAAAGGGCGTAACCCTCACAAAAAACGTTTTTTGAATGATTTTGATTCAATATTTTTAAAAATTAGGCACAAACATTGGGTGCATAATGATTGATGATTTGGTGTAATATATCTTTTCGATCTAATGATAATTAAAGAAGTTATTACCGAACAAATATTAAAATTAAGGGTAAATGCTTTTTTCCTTATATTAAACTTAATTAAAGCTCAATTAAAACATGAATTTAGATAATAATTCAGCATTTGCGGCTTGCTTCCTTTTTTCAGAACGTGTAGGTGGTACTAATTTAGTTGTAAGTATACATATCTAATAAAAGCACTTTTAGAAAAATCTAGGGTTACGCCCTTTTTCCTAAACAAAGTCATTGTAATACCTACCTACGTTAATTGTGATTTCTACATTTAAAATTGTGAATCGCAGGCTGTTTTTATTTTAGATTTTTTTAACGTTATGAAGTGGGTACCTACCTGGGTACTGTATCATAGTCATTACCTTATTATATTTACGAAAAAACTTACTTTTTCGTTGAATTAACTCTGAAGAAATATAAACGAGAGCACTTCAACACGCTTCACACACTGCGTCACAAAAATGAAGGTATGATGAAGGTAATTAGTAAATGATAAACGAACAGTGTTGCCATATTTTGAAAGTGGAATTATAGTACAGAGCCTCCAAAATTATAGTATTTGGGGATAAAATATAGTACGCGTTGTCATCTCTTGAAAATGAAAATTTTCCCAATTTTTCATAGTCGGCTCGTTTTTTTTAGAAAAAATATTTCTTCGCGGGCCGCAGGTTCCCAATTTTTCATGGTCGGCTCATTTTTTTTAAGAAAGATATTTCGTCGCGGGCCGCAGGTTCCCAAATTTTCATGGTCGGCTTATTTTTTTTAGGAAAAATATTTCCAGATTTCCAAATTTTCGAAGACCACTCGATTGCGAAATGGCAAATGCAGAATTATAGTACTTTTATATAAAATTATAGTACGATTTTCAAAATTATAGTATTTTGGCCGTACTATACCTATTTTATATCGTACATAGTACGCGGACCAAAATTATAGTACAAATACTATAATTATAGTACGGTTGGCAACACTGTAAACGAATGACGATGATTAAATTTAGGGATGGGAAACGTTTGAAATCGAAACAGTATCAATACTTTTGTTTTGTAGCTTCGATACGATGCCGGAGTCGATATGTAATTACATAATAAATGACTTCTAATGTTAATTTGTTGTAATGTTGATAGGCAAAGAGTGACTTTTAGACGGAGGTGGGGTATAGGGATCGGAAAAATAGTAGGTACACAGTTTGTTGGTCAAACTTATTTATTTTCATTGAGCTTTCAGAAAACAAACTGCAAATGGTGTAAATTAGTCAAAATTTAGTAAAATCCTACATAAAACAGAAAATAAGAGTTTAAAAAAATGTGTCAATGACTGAGAAAGGTTTTTTATTTTTTTTAACTTTTTAAAAACACACCGAATTCGGAAGCCAACTTACGTCTCATACCATTTTCCGAACTGCCTCAAAAATATTTCGGTAGGTGGCATTATGAGAAAATTCGAGAAATATCACAAGCTATTAGTTAATTAATTTCAAAGTACCTACTATTAAAATTATTATTTTTAAGGTAGACTAAATAATCATATAGTATTCACCACTAATAAAAATTACAAAAAAAATAATGGCAATGAGCGATGACTACCTACCTATTAATAATATTTAAAATGTAGGTGTCTAGTTGTTTTACATAATTTTCGTTCCAAATACTGTTCCAAATAATAAATAAATAAAAAAAACAGATACCTGTATACAAGTCACTAACAACTCAAAAACACCTGAAGACCCGTGCAACAACTATAGTAACAAGATCCCAAAAAATTGCCGGAGATTTGAAAGACGCAACTCGTGCAAAGGAGACTTCAGCGGGAAAGCGAGATGTCACTCCCAAGGCCTCGACGTCTCAGAAATCTGATGGGACACCGGTATCAGTAAATGATGTATCTCTTGGAAACTCCACTACCGGTGAAGAATGGTCAACGGTAGTGAAGAGGAAGAGGGCAGCCATTGCGATTCGTGGTAGCTTTGGTGGGGCGGTGAGGGGGGCGGAGGTGGTTAAAAATTACCACTTCTACCCCTTTCATCGCGACACCACAGTTGCAGACATGAACGACTATATTAAAAAAAAATATTAATTGTACTGCTGATTTCACAATAGTTAAACTGAAGTCAAAAGGTGATTACGCTTCATTTAAGGTAGGGATCCCTACTAAGCAATGCACGTTGGTTTTGAATGCGGAAAATTGGCCCCGCCATTCATTTATTAAAGAATGGGTTGCCAGGATGGAAACACCATGGCTACCGAGTAGCTGCCCTAAGCAATTATTATTTTACTACCAGAATGTTCGGGGCTTGAAAACAAAATCTGTCGATTTTTTGAGCAGTGTTTTGGCTGATGACTATGACATCCTAGGGTTAACTGAAACATGGCTCAATGATAGTGTTTTTAGTCGTGAATATTTTGGAAGTGAGTACCTGCTCAGTCTTTAGGAGAGATCAAGACTCCGGCGCAGGCCACAGGCAGGGTGGGGGTTGTCTTTTGGGGGTTAGAAGTATGGAAGGGTTACAGGCCGAACGTTTCCGTGCTTTGGAGACTCAAAATGAGGACCTTTGGGTGAAACTTACCTGCGACGGAGACACTATTTACGTTTGCATCATTTATTTTCCACCAGCAAGTGACTTGGAGGTGTACAAGTGTTTTATTGAGAGTATGCTATCTAATATCAACTTAATTGGAGATAGAAAGATTATTGTAATGGGAGATTTTAATCTAAACTCAGCGCGTAGTGGTAAAAGAGTCAGTGATGACCTTGAATTTCTATGTTCTGTTTTTGGATTTTCTCAGCACAATGATGTCTCTAACTCTAGCAATGGACTTTTGGATAGGGCATTTAGCAATATCGACGTATCGCTTTCACGATGCATGTCTCCTCTTGTACGCGAAGATGTGTATCATCCAACTTTAGTTTTTCTGCTCAGGTTTCGGTCGACTCGTCCGCTTCAGACTCCAATTCCCTCTTACAAAACTAACCAATTCGACGGGTGGAGATTTGAAGGCGGAAACTTCAAGCTACTTCACTCATTGATGAGTGAAGTGGACTGGAGTGAGTTGCTCGAGATTTGTGATGTGAATGAGGCGGTAAAATGTTTTTACAATATTGTGTATAATATTTTTGATCAATGTTTTTCGAGGAAGTCGCCATGTCGTGGTGGAAGGCGATACCCGAGGTGATTTTCTCGGGAGATTATTGGGGACATTAAGATCAAGCATAACTATCATATGGCATGGAAGGCTGGGCATGATTAGACTAACTATAATATCATGTTTAGCATCTATCGTTCGAAAGTGAGACAAGCTGTTCGACGGGCATATCGAACATATTATATGGAAACGGTAGGAGATTCCATTCGCGAAAATCCTAAATTGTTTTGGAATTACGTAAAATCATTAAGAAGAGATGGTGGGTTTACCGATAGGATGAGTTGGAAGGGCGAAGAGATGACCGACAATGGAGTGGCAGAAGCATTTGCTGGTCATCTCAAGTCTGTCTACGCAAGTAGTATTCCAAATCTGGATGTTGCCTCAACGTCAGGAAAACCGTCATGTGGTGCCAAATCCGTCGACATTTTTTCAATTAATGAGGGCGATGTACTTAAATTTATTAAAAAACTAAAGAATACTCGCTCTTTGGGACCTGATTATGTTCCTACATTTTTTTAAAGGGTTGTATTGTCAAAGGCCCGCTTTCGTATATATTTAATCTCGCAATGGAGACAGGTATCTTCCCGGAAACGTGGAAGATGTCGAAGGTTACTCCAATCCATAAGAGTGGTACAGAGTCATCAGTGGAGAATTACAGGCCGGTAGCAGTTCTCTCTGCACCAGCAAAAGTTCTTGAGATGATCATGCACAACATGGTTTCTCCAAAAATTGAGTCATTTATAATAAATGAACAGCATGGATTTAGAGCAGGCCGATCAACGGAAACTAACCTGATGGTATTTACCGATTATGTGTCTTCGGCACTGGATAGAGGCCACCAGGTTGACTGTTCTTACAATGACTTCTCGAAAGCATTTGACAAGGTCCGTCCATCATGACATCCTGATGGAAAAACTCCAACTTATTGGATTGTCGGATCGATTTTTGAAGCTATTCGGGAGTTATTTTTGGAACCGTCAACAATACGTATCGTACGGCCTTTATCAGTTACAGACCTTTTACACATTTTCTGGTGTCCCCCAGGGCTCAAACTTAGGGTCGTTGCTGTTCACGATTTTTATAAATGACATAACATTGGTAATAAAAAATGCTATGTTTTTGTTGTTCGCTAATGACTTGAAACTCTTTTTGGAAGTTGTCACCTTGGACGATTTTCGTCAGCTCCAACTTGATATAGATAATATATTAAATTGGGGCGTAGCGGAATTTCGGAATAGCGTTCGATATTAATTCACCGATTTTATTACGACATTTGTGTGTAGGTACATCGTTTGCCATACCAATTACCTTGCGAGGTTTTCGGTTGGGAATTTAGAAATAAATTTCGGCTCTTATTATATACTTGCTAATAATTTTACGTGACAAAAATTACTCCGTATATAAATAATATGTTTCTAGAAATATTTTAGCTTATATGCGTCTTATTATATAATTTGTCTTTCTATTAATTTCCTAATTATTTCTAATATGTATAAAGTTACTATTTTCATCCTCGGTTCACAATACTCGAATAATTAATTTTTAGTACCATCTCTAGTTACGTACTGGAGTGGGGATAACAAAAGTAATTCATTTTTTTATATTCTGAGGGGGATACCCTAGCGACAACGAGGAAAAATGTTCCAGCAATCGGTTTGAGCCTGTCAGAAACCCCATCAGATGTTTGAGGGAACCAGTGTTGCCATACTTTCAAACTGAAATTATAGTAGGCACAGAGCCTCCAAAATTATAGTATTTCGGCATATAGTTTAGTCCTAGAAACTTTTCTAAAGAACGGTCAAAAATGGAACTATCAACGAGAAATTCCGCAGTGGACCGCAGGCTGTTCGATTTTTCACAGGCGGCTCGTTTTTTTTAGAGGAAAAATTTCGCCGCGGGCCGCTCGATTTCAAATGGAGGGTGGTGAATGTCTTCTTTTTTTAGACAAAAATTGGGATGGAAAGTAATTAACGTCTAATTTATTTAGTCTTTAGCCAAACATTGTTAAAAGAGTTAAATATTTTAGTTCTCCCGAACTGGTTTTGCGGTATTTTTTATCTATTGCCAACTTTTTTCCGAATTTTCAAAATTATAGTATTTTGGGGGTAGACCTGCTTTATATCGTACATATTACGCAGATGAAAATTATAGTACAAAAAATACTATAATTATAGTATGGTTGGCAACACTGGCGGGAACGCTCTCAACTAATAATTAATATTGCCAGTACCTAAAATTAATTCAATATTTTTTTGTCTCTCCAACATCGAATTTCCTAAGGTGGAATATAAAAAGGATATTAAACGAAAAGCAAAACAAGAAATGCCAATCGGATTATTACCTATCAAAAAAATATGAGGAATATGTGCAAAGTAAAGATAAAGAAGCCTTAGTAAAAAGTAAAAAACTTGAACGAGAACAAAATAAGATACGCAATGAATCGAATAAGAAAAAGGAGCTGGAAGTAAGACAAAACATAAAAAAAACATGAGAAAAAAATATCGATAAGAAATCCCAGGGAAAAGATAAGCATCAGTGAAGTCAGAAAATACACACCAGGAGAGAGAAAATTTAGAGTTTGAGGTAAACACTATAGATAAATCTTAAAATTCAGTTTCTGAAAACAATGCAGTGGATACCTTAAAAACAGAAGATTTTGAAGAAAAAATCACTTATGGTTGCTATGGCTTAGTAAAATATTCTACGAACAACGTTATTTTGTCGGAAAAGTCTGCATGATAAACGATAAGAGATAATAGAGAGATAAGATAAGTCGATTTTTTGAGGAAGCAGTGCAAGAAAAAAAACAAGACAATTCTATTTATTTTACCTATCCATTAGTTAAAAATGTAAGTGAAGTGGATCTGGCAGACATAGAAAGAATCCTTTTTGACCGAGTCGTTTCTAGGCGTGGACTTTTGAAATTCCCTGAAGATCTCAGTGTTGCGGAATAAATGGTTAAAATTATGAACACCTAGGTATCTAGGTATACCTACCATGGCTCCCACAAGGGGGGGCTGACAGGGCTCTAGGCTGGGGACCCGTGCTCAGGAGGGGCCCGGCGAGGCGAGACGACAAGATAAGTGAGATAAACACACATAAAAAATTTGCTTGAATAGTAAAATAGTCGCCTGCGGCGCTATTTTCCTTCAATAATATTATTATTTAAAGTTATGTGGTTGTAAGATACAATTTTTAATTGTGTATCAATACTCGACATCTCCATAATTCAAATGGATGTATTAAAATATACAACAAAACACTAAACATACACATTAATTTTACCGCGTACACCATTTGGAAAACGCTACTGTAGAGCGTCACACTGCCTTTATCTTTAGCGATAGGTAGGGGGGCCCGCCAAAGATCCGAGCCTGGGGGCCCGCTCAGTGACGTCCCTAGACAAAATGCCGCCCCTAGGCAGCGTCAAAATGCCGCCCCATTTTTTTTTATCATTCTTTCATTACTCCAATATCTAAGAAATGTGTTGTATGAAGCATGGCCCCCGCATCCTGAAGCGGGCCCCCAGGCTAGGATCTTTGGCAGCCCCCTACCTATCGCTAAGGATAAAGGCAGTGTGACGCTCTACAGTAATGTTTTCCAAATGGTGTACGCGTTAAAATTGATGTGTATATTTAGTGTTTTTTTTTTATATTTTAATACACCCATTTGAATTATGGAGTTTTTGAGTATCGCTACACAATTAGAAATTGTATTGTACAACCACATAATTTTAAATATTAATATTATTAAAGAAAATAGCGCCGCAGGCGAATTTTTTGCTATTAGAGCAAATTTGTGATATGTGTTTATTTCACTTATCGAGCCCGGGACCCAGGCTAGAGCCCTGTCAGCCTCCCCTTGTGGGGGGCATGGTATGGATGGATACATTACTAACAAAATATATACCTACCACTAAGCTAAATCATATTAAAAAAAATTTAGATATTAATAAAAAAATAAGCGAATAAATATAATATTAGTTAAACACTTACCCAAATCACCAGAGTCTGAGATGCCATTTGGTTGATATTATGTCTGACACATTGGTCTGTACCATTTAGTAATACCTACGCAGACGTAATATTTTTACACCATTTTTTCTATGCTATTATTGTACCCTACAATGTAAACACAATAATTTTCCTCATTATTTATTTAATATAAACCTATTTTTAATCATAAATACACTATTAATTAATAGTCTCAACACTCAACCGTTGATGATTGAAATAAAATACCCAAATCCACACTATTATCAGCACAAAATATGTTTACAAAAAAATGACTTAAAAGAAGGTATTGTTATTCACAGCACGATAAATACGATATAATATAGGTAGGTACCTACTAGTGTAAATTTTTATTACAATTAGCTGGTACTTAATGTAAATACTATTATATGCACGAATACTAATTAATTATGACAAATGTCAATGGATTAATAATCATTATGAATATCTATTTTGCAATAGGTACATCCGGCAACTTTGAAATCTCGGGAGTGACTGGCAAAAATATTTGGATAAATTAAAAAATACGGAAGTATGTACCTACCTTGTTTTGTCACCAACGTTAAAATCTATATAGGTAGTATTATTTTGTTTCAATACCTACCTACGTCGCTTGTTCGACGTCACCTATGGCGCGACGGCTTTTGCGCGTATACCTACATAATATCACTGTTATGAAAGGAACTTTTTAATCTGAGTAAATGACATTATATTATGACTGATTTATTATGGGTTTTTGGTGTTTTACATTTATCATTCATAATGTGTCTACGTGCCAAGAGTAGTAAAAATATTTTTTATTGGCATTTGTATACGAAACCGAGCAGTCAAAAATAAAACAAAAAATCCTCGCGAAGCGTGGTGACATCATACTAAAATATGTACTCTAGTAAGTACTGGATAAAAAAAAACATCTCCAACGCTCTGGTTATAATATAACTACATAATATAAGGTAGCTATTTCTATATAATACCAAATAATTCTCCTCGATTTGCCGCCCTTCGAGTATCTGCCGCCCCCAAGCGACGCTCAATCTGCCTACCCCCACGGGACGTCACTGGGCCCGCTTCATGATGTGGGGCCCATGATACCTACCATATTTCTAAGTACCTAGGTATTTAGGTGTGATGGTTGAAAAGTAAACCTCAACTTTTTTATTTATGATTAGGTACTTCACAAAAAGGAATATTTACAGTACAATAACAGTTTTATGATGTGGCGGCAGATATATGAGCATCTTAAATGTTAAACAAAATTTCAATTTTTTTTTTTTTTTAAGAGAAATTATCTTCAATAACATACCAATAACAACTTATTGTACTTGCATACTGTTATAACTTATTTTTAAAATAATAAAGGCTTAATATGTTTAATATGCTTAGTTCATTTAATGGTTTTTTTCAGGTTCATTCTTTAGATTTTGTGTTCAATTACTGGGCTTTTCTGTGTTAATTTATATTTTATTTCATTATTAAACAGTGATGGGTTCCACATTCTATCTATTAAATTCATTTAAATCTACACAAGTTATAGATAAGTACAATATTTTTTAGAATAATTATAAGAATACCAGTGTACATTTTTAGAAATTTTACAATTCTCCCAAATCCTTAAGTGTGCATTCACTGGGTGGCTTACCCTAACTGAATATTGCATTTGTTATTCAATACTTTTCACCTATATTATTATGCGTTATTTTACACCCAAAACCGGTTTCTACTCCTTTGATGATATTATGGAATACTCTATATTTACCAAATCTTTAATCAATAAGTGATTTAATGCTTTAATTTTGATATTTTTATTATTGTTTACGTTAAAATTTATTTTCTCATGTGCTTCTCATGAAATATTAAATTCATTTGTACCTACAACTAAAATCAGTCAAAATTAAAAAAAACATTTTTTTATATACCTAAATGACAGTCTTATGTACATCCCGGAACACCACTCAGATAATTTGTCGAAAAAGCGATTTTAAGCAATTTCAAGAAACCTGTCTGCAATAATAAACTTTACACTGAGTCGGCATAATTATAATTATATACCTATGTGACTTTAAATAAATTAGTAAGTGCCTATATTGATTGATCAGAAGGTCCAGAATAATTTTTATATCTCCTGACTGCCTAGCCTAGCAGAATAGTCAGTTATTAGCATAGACTAATATTATACTAGACTACTTTTAGTACTAGTTATTCGTGCTAGTAATAACCTAGCTAGCCTTTCACCCATAGACTAATATACTTCTTTCACCTATTATGTTACTGACACCTAGATATCTGTATAGAAAGCTAAGTTGGGTAGGTAGTTTTCTGTATATATTTCTAATTTCGTTCATTTTGTTATATTAAGATATACATAGATGTCACTGTATGTTTTTAAAAGTTAGAATTTGGTAGGAACCTACAATAAATAAATTAGAGATAATAAATTATTATGAACAGTCAAGTTGTCAATACTTTTTTGCTTGATACTTCAATATGGTAGGGATACCAAATATTGATATATTATTATGTTTTCTTTTTAGTTTATTTTTAATTTTGTTGTTGAGTGGACATTTTTGGACAAAAGTTTTTTTGGATAAAATTTTACGGCACCTACTGATACTTTCAAGTACATATTGATATAACTTCCGATACAACACCACTATTGATACAAGCTCAATATGAAATGACATCCTTAGGTATAATATTATTACCATGTCGGGTCTAAACATAAATTATGAGTCGTAAACCACTAATGTGTAAAAGTGTTCTATTAGAATTTTCATAAAGATTTACAGTAAACATCAAACGAAAAAATATTATAGGTAGGTACACCACGATAAATTGTTTATTTTATTATATGCGACAATAATAACAGATCCAAAATGTTTGCAATAATTACATATTATTTTTTGGTTCAAGAAAGCTTATCAAAGTTTTTTCAGGGTCAGCCATCATAGAAGTAGTATTCTTTATCAAGAAGGGTTTCTTCGACAACTTCCATTCGATGACCTCCATTCTCGCAGACACTGAGGTATTCGCTTCCAATAATGCTTCAAAATATGGTTTCATCATTTCTTGTCCTATTTAAAACCAGATCACTTAGTTCTGTGTTAATTAACTCAGTGTTTCCAAACCGCCGGTCTGCAGAAATTTTCTGCCAGTTCAAAAATAGCTGTCTCCAATTTTAAAAAGAAGTAGAATATCCATCTCTAAGTTGAGTTGCTTAGTCGCCAAACCCGCTCTGGGCGATTTTCAATAAAATTAGTTTTGAATGTATGTAGGTATGTACTAAATCGATTGGTCTACATGCCTATCAAAGTGCGAGTTTTAAATTTCGCTCTGTTTTGTCAAAAAATCAAAATGAATATTGACTTGAGTCGTCAAACTCGCTCTAGGATAAATAAGAGGTTACTAAATCTGCTCTAGATACCCAACCAATCAGACGTCACGATTCATACTGATACCAGATGAAAGTCTCCCACAGGAGACTACCTCAAAGGGCGGACCGAACCATCATATTTCCCAAAATACCACAGCCTACGTCCACTCTTCGCGGTGATCGCAACCCTCGGCCGAGCGAAACCCGTCTCCTTGAAATTCAAATTCGTCAAATTCCCGCCAAAACAGACGCGGTCTATCAAAAACGGCCGCTCGCGCCGCCACTAGTCAATCCGTCGGTAAAACAGGGAGCTTCCCGACCGACGGATAAAACAGGACGCCGCGAATCTGGCAGTTGGATCAGGATGGGCGCGAAAGCTCTCTCTTGCCTGATACGTCGACCAGCCACAGTGTTGCCAACCGTACTATAATTATAGTATTTGTACTATAATTTTGGTCCGCGTACTATGTACGATATAAAATAGGTATAGTACGCCCAAAATACTATAATTTTGAAAATCGTACTATAATTTTATATAAAAGTACTATAATTCTGCATTTGCCATTTCGCAATCGAGTGGTCTTCGAAAATTTGGAAATCTGCGGCCCGCGACGAATTTTTTTTCCTAAAAAAAACAAGCCGACTATGAAAAATCGGGAACCTGCGGCCCGCGACGAAATATTTTTCCTAAAAAAACAAGCCGACCGTGAAAATTTGGGAACCTGCGGCCCGCGACGAAATATTTTTCCTAATAAAAACGAGCCGACTATGAAAAATTGGGAAAATTTTCATTTTCAACAGATGACAACGCGTACTATATTTTATCTCCAAATTAATACTATAATTTTGGAGGCTCTGTACTATAATTCCACTTTCAAAATATGGCAACACTGACCAGCCAGCATCTCTCTTACATCAACCGCCGAACCAACAGCATCAACCGCAAAATCTCTTCTCGCCTTCGCTCGCCTCGGACGCGAAGCCAAGCCAGCATTCCGGACAGCCCGCCAAAAAGACCACATCTGACATCGGCAGCACGCCAAGCCGCAAGCCCCGACCCTACCTCCCATCGGACAGCGAGCATCGCCTCGGATGCGAAGCCCCAGCAGTCAAGCCCGCGACACCACGTTGCAGCCCGCCAATTACCAACCGACCGCCAACGACGACAATAACCTGTATCGTATCTGTAACGACTACCCTGCAATACGATGAAATAAACCAGCCATGACCAAATACCCCGTGCGTTTCTGTCCCCCACCCCCGCTTTGACCTTGACGTTATCACGGCCTGCCATCTCCGCTTCAGAGCGCGCAGAAGGCCGGTGATAAGTTGATCGCCGTCAACGTGGGGCTTGTGGGCAGGATTGTGTCCACCGGAGCCAGCATCGACCCTGAGATACGCCAGCAGAGTGAGTACAACTGTGAACTTCCTCAAGCAGTGACATTTGCGAGTACTCACTCTACCGGGGGAGAAACACACGGCCGGTATTTACAATGTCAAATTGACCTTGTTTCGCGCGTGCAATCGCAACATCGAGACACGCGGCGATACGTTCCTCGCAGCGGAAATGACACACTCCCGCAAGTTCATTCGATGTGGAAAGCATAGCCAGACACTGCTGGGGGGCCGCGCAAAAAACCGCGTGGTCCCGAAACCTGGAATTCAGCACACCAGTGGCGCCTGACAGAAGCAACAGCCTGGATAGCAAATCAGCATGGACATCGGCTCCATCGCAAGACGTGACAGCAGCATCGTTATGTTCCTCCGACCAGCGGTATCATCCGTCGACCCTGGCCCACGGAGGAATACGTAAGATGTCATGGCCAACGGCGTCGCGACGCTACACGGAGATGCCCCGGCTACCGACGCCGACGCTCTTCGTGACCGACGTCACCCAGCACAGCGAGGTGCCAGCCAACGGCGCTCGTACCTCAAACCCAGGCGAAACATCTGCCACCAGCGCGGATGTCTCGCCTAGCATAACCACTAGCCTTATCAAGCCTAGCGAGTCTTAACGCACTGGAAGACGACACTCCTCGCAAAGACCCAAGGTCAAGCTTCAGTACCAAACCCCATAACCATCCGCTTACCATTTGGCACCGGCGTTATCACGGAGTGCCCCGGCGCGACGCCCGGCACCTTCGTGATATACCTTACGGCAGACCGAGGTTGGTCGCCTGGTCTCTGGTTGCCCAACCGGCGGTGACCAGCAGATACATCAGACACCGCCTCAATCGCCGACGGCCCAAGGCTACATCGGATCTGCAACCTGAGGGACCAAGAAGACTGAAGCGGAAGCCAAGATTCCAGGGACACAGCAAGACCCCCAGCATTAATCGACAAACATCCGACGCCACGAGGATGTCACGCCCGCCTTAAAACTACGACACCTATGGCCAAACCGCTTCGACGCCTTGGACGTGCGAGAAGACGACGCTCAAGAACTCAAGGTCCCACTTCCAACACCAGACCCCATCACCAGACGTCTATTCTTGGAACCGGCGCTGTCACGGAGTGTCCCTGACTGACATGTCTGACACCTCCGCGAAAACCTCACGAGGAAGCTGAGATTGGTGCCCTGGTCTCTAGTCACACAATGGCGGCGACTAGCAGGCGCAACAGGTCCCACCTCACTCTTCGACGGCCCAAGGATGCGATGAGCTGGTCGATTCGAGGGAACCACCATGTGGAAGTGGAAACCTCAGCAGTTTTGACACGAAAGAGCCTCAAGCACGCCAAGACCATCGGACGCGTCGAAGCCGCACAGAGGTGAACTGGCCCCCAAGGACAAGCGACGGTAGGCTGATGGAAAAGACGACGGTTCGGTCGTTTCCCGGAGAGGTCGTTTGATACCAGATGAAAGTCTCCCACAGGAGACTACCTCAAAGGGCGGACCGAACCATCATATTTCCCAAAATACCACAGCCTACGTCCACTCTTCGCGGTGATCGCAACCCTCGGCCGAGCGGAACCCGTCTCCTTGAAATTCAAATTCGTCAAATTCCCGCCAAAACAGACGCGGTCTATCAAAAACGGCCGCTCGCGCCGCCACTAGTCAATCCGTCGGTAAAACAGGGAGCTTCCCGACCGACGGATAAAACAGGACGCCGCGAATCTGGCAGTTGGATCAGGATGGGCGCGAAAGCTCTCTCTTGCCTGATACGTCGACCAGCCAGCATCTCTCTTACATCAACCGCCGAACCAACAGCATCAACCGCAAAATCTCTTCTCGCCTTCGCTCGCCTCGGACGCGAAGCCAAGCCAGCATTCCGGACAGCCCGCCAAAAAGACCACATCTGACATCGGCAGCACGCCAAGCCGCAAGCCCCGACCCTACCTCCCATCGGACAGCGAGCATCGCCTCGGATGCGAAGCCCCAGCAGCCAAGCCCGCGACACCACGTTGCAGCCCGCCAATTACCAACCGACCGCCAACGACGACAATAACCTGTATCGTATCTGTAACGACTACCCTGCAATACGATGAAATAAACCAGCCTTGACCAAATACCCCGTGCGTTTCTGTCCCCCACCCCCGCTTTGACCTTGACGTTATCACGGCCTGCCATCTCCGCTTCAGAGCGCGCAGAAGGCCGGTGATAATACCATGATTAAAAAGTCATGGTGATGCTAAAACATACGTTTAAATTGCTTTACAAATGCCACCACTACTAGCATCAACATCATCGTAAATGCACAAAATAGTTTTTCATGATTCACTCGAAACTCAAAAAACGTCCAGAGCGGGTTTAGCGACTAAGCGACTTAGTTACAGATCCATTAAATTATTGTCGACAATTTTTCGGTATATGGCACATTCGAGATTCTTCGGTATATGGCAGGCATGCTCCAACCCGTTGAACGGTCAATCACACATTGAGTCATGAAAATGTAAAAAGCGTGCACATTAATTTGTAATATAATTTGATTTCATCGACATTTTGAAGACGAAAAATTTAACATTCCTATTTTTATTACCTTAACCAGATTACGTTAAAGTTGTTTTCAAATTAACCACGAGAAAGGCAGTATGACATCGTCGTATCACTTGATTCATATTGTATCACTTACGACTTGCCACAAGAGTAAGATAAAGAGAAGATCTGGATTGAAATTGGAATTGAGATTGGAAATTAAAGCATAATTTCTCCCTATTGCAATAGACTGTTTGATAATGAAATTGGGTATTTCAAGGGGGAATAAGAGTGTTGTTAATTTGGCTCGTGTCTTTAGCCAAATAAAATTTGTATATTTCAGTCGAGGAATGACAATGGGAGTTTGATATCGGTTAAGCGTCGGTTACATTGAGCTTCTTTACGAGCTGTTTATTGGCGAATTTACAATCTGCCTGTAGAGTCGCCCAGTGTAATCATCGAACAAGCTAATAAGCAGGTTGTAAACAGTCTACCGAGAAAAGTTGAAAGCCGGTCAACTTTACACGCTGCACGCCGGTGTGTGGGCCTACTGCGTCTGCGCAGTAGAGCGCAGTAGCAACCTCCCAGTAAAAAAAAACTGTCAAAATAGTCACTGGCTCGTGGCTTCTCAGCGAATGGAAAGTTTTGTGTGTAATCATCAAATCGCAGTAGCTGAATCGCCCTATTTTAAATTCGCCAACAAACAGCTCGTAAAGAAGCTCAATGTAATTGACGCTTTAGTAAATCAAAAGCTACTTGAAGTCGGACATGCCTGTGTGACTGTTATCGGATTCCTGTAACCCAGATCTCAATTATAATATTACTTATTAAATATTCATTTTTCACGTAAAATCAGTCAGTACCCTGAATTAACTTTTAATTAATTACCTAACATTACGAATTAATATTATTTCATAGTGCGCTGGTCAATAAATAGCGGGTCAGAATCGATTGGACATCTCACTCGATTACAAGTTTTCGTTAAAACCACATCGCACCGAATTACCGTTATATTTATTATATTGCATCAATCGTACCCTTGTAGTTATTTGAAACAGTAAATAAATTCTCGCCTACTCCATCATCACAAAAAACTACTCCCGTCTTTCATCTGCAATACCTCTCCTCCGCCGAACTAGAATACTACACCTGGTATTATAGTAATCAACAAATATATCATTATAATTTTAATGTCACTCTCATCAATCTACAAACAAAAGCATGATAGGATATTGTCATTGGAGCTAGCAGCAATCACACATTACATCTACTTAAATAAAATATGATTTTCAATTGTTTATCAAATACTAATATGAAAAATTACCTTCAGTAATCCCACACATGAACCTGATGTAATCCATTTCCTTAGAATACATATCGGTCGAAAGATTGGTGTCGGATTGGATTCTCACATCAATATCGGAAGGGAAGTCATCGTCAGATAAATCGAGTGAGCTCCTTCGTTTCTTCCTGCGATGCTTTTTCGGTTTCTTCATTTGAAATAACAAAGAGATCTGTTCAGCGGTATCACTCATTTGCCTTTCAGACTTAATTTCTTCCAGCAAATTAGTCTCTGCAAGTTCAGAGTCTGCGATTTGTTTCGCACGTTTCTTTTGATTTTCCTCTAAGATTAAATTACTATTAATATTTTTATCATCGGGTAGAGATTCTTCCTCACAATGTTTTTTGTGGCTAACGAGAAAACCAGCTGTTTCTTTATTCTTCAGATATCTTTCTTCCAAATCTTGTAATGTCATCCCCTCTTCATTATTTCCTACCATTGAGACTTGATCCCACCGTATTGTCATATTTCTTTCAGAGAAACTGTTAAAATAACTAACACTTTGATGTTTTAATATATTCTCAGAGTTTTTATCCATGGATTGAAAAATTAAACTGTTGTGATCAGATTTAAATATACTAGTTCTTGTATGTCTTGCCTGTAATAATGTAATCAGAAATAATAAAAATCAATAAACTATAAACAAAGAAGATCTATTAATTGGGCCAGCTATTACATATTAAATTGTTGATTAATACCTTAATCTAAAATAATAAAACATGGTCTCCAATATAAAGGATTTGAAATACCACATCAGACAGAAGTTATAAGTAAATTTCAATGTCATTAGTGATTGCATTGATTAATTAATTTTGAGTCAACAAAGATGTTTTTAATTTTTTTCTAATATGTCTGTTTCTGAGGTGCTGACATCAGTAGCGAAAGGTGGAGGAAGGCTGTTAAGATCCGCCATAAATAGTGGACATTAAACTTTGTTAGTCATACGTGTTTGTTTTTATTGAACTAAGTCTACAATTTACAGATGGTGTTGGTTAGTTTTTAAAAGTCAATTAAGCCCTGCCTAACCATAACATAATAGTTTTGGTATACTTTGTGCGATACGACAAAATTGTGCACACTTTTTTATTCATACTTATTTGTTTTCGTTGGATTAAGAATGCATATTACATATTGTTGGTTCATTTTTTTAAATTCATTAAGCCTTGTCTAAACCAAACTATGGATAAAAAAAGTTTTAGATATTTTATTGATAAACGAGTTTTTTTTTACTATTATCTCTTATGTCTTGGTGTTCGCAGGGTTTAATTAAATTTTAAAAACTAACCAACGCCATCTGTAAATTGTAGTCTTATTTAAATGAATACAAATACGTTTGACTGACAAAGTTTAGTGTGCACTGTGTTGGACTGTGGTGCACATACTTTGGAGAAAATAAAAAGTTACTTAAAATACGAGATGGTGTCACCAAATTATACTTTCTGCCTGCTTGAACCATGGAACCTTCTGCATTTGCATTTAAAACAAGTGCATAAAAAAAACTGGTGATTGTTGTTTGAGTGGGTATATGAGGCAATAATTCAAAATGTTGGATAACAGTGTTACCTTGGAAAGGACATCATTTCGAAATACTTTGTATGCTTTTATTAGTTTTTTGGAAGCTTCTCCAGGCCGGCCACCCCACAGATCTCGTTCTGCCAGGCTGATTAGAGCCCGGCCTTGCCACATGATGATGTGGTTGTCTTCAGCCAGTGTCAATACATCTCTCAAATGGTGCTGTGCACTCTTCATATAGCCTAACCTGTCAGGATTATCGAAGGATTCATATCGAATAAAATATTTGACATTGCTCCGGTATGATTTTTTACTGGGTAGGTACAATGGAATGGCTTTTCGGGCTATAACTAGGGATTGCAATACCAGTAATTCAAAACTGGTATTCCACTATTTATCAATACCGAAATACCGGTTTTAAAAATCAGAAATACCGGAATTTTCGATATTGAGAAAGCACACTCGTTTATGTTTTTCAAAATGAATTATAAGTGATGTGCTGCTAAAATGCAAATATATTGAGTGAATCCAACAGAGGTGAAAAAATAATAAAACAAATTTCATCAAATATATTTATATAAGTAATTGTCGAGATGAATCATCATAATATTATTTCGAAATAGAAAACATCTGTGACAAAAATGTTTAATAATTATTCTATAATTATTGATGACAAGCGTAAAAGCGTTGAATTTAAGAAACTTTTCCTGCAGCCGGACTTATTTGCACTAGATGAACTTTTGAGGGCTTAAGTTAAAATTATCAATATATTCAAATTATTTGTTAAAAAATCACTACTTGTACAATTATGATCAATAGGTACATATTTTTAAATGTCAACATAATAAATGTAGGTATGTAGGTTTTGTTTTATAAAATAATATTTTAAAAATATTTTAATAGCTATATTTATTCTTATGCACCTACTTCTGTTTTTTTAATGTTTAAGAAATACCGGTATTAATACTGGTATTCAATGAGAAATACCGAAAAACCGGTATTGACATTTTCATTCGGTATTGCAATCCCTAGCTATAACCTACAATAACGACAGCTGGAGTAAAAGTCTCACTCTTCGGTAATAATCGATATAGCAAAGAAAACTAAGTCAGCACCCACATACCGACTTAACGCTATATAGCAGTCGCAAAATAGTGTCCCGGGAACTCTAGGGTTTTTTTGACTCACTCATTTTTTTAAAATCAAATAACACAATTAACATGGAGAACACAAAATTGAATGTTTATACTAGTATTAGGTATCATTTTCTTTCTATCAATTACATTGGTGAAGATAACCCGACATTTGGACGTGTGAAGATGGTTTATGGACATTATCAGTATCTCTGGCATTCAAGTAATTTCTTTGGCATCATTGCTTAACCGGTTTTATGCCTTCAGCAAGTATTCTCGGTCTATGAGGCCGTGATAGACAGGCCGCACATAAAAATTTCACGAGTTATCTTGTCTGACTTTAAACTCAAATTTCTAGTTAAGTACTGTCGATTGATTTTCATAATCTAAAAAATTAAACACACAGTGACATCTGTTTGAATAATTATGAAATACTAAACAACAAATTATCGGTATTACAGCGATTTTAGTAAGAACTTCGTTCTATATACAGCGTGTGTCGTTAAAAATATGCAGCCTGTCAGATACTGCCATAGTAATATCGTGAGACATAGAAAAGGTTAAAGATGGACCAAGACTGGTGTATCTACTAGACAAATGTACTAGCAATAATTGTACAATAATAGACCTAGTTCTACAAGTGTATAATTATTAACTGTTGTATGACTGGTGTATTTAGAAAATATTCATACTCAAGTCAATCCGACAATCCGCAGGAAAATATTTATTCATGAAGTTCACCAATCGTAGGATTTTGCGTTAACAATGCATTTTTATTTACTCAAAGTGAGAAATTTCTACTACTATTCTTCTTCTATAATATATTGACATCTATATCATTGCACTGTATGCAATTACAGTATTTCAATTATTCAATTATATATAGGTATATTATGAGGCACCAAGGCCTAACGGCCTTTTATCCTCGTCGTCTGTAATATTCGCGTTTGTTTACCTATTCGTCGTGGGTCTGAAGGAATAGTATTACGCGACGCGCTTTTTATATTATGCTGGTGGTATTGCAACGGTTTGAGTTACAAAACGGCCGCAGTGACGTGTACGTCTCGATATTGAAGTCGAAGTCTAGTGGTGAATCTATGACACGTGGGGAAATTTTGCTTACACGCAAAAAAAAAATTACATCGCCTGGATTGTCCCGATTTTGGTTGATCGTTGACTAGGACGCAAATGGTCGCAGAAAATTAAAGTTGATCGACTTGATTTATATTTAATAGGTAGTTTGGAACGATATATTGTAGCACCCGTTGCAAATAGAATATTTTTGTTTGACAGGTAAGAAAAGCACAATAAATATTATCGTTCGCTAACAGCACTATGTCGCCATACCCATCAATTTTGATAAATTTACATTTTTGTCGATTCGAGCGAGGAATTTTAGTGCACACATCTGTAAAAAATATCAGAAAGTTTTGATGAACAGTTTTCTTTTTAATTTAAAAAATCAAATTATCATATTATTCTATATAAGACGTAAACATAATTTCAATATGTCGTATGCCTTTCAAACAAAATTTATAACATTTGAGATATTAGATTTTTACTTGGTCTTCGTCATATCGTCGCTGTAGAATTGGTTTGTCGAATAGACCAAATGTCAAATGTTCAGGAGAAGAAAAACAAATTTGATTGTCCTATATTAAAATACATGAAGGTATTTAAATTGTATAAGGGTAAAAGTAGGTACTTCCTTAATAAATACGTAAGGGTTAGTTGTGTTGTCGAAGGTATAACTATGGCGAAACCTGAGCTCGTACCTGGCTCACTACAATAGCTCACTGTACACTGATAGGGTTACGGGAAGCCGTGTATACCATTTTCAGTCCAAGCAAGACTACTGTGTTGAACAGGGTTTAGCAAGAATAGCTCACTGTGGTTTGATAGGGTTACGGGAAGCCGTATATACCATTTTCAAACCAAGCAAGACTAGTATGCTGAGTCAGGGCCAAGCTGGCCCAAGGTTAACTGATGTTTCTAGGCCGTGTGTCGCCTTATATTGCCAACTAGGCGACCCCTTCCTCGCCGTCCAGCTGATAACGCCGGTGTGCTTCGGTGGGGAACGACTCGATAGTGGGAAGGTGCTGTGGTGGGGGTGCCCGCGTTGACTGTAGGCGATGGCCGCTGTGCGAGTGAGAAAGTATTCGGAGGTCCCGCGCTACAATTGTTGTTTTTACAGCATATGAATGCTGTTTTCATTACAAAGTAATTTAAAGAAAAGGATGGTTCTGGTCCATTTAGATACAAAAAATCATTCTGCATTCAATGGTCGATTTCGACAAAAACGGATATTCGACAAGCCAATCTTATAGCGACGATATGCCACAAAAATATATAGAAGAAACTATTTACAACGACATCATACATTCCATTATATACAGTATCGTCGCCCTCAAGGAAGAACTCACCAACCAACAAAAGTAAAATCCTGAGATAATCGACTTTTAAACTTTTTGAAAATTTTAAATTGCTCTCATTAGAAAACGAAAATACATAGAAGGAAACCGTTTTTTTTGTTTGATTGGTTATTTTTATGTTTATGTACATTACATTAAAAATGTAACCTTTTTCCTGACTTTTTCCATAACACAAATATCTTTTCTATGTAGTTGGTGAATTTTTTGTTTTTGTAATTTTTAACATAAAACCTATAGATAGAATTTTGATGATTTTTTCTAAGATAGAGTTAAAAATTGCAAGATTTTCTGTATAAATAACTCATTTTGAGCAAAAACTGTATTTGGAAGTTCTTCCTCGAGGGCGACGGTATTTTGTGCCTTTCATAAAATTTGTGACATTTTACAATATATTGCAGTTTTTCGAACGTTATGCTATAAACATACCACTTTAGCATGAGGTTTGATATTTTTGACATACAAATAGACGTAGTCGGCGAGGTGTCATATGAGAGAAAGCAATACAATATTGTTGACATACGAATAGTCTACAGTAGCAACCGTAACAATACTAACATTAGCCATGCCTAATCCCTACACATTCGAATAAAATATCTCATCCGTTAAACTGGAAAAGAATCTAATAAATGGAAAAAACACATTCGTGTAGAAAATTTCGTTTTGTGAATAACAGCTAAAATATTGGGTAATGCTGTGCCTAATAAATATTTTTCACGCAATACTAGCTCTTGGCATACAAAAAATATGTTTTTAGCTTGTTCCTACTTACTTAAGCATAAAAACGTTTGCCATCGCTGGCGTACTACTTACTTTTGCAGTGCCACGGACAAACTGAATAGAGATTTACAAATTCCAACAGCATTAGATCTAAACTTTTGTATATCGTAAGCTTTATTGAAGTACTCAATTGCACTTTTCATTTTATTGCAAGTTAAGTGCAAGAAATTCCCAATTTTTGTCAGCGTCGCTCCATATTCATCTTCATTACCACCTGCAGACAAACCATATTCTTATTTTGTGACTAAACCAGTCATATATTATATTTATGTAATAATTATAATATTATGTTACATACATTAATTTCATAATTCTATCAAAAAACCCTCAATTAATAACATTATACCGGTGGCGAAGGGTGGCGATTAGCTGTAGAGATCAGATATAAATAGTGCACACTAAACTTTGGCAGTCAGACGGAATGTATTAATAAGAAAGTATTATAAATTATGAGAAATATGTGGCGAAGGGTGGAGGTAGGCTGTTAAGATTTTACATAAATAGTGCACACTAAACTTTGTCAGTCATACGTATTTGTTTTCATTGAACTATTAATGCAAATTGCAGATGGCGTTAGTTTTCAAAATTTAATTAAATCCTGCCTGAAGGAAACCCTAATAGATATTAGATAAAATTATATTCTTCAATCTATAAAATATCTAAAATTATGTCAATAAACCATACAAAATTTTAGATATTTCATAGATAGAAGAATATTTTTTATCAATTAAGGTTTGATTGTAGACAGAGCTTAAAGAATTTAAAAAAATTAACCAACACCATCTGTAATAATAATAAACAATTAAGTATGACTGAAAAAGTGTACACTATTTTTGTTCGGATTGCCCATAGCATACCTAAAGTATTATGGTGTGGCTTAGGTAGGGTTTTTTAAAATAATCTGCAAATTTTACTCTTAGTTCAATGAAAACAAATAACAATGACTGACAAAGTTTAGTGTATATTATTTGTGTCGGATCACCACAGCCTACCTTCGCCATTCGCCACTGCCTTATACAAGGAATCTCTAGGCGCCGTATAAACATCCTGAATAACATAATATACAGTGATGTAACGGCCAGCTCGTGTTGCAGGTTTCCTGTTAGCAAGTGTGCCCAACAAGGCGACACAATCTCACCCAAATTATTCACCACTACTCTGGAAGATCTATTCAGGCAACTTATGTATGTATAGCTAGACTATGTATGTATAGCTAGACTAAATTGTATTTTACAATAATTATGAAATATTAAATAATTTAATTGATGTTATTAACACATTACTTTCCAAGGCTCTTCTGGCTGCTAAGATGCATGGACGTTCAGCTATTTCTGCTTCTTCATCTTTTAAGATATACATTTCTTTGATATGAATATCTCTCATCAGCAAACACACTTTTTGAAGCAGCGTGCACTGTTTTTCTTCCTCTCCATCATCAATGAACCATTCAGTCTACAATGATACATAAACTTGAATAATTAATCAGTATTCAGACGTTTTATTACAGAAACCTTATAATAATATAATACCAACAGCCCGGAACTGCTTCCCATGGGAGAAAAAGTGGTGTGGCATGGGACTTGCGACCTGAGGCTCGCTTTTTGAAATAAGTAGTAAAAAGAAAGATAATAATAGAAAAAATAATGAGGTACTTTACCATTCCAGCTGATAAGCTCCTGGCTTTTTCCAAATGATTTAAAGCAATGGAGTCCATTGCTGCAGCACTCATTGTATTTTGGTCAGGATCTGTAAGGATATAACGTTAATATTTGAACTAGCTGGAACATCCAGTGATGCTAGCTTTCTGCTTTTAAGATATGTTTTGCCCAAAGAATTTTGACTCTAGAGTCTAGATAGAATGAGAAATTTCGAAAAGAGTTCGATTGTCGAATCGATTGACTGTACGTGTGGTTGTATTGGTAACAATTTTTTTATTTTCTTCTATTGACAGCACCAAAAAAATAGCGGTTAGATTTCTGGTTTAAAGTTTTTTGCTTTGTTTATTTATAAACTAACTACGCATTTATCGGCATTTTATGAGATTATTCAGCTTAATAATAATGGTCAATGTATTATTTTGGACTATCAACGTAAAATTGACAAAGAGTATCTTTCCACAGGTATATATAGCTAAATTTTATATTCAAATAAATGTCTGCTATGTTATGGCAATATATTATGTGTGAAAATAAATGTCAAATTGATGTTGAATTTAATTATCCTATCCTATGAATTGTTTTGGCAATATCTTCGCAAGTATGTATGTAAGTAACTAATTGGGTGAATCTGAAATTATTGTGGAATGCCATAGTAGAAATTATTAGTATGAAGTTGGTTCTCTTTAAATGTACTATCACCTCCGAAAGGGGGGGGGGATGTAGGATGATGCGCTGGACCCCTCCCTGATAATGTAATGGTCACGGTGATCGTCTGCTGGCTTCTTCTTTCGGGGACATGCTTATTGATTGACAACGCGGAATTACACGCTCGAGAGTCCGAAAACCGAATGACAATCAACCTTTTTGGAGAGTAGGTTAACTCTAGGCAAGAATTAAAAATATTACCTACAAATTCTGTCACTGAAAAATGACAAAAACAGCCTCTGGCATATGTACCTGGCTTGTAGGTAAGTACCTTGGGTCTCATATTTCAGAACTTTTCTAGGTACATGCTTTGAAAAGGGCTGTGCATTTCTTGGAATTATTATTACTGCATTTCTTTGCTTGATAGGTACATAATATTTTGAAATATCTAAACAAAATGAACACATACATATTCTTATAAATAAAATCTTAATATACATAATTTTAAGCTAAATACATTAGACATTGAATGGCTTGGAATGAATGAATTTATAGGTATTTAATTACTATTATGCATGACTTTAATATAAGTAGGTACATGCTTTTATGATGTTCTTTTTTACGCTAGGTCAATGATTTTTTTTATGCTACGGACGAATTTAATGGCAAGGCTTCTGACAAAATTATTAGTGCTGAGAAAGTAATTATTCTTAATACCCACGTATTCATGGAATAATACTTATTTAGTTTAGACTTTGTTGGCTAAGTTTCAAAGGTTTCTACGGGCTAGAAATTTGTCTCGCAGTCGATCTGCTCATGTTTGCATGAATCCGCCCAATGATGATTCAGGTCTCATGGCCTTGGATCCTCTGAGGATGCCATGGTTTAGGCGGTAACAGTACCTACAATGCAAAGTTACTTGTAACTAACTTAATCAGTAGACCGGAGCTATTTTTCTGCTCCAATTTCATACATTTAAGGCTCCATCTCTATGAAATTCTTTGGGCACTAGGCACTTTAGTGAAAAATCTTTTGTGGCGCTACAGTCCAGGGTAGCCCTTGGCCGTCTTAACCATTCCCTTACAAACTATCTGCTATCCTGCTTTGCTACTTCAGGAATTAATCAGTGTGAAATCTACTTCATCCAATATAACATTTACTTACGGTAATCCCATAAGAATCTTGCATATGTGTAATGACCACAGGCTTCCTGAAATCCATCATCCGTCTTCCCAAGTTGGGCAATGCCCAGAGAGATCAGTAGCAGTTGCCGTATCAGCCACAGCCACCCTCGCACGCCTTCCATCTTTTGCAATCTGGTGGCACCTTCTCTCAAGGCCAAAGATTCTTTTATTTTATCACCTGTTAAATAAGAAATAAACTATTAAAGGGGCTCAGGTACCATGTGAAGGTCAAACATAAACAATTTGGGGTAACTTTGCGAGCTAAGCCTGAGCAATATGTAGACTTTAGAGGAAAAATGTGATTATGATTCTTTATATTACCCCATTTTAGAAATTAACATTTCATGACCACATAAAATATAATATAAATAGGCAGTGTTAGTATTATTGTAAAATCTAGACGGTCATGGTAAAATAGAAAATTAAGCCATATTTGGTACCTACATCAGAAGTTTGTGGTTACAGTGCTTTTTAAAATGATTGTTTTGTCAATTATTATAATTATTCTATATTGTACATACATAGTTTGAAAACATCTCATGCATGTACCTACACACTAGAAAAAATCTTTTTGTAGTGTGCACCTAGGTATATGCACGAGATGTTTTCAAATTATGTATGTTCAATATAATAATATAGCATATTTTTGTTTGATAAGTAAGAAAAGCAAAATAAATATTATCATTGTCGAATAAAAGAAATAGTTTATTATATTATATGTATATTTTTTTAACCATGTATGATCCTAAGAAGATCGTATGGGCGAGCATCCACAGGGTGGATTAACAGATTTTTATATATTCAATTTTAATGTTATTATATATAAATCAGTAAACGTGTCATTGGAGTTTGTAATTGTCTCGTAATTTTAGATAAATTGCAACATTTTGCATTCTGTTTTTCTCATGATATAATATATTTTTACTGAGACTTTGCTTGTGCCTCTGCTTCTCCGAGTGAGGGTCCATTGTTCAAGTACTTCCTTCAATATTGTTGAAGAACTTCACAATTTTATCAAGCTTTTCCACCCGCAAGACACGGCTGTACTCTAGTGGCCTCTTTTTGATGTCTTGCTTTGGTTTCTTACTTACATACTGCTATTTGCGATTTTACGTGATTGTTGATTTAAATCGCACCCACGGTGGTTGGTAGAATGATTGTTTATAAAGCTGTCGGTCGCAGGTTCAAACCTATTGTAATAAATCATTTTTGTGATGTACCTAACTATAATAGGTAATGTTATTGTGTGAATTTGAAATGCTTTGACAGAAATAAAACAGACAGGCGGTGAACTTCATTACTGACAACTAAATTACTTGATTTTTACTTTCAACTTAAAAATACTTCAGTGTTTAAGAATAGGTTAGATACGTTAAACTTTTTTCGCTGTATTACCCAATTTGTTTCACGTTGTAGGTTTTGAGAATTCTTGCAAGGCCCCTAACAGGCCTCGTGGATCCCCGCTTGGAAATCGTTTGCTTAGTTAGAAGATACTTTATAGATCCATATCATGTGGTGGATGTTGTAAAATAAAGAATAATAATTTACCAGCAGCGTGGGCAATATCAGCTCTCTTTAAAACATCTCTTAAGATATCAATTATTTCCGGAATGTCAGTTAATCGCCTTATTATTCCTATGTCATCCTCAAGAATCAATTTTTCATTATCTTTGATAACATTTTCAATAAATTTGACGACTGACGGAAATCCTTCTTCTGCTAATTCTTCGAGAACGCATTGGTAGTGTGGTATAGTTTGTCTTTAAAATAATAATGAAATCAAAATCAATATTAGCATCAAAGTTGTTAATTCACTACTGCCATCTATGATAGTATGTTGAAGTCTCCAAATGGAATATAAGGGTAAATATTTTGTTCATTAAAAACCAAATAGCTGGATTGATTTTGATTTGAAAAGTATAAATATAATTTTATCAATAAATGTCAAACATCTGTTATTAATCGATACACCATGTTATTAATAGATGGTGTAATATTATGTTGAATATTTTAATATTCAAATGTCACAATGGCTAAATCAAACAAAACAAAGATGTTAATGAATTAGTGATAAGTAGTGTTGAAGCTTACTTTGTAGTAATTATTAAATCAAATTTACCTTCTGAACTCTTTGCGGTCAAAAAACTCAAAATTCTCAACGATTTCTTTTCTGTGTTCAAATAGTTTCTTCTTGTTGATGCAGGACAGAATTTTAACTTGCTGATTTTTCAGTTCCATATTTTTCAATTTATGTTGACTGTCATTGAGAATGAAAGGCATATGAAAGGGTTTATTTAATTTTTGCTCAAATATTGTTTTTGTCTATTCGAAAGATAAATCATTTTCAAATATGGAATTATAATGACAGTTCTTTTGAGCAGTGGGCTATTTAATATCTTCAAAGATAATAAACAAAATAAGATGCATTTATGAATATAATAATATTATTATTTATGGTTGTTTATTTCCATAATATCAATCAATGCAACCACAGATTTCATACAAAATTGTAGATAGTTCGCCACCCTAGAACAACAAGGTATCATCTGGCATTTATACCAAACTGAGATATCGAGCTCCAAAGTTTTGAATATGAATAAAATCTTAACTATATGCAATGAAAATTAGTAGATATTAACAATAATATTATTATTGCATTATGTTTGTATATTCAAAGCATTGGATACTAAATATATCTGATATTATCTAATCCAGACATTAAAATTTTGTGATGGAACTTAATTGCTCTGAAAATCGAAAAAAATCAGAGCAACAAAGTTCTATCTGATTATTAAACCTTGATGTTGTGAAAATATTTTGCTACAGGGCTTAATTATTGTGTTTAAAATTGAATAAAAATACCTTTTTCAATTAATTCTTTATTAGAACAACATTAAATTAAACATAGTTTATGAAAAATGACAGGACGTGGTATAAAAAAATGTTTCATAATACTGAGATTTAGAACAATATTAATAGTTTATAAAATGACATGAAAGTATCTTCACCTTCAAAGTTTTTGTTGTTAGAATCTATATGATCCATGATGAACGCTCCAGTGTACTCACATAACTTCACAGCTCTGAAAAAAAAAGTTTTTATGATAATAGACTGGCATACAAAAAATAGTTTCACAAAACTATTATTACGAAACCTCTCAAATTACTCAATTTTTAAATGAAACTTAATAAAGATATCATTGTATTGTCACTGCAGTGATTCATAAAGTAATAATTAAATAGTTGATGAAAAGAGCTATTGCAACTATTATTATTTAGTCAATATCATCGCCGACATCTATGTTTTCTTCGCAAACAACATACTCTGCAACTTCTACAAGTACTTCCACCTACCTGAATAATAAAAAGGAAAATATATATGAAATTATGACATATTCTAGAAACAATTTATTCAGATGTAATGTCAAATTTACAAAATATGAAAGAACAGCAAATAAATTAAGTAAGTATTCATTTGAAAAGAAACATAAGTACCCAAAATCCTTATCAATTGTAATATCATCAGACAGTACCTATAACTTGAAGATCGTTTATATTATCCAATAAATTGAGATTTTTGCTGAAAATCAAATAAATAGATAATAGAATTACTTATATTAAATTTGAAACAAAATAGTATAATTAATTGCAATACATGAATAACAGAAATAATACATAACCTCAAACTTACCTTGTATTTAAAGCAACGATATTGTAGGTTGGTGAGGTATATTCGTAGTAATATCATCCTCTTAAATGTCCACAATACCCCTTTCACTTAAATTATTGCTCATCTTTGTTATTTTTATTAAATTGTTGAAAAACGAAGCGCGAATATTTGAGAGAAACGTACTAGTTTGACAGCTGAACGGAAATGAAACCATATTGCTCCAAAATTATTTTTTTTATAGCAAATGGTCCATAGTTGCTTTCAATTTTTAAATCGAACCCAGTGCTCGAAATGGAAAATTTCACGAACAGGAACGCTCTATAATTTTCCGAAAAAACGGTATGCTTAATTTTTTTCTTTACATACGTACGTACGTTGGATGTATAAATGCAACAATAAACTTTGAACTTCTTACGTGGATGTATATTGAGCAAGTGGGCAAGGATTGTCAGCGCCGCAGGCAAAAGAACCTCGTCTCAACAAAGTATACCGTCAAGAATTGTATTATTCTTTACTCTTACTTTATCTATCACCCATAATCAGCAGGCATGTTACTTCTACCACCACTCGTCACTGCTTATAACTTATATTACTGTCTCATTTGGGATAGTTCAGTTTGTCAATTAATTAAACTTAAAAAACAACATATCCACATACCAACCATAAAGATTCAAATTAAAAATTAATTTACATATAACAAATTTTACAGATTATAGATTCAAGACGAGCACAGAATATTTTTAAAAAAATCAAAGAAATAGTGTTTAAAAATAAAGAAATAGATGCAGCAACTATTAGAAAAAATAGTAAGTACCTATACAGAGACGAGTAAATACAAAATTTATACAGTACATATCTGTACACCGATAGAGCTAACTACGCCATTTAATTATTTAAGAAGTTATAAAACAAAGAATTTATAAATCGTTCACATAAACTCTTTCTCACGCAGGAGGAATATACCAATATCCGAAGCAATTTGGTTGAACACAGTGTGTAAGCGTTCTTAAGATAAATCAATCGGATAAAGCCATGGATGGCATCCACACAGCTTCAAACAAAGGATCCTCAAAGATTTCTTTTGAACCTTCTCCACCATGAGGGCCTTTAGGCCATACCTACTTCTAAGAAAAGCTTCAAGCCATCATCACCAAACTACGTAATTATAGCATTTTAAATTACCAATGGTGTATCATTAATTATCGGCTTTTGAGCTTTGAGAATCGATGTCTCCGCCGAATCTTAGGGGTACATTGGTACGACCGCGTTACAAATACCCGAGTTCGTGAGCACAGCAGCCTTCGGTGATTGAAGTTATCACGAAGAGACGATTTACGTGGCTGGGACACGTATTCCGGATGCCGCCAAAGAGTGCGGCACTTCGTACCCTTGTGGCACAGCCTCAAGGGTTCCATCGCCGTGGCCGCCTCTCCCTCACCCTGCAGCGGTGCTACAAAAGCGACCTATTTGCTGCAGGTCTGACATGGCGGGAGGCGCATGGCGATGGACCGAGGGAAGTGGCGCCAATGCTTGCCCTATGCCCCAATATTAGGACATGACAGGGTAGAAGAAGATCATTAATTATATAAGATAAAACATGACGGAAGGTGCAACTCGAGTTGCTAAACACGATTCCTATAGAATAATATAAAATTGTCATTAATCAGTAAGTACCTACCTATATTCAACATTATAAGGACTAATATTGTAGTGTATGTATATACCTATACCATAGGCCCCACATCGTGAAGCTGGCCCCCAGGCTAGGATCTTTGGTGGGGCCCCCTTCTTATCGCTAAGAATAAAGGCAGTATGTACGGGGTAACAATAATCTGTATATTTAGTGTTTTATTGTATATTTTAAAACATCCATACGAATTATGGAGATGTCGAGTATTGATAAACAATTAAGAATTGTTTCGTATAACCACATAACTATAAATAATAGTATTGTAAGAAAATTCTTTTTTTTTTACTATTAAAGCAAATTTGTGATGAGTGTTTATCTCACTTATCTGGTCGATTCGCATCGCCGGGCTCCTCCTGAGCACGGGCTCCCAGGCTAGAGCCCTCTCAGCCCCTCGTTGTGGAGACCATGACCTATATGTTACAATGATGATGCTTTGGTTACCATTATTGTAATATACGTACACTTACCACCTCAGATTAAAGAACTTACCACTGTATTTATTTAATCTATGACTACCATCTAAAATTATTTGTTGTCCGCACTGAACACGTACCTACCTAATTTGTGAGTGTATTTTA
The DNA here is from genome assembly GCF_057557595.1 of Rhyacophila brunnea. Taxonomy (NCBI): domain Eukaryota; kingdom Metazoa; phylum Arthropoda; class Insecta; order Trichoptera; family Rhyacophilidae; genus Rhyacophila; species Rhyacophila brunnea. Next base: position 37,215,164 of record NW_028233350.1, on the reverse strand, counting down.
AACTAAACGATTCAATTTGTGATGTTTGTCCTTACCTAGTCTCATTATAGTCATTATTATTGCCACGGTGATGAATAATGATAATACAGAACAATAATTTATTATTATGATAGTAATAAAATTTTATTGGAGGATATTCCTTTTTTTTAAAAACAAATTTACAAACAAAAATTAACTAAAAGTTCTCTACATAGTAGGTATCTATTATTTCTATTATTTTTAAAGTAGCAAGTTACAACATATGAAATTATAACACGATAGAAACGTCCCTTAAAAATAAACTAATTACGGTAGGCTATTCAATAGTTTCATACCAAAAACATTTTTGTAGGAAAATGGCATAATGGTGCATTTATTTATTATTCATTGTAAAAATAAGGGTTTACGACACGTCATAAATATTTTTTAAAACGTGGAGTCAATTGTCGAAATGACATTGAATCAGAAAACCCTGTTTCAACTGTATTGTCGATCTTAAATGCTTATCGGAGTGAATTCTTAATGTTTTAGCAGATTTACACGAAGTACCTACTACTTAATTAAACCTTCATAAAATTTATAAATATCTACTCATATTTATCATTTTCAAAACGAAAAAATTAATACAAAATGTTTTAAAAAACAAGCGATTATCACTAATAAGTAGATTTTAGCGGAATTGTACGATTTAAATTACCAAACTTTATCATATTAATTTTACCACCGAAAATTTTGCCCGCAAAAATAGACGTGGGTATAAAATTAACACGGCGATTAGATGGCGATGAAAATAAATAAGTTTTATCACTCACAATAAAATATAAGTAATAAATTAGTAGGTAAGTAAATTCGCAATGCATACCAGTCAAAGGTAAAAGCGAGACTGTACTGAGATGTTTCATACTTTAGAAATTATTATACAAATATGTAGGTGCCAACTTTATTTTTTATTGAATTTAAGTTATTTAAGTACAAAAGGTTTTCAAACAATGTCAGCAAAGGCACAATTCTTTTGTAGCTTGCAGCTGTAGTTACTTTTTTTATGTAAGTGTGCAATTATTTGGAGTGTTTAGACAATGCATTTAGACACGGATGTATCGACACAAAAAAGAAAATTGAAAGAAATTTAGGGATGTCATAAATTTTATTTTTAACCCTTGCACGCCTGGCATGACATAACTTCGTTAATTTTTAATTTTCAGAAAAACTTTAAAAGATACATTCACACATAAATATCTCAATCTAACGAACCGCAACGCAATTTTAAATGAATCTACGAGCCGGAACGGTATATTTTGGAATTCCACGAACCACAACGGCGCTCCGGTGCGTTCCTGTCCATTTCGAGCGCTGATCGAACCATATTGTTCCAAAACAAATTACCAGTGCATCTGATATAGAACTTAAATGCCCTGCTATGTCATAAACCATAAAGATTTTTTTAAAATCTTGTAACACAGTTTTAAAGAGAAAATTATTATAAGAATTTTGGTACCAAAAAGTCAAAATTGACCAAAATGCCAGATGATACCGTATTGTTCTAGGGTGACGAGTTAGGTAGGTAGTTAATAAAAATTTAAATTAATTTAGCAAAATGTTTCTTTATTTTTCAACCAATAACATTTTACAATTGAGACCAATATCCATAATAATAAAAATTACACATGAGTATAAAAACATGGATTATAAAAATTATTATAATATTAGATCACATGGTATTCATAAATACGTGCTAGGTTTAGCGTGCAGTAAGAAGTGCTCGAAATGAAATAATTTAATTAATTTATAAAGAAAAGATACGATAGGTATACGAATTAAATTAATAATAGGTAATAGGTAAAAATATAAACACCTGCAAGAAGTATTAAAATATATAATTTTGTATTATATACATTGTACGATAGATAGATAAGTACATAGTTATGCTAGAATTATAAATATATTTTTACCAAGGGGTCCCTGAAAGTGCATTCTTAATTTATATTATAGCTTTATTATGTATATTCCTATTAGCTAGTGGTTGTTCCCGGTAGATGGATTTTAGACTGCTACCCGTTTACGTGATGCAAGGCGAACGTTGAATCCTTCGGCCCTCTTTAGGATGATATCTCCTTGAAGTTTGAAGTCTTCCTCTGTGACATCGGAGTGGACGCGGAAATTCCTTAAGATGGTGGACAGGATGATCTTCAATTTCAACATGGCGTATTTGCGGCCTGGTTATGAAATGTGAAAATGGATTAAGTATGGACAATAGTTATTCACTTAATTTATTATGTTAAAAGTGCCATAGTGACATTGATAATAATATAGCTACCTATTCGTATACTTAATTGATTTAAAACAATTCGAAAGTCATTTACATTTTAAAAAAATAGCACAGATGGCAGCTTAAGATTTGTTTTTCGCAGAATCAAGAGATGGCGCAATGTATTTTTATTATAATTTGATCGAGTTGAATCTTTCCAGTATATTTTTGGCTAGATAATTCAATTAAAAGTACTCTGATGTTTGGTGACAGCCACACATTTGACACCTTTTCTCATACTTTTATATAGGACTAACACATACTGTGTTTGCTACATGTGGCAGTGGTTGAGTCTCTATCTTGTTGCTGCACTTGGATTACGACCTAAACACTGCTGTGACATGAAGGAAGAACATATTGTCATAGTCTGCATTTGCAAAATGCTACATGTAGTTACACATGTACACATGGTGTGGCAACCACTGGTACCAGTGATTCTGTCTGTGCTGACATATTATGATAGGTACCAATTATATAGCTCTATTTGGCACACTGGCAAACAAGACTAATATGATGATGTGTTCTTTGGGTTGATATAATAATTTGCTTACCGACACAACTCCTTGGTCCAGCTGAGAATGGTACAAAAGCGTAGTAATGCCTGTTGGCGCAACGCTCTGGGAGGAAGTTATCGGGGTTGAAGACGTGAGGGTTTGGATAAATATCGGCACGTCGGTGAACTTTGAAGGTTCCTACTACTATTGTTGCACCTGCCGGTACCAAGAGGTTGCTAGACTCTGAAAAGCAGAACACCACATTAATGACACTGATAAAAACCATTGTCCAATTTTTATTGTTTTTCTTATCAAATCTATGTATATAAAATACCTACTAAGTATGGATGTTTGTTCTTTTTGTTAATATTCGATTTGAATTTAGTGTTCTTTTGTTTGAATTTTACTGCTGTCACAATTATTTCATTATGACATATTATTATATGTAGGGATTCCAATCCCGGGATCCCGAATCCCGAGATCCCGGGATCCCGAGCTATTTTCGATACCTATGAATCCCGGGATTGATAAACATAATCCCGGGATTTCAGGATTGATGGTTTTATCAATTTTTATGGAAAATAAAATAAAAGCGAAAATAAAACAGAAAAAATACTTTTAATAAAAAATAACTACATTAGAAATAAACTGAGTTTGAATGAAGTTTGATTTATACCCATGTGTAGGTTGCCGATTCATTTTATTTTTTCACATGAATTATTAAAAATGAGAAAGATTGGAAAAAAACAATGCTTCGCACTTTTAACAAAGTAATTATACCATGATATCATACGTTTTACGGCAGTTTCATATTTGGCTGACTAATTAGATTTATGATGCGGAAAGGCCATAAGTACGCCATGATTATTTGCTTTACTATTTTAAATTTCGCTAATCCATTCATTATGTCTTTACTATCAGAAACAGCAATCTCATATTAAATTCACATTATTATTTATATTACAATATTATTTACTTCGTTAAACTTGTGTATTTCCAAGATTGAACGTATACAATATTAACAATAAATGTCTTAAATAGTATAAATTATACTAGATTTATTTTTGACCGATTTTATCAATGTTATTTGTGAATATAAAAATTTTATATTAACAATGGAAAAAATGCCAATCCCGGGACCAGTCCCGGGATCCCGGGATTGTCAAATTGTAATCCCGAAATCCTGGGATCAGAATTTTGGCTCGGGATTGGATTCCCTAATTATATGCCTACCAATTTTAATATTGAAAAATGTAATTAATACCTATTGATTTGTTAAGTATATCGATCAATGAAGTGACCTTAGTATATAGTATATTAGTCTATGAGTGACCTCATGCTGAGCCATGTACATATCAGCTAGTACAAGATAAAAGTAAAAATACAATAATAGTGATTTGAATGTAGAATTGATACAGAAAACAAAAATATTGTGTTAGCGTTAAAATATGTTTTGAGTTTATAAGTGAATTAATTTTGCATTATATTGATCAGTTATTTGTAATAATTAATTTTGGAGATGTACGACTGACATGGTGATTCACTTACTCAATCTCAAATCTTCCTTGATCTGTCTGGCGATAATTGGCACTGGAGGGTACATCCTGAGGGTCTCCATCAAGCACCGTTCCAAGTATTTCATTTCGAGAGTATCTTGGAACGTGGCTGGTCGGTCAGAGTCTCCGAAAATTGTGTCCAATTCATCCATGACTTTCTGTTGGATCTCCTGGTGGATACCCATGAGTGACAGGAAGAAACTGCTGCCAGCTGCTGTTGTGTCATGGCCCTGGAGATAAAAGAATATGTTTAACAGCTTGTAAGTAGGTAATGGATCTATTTAGCTAAAAAAAAATAATGATCATCTTTATGTTCTTAAAACTTTTTAAGCCAATTTTATTGTACCATTTTTTAAATGTAGTTTTTTGCTCTTAAATTCAAATCATATTACAAACGTTAATATTATTTCCCAGCTTAATTTATAAGTGGATAAATAAATAATATTAGGATTTAAAAAAATAAACGTGGTAATGCACATTGATGGTTTTGGATACTTGATATTATTCACAGTTCTTAATCATAGCTGAACAAGTAGTCGATCTGATAATTTAAATTCTTATTACGAGTACTATAATCTTCTATTGAATTTGAGTTTATTACCTCGAACATGATGGTATCGACTTGTTCCTTAATTTCAGTATCAGTGATGACAACTCCATTCTGAGAGCTCTCCAGCATCAAGTCAAGGAAAGCCAATCTCTTCTTCTCTCCCACATCATTATCATCAACATCAAGATCGTCCTTCAAACCGGCAGATTGTCCATATGAGAGTCCTTCAACGGGGGCTTTGTCAGCGACGTAGGTTTCTTTGGATTTTTCTTTGGCTGCCGCGGCGTCGTCCTTCCTCTGGTTTTCAGCCAAGATTGAGGCTGATGATGGCATCTGTCCCTTTGAGAATTCTTCCTTCTTCCTCTTGATTACCTATTCACAAAATGTATTTGCAATCAATACGCCATTGTTGAACTCCAAAAGAAATGCAAGAATTACTTTTTCTCATAAATAATTAGGTACATGGCCCACTATATTCAGGCTGCGATTCCAAATAGTGAATTCAGAGCGTAGTGCTAAATGTTGCTTATTTTTTTAATGCAATGTGGTCAACTGTTCAAAAATCTTCAATTACTGCGAACAGAATACCGTATTGCAATCGGAACAATTTGCTGCCGCGGACTGACTATAGATTGCCTTAAAATAATTGATTATCTCTCTATTTTTTCCAATCCAATTCACTATAATGCTATTCCATTGTACCTCCACACTATCGAATGTATAATATTATTTTTTTAATAATCGGTTCCAGTACAAATTAATAATATAAGTAATAAAAAACAATGGAATCTTAGAAACCCAAACATTATTTTGAAGGGGTTCCGCTTCCGAATTCGGCTCCAAAAAAATAAGGATTTCTAAGGATTCTAGGTTCGGTTCCGGTTTTATTTCCAGCTTTAAGCGTGATCGTGTGTAGATCAACTTCTATAACAAGTCTTCTACGTCACAACGCTGCATGCGCTGGCATTGTTATGTCACGTGGTTTTTGCGCGTTGATATTATTATGCCACGTGCTCTGTGTGTTGACATAATAGCAGATACTCTAAATACAAAATACTTATACATTTAAAATAATATTCTTCCGCCTAACGCATGTAGGCATTTTAATGTTAATAAAACTCCACGCGATATCGAACACACACTAAATTATGGTCGTGTGGTAAGTAAATGCGGGTGGAAGGTTTTAGTTCCAGAAACGACTGTGACGTAGATATAGAAGTAAATCAAAACCATTTAAGGCGATACGAGAACAATTTGCATGAATAATTTAAAAATATACGATAATGTTGTATAACTGGAACACGTTCAATGACCGTATCTATCGAGTACATCACTCAAATCAATTCCAAAGGCACGGTCCTCTGTGTAGTGTGTTTATCCATTTTTACATAACATCCAAAGCAAACCAAGTAAGTCTTGGCGTGTTGGCAGAACGCCAAAATGTATCTCATCGACATTCGATATAATTTTATTACGTATATGAAGTAACTGAATGAACCCAATACTTTATACCCCATTCGCGCCGCCGGAATCTCCCCCCGAACAATATGACAGTGTGATAAAAAGAAAATTCCTTATCACCGGTGAGAGGATAATAAAATAAATTGGATCGAGCGTTTATTACTTGCTAAAACAAATCATATGGCCGGCCACCTCCCACTTGTGCTTTTCTAAATTTAATGTTAGGACTTGGCAGATTTTCTATAGGCACACATTTATGGTTTGTTTATTCTATACTGGAATTAACGAGATGAATTTAATTCGTAGTAAGTAGCACTTGTGTTCCCGTTAGGGTAGGCATATATTGCACTGTCTAGAGGAGGGGCACATTCTAAGGGGTGGAAAAATAAGAAAAGAATCCTAATTATTAGAACCTTTGCGAGAATTTTTCATGCAATTAGTATTTTATTTCGCCTGCAATAGTAAATAAGTAGGTACATAATTTATGGAGATCATGGTTTTTATTGCATTTTTCATGTAAACTAACTACATAATATTCGTTAGAAATTTACTTAAGTATGTATTTTGAGCCTGTTTATGTCGTAACTTTATATATTGACTAGAAGTTAGATATGGTAGTAGGACGTACCCCAATATACCAGATATCTGGTTTTCGTCGGGCGTATTACGAGGCGCAATAGGTGACGAGAGGCGTCTGCCGTGTTTGAGGACTGCGAATCAGAAGCATCTACCCAAGGCTTAGATTGCCACGCACTTAAGGGCCCGATGAGCCAAACGACTGGTTATTATTAAATAATCCTTCTTTTTAGGTAGGTACACATTTAAGGACACTCGCAGAGGATGTAGCATCCAATATAACTTAGCAACCTGCTAAATTGTTTCGTTAAACTGTACTGTTACCGTACGTTTCGACCAACTCCATGGATTCAGTCAGTCAGTCAGTATTCACACACCATGAAACAACGCTACAATAGTGATCTACTTGTCGTACGAGACTGGGGGAAACGACGCGACCTTTCGCGTGAGTCCAGAGTGTGATAGGGTGAAGCAAGTAAGTTTTACAAACTATGTAAAATTTTCTCGAATATTAATTACTTTCGATATCATAATATATTCAAGTTGAACTTGATTCAACATTTTAGGACTTGGCTGGTATAACAACTCACAAGCAAGTTACTCGATAAGGGCTGACTCAATACATTAGTATGCACCAGATATTCGTTTCATAATTAAACAAATGGCGTGTTTTAAACACTTTTCCGCATGGATGGGTTGATTGATTCTATTCATAAAGCGTAAAGTTACATTTTGTGCACTTGTGAAAAAATAATGATTTTTATTTTAACGTTTTAAAGTTTATATGAAAGTTATTTTCGTCCATTCTATCCTTTATGGCTATGTGTATTATGATTAATTCGGCAATACTACATAACTCACTAAAAAGTATTTAAGACTACTAGGTAGGTATATCCTTTTTCCTTTCGCGTACAAAGAATGTATCTTTTTAAACTTTATATAGAGATAATATATTGTAGGTGAAAATTTTCAAAGTTATACACGAGTAAGCACGAATCCTTAATCTTAAATCTCTGACTAAGCGAGTTGAGTTATGCATAATGTTTGAAAGTCATAAGCCGGCATACAAATTGGCATATTTGCTTCATGTTTGCACAAATCCATAAGTCTGGCTTATACCTCAAATTTTATCTCTCAAAACCTTAAACCTGCACATCAGGCCTTCAAATTGATGACTATTTATGTGTTAGGTATGGCTGGGAACACTTTCTTTGGTATATTGTCAGTATACATATTAATACTATCAGGGGTTTGCGGATTAAGCATTATTCAGATAATATTCATTTATATGCTAATTTGATTTTGGAATATTTTGCAAGATTAGCGTAAGGTATTATGAATTTTAACGGAAGTTGAATATTATATCCTTCTATTTTTATCTTGCTGGTTTTAATTATTACACACAATATGTTTAATTTTATAATAAAATTAGTCAACTTTCGATATTCTATTGAATGAATTAAATGAATTGAAACGTGTGCTAACCTTCTTTGTGAGTCCATGAATGATGTCGAGAAGCCTGGTCTGGTTCTTGGAGTGTTTGGTGAGGTTGAAGATAAAGTCTGGTCTCAGCCAGACCTTGGTGTGTCTCAAGTGGAGGATGTCGCACATCTTCATGACGGCCATGGCGTATTCGAAACCGCTCTTGTCTTGCGTCGATTTGTTGACTCCCATAGCGGTTTCTAAATAAGAAAATTTTATATGCACACATAGATTGGGCGCGGTAATATTTCTTTAGGGTTTGTTATATTATTATGTATGTGCAAAAATTCATTAGAAAAATCTATTATGTATCAAGTAGCTACTAAATTATGAAGTCATAATTATTATTAAATCACGTAAGTATTAATTTTACTACAAAGCAAACTTGTATCTATTATCTAGATCCAAACATAAAAATAATGTAGGTACCAGCTTTTAATTCATCAACCATGGCTTTAGAGTAAGCACTTTAGACTTTAGATACAGGCGTCCTCTATTACTTTGCGATAGAAATGGCCTGAATTAACAAAAATAAACAATTAATTAAATAAAATGAAAAAAACAATTACCAGATACTTAAAAATCATGGTTTTAATATGAATTAAAATCTAAGTTATGTTAAATTGATTGTCTTTTAAATAAAATAATATTTTTCGAAGATGTTACTTGATAATGAACAATTGAAAGTAAACAGAAAGAGTATGATAAAAATACGTAATCAAAGAGCTTAGTGGTGTTGTATGGGGCTAGTTTTTGTAACCAAGTAACATAATATAATAAATTGTTCCTTATTCATATATATATTATGTGTCAAAAAATATTAGAACTAGTGAAAAAAGTAATATGTAATATTGTTTGTGGAGGCAAATAATTACCTCTTCGCCAAACCAAATTCAGCTAAAATATATAATGACTCTCTTGCGCAATACAAATCCAATCATCTAGTTAACTACTTAATTTAAATTCTCGAAGCGTAACTACTGTCGTCAGACGTGGAGCTATCCATTTGTAAGTGCCCATCTAAGACGTTATTGAACGGAACGGGGAAGAAGAAGAAAAAGAAAGGTAGGCAGACAGAGAAAATTACGTCTGGCAACACAGACCGATAGGCTGAAAACGGATAATGATAATGACCGTAATATCTAGATCTGTATTTGTGTAACGAGTAATATTTTTTTGTTGAATAATTTGGTATTATTTTATTAATATTACAACATCCTTTATATGATGGGCGTAATAGGTTTGTTTATTTATTTTAAGTCTAATATACAAAATATAAACTAAAATCTGTTACATTTTCCTTCTCTCACGTTAAATTTTCGCATATTTTCCGTATAGCCACAGTTAAAAATTTGTATACATGTGCTAATGCGATGATTTTGTTATTGTATGGGGGCGGTCCGGTACCATCAACATGGAGTCTCCATAAAATTTTCTTAAAAAAATCTGACGCATTATTTGTTAATCAGGCTATCGATCTGAAAATTTCACTAATAGATTCTTCACATACGGTTTTCATATAGAAATATTGGTGCAATCGATCTACTTTTTGAGAGTAGGGGCTCTGGCAGGTTGGACTACCAAAGTTGGGCGGGGGTCAAAGACCCATTAGTTATTAATATAACATCATATGGCAAGATAAATATTTACTTTAGGTACCTTTCAATGTAAAAAAAATAATAGTTACATTAATGCCAATTTATTGTGATTGTACTACAATACATTCCTAGAATGTTTATTGTTAAATATGGACCGTAAATAAGAAAATACATATTATCGAATTTCCTTTATCGCAAAAAAGTCAAAGTAAATACTTGATACAAAAATACCTTTAACCTCAACGTAAAAGCTATTAAAAAGCCAGCCATTTATTCTAAAATATTAGTTTTGTCTTGTAAGAGCTTGAAATTCTTATTGTTACATTATGTGTGTAATAAAGTAGCCTATTTATTGTGTTATTGGTCGTTTGATGTTATGATTAAGAATGGCAATGTGAAATAATCTGTCGATATAGATAAACGTTTGTCGGTGAAAACAGTGAAAGTTTTTTCGTCAGGAAGTTATTCCGTGGCGGTTTTGTATGCAAAGAATAACTGTATTGACGCTCATGTGTATTATCAACTCTGCCAGGGTTGCCTATTTATTCGTAATTAAATTTATAATATTGAAAAGTTATAATAATTATTATGTTGAGTATAATATAAAAGTTTGCAAAGTACATACTGACAAAATTTCATAAATGGGTTTCGTGTATATTATATTATAATTATTGTCTTGGATTATCTGTAAAGCATGAAGGAAAACATATAAAAATGTATAAGAGAGAGCGAGACAGGGTGTAGACGTTTTAAACGTACAAGTATAAATGCAAATTAAAAATTAAAAATCGGTGGAATCAAAATCACAATCGAAAATAAATGATACTCACATAATAGTTTGACAGATGCTCTTAGTGTGGTAATATCATATTGAGTGATTGGAATATCGAGAAATCAGTGTTTTATTTAAGATAGTTAAGGTAAACGTATGAGAGAGAGGGAGACAGGGAGAAGTATCAGAATGTTAACATGTGGTATTGCCAACCGGTAATATTGGCGAGTTACATTATAATATTGAAATGTTATATGGATGGCATGTTCAATGCGTTAATTGCAACCGATAGGTCGCTCGTGGGATGAAAGTTGGTCGACCATACAATTAACCCATAGAAAATGAGTCGAAAAAATGTAAAAATTGTAGGTATACATTCAATTGTAACATAATATGAATTAATTGAGATTTTGAAGGGGTAGAATTGACCATTCTTATTTTAATTTCGAAACCTGTATGAACTCGTATAACTTAATTCGTATCGCATTGCTTACGGCCTGCCACAGGAGTAAAAGAAAGAAAATACGTGGATCCCTGCATCGTAGTTTCCTCTTATCGTCGTGCAATATACACACTAAGAAAATAGTTTGGTATTAATGAAATTAATGCACAAAAGAAGACAAAAACGAATGTGAAATTAATATTTATTTTGATAGTGAATGACAATAAGTATTTTTTAATTTCTATTATAGAATAATAACGGGAGCGTGAGGTATATTACTGTTAGTTTTGATATTGGATAGATCACGGCCTACTGGATGTTGAACATGCCTGTTATTATAGTAATTCGTCAAGCAAAATAAGCGAATTAATTTTACACGACATTCGCCACATCGTATCGTTGCGTATATTAAATAGTTGTCGCCTAAAGAACATGCTGTTTATATATGAAAAGAAATGTCACTTTATTATTTCAATTGGAATTGATTGTTGGGGACTTTATAAATCAACAAAGATGTATCAATCACTTTTGGCTTTAATATAACAATAATAAAAAATTGTTTTCATGTATGTTGTACTAAAAATACTTATAAAGAAATATCGTCACACCAAAGCTAATTTTCTATTATAATAGTTAAAAGAAAATATAATTTATTTATTTTTTGATATATTATGGTTTATTATTTGAGTAAGACATTTTTACGAAGTTATTAAACTTCTTATAGTATTTTTAAGTATAATCTAATATGAGGTGTAGACTTTGCATAAATTGGAAAAAAATGTTCATATAATTTGATGGCAACCTAGTAAATAGAGTGGAACATATTATGGGACACCTCGTTTGTCATCTACAAGAAGACTGGAGCATAGACCATGAGAACAAAATTCGATTTGAGTGGATAGGACATTCGATGGAGAGCGATCCATTATTATATCTGTACTGACTGCGGAGTCAAAGCCTGGACGTTCAAGGAATGGATTATCAGAATAATAGAGGCTTTCAAGATATAGCTGTAATGACATTATATGATGAAGATACGATGAGGTTTTAATATGAGCCAATAAATTAAATGAACTGATAACTACTGTAAAGCGCAAAAAGGTTGCATAAAGGCCACATTTTCCGCTATGAAAAGTATGGTTTTGTCTAGCTTACAATGCATATGCAATACAAGAAATGAAAATATAATTAATATTAAATTCTACAGGTTTTTAAAAAAGGTTTGTCGATAGCTATTTCGGTTGAAACACCATTATTTGTAACACCATTATTTGATAATGGTGTTACAACCAAAATAGCTATCGACAAACCTTTTTAAATTCCTGTAGAATTTAATATTAATTATATTTTCATTTCTTGTAAAATGGAATTCCACCAAGTAAATGCTAACTCAATTAACATATTATGCAATACAATGCATAGAAAATTATAAGGAACTTTTCTTCGATACCCAACCTTCATAAATGGTTAATATACAAAGCGTTAATGATAAGATACAATTATTGGTTTAGGATAGATATAGGTACTGCAATTTTGTCGCAAACGTTTGATAGAATTAGGTATCAAAAGAAGAAGTTAATTGGACTGTTTTTTTGTAATATAATGCAATGTTTGGTTTTCTTTTCATACATTACGTACATTGTTTTAAATATTAAGATTTTTGTACCCTACATTACTGGTAGATGTATCTAAAATAGTTCAATTTAAATAACTTTAACTAGGCACGTGACTATCATACCTACAGCCAACTAAACTGAATTGTCGAACTTGATGGAAAATAATTTTATTATTTCAGGTTTCGTTTGCAATACCCATTGGAGTGGATTCGTCGTAAATACACATAACACCTAGTTTTATTGTGATTTCAAGACTGCAGACCAACTCTAACCGGTTACGTGGGCAGCCCATTTAACCGAGTTCGTGTATTCAATAGTATTACTCCGTGTAATGGACATAGACTTGGCCAAGATTCTTTTGGTGTAGGGTTGCCAGGCAAGAAGTTACAGAAATAAAATTTTGATATAACTTATATCTAACGAAAAATTGATGAATACATCATGACATTACTATGTATAAAAACATGGTTAATTTAAAATCGTATTTGAAAGATTTGAATTGAAGTCGAAATACACTTATGTATATGAATAAGATCTTAACAGTATGAAGAAGATTAGCATGTTGTGTGTAAAAATGGACATACAATATTTGTGCATCTGTGTATATTATACATTTTTATTTTGTCTTGGTACATATATTGCTTTGGAAATCGTAAAAGATGGGTTGTCGCATCTGTATGAAATAATCTCTACTCCTCTTAGGATAAAGTTGTATCGAAATGTAATAAAACGATCATACAGGATTGATTCAAAACACCTCTAAATATAATGCTAATATATAATATATACATTAATTTAAATTGTAATAATGACTGTATATATTGCAATACACCATGCATATTACCACTATTAATTTATAAATAGAGATATTAAAAAGTTTATGTACGTATTATTCAAAAGAAAATTTTATCGTAAGATAATGCTGTGTATGTAGAAATGTGGTAGGTATTTAATTAATTATACTGTTTAGTAATATAGTGTAGCCCTGCTTTTCTATGGTAATGATGTCACAAAATCAACTGCATTAGTTAGATATCATGCGTTTTTGTGCAAGGTACAAATTCCAGACGTTAATTTTATTCAGAGTCGTTAGATTTTGCCAGGTTATTAATAATATTTAAATTAGAATTGGGAAATATTTGAGCGTTCAATACATAGAACAGCTTTTGAAATTGGGACGATTCGCTCTTGCATATTAATTTTACTAATAAGTTCTATACTTTGTAATAAATATAATTTATTTTGAAACAATCGATAACTTCTATAAGATATATTTACTTGTCCATTGTAAATTAATGTTGTTATAAAGTTTGAGGGGGATTACCACAGCGGTGAAAGAGAAAATTGATGAATAAATTTATAATGATATGTAATGGAATTTTAGATTATACGTCTGGGACTGAGCGATTTTACGAAGGATATGTAAGACATTAACGGAATAGGTAGTTACTAAATAATTACTTTAAATTCCCATAAGACGTTAAAGGTCGTAATATTAAAGTATCCTTTTGGTACTTATTAAAATAGTATAGAATATAAGTTGACAAGAGAGAGTAATATAAGCTCATAGTATAATACTATATAAGCTGCCCTGAACTTCTCCCTATGGGAACCAATGTGGTTTGACGTGAAGCTTGCTATTTGGTAGTGAAAAATATTTTTTTTATAGTGGAATAAATTCGTAAAAAAGTTAATAACGTTTAGCTTGCCCACTTCATATGAAAATTTGTCAGATAATCAATAATTTTATTCTTAGATTTATAAGCTGTGAAAAAAAATGAATTAAAATGTATTATAAGTAGATAGATAAATTAATTAATCGAATCCAGGTTGTTTAGATTGATTTTAAAATTCGTAGCAAGCAGTAAACAATTTTTTTTTTAAAAATGACACTTTCTGACATTAGAGAATGAATTGTCACATAAACGTAATTTGTATGCAAGTGAGTATGCAGGTGACGTAAAAAGCGACATTCATTTGTTTATTCTTTTATAAAATGATTGGATATCAAAATAATGCGTTTTGAATTTAGAATGTCGTATATATCGGAAAATACTCCTTATGATGATAAGTATGTTAACGGGTTTTACCAAGAAGAATTTCAACAGTGCACTCGCTCATGTAGTCATGGCAGTCAAAAGTCTTGGTTCCTTCCTTCCTCAGTTTGTCAACGACGGCTTTTGAGTTGGCGTTGAATAGGTCGATGAAACTTTTCAATACATTCAAGTGGAAAGTTGGGGCAATCAATTTGCGATGTGAACGCCATTTTTGACCTGAAAACAAAGAAAATATGATTTAAAAATATGTTGTTAAACTTCACATGGGCTAAAAATAATTCTTGTTGTGAAGTTAGAAATACCTATAACAACTATTATAATAATATGGACTTGTTATGTATGTCAAAATTATGTCAGCTGGGGTCGATCTACTGCTGGATAGACCTCTCCTAACTCCTTCCACTTTTCTCGGTTCCTAGTACTACGTACATCCACTAATCTTATCAGGTATCTCTCAGGTTGTTAAGTGTCCTTTGCGTACCACTCTATGACTACATATGTCTAACGGTTGTCCACTCATCGAGCGGTCCATCCTATTACCATTCTATCAACAAAACGACCTCTATCATATCACGTACTCTTGGCTGACTCCTTCTTTATTTATGTATTTTGTGATCGTTCCACGTTATGCACGCTACTCACAGGTTTATATTACATTAAATGTGCATGATTTACATACAGATGTGAGCACTGGTAGCACACATTGGTTGAACATTTGATGCTTAAGATACAATGAGAGATTTTTGGGAGTATTTTTCTAGATACAATACGAGCGCCCAAATGCACTCCATACCTGTTTGGTTCTACGAACAATCTCATCATTCATTCTACCGTCAATTGAAATGTGTTGTCCGAGATAGATGTTGTTGTTGACCCACTCGTTTTGAATGCCATTGATGAGGACCACATTTGGTTCAGCAAATCAGTTTATTAATACCTTTGTCTAAGAGACGTTTATGTTTAAACCTACTT
This sequence comes from Rhyacophila brunnea, assembly GCF_057557595.1. Classification (NCBI taxonomy): domain Eukaryota; kingdom Metazoa; phylum Arthropoda; class Insecta; order Trichoptera; family Rhyacophilidae; genus Rhyacophila; species Rhyacophila brunnea. The sequence continues at coordinate 37,199,304 of NW_028233350.1, read as the reverse complement.
TGCGGCTTTCATTTGCAAACTCCTGCATCCTTACTAAATAGACTTATTAAAATATTAGTAACAATTAAAATGTATCATAGATAAACTATAGAAACTTAAATACTAAAGAGAGTTTTGGTGCTAGTTATTATAATAAAAATATAATATATACTATAAAATTTGTTGTTTATACCTGGTATTGACACGTTTATATGTGTTTATTTTTTTCTATTATTCTCGGAAATTCAATTACGTTTAATTATTAGTGTAGCAGTATGTAGCGTCTGATATAATATTATTTTTCTTTACAGGTATCAATCAAAAGGTAAACATTGCTACTTATATTTACGTAGCTCCAATGTCAACAATTAATAATAAATTACCTATGCATTGATTTATATAAAGTATCTAGGTACGTGAGTATACCTACATATTATAATTCAACTAAATATGGTAGTAGTTGATAGTTTTGGTATGAATCCTTGGAATATTAAGGAAATCAAAGATTATCACGTAATGCACCAAGAAAAATAATTGATTTTAATTATACAGATACCTACGTACGTTTCGTCATGGTACTATCTGTTGACAATTTTAGCAGAATGGGTAATCATTATCTGAACATAAATTAATGTTGCAAATGTATTGTATTAAAGATAATTAGATGTATTATTATATTGATTAAAATATTCTATAACTAACCAGAGAGATTTATGTGTATTGTTCCTTGAAATAACGATTATTAAAATCGACGGTGTTACCAGTAGATTACTCAAATTTAATCTTGGATAATATAATACGTCATATCATAGATATCCAATTAATACAATTATCAACGAAGTCTGTATATTCCAAAAGGTAAAATCCCGTTACGTTAGAAGAGTAGTTTATAATTATGAATAAGTATTACTGAGTAGAAATGTTGAATATATCTAAGTGTTTTATTGATAAATATTGTTTTCAATGGAATACCTTTCACAATCATCTGTTGGTAAGGAAAGAATATAGTATGTAGGTACCTGTCACTGAAATAATTTAGGTCCTGTGTAGATCAGAGCTTGCCAATCAGTTTGCCAGTATGGTCTCATCGTATTTTTTTTTTAAAGTAATATTTTCGTACACTTTTGTTACCTGTGGCGCAATTATCTTTGTTGGTTTTTAAATCGGTTCAAAATAAAGTATCTATATATTTTTAAGTATACGATTATTGTTTAACGGTAGTTTAGCCCTTTATCCCTGGTTAATTGTCGTATATGTTATTTATTGTGGTATATGATTATTTTATATTTAGCAATACTTATTGTCATGTGATAATTTCTTAAAATTATGTAATCTTAAAAAATACAAACAATGGTATGTCATGCGAACGTACATTGTAACAAGACATTTAATAGTCGCCATATTTTAATGTTATTCAGAATTAATAATCAGAATGTTAATATTTATGTAGCAACCTATTTACCCATCTTATTATTATCTAAACTTTTTGATTCAGTTATTTTTCTATGGGAAATACTCAATATATGTTAATCTAAGAGTCTAAAATAGTGAGAGGATAGTATTCTTCGGAGTGCCGCGAAAATATTATAATTTGAATATTGTGCCGTGACGCATAACATATTGAGAGGCACTGATGTAGATTATGAGGTTATTAATAACACCTGTATTTAGGTAACACTACAATGCTTGTATAACAGAATAGTCTGAGAGATTAAAATAACTATTAATTAAACTAGGCCGCAGGATAATAGGAATAATATTCAGAGGCAGAAGGTAAAATTCATAACTGAAATTAATCAGACGGTGTTAACTAAATAATGTGTAGGCATTGGCGTTAAGGTCGGCTTACCGCTGCTGATCAAGAGACCATTTCCTAGCCATGGCTCGAACAGCCTGTACTCTGGAGACTTGTCGATGTACACCTGGCTCCCGAGGACAATCTCAACATCATCGGGGTGGAAGAGGAAGACCAAGAGCCTGGGTCCGATCCAGAGCTTCACGATGTCTTCGAAGTCGAAGCTCTTCGCGTAGATTCTGTTGAATATGGCTGAAAAAGATAAAAGAAAGACATGAACACTGATTTAAAAAATGTTTAATTTTAACATATGCCCCCATAACAGAGATCGGCCATTATCAGATCGATCATTGCTCTATAATATACTACACGGGGCAGTTTGATGGAGCTGCACTCGTACCAATTACTAAGTGTTGCTTTTTCCTCTGTTACGTTACCAATTATAACTCTAAGGCGTTCAGCGTCTATTCAAATTCAGTGGATTAAATTAATATACGAAACAATTTGATTAAACATTGCTATTTTCCTTCTATTTAGTAACAAATTGATATGGCAGGTTAGTTACATAGCTTTCAAGAACAAACAGCTGATTTTAAGGTTTGCCTCAATCAGTAATAAATGGTATAGGTCAGTGGTTCCCAAAGTTGACTGGGCTCCGACCCATCTAACAAAAATTTCCAATCTTGGAACCCACCTCTTAGCTGTCTTCCCTAGTGGCGAGTCGTGGAACTATTTAATGCTGTTTTATTTGTTATAATTGAAATAAAAAAAATATTTTTTATAAGTGTTACCAATATGAATGAAAAACTGTAATAAGAAACACAACTTACATAAAAAAAAATATTACTTAAATACCTACACTTGCAAGGTTTTTTTACAAAGTTATTTCAATGGGAAAGGATGTATTTGTTTCTTATTTTTCTTCATTACAGTTTTAGCATCAACTTCAACTTTAGTTACTTTTAATCGCAGTGAGCTTGATATATCCAATTTATTTCGATATTTAGTTTTAATGTTAACCATAGCCGAAAATCCGACCTCACATGGATATGAGGTAGTAAAGAGGAGGAGGACTTTCATAGCTTCATCGAACAGGCAAGGATAATTATCAGCAACTGAGAGCCAGAATTTCGTTAACTGTTTACGATTGAAACTATTTTTCAGTGACGTATCTTCTGATAAATCAATGAGTTCTTCACTTGCTTTTGTTCACATAATAGTTGGTGAGTCGTCTTGAAATGGGTTAGAAATCCAACGCAACGAATCAAACTTTTTCACCTCTTCCCCAAAACAGTCGTCAAAGTTATTTATAGACAGTGATAAATGACTGGAAATTTCAGACAGTACGTTCATGCTGCACTTAGTTTTCAATAATAAAAGTATTATTTTTTTTTATTATTATTTTTTATAATTCATGTATACAGTGGCGAGGGCCCACTCAATATTTGCTCGCGACCCACTGGTGGGTCGCGACCCATAGTTTGGGAAACCATGGTATAGGTAATATTATTGTCTACTGTGTTGTTAATGAAAATTCTCATCCATTCTTTTGGTACATATAAATGACGGCACACATTTGACACCTTGGATGTGGCCCAATATTATGGGGTATTGTAGTTCACTCATCATTTACCATTTTTATTTAACAACAACCTGTACAATTATTTCCCCTCAAGTTTATCATTCGCCTTTTACTGAACCTTTTCACTGCCAAGAAAATTTTACTAGATGGATTCATACAGGTAGGTTATTTTTAGAATAAAATAAGTAATATGAAAAACGCATGTTTCTCGAGTTTTTCAATGAAAATTTTCAGACAAAAATGATAAATATTATCAATTGTGTCAGCATAAATATTGTCTTGAAAATATATAGAAAATATACGCGATAGTGACAATGAAGTTTCAAGTTATCTCACTTGTGGCTTCACACTACATACATACAAACTTTGGAGAGTTAACTCGTTCATAGCACTATTATTAAAAACCAATCTTGTATGGGTTATATATTTGATAAAAAACAAGTGAAACATTAGCTACTAATATGATATAGGTATATTTTTGGGAAGACATCAAAATAATTTATGGATCCATGGAGTAAAGTGGGTTAATAAATTGATATTTTTATGGGATAACATGTTACGTATAAAAGAGATGATATAGTGTTTTAATTCGATTGGAAATGTGCGTTTTTCGATTAACACACTTCACAATATGCAGGTGGAACACCAGTGTAAGTAATTAATTATTATTACGATTGTTGGGAGCTGCTAGATTATAATATGTAAGTTGTAGTTTTCTACCACTGACCTCGCTCCTTGAACAAAACACTTTTGCTTTTAAAGTACCACACGTTATAGTAGGTAGATACGTACGTTATCCAACCGTACCTAATACGCCAGGTGAGTCTAGCGATATGCGATGAATTATTTATTTTACGCCTATGTCTATGGCAGGATGTTTCCAAAATCTGTTAAGTCCATGAACGTGATCTTACCGCTAAGTCAACGCTACTGTTCATCAACGCTATTCAACTCAAAGAATATTTTGGAATATTAATTATTATTGCTAATGTCATAGGGTTCAATGAAAAGTCGTACTCAAAACAATATTATACTATAGTATACCGGCGTGCGTGTAGTGATTTTATTGGGGGCTGGTTTGATAAAACAAAAACCACATAAAAGATGGCGCTGATTGACTACTGATCATAAACTGATTATTGTGGCGAAATACGGGTACCTACGTAAATTTATCTTCATAATATTATGCTAATTTTTAAAGATTACTGCGTACTGCGTGGAATAATTCAATATTAGTAATAAAGTACGTACTATACGCGAATAAATAATGAAGTAATCTTTTAGCTGGGCTTGGAACTAAAATTACTATTAATCAAAAATAACATATTGTGGTGTGAGTCTTTAAAGGGTTGTATCTGAAGTATATAACTTATTATGGTCAAAATATTTCAAAATGCATATTAAAAAAGCAATTTTCTTGTTTTATCGATTATCGAGGGCGGTCCAGACCCATCTACCACCCTCAGATGTGTTTATGCACAATAATATTACAATAAAAAATAATAAATTTCAATTAAGAAACATTATTTTAATGCATAAATATGTGTTTTTCACTTTATCGATTTCAAAATTTCTTTATTCATAGAACCATGGTCAAAAAAAAGCAAATACCTAATTACGAATAAATATTTATACACATGTTCCCGAAACCTATGTGATCAATTGTATAATATTGTATTATTGCGAAACTAGTACGGTAACGTGTGACGTCACAGGATGGAACGAAATTTATTAGCACAGTAAGACAAAGGTTAAAAAATATATTTCACAATAAATATTGCATGGACTGATTATTTAAATTATTAATTAAACTTTAATCATTGTCTGATGGCAGGAAGTGATTTCGCAAAAAAAAAAAATACAGGTAAGGATAATAATAAATCTGATTAATTATTCATTGACAAAGTCATAATGCGCACTTGATTATTACATAAATGGTGCAAATGCATTTTTTGAACTTTGGCTTGTATTGTTTCAAACTGGGTATGCAAATAAACTTTCTAATGATATGATTAACTCAGAATAAGTTCAATTTTAATTTAAATTTAAGTAGATATCAAATTTTATTTCAATAAAATTTTGTAATAAAAAACGTATACTTTAAAACAAAATATTGTAAATGAAGATAGTTTGGTCCTGTAATAATAATACATTCAATCGCTTGCCAGATAAATGACAATACACGAAAATTTAATTGGTGAACAGAGTGCGTAAAATATCGCTTGTTTACTTTATGTTGTAGGTATCGCAAGATAAAATCATCACATATTATGTTTTAAATGATTGACATTTTTGCCCTTTGAAAGCTACCACAACGCAAGTCATTTTTCACAATTATTTGTTTGCCACTTTGGAACTTTAGAGATCCTTTCACTTGTTACAAAAGCTTTTATATTGATTATTACATTTTAAAATTTTAGTAGAGATTTTTTTTATTTTTATATTCTTGTGGAATGGTTTTACTGTAGGTACAAAGAAATTTTCTGCCAAGTGGTAATATAACAAAGTAGATATTGGTTTTAAAGTGGTGTACAGTACTGGTATGTAATATATAAAATATACAAATGATATAATGAAAACTACAAATTATTACGTAATGGAAAATTCGAGTAAATGTAAAATAGGTAAGAAGAATTATTCGTTATAAAAATATTGTAGAGTTATAAATATTTTCAACAAATACTACATAATTTTTCGTTGTTTCAATATTTTTTTTTGTATATTGTTAATTTTATAGATATTGTATGTGTTTACTCTAAAAACATTGAGTAAACAAAAAAAAAAATCGCCTCCAATAAAAAGCTCGCGACAAAAACTTTTTTTTCAAAAATAGAACGATCTATTATAAAGTTCACTCCACACACGATACGCATTCGACACAAAAAAAAATAATCTCGGTTTCCAGAAACGGAATTACTCCCTTGACATTCAAATGCCAGGCAATGCTGTGATAAACATTGGAGCTCTGAATTATGTACACCATTCCAAGACTCGTAATGTTTCCGCAAAAATATAATCGTTATCATTCAAGAAATGCCAACCGGATGAAAATGCGATGTAAAACATTAATACTATTGTGGAGGGGCCGTTAGATTTTATTTTTATGTGTTCGAAAAAGTTTCATTCGAATGGTGAATATAGCAACAGATAATAGTGGATTATGAAAATGAGCATTACTTTTATAATTTTGTATGCATATCTAAAGTATACATAACAAGGTTAGAATATATTTTACATACAGACTTCACAGTGATTCTGTTTACATAATACAACGTGACGAGGATTTTGAACAGCGTTGATAAAAATACATGTGTATCTGATTGATTGTCAGGCGTAGGTAATTAATTCAGAAATAAATTAACACATATAAGGTGATCCAACTGATCATTTATCCCTTTGATTTAGGGCTATTGCGCCGTTAAGAACTGACATAAAAGTATCTAGATAGATGAATAGAATAATTAATTGTACCTAATAAATAACATACTATTATTATGTCAAAAATTTATTTATTTAAATACAGTTTTTATCACGATTGTGTAATTTGCGAATTTATTAAAATATATGAAATATTAGGGTTTAGTTACTTAGTTTATATACAACAAAACCAAACCTCAAATCATGAAAATTGTCAAATGAAGTGTTGGTTTAAAATTAAAATTTGACTTTTAATTAATTTGAATTTGAATTAAAACAAACATTTGAAAATTAAAATCAATACATTAAAAGATTTAAAAAATCTGTTCGTTGCTGTGTTAGTTTTTTTATTTTTAATAAGGATATTAAAGAAGTAACCAAATTTATTATAGTTTTCACAATATTTAGTAGTTTTTCCACATTTTTAATAAGACCGGTTTCGTTTATACCTCATCTTCAATTGGTAATAAAAAGATGCACCTACAACGCATTATTAAATGAATTAAATACCTATTTGAGAAATTTATAATTTTGTATGATTCTAACAATAATTAAGAAAAAGTGAAAATAAAATTAAAGAAAAAAATATAATTATTAACATTTTGTTTATTTAATTATTAATACTGTGTTTTTCAACCAATAATATCAATTATGTAAAGTTGAGAAAAACTAAATCTTATATAATTCATATTGAAATATTGCATCTAATCTATTGCAAAAATCTAAACACAAAATTATACTATACAGTGTGAGGTTATATAAAAAAATATTAAGGTAATGCTTTGATATTAAACATTTTATGTAAAACTATTCAGTATTACATGTATTATGTAAGTGTAACTAAATTGACTACGACGTATTTTCTTATGTAGGAGATTTTACTAAAGCTTCATTAACTGAATTAATGAAAACAGTCAAACTATGAATATTTTAATTAGATAGTTAGAAGTACGGATGTTAATGACTTACCATGAGAAGATCCTGTGAATTCCAATGCGCTTCCTAGGATGGGGATTCCAGGTGGTCCAGGAAGCTTTTCAGCTAGCTCTAGCATATGTCTCCTGGACAGCTTCCAATAGGCGTACCACAGGACGGCGGCAGGAATTAGCAGCATGTAGAAGACGCTGGAGGCAGTGACGAGGCCAGACGAGCCAGTCATCTCTGCGGTGGCCGTTGATACTCCCATTTTGCTGGTATTCAAAGACGATGGTGCGTACTACCTATTAGGACATATGGGTAAGGATTATTGGAGAGTATTACCACTTAACAAGGACCTATGATCTAAAACGCTCCTCCTTTTGAAGTGTAGAAGTGGACTCAATTATTAAAGCCACGCATCAACATTAGCTGTCGCGCACTAAAGTAGTATATACACAGTGCCATATATTTTAATGTAGGTAACGGAATTTAAATAATATGTTACTTCATAAGATTTATAGAAGTGTGCCGATTTTTACCAGATAGTTGAACCGATGATGGTCCGAAAAGTTGTGGGTCGCTGGTTTGATCTGTGACTACGCACAAAAGTTGTTTTTTTTACCTCATGGGTTGGACGAATGGCTAACAATCATTTTCACTCTGTGAAGGCCACTACTTATATCGCATTTAAAAGCAAATACGGTAGATGATTTAAATATGTCTAAAATATAATTTTAATACTAGATTTGACATTTATGTAAGTGCAAGACAATTTCTATATCATCAACGTAATAATTATAACCCAATGTGCTGCAACTGCCTTATCCTTTCATCCTTGAGGCATGGCTTATTCAACGATAGGGTATTTCTCGCCACGTACCATCTTATTGTCGTAATAAAAATGTCATGTACTAGGGAGAGAAAGAGAGCTAGATGATCAAGGTAAATCATTTAATAGTGGCACCATATGCAATTCGCGGGCTTATTGATGCTTGCACACAATACCACTACTACTTTTACTTCGCTGTTACCGTTCACATAGTGTCACTTTACCCTTATCCTTAACTTAGGATATTAAGTTAAATTTAGATATTCTTGTTACAGATTTCTTTTATACATAATATTTTAAATATGTATTGGTAAATAAACTAGGGTAATCTAAAGCAATCTTTCTTTTTTAGTAAAATGACGTCTTTTATTTATGATTCATTAAATAAATCTTTGCATTTTAATTAACTACTAACTATAGAAATAGGTGTAATTAAAGCATGCATGAAATTTTTTTAAGGTTGTGTATACAAATATGTAGCTAAAATACTGGTACCTCATGTGGTACCTCCGGTGAGGTCACGATGTACCTACACATGTGTAATCTTCTATGATTGTTTCACTGTTACTAATACAATGCTGCAATTTGAACTAATGGTCTAATGTAGTATTAAAAATTTGTAAATGAAAGGGCTATATCAGTGTTTCTACTGTCTTAAACAAAATTATCAGAAAATCAACATATTTGATGTCGGAAAATTTTACAATTATTTGCTATCATAACCATCCAAGTATTGGTAACGACTGTGTTTTAATAAAATAACGAAAATAAAATAATATGTAGTCTTTGAAGTTACATTAAAGCTGGTATAGAAATTATATGTCAACGTGAAGACGATGCTTTAATGAAACAAACCTATTTTAATTCGACGTCATACTACATACAAATATTGTATGGAATATTAAACAAGACAATTCTATAATCGCGCTTCTTTGTTCTGATGATATAACAGATTTAGATATTGTAATGTATGGAAAAATCTGTCAATGATGAGATTGAATTAATCCATTCTGCTCGGTGCATTCTACTACGTGCCTATAGGTTCTTCCGGCCTAGAGGAACGCTTGCTCGAACACGCGGCCAATAGTGTACTGGTACGTTTTATTAGTATGATTAATGACGAATGGGAAAAATGCGGATACTTCAGTGCGACTGACTTTATCTAGACACATGTATGGCCTTAATACTTTGTCTATCCTAGTGATTTGGATAACAGAGCGTCACAAGTAAAGGAAATTTCAGGTTCAATTTAGTGATGCCTGAAGTGTATGGAATGGAATCAATTGAATTTATCTAGGAATTATTTATTCATTTTAATTTTTTTTTCATTAGCTTTATAATTCTTTTACTTGAAACCATGTTGGAGTAGTGATTAGAGTGAACATTTTTGTATAAATGATACAAAGTCGTAAGTCTCGGATTCGAACCCGTGGCAGGTTAAAAAAATATTAGTTCATTAAAATTATGCACTTTTTATATAAACGCATGCCTTTTAGAATAATGAATAGGCACATTCTAAGAGTCATTTTTAAGATAATATTGAAACACTACAAAATTTATACAAGAACCCCTAAATTCGAATAGTATATAATTACTATCTGATTTGATTGATTATCAGTCTGGAAATGTATTGTACATTGCTGAATATTAATTTAAATGTAAACCTAACATTTTTTAAATTAGAACCCCATAAAATAAGTACAAGGTGGCCAAATTTTGTATTTTCAATAATTACCGACTAATTTGATTGATTTTCCGTTTAGATATGTTTTTATGGTGCTGAAAGTTTGAAGTCCAACTTGACATTTTTTAATTAGACATCCGTGAAATACCAAGATGGCGACCAAAATTATGTTGTTTATTCTTTTCTGAGTTAATTATTTACTATTACGAAGTTTTATAAAATTTAAAACCTATTAGGCTCATATTCTGGATCAAAAAATAAATAAATTTCCGTGTTAGATCGTAAAAGACTTCTACGTATACGACTAATGGTTGTTAGCCATTCGCCCAATTTATTGGATTCCTCCACTAGTTCAAGCACACTTTGAAAGAAGAACAAATAAATTTTCCAGACCCGGTATTTGAACCACATGTAAGTTTGCGATCTTCAAAATATTCTATCGCAGAACCTTATTTTTGCATGATGCATTCTATCGCATGGTTGATCTAAGCATTTGATAGCTCTATTAATGGTGATTTATTATTTATAAATAGATAATTTTATTTTTATGGACGTATTGAATACTTAGATTAACATACCATGTTAATATATTAAACGCGGAAGTATTTTTCTTTGTATCTCATTTTTCTTATGTAAATATGTACGTATAATTTATTACTTATTAACAGACAAACTGTATATTGTAGCACATTGGCAAAATACTACAATGCTTTAAAGTAGAATATGATAATACGAGCACATGGTTTAATAAAGTTTATAATTTTATTGTATTGTTCTGGAGTTAACCCTAATTTAAAATCCCTAAGTGTTAGTGAAAGTTTTGGGAAATATTTCAAGAACACACATTTTATTGAGCTTAATCTTTCAAAGATAGATTGATAATTAAGTTTACGCTTTCAAAGCCTGTCTCAAACTTAAATAATATATATGTAGATATCTACTAACTGCCACAGGCAAAAGCTCTAATTTTTTGAAAATATTAAACGAGATAAATATTAATTTTGAATCTATTAGTAATAATTCAGATAAAATAAGGTTAAGGTGGCTTTGATATCTTTAGAGTCTATGTTTCTAGTTTAGTAATAAAACAATGTATAAAATATAATACATTTAACTACTTAAGAAATATATGAAAAATAGGTTATCAATTACAAGATATAGCATATTATAATTATCGTGTACGGCGTACGTTATTGTTCGAATACTGGACTGCAAATTGATTGTAAGGTTAACAGATCATTTTCCAACTACGACTCTTAATTGATATGCAATTATATGGAAATTTATATGTACACCTATTATTAAAAAATGACAAGTTATCGACAATTAAATACGTTATAAGTATTTTTTAATAAATGAATGAAATCAATTATGTGGTCTAATTCTATTTAATTAACGTATAAAATGTCATAGTAAAAAAAATAGTTTTATATTATGACTTATAATTACAATAATATAATATATATTCATATATAATATTATTAATCGTCTATTGGAAGGTGTATTAAATTTGTTTAAGTAATTCGAATTGAATTTAAAATAGTGTACAAACGTAAATGAAAGTTTTGTTAGAACATAAGTGGCTACTTAGATAAATACAATTTAGTGAATTTACAATAAAAGAATTATCTTATAGTTATTATGATAAAAAGCAAAAGTTAGTAGACTGGCCATCTATAATACAAAGTTATTTGATCCGGTTTATGGTACTAATAGTTAAGAACGATTCTTCGCAAAGAAGTCTGTAATAATAGTTTAAACTGTGTGGAGGTCATTATGCTTCACTGATGAGCAAAAATGGTAGTTGAATTAAATTTTAATGTGTTGCCAAAATATTGTGTGGTATTGGTGATGCCAATTAGGTTCAATTAAATCCTTTTGGATATTGATATGTACGACGTTGTTTTATAAATTCTTGAAATAGGTCTACTAAGCTCATTCGGCGTACACTCTTTATGACCTTTTTAAACTGTTTTGTGTCTAATTATTTCATTTCATCATTAATCTATATAAGTTTTTGTATTTAATTTACCAGTTTAATCTGGGTATAAGGTATGTATTACTATTTTTGGGACTATTTTTATATATACAGTTTTTTTTATTTTCGTGAAATAAATTCGTTTAAGTATTTTCGGATTTTAGCGAGAGTAGTTTTACCGCAACGCTCGTGAGGAAGTACTGTATATTGGATAAGTAATCCAGTAATTGAACATCCGCCACCGCTTACTGTATGAAGCAGTTGGACACAGCCGACCGAATTGTTCTCATAGACAAGTCTGTCTGATCTAGCTTCAAGTTGGTCGAAACTAAATGGGTGCAAAGACTACAATTTATGTTTACAAACAACTATTTGCACCACACATACGTTGTAGCTTGTACAACTATTTTTTTTATTAAAATTCTGTACTTTAAATCGGTCATGTAATCAATTAGGGCTATAATTTATTATGTAGCACATTTAGTCATGAACACATATTGTCGAATTTTTAATACACGATACGTTTAATTTGTCAAAATGTTAAAGCTTAACAAGTAAGCATTAAAAAAATGACATTATTAACTCCATCTACGAAATTAAAATACAAGATGTTAACCTAACATAACCAAACCTAACCTAACCAATTAACATGAGAAGAAATGATATCAAGTATCACGCGACCTAAGTTGTCGTAGTACATCGATGTATGATATTCCAACAGTTAGTTTTGAAATTATGTCAACTCCAAATTAGATGGTTTTAATTACCCAATTTGAAGGTTGTTCAATATTTTCAGATACATGTAATACATAATTATTTTAAAAGGTTTTTGTTGATTTACTTTTCAAATACAACATCAAATTATTTTGTATATTGATTATATAGGAGCCATATCAAAACTATGAAAAAGTGAGTTATTATATTTGAAACTACAGTTTCGTTATAGATTAAAAAAATCAATTTAAGTATGTATCTAACATTTTTAATTCTTAATATTATGATAGTCATAACCCTGCAATTTAAATAATATATAACTGATTTTTGGGAAAATATGAATATATTGAACGATAACAAAAATATTTAAATTTTTAAAATGCTTAAAAATATTTTTATTCAACATACACTTAGAATGGGGCTGAAATGTTACGATTCGCTCTGGCTCATGGCCTTAGATACTGAAATTGAAAGTAGGAAATTCGATATAGTTAAATATTCAGTAAAGTCATTTTTAATGGCAGTATTTCAAGTTAAAATACATACCCCCTAGTTAAAAAATAATAAATCGCTTCGCGCATAATGAAAGGCGCAAAATACCGAGCTAAGATTGATTACTGACGTTTCTATGAAAACTTGAAAACTACCGAATTGAAACTGCTAGTTAAATCGGTAAAAATCTACTTTAAATTATAGCATAAGTTTTTTGCCAGAATCCTATTTTCATATATCCAAGGATTTTCATTTTTACCTTTAAATATGTAACCCACGGTGGAACAGTGTCTGTTTATGATTCCGTATGTGTTCGATAATCACATCTTGTTTTTTAAAGTAAGAACCCAATCGGTTGGTTGAATGGCTAATATTAATTTCTCTGTTGTTATAACCTCCACCCCATGTTGCTCTATATTTGTTAACTATCTGAGCATTATTAGTAATTTTCTTTTTAAATGATCATATTAATCTGCATCCCTACGAATATCAATATCAAATTTTAGGCGCGTAACATAAGCACAATAATTAAAATGATATGATAATTTGTTATATATAATTATTTTATAATATGAAAGTAATGGTGCTCTTTACTAATAAAGAAAATATAAACAGTTAAGTAACCAATTCAATAGGTATACAGTTTGCAATATTTTGGTATGTGAAAATTGCAACTGAAAATAATTAAAAAAAATTTAACGAATAATGAATTGTATACTGAAATAAAGATAATTAGAACAAATATTCAATTTATAACTATTGCTACCACTAGGCATAATAAGCTAATTTTCTTATTGTTTTCCAAGGATTCAAAGGTCACAGTGACCATTGTTCAATTTACGATTGTAATTTCCACTAATTTGCATATTTTAATATTAATTTATTATTTATTGAGTGGAAGAAAATAATTTTTATGTCCATATTATAAATTCTACCATCTAAGCGTATGCAACAAGTATATGCGACCTGAAGTTTTTCAATACAATGAAGCCTACAACGCTATCACAAAATAATGAATTTATCATATTGTAGCTCTTCGAAAGTGAATTAATTTATAAATATATATATATGACTAAATATTGAATACGTACTAGAATATATATTTATTACTATTAAAAATCTATTACCTATATTATTGTAGTCAAATGTATACATTATGTATTAGACGTATTGACATATTATATTAATCGACAAAATGAATTGAGACAGATAAATATAGCGGTGTATATACAAAGTCAGCTATTTCATACTATTGAAGTAATACATTATATTAAAAGTAAAAATGATCTTTAAATTATTAGTTTTGATATTTACGTAGAATCTTTATAAGTTTTCTACGAAAACACAATAAAGAAGTTTAGCAATTCATTAAAGTTCAAATTAATTACTTACAGAAGGTCACTAAGAATATTATTTTCACACAAAGTAACTGCTATCAATCACAGTTTCACAGGAAGTAAAAATATTTGAATGACCTATTTTGTAGATATTAAAGTATCCATCTATCACCGAATATATACGGCTAAATAATCTACGAAAGGCTTTAAGAATACAGTGAAATAAACTAGTTTTTCCCGTTTTTGTCATATTTCCCCTTTTTTCTGGATCATTTTTGGATTTTCGTGTATATGTTTTCTGATATACAACAATACAGGGAATAGGTACTATACTTTTTGAACGTATTATTATTTTACCTCACCATAAAAAAATGGTTTGGCGGCTCGGAATTTTTATGCAACCATTTTGTTTATACTATCAGTATATATTTTTAAGCGTATTTATACACCAAATATTTTTAATTATATTATATGAATCAAACGTATACCTATCTAGGCTCAATTATAGTATGGTTTATTTATAGCTATAATATTTTCCACTATGAAAAGAATGCTTATGTAAATGACTTTTCGAATATTAATAAAAAAATGAATTTGAACTCCATCCTGCTTTAAAGGTTCAATTTGTATACCGGTGGAATTTATTTATGAAATAAAAACGTGAAATGAACAAATTATTGACATTTTTTTATTCGAAACGGTACCGAAACGTTTTTTTTATGTATATAAAAGCTTATTTGATTATCTAATTTATTTACCCTTAAAAGCATACGGTTTCTATAATTATTTAAATAGGCATTTTTAAAAAAAAATAGTTATGTTTCTGTTATAATACGAGTATTAACATGAAAATCAGTGAATGATATAAACATATATAGGTATATATATAAATTTCCGTATTATTAATTTACTTTTCCGTTTTTTTATATTAGAGTGAAAGCATACTAATATTGTATTATTAATTATAATACACTACTTGAATTTTTTACCGTGTTAATCATAAGCTAGAGAATTACATATATATATATATATATAAAGTCTAATACAAAAACAACAATATATATTGATTAGATATAATATAAATAAGAACTGTTACCGAAAAAGAATTCCTAATAAGTTATTATTATAGCTCTATCACAAATCACAACTTAAACCACAATTATAGATATAAGATCACCACAAGAATAAAAAACACTTGCATAATTCACAAATTTTCCCGTTATACATATTGAAATTATTAACGGAAATCACGATTTTCACAGTTTTTTTATAATTATATTTAAATAATATTATTGTGTGTGTATATATTTTTTTGGCTATTACCTAAATGTAATAAATCACCTTAGTTCAGTAGCTGAAGACTTGCAACTGATTTTGAAGCGATGACAAATGTCTTATATAGGATTGTCAATTCTGTCCTAGTCACCCCTCCTATAGTGTGATTGTTGAATATTAAACACCAGCTCGGTGCATATATTGACGCAATACGACATGTTGATCTATCAAAATAATTATATATTCTTAAAAACTGATTATCGATAAACATTAGCATTGAATATCTACAAAAAAAAGTTGAAGATTGATTATGTTATTAAAAAATTTTTGTTGTTTAAGTAGGCACAAGAGAAATTATACAGTTTGTAAAGTATATATTTTAAGATGGTAAATTAATATTCAAACCAATCAAATCACTATTTCACTAGTAATTCAAAAGATAAAATATAAATAAAAAATATATTTAAGGCAAGAATCCTTGGTAAGCAAGAGCTGAAAATGGAACCGGAACAGAACCTTAAGAAACCATTACGTAGTTTTGAAAGGAAATCTTATTACAGTTTAGAATCTATTATTATTTAAATTAAAAAAATATTTGCTGGTAGCATTAATATCAAATAATTTTATTAAAAATACAGTGAAATTAGCCTTGTAGGTAGGGATTGCAATACCGATATTTGAAAACCGGTATCCTAGTATTTTTCGATACCAAAATACTGACTTTAAAAATCTGTCAATAACGATATATTATTCTGTATTGAAAGTGGAAACAAAATGTATTAATAATTAACAGAAAAGTTGTAACAGGACTGTAATTTTTTTATTGGGTTACGCGATGTCTGGTTTATTTCCGCTATTCTTAGACATCATTCGAGACCAGCAATGATACGTGCAGATTTTTGAAATACATTTGCATTATATAGAGATTATAAAAGTTGTCAGGTGTATTTTTAGATGTATCTGAAATCGCGGTTAAATGCTGTTCGTTTGTACAATAATTAGTAACCTTAGCCCTAGTGCCGAATATTTCATGATAGAATAATAAATATACACTACAATGACCTTGCTTATGCCTAATTTTTTTATGTTTATCCACTAAAAAGTAGCTTATACAACAATGGAGATCAATAATTTAATATATATATTATTTATTGGTAGTTACTTCTGTGGTTTCCATATATATTACACAAATACCGGTATTAATATCGGTATTCAATAAAAAAACTGAAATACCTGTATTGGTATTTTCATTAGGTATTGCAATCCCTACTTGTAGGTAGGTATCGAAATTGACAACCGAAGCGATCATTCAGTAAATACAACCATCATAAACTTCATTGTAATGCACTTAGGTTCATTATTTTGAAGTAGTTAATATACTATTACACAATTGTCCTATAAAGTGTAATTTACCATTTATGTTATGTTGGAAAATTCCACAATTTTTAGAATTTTATTATTATTGCCACAGAATACGTAACATTTGATACTGTTGCTGGATGACATATAAAAATAAACAATTTGTATTTTATCTAGTTTTAAGTGATACCTACATGAGTATGTGCTTTTTCCCTTCATAATAATGGCCAACCCTTACCTTATCAGAGACGTGAGAAAACTGTAATTTTTGTAAGAACTTGTTTTATCTCGTTATTTGGATGTACCTTGTACCGAAGTCCAGGAGCTGCGGGTATTATGAATATGTTGTCTTTAAGTTATTGCTTAATTTGATAATATGTTAAGTTGTATTACGTAATGTGTCTGAATAAATCAAGATGTCGCTGTCTGATACCGTTTTTTTTCTTAACAATAACCATAGTCCCTAACAGATGCTTAGCCTCCTGGTAAAGATATACTTAATCCTCTCCCATCATCCTCGAGGAATATCTGACAGGTGAGGTGTCAATATATACTCTGTTGTTGAAAGTAAAGTACGATTTATGAGTAAAGTTCTAATAACTCTGGAAGATATAAGTATAACTACGTATATATTGTATTACGAGTATATTAAGCGATTGTCACTAAGTTTTTCTTCTTCAAATAGCTTTTTGGGATTAACTATATTTTCCCCGCACAGGCGCAAAAGAAATAAGACAAACAACAAGCCAAGCTATTTGTCTACGACATTTCGTAATTTTTCATCCAGTGTAAACTACCCTTAAAGTTCGTTAAAAGCTTGACACCACTCCAAAGCTTTCCAAATTGATCACGTAACGAAGGTTGTTAATACATCTTGTCAATAAAGTGAAATGAATCGGAAATAAAAAAATTACCCTTTAATCTAAATCTTAGCTCAAAGATTGTGGACATAGAAAAATACTTTCGTTTCTAAAATAACAGCGTAAAATGATCGTTGCAAAGTTTAAGTTTATCTTATTTTGACACTTCATTAGGGCATAACATAATTAATTAACTCATTTTGACGCGACTGGCGCGTTTGGAGTACTTGGCCATTAGATATAATTAACATGTTATTTAAATTTGGTAATTAAAAGTTCAGCAGTGATTGTGTTAATAGATATTATTATATCGTCACTGTTCTGGCAGAAGACACCATTTCGAAAAAATGACATATTGAGTTAGTTATACCAAAATGTTCCTTATTTCAAACTTTACTGTCTGGAAACCTTCTTAATAAATAAAAAGTCTTTATTTTAAAGTCACCCTTTTTACGATTACTTAATAAACTCACATGATAGACCATTTCAAACATTTTAACAACTTCAAAGTCAAATTACTCAAAACTAGTATTCTCCAGTTAGTGTGTTCTGCCAGAACAGAGACGATATACAGTCCTTTAAAATACTATGTATGATGTATGTACTATGTATGTTGACGGTTACATTGGTCTGAGCATTGATTAAAATGACTTGTTAAGTCTGTGGGTTGGGGCCCTGAGACGACATCTGCTTTTTATCAGGATACCGTGTAGAGTGGGATCCATTGTTGAGAGTTGTAGCGGAGAACGATATTTATTTGTACATAAGGTATTGAAATAACAATATTCAAGAAATCAGATATAGACCAGGCAATCGCTAAAGCCCGTGCGTCATCGGTAATAGGCAGAATACGAATAACCAATGTATCGACATGTATTAGTCGATCCCGCCGTAGGGAAGCATGGCTTGCCTTCTCGGAATTGGACAGCCTGGGCTGATAGTTTTTTGTTACAATTCTAATAACTTATTTGTATAAAAAAAAATGAAAACGAATATTTGTGTCTATCAAAAACTCGCTTTGATTGTTTTTAGAAAGTGCGAAAAATTCAGCAGATTAAAAAAAATTAAAAATCTAGCAAAATTTAACAATAATCTTTATTATCATCTATAAATTAGAATTAACTTTACTCAGTGCCATGGACTAATATAAATGTACATAATATTTATATACATTTATAACGTATAGAAGACAAACTCGATGACCGACTATATCGTATCGGCTAATAAAGTCGTAGCTCTCGGGTTCGAAAATCCAGGGTCAGAAAAATTAACATGTTATTTTTTCATTGTGTATTTGGCTACAGAGGATGAATCCAATAGATCGAGAATGTGGTAAAATCAATTCATATTTAAATACAATTAAATATTATAAGTTTTTAACCTGACTTAAAATTTTATGACAAACTGAGGCAACAATTAAAAAATCTTCATATATTAATTAACCGATATTAATTCAAAGGCGAGCTAAGTCTAATATATAGCCAGAAAATATAACTGTTTATCCCCTGGATTGGGGACTGGGTGGGGGCCCAGAGACCGTCTGCTTTGAAGACGGTGGCTCAGTTCGGTCGTCGCTTGACAGGTGAGTGCCGTTCAACTGAGTACCTGAGAGAACGAATAAGCACATATATCTACAGAGATAATACAGTCGAAGTTTTGGGTACTCTTGGGTTATCAAAGGAACTGTAGGAGGTATTTTATATACTTGGGGAAACCTAGTACATCAGTCGTCTTATAATTATCATTTTATTGGTTTATATATAATATGTAGGTACTTATATCGTTTAATTTTACACATTTGTCAATTATTTTGTTTTCTCTTATATTATTATTATCATCTATTGTTTCCATATATAATTTACTAATTCTTTATATAATTGTCAATGTAATATTATAATATAATTAATACTTTTTATATAATATATAATAATTTTATTTTCCGACTGCTTTCTACAAAGCATGCTTACTTTTCACTCTCTTGAATCTCGTAGGTTTCTTCTGCTCTTGTTACCGCGAGGGATAGTTTCCAATCCTGGTGTCCTAATGAATTTGAATTTACATGCGCCTGTCAATTACCTACGTGGTCGCAGCCATGATTTATTCTGGATCGGAACTGTATCCTCGTGTCAAGCCTACCAGGCACCATTAGCGAGGTGTGCAAGACTAGTCAATGCGCTCCCCAAATACGTTGACATTTTCGGTGACGTGCTATGTATTTTGTATTCGAAATTTTATTTTTATGTATAAAATTGTATGTTTTTTGTTTCCAAAATTTTATTTTTCTATATAAAATGTATGTTTTTATTTCAATTTAATTTTTTATTATTATGATTAGGTATTATTATTATTTTATATATTCTCTTTCTCTCTCTTGTGAGGGTAATATTTGTTGTAATGTAAATCTCTTGCTGTGTACGTCTTGAATTTAGAGTTATGTCCACAATGTTGTGTTTTCCTAAATAAATAAATTAATTAATACTAATCCATTATTTTTACGCTTATTTTTTAGTTCTATAATCCATTTAGGATCTTGGCCGACTGACGAGGAGATTTCATTACAATTTATTTACAAAACAATGTTTTTTTAACCACTCGATCAACATATTGAAACCATGCTTTGGTTTAAAAATATATAATTAAACCGTATCAGGAATGGTATTAAAACCCATGAACCAGAAGAAAGATGAACTTTTGCAACCCATAGATCTCGGGTAGATTTTGTGATCAATTCTCAAGAAATAGTTAATTCACGTTTCTAGCGATGTTCAGAAATTTCGAGATTTTTATTTCCTGAGAAGTTACGGGTGAGTTTAAAAAAGGGGTCAAATTTTTTTATATTCACGAATGATTTGCTGAAGATCTGGACTTCATCAAGAATTTCCTTTTCAGCTATTTTTATCTGGAGAATTCTTGAGATCTCGAGAAATTAATATTTCAATAATTATTTATAGTAATTGTAGGGCGTCTGATAGCCATTTTTAAACACCAGCGGTGTAAATTATGTGTTATGTTTGTAGAAATAGAATTAAGTAGAGGTTAAATTAATATTGTACAAAATGTATTAATTAGGTATACCAATAAATTACTTGAATAAAACAATCTTTGTTAAAAATAATCATGATCGCAGTTGTTTACAATAATAATTATCCAACAGTATTTTTTCGCTTAAAGCAATCTGTGGTCTTTGTAAACTGTTAAGCTTAGTAATCTTAATTAAACAAATGAGATGTGTAATTCACGTAGGGTCTACGCGGGAAAACATATGGCCCGTGTAGACAGTACTACGCAATTAAATAATGTACCACGTAGAAGCGTAGCAAATACATGAAAATTATAAAATTAAGTAATGTATTTTAAATTCCATGAAAACGTTTATATCCAGTACATTAGAAGGTGATATTATGTTAACAGAATCATTTAATTAATGTGACACATGGGAAATTTCAAACTATATTTTTATCCTTATATACTTATATCGGGGGTAATATCGAGATGCTTGAAGATCCCCGATGTTATTAATATCTGATCTGGAAGGTTGTGTGAGTATGTTTGAAATGGTATATTCGGGACACAGTTGAATAATACACGGTATTGGTATTTTCACGGTTTTATATTGTAGTTATAAAGTTCGGATAAACACGGCACTAATAAAGGACTATCACATTGGTTTTATGCTGAGTTGGAAGGTTTACATTATAATTTGAATTTAGGTTGAATCTTACGCGGAGTTGCGCGCGTATATTGACTATAATGTTGAAAGGCCAAAATGCAACTGTTCTAGAACAGTCGAGATGCAACCGTTTCCTTTTCCATTTTTGCGTAGTTATCTGTAGTCTATTAATTACCATAGACAACAACATGACAGTTTGTAGGTTTATATATGAAGCCTCTATACTTATTACTTCGGTTTAACGAAGGTGTTACTTCCAAAGCATTTGGCTGAAACATGAAATGCATCTTGTACCAATACACTATTAAGACCAGTAATGGTGAATGGTACATTGCCAAACATATGAAGATATGAAGAATGATTGAGCGGAGCGTGCTGTGCTGCATCTTCGGACTCATTAATGACATACAGTTGGGATATAGAGGGAGATATTGTACGTTTGTTACAGGAGCCCGCACGTTTTGTAGTTCATAAAATTGAATTGTTTTAGATGACTGGGCCGCAGGATGGATAACATTGTACCAGATGAAAGGATAGTATGGAGTTAGATTTAAATACCTCAGGCATCCAAAACTAAAAAGAAGTGGTTTTTTACATATTTTAATGGAAACACTAGAAATCCTAGAAGAGGTCAAAACCCAAATTGGGTTGTAACGCCAAGAAGAAGAAAACCTCGTATCTTAATAAATTATTATTATAATGATATTTATTCATTCAGGTTGATACAGTGGCACCGATTAACAATTATTTTAAATACATTGAATCTCCGGCGTCTCAAATCATACGCCTCTGGAATGCGTACATAGCCCGCTTCGCTCTACGTCATTATACGTAGGGATTGCAATACCGAATGAAAATACTAATACCGGTATTTCGGTATTTTCTATTGAATACCGGTATTCGAGAATTATATAAAAAACATAGAAGTAACTATATACCAATAAATTTAGATATATACATCTCTGTATAAAGTATATAAATATTAATACTAAATAGAAAAAATATCTAAATGTGTAGATATTATAATATATAAACCTAGGTAAAGTTAAGATATGGTAAAGATGTTGATGTTAACAAATATTTAGTAGTTGAATGATTGGCACTTTCTTCTTCGGATGATCTTTCAATAAATTTATATTATGTGATAAAAATGTCTAAGTGATCTAAGATGTGTATGTGCCCCACTGATAACTCCACCTAATCTTTTATTAGTTTATTGTACTTTTTACACTTACTCGTCTAATAATAATGGAAGTAAACTAGACATCGCGTAATCCGACAAAAATGTATAGTCCTGTTGAACATTTCATGTTAATTAACATATTTTGTTTCCACTTTAAATACCGAATATATAGGTATTGTCTGATTTTAAAAACCGGTATTCCGGTATTGAAAAATACTGAGATACCGGTTTTGAAATAACGGTATTGCAATCCCTAATTATACGTATGTGGTCAAACTCTTCACCTTGAATTACCATTTTATTTAACAGCCTCATAGAGGAGTCCCCTCTCAATCCTTTCTCCACCTTTCTCTTAAATTATTTGCTTGGATTTTAGATTCTTTTGTTAATAAATTAAAACATTAATATAAGTGCGGTACACTTTGTTACTAATTTCTACATTTTACAAGTAAAGTGGGGTCCGGGGATTTGAATTCCACTTTTACGACTCATGTGCGATATTTGGATATACGAGATATTATACGTGTTTGAAAGAGGTCTGGTTTACCTAACTTTCTTTTTTCATGAGGGATCAAGGTAAAAATTACAATTTTTTTTTGTAGAAAGTTTAAGTTGTTGTGACCCACAAAAGTGTGTTACAAAAAATAAATCGGAAATGGCGATTTACTGCGGGTG
The DNA here is from genome assembly GCF_057557595.1 of Rhyacophila brunnea. Classification (NCBI taxonomy): domain Eukaryota; kingdom Metazoa; phylum Arthropoda; class Insecta; order Trichoptera; family Rhyacophilidae; genus Rhyacophila; species Rhyacophila brunnea. The sequence goes on along the minus strand of NW_028233350.1, from coordinate 37,175,557 downwards.
ATTTATATAGTAAAATAAACATAGTTTTGAAACGCAGTTTAAGTATTATAGTTATCTGTATAAATTGTACATAGGTACATATTAATGGTTTCATAACATAACCACAAATTGGTGCATGATATTATAACCAGATGGTAAAGAGCTTATTACACAAATTATATAAATTTAAACATAATATTTTTTTTTTAAATAATTATTTTATTCTAATAAACGATATATAAAAATACATCTAAATTTATATTTAAAAAGTATGTAGATTTAAAAAAAATGTGAAATACCCAGTTTTTCAAATAAAACCATAATCGTAATTCATTTTCATAAAAAAAGTGTTTTATTATCGATTTACTTTCTATAGCGCCATCTATTGCCGAGAAAATAATTTAACGTATCGCAAACTCAAACCGTTTTCGTAAGCATAATCGATACAATTTAATACATGCTCAATAACAAGACCTCAAAAGGTTACAGTACATACTATTTTAATTGAAACAATAACATTGTTTTAAATGTCTTGCTTGTTATATTATTCATTAAAATTATGATTAACAAAGTATAAAGTCCACATTTTAAATTTTTTTAATTATGTACTTACGTATGTATGACTCGACGGAAATATTTATTAAATGTTTTCAACAGAATATTATGTTGTGGTCAAGACTCAAGAGTAATTATCATCGTAGCTAATTTCATTAAGGGGGAGAGGCATGCTAGCAGAGAACCTATCGGAAAAATACGAAGCTTGCAATTTGAGATTTTTTTTTGATAATTTACAATTTCAACTATATTAATTAATAAATATGTATCTGAAAACATTAAAAGGATTTTTTATTTTTTTTTTAAATTTAAAGATAAACTTAAAATTGTAAAAAAATGTAATAAAATGTTAATTCGTTGCAGGGTCACATCTCATTATTACATTATATTTTATGATCATATTTATCATTAAAATTTAGTTTATTAAGTTTACAATTTTTTGTCGTTTAGATTTTTGACTAATTCATCGTTTTAATATTTTTTATATTTATTTTAAAAAACATCGATTTTTATAAAAATATAAATGTGTACAACTTGAGATCCTTTTTATTTATATCAAATTTGATTTTAGGTATGGTCCCAATATTGAAGCTCAATTTGATATAAATAAAAAGGATTTCAAGTTATACACATTTATATTTTTATAAAAATCGATGTTTTTTGAAATAAATATAAAAAATATCTACAACAATGACATGTTTCAATTTTTTATTTTACATTACAACGTTTTTCTAAACTCGTATTCTTATTTGTCCGGTGGTTCTTTGTCCGGTACAAATCTTGCAATCGATTTTTAACTAACTTCCCGACTAGCTAGATAATTGAAACTTTTATAATATATCAGAACACGATGCCAATGCATTCTTTTATTACTTTTAGCCATCTTTAAGTAGAATTGAATTCATTTTCAGTTAATTCTGTTGTGTATGAAAAGTTATTTCGTCACCATTATTGGTTGCTAAGCGGATGGTCCTAGCAACTAAATTATTAATATATACGTGCGTTATTATGGAAATCAATATGAATGTCAAAATGATATTTCAGTATTATTTCTATCAAGTACAATTTTTTTTGATCGTTTAAGCTAGTCAAGTGAAGTTTATATTATGATTCAACAGAAAATTTAAAAACGTTGTATATAAAAAGTTCTTTTTATCTTTTAATTATTTTATATGACATTGTGTAGACAGTTATTAACAATATATATGTACATAGTTACTTACCTACCTGTTGAATAAATTACCAAATTTAATAATAAGTTGAATTAACACGTATTTAATACGCGTTTGCATACAGATAAAGTAGGTACCAAATGTACCCAAAAAAATATTTTTTATACTAGACAGTAAACAGAATTTATAGAAAAGATTTTATTGTCAAAAACATTCACGTCCCTAATACGAAAGATTTTGTACAATTTGAAGAATATATCATTGATGACTTTTACTTACCTACAATAAAATTAAAGTTTTCCTTCATGTTGTTTAACGTATTTTATGATTAGAAACTTAAACATTCTATTGAGACTTTGAGAGAATGCTTTCAGTATTTTTATGATTAAGAAAACTTAAACTCTTAAATATGATTTATAATATGTATTTTGCAATATATTTTGCGTCAATTCTCAAATTATCCACCCTTCGCAGATACGCAATATACGTAGGTGGGTACTCCATATATTATTATAACATATAAAGAAAATGTGTTTTGCGCTACTTACCGCTCGCTTGAACTGCCCTTGCAAACGGAATTATATTCAGTGTTTAATATTTGAGACTTTCATGGTTGTTTGTTATCGTAATAGATGTTCATCATCACATTACCTATTGAGAATATCCTCTGCAATGAGGCGAAAACCTCGAGGAAAAAAGGAGGAAGAACATGTGGTGGAAAAACCAAAAATCTATTAACTACATATATTAAACATATTAAATGTACTTTAAAGAAATATGTACCTAATGACAATTAATAATCTTTCATATTTCAGTGCAGCGTTCATAGTCTGTGTTCATATAAAATAAAGGTGATATTACTATGTTACTTTCTCATGTTGTGATTTCATTATTTACATGTGGAATAATAAATAGAATGGTAGGTATTGCTTAGAAAATTCCATTCTTCGCTACCGGAGACAACATAGGTACAACTGAAAATCTTATAATACAATAAAATCATACTATTTTTTTGTAGTAGCATGAATCATGACTTCGTTCACGTCTTGTGAGTTGGCAAACAAAAGACTTAAATGCTCTCTATTCGATACACATAATTCCAAGGGTCAAACACTATTTAACCTCAATTACCGAGAAAATCAGAAAATTTATTACACTCATTAGAATTGTATTGAGGTTTACATAAAAAAGCAAATGGAATACAACTGGGCACTCTTATAAGCAGTAATAAAATACAGGTGTAACCGGTAAGTAAATTTTCCCCTTATCAAATGATTTAGACACAAGTTTTTGTACGGAAATCCACTGTATAGATCTTTTACGACATTTGAGAGTTGATTGTTAATCTCATGCTTTTGAGCTTATACCCTGGACCAAATAGGTACATTATATTAAATTAAAACAAACGGTATTTAAATTTCTTCCAGCCAACTAACTGTATTGCTGTCACAATGATAAACACTGGACTACGGACTACGTATATTTTTTATTGGAATATGATGAAAATTCACTATAATAATTTTGGTATGGTTGAAATGGTATATTTTTATAATTTGTGGTAAGTACATATCAATTAATAAACAAAATAACACAAACATAATTTTTGTGGCAATTAAAATTCTTTGATTCATCTCATCTGTATGGGCCTTCTTATTTCTGCTTCACATCTGTCTTTTCCACCAATGGTTGATCCCAGATATATGAGACGTTGAAAAATTGTAACAGGACAGGTTAAAAATTTGTGAATGGCGGTAAACAAATTTTGAAAATAGCCGATATACTGGATTGCGTGTTAGGTTAGGTTATGATCTAATAAAATTGGAACATTGTTATCTGCAAAGCTATACGGTCATCTCTTTCCGATAAGAAAGCTCACGGCGAATTGTGCTTCGATTAAATGTAATATGTACAATTTACATGTAACTATCTACCGTATTGCGTAATAATGCGTTATACGTGGTGGTTATATAATATTCAAAGCATTTTTTTTTGTTAATATAAATCTTTCCAAAGCTTTTCGATGACATTTTCTGATTGACCAACTCCGTAATTGCGAAAAACGTTGATATATTGTATGTTTTACGAACTTCCGCAGCATAAAATTCAACAAGCTAATTTATAATATGAATAAAGTACTCGTTTTTAGATGACTTTCGCTTAGAAATATTACAAAAATAGAAGATCTGATAATTGAAAAGTGACAGACCAAACATTGATTAATGATGTTTCTACGATTTTATGAAATTAATGATGCTTTTAAAGCTTCAATAGTTCCCTTGAGATTTCACTCGATTTATCATTCATAACTGAAGATTTGAAATTTTGACATTTTCCTTCAAGCCTAGTGAAATACCAGAAACTACTATTTTTGAACTCGTTTTTGAACACATACAAGATTTAAAAATGTTAGATTCTTATTATTTTTAATGAAGTATTTATCTTTTATAAAAAGTTTTTTTTTCAAGATAAGTAAAAATGTCAAATTATCACAGACTTACTTACTAATCTAAGTTTTTGCTGAAAAATTTTATCTACCCTGAAGGTTTATATTAAAAAAATATATATATTTTGTAATTTTTTTAAGGGTTTATCAAGAGAGTAACGCTTTATGCTCTATATAATTATTTTAAATACTATCCCACTTAACTGACACTAGCCTATAAACTGTTTTTATTTCAAGAAAGTCTTTTACGATATTTAATATTAAAAATAAAATTTCATATTACATAATTTTAATAATTTAATATGAAATATTTTTACTACAATTACAATTCATATTTGGATATTTTGCTTCCTAAATTCTATTCCAATCCCCTAGTGATATATTTAAGTCATGATAAAAATGCCATAAATAAAATTTTTGTTTCTATTTTTTGTCCCGGAGGACCTTTAACGTTCAGTTTGTGGGCCATAAAAATCGAAAAAACCTAAGGAAACACACGAAAATACTTTTGTACACACTGTATGTGTGTATGTACTTGAAAAATACTTAAATATTGCAATATTATCAGATTATAGAAAACCCTCTTCTTGAATTTGCTATTCTATTGTAAATAATAGCAGACATTTTTCCATGTTTTATGCATGGAAGTTATGTGTTCATAATATTACGTTTTCTAAAATGTTTACAATAATTATTATCTTTACTGACATACATATTAAAATTATCAATTGCGCCTACGATTGCCAAACGGCAACGTATCGGGTTATAGAGTCATGGGTCTCAATCCCGGGACTGGCGAAATCACATGTTGTTGGAGTATGGTCATAATAGATTGAGCAAGTTCTCAGCACTCAGCCATTGTCGGGCCAATTAAAAGAAATGATAAAAAACAAGGTTTCATATTTAATCTAAATTCTCTTTTAATTATTACCATTAAATTATTAAATTATTATTGTCGGAGACTCAATAATTTTAGTTCGGTTATCATCAAGTCTTATTTGTGGGGTTATTTTTGGTAAGTCTCGAAATCATGTTATGGAATAATTGCAATTTGAAGTTTGACATGCCCTCTAAAATCAGCCATAATATGTATGTCGGATGACCTTGATTTTTTTCTAACATACATATTTATATATAGACACATTGTCCGTTGCTCACTCTAAATACCTAAATTATCGACATACCAACTTTTAGTAGCAACCCCACGTAAATTTATGTTATATTTCTTTCTTTTACGTTACAGAATAAAGATAATCTATATATCTTTATATATAGGTTGAGAATGGAGTTTATAATGACATATTATGTTAGTAAAGTAAGGAGAGAGAATAACGGACACAGTAAAAGTTTGATTACAATTAATATTTAAACCTTTAATTATTATTGAACTGGCGTTTATTTTAGGCTATACTGGGGCACGGTCTAAAACGATCGTGACTACGCGACGCGAAGATTGTGCAAATGACGCGTGCAGAACAAAACATAATTTGTCATAAAAAGTCAATATGCGTCCATTTAATGTTATGTTTATTGTTCTATTACTAATAATAATAATATATATTTATTGACATGTTTTCTTTTTCAATTAAAAGGGAAACGTTTTTTAATCATCTTTACACGATTTAAGAATTTATTCCCCCGTCGCCATCACAAAACAAATTAACGTGTCATAGCTCGACTTTCGCTCTCCGATTGTCAGCCAGTTCGAAATTTCGTCGCACCTATAGTTGAAAATTATTTGTTGTTTCACTAAAGTACCGTCTTAATGAAACTCACTATAACATTTTTATAAAAAGGTTTTTTTAATTCTATAATTTTATAGTTATTCATATTGTCAACCATTCATCTATAAACGTATCTTCATAAATCGTTCTGATAATGAGCTGTTTATAGAAACAGAAAATTGTTTTCAAATCATTTAAAGCTTTACGTTATTATTATCCATACATAATTTAGAAAAACACTTTCTGAGAGTGTATATTATAACCAATAGAAAAAATCTTTTTTTGAAAAAAGTAAGCCACTCCGGCCGGGAATCGAACCCTGCATCTCCACGGGTAAACGCCCCAAACGTCGCATTTATCCAATATGCTACGGCGTGACATACTAATTGCGACAAATTTGAACTATTGGTCATTTTTAATACCTACTCATAAGCGCTCTTCGATATGAGTAGGTATTAAAAATGAGTTTCGAGTTCGAGTAAAACTAGAACAGTCGATTTTATCGAAGTTTTAAAAACTATTTGATAGCATTTGTTTTGTTCTTCGGGAAAGAGTACGTTAGTAATCATAAAATTGTAACCCACTGAAAACCGGCATGAAAAGCTATCCATACAAGATTAACACTATTGGCAGCAGCATATTATAATATTGACAGAAATATTGATCGTTGGAAATATTGATGGATGGAATGTTGTGATAGAATGAACTGACGATTTTTTCGAAATTTAAAGATCAATATTACCAGTACCATAGATAAGATGACGTAAATTGAGATCATAGTTAATATATTTAAAAGAGTATAATTTTCTCGTTTATTAGTAAGTTTTTAATCCACTTTTGATGATTATAATAATATGATAGTTCACAATTATAGCAACTGAATAATATTTATTCATTTTGCACAGCAGAGACCAAAGATTAACATACAAAATATGAGTCTTAATGTAAAAGAAATCCAAAAATTACGATAAAAATATTAAAGTAGCGCAATGTGGCATGGAAAGAAGCATGTTGGGCATAACACGTAAAGATCACAAAATAAATCATTGCATAAGGAAGTAGACAAAAATACGCGATATGACAGAGGTCGTTAAGTATATAAAATGGCAATAAGCTGGATATATTGCCGGGTGAGTGGACAACCTCATGACAAATGCCGTCATACTAAAGGGGCACTAAACGTCTACAGGGACGCCCTAAAACCCGCTTGATGGACGAATTCACAAAGTTCGGTAGATGTACGCGGCGGCAAAGAACTAGATACCGAGAAGAGTGGGTAGAGCTAGGAGAGGCCTTAATCCAGCAGTGGATTAACCCCGGCTAATGATAATGATGATGAGTTATTAATAACCTTTAAAGCGAATTCTTCACTGAGTCTTTTTTAAAGAGGAAAAGTACGAAGCTTGCAATTTGAGACATTTTTTTTGATAATTTACAATTTAAACTGTATTAATGAATAAATATGTATCTGAAAACATTAAAAAGAAAAATATTTTTTAGTTTAAGTCAAAGATAAACTTACAATTGTAAAAAATGTAATAAAATGTGAATTTGTGAATCGAACCGCACCCTATTATAATTTTTATAAAAACATATTGTTTAAAGAGATATTTTTCAAATATATCTTGAGAATATACTGACAGAAATAAGGATTATTTCAGTCAGGTCGCTAAGGCACGGATGCGGTTTTACTGTCAGTAATATTGACTGTGTACAGTTTGCTAAATACGTATTGCGTAATGGTTTGTTTTACCCATTCGATTTTACTAAATTTAAAAATTTTGTACACTTACATTTAACAGGAGCACTGATAAGTGGATTATTTATAAAATGTTTACTATGGAGAAAATTATATTTTTTTATATAAGTACGAAATTTAAACTGAACTAAATAGAATTTATGTTATTTTTGCAACATGAAAAGCGAAATATAAATACGAGAAGAACAACAAAATTAATTACTCAATATTAATAACATCTGAACAATACACAAAGAGTGCCCATACATAATATAAGTAGCGATTTATTGTACGCGGAAAAAAATATTATCCAAATAAATAATTAAAGAAAATAAGATATTGTCTTTTATTTTTTCCCTCGAGTACTAAACAGAAAACCGTGACAATCGAGAATATAAAGTCAGAATAAAATGAATTGTACGGTAAATAAAATTTATGAAGGTTCTGTTTTTGACACGTCTTCTCAATTTCTCTTGTGGGTACACAAATAATGTCGTCCAATAAACAAGTATTTTCTAATGGACAAATAGCATTTCAATCCATACTTTGTTCATTTTCTTTTGTATTAAAAATATTATTTGTGGACTTAAGTTAATAAAATAATATTAAAAACTACTGCCCATAGTAATAATACATGGAAAAGAGCCAGGTACTATTTTGTATTCTCAAATTCTCGTATACTAGTATTATTTAGGGTTGCCACGGATCCAAATACCCAAATACACTTGATATAACTTGATCAGGTCATCAACAATGACCATGAAAATTAATGGAAATGAAATCAAACAAAATTTTCCGCACGTCTTATTTTAGATATGCTGTCAATACAAACATTTTCCACCCGAAGAGCGCTTTTACTTTTAAAATATTTCTTTATGATTTTTTGTAGGTTCATTTATAACCTTTATTAAAAGTTTAAGTATTCATTTCAATTTAATGATTCCACAAATTTTAATAGCAATAACGCAGTCTGTAAGATGTCCCCTCATTTCACGATGCTGTCTATTTCACTGTTAATAAGTTATTTGATAGCAACACTGAAATTGATGTAGTTAGACATTTTATCGTAAAACATCAGCAACATATTAATTAGTAAAAAAATCAATGAAAAATATTTACACCAAACTAGACTTCAACCAGTTACTATCGAATAACAAATAATTTAATTAAAAATGATTAGTAAATCATAGGTACGTCGAAACCAAAATAATATGACAAGATGATGATCGCTAATTATTATAACTTACTCAATTTGAAAAAATAACTCAGTTTAAAATTGTTCTAAAATTTCGTCATGGTTACTGTGTACATCGGTGGCTACACCGGCAAAGTTTTAGTTCTATTCAGTGTATAAATATATTTTTAAATGTATGTTTAATGAAAATTCTACATTCATAAAACCTGTAATAATTAGAATAATAAAATTGTTTGATTTGAGATCGATCAAGAATTTTTTTCTAGATGCTTTTCTGATTTCTATATAAAAATCGTCGATGGCAATTTCAGTTCGACGACTTTTGTGTTCAAAACAATTGTAAGTATGTATCTCGTTTGAGAAATTGTATACAAATTTGTGGTGCTAGTGGACATTTTTGATCCCCTTTCACACGGCTAGGGTCAAACTCTATACAAAAAGATTTTTAATTTTAATATTTTTGAGATCGATATAGTTTATAAGAGATTCTTTGTTTTTTTTACTTTTTATTTTTTATTCAAACAGACTATACCTACACATAAATGTTTTTTAGTAATTGATTATGTCGATAAGTTGTATGAGCATTTCGTTTTTCTAGTACCGAATCGTTTTGTTAAGGTTTTTACTTTACCATTTATATTTTTTTCACAGCTATGTACCCTATTTAGTTATTAATATTACATAGCTTGATATTGTGAAATGCTATAGTATATTTTATAAGAATATTTTGATAACATATATTTTTGTATATCACAATAAAATAAAAAAATGACAAAGATTAAAAAATATTTATATTTTATTCATAATTAATGACATACTATACATATTTTAATCAATAAAAAAGCCAATGGCTTGATAAAATACTAAATGATGCGTAGAACCAAAACTAGATATATCCATTAAAACTAGACTCGACACAACACAGAGAAAATATTTTCAATGAAATTGACTAATTAAAACCCGATAGGTAATGTTTAAAATGTTTAAAATTTACTTTACATCAATTTCGTACAGTGACATTATAATAATATATAGTTTTCATTTTCAAATATATACCTATATAGGAATTTAGACAAAGTAAACTTGTATAAACATGGCTAATCAAATGCAGACAAATACAATGATTCCGGTACCTAATAGATTTAATTTAAAAGTGATCTTCAAAATAATCTTATGTGAAAGGACAAATGGATTTGAGGGCATTTTTATGTATTATTATAACAAGAGACATGTCTGGGTTTAATTTTATACACGTCATATTAAACTGATTTTAGAAATAATACTTGCATAGAATGTACAAATAGACAATATACTTAACACATCAAAATGACATAAATAATAATATATACAGAATTATTGATAAAGTTTCAGACTTGAATAACGATAAAATAAATTTCTTAGTTGACACTCAATGACTAGGATTTACTTCATAAATAAAATTAAAAAATAGTTCATCTTTATAAATAGGATTAAAATGAATAATGAAAGATGCAATGCACAGAATTATATCATATATGGTACACATAACAAAATAAATTGTACGACAATATAGTAACAGCATATTAATATAATTTTTTTCTTATTCATGGCTTGTCAACGCCAAGTTCTTCTGCGACAGAATTCTGAAGGCTGAAAGATGCCATGGTCCTCTTTGATTGTTTCTGACAAATGCACTCTGGATGTAGAGCTTCTGTGATTAATACTTTTTTGTTACCTAATAAAAAAAACATAATTAAATGACTAAGTAATTTCATTTTAAATTGGGTGATAAGGCTGGGAATACAAAAATACTAAAAGTCTTTTAATGCTTAGATTTGTATTTGTTGAATACAATACAAAATACCCTTATTCAAATTATGTAAAAATTGGACCGAGTTGGACTTAAATTCACGTCTTTCACTGTCTGAGAAAGTGCTTTCGTATTTAAGCTATCGGTCCATATATTATGATGCATTCAATTTATTTCTAATAACTACATACTTTTAACTTAGGTATTTCTAATTTCATTTCAGATGGATCAGTGTTGTTTTCATATTTTATAATATGTATTATTTATGAGGGTTTTTAAATTATGTTTATTATTTTAAAACTCACTGGCGGTTGCTTCAGCATGGTTGCAGCAAAATTTCGTATAATCAACGTCATTGCAGCAAGCTAAGTCGCAGCAATTAATTTCGCTTATAATACTGCGTTTCTGAAAAAAAGACAAATTTCTATTAATTGTACGCTGTGTATGTTTTAAAACTAACAACATTGCGCAAAGTTAAATTAGTAATTATTTGACATTGTACAGATCACAATTTAACGACATATTATTTTATTAAAATTTGATTAAATCACAGCTTCACACGCAGTAGAGATGTTAGCGGTCTGAGGCTCGGTGGAAGAGATTCCTGAGTCATAGACACGATGAGAGAAAGAAACTGGGTCAGGCGTGACAAGGGAGTATGGTGATCCGAAGCTCGGTATGAGTGAGTAATATGCGGTGTGATACTGAGGCTGAATATAAGATAATCCACCAACTATAATTCGCTATTTATATAAGTGAATATTCGGTAAATTGCGACGATGTAGTTCACAATTGGGAAATCTGCTAACCGCCGCATGGTTGCAACTTTGAGGCGTTTTGATGACATATATATCACACCTGTAGAATATGATGATCGTCGATGTGGCGATTGTGCGATAGTTAGATGACTCTTGCGTTGTCGTTATCACTCTGACAAGGCCTGAGGTTGTTGACCGCTACATTATAATTCAAGTGTATGGAGGTTAACGAAATAACATAGAAGATAGAGCTTTGTATGGTTTTTCTGTTAGCTAGCTAAACATTGATGCATACTATAATAAATTAATTTTGTGAATGTGTCTGTATGATTTGGAATTTAAGATAATCAAAAATCTTTTATCCAAAAACATCTCAACAAGTCTTGTCGCAGTTCAAGTATTATAACGAAGATTCGTACTAATATCAGATTTCTGAATGCAAAAACAGTGTCCAATTGTGATTACATATTATATCTATATATATAACTTTATTTATCGTTACCTACGAACGTCAATATCGGACTAATAATTAAATTAATTGTCTGGAATGTGTCGTCTAGTATTGTATCAAATGGGTTGAAATATTTTCACCAATCATGTTCTAAAATTCTATTAATCAAAATCATATTAAAAACAAATGGCAGATTTAGTGGAATCCTTTATTTTTCCCCATCTAAGAAACGCTGGAAAGAATTCATTCTTCAATATGATGAGTATAATATTTACAAAAACTATAGTGGATCCAGTAAAAAACTATATAACGATATAAAACGATATAATGTCATAAATTTTACTTCCCAGACAAAAAGAAGACAAAACGACTATAACCAAATAATTCAACTATATATTATTTAAAAAAAGCAAATCGTTTTAGGAAGGAGATCAAACCATGAATCACACCACGGTAAGTGTGAGTTTTTGGTAGTTTCAGTACAAAAAGCAATGGAAATAAAGTTGTTTTTATTTCATTGTAAAAATACACGCATGAAAAATCATTACTCCGTGAGAAACTTTTGACTTATAACGGTATACATATTGAGAACATACATTGTGATGTATTATTTTTATATCTCACTGCTGCCAGGCGGAGTGTTTTACTGAATTATTGATTTGTGAGAGAACTGTAACGATATTTTAGGAAATATCGCACCATCGCAACTAAACTGGCACAATCCAAAAAGCGTCAAACAGAGAAAACCAGCTTTGAAGTTTTAACCTTTCGCATTTTTGTACTGTGTTTTTGAAATATGTTTAGATATTGAATGAACTTTTGACTTGAATTTTTTGACTTAGAGATATGAAATTTTCGGTACATATACTATGAACGATAGATAATGAAACGTAGTAATTAACCCAAAACACGTAAATTTGGACTTGTGCGGTTTAGTTACGAGGTGCGATATATAGCTAGATAACAATCATACCAGTAACAAAATAACATAATATATCGTCTTTTGAATTTAAATATATTAGCGGTAAATACGCAGATGTCGTTATTTTAGTTGAAAAGGCTATCGGTGGAATTCAAGAAACAAATGACAAGCTGCAGAACAATTTATTCATCTGGCGTTAGCCTGGAAATCAACGTAAAGAAAAAACCAAAGTTATATTATGTAATGGCATCTATTAAGATACAGATAGTGTCAGCGCCCAGCAATAACATATCTACCTAAAGTCAACACATCCTGTGCTGCGGTGGCCATCTTGGAAAATGACGGACGTTTTTTTGTTTTTCCCGGTAAACTGTTGGAATACGACATATTTGACACGGTTTTTTATTGGTGAATTCAGAATTGCCCAGCAGGAATTCAATAAGTAGTGTAGACTGTTAGTAGAGTAGCGGGTTATTTAATAAACTCACGAGGTGCTCGGTACAAAGCAATGAATTCACGATTAATAAATCCATAAAATATTCAACTTAATTAATTATGTAGGTATTGACATTAAATTTGATAATATATTAAGCAATTTTTTTTTATTATATCATCCTTAAATGGTGAAGTCCAACTCAAAAGAACATACAATTAATATTATATTATTTCCCTTGTAAGTTTTGTAAATTCTGATAACAAATAATATTTTATTACATACTAATACACTATTATTTATACAATGCAAAAATAGCATGCTGCGAAATTTTGCTTAATTGTTATTAATATTAAAATCTGAGTTTGTTCAATTTAAAAAAATCAAGTAATTATTTGTAAAATTATAGGTATATTATATCCATTATTTATGATTAGGTATTTAAATTTTATCATATACATTTTGTGCCACCTTCTTGACATAGAAAAAATATTATGGAGGAGAGGTGGGATTCACAAAATCTGGCAGTTGCAACTGACTTTCGCATTTACCTCACTTACTACTTATAGCTTCTCGTCGTTTGAACTTCCATACTTTTGAGGGTGCATTCCTCATACCCAGACATTCTGAACTTTAAGTATAGCGATGAAGACTACCATGCAGCTATAACTACGGATGCTCACATACGAATTATTGCGGCCTGTCGCATCCACAAGTGATTGTCGCATGCACGTTGACTTACGGTTATAACTATTAGGATCGGTAGTGTCTGTTTGTGTTGACTGCACTGTCTTGGATTTTAGACATGTCGCATCAGAATATTAAAGCAAAGATCGGACTTCCACTGACACATGTATTGGGTGCTATAGGACTAAAGCCAACCCTTTAAGAAGACGATTCGGTAACCAATTCATTCGGATCATAACCCTCGGACGATTCAACTAAATAATTTTAATTTTTTCGTTCCTGGGGTGGGGGGAGGGGGTGTCCGGACACGAAAAACCTCTCTTGGGTGCATGCGTGTTTCTTGATAGTAAAAATATGCTCCTGAGGTCTGAAAGTCAATTTACACCTACGGGGCTAAGCAATAAAAAAGTGATAAATACGATTACGTCGTATTCGGTCACTTTTATACCGGGAAGTTAGCTTTCCGATGTGATATTTTTTAACACGGTCGCCCATAACCGCTTTATTTGCGAGCTGTCGTTCACTAACACAGTTAACACGTCTTAATTGATTCCAAAATATTTTCAATAACTTTGCCATTAAGTAAGACGTGTTAACTGTGGTAACAAATTATTGTAGATAACCGCATTGTTTATGGAAATGCTCCGCATGATATCCGTGTTATTTTGGCGTAATAAAAGTAACGTTACGAGTAAACTATTTAGAATAGCCCTGCTGGAGCCTTAAAATGCCTTATTCCTCTACTGGCATACTAGTAACTGTGGGAGAAATTTGTTTTGCTACATATTTACTTAGGAAAAATAGAAAGATAAAGTACACTGTAATACAATTTTCCTTTGGGTATAAAAATGTTAAATATGTTTTTGCTTATTCACGGTCCCGACTGAAAATATTTAAATAAGGTATTTCAAGGACCGCGATTTCGGTTAATGTTTTTCTTTGCCGGAATAATCTCAGCAAAGTTTGCACTTTGTAACTTTTCTACGCTTTGTGATTTTTTTATCGTCACTGAACATTGCGAACAAAATGGGAAGTTCCTGCATTTTCTAAATTCTTTTAAGAGAATAATCGAAGTTTTAATAACTTAATTAGATTTTATTTGAGATTAAGGCACACTAAATTTTACACAATTACATATAAAATACATAACAGTGACGAAGACTCCAAGAAAAATAGATTTTTATCACCTAAAAACATTTTAAGGTAATAAATATCAACAGAGCCTCTACGTATTACAACTTAATTGAATTTAGGATTCACTTACACATAGATAAACTATACCTAAATCTTTAGAATCTTCTACTAATACATACAAACGAAGGCTTGTGATTATTCAGAGTATTTTTGTATGTCGTTTATTCATCTACCTTCTAAAAAGTAGAATATTATATTTTATGCTCAGTAAATTCCATCTGTAAAATACTGAAGATTAAACAAAATTCAAATTCAAATCTCGTAAATATGTATGTTCAAGGATTTTTTTTTCAGTTACATACCATAGCCTACCTTCCTAAAACAGGTTCTCTTTGTTATTGGTAAATGAACGCTTGTTATGTGTTATTCGTGGCAATGATTTGTACCATAAAGTGAAGGACTAACGCTTTACAATATAATGTAATATTTAGAGAATTATGCAGTTTGCTGGCGCTGATGTAACCTTGCTCCTTGACTTACTGCAGGCAGAGATACGAATTCGTTTACGAAGTTTCAATATCCCAAAAATAAATCGTCACCTCAATACTACAACTGGATAACTTGATTTTCAATGTTTTTGAGATAGTTATTGAATATGATTCTACATTTCCTTCTCTACAAAATGATAAAATTAGGTAAGTCAGAAGTTAATGAGAAGTGTATTAATTTTGTGTTTGAAAACATTTGATAACTTTAAAACAACAAATGCATTAAATAAATAAAATAATATATCTACAATATTTTTTCATACAATTTAATTGCTCCCAATTAGACAAGCACAATTTTCCATTTTTATTTTAAATAATAATTATAGCCTGTGTTAATCAAGTAAAGTTTAAATTTCATTTTCTCAACAATGACCAAATCAGAGTTATCTAGTTGTAGTATTGAGCTGACGATATGAAATTTGATATTGATAAATAGTAAGTCAACAATTTAAAAGAGAAATCAGAGAATCAATAGAGAACGAGTTTGAAAAACGTAGATTGCTGGAATTAAATTGACACATTATGTATAACAAAATCATTCAATTTAAGCTACAATAAAGAATCTACGTTACCAGATAAATAAAATTTATTGTTATAGGAAAAAAGACTTTCATAAAGAAGCTTTTAATTATACTCTCGAAAGTAATGGAGGTATGGCATAAATCTTATCTTAAGTGACTATAAACCCGTGGAATAAAACTAAATTGTTCAATTACTTTACATGAAAACAGCTAAATTGTGTTGAAATTTCACTTAGTAGGTATCTTAATTCATCTCCAGTCTTTAAGACATACTAAGTTACTTTAAAAATATTTTAATATCATATTTATTTATTACTTCAATGCACGTTTTTGTATGGTAAATCTCACAACAGACAATATTTTCTCTCAATAAAACGTCGAACACGATGTCATTATTCAAAGCTAAGTTAATTTTTTTTTCATATTATGTTCAATCCGGAAAAGACACAGAGCGATTACGAGAAATGAATATTATCGATTCGTTCACTCTATTAGGTCCATATTCTTGATTCAAACATACATTGAAAACAACATTTAATTTTTTTTCTGACACGGGTTTCAAACACGGGACCCGACATTATAAGTCTGACGCGTTATCGTTGCATTAGATATTTTTCTTAATTTATCTATCTCTCTGTAATGAATAAGCTGTCTATCTCTCACACAGGTATATTTGCACAAGTTTGCGTCTCTGTTGCGCGATCGCATAAATATAACATCAATGTTGCATTTCTCTCATGCACGCTCCTCTTAATCAGTTAGTCACGTATATGCATTTCACTCACACGCCTACTCACGTAAAATACACCGGCTTTATCGAAATAGATATCTATACATTTTTGTAATTGTATTCGTCGCGTACTTTAGTTATGAATATTGTTACCCTATATTGCTTTGCTTATGCTGTTAGCTAAATTGTATTACTAAGCGCATCGACAAAAATGTTGACAGGTGCACTACCACGTGGTATTTTTCTAATTATAGTTTTATTTTAATTCAAACTACAGGATAACTGGCAGTTTATTATGAATACTTTCATATTATATAATAACAATAAGGTAATTTGTTATAACTAAAACTCTTTAGATAAGTCAATAAGGGATGAATAGTTTTCGTAAATTATAATTTTGATAGTTGGCTTTTTAAATGGCGACGTTTTTTTATTGAACTTGATTTCAATTATATCGTGTAATTTTATAAGGAAAATACATGACAGTATCACATATGAAAAATATGGAAGTATGTATATCGGGTAATTATCGGATAAATAAATCTTGGATTATTTATTATCTGAAAGTGTTTTTTACGCGAAAAATATATTTTTATTGTTTTTATTTTTGTTTATTTTATTTATTAAGGAAACAAACAGTTACATATTGATTACAAAAATTTAAAATATAATAATGAAAAATTATTGCACCCAGCAAAGTTTCCATGTATACATTATAATATAGTTAAGCCTAACAAGATAGAGAGTAAGAATAACATAAATATAAAGAAATTACATAAGAAAATTACATGAGAAAAATGAGGAAGAATAATGAATAATTAAATTATATACAAAAAAAGTAACATAAAAAAATATAAATATATATATATCTATTTATACAAAATTTTGGAGATAGCGCGTTTAAATGAAACAGGTGAATTATTAAAAGGATCAACGGTGGAGAAATACATATTAATATTTAAAAAAGAGCGCCGAATAAAAGAGTTTTGTGCATAATTAGAACCGCTACGACTGATATGGTACAAAGTTTGGTTTCGCGTAAATCTTGATGGACAATGGAAACTCACCCTTTTGAGTAGGTTTGGCGAGTCAACAAAACCATTGATAATTTTAAAAAGAAAATATTGATCAGATATAGAACGTCAACTTTCCAAAGATGGTACCATTAAAGTTGCAGTGGTCGAAATAGAATTAGATAAATCATAACAGTGAGCTTTCATAGTGGTATTGGTATAAATTTCTAAAGTATGTAATCTTTTTAATTTATTCAATAATATTGCACTTTTCACCCTATAAATACTATATTGTTTAGTAAGAAAATTGAAGTAGTTTTAGGTGTAGAAATCTAGATGGAAGTACAAATACAAATAAACGCAATAATATAATTATTAATAATATACAATACCTTATGAACAATCGGTGATTTTATATCGGGGAATATGGCTTCAATGACATCCAGGATCCTACACATGATGGCATCCCATAAAGATAATCCGAAAGGTGAAGCAAAGACAACGATTATCCCTCCAATGGCGAACATTAGTTGAACTCCTCTATCCAAGCAAGGCACTACCGCCTGAAACAAAAATTAAAAAGATTTAGTCAAATAATATACATTTACTATTAAATTAATAAAACCAAAATTTACTAAACATTGTATTATATTGTATTTGTCTTGATTTATCTATCTGTATGTCTGTAATGCATAAGATAAAATATATGTATTCAATTTTTTTAGCATATTGTCGACATTACAAATTATAAGTTTAAGACGTTCACAACATGACATGAAACATTATTATAAAGATGAAAAAAAATAACAAAAGCAATAAAAATGAAAATTTAAAAAGATGTAAACATACAAAAGCAGTGATAATACAATTATTATACATCTATTATTGTAGTTCAAAGAAGTACACCGAGTTTACTAAGGATACCCTATTTTTAAAATTTATAAAATAGCGTCTTCCTAAACTGACTCTCACGCAAGTGAAATATATCAACACCCGAAGCAATTTGGTTAAACATAGTTATCGCCCTCCCAATTGGTATTACCAGTGGCAGGTTCGTTCTACAACTTGGCAGAAGAAACTACTGATGCTCTCTATTTCTGAGATAGTTATCTTAGTTGTATTAATTAAACCAAAACGTACTAAACATTGTATTATTCATTTGTCTTGATTTATCTATTTGTCTGTCTGTAACGCATGAGATAAAACATATGTAGTATAAATGTGTAGAAGAGAGCGGAAAATGAAGAAAATATACACGTCAATGCAAATTCGAATTTTGAAAAATAAACTGACATGAAAATAAAGGAATCGCTTATTTACATTAGAGAAAACCGATGGTAGGATATTTTTATAATGACTTATACTGCAGTACTAGCATATCGAGTATTTATAGTATCATTCGAACATAAAACATTATGGACGAGGAAGACCCACTAGCTAATCACTGCCGCTTGACATATAATACGAAAGACTTCATATAACTCCAAACCGAACGCCGATTTATTTCAAATGTTATGTTCAGAGATGTTTTCTAGTAATAAAGTCTGATTGTGATTCTAATCAAAATAATTTCTGTTGCAGAACAAAGCCACGTACGAGTAATGTTAACAGATACTGCCACCTGATATTTTTTATAGTTTATTGAAAAATCAGCGCTCGAATTGGAAAATTTGACGAACCAGAGCGCTCGATAATTTTATGAATATATTAACATAGTTTTAATTCTAATTCATTGTTCTAATTTTATGTGCATTGTATAAAAATAAGTGTTAGATTTTTTTGTTATAATATTATGGCATATCTAGCTCAGACGGTCAAATGATTTTTTCCATGAGACGGAGCAAAAATTTTAGGGATTTTATGAACCGGAATGGCACTTCGGTTCATTTCAAGCCCTGTGTTTGAATAAGATTAGTTTTGAAGTACCTACTATAAAAATGTTTTTAAACTTCGATACATTGAAATCAAATACATTATAATATTATATTTTAAAAAGTACCATAGAACCTTATAAAGATTTAACATTATCTGAAACTTTTTTTTTATGGTAGAATCGGTAATCCGAGAACATTTATATTTTGTATGATTTTTAAAATTAAAGTTTCGGTTATATACAATTTTTATGGTTGTTCATCTGAATAATCCGAATAATTATAGTTATATATATAATATATATTCGCTGCTTATATAAATAATATGTAAATTCATCTTCCAGGAGAAAAAGACGTATTTTTAGCATCTTTGATTATGGCATTATGCGGTATTTTACGAAGGAGCGTAGGTATATAAATTCAATCAACTTGCTATGAATCTATCGGGCAGGTTTAATTTTTTTATTTTTAAATTATCATAAGTAATAGGAAAACCTTGGAAGTATACGCTGTATTTTTTAAACAATGGGTGAGATCATTTTTTGGTTTTTCAAAAGAATCAACAAATGTTAAGTAATTCAAAACATTTTTTGTGTGAATAGAATTGATTATACAAATAATACATTAAATTTCGTCCTAAATTTATTCAATATTACAATCGGTAATATTTCTGTCTTAAATAAGTTTAACTTGACAAAATTCAATACTGGTGATATAAATGTACCTTTATTGTGTATATTAAATTTGATCGATTATATTATTTTAAATTATAAAATAGAATGTGTCTAAAAACATAAGAACGTAGGTAATTTTTATTAAAAATTTGTACCACTAGATGACTAGATTTGTACAATGATTGTCCCTTCTTTGTCCAGCACATTTCCATTTGAGGCCTTTGGCGAATTCTATAACATCGGAAACCCTTGTCTGTTTCTTTATCCACTCATTCCTATTTTTGTCCTTTCCCGTTATGCCCAGCATGCACCTCTCCACAAAACGTTGTGCTACTCTAAGTTTCTGGATTTCTCTTTTACTTAGGGTCCATGTTTTACACGCATTTGTGATTACGGGAAGCACACACCAGTTGAACACTTTACGCTTTAGGCTCAGTGGCAGGTCACTTTTGAAGACATTATTCAGGAATAAATTACAATAATGTGTGAGAAAAAAGTGCGAAACATAATAAAGCAGGTATGTAACAGTATTTCACCATTATTTGAAGGTACCTACCTAAATGAAATGAATTATGTTTCATACACAATTGAAATAAATAACAGGATCGATTTCACCAATAAGCTGTACCTAGTATACAATATTTTTTCTATTGAGTTTCCTCCAGCGTTTTAATAAAAAAATACCATTTATTATTTCGTTATTTTATCCAGTTGTAATGAAACTACGGAAGCTTTTCTTCTTTTACTTGGATTAGTTCAGAGATCGTGTTCGGAATTTTAAAAGAAAGCGCTGACATGACATGTATTTGAAGCAAAACAAAGTTTCCATAACTAAACTCAACTCTAACATAACTTATTACTTGTCTGTCTTGTTCTATGGTATTTTTTGGTTAGTTTTAACTACTGTCAAATTATTATTAACTTAAAAATAGTGTAGGTGTTTATTAATCAATATATTATTTACGTTTTCGTTATATTTATTGGCGAAAAATAAATATAAAAATATAAGATTACCAATACAAATTGCAAATGTGATCTAAGTTTTGTCTTGTATATTAATAATTATACAAGGAGAAAATATATACATCAAAGTCGATAGGTGATGAATTACACAATACAGAAAATATTACGCATTATAATTCATATCTATATCACCAAAGGGTTACTCAATACTTTTATTTAGCTAAAAAGTGTATGTGTGCAGATGGAATTAGTATGTTATACTATTATAACGGCATTATTTCAAACCTTTTTTCTTGTAGAGGGCCAATCTTAGACATAGAAAAGTCACCTTAGTTGACTATAATCAAAAATTGTTTATTCTTATATTTTTCATTGAAATAAGCTCATTAATTGAACATCATCAACAAATATAAAAGGATCTACCAAGTAATTGTTGACTTAATAAAACTCGAACAAAATCTATTAAATGAATGATCGACAGCGAACTTGAATATTGTGAGTAAAATAAATGTTTTGTAATTATTGTACGTAAACGATTTTGGTTTTTAAATGTATATATATTATATTAACATGTCTTCTTCTTATTGTGCCATCCGCTAGTGGAGATCGGCCACCATCAAGGCGATCTTAGCTTTGTCATCTGCTACCCGGAACAGTTCAGTGGATCCAATCACGGAGGCTCTTAAACCACGAAATGCGGCGTCATCCTCTCCTACGCTTACCATTGATCTTTTCTTGAATGACAAATTTGGGAATGCTGTACTTTTGTCCTCTCATAATGTGGCCGAGTTACTGTAGTTTTCTGATTTTGATACTTACTATGGAAAAATTTCTCGGTCTATTCCCATTCGATTAAGAACTTCGTTTTTCATCCGGTCAGTTCAATGAATTTTGAGGATGAATCTATACAGTCATTTCTCGAAAGCTTCAACTGTGACATCTCTTGGTTTAGCGTCCATACTTCCATACCATAGAAAAGAATTGAGAGATCATAACAACGTACGATATGCAGTCTCAGACTTAACGTGTATATTTCATAAACACTAATAAATAGACACATTAATAATATAATTCAAGTATATGTGAAATATGGTGTTTCAGTAACCATAAAATAAAATAAACATTAATTTTATTTATGTTCGTTCACTCTCGTGAATCATCGGATGAATTATGGTCAAATTATTTTTGACATTGCGCATACTGAAAGAGAGAAACACAAATTCCAGTGAGAGACGTTGCCACTATGAGGAAAAAATATTTAAAAAAGTTTTATACAAGTATTTCGCGTCACAAATCGTTTGGGAAAGTACTTGCGATAAATTATCGAAGCTGTATTTGGTGCCAAAACTTTAAATAATAGAGACCCGTGGGATGAACTATTTTATACAGAAGAAAACGGTATGAAAATAGTTTGAAAACATTTCAAGAAACTTTCATCGAGTGACAAGATGTTCAAATTTCATGTTTATTATGGAAGTGGAGTAAAATATATTTAAATTTTTTTTTGTAATAAGTATGTTTCTCACTGAATCACTATTAATGTCGAGAAAATAAAATATATGGTTGTATTAAGAGGTACCGATAGACCGTGTGATATTTTTTTCAGGACGGACAATAGCGTTTTTGAGAGGATCAATAATTTCGTGTACATGGGGTCTTCATTGAAATCAAAAGAAAAATTTTGTTAGGTCACAAATGTCGCTTCGGTCTAATGAAGGTACTACGTTCCAAGACATTGAAACAATAGTTGAAATGCATGTTGTGCAAAACGCTAATAAAACCAACTTTCATGTATGGCTCGAAGACACGAAAAGAGTGATAGGCTCATTTGAGCGGAGCGTGCTGCATTGTATCTTTGGATCAATCAATGACACATAGTTGAGGTGGAGACGAAGATACAATAATTACGAACTGTACGCTTCATATGGTGGTCCGCACTTCGCACATCTATACAATTTGAAACACAGTATAAACTAGTCGGGCATTGACTGACTGACATTTGGGTAGCGAGAAGGCAAATGAAGATCTGGTCAAACTCATGCAAAATGGAGGGATAGTGTCAAGTTGGATTTAAAGACCGTGGGCGTCCTAAAATGGAAGAGAGTGAATTTGGATAGACCTGGATAGAAGCAGATGCTGGGGGAGGTTAAGACCTACACAGGGTTGTAGAGCGATTAGGAAGAATTTTTTTTTCTGATGTGTTATGAAAAAATATATTTGCCATATAAAATTGTGGTGTTGTATATTGTAAAATTTTCGACAATAATGCGTAACAGTTAAAATTTATTTATATATATATATTCCCCCCGACCATGTCCGATCCTAATAAGATCATATGGGCCTCCACAGAGTAGAGGTTTGTATTAACAGATTTTGTTTTTACGAGAAATAGATGTCAGCCACTTGCTCAACCTAATAGGTCCATACCCTAAACTCACACACAAATTGAAAAACAACATGTGTACTTGCCAAACCCAGGATTCGAACCTGGGACCCACGGTGTGATAGCCCAACGCTTAAGCCGCGCGGCCACCGTGGGCGTTTCTTATATAATATTTAATATTGAATTCAAATGAAAATAGATACCTTATTGAATTACCTTCTTAATACAAATAATTTACACTCTATGTTAGCGGATTTGGAGATAGCATAAAAATGCTAAGGTATTTCTGCAAATATATGAAATGTGAAAGATATAATCAATCTATTATTTTATCCCCATTATTAGTACTCGAATGGGAAAGGACCAAAAAGTTCTGCATGCTATAAAAACCGTAAAACTGTAGTATCTACTCTGCGTTAGTACTACAAAAAGAGTAAATTTCTATGTTTGATAATAAACAGAGCATATGGGCCTCAACTGAGTGAAAGTTGTATTAGCATACGTTTTTTACGAGGAATAAATAACCCATTGAGCTCTTGCATTTGATAAACACAAGTTGAAAATATAAAATGCCTTTTTTCATCAGTCGCGGGTTCGAAGCTGAATCATAATGCACTAACTAGGCCAACGTGGATAATGTGGTCACGATATGAGAGGACTTAAGTACCAACATTTTGCCCAAGAAAATTTCAACGGTAAACGTAGAAGATAATGGCACCATATTTTACAATGTTTGAGACTTTCACAATGTTTTTTTATCGTAATAGATTTTTGGAGAATTGGTAAGAATGAAGAAGTACGCGCGGTGGAAACCTTAACACTATTACGACACCATATTTCGTGAAAAAAAATTGAAATAATGAAAAAAATTGCCTTGACCTCTGATAGGTGGAGAAGAAAAAGATTGATTTATATAAAACAAATTATGGTACAAGTCGGTTATGTGGAATATAATTGCAAACAAATTTTGAAAATAGCCGATATACTGGATTATTTGTAAGGTTAACCTAACCAAACCTAAACTAACCCAAACTAACAAATGATCCAGTATATCGGGTATTTTCAAAATGTGTTTGCCGCTGTATTCCACATAACCGACTTGTACCCAAATTATATATCTAACAAAGATGTTGAAAAAACTTTGTTCTATATAAAGGATCCTAATTGTATGATATTTTATATTTGAATATAAAATATAGCTTTAAATACCTATTGAAAGATACTTGTCAATTTTATGTAAGCAGCCAAAAGCAATACATTGGTCATTATTTTTAGGATTAATAATTACGTAAAATTCCGATAAATGCGTAAGTAGGTTATGTAAACAAAGCGACATAATTCAAACCAAAACGCGAGATACCATTTTGTTTTTGGGACTACCAATAGAAGAAGAAATTAATTAAATTGTTACCAACACAACCATACATAATCAATAATAGTATTCTGTTAAGTAGTGCCCTAAAACCATAGAGAACCAAAAACCTCCCAACTGTAACTTCATTATCACAGTTATGGCTATACATTATTAATTTATGAAAGAAAAGTAGCAGTATGATATTTTTTGACCGGTTAACAAAATGATTCAACACAATATTCACGAATTCAATGAGTCGACAGACTAAAATAAATTAAAATTATAAAAACATGTACAATTTTATTATCCTGAAAAATGCATACAATGCATACAAAATGAATTAAAATATATTTCAGTGGTAGACGTTCGAAATAAAAAAAAACCGAATTATAAATTCGTGACAAGGTCAAAATACGTTATTTGTACGAATAATGAGAATGCAATTGACAATTATTATTGCATCGAGCTTCATAAAAATGTTTAAACATGTACGAAATGTCTCATATTTCGGTATTAAAACTTCCATTGTTTACTGAGTTGCAAAATTATAAAACTTATTTACAAGGATGTACGAAAAATATCTAAATTATCGTTAATTGGTAGGTATTAGTCACTATTGTTTAGCATTTAAAATTTAGGAACGTGCTTCATGAAAAATAACAGAAAAATATTGCCCATAAGACGATCACCATTTTATCTATCACTGCCAAAGATAATGTCTTACTAATGTGAAAGTATTATTTTCACACTGAATAAGTAATTATTTAAGTCTAAATATAATGTATTTTAAAAAATTCCAATCAATCTTTTTCAAGCTTTGGAAAATGTTATTTTAAGGAACTAGGTACTGCAATAATACAAAATAACAGTGACGAAGGGTGGATATAGGTTGTTAAGATCTGACATACATAGTGCATACTAAACGTTGTTTACTAAGATTTGTTTTCATTGAACTATTAATACAAATTGCAGACGGTGTTGGTTAGTTTTTAAAATTTAAATAAATCCTGCCTGAAGTAAACCATAATAGATATTAGATAAAATATATTCTTCAATCTATAAAATATCTAAAATTATGCCGTGAATTCATATATAATTTTAGATATTTTACAGATATAAGAATAGTTTATTATTATCTATTATGGTTTGGTTTAGGCAGGACTCTGCTGAAACATGAATTTTCAACATCATCTGCAATGTGTACTTTTAATTCAATAAAAACAATTAAATATGATTAGAAACGAGTACACTATTTTTGTCGGATTTCAATATCTGCCTCCACTACGATGGTTTTCAGTCTCTTGACTTGTAGGTCACTTCTGCTCTTTAGATATTTTTACTAGTTATAACGAGAGATGGTTTCCAAACCTGATTCCTAAAGAATTTGAATTTATATGTATCTGTCAACGTACGTGGTCGCACCCATGGTTTATACAGGATCAGAACCGTTTCCTCATGTCAAGCTTATTAGGCATCATTAGCGAGGGGTAAAAGACTAGTCAATGCACTCGCCAAAGACATATACATTTTCAGTGATGTGATGTGTATTTTGTTTTTTTAAATTTAATTGTTATGTTTTCTTTTTTTCCTTCTTTCTTGTAAGGGTAATGTTTGTTATATATTAGACAAGTATGTAAGTATTTTATATAACTTGTTTGGTTTGAACCAGCTATTTCTCCATTTAAATCTCATGTTGTGAACATCATGCATTATGATTTGTTATGTCCTAAATGTTTTTTTTTTTTAAATAAATAAATATATAAATGTGTAGGAGAGAGACGTAAATAAATGAATCGTTTATAATAATCGTGTCGTAAAAGAAAACAAATGATAGGATACTCTCATAATAGGTTGAAAGATGCAGTACTGAAAAGTCAGCACATCCAATAATGTTGACATGTGGCACTACCACCTAGGAATTTTTTGGAGGAGTATAGACGTGGAAGGCCGCTAAATACTATCTATAGAGTGTATACGGCGGAGCTGCGACATGCTGGTTTGACACGGAACGATGCAAGAAAATTGGCGAGCGACAGGGATTCTTGGAGGCGCCTCATGGTGTCTATATGCTCCAACTAAAGAGCGGATATGGTCGAAGAAAAAGAAGAAAGAATAACAAGAAACACTCGGTGATTTATAGTACATATAATTGATAAAAAATGTCAAAATAAAGATCAGATTATTTTTTTTATTGCAACAAATTTTTGTTATTTCTCCAAAGTAAGGATATATTTTGTTTATACAAATAATATTTACAGCTTAAATAATTTCATAGTATTTTAAAGAATCGCTAGTTTCTTATGGTATATTAATGTCATTGGCCACGTATAGATGGGGAAATGAATTACTAATTCATGCTATACAAGGCAACTGCACGTTAAGTATTATGTTTACTCATACTTAAATATTATCTTTACGTCATTCGTAAAGGTAAGTGTTAAAAATCGTCTTTATTAAATATCAAATTTTCTCCACTTTAGGTTAAATTAAAATTTTGTTTTAATTAAAATGTAAATGGTGAATTTTAAATACGATAAAAGTGTTATTAAAAATCAAACAACAAAATAAATAATGATTAAAATCTAACGCAGCATGGTTGTATATTTTTTTCTATATATTGGGTTCACTAAATATTTCCGAAACAAAGCCGTAACAAAGCTTTTTAGTCTACACGTAAGTGAATTACTGACTGATTTAGAGCTCGGCGTGAATAATTTAGCAATATACTATTTGTCTTTATTTTGCTGTAAAGGAAATTAACGCAATTTATTCGCTACACATTTGAAACAGCCAAAGTAATTAATTGTACTATACATCGGAATTAGAAATGTAATCCTCCGAAAGATAATCTGATTCAAATTAACCAATCCACAACTTACATTAAAAAATACATTCCAGCGATCGAGAATTCTTCAAACACGACGATAAATGGCTACAATTTTGAAAATGTCGACGAATGTCATTTAAAATTTGACATACACTTTCTAGAGTAGAACTTCCAAATCGGGTAAAACCGAAACTGGCAACCGAGTAATTGTATTCGGCTAACCGGACATAGTATGACGTATTTGAATGAAAGAGACAATATTTTAATATTCAGTAATTTGGTTGAACACAATCATTATCAATTGGCATGACTAATGTTAGATTAGTTCTGTATCTTGAGAAAACAAACGGAAAATATTCGTTATTGTAACATAGTTATCAGAGACACACATATCAAAACACCAGAATAGCAATGATAATCTGTCAGAAGAACCCAGGCGGCTATTTAAACATTATTAAATTATGCCTACTGTAAATAATTTTCATATGTAGGCATTGTTGCAATAGATAAAAAATAATATAAATATTCATATTATTTCTTCACTTTTTATCAAAGAAACAAAACAGTCTTATTGTCTGAATTAGATTGAAGAGTCAATCATTAAATTTTAATAAACCCATGCAATCAAATCACATCAAATCAGATTCTTCACTTCAAGAATAATGCCTATAGCCTTTTAAATACACACTGTTGGCAAATTTTATTGTAATAATATCATTAATTTAGTAAAGCCTATTAATGCAGTAGTAGCATTGAAGATGGATATAGCCAAGTTATGTGATATTATGTAAAATGTAAAAGGCACTCACACTGTGTTCAGTTTTTATATAGAGACGAGGCACATATTCTAGAGCTGTATTTATGGAAGCCTGTAAAATTTGTGAATACGGTTGAAAATTGAACTGTCAAAAAGATTGGTATGGATGGCTGAGTTCAGCATTAAGTATCACATTTGACATGTTAAGTACCTACCCGTGTATGAAAAATGGTTTTTGGAAATCAGAAAATACAAGTATATCTGAAATATCCCGTCAAATTGTCATGTTACTCGTACCACGTCAGGCATGTGAGTTTTATATTAAGATCAGTTGCTTTTTGAATCACAGATTATTATATGACCGATTTAAATAATATACCTAATGTAAAAATACATTTTTAAAAAAAAATTAAAGATGATTTTTTTACGAAGTTACTGGTGATAGATAGTAGGTATTGCAATACCGAATGAATATATCAATACCGGTATTCATCAAAACATATTCTATCAATAAATATATCCATTGAAAACACTATTTTATAACATCCTAAAGAATCTACATAAATTTATTATGTTTACCTTTATAAATATGTGTAGATCATAATATTTTAGAACTGTTAATTTTTACGAATACTATAAGTCAAGGTACAGAAAAATCTTTCTCAAATTCAACGTTTGTTGGATATACTATCAACGTTGGATCAATAGTTATAGAATAATTGGAATTATTTGCCACGAATGTTTTCTTTTTCGAATTCATCACGAAAATTATATATATTTGAGGGATTTTGTTTTAATATTATTTAACTTGTATTGGTTTCAGTCAATATATTTGCGTTTTGGCAGCATTAATCTTATATACTAAATTTAATATACAATATGGTAGTAAGTAACAGTGTTGCCATATTTTTCTATGATGATTATAGTACAAAGACGTAAAAATTATAGTATTTCCGAAAAATATATAGTACAGGAACATTTTTCGTCTTGAATCCTTAAAGATTATAGTATTTTGGTATATTTGGCGTAAAATTATAGTAATTTACATTTTTCGCGAAATCAAAATTATAGTATTGTACTATAATTATAGTACGGTAGTATCACTAGTAAGTAATGAAAAAATAACATTAAATTCATTTTCAAAAAACATAAACGTGTATGCTTTTTAAATACCGATAATTAGAATTTTCGAAAGCGGTATTTTGGTATCGATAATTAAATGAAAACCAGTTTAATACCGGTATTGCAATCGCTAATAGATAGTCTTGATTTTGTCTGAGTAAAATATGTGCATTATAGCTATACAGAACGAAGAAATAGAATGATTCATTTTTTATTTTAACCTAATAAGTATAGGGCTCGGCCTAATAACATACGATCACCCTACAGCGATTGTACAAAAGCGATCTGCACGCTTCTGAAGTCATGTGGTAGAAAGTGCTGAACATGACGATAGACCAAAGGATTTTTTTAGTCCGATGCTAGAGCGTAATAAGCTATAAAAATATGTATCTACAGTAGGTACCGACAAAGTTGACACAATTACAGTAATATATATCACATCATTGATAATTCCTGTACAATAGATACATTTATTATTCAACGTATTAAAAAATAATAAAAAATGTCACTCAAATTGTACTCAGGCATATCATTTCTTAAAAACTTTAAGAGGAATATTTTTCAGGTGCTAAAAGTTTTCCAGAAAATATGAAGATTTTCCCAAAAATAATATTAAACAAAAGCTGAGCTTACGATAAGAATTATTATTTTTAGAATCAAATTTCCTGTGAGTGACAGTTTTACCAAAACGTATTTAATATAATTTATAGGTATCTAATTATTATTTATTAAATACTAAATATACCCAAAAATTAATAACGTATAATTTGACGGTTGTAAAAACCTAAGTGGGATTTTAATAGTGAGGGCATTAGAAAGATTCTAGAAAATGTGTTGAATTAAGTGGAGTGGGATTCAAATACATGATGTTTACTTGCCACGGTAGTGATTTTCCTGTCAAGCTACTGAGCCATGTGCTTTTTTAAAATTAGACATATTTCTGAAGTTATATGAAATATCTATTTAATAATAAACTTATTCTAATTATTGAATATACATAACTTTGAAAACACTTCTGAAGAAATATATTATAACCAATAGAAAAAATCTTTTTTGAAAAAAATAAAACACCCCACAGGAATCGAACCTGCATCTCTCGGGTTTCACGCCCACGCACAAAGACCATTATGATAAAGGTACCATACTTAAATACGACAAATTTTAACTAATGGCTCTTATAAAACTCTCTGAAGCGCTTTCTAAATTGAGCTACTATTGGCAATCGACTTTTGTATTTGAAATCAAAGTAGGTATTACTTTAATTACTAACCGACGTCACGGATCACTGTAAGATATTTAAGTGTTGTAGCTTCCTTGAACCGTGTCTTACTTTTTTCAAAAAAGATTTTTTCTATTGGTTAAAATATATTTTCTCAGAAGTGTATTCAAAATTATGTATGTTCAATAATTAGAATAGTAGCATTCTTAAATCTTGTGAATTATTCGTTGAATAAAAAAGTAATTAATTAATAATTCTAATTAATTGTAAATAAACCAAAAACTTTGGATTGTATCTGGAGCGATTCAAATGAAATTACTCATTCATTCCGAAGAATTATTGATGTTGATTCAAGAAGGTTTTATTATTAGTACTCAGGAATAGAAAAATAATATTACATGGCATTGAAAATAGCAGCATAAATACGATGGTGGATTGTTTTGATGTACTCGTAACACTAATAACACGTGACGATTCTAACTTAACGAAGCTCTCGAAAATAAATTGCGAAACATACAAGTGTGATGTTTTCTACAAATGAATTTACTATGAAAAATGGCTAATAAGTAATTTAATCATTTGTCCTTTTATATAACCAATCATCACACAACCCAATTAATATAAGACTATTTCCGGATCAGCAACCTAAAAATTTGATATGAATTAATGACCAACTAGTATATTTTATATTAGTACAAATTAAATATCTCAAAGAAAAAAGTAATGAAGAACTGCATTTCGGACTCTGCGATTATCTGTGTTAATGGCACCCAACTTGAGCAAGTCAGCAGCCACGTCTATCTTGGACAGCAGGTGCCCATAGACGGAAGCATGCACGATGAAATTTCTCGCAGAACAAAGCTGGGATGGAGTGCTTTCTTTCATCTGAATAGTATCTTCAAGAATGATTTACCATTATGTCTTAAGCGTAGGGTATTCAACCAATGTGTGCTGCTCGTGCTCACGTATGATAGATGTCAAAAGGCTAAGAGTCGCACAGCGAGGCATGGAGAGGAGTATGTTGGGCATCACGCGAAAGGACCGTAAGAGAAATGAATGGGTTAGGAAGCAGACAGGAGTACGCGATGTAATAGACGTTGCCAAACAGCTGAAATGGAGATGGATGAGGCACATTGCCGAAAGGACAGCCGCTGAACAAATGCCGTCATCCAATGGTACCCAAGGGGCATGAAACGGCCACAGGGTCGCCTTAAAAACCGCTTGATTGACGAACTGATAAAGTTCGGCGGAAATACGTGGCAGCGAACGACACAGGAAGGACGGAGAGAGTTGGAAGAAGCTTGGGGAGGCCTTCATACAGCAGTGGATTGACCCCGGCTGATGATGATGATGAAATAAATATAAAATACAAATTTGGTCATCTCTCATCTATCTTAATCAGAAATATAGTTTTCCGTAGACGCTTAAAGCTTACGGTAATTGGAATTTTCCGCAAGATTTCGCCAGAAGAAGTTTTTTGATATATCTGAAAGTTTCCGCACAACAAATCGATGAATCCACACTTTTATTAATTTTATAGATGCCATCTATACAAAAAACGTGAAAATAAAGAGTTTTTAAATTTACCAAAAGTTTCCTTTACAATCAGCACCTACCTAGGTAAAGTGATAATAAAATGCCTATATAAAACTAAATGGATTCTTAGAAGGGCTCTTCCGTATTGATTTATTCGCATTCTGTTTGACTATAGTTATGTAGGTACCGTTTTTTAAGGCTACATAAAATTTTAGTATCTATACATTAAGTTGAGAACATCAATAATTTGTCTATTTGATTAAAAACTCTCTTTCGAAGATTTATGTTTTAAATTAGCAGTTTTTTCATTTAAAAATCGACCTTGTAGCAAATTATATTATAGTCATAAATAAAATATAAACATTGAAATGAGAATTTGTGCAAAATTTTCATAAAATTTTGTCTCAGAACACTGCATTTGAATTGTTTCCCTATATAAGTTGTGTATCGATATATATTTTATATTGTAATATATGTATGAATAGCCAGTGTATTTTTAATTACGCCAGTATCACGGTTAAAACTTGACTACACATGATCGACAATGGTTTGTTTACTTCACACTTCACAGATACTAGTATTCAACCAGATAGTGAAGGATGTGAGATCAAATCCCATTTGGTCCAACTATTTTTTTGTAGGCATGTTTCTAAGGTTTCTCAAAATAATAGATTTTTAAATCTTGTGTAGGTATATTCGATATTTAAATATAGTTTAATATTATAATACCTAATGTTTTTATTTTAAATAGTGTGATTTTTTTTTTACTTTGATGACATAGTAGTATTTATAAAATATAAAGCATGCAAAAGGAGTGAATGAACGCAATAAGTGTACATAAAGTGCACCACGTAGAATCTCTTAACACCATAAACTGCACACGCTGAAAAGCTTTTAGAAATGCATAAGACGCCGTCTAGACGTGGCGCCTGCATCGCTGACGGTGTCTGCAGGTAAATTGTGGTTGCAACGGAGCTTAAAGCTTCCCGTAGCACTTTCATCTAAAGCTTATTAGAGCACAGAGTAGTTTCTAGAATATCAATTACCTTAGACGCTTAGAGTAACATATTGGTTTTATTACTCTATATTAGTGAGAATAAAGATTCTATTATTGTCGCAGTCTGTTTTGATTGTTTCAGAAACGGTATTAGGTTGCCGAGATGTCAATTTAATTGTATAATAATAACATTTAATTGAATATTAAATTTATTCGACGATAATATGATGTCATCAAAGTTAAAGTAGGAAGTACCAAGTTATCGTTAAGTTAAATTCAACCTCAGAGTTAATCAGTTTTCTGTTAATTAAGATATTTAAATGACGTTTGACGTTTAAGGTGAAACCTTTACTCAGCCTTTCTAAAAGCGGCACCTAGCGGAAAAATACGAACCTTGCAATTTGAGACATTTTTTTGATAGTTTACAATTTAAACTATGTTAATTAATAAATATGTACTTATGTGAAAATATGAAAAAAAAGTCTTCATTACTAGTATTTTAAGTCTTACTTTTTTAAGTAAATCAACTTACAATTGTAATAAATGTAATAAAATGTGAATTTGTTGAATCGGACCGCATCTTATTATTACATAAATATTTTATGGACATATTTATTATTAAAATTTAGTTTTTTAAGTTTCCTAAGCATCGAATAAGAGATTTTTGACAAATTCATAGTTTTAATATTTTTCGTATCTATTTGAAAAAAATATCGCTTTTTATAAAAATTAAAATGTGTATAACTTGAAATTCTTTTTATTTATACTTCAAGATGTAGGATCCATAAATTGGCGTATAAATTGTTTCACGTGTGGTGTGCCGCAAAATTCTGGGTATATCTTTGGTGTGCCGTGGGTGAGAAAAGGTGGCGGAGCACTGATGTACACTATACAATTATTTTAATAATATTTTCTGGTATTTTACAAAATTAAATAATTATATATAACAATCAGAGAGTTGGAGCGGAGCTCGGAGTAGGAGCACGAAGCACTAGAGAAATGGGATTTTACCCGGAGCGGGAGGACCAAAAATTTGTAGTTATCGTCCTAAAATCCAATAAAAATAAAATATTTTGACACTTTGCACTGGAAATTAACAAACTCTGAGAAACATTAAGAAACACTGGAACTATTTAAATTATGGCAACACTGCCGAGTGCTAAATAACCTCACTTTTTAGACAGAAGAGGCAAATAATGAGACACGATTTGCTGTCGGTAATTTTGTTTTATAGAATTCATAATGAAAATGACGATTAACTACTTATTTTTTTTTTAACATTTGTATACATATACCTAATATTTATTAAAATTTTTACCCAGAGCGGAGCAGATTCTGGAGCGGAACCAGAGCAAGTATTAGGTCCCGAAGCGGAGCTGGAGCGAGCAACTCAAAAAAGGGTCCGCTCCAACGCTCTGATAAAAATATACTTACTATACGTAGTAACAACGGTGATTTAAAGTCACAAAATAATCCCAATTTGAAAATACAAAAACCTGACACAGATAATGAAGATGTTTACAAAAAACAACACTGTTAAAAGACATGAGGTGTTCAACAAAATGTCTTTGATATCAATATAATTTTTGTAATTTTACGTAGAACATTGTTTGTTTATTACCTCATCGATAGTTACTTGCACACGATCTCACGTTTTTTATTGGTACTGAAGGGAAAATTGTCCCTGTTAATAAGCTACATTATACAAACGATGCACGATCGCAGTATGGCGCTAACAACATACATAATAAACGTTACATTCAACCTTTTCACCCGAGAAAAGGCTGTTAAGTATACGGGAATATTGGGAAGTATTATAGCAGGAAAAGAATCACTTATAATATTTCTGGATAAATAAAAATAATGAATAAAAAAGCGAGAAATTTCATTACACGTTTGTATGAATGCGAATAATATTTTGTACTTTAATTTCTTTTATTTTGTTAACGGTCAATTCATGGTGGAACTGCATTGTATTGTTGTTTTTATTTAATTTTACTCTTTTGAGCTATAAAAGTTTTATGCACAACATTTTTAATGTGTGATTTAATTTTATAATCAAGGGTATCAAATTCGATTGGATGTAATCTGCTAGTCAATAAATTATGAATAAAGAACACATAGACACTCGACGAATCCCTGATGTTGTACCATTTCTTCATTTCCGATTTTGTTTAATGCCCCTGACGTAGAATGAAATATTAATGTCCAACCTCATTAGTTTTAAATTAATCTGTTATTGGGAAGGTACTCATATTATTGGACGGATAATTATTCATGTACCTATTGTTATATTATTTCTATCGCTTTGGATTTTGTTTGATAAATATTGTTTTAAAAAAATGTATCCAGTTGAAAATGTCCCTCTGAGGCGGACAAAACCGGTCCTTATCTCTTGATTAAAAGTGAAATAAGTACTACAAAAAAATTGCGTTTTATTAAATAAGAACAACAATATTTTGTACGTGAAATGAATAGGTATATTATTATATGCGTATTTTGATCTCTGAGAGGAGAGTTTTGAGAAAAAAATTTGGGGTTGTTCAAGAATGTGGCATTTGGAGTTCAAGGTATAACGATGCGCTTTACACACTTCATAAGGGTGAAAAAATATTTGGTATATGAAAATGCCCTTGATCGGCCACGTACATAGAGGGTATATGAGCAGGGTGGGCTATGTACGCAACCCCAAAGTGCAATAGAATAGAAGATCTGAATGGCTGAAATTGAGATGGATGAATTGCGCCACAGGAAATTTAAGAGTGCTCAGTCAAAGCAACTGGATAGTGTCGGCGCTGGGTCGCCCAGGATGGAGGATGTTTTTGAATGAGGCCATGACCCGCTAACAGTTGTAGTACCATAAATGATGATGATGACGTATTTAGAATGTTTTTAAAGTCGAAGCTCGGAAAAATTATCAAATTAATAAACACAACTATTTTATCGTTATTTTTATTTTATGCATTTATAGACTGTATTGCATAATGAGGATGTTTATATTTAGATAATATTAATTTTGTTATCTATGTCAATTAAGTGTTTAATAGTTTTATGTCATTCTCTGACAAACACAGTATGCGACCAATGATTATTCAATTGAGAGATTATTTGTGAACTGCTTGATTAAAAGATTTGTTATCGACTAACTGAGGCTACTATTTCCAAACCCGGCTCATTCCCAAAATCATATTTTGCGGCAAAATGCAATAAACTGTTATACAGACGAATATAAGACTAAGTTGTATGATTATTTAGTAAATTTGCAGTGTAGCCTATTTAAAATCTAAAACAAAGGGAAACTTATTCATTTCTATATTAATAAAGGTTCTATTTACATTTAATTTTTGGATTAATCCGCCTATGAAAGTATGTAACCAAATGACATACCACCAAAATGTTACAGGCAATGCTTGGATAGTAATTATGACCGGTTTCAATTATTCAAAACTCTCGTCAATCAGAAAAAATAATTAAATAACAAAATAAAATTTTGATTTTGATGATATTTTTTACTGTAATATTTAGGTAATTTTTTTTTAAATATTTATGTAAAGGTTTTTTGGTTTCATATCTTTGCCATTTTTCTGGTTTATTTTCCTCTTTCCTAGCTTTTAATGCTATAACAAATAAAACAGTAACATCCATTATGTTTATTTACAGAAATAACTGCTTCAATTAATCAAAAAACACTTGAATTATATGAAGAGCAGTCACAACACAATTATCATAAAAAACTGTATCGGACACTATTAACCACGTGACCCCAAAGCTGAGCTCCCATCGGCTAAAGTGAAACGATCCGTATTTGAAACTAAATGATTGTGGGAATGACCCACAAAGTAACAAATTATTTTCAAACGATGTTTTGTATCTATGAAGCCGGGTTTGAGATTGCTACCTAAAACTACTTTAAAAATATATTTTTGAAGTTATACTTCTTTTGGCGCGTTTGGAAAATCACATAAGAGTGTATTTTTGGTGGGTGACATGTAACACATAATTTATTTTTTCACACGAAAAAAAACTCACTCGATTGGATTCGAACCACCGATTATTCGGTTATCAGCCGAACGCACTACCTTTACGCCACAGTATGATACTGCAATCGTAACTATTATATAGCATAATATTATAGTTTAAAATTGTTCGTTGCTAAGGCAGCGAATTTATTATTGTCGGCCATTTGGAATTCATTACGTAAACAAACGATTAAACGTCAGTTAGTAATATAATTTAAACTGTATAGAAATAAACCAACGGCGTTCCAATAAGCGGTCCCTTTTCTCGAGTGTGTAATTTAATAAGATAACTTACTAAGAGCTATCTTAGCGTACATAAGTACACACACCGATTTTTTCTGTACAAAATGACATTCAAGGTTCATTTTTCGACAATATTGGAATGAACCGGGTTCGAAAATAGTAGCATCAGAATTATCGTTCAATAATAGTTCGAGTAACGAATAATTAATCATCGTCTGAGATCGTTAGATCTATTTTTGTATGTCGATAGATTTAGTTAATATACAGGTATTAGAAATGTTTTATACTGTCATCATAAAACACATCATAATATACTGATTAACTTTGTATTTTGGATAGGAAGATTGTTTTTTTAATGTATAAAAAACTATTTTATTACGTAATTGATAATGAATTGATGAGTAGTTGTTTTTTACAACGTTTTTATTAGCTCGTTTTCTTGTTTGTCCGGTGGTTGTTTGTCCAGTACAAATCTTGCAATCAATTTTTAACTAACTTGTCGACTAACTAGACATTTGAAACTTTTAGAATATATCAGAACACGATACTAATGCATTCTTTTAATACTTTTAGCCATCTTTAAGTAGAATTGAATTCATTTTCAGTTAATTATATTTTGTATGAAAAGTTATTTTGGAAGAAATCCGTAAAAAGTAAAAGACTATTATTGGTTGCTAAGGGGGTGGTCCTAGCAACTAAGTTATTAATATATACGTGCGTTACTATGGAAATCAAAATGAATTGTCAGAATCACATTTCAGTATTCTATATTTGTTTGTTTTTTATTTACTTCATATAAAGTACAAGTTTGGGCATATTGAGCATAATAATTCAACAGAAAATTTAAAAACGTTGTACATAAAAAGTTATTTTTATCTTGTAATTATTTAACGTGAGGTTAAAGTCAGAGTAATGACCTAATAACTTGAGCAAGTGGATAACATTCATTTATCGAATAAATTTAACATCTTTCAATATAATGGCCCTGATGATCCTTTTCAGATCCAATACGCTGATGTAATGTACCTAAGTCATCAAATTTGAATGCCATGGCATGCATATTAAAACTTATCACTTTTAGCATGTGAAAAAGATCTCAATTCCTAAATTATTTTCAACCCAGGTTCGAAAAAAGAATAAAAAAATACACATATACAGACACTAATACCCACTATCTATGCTAAGGGGTCTTAAACTCAGTTCTTGGCTATTTTGTAGACTGCTATGTTGACCCTTAAAAGCGGACAATACGAGAAAAATATAAAGAATTCAAACGTAAATATGCGATTAACGTCACGCCGTTAAAGATGATGTTTTGGGATTTTTTCGCAAAAGCAACACAAATACATAAATAACGAATAATGAAGTGAGGATTTTTTTTGTCCCACGACTTCTCTTGGAAGTATGTCAGGCATTTTTTTGAAAGTTTGGAGCTACTATTTTCGTTTAGTTTGGCCAATATGCTCTTACGTTATTTTTTCTATTTTATGTGATCAACATGGACATAAATATCATTTAAAAAATAATGTTATAGTACAGGGTTGGTGAACCTTTTTATGTACGCGTACCAAAATTTTCCAAATATTATTTTTCAATTGTTTGACGTGCCGAACATTTTTTTATATGAAAAAATGAAAAACATGGTTTTTAAGAACTCTATTAAAAAAGTTTAAAAATTACAATTGAGCTCTTGAGATTCCACCTTTCACCGTGTTTCTAACCGAAAGCATATCTTTTAAAGAGATCCTGGTCATACATTCCGGTCTATCAATTTTGAAACTGTCTGCCAAAATTACTACTACCAGCTCCACAAAGTTCAGATGGAGCACTTTTCATTACAGTGGTCTCAAGTATTATAAATCGATCAAAATCAGACGTTTGCGGCGCTGTCTCTCCCGCCGCCTGATGAGGTCAGAGCGATAATAATATTTGTGATGCATAAAGCCAAAGAACCAACCTAAGCAATTATATATTTACATTAAACGTAATGCTTATTATTGAAGAGTATTTTCCTGCTATTTTTTACACAATGGGATCTGTCATTTATGCATGATTGGTAAAAATAATGTTTAAAACTAAAGAAAATATGCATGCCTGTCCTTACTATTTTTTACTGTACTTATATATTTATTTGTAAAATAATATTTTTTCAATTATAGAATTTTTTTTTTCTTTTCAAAATAAAACAATCACGTGCCATGCAAAATGATCTCGCGTGCCATAGGTTCGCCGTCGCTGTTATAGTATTAACGAATTGATGAATAGTGACCTCTTTAGAGACATAAAGAACATTGTATATTCGATCCAGCAAAACGAGCTTGTTTGCTAAATCTGAAAGAAGTATTCTTAGTTGCAATATTGGCATCCCAAAGTAATAACAAAAATCTGATGGTGGATAGACTGCGAAGTCGCAAAAGATCATAAAGGTGGTAAAATTGGCAGTCACCTCACATCATGTGTCATAAATCATGCGGGTGTCCAAAAAGACAGGGACATTACGTTTTGGCTGGTACACGATTTATTTACTAGTTTTATTATTCCTTCCCTTGCCAGATGTATGTTAAAATAAGATTTGATAGCGTTGTTTATACTCTTTATAGTAGCCATTATATTATATATGTTGCAGCTACGTAGTCTACCCCCATAAAATGAATAGCCGTAAATCACATTTTTGTCAAGCTAGATTTAAGGTTAGGAAGTCATTTATTTCAGTGCTCCGCAACCGGTGTGCCGCGAGACGATGCTAGGTGGTCTATTGCGTATTTTCTGGATTTCGGTTAATAAAAAATATCCTCGGATTTCCGAAAAGGCTATTGCAGTTCAGCTCCCATTTTCGAGTCAAAAAAGTTGCGGCGCTATTTTACTACGCTAATAAGTATTAATATATAATATAGGACACAATTTATTATTATTGTATCAATATTCGACAAATAATTATTCCTAACCCGACATCTAACCATAATTATATTAATAGAATATAACCAAACAAATAATCGCTAAACATAAAATCAATACCATTAATTTTACCTCGAACACTATTTGAAAAACGCTATTTTAGATTATCACACTGTCTTTAACCTTAGCGATAGATAGGGGGCCCGCCAAAGATCTTGGGCTGGGGTCCCCCTTCAGGATGTGGAGTCCATGTTTTGGTGTATAAATTGTTTTACGTATGGTGTGCCGCGGAATTCTGGGAAGACCTTTGGTGTGCCGTGGGTTAGAAAAGGTTGCGGAGCACTGATTTATTTGATACACAAATTTTAACAATAATGTTTACCGAAATACCAAAATATTATTACTAGATATGTTTTAAAGCTTTAAAAAAAAACATTGAGTTTATATTGTATAAATAGTAAAAAACATAATTTAAATAGAAGAAATATACCTATTATTATAAAAGAAGTATAATAAATAATTTGCATGAATCATAGAAGGATCAATAGCTCAAAGGCGAGAGTGGGTTGTTTGAGTCCCACTCGGTCCGACATTTTTTTAATTATTTTTTCTAATATAAGTATATATTTTTGAGGTTTTTAAAAATATGTTTTTTACATAATAAAGAATTCAACATTTTTAAGGATTGAGTGTATATTATTCAGCATTGAATAAATAAATAATACATAGTTGATGGCAATATTTATTCCAAGTGGACGAAATCGGTCAATCGTAATGTAATTCTTTTTAAAAGTTTAGTACTTTTGATAATAAACTAGTTTAAGTAATATATTACTAGAAAACACTTGTTCAACCTTTTGTGTACCATACTCTAGTCCAGGGTTTCCCAAACTTTTTTTGCAATGGAACACTTCGCAAACCCGGAAATTTTAACGAAACACTTAGTTTATTTTGTAGGTTATTTATTAGCGCAGCTAACCGTTCTGCCAATTTTGGCAACTGTCGTTAAATTGACAAGACTTGTCAGCCGGTCAGTTAAAA
Source organism: Rhyacophila brunnea (assembly GCF_057557595.1). Taxonomy (NCBI): domain Eukaryota; kingdom Metazoa; phylum Arthropoda; class Insecta; order Trichoptera; family Rhyacophilidae; genus Rhyacophila; species Rhyacophila brunnea. The sequence continues at coordinate 37,133,864 of NW_028233350.1, read as the reverse complement.
ACAATATAGGTACCCCATCTTTTTCATGCGCACGGTGTGAGAAAAGATGGTCCTTCGTCTGTCCTTAGATCATGGCCCCCACATCCCAAAGCGGGCTCCTAGGCTAGGATCTTTGGCGGGCCCTCTACTTATCGCTAAGGTTAAAGGCAATGTGACGATCTATGGTTGCATGGTAGAAAGTGCTGAACATGACGATAGACCAAAGGATTTTTTTAGTCCGATGCTAGAGCGTAATAAGCTATAAAAATATGTATCTACAGTAGGTACCGACAAAGTTGACACAATTACAGTAATATATATCACATCATTGATAATTCCTGTACAATAGATACATTTATTATTCAACGTATTAAAAAATAATAAAAAATGTCACTCAAATTGTACTCAGGCATATCATTTCTTAAAAACTTTAAGAGGAATATTTTTCAGGTGCTAAAAGTTTTCCAGAAAATATGAAGATTTTCCCAAAAATAATATTAAACAAAAGCTGAGCTTACGATAAGAATTATTATTTTTAGAATCAAATTTCCTGTGAGTGACAGTTTTACCAAAACGTATTTAATATAATTTATAGGTATCTAATTATTATTTATTAAATACTAAATATACCCAAAAATTAATAACGTATAATTTGACGGTTGTAAAAACCTAAGTGGGATTTTAATAGTGAGGGCATTAGAAAGATTCTAGAAAATGTGTTGAATTAAGTGGAGTGGGATTCAAATACATGATGTTTACTTGCCACGGTAGTGATTTTCCTGTCAAGCTACTGAGCCATGTGCTTTTTTAAAATTAGACATATTTCTGAAGTTATATGAAATATCTATTTAATAATAAACTTATTCTAATTATTGAATATACATAACTTTGAAAACACTTCTGAAGAAATATATTATAACCAATAGAAAAAATCTTTTTTGAAAAAAATAAAACACCCCACAGGAATCGAACCTGCATCTCTCGGGTTTCACGCCCACGCACAAAGACCATTATGATAAAGGTACCATACTTAAATACGACAAATTTTAACTAATGGCTCTTATAAAACTCTCTGAAGCGCTTTCTAAATTGAGCTACTATTGGCAATCGACTTTTGTATTTGAAATCAAAGTAGGTATTACTTTAATTACTAACCGACGTCACGGATCACTGTAAGATATTTAAGTGTTGTAGCTTCCTTGAACCGTGTCTTACTTTTTTCAAAAAAGATTTTTTCTATTGGTTAAAATATATTTTCTCAGAAGTGTATTCAAAATTATGTATGTTCAATAATTAGAATAGTAGCATTCTTAAATCTTGTGAATTATTCGTTGAATAAAAAAGTAATTAATTAATAATTCTAATTAATTGTAAATAAACCAAAAACTTTGGATTGTATCTGGAGCGATTCAAATGAAATTACTCATTCATTCCGAAGAATTATTGATGTTGATTCAAGAAGGTTTTATTATTAGTACTCAGGAATAGAAAAATAATATTACATGGCATTGAAAATAGCAGCATAAATACGATGGTGGATTGTTTTGATGTACTCGTAACACTAATAACACGTGACGATTCTAACTTAACGAAGCTCTCGAAAATAAATTGCGAAACATACAAGTGTGATGTTTTCTACAAATGAATTTACTATGAAAAATGGCTAATAAGTAATTTAATCATTTGTCCTTTTATATAACCAATCATCACACAACCCAATTAATATAAGACTATTTCCGGATCAGCAACCTAAAAATTTGATATGAATTAATGACCAACTAGTATATTTTATATTAGTACAAATTAAATATCTCAAAGAAAAAAGTAATGAAGAACTGCATTTCGGACTCTGCGATTATCTGTGTTAATGGCACCCAACTTGAGCAAGTCAGCAGCCATGTCTATCTTGGACAGCAGGTGCCCATAGACGGAAGCATGCACGATGAAATTTCTCGCAGAACAAAGCTGGGATGGAGTGCTTTCTTTCATCTGAATAGTATCTTCAAGAATGATTTACCATTATGTCTTAAGCGTAGGGTATTCAACCAATGTGTGCTGCTCGTGCTCACGTATGATAGATGTCAAAAGGCTAAGAGTCGCACAGCGAGGCATGGAGAGGAGTATGTTGGGCATCACGCGAAAGGACCGTAAGAGAAATGAATGGGTTAGGAAGCAGACAGGAGTACGCGATGTAATAGACGTTGCCAAACAGCTGAAATGGAGATGGATGAGGCACATTGCCGAAAGGACAGCCGCTGAACAAATGCCGTCATCCAATGGTACCCAAGGGGCATGAAACGGCCACAGGGTCGCCTTAAAAACCGCTTGATTGACGAACTGATAAAGTTCGGCGGAAATACGTGGCAGCGAACGACACAGGAAGGACGGAGAGAGTTGGAAGAAGCTTGGGGAGGCCTTCATACAGCAGTGGATTGACCCCGGCTGATGATGATGATGAAATAAATATAAAATACAAATTTGGTCATCTCTCATCTATCTTAATCAGAAATATAGTTTTCCGTAGACGCTTAAAGCTTACGGTAATTGGAATTTTCCGCAAGATTTCGCCAGAAGAAGTTTTTTGATATATCTGAAAGTTTCCGCACAACAAATCGATGAATCCACACTTTTATTAATTTTATAGATGCCATCTATACAAAAAACGTGAAAATAAAGAGTTTTTAAATTTACCAAAAGTTTCCTTTACAATCAGCACCTACCTAGGTAAAGTGATAATAAAATGCCTATATAAAACTAAATGGATTCTTAGAAGGGCTCTTCCGTATTGATTTATTTGCATTCTGTTTGACTATAGTTATGTAGGTACCGTTTTTTAAGGCTACATAAAATTTTAGTATCTATACATTAAGTTGAGAACATCAATAATTTGTCTATTTGATTAAAAACTCTCTTTCGAAGATTTATGTTTTAAATTAGCAGTTTTTTCATTTAAAAATCGACCTTGTAGCAAATTATATTATAGTCATAAATAAAATATAAACATTGAAATGAGAATTTGTGCAAAATTTTCATAAAATCAAAAGTCTCAGAACACTGCATTTGAATTGTTTCCCTATATAAGTTGTGTATCGATATATATTTTATATTGTAATATATGTATGAATAGCCAGTGTATTTTTAATTACGCCAGTATCACGGTTGAAACTTGACTACACATGATCGACAATGGTTTGTTTACTTCACACTTCACAGATACTAGTATTCAACCAGATAGTGAAGGATGTGAGATCAAATCCCATTTGGTCCAACTATTTTTTTGTAGGCATGTTTCTAAGGTTTCTCAAAATAATAGATTTTTAAATCTTGTGTAGGTATATTCGATATTTAAATATAGTTTAATATTATAATACCTAATGTTTTTATTTTAAATAGTGTGATTTTTTTTTTACTTTGATGACATAGTAGTATTTATAAAATATAAAGCATGCAAAAGGAGTGAATGAACGCAATAAGTGTACATAAAGTGCACCACGTAGAATCTCTTAACACCATAAACTGCACACGCTGAAAAGCTTTTAGAAATGCATAAGACGCCGTCTAGACGTGGCGCCTGCATCGCTGACGGTGTCTGCAGGTAAATTGTGGTTGCAACGGAGCTTAAAGCTTCCCGTAGCACTTTCATCTAAAGCTTATTAGAGCACAGAGTAGTTTCTAGAATATCAATTACCTTAGACGCTTAGAGTAACATATTGGTTTTATTACTCTATATTAGTGAGAATAAAGATTCTATTATTGTCGCAGTCTGTTTTGATTGTTTCAGAAACGGTATTAGGTTGCCGAGATGTCAATTTAATTGTATAATAATAACATTTAATTGAATATTAAATTTATTCGACGATAATATGATGTCATCAAAGTTAAAGTAGGAAGTACCAAGTTATCGTTAAGTTAAATTCAACCTCAGAGTTAATCAGTTTTCTGTTAATTAAGATATTTAAATGACGTTTGACGTTTAAGGTGAAACCTTTACTCAGCCTTTCTAAAAGCGGCACCTAGCGGAAAAATACGAAGCTTGCAATTTGAGACATTTTTTTGATAGTTTACAATTTAAACTATGTTAATTAATAAATATGTACTTATGTGAAAATATGAAAAAAAAAGTCTTCATTACTAGTATTTTAAGTCTTACTTTTTTAAGTAAATCAACTTACAATTGTAATAAATGTAATAAAATGTGAATTTGTTGAATCGGACCGCATCTTATTATTACATAAATATTTTATGGACATATTTATTATTAAAATTTAGTTTTTTAAGTTTCCTAAGCATCGAATAAGAGATTTTTGACAAATTCATAGTTTTAATATTTTTCGTATCTATTTGAAAAAAATATCGCTTTTTATAAAAATTAAAATGTGTATAACTTGAAATTCTTTTTATTTATACTTCAAGATGTAGGATCCATAAATTGGCGTATAAATTGTTTCACGTGTGGTGTGCCGCAAAATTCTGGGTAGATCTTTGGTGTGCCGTGGGTGAGAAAAGGTGGCGGAGCACTGATGTACACTATACAATTATTTTAATAATATTTTCTGGTATTTTACAAAATTAAATAATTATATATAACAATCAGAGAGTTGGAGCGGAGCTCGGAGTAGGAGCACGAAGCACTAGAGAAATGGGATTTTACCCGGAGCGGGAGGACCAAAAATTTGTAGTTATCGTCCTAAAATCCAATAAAAATAAAATATTTTGACACTTTGCACTGGAAATTAACAAACTCTGAGAAACATTAAGAAACACTGGAACTATTTAAAATATGGCAACACTGCCGAGTGCTAAATAACCTCACTTTTTAGATAGAAGAGGCAAATAATGAGACACGATTTGCTGTCGGTAATTTTGTTTTATAGAATTCATAATGAAAATGACGATTAACTACTTATTTTTTTTTTAACATTTGTATACATATACCTAATATTTATTAAAATTTTTACCCAGAGCGGAGCAGATTCTGGAGCGGAGCCAGAGCAAGTATTAGGTCCCGAAGCGGAGCTGGAGCGAGCAACTCAAACAAGGGTCCGCTCCAACGCTCTGATAAAAAATATACTTACTATACGTAGTAACAACGGTGATTTAAAGTCACAAAATAATCCCAATTTGAAAATACAAAAACCTGACACAGATAATGAAGATGTTTACAAAAAACAACACTGTTAAAAGACATGAGGTGTTCAACAAAATGTCTTTGATATCAATATAATTTTTGTAATTTTACGTAGAACATTGTTTGTTTATTACCTCATCGATAGTTACTTGCACACGATCTCACGTTTTTTATTGGTACTGAAGGGAAAATTGTCCCTGTTAATAAGCTACATTATACAAACGATGCACGATCGCAGTATGGCGCTAACAACATACATAATAAACGTTACATTCAACCTTTTCACCCGAGAAAAGGCTGTTAAGTATACGGGAATATTGGGAAGTATTATAGCAGGAAAAGAATCACTTATAATATTTCTGGATAAATAAAAATAATGAATAAAAAAGCGAGAAATTTCATTAGACGTTTGTATGAATGCGAATAATATTTTGTACTTTAATTTCTTTTATTTTGTTAACTGTCAATTCATGGTGGAACTGCATTGTATTGTTGTTTTTATTTAATTTTACTCTTTTGAGCTATAAAAGTTTTATGCACAACATTTTTAATGTGTGATTTAATTTTATAATCAAGGGTATCAAATTCGATTGGATGTAATCTGCTAGTCAATAAATTATGAATAAAGAACACATAGACACTCGACGAATCCCTGATGTTGTACCATTTCTTCATTTCCGATTTTGTTTAATGCCCCTGACGTAGAATGAAATATTAATGTCCAACCTCATTAGTTTTAAATTAATCTGTTATTGGGAAGGTACTCATATTATTGGACGGATAATTATTCATGTACCTATTGTTATATTATTTCTATCGCTTTGGATTTTGTTTGATAAATATTGTTTTAAAAAAATGTATCCAGTTGAAAATGTCCCTCTGAGGCGGACAAAACCGGTCCTTATCTCTTGATTAAAAGTGAAATAAGTACTACAAAAAAATTGCGTTTTATTAAATAAGAACAACAATATTTTGTACGTGAAATGAATAGGTATATTATTATATGCGTATTTTGATCTCTGAGAGGAGAGTTTTGAGAAAAAAATTTGGGGTTGTTCAAGAATGTGGCATTTGGAGTTCAAGGTATAACGATGCGCTTTACACACTTCATAAGGGTGAAAAAATATTTGGTATATGAAAATGCCCTTGATCGGCCACGTACATAGAGGGTATATGAGCAGGGTGGGCTATGTACGCAACCCCAAAGTGCAATAGAATAGAAGATCTGAATGGCTGAAATTGAGATGGATGAATTGCGCATTACCATCGCGGTCGATTCGTATACATATTATTACGTACCTAGCAGATAACATCATTGTAATTACGCAAGTTAAACTAGTAACTATTAAAAATGTAAATATGCGTATTCTATAGAGATTTTTTCCGTTACATACAACATTTTAAATAAAGAGAAAAAAATCACTTAACTTATTTAGACAATTAAAAAGTTGGATTAAAATAAATTATTTGAATTCAGTAGACTAATGTGCTGTTACGACATTGAAAAATGATGAAAGCATTTGTTCAACTACAACTTACTCGACGACATAGCTAACTTGAAAGTCTGTGAATTTTATTCTCGAAGCTTTTAAAATATATTTTGTCTTAAATTGTTAATAGAATGCAAAGTCTTCTTTAAGCTTTTAATGGTGGGTAAGTTATGGCGTCTACTGGGAAATGATAATAGTACAAAGTTATTGAAATTATCACATTAACGTTTAATCAAAATTTAAATTTATGCTGTCGTGTGTAATATTTTGTGAAAGGATCAAATAACTCATATATTATAAACTTTGTAAAATTTGAATTGGTAAAATAACTTATGTAATGGAGTAATATGAAAATAAATTTAAATAACATTAATTTATTAACGAGAAAATTTTTTATGAGAAACATTTTGATCCATACAATATTTGTATTTGTTATAAAAGAAAATGTATCGTAAACACACGAAAGATTTTTTTTAAATTTTGTACACGTATATAATGCCAGTTTTAATAAAATATATAAGTATTTATATATTTTTTGAAGTATTTTCATATAATTAGGTTTTTATTACAAATAAAATAAATGGAATGAACACTTATCATATAAACCAGTGCTCCGCAACCTTTTCTCACCCACGGCACACCAAAGGTCTTCCCAGAATTCCACGGCACACCACATGAAAAACAATTTATACACCAAAACATGGACTCCACATCCTGAAGGAAGGGACTAAGGTTAAAGACAGTGTGATACTCTAAAATAGCGTTTTTCAAATAGTGTTCGAGGTAAAATTAATGGTATTGATTGTATGTTTAGCGATTTTTTGTATGGTTATATTATATTAATATAATTAGGGTTAGTTGTCGGGTTAGAAATAATTATTTGTCGAGTATTCACATTTAAAAATATTAATACTAGCGTAGTAGAAGAGCGACTTTTTTTTACTCAAAAATGGGAGCTGAACTGCGGTAACCTTGTCGGAAATCCGAGGATATATTTCAATAACCGAAATCCAGAAAATAGGCAACTGAACATCGGCGAAGTTCAGTTTTAGCGTCCCGTCGTTTATCAATTCAATAAATTCCTTTCGAATTTATAGGAAAAGCGCTTCTATAGAATTTTCGGCATTGGTTGCAAAATGGTTTCGTATCCAGTCACATTGATTGTATGAAAGTAATGATGTCATTTCTTTTGGAGCAAAGTTAAATGTTTTTGAGACGGATCCAAAATTATTTGCTTGTTTACAATGGTGGTCTAGTAGGTCCTTTGGTACATTTTTTGTAGTGATCCTTGTTATAACTTCTTCTGCCAAAGTTTGAGTTTATTTTTGAATCCTTCTAATTTATCAGAGCACGTCGATATATTTTCATTCTTACCTTGCATTGTTTTATTAAATTCATTCAGGTGCTCAAATATACTACCAGCCATGTACGCAATTTGGCTACTGCACCACGGCACACATAGGATCATCTCGCGGCACACCAGTGTGCCGCGGCACACCGGTTGCGGAGCACTGATATAAACTATTAAATAACGATTTTATATTGCCAACTGTTAATTCTGAACCTAAACTAATACTTTTAACAATCGATAATTTGCAAGTATTGTGCATTAGGAATTCAATGCAAATTTATACTTAAGATCAACAAAATTTAGGCGATTTTGCATTACAATGTAGAAGTTATATATTGTATTGTTGTTATATATTATAATTATTGCTATGATAGGTCAGAATCGTTGCCTGAGATGTTATTATAATAAAATTATTATTTACTCGTTGGCCGGAATAGCGCAATCGGCAGTGTGCGCACTCAGTGATCGAGATGTCTATAGATCGATCCTGCTCACTGCCTTTTCCTTCATTTACAAGTAAATCATATCAGGATTTTGTTACAGATCAGCGGAATTTACTATGTCGAAAATTTTCGTGTACCTACTGCTCGTATTTTTTCAGTTCAAAAACATTTAAATTCAGAGCATTAAAGCAAAGTTCGGAGTAGGAGCACGGAGCACGAAGTAGTGGAGCGAGGTTTAACCCAGAGCAGGAGTGGAGCTGGAGCACCGAAAATGTGTAGTGTTCCACTGCTCCGGATGTATTTTTTTTATTATTAAATTTTCGTCTTAAAATCAAAAAAACATAGTATATTTTGACACTTTGCAACACTGGAATTCTTTGAAATACGGCAACACTGCTGAGTAATAACTAACCTCACTTTTTTGATAGAAGAGGCAAATAATGAGGGACGATTTGATGTCGTTTTGTTTAATAATGAAAATGACGACTATTTTTAACTACCCTTTTTAACACTTGTATACATATAAAACTTTTTACCCGGAGCGGAGCAGACCCTGGAGTAGAGCTGGAGCAAGTATTAGGTCTCAAAAAGGGTTCCGCTTCAACCCTTTGTTTAAATTAAAACAGAACAAATCTTGCCGCTACATATTTTTTAGATAAAGATAATGTAATTTCAGGAAATTATTTATTTAAAATATTGAGGTATATTTGAGCTCATTTATACTGGAAATTTGATAATCTCAAAACGAATAAAATACGTATTCTAAGATATTACAGTGGTGACAATTTGTTAGATGACAAACTTGTATATTTCAGTGACACAAAAATATTCTATAAATAATAAGCCTAATGATATCTTGTTTGTTCTATCTCAAGGTAGTTTTATCTACAGAAATATATTATGTGGCATAACAAGGTGTGTTAATAAACTTTTATTGAGGGTGCTTTAAGCTCGCTTTGGCCTCAGCAAACGAGTTTCACGATTTTATGCCGAGGACTAACAAGCCAGCTTCGCATGAAAGATTCATCTCAAATAATTTTATCGTAGAAAACAAGACGACTATTGTCTATGAGAAGAACGTTAATTTAATCTATAGTCTTGCATAGGTACTGGGAATTTTTTATTGCTATAATTTAAATTATAAAATACAACAAACATAACTTAAAATTTAACTATGCAATGAAATTGTGTCATGAAATTACAGGCAATACGCGGCAAGTGTATGAATTTAAGAATTTTGGAAATTTTAATGACATTTCAAATAATCATTAATTTGTGACGAAACTTCACATATGTACCTACTTTTTTATCATTATTTTAATGCCTTAACAATTATTGATTTCTTTTTAGTGTGCAAGCGTAGAATTTTTTGTAATGTTTTTCAAATTTATAAAAAAATAAAAAATTAACCAAGCAATCAAAATATTTTGACACAGAAATACATGACTGTATGTTTGACTGGATAATCATATACCTAGTGGTATCCTGAACTACCATAGTGCAGTTCTAAAACTTACTGAATTTGACAGATATACATGACAGCAATTTACATATACATAGATATAATCTTTGATTTCATTAGTCATGACTGAGGAACATAGCCTTCCTGAAATGTAACAATCTCCTGAGTGACTAAAGCGCAAACCAAATTAATGTGCATGTCGCGGACTATTGTGTGACGTCACAGTAAGCTGCCGCTACTGGAAAAAAGTGTGTAATGTCGTTTTTCTTGGTGTTTAAAATCAAACTGATGCTCTCATCCTGTAGCATATTTTGAACCTTTAAACTAACATTGTCAGTTGACAAAATCTGCCAAAATCACCAGAACAACAATGAGGTAAAATCACGTTGAACAGCACTGCATCAACGCCTGCATGACACAATGAACGTTTTTATCATGTTCTACATGTCTACACTTTTCGATTGTCATATCAAAATCACGTTTTTGTTTTTAGCGGTTGGCACTATGTAGTTTCTATACGAATATTGTCTATTATCTATGGTCTGCAGGCTGGGTTTTGTTCGAAATGTTATCTATGAATGACATGTCGCAAGTAATTTTAACGTACGCACACGTAGAAACTGTTAAAATTAATTGAGATTAGCACGAATAATTAATAATAATTTAAATAACTAATACATTATAGTTGACACTTTTCATCAGTGTCATTCTTCAGTGAATTTACGGAGATGGTGATCGTTCAAAATATACTGCAAAATGACGAAACATAGACTAAATTTGTCGCCGTAACAGCATAATCGTAGGTGACATGCACCTCAATTTAATCCACGCTTAAGACTCTCCACCCTCTCCCCTCGGCCTTCTGCTTCTCGAAGGGCAGAATAAAGGCTGTCATCCTCAGAAAGCTTCTTTACTTGGTCGCTTTAGCGCGTCGGCGCTCTTTCTTTGATTCGCATTTCCTGGAGACTACTCAAAACCACCAATTTATTCAGGTTATATGTTTCTATTTTTACAAAATTTATATTGCATTCTTCATGACAATAAATTGTTGACCTCTGAAATAATGTATCTTTAAATTTTCTTTTAAATTAAATTATAAACAATTCGTGACCAAGAATCATAAAAAATACAATACGACTTTTCCTTTTATCACTTAAATCGTCTTAAGATATTAAATTTATATTGTTATACTGCGGAAGCATTTTTCATATTGCAGAAATAACACTACGTCATAATTTTCACGAAACATCATGACATGTCTCCATTTACATACAACGTTATGCGTTAAATTTCACGCATAACAAAATATCACACGAAATTTTACTTAGTCGAGGATAATAATTTGAATATTAGGAAACATCTGCGTGCCAAAGTTTATTATTTTCAACAAAAAAATACTATCACAATATTTTTACATAAAAACAATTTTAAGACGAGCTAAACTTTTTATAATACGTCATTAGGAAGTTGAAAGCATAAAAGTGTTTAACATTACCTATCCAAAAACTTTGCCAAACTTTACTAGTTATGATCCAACATTTTATTTGTGCCAATAAAAATAACAATTCAAATGGAAGTTAAATGAAATATTTTTTAAATTGTTTTACCTGATAATTATTTTATCGTGTAAGTACCCGATTAAAAATACCAGTTTTGAAAAATTATGGTGGTAATAGAATTAATTTATAATATTTTCCATTCGTTATTAAGCTAAGTTAACATTTATTGTCACGGCACCCTGTTCAGTTACCAACGCATCTATTCTATTCACAAACTGCTTTCGGCCGGTACGGCAGCTATCTAGCGTAGGTTTGTATCTAAGTATTAGCACTTATTGTAACAATTACAATACGTGCAAAATAAACAGTCAAAACTGTCTATATCGCACTAAAATTAAGCATAGCTATGAGAGGTGCTGTTAAAACATAGCACTTATTGTAACAATTACAACTTATTTTATTGCAGGTATAGTTTCCTATGCATAATTACCTTGTAAGAAAATGTAGCATATTTCCTATCTACATTTATTCTTGTCAGGTAACCGATCTAGAAAGCAGTTTCTGGTAAACGAACGAAGGGCGAAAAATCATACGTTATAACGTATTGAATAAATTTAATTATCAATGAGATAGATAGACACAACAAAATAATATGAAGTTATTTATTTATTAATTTGTGTAATTGCAGTTCAAAATAATATGAAATATGTAAATAGTAATATCTTGCTATTTTATGTTGTATATTATAAGAGCTTTCGGATCTGAAAGTTTAATTGAATGAAGCAATCATATTTTAAGAATCTTAAAGTATGAAATAATAATCTAGCACTGAACTCAAAGCATGTAATTATTGATGTATGGAACTTTAGTTGAAGAGTGCAATATACATAATATATAATTATGTATAGATTCAATATTCAACATTAAATATTCAATGTCAATTAACTATAACTTAATAAATCATACTTTACGAAAAACAATGACCGCGAAATCTTAATTTTTAACATTATTATGTAGAATTTTTTTACATTTTTTTAATATCTAAATATCTGACTGAATATTATTTGAATATTAATACAATATAATAGGTACCTATAACAACAAGAATATTATTGTTTTTAGTTCTTGGATATATTGACGTAAATAAATGTTTTTGTTTTTTTTTGTAGGTTAAGGAATAACCTCTGAATATTGGATAAATGAACAATTAATGTACATATATAAAAAAATATACCTAATCAATATTCACATAAACATAATATATCCATCTTTTAAAAAAAAACAGATTCTAATTTTTTTACAAGCTGTTTTTTTATGCAATTATGTGTCTCAAAACATTGAGATTTTATTGTGTTTAGTGTTCAGTTAGATTGGCGGGTGAAGAAATTTCATTATTACTAGTTTTTGATAAAAATATATTAAATAAATACTTCTTACTATGTACTAATTTTGGAAGAGGATCCTGTCAATAATATGTGTTGTATTATTAACGTAACTTGTCATTGTTGGCCTTATTTATTTGCCAATTAAGACATTTAATCTATTTAAAACATCACGTTTTTAATTGAATATAAAAGCATTTTTTTAATATCTATTGAATATACGGCAAAATTATAATAATATTAAACTTTACTGTTCGTTGCCGTAGTAGAAAATTTTTCATACTTAATGAAAACCCATAAATCAGCTTACTGAAAAATAATAAACAGGGACATAAATCTTTTTTTCAAATGCAGCAGAGAGAGAAAGAAATTTAATGGCTGTTTAATTTAAATTTCATTAAAACCTTCCCTGAAATGACATGGTTTATTCATGAAGAGTGTTAAAAAAGTTTTTCACGGTCAAATGAAACACTTTCATTATTTTTTTTAACGTGAACGACATTGTATTCAGTCACAAACTTAGGGGTGTAATTCATTATAATTCTCAATAAATAATTCAGTAGAATTTATATACACGTGTTTTTATAAAATAAATCTGTGTTGTCGAATTTTATTAAAAATAAACTTTTGTAACCACTCGATTTCATTTTTTGTACGTACTGGATTTGAAACAAAATATTTTTGTATATTATTTGAATTATCTATGGTAACAGCTGTTTTGGGATATAAACTTAATTCAAACAAGCGATACAGCCAGAGAACTCAGAAATAATGGGAACTGAAATACCTAATGGGTAAGTAGAAGCAGACAACCGATTTCGAGTAAGGAAGAATGATAAATTTAAACACGTGTCAAGAATACGTCATACGCCTAATACTGACAACTGCTCTCGGTTTATGCATTGAAGCTCATTTAATATTGGTGTATCACACACACTATTGCACGTCTATAATGCGTGGTTAATTTTCGTAGGACACTCACACATTCAAAACCCAGCCTCAAAAATTTACTGTATTGGTATATAATAGCCTATCAGAGTTTTATTTATTATCTGTTCTGTGGATACAGCTCAAATAGTCATGATATAATGAGATGGTGAATATGTCAATATCTGTTTTTCTTCTCACTCAAATTAGTGGCGTAGTATTCGTATATATATATTTAAATTGTTAATTTTCATTACCACTTATTTATCAGGATTCAAACTATTTTTATTTTGACCATGTCTGATTCACAGAGTGGAGGTTTGTATTAACAGGTTTTTGTTTTTATGAGGAATGATTGTTAGCCACTTGCTCAATACTCTGACTCCGAACACAAATAAAAAAAACAATATAGGGACAAATTCTATTTGATTATTAAAACTTTATTTCTAAACTATTTTAATGGAGTACTACCACATTACAAACTCAAAGTCATGAGTAGGTATAGTAAAAACTTTTAAAAATTGCGATGAAATACTGTAGTAAAAAAACCTATTTAAAGTTAGGCATCACTTCACGGAATTTACACGAAGAACACAGCAATTGTATTTTAAAAGTCCTTCACTTTTATATTAATATTTAAGTGAGTAGCCTTGAAATGTACTAAATTTTGTAATTAAATTATGAAAGTAAATTTACTATACAAAAGGTATGACTACTTACTCAAACCCCAGAGCGACTCTCAGTCTCGTTGAGTAGCAGATTCAATTAAAAGATGATAAGTTAGTAGGAGATTTTTTTTATTTAACGATGAATATTCCATTCTAACGCAAGTATAGATACATAAAGAATGTAAGACATAAAATATAATTCATTTTATATGTATATTTAGACAATAAAAAATATTTAAATATGAATTTTAATCTTCCATATCAGAAAATGTGAGTTGCACTTTCGACTCTTTTCATTTAACTAAGAATACAAATCGCAGATGGTGTCAGTTACTTTATAAGATCCAACAATTAAGCCTTGCCTCAACGAAACTATTTATTTTAAAATTGAATTTAAATTGTAATGAATTTTGGTTTTATACTGTTCAATTTTAGTCATCGTTCATATTATTATATGTATATATACCTACATACATAAATAAAAAACTTGGCATTTGAGTATGTATGTTTAACTAATACAGGTAACTTCTTAAAACCTAACATTTTGATGCCAAGTTTGATGTGTTCAATTTGCCGACTACGGATTATACCTTGACATTGTTTATTTGATTTCATTTATTTAATAGGTAATATTGAGTGACATTTGTCATTAGCTAATTTTATTAAATTCCCAACATGCGAATAATGAAAATTTGTACTTGGAGGTTCATATCGACGTACATTTGATCCAGGGATTGCAATATCAGTATTTAGCATCGGTATTACAGAATTTGTCGATACGAAAATACTGATATTTTTGATAATGAATTTATTGTTATTTTTTCATTACTTATTATTATTAAATTGAATGTGAAAGATTTGTGCTGCTAAAACGCAGATATATTTACTAAATTCAACACAGTTGGAGTAATAATAAAACAAAATCTATCAAATACAATATTTAAAAAATTTTAGCGATGAATTAAAACAGTTTGAAAAAACAGATGACTGATAGTCCAATAAGCCTTAAATTTGAGAGGACTTTTCAGGTCACGATTTTACACTAATTGAAAATCAATATGCTTCGCTTAGAATTGAATATGACAATTTTAATTACTTCTAAGAATAGGAAAAAAGTAAATTTTCAATATATTTGCATAAAGAACAAACAATACTAGTTTTTGTACATAAATCGACTTTTCCTTATATGTACATAAACATTTTTTATGATAATATTATTAAGTATATTTACAAGTATATAATATATAACAATATTACGTGTATAATAATAATGTATTATATTAAAAATAATGATACGATATATTTTCACCTGCCCAAACCAATTTTCATATTATAATGTGTACCTGTATGAAAAATGTCTTTTAACTTCATCAATTTATAAAATGGTTTCCATTTGACATAATATATGTTGGCTAAACATATTCGCATTGAACAACATTAAAAGGATATAGGTACCTCGTATTTGTATTACAGACGTAATCATTTATTTTACATGCTGTTTAAAACCCATTGTTTCATTACAGTGATGTATCATATATTACTGACGACGTTAAAGGTTTTTCATTAGAATATTAATACTTCACAGTTAACCTTTCTCAGTGAAGCGTAATACATTTTACATTTTAGCAAAATTACCATCCACCCAATAACAAATGAATAGAAAGCTTGAATTTTTAAAATAAGAATATCATAATAAATATTAATATTGTTAATTGAAAGATTTTGATGTAAAATATTTAACAGTAAACTTATTTATGTGACTTAAAAAAATTGAGTTAACAATATCTTGTTGTTAGAGTAATTATTATAGATTAGGATGAAAAATTAACAGTATTAGAGTTTTGTCGTCTAGCTGATCATTAATTTAATTAATGATCATATTTTATGTACTCGTAATTATATTGAATCGTTTGAAACTGAAGGGTTGTTTAATAATATAATATAAAGATAAAGTATCTATTAGTTATTTTGAGTGGGGTTTAATCGTAAATTTTTACCGCGTTTACAGACGATATAATATAAATGCATATTCGTAGTGAAGACTCCATACTAGGCGATTATTTAAAGCCTACCTTCTTAAGAAAAATATTTTTTAATTGCATATTGACATATTTACACAATTATTTTATTATTTTATACAGATTGCAAAACAATCTACAAGGGTTTTAAAAAATATACCACAGCGTATCCTCTGTCTTGACGTAAATAAATGTCAGATTATTTGTCAAGGAATTGTGATATTTTTTCGTATGGACTTTACGTCACGTAACCTCAGTCGGTCTATAGAAATGTATGTAATATGGTAGGCTGCTATTGCAGAGCCTAAAACCTTTGCGCATAATATTGTTGTCATGACTGCACTTTGTCCAAAATAATTAATAATAAAATTAGATAATTTGAAATTATTATTATTATGGCGTTTTATCGCATATTAATAAATAAATCTAGATTGTTTTTAAAAATAAAAATAAATTGTATCTAATGATTTTTGATGTCTACAAATGTTTGAAAAAATACGTAATTTAAACTCATCGCTCAATTTTATGTCGTCAGTGAGTTTTTGAAGTTTCATTAAATTTGTGTGTACCTATTCATCAGTAGTAATATCGTCTTATTTTCTTATTTCCCTTAAGTATACCTAACAAGTGTGCTGTTTTTCTCAAACATCAATAGAATATCTCTTTCCAAAAGTCACCCTTCACCACTGATACATATACTATTTACTATTATCAATACAATATATAACTTGAAACCGGTTAATTAAATTTCACTTTTTTAATTGCCATAAAGTGACCAATAGAAAACGGTAAGATAAGAGAGACAATAATGTGAAATATCAATATATTAGTAAAACGATTAATGAGTTTCTTAGTTTAATTTTTGCGTACATTTTAAAGTAATAAATGGATACTTTATAATGATGAATTAAGTTTTTAATCGTATAACATAGATACATTTTGAAGAAACGCCTAAAGTCAATGTTTCGTCAACACGTTTTATAAGACAAAGCATTTTTTGTCATTTCAAGGTAAATATAATCATTCAACGCGAACTAACTTTATGTCTTGTGAAGCATAGTTTAAAATATATAACTATTTTAATTAATAATGATTCAAAAACATTAATCTATACCTGTACATAATCATTACCTATTAGTTAAGTATATTACATTAATAATGCTGACAGATTTTTTACATTGCGACACCATAATCTACTTTATTATAAAATATAAGCTAAAATCGGATGTGTTTTCCAACACTTTCTTTTGTCCCCGCTTAAAAAGCCTTTTAGCATATTTCTGTATATTCAGAGACTTGCAATTTTTTACATATTATGTATATTGAAATACTTTGACAATATGTACTATTCTATTTTGGGGGCGGTCCGGTAATCCAAATATTAAGTGATCGTACAACGTTCTTCAAAAATAATGTGTTTGATAATGTATAGAAAAAAACATGAGTGTCATCGATGTACTTTTTGAGAGAATGACAATTAAAGGTTGCATGAATGCATGTGAAGAGAATCTGGGGTTTGTTAAAAAAAATATATGGATATCAAAACCTACGTTATAGTTAAAAATACTTAATTAACATACCAGTTGTAATAGTAGAAACATTATTTTATTGAAAGTTATTAATTATTTATGATATTTTACCGGAGAATATTTTTTTTCCTCCATAAATTATTTTACTATACCTATTTGTTTCCAAACAAAACTTGCTTACAAATAAAGTTTAATATTCTATGGAAAATATAATATTCTTAAAAGTTTTTTATTTACTCTCGATGAAAATATATAGTTATATATCCCATAAATATTTACCGAATGTCACGTTTATATTGAATTCAATGATAAAATAATACCATCCGAGAGAAACTAGTGTTAATAGTAAGATGGATTTATTGCAATATTATCAAAACTGTATTATTTATGGTTTTCCGTACAATTTTCTTTGTATAAAAAAACTATTCCGTAAAAAATAATGCATTTTCTAGAAATAATAAATGTCTAATAATTCTATTATTAGACATTTATGGGATAGTTTACGACCATTTAAAAAGTATAATTTATGATTTAAATACGAATAAAAATGTGAATAATTTTGTTCGGTGCCACTTGTGACAGTATTGCAATTAAAGTCATTTTACTGTTTTAAATATTAAAAAAATAAACAATGTATACATTTATTTTTATAGAAAACCTTATTTAATTCAAATTGAGTTACTATGTCTACGATAATAAAAAACAAAGTATTTGTCTGTGATTTAAAAATATTCGTAGTTTGATCAGCGTTTCAGACATTTTGCTTGCTCTAGTATCTCGAAAATTACGCACTTGAAATAATTCATTACGAGTAGTTTAAGTGGTCAAATACTATCGGTAGAGAGGTAAAGTGAGGTGTATATAGAAAGGTTTACATCTAGATCCAAACGTTTTTTATTAATAAATTATCGTATTTATATATAAATATATATAAAAAATATCTGTTTTTAACACCAGCTCATCTATTCTATATACAAAGTTGCTATCGGCTATCGGCTTGTTAATATATTTGTGTATTGAGGTGTTATAATAATTATATTTCCTTAATCGGCTTAATATATAAATATTATACAATAAGTTAGCCGTCTAAACTGTCAAAACTGTCTATTTGAAGGAGGTGCTGTTAAAACATAGCACTTTTTGAAAACACAAACATAGACCCCAGCAAACCAACCCGCCTTGCACTAAACTCGGTCTTAATCGAGCGTATTGAAGCATCAGCAGTTTTTTACGCCTGAAAGTCTCAGGAGCAGATGCCCAAACTTAGATCGCCATGCTCTCAAGTGAGCTTTTATTGAGTGTACTGCTTGACGTAATTTAATAAAAAGTGACATGGACGAGAAAGGCATAAAGACTTTTAAATGCAATATAGTTGGTCTTTGAGGCGGTTTCACACAACTTTCGGACGGTTAATTTATTATAACAATTAACCACTTCAATACATACATAATATGATAAACTACCCTTGATAGCCGCCGATAGAATAGATGCGCAGTTATGTTAATTTATTTTTCATGGTGCTGAAAAATTACAGCTCCGCCATTATATAGAGTTGCTTACAATTTAAAACACACGTTGAATTCTCGTAGCAAACAATCGTGTTTTGTATTTCTGTGAGTAGGTTGGCTAGCGCACGCAAACTTACAATATTGTATTTTTTGGCATTGTCATTCTGCGTTACGTTTTCTTTCACGTGAAAAAACAATTTGTCCCGGTGTCATAGTGTCAGGGCGCTCTGCCAGCGTGGCGTCTTTCAATTTGCATTAAGTATCGATGGCCGGACACGCAACATTATTTTGATTACTTATTTCTTGTATCGTTATACATATCGCATGCATAGCTTTGTGTTATATTGTAAATCATAAACATAAAACTGTAACATCAAATTATTATAAGTATGAAAAAGAAAATAAATAATTACGAGATAAAAATAACTTTCTATATACAACGATTTCAAATTTTCTGTTGAATCGTATAAACTTAACTTGCTAGCTTATACGATAAAAAAAACTTGTACTTGATAGAAATAATACTGAAATATTTATTTACATAGTAACGCACGTATATATTAATAATTTAGTTGCTAGGACCCCAGATCCCCTTGTATTACGTACAATAATAATGGATTGGATTACGGAATTTTTCCAAAATAACTTTTCATACAAAAGAGAATTAACTGAAAATGAATCAATTCTACTTAAAGATGGCTAAAAGTAATAAAAAATGCATTGGAATCGTGTTCTGATATATTCTAAAAGTTTCAAATGTCTAGCTAGTCGGAAAGTTAGTTTAAAATTGATTGCAAGATTTGTACCGGACAAATAAGAATACGAGCTAATAAAAACGTTGGAAAAGGGCCACTTATTGGAAAGCCGCTGGTTTATTTCTATACACTTTAATCTATATTACTAAATTATATGATTGTTTCTCATTGTTTTAATTTTTAAAGTAACAACTGTCACTCTGACGTTTAATCCTTTGTTGTGGTTTTGTGAAACTTTCGTAACGGTGTTTCGTAGCTCTCAATTTCACCCCAAATGCGCCTAAAGAAGTATAACTTCAAATATCGCACCCTCAGTAAAATACCGTCTTACTATCCAGTTTACACGTGAATGGATTTCTTGCAGACAGTACGTATTATCGTGGCCATAACAAGAAAATGTACGTATAAACACGTATTATATGACAAAGATTGCATTTATCAAAAAACTTTGGAAGCTTCTGAATTTTCACGCGACAGAGTTTGCATTCGTTCAATATCTGCGCCTGCGTAGTAGAACGACAGTGGTGAACCTGCAGGAAAGCAAATTAACTACACCAGGCAAAGACACATTTTGAGGTTAACCAATTTTTACTACTGTCGAGATAAATAGTACCGTAAAATGACAACATCGCGTCTCCTTTACTCTTGAAGAATGAGGTTATCGGTCAGCACTAATTTTATGTTTGCTTGAATGCTTGTTTTGGATTTGGGTTTGTATACTATTTTATTAAAGTAATGAAAAAAATGTTTAAATGGTGGTTATTTTTCGAAAAATGTTCAATAATTTATCCGAAAAACTAAAAAAAAAAATGTTTTTAAAGACCTTTTGTATTTAAATTCACAAGATTTGAGAGTGCAACATACTTTATTGAACACACATAATTTGAAAATACCTACTTAATATTTTTTCTGAGGTTTTTATTGTTTGAGATTAGATGGGGTACACGTGGCTCAATTGGTAAAGCACATAGGCACGAATCTAGTGGATATAGGTTTGAGTCCCGTCGGGGGATGTATTTTTCATAGTGTTTTAAAAATATGAATGTAAAAAAATATATTATAAACGTCAAATATCATAAATACAATACTGACGTACATAATTAAGAAAAATGAAAAAGTGCATAAAAAATATCGTTTTCCCATTAATTTCAGATTATTATTTGAAAGATTTTAAGCTTCAAATGGCTCTTCTGCAAAATTGTATTTTTTTAAAATCTATTATACTATTATCGATGAAATGCGGAATTCATTCATTCGTTCGCGAGGCGTCAGTTTTTAGATAACGTAGATATATCCAAACAAATAATCACAAATACATAATCATATTATCAAGGCGACAGTAACATGCCCGGCAGTTTGGATTTCTCCGTACACACGTAAAGAAGGGGGATTTATTTGAATTCACGGTCGAACAGATCGGTCGTTATTACGTGATGCGTATAAAGTATTGTTGCACGGTGCGGCGGTATTTTGAAAGGATTTGATATGCGGTGTCAGAATTAATATAATCATCCATTGATACTCAAGTTGTCGCTAAAATGGAAACAAAGATAGTCATTTCTCCCAATTTCGACAGGGCTGACAATACTAATATTAACATTAATAATAAATCAGAAAATAAGTAATGCGTCCGCGATGAAACAGTGAAAACGTATCCACTTATAAAGCCAGGTACTCATTAGCCAGTTGTAACTGTAACCGTTCCAGATACTCTAACCAACTCTAGATGCGAATTAATTATTTATTAGGCTTGCGAACTAATTATTTTGCATCCATACTATTTACTGTATCCGCAATGGTCACAGTTACGGCTCGCTAATGAGTATCGGGCTTAAAGTCGTAGGTCTTGGGTTCAAATACCAGGCCTAGAAATTTCAAACGTTTTTTTTTCGATCTGTGTTTGGGTCCAAATTATGGACCAAATTAAATATGTTCAGCAAGTAGCTATTAAAACTTATTAAGATTCGCATTGGTTTGTAGAGCCAATGAAAAAAAAATATCATCGTCATAGATGTAGAAAGTGATAGAAGAAAAATTTAATTAAAACATTTTTTTTAAGTTTGTGTCTGGAAACCGAAGAAAACCAGAAATTGATTGGCTATGATTTAACATCGATGCACCCACTAACAGAAAAGTTTTAAAAGTTAAGGTAGTTAACGATACCTAGTGAAATATATACCGATCCGAAGAATATTTAATTATAATCAGGAATACCATCTTAATATTATAATACTAAAGTTTACAAGGCTCTCACTAGGTTCTTCAATATAACAACGTATCTATAACATAAAGTATTATACTTCTGCTATATTCTCTCATACGCACACTAAAATGAAACATACAATTTTTTATTTTTTATTACGCTAACAAAGTATGGATTGTTAATTACGTTTTACGAGAACTTTTATTATTATTTGTTCAAAATTCATTAGGGTGATAGGTGGGTAAAAATTACGAGTTTGATATATTGCTTTTCCTATTAAAGCAAAATAGTTTTTTAATTTTTGTAAAAGCGTAGTATAAATCATTTTTGGCAGGCATTTAAACTGCCATTATAAATCAAATAGTAAAAATATACAAATCAATTTAATTAATATTTACACAACGTCGTTGTTTTGTAAAAAGGGCGAATTAACCAAAATGTTATTTTACAGGAGGAGGATTTTTAACTTTTGACATTTATTTGTTTATGACCTGTGGATGATTATAAATATCTAACAAGTTTATAATAAAGCTTAGAAAGAATACCATCATTATAATAGGCATTATTATATAATATTTTAAAAGGCCTAATATGTCACATTCGCTTTTTATTCGTAATTTTAATATTAATTTAATTTTACTCGATTATCATTTTTAAATACTTTCCTGTGGAGATACAAATTCGCAATTCAATTAAAAAATATACAACAAAGTTAGTGGGGTACACATGGTATTTTCATTAAAATCTCGATTTCGCCAAAATGGTTGATTCGCCCTTTTTACAAAACAGCGACGACAATATGATTATCTATGAAAAAATGACCAACATATTATCATAAAATAATTCTATTGCATTATTATTTTCTCAATTACAAAATTTTAATCTTATACTAGTATCCAAACTTAAATAAACTGAAATAAATTGTGTAAAAGGTATACATTTCTCATTAATTACTAGTAATTAATAGGTACGATTATGGTAAAAGAATAGGTTAAATAATGATTGCAATGATAACCGATGATCGTAAATATATTATTATCGCCATAGATGAGAGGATTTTTTTAAAATCTGTTACTATTTTTCGACTGTCCGAATATATTATTATTTAGAGTACTTTCATACCAATTATTCCAGTTACTTAAAATTTATAGGGTGCTTAATAATAGTTACATTAGAAAACATAAAGTCCATATTATTATTAGTGGAAAAATAACCGTTTATTAGTCTTATTAATTACTTTATGATTCTGTTGAATTTTCCGATCAGTAGTTGACTTTCGAAAGTGGAAAACTGCGTACACGCAATGTTTATTGTGTGTTTGCGTACGCATAAATCTATCGGTAATGGATCACCATACTAACAACAGTCTCGCCATCGCCATCACTCTAATAAGCGAGATTATAATGAAATTTAATACTGTGTAGGTATTGAGCTTTTTTATTTGATGATATTATTTACACTGAGTTTTAAGGATGGGTAACGGAATAATGATTAGAATTTGCGCATATCGAACATGTAGGTAGGTGTATTTACCCAATGATTATTACCATAGCACAAAAAGCATTTGTATTGCAACCTTTAAAATGAGAGTTACCTTCAGATGGAGGACAGAGAGTTATGGGTTTTGATTTCTTTACAAGAGACAGAAGTGATAAATGATAACAAATTCATACGCGATCGAGATTACGCCAGACGTATTAATTGAATTATAATATTTTTATATTAGCCAGACACCCAATTACAGAAGGCCGACTGGAGATTTCCATAGAGTTTAATTTTTTCAATTTATTTATTTATTTTACATATTGTGGACATTACAAATTATAAGTTTAAGACGTTCACAACATGACATCTAGAAACAAAGAAATATTAATAAAACAGTTTTCTGTATAAATGTGTAAATACAAAAAATATTAAGTATATAGGTACAAGGAAGTACACCGGATGAGTTAAGCAGACCCTATTTTAAGAATTTAAAAAACAACGTCCACCTAAATTCACCCTCACGTAAGTGGAATATATCAATATCCGAAGCGATTTCATGAAACATGGGTATTGCCCTCCCAATTGGCATTACTAATGGCAGGTTAGTTCTGCACCGTGGGAGAACAAACAACGGATGCCCTCGATTCATAAGGTTTTTATCAGAGACACACAAGCCAACACCACCAAGAATGGCAGAGTTCACATTTACAATAAATAAGAGAAAATCAGTCGGATAGAGCCACGGATAATATCCATACAGCCGAAAGTAAAGGAGTCTTAAAAATTTCTTTTGGACTCTCTCCACCATAAGGTCGTACTTCAACTGATGCAGGGCCCAAACGACAGACTCAGTCTAAAGTCTGCTTCTAACTAAGGAGTTATAGAGAATTTTTGTACCGTAACATCCGAAAAGACCCGGGAAGTACGCAAGACAAAGCCCAACATCTTTAGCGCCTTTTTACAAATGGTATCTATATGACCACTAAACGTCAGTTTACCGTCAAACGTAATTCTAAGATCTCTTACAGATGATATTCGCGAGAGAACTCTGCCATGCATCGAGTACTGGAAAAACAATACTCGTGAGGCTTTAGTAAACGATAAAACATTGCATTTATCAATATTGAAGTCCAGTTTGTTACACCTGCCCCAATCTAATATATTATCTATATCAAGTTGGAGTTGACGACAATCGTCCAAGGTGACAACTTTCATGAAGAGTTTCAAGTTGTCAGCAAACAACAAAAACATAGCATTTTTAATTACCAATGCTATGTCATTTATGAAAATCGTGAACAGCAATGGCCCTAAGTTTGAGCCCTGGGGGACACCAGAAAATGTGTAAAAGGTCTGTGACTGATAAAGGCCGTACGAAACGTATTATTGACGGTTACTAAAATAACTCCCGAATAGCTTCAAAAATCGATTCGACAATCCAATAAGTTGGAGTTTTTCCATTAGAATATCGTGATCGCTCTGTCAAATGCCTTCGAGAAATCATTGTAAGAACAGTCAACCTGGCTGCCTCTATCTAGTACTGACGACACATAATCAGTGAATACCATCAGGTTGGTTTCCGATGATCGGCCTGCTCTAAATCCATGCTGTTCATTCATTATAAATGACTCAATTTTTGGAGAAATCATGCTGTGCATGATTATCTCATTTAAGGCTATACTTCAGCTGGGGCACGGTCTAAAACGATCGTGACTACGCGACGCGAAGATTGTGCAAACGACGCGTGCAGAACAAAACATAATTTGTCATAAAAATTCAACATGCGTCCATTTAACGTCATGTTTATTGTTCTATTAGTAATAATAATAATTTATTCATTGACATGTTTTCTTTTTCAAGTAAATGGGTAACGTTTTTTAGTCATCTTTACACGATTTAAGAATTAATTCCTCCGACGCCACCAAAAAACAAATTGTAGTGTTCACAGCTTGACTTTCGCTCTCCGATTGGCAGCGAGTCCGAAATTTCGTCGCACCTATAGTTGAAAATTATTTGCCGTTTCACTGAAGTATGCTCTTAAAATAAATCAACATTCAGGTTTCGATTACCGGTCATACGTGCAGGTTAATTGAGTGTTAATTCTTTGTCGACCCTTTGTGATCGAAGGAAAAAGTGTCGATATTTTTTTTGACGATCCTAGAGGTATCTGTTGGTTTTTAGTCGAACTTTCTTTGCCTAGAAACTACGAGAAATATAAAATAAAAAACAAGCAGACTGTTTTGGTCAAGTACTTTCCAAATAAAATACTATGTCGTCTCATACGAGGGTAGCCGTTTATATTTCGGGAATAACAAACAAAAACGAATTTTTATCGATGAAAAGAGTTTCATTGTTTTTCAAAATATTCTCTACGACAATTTATACACTTTTCCATGCGTTTGAACCAATCTGAAAAGCATTTTTGCCACTTTGTAGAAGATAACTCCAAAACATGGTTTTTGAATGTATCAACCCCCCCTTATGGTGTAAAAAATCGTTGACCACGCAATTTATCTTTGACTGTCGGGAATAAAAAGAAATCATTTGGTGCCAACTCGGGGCTGTAGGCGGAAGACCCATCAATTTCATGTTTTAAGTGCTCAAATGGGCGCTTGTTTGAGCCGATGTGTGAGAGCTCGCATTGTCTTGATGAAGCATGAGTTGACGCCGACGGTTGCTTTTCCTCATTTCACCAAAAACTGCTGGAAAACAAATGATTGTGTACCATTCAAAATTGACTTTTCTATGATTCTCTAAAGGTATAGTTGCGACATGGCCCGTTTTCTCCAAAAAACAGGCGACCATTTGCTTCGAAGTGCTTCGAGCGTGAGCAACTTTTGTTGGCTTAAACTCATTTTGGAAGACCCATACGGTCGACTGCTGTTTATTTTTGGGCTCATACGTATAAATTGAAGATTCTTCACCCGTAAAAATTTTATAAACGATTTTTGAAGCACCTTGATCGTATTTTTTGAGCATTTCCTTGCACCAATCGCGCCTCTTTTTGTGCGATTGTCAAATTATGGGGGATCCAACGCGAACATAGGTTCCTTACGTCTAAACAAGATCATATACACGCTAGTGTTACTAATGCCTAGAGATGCCTCATTCCCACGATATGTCACATGACGATCTTGCATTATCAGTTCACGCACAGCATCGATGTTTTCTAGAAAAAACAACTGATTTTGGACGACCTTCACGTGGCTCGTCTGTGAGCGAACGACAGCCACGATAAAATTCGCTAAATCAGCGATATACCGTAGTTTTTGATGGTGCTTCACCTCCATATAAAGTATTAAGTTCAGCGATGCACAGTTCTTGTGATAATCCACGTCGAACGTTGTTAAGAATAATCGCACGAAAATTTTTACGAGTTAATTCCATTTTTTGGCCGAGATAAATTTTTCAAATGAATTTAAAAAAAAAAAACAAAAAGCGTCCGTTTGTTAAAACGTTCTGAGTACTTTTGCCGTTAAAAATGCCAAACTTCAAAATACAGAAGTCAAATTGCACCTAGCAACACCAATGTTGCATTTTCCCGAAATATAAACGGCTACCTATGTACGCCTTGACAATGTATTATTATGTTGGTAACAGTGCCTACCCGTAATTCAAAAAAAAACTAACATTAATACAATATATTGATAGTGTTAGCTATTTAGTATTTGCGGCACTGTTTGATATGTTAATTTATGCAGTGCTATTGCAGTCTCATTAGTAGTTGCAAGTTATTCATTATTCATTATATTATTCTATTTATTGCAAATAAGGTGAATTAAAGTAAAAGAAGGTCATGTAATCATTTAAAATGCATATCGGACGTATTATGACTTTATAAATAATTCTGTATAAATTGCATATGATAATATTGTATTACCTACTGGTAATGCATGCAAATATTAGTATTATTTATGTTATATAAAGGTGGCTACACACGTAACTGAATGTCTGACAAGCATTCGTGATCAGGCGCGCATACAAAGGGGGGTGTTTCGGGTCCGGACCCTCCACAAACGGAAAAAAATACAATTTATTTAGGTAAATGGAATACTACTTCTTTATATTTTTCGTTAATACCTCATGAATGAAGATCGTGACTCGAACGATTTGGTTATCGAACAGTCTATGAATGTGTTGATTTCACTCCTATCGGCATTCAAAGACACGTAAGACCTGTGGCCACTGGAAGACCCGTGGCACTCATAAATTGGTGCAACTATATGGGGAATCCAATGTTTACTTTAATATTACAGTACGGCATATCTAAAAGACAAAACGGCGAGGACGCCATAGATGGACACTAACGATTCAAATAATTCTGACTGTTAACCTACGCACATTCGATTACCAATTTTGGATGCAATCGCTCCTAGATGAATACCCTTAGTTATATCTGAAAACCAGATGTTTATTGTTAGACTCAAATTGCGGAGTGTCTGAGTATGGAGAATGTACCCGGAAAAGTGCGATATTATGAGAAATAGGCGGCACAGTCAGTGGCACTTGCAAGATTTTCTTAACCCCACTCTCTCCCACAGCCGCCATAATATTTTGAATTTTTTTCAAAATAAATCTTTCAAAGCATTTTTGTGTGCGCGCACTTGTTCATGATTAATCTTTTTGTACAAGTGGATTGAAGATAAATTAAATTTTTAACTGCATCCTTATGCAATATTATATGCTTGCCCAAGATTAACTGATAGTGTGTATGCAAGTTTGTGCAAGCAAACGTCATTTGTAAAAAGAGTGCTCAGTAGCGAAGAATCCGTCATGACAAGCGATCTTCGAAAAGAGGACATAGAATTACTCGAATAGTTTATTTAAACTTACTGAAGTGAGCCACGTAGTTGGCGTATAAAATCTTATCAGTATGGTGATAAGACGAAATAATTACAAGATAAAAAGAACTTTTTATATACGTGTTGCTAGATTCAAAAATCAGCCAAGTCCATAATAGATGAATAGGAAAAAAACAGCTTTTTGTTTTCTCAAATACTCAGTCACAAGGGTGAAAGTTTATATTATTTCGAGTATAGAATATTTAAAATTAATAAATTCCACATTTTGATAATGCAGAAATGTTAGAAAGCAGTAGTTCTTCAGCAATTCACTAAAAAGTCAAAAATACCTAAAGGTGGACTTAGCTGATTTTGAAATCTAGCGGCACATACAACGATTTTAAATTTTCTGTTGAATCATATAAACTTGACTTGACTAGCTTAAACGATCAAAAAAAATGTATTTGATAGAAATAATACTGAAATGTCATATTGATTTCCATAGTAACGCACGTATATATTAATAATTTAGTTGCTAGGACAACAGGCCCCTAGCAACCAATAATGGTGTCGAAATAACTTTTCATATAAAACAGAATTAACTGAAAATGAATTCAATTCTACTTAAAGATGGCTAAAAATATTAAAAAATGCATTGGCATCGTGTTCTGATATATTCTAAAAGTTTAAATATCTAGCTAGTCGGGAAGTTAGTTAAAAATCGATTGCAAGATTTGTACCGGACAAAGAACCACCTGACAAATAAGAATACGAGCTAAGAAAAACGTTGTAAAATGACGTTACATATAAATTAATTCATTAACCAGTCTTTATAACACACGTCACGTTTCTCCTTTATCCAAAACGAGTATTTTGTCGTCGTCCAAGATCAACATAGTCCAAGCCTTTTATCGATACTTAGCTATGCAACAAACTAAAATTTGGCGGTGACACCACATCTGTAAACCTTTTATGTTACTCTAGCGCGTGTCACAGAGATTATAAGGGTGCCGAATACTTTCTCACTCGCACTTATGCGTCGTTTTTGTACAGGCCTTGCTATAGGTCCAAGCCAAAAAGACGCTGTTTAAGCATACTTGTGCCATGTGTAGGTACAGGGACTCTGTGCGTGCGTGTACAAAAAGGTTAATTATACATGCTTGCCAAGCATGCAGTTACGTGTGTAGCCACCTTTAGGCGTATAATATGTTCACATACCGATAAGTTCACAATCAAATATTTGTGCTAAGTAACGTTTTTGTGTTTCAAGCGTAAATTTGTTAGTATTAATGTTTTTTTTTTTTAGAATTATTAATGACCATGTCCTTGCTTTTAAGTACAAGATGGTTGTTAGTAATTTTGAACAATCACAAACACCCAGGCTTTGAGAAAAACACATAAATATTGTGTCCTCACCAGAAATCGAACCCAGAACTCTCGGACGGAAGGCCAGCGCCTTACCCACTGCACCACGAGGGCCGCCTTTTGGTTTTAATGTTAGTTTCTTATTCCATTCTCTGTAATAACAGCTGATAAGTAAGTTTACATATTTCTTCTTTATAAAAACGAACTGAGAATAATAAAGTTATGTAATATTTTACAAAAACCATTATTTCATAGTAATGTATATTAATTATAAGAAGTAAAGTAAAAAAAATCAATGATTTCATGGGACTTTCATACCTTTGTTTCAAGAAAACTTAAATTAACAGTCGTTTATTATCCTATATATTATATTATATGTCGTGAATTTTTTGTAATGCGTGAGAGAAACATATGAAAATGTGCAATAGATAGCGAGACAGGGAAAAATCAGATTAATGCAAATTCAAGTTCAAGTTTTAAAAAGAAAATCGGAGTTATCATTTATTTTAATAGGATCATAAAAGAAAACAAATGTTACTCTCATACTAGTTTGACAGATGCTTACAGTGCTGTAATAGCCTATCAAGTGGTTAGAATGTCGAGAGATTAGTGTGTTATCCAAGAGATTTAAAGGAAATTATTATAATACGGATAGCGTGATGTAACCTACTTTAATCTTAGGAAAAATACAAAAATAATCAATAAATAGATAGACGAGGAAGAACCATAAGCCAAATGTCGCAATTTGACAAATGAACGGATACAGTGATGGAGTGCACGGCAAAGTTATGAGACTTTACAAAGCTCCATTAGGCTGGTGCAGCAGCTCACAGACAAATAATTGAATCTGAAACACTATTACCAGTGTTGCAAACTATGGTATATGAAAACAAGCTATTTGGCAGAAAAAAAGGTACAGTTCCTAAAAATAGAAATTGCTAGTAAATTGACTTATTCTACCAAATCTAAACCTTTCCTGTATTCCGATAATCGTGCAATTGATATCACATACATAAGCACACATTAAATTATATGATACCATTTCACTATAAGACCACGAAAGCTCCTATTGCTTCAACGTGTTAAATTGTATTGTTTTATTTCTCACGCTACTAAAATAGGTTCATATTGACCTATCTGTGTTTAGTATGTATCTGATAAATAAACTAAATATATCTAGCTTATTTGCAGTACATTGAAAGCTGTTGGAGGGATAAAAAAATGCTAGTAAAAACGCCATTAGCCATTTGCGTTTTTTGCAGGTTAGATGCCTATCGAAAAATGTTAAATCTGGCAAGAAAAATGCTAATTGGCAACGTTGACTATTACATACAAAAAACACACACGTAAGCGTATGAGAGAGAAGACATATGAAGTGGTACTGCCACCTGGTGATATTTTTTAGTTTTGAAATATAAGTTTTGCATAATCTCTTTCCTGATTTTCATCTAATATTCTATCAGGAATATCATTTCATTGGTTATGTAACCAGCTCTCCTGTCATTTCTATTCGTGGAATGTCTTTATTATTCTTTTCTTGTGACAAAATCACCTGTAGGTGCTGACAATAGTTCATGGAGAAGTCTGATATAAATCTAGGATATATTGGGTTGGTTCCACATTCTATTCCTAATAAAACCCTATATCTAGTTTGAAATAAAAATAACAAAAAAAATACTTACAGGGTTGCTATAAAAAAAGTAGACTACAATTTTATTTATTGCAAGCAATAAACGCTCAAAATCATTATAACTTACGATAAAACTGAGTTCACTCTGACAGAAAATTATAATTAATTAATTTACAAAGTCAAAGTTGATTAACAAGCAGCTGTCTTGCATTTACTAGCAAAGTTCTGGCCGTAAATCTCTACGCATGATTTTATTTGTCGAAGGTAAAATTACATGAACGATAACGAAAATTTACGGCGCGATTGTGGAAAGCAATATTGTTTGCCCGCCCAAAGTAGCCGGGAAGTAATGATTATTAAAACAAGCCCACTAATGGCCTCAGATGGGTTGATAATATTTTTTGTGCGTGAGTATCAAGTAGCAGGCATCACTCAAATTAAAACAATATCCATCAAAGGCCTAATCATGGTTTAATCTACTCTAATGTTGCAATATATTTACGTTAATTTGCATTATACTCGTAGTATAATTTATCAGTGCTTACTTTGTACTAAAGTAGTGTTATTCTAGGAATTCGCTTAAAACACTTTGAAATTATTATTTTAACTGCCCATTTGTGCTTACAACTTAAATATTTTAGCCTACATGTATTTAGATTTATATTGTTGAATTAAGAATTTATTACGTTAAAATTCCATTTTTACGTATTCGAAATTCACGTATTATTTAAGTAGATTTTTGTACATTCGATTCCCGGATTTACATTTTTATTTACCACAATTTTCGTATAAAAAATGAAAATTCAAACAGTTTTACTAATGAAAATAGTACTATTAAAAAGTGACTTTTCCTATCACACACACCCCGATGTTTTAAAAGCTGTTGATTTGCCCGTCGCTCATCAGAAGAAAATCTAAAAAACTTGGTTTTATTAGCGTTTTTAGTGAATACGCAGGCATGTATATTTTAATGAAATTTTTTGCAGATCAAATATAATATTAGATTGATTTTGGTCGTATGAATAATATCGTCAAAAATGACTTTCCAATTATATATTAATGCAGTATTCAACGAAATAATAAGAACTTCCTGTGTTCGTATGTGTATGAAAAACATGACCCTTAATAAAAGAAAGACTCAGAAAATGATAATAGCCTTATATGAAAAAGATACATGCTAGATATGGCCAGTGAAAACAAAAACGAAAAGGAACACACACGAGTAGGATAATATGATGTAAGAGAGTTTGCTAAAACTGTAAATAGAAATATTATAATGTATTGCTCAAAGTAGAGATAATATTGCTGGATTAAATCAATAGTCCAGGAGAAAACAAGAAGTAGAAATCATTCAAAATATAGATGCAGAGACTAATCCAATGGCTCAAGGACATAGCTGAGTTCTGCGAAAGTACCTGACATACCTATAGGACCAAAAGGAATTGAATCAGTTTAACATAGACTTCATCCATCAGTGGATTGATATAGGTAAGTGATGTTTATGTTAACATACTAAGTGTGTAAATGAAGGACATAT
This sequence comes from Rhyacophila brunnea, assembly GCF_057557595.1. NCBI lineage: Eukaryota > Metazoa > Arthropoda > Insecta > Trichoptera > Rhyacophilidae > Rhyacophila > Rhyacophila brunnea. The sequence continues at coordinate 37,100,727 of NW_028233350.1, read as the reverse complement.
CATTAAATACGTGAAAAAAATTTGTGTAAAAAAATAATCCTTGGAATATTTACATAAAAATAGATTTTATAGTAAAAACACTTTGAATAATTATAATTTGTTTATGTGTTACGTAATTATGTCAAAGAATAACTAATTTAACGATTTTAATGGAACGCAGAAATTAATTAATAACTTCCACTTTCAAAAACAAAACACCTAATTTTCTTGGTAAAAATATACGTTATTACAAAATTGCTTCCCTTAGTTGCCTGTCTGATAACACTTTTGCAATAAATGAAGCCACGAGCGATAAACAAACCGACACCACGAACGATAGAAAAATTATAGGGTGTATTTAGGTAATAATTTAGCGGCTGAAATTAACGGTAATGAATCTAAAGCAAGCATTATTCATACGCTGAGCTTTTCGCAAAGCCTTTTCTCAAGTAACTGTTATCAAGTTAATATTGTGGTACTACTAAATACAGCACCATGGCACGTGGTTGGTAAAGAATCACGTTTTGGGATTAATTTATTCCAGCACGTGATTTATAAATATCCGGTATATAAAGATATGGTAAATTATGCATGTGCAAAGTGTACTTGTCTTATTATATAAAGTAACTTTTCAAAATATTAAAGTGAAAAAAAATATATAAAAAATAAATTTTATATTTTCAATAAGATACACATACAATTTTTGTTATTCAAGATAGAGTTTGTTATTCAAGATAAAAATATTTAATTTCTAATGGATTTAAGTTTTGTACTATTCCATTTGAGTCTTTTTTTGCGGCGCTCAGTGTGTGTTTGCCTTTGGTGATTATATACAGCTGTTGAAGATGCCGAAAGGCGAAACCCAGGCCGCAAAAAACGGCTCAAATGGAATAGTACAAAACTTAAATCCATTAGAATTTAAATTCAAATTCCATCAAGTACCTTCGGTCGATAGTATTAATATTATAAAAAATATTTTATAAATAAAGCATTTGAAATGTTAATTTATACACAAGGCAGGTTTTAATCGAATTTTAAAAACTATTCTACGCCATATGTATTTTTGTATTATTAATTTAATGAAAACAAGTACGAATGACTGGCAAAATTTATTATGCGTTATTTTTCTCAGATCTCTACAGCCTATCTCCACCCTTTGCTACTGTTAGGTACAACATGCATACTATGTTAATTTAAAATATTGTAAGTACCCAGGTACATCTATGATCTGATTATGTGGAATATAATATTGACCACTGAATCACTAATTTGTATCTGTATTAACTTTCTTCGAAGGTAAGTGAGTAGACCTATTTTTTGAGTAATCAGCTTCACATGGGATGTAAACCTAACTAAGTAGTTGGGATTTGGGGAAATTACATTTGCATTTTTCCCACTGGTAGAGATGTACAGCAAAATAAGTCACAGCTGAGACTTCATAAGTTAATAATATAATAATAATAACAATATAACAATACTCTGTATAATGTATATGTGATAATGTATACATACCTATATATCGTGGCCTTGGAAGTTGGAAGTGAATAGAGCTAGTCCACATTTTCAAAATTCAGAGTTATGGGCGTTTGAAAATTTTAAGTCAAATTAAATTCATGTTTTTACGCGATAACTTCCTTAAATAATAATATTTTTCAACAAAAATTTCTACACACTACAATAATAAACTATCATTGTTAATTCATTTTTCTAATAAATTGATTTTTTAAGTACTTTTTGTGGCTTAGATCTTTTCACTTCTGCTGACTATAATAGTTGCTTTTAGTTAAGTGGTGAAAATAACTAACTGTTTGACTAATAAACAGGGCTCGAAATGGACCGGAACGCACCGGAGCGCCGTTCCTGTTCGTAAAATCAGCAAAATTATCGCTCCGTTTCGTGGACATATTAATTTGACAGTGAGCTAGATTTTCCATTTAACTTAAAAATCCAAAAGTTTGTCCACACTAGTAACCTCATTAAATTTCACGATAATTATCAAAACTTGTTTAACCAAAAATTATTTTAATCGAAATTTAATGAGGTTGCCAGCAACTTGTTGCCAATATGGACACGGCATTATACACTTATTTTTTATAAAATACACAAGCAATTAGATAACTATGTTAACATTTTCATAAAATATTGACCGCTCCGGTTCGTAAAATATTTCATTTCGACCGCTGCTTTTTATTATTTGTAGGAAATTTTATTGTTAAAATAATTAACATATAACTGATAGTATTTATATATTATATAAAAATATTCGGAACATAAAGTTGAAAATGCAATGATTAGAAAATTAAGTATACAATCATAGTTAAACATAATTCAACTTATTTTATTCATATAAACTAAAATATAATTAAGAGACGATTTTGAAACGAAAAACATTTAAAAAGTTAAAAACTTGTTCTAAATAAGTAATTCTGCAGTTCCACGTATCACAGTTAAATGTTACGTTTACTTGATTCCGAAGAAAAATATGGAGAAAAGTTAACAAATTTCTGTCAGAAAAGGTGTCATAATAATGTATGCATCAAAATTTCTTCCTTCCTTTCATTAATAAAACAGCACACCTCCGCACGGAAACTATTGTAATACAAAACAGAACATGTTGGGCTTATAAAAAACACCCAAAACATGACGCATATTAAATTTCCATAGGACGTTGCATGCTAGGTTAGTAGGTATGTCAGAATAATAAATTATTATGGGTACCTATTTTTTGTTCCATTGAGAATAGAAATTACATGCTTACCTTTATAAAAAAAATCATAAAAGGCTTAGATAGTCTTATAAAGCAATATCTATTAAAGAAAAGCATGCCTAAATGATAGTTTATTGCAAAAATATTCTAATCTTATTATTTTTACTTGATGATAATTTACAGCTCACAAAAATAGGTCAAATGCCTTGAGTATTTTTTTTTATTTTACGGCGCTTTTGTCGGGTCAGTCTATTTTAAACTTTTCGCATCAAATCGGCTAATTTTTATTTTCACTGAAAGTCACAAGTAAAATACTATTTTAAAATGGAAAAATATAAGCATACACAGATAAATTACTATATTAATGCATTTTTTTATGGTTCTTAACCAATTATTGTCCATCTTATGAAGTATTTACTCTGGTTCAAATACCCATTAAAAATACAACATGACATTTATCAGACTTGTGACTCACGAATTTATTTATTTCATTGATTTTACAACTAAGTTATATTAAAATTAATTTAGAAATTAATTATCAACTAACAAAACGACAGTAAACCACAGTTTGGCTGAGACAACTACGATGATAAATAAGTCTTGAATTTAAGTTAATAAACAACAAAATACTTGTTGTATAATATTGTAGATTTAATAAAATGTGTACAATTTTAGTAAAGATTGAATTTAAATGGAACACAAAGCTAGTATAATAAAATTATGTGCATATTTCTTATAATTTTTAACTTTATTTATAATATAATTTAAGTCACAGTCATATAGAGCTAAAATGATTAATACTTATTTATATTATGTTCTGCAATTTCAATAGTAGGAACGCATAATATGCAGCATTACAACCATCATCTGAATTTATAATTGGCTCGCACCCGCTAGTAAAATTAGAAGAAATATGAAAAAATCGTCTTACTTTCGGCTAGTTAGGTGCCTTTTGTTGATTAAATAAGTTTATTTAATATTATATCATTGACATATTTATCGAGAAAATAATTGAAAAATTATAACAATACAGTAAGTAGGTAACTATATATTTAAAAAATCTACACATGAATATTATCAATTGTAGCGAATAAAGGAATAGTTGTTAATCATAAATTACTATTTCCATCCATGGCGGAGCAGGTTTCGCAGGGATAAGTTTAACTTAAAATAGTTTTTAAACGTGGTTTTATTGTTACTTATTCATTTAATTCATTAGGTTAGTATAATGGATACAATTAAAATAATATCTTAATTATATTCAGCTGAGGGATTCAAACCCATTGTACATAGTCAAATTTGCAGGTACCAAAGTAATCGGTAGGTAAGTATGTATTTTTTTAAAGTTAATAAGTTTATGCACACTATCATGGATTACTACTTAGTAAGTTCAGAATCTTTTTAAAAAATGTGTGTAAACTTTTGATTGTTGTTTTTAAACTGTAAACTGTAAATTGTCATGAATGCGCAGTTTTGATTTAATCCGTTGCCAAGACAAATATGAATTTTATTAGTTTAGTGCCTATAATAAGGGTGTAAAGCACGCTTGGGGTAATTCAAATAAAGTTTGACCTAACTAAGTCGAAACACCTTTGGAACAATGTTAAGTTAAGCCTACTCCACCAAATACTACTATTGTAGGACTTATTTTCTAGTAAAGTTTCAATGGGCAGTAAAATATCACCATGCATAATATTAGATTACAAAGGTTAAATCAATAATTTAATTAAATTCTTAAATGTAATACTAACTATAAAACCATTTAAGTTCTTGATTTATACACATTTTTACCATTATATGCATAGCAGATAGTATAAAGAAAAAAATATTAAAAAGCACACGGAAAGGAAGGACTAATTTAACGTTCTTTTTCAATGAAATAACACATCTATATTTTAGTCAATTAAGTACACTACCTATATGTCTAATTCATTTTCTGTGTAATATATATATCAAAAAAAGTATTTACGTATCAAAATAGTTTCTGATATTAATATATTCGAAAGAATTACACAATTTTAATAGGATAAATGAATTATTATAACATAATTCACCACTCTCTTAACCTTCCCTCCACGATGTTAATACATTTCGTCCGTTCCGGTGAAGTCATCTTGAGTTCACATACGAGATTGACAATATTACAGTGGATAAAAGAAAAATTCTTATTTTGGCAACATAAACAAGTCTAATAAAGTTTCGTCATCATTATTTGCTATTTGTTTTATCTATAAAATGATCAAAAAAGCATCGAAACTTAATTATAATCATACGAGTATTTATATACATTCTCTACGATTATAATCTCTCTTTTTTTGGTCGTGCACTCATGGCTGAGGATCGTGACCACATTTAAATATCGCCATCCTTTGAGCGACCTTGATCTCAACGCTTACTTTTATATCCCTTTCTCACAATTGTGTATGTCTCTCGTTGTCGCGTATACTTTTATATCTATCTTTATATTGTTCGTACTGGAATAAGATACTCTGTTTGCAATGTACATTTATAATTTATGTCAGGTAAATGAATTTTTTTTTTCGACCATGTCCGATCCTGATAAGATCATATGGGCCTCCACAGAGTGGAGGTTTGTATTGACAGATTTTTGTTTTTTACGAGAAATGGATGTCAGCCACTTGCTCAACAAAATTTAAATTTACTAGATAACGCTATCGATTTTAAAAATAATAACATTTTAATTAGATGTAATATTGATGATTCTAGAAATAGCTGAAACATGAAGAACGTAACTTAAGATGGCATTACAGTAACGGGAGTGTTAAATAGACATATTTTGATGTAATGCTTGTTAAAATTATAATAAACGAGATCTTGAAACTTTTAAATAAAATTTTATCAATATTATTCATCAGTGAGATTGATTGTTTTCCCCGTTTCTTATATATTTATTAGTTGAAATCACAAAAAAAAATATCAACAATTGTTTTGGTTGATTTTAATTAGGTACTCTCATTTTGACATTTAGGGTGACATTGGAAAGGTCGTGCGGTCTGGTGGTAGACCAAATGTCATTAATTCTACTACTTAAAGTTAATTGACGTAAGTCAGTAATATAAATCGTCGGATAACAATTACATAGTTTCAAGAAATTCTGTCTAAGAGCCTATACCTACAGTATACACTTTAACATATTATCCCTATTTTCACCCTAGATTTTTAGGGGGTACCTATATTTATTTTACGTGTCTAAGTGAAACAATAAAACTATTTTAAATTATTCTTGATATAGAAAAGAATGTTAAATATAAATCGATTATGCATTTTTTTCATTTATTTAACTAGTAAATTATACAATAAATCCGTATAATTGTACTACAAATAATTTTGACTGACACCAGACAGATTAATGTGATTATTGTGAAACTTGCCAATTTATTCCGATTTTAGAACGATCGAAAAATGTTTCGAAATGCTTATATTTTTTTAACATAATGTAGGAGGTAACAGTGTAAATTTGCAATGCGAAATAACTTGCAGGTAATTTCAGTATTAGTTTTAGAAACATAATTTTATTTATTTAAGTTTAGTTTGTATAAAACACTTTGCATTGTCGTATATTTTATTAGTTTTGAGATATTAATGACAATTTGTTGTTCTGACATGTATGTCTATTGAATTCCAAAGTTGTCGAATTTAGAAAAATATTTTGCACGTTAAAGGCCAAATAAATCCTCATCATCTTTTATAATATATATATACGTATATACTTGCATTATTTATGTTCTGTCAGCCTTTTGATTTTAACATTTACATTTATATTATGCATATATTAGTAGGTACTGATTGAACACTCGAATAGAAAAAAATATAGCCATGTAGAATTTGAAAAAGTATGTTACTAATTAAATATAATAAGTAAATTTTGTCATCGATGAAGATTTCTCCGGGTTTTGGGTTAAATTATATACCTACTTAAGACAAAAATATTAAGATAGATAGAAGAATTTTAAAATGATACTGACAGATGCAATTTTACATTAATAAAAATAATGAAAAACATATCACATATGTAATAATTTCAACGCTTTCAAATTTAAAAATAAATTTAAATGAAAATATGCCTATCTCATTTTCCATTTATCTTATCTTACAGGGTTTAAAGCTTGATGAATAAATGGAAAGAAAATATGTACAGATGTCATAATAACTTTGATTAAATTAAATTAGCTTTGTGATAAGAAATTGTTGACAAGATGAGTAGAGATTTGAGAAATTTACGGTTTTCAAGAGCCGAATGGACACTTTACTTCGCTCGCAATATTAAGACAAATAATACCCGAATCTCTGTTTGTGTGCTGAGCTAATTTCATTAAAAGATACCAGGCGCAATGATTGTTTTGTCTTTTAATTAGCATCCAAACAGAGTATGAGGTCATTTAAAATAATATGAAATAATCTGCTAAAGCTTTTATTTAAAAACATATCTCGAATTAAATTTTCATAATCCTTTAGTAATCTTTTAATAAGTATAATCAAAATTGATTAAATCTAAGTAAATATATATAAAACGATTAACAGAAAATAAGTCACAGATTATATATTATTTTACTTCCGGAATATTTTTACCATACTTTATGGTTGATAAAATCGATAAAAAATCTACCAATTTAATTGGCTATATATATACGAATGTATTAAAAAATGTAAAAGAGAACCGTTATTTATCATATTAAGCTTGTAAATCTATCCATGCCGTTAATAGTCTGGACTTGATATAAAAAAGATATACGCATGGGGCGGTTTTAACCAGCCTCGGATAAAAAAAATAATTACCTAAAAATGGTGAATGATATTTGATTTGCAGAAAATTGCATTTAATTATTTATATTACAATTATTTTGCAATATTTTTAAATATAATAAAATAATAATAGTTACAAATTTATGCGCGAATTCTATTGACATTGTTATATGTACTTATATCATTGTATCAAAATATTATTTGACATGACTTACAGTAAACATTTGTATATAATATAAATTAATCACAAAGCCCAGAATGCGATGGTTATGGATTAAAGTTTCACTCTGTGTACATAATAATAAAATTATAAAGGTTTATTTATAATGTCTATAAAATATGTCTAGTGTATTAAACCTGGAATCAATTGGGGTCTATGTAACGAATATATATTTTTTTAAACATACTAATTTGACAAACAATACAGTGAAACATATTATAAACATCCAAGAAAATAGATAAGAGTGCGAATCGAAATCTAAGCTACTGATCCGTCTCTGTGTCATGCGAATTAATTTTAAGTGGCGCGATATTGTGCTTGAACAATGCCGGAGCGTTGCAGGGTGAAGCAGTAGTAGTAACGTTAGGTATTTCAATTTCTGCCAACTAAATTATTAAACAAGGTACTGTGTATTACTAAAATGTTGACAGATGGCAAAGACATCTTTATACTGGATTTAAAAAAAATAATAATTATGCCTTATGTATTCTGTATCATTGAATGAAAAAATACAACAAGAATAATTTGTAGTACGTACGTATATAGTAACAATATAAAGTGAAATACATGAATAACAAAGCATTCTTATGATCGTTTTCAATAAAATAATGTTACTTACCGCAAATTTCCAGTAGACGCTGAGAATAATATGTGTGAAGAAATCGACCATAGGGTATTCAAGAACTCGATGCAGGCACATAATCTGGTCTATTATAGGCATATGTCTTTCTGGTGATCCAAGTTTTCGAGTAAAGGATCTTAAACCACGACTGAGGTTTTTGAACATCGCACATCTTCTGATGTGGCGTGATACTTCGCCTTTTGAGGTGTCTGATTCCGCATTATGACCATTCTTTGATGCCACCATTTTCGGTTCTGAAACAAGCATTTCAATGAGTTAACTTATTTTAAACAGATCGTTGAATTTAGCCAGTTTTCTTTTTATAGATAGATATAAAGGTTTTTTATACACTTATTGTACATTTAATTGTGACAATAATAATTTAAAATATATAGCTAAAGAATTATGCATAGGTGAAGATTATAATATGTAAATCTAAAGCTATATTTATTATCCCACTTTGGTCGGTTCCAGGTTTTATTTTCAATGCCAGTTACCAGGTTTAATGTAAATTTTTGTTATCATGTATCTAATATAATTATACGGTATCTTGCTACTATGAGATACTGTCTATATTTATCAGGAAATTGGACCTAGTAACCGACTGAGGTACGATAACAAAAACTAAGGAATTAGTTTAATGCATTAAATAATAGTATGTAATATTGAATATTCGTACCGAGTAGATTCAATTATGACAATAATAGTACCTACCTACAACTTAAATTACATACTATATGTCAATAAACCAAAGAAAAATCAAAATAAATACATTTATTAAATTATATTATAAAAAGTTAATTTTATGTATGTATTTTAACTCTATTTAAATAATAAATACTAACTTCATGCTAAGTGAATAAAAGATTTTAAAAGTTTAAGCATAACTATTGTTAAATTTATGCAAATACTTTATATTATTAATTATTATAATATATAGTACTTAATTAAATTATGATCATGTACGATTTCATGTAATAAAAATGACTTTGCCAATAGAAATGTATACAAATAGGTTCTGATAATGGAAACGTGCAAAATATAAATTTTTTCGATGGTTTAATTCAGTTTGATATAAATGCCAGTTAAAGATATTCATTTTATGATGGCAGTGTAGGCATTTCAAAATTAAACAGGTTTTAATTTTAGTTTTACAAATATAATATTATAAAACTCTTATCAAGTTTAGACATTTATTAATAAAAATGATTTGAAGAAAAAAATAACTCATCTAATAGGTGTTATTTAAAATAAAAAAATGCTAAAATAATAAACAATAATCGAGTTAATATAATGAATAGTGAATAGGTACAAAATTTTACAACGAAAGATATTTTAAAATTTTAAAAAAATGTATTACGTATACCCTCTTCAATTACTTCGCCAGCAGTCCACGATAACTTTTTAGATCCTCTACGCTTTGGAGCTTCGGCAATCATTTAAATAATATATACTTTTTATAAATTTAATATAATAATGATAGAATACGGAATAAAAGGGCACGGTACCTATTCTGTTCCACGGCCCTGCTGATACTGAAGGCGGCAAATAAATAGTAATTATTGAATGACATTCAATTGTCAATTAACTAATAAATAATTTGTGACATATTTAAAGTTAAATATTTTTGAGTAGCCCAAAGGTAGGATTTAAAAAAACAAGTATTACAGGACAGGGGCGGATTGATGCGGTTCGAAAATTTTCTTGTCAACCAGCCCAAAAGGTATTTATTTTTATATTTTTTTAAGATTTTGAAGGGCTCATAGTGTGATTAAAAAAACCCGATAAGTCGCATAGTAATTTATTTTATTTATAGTTTTTATTTACTTAATTGAATAATTTGAAATTTCTCTGATATAAAATGTTTAGCGAGAAGATTCGCATTCGGGCAGCGCTCGAAATGGACAATATTAACATGTTTATGTAATCATTTTATCAATTACACAAAAATAATTAGTATAATAGATTTTTTTATTATACACATGCCAAGCTCAGACGATAAAAATTTAATAGGATAACAGTCTTGTGGCATGCAAGATTAAGCCATTATACTGACAAAACCGCAGACGAAAATTGAAATTTATGACACGTCATAAACATTATTTTTAATATAATGATTCTGATAAGTTTAGTATACACATTAAAAACTAGATTTAAAGTAAATAATTATATATTTTTTTATTAATTCACTAATCAGAATGCAATATTTTATTTTTCTACGAGGCGGAGCGATAATCTCAGGGATATCATGAACAGGAGCTGCGCTCTGGTGCATTCCGGCCGATTTTGAGCGCTGAATTCAGGAGATCACTTCCATTAGTTACTTAAGAAAGTTTTAATGTACATATTGTATTTAAATGAGAAAATATTATACATGTATATTAAAAGAATGTCAGAAGTTTTTTGAGTTATAATGGAGCAAACTGACAGACAAAAAGAAATGTTGTGTTTGTGAACCGTTGCAATTATTAAAATGGCTATCAAAAGTAAATATTTCAAAATCACAGCCAGATCCCTTAATTTTATTATTGGTGTAGATATACACATTAAAAGATACAAGTCACCAGGTAACTCAGAATTAATGGGATCTGAAATACCTAACGAGTGTGGAAAAACAGGCAACTTGTCTCGCGTGTGGAAGAATATGGGATAAACTTATATATGTGTCAAGAATACGTCATTCTAAGCTTGTCCTTCGTTCTGACAACTGCTCCCAGCTTATTCACTGGCGCTTATTCAATATTGGTGTATTTGTATTTTGCAACATACACTATTGCACGTCTATAATGTGTGTTTCATTTCCATAGGACACTCACACATTGAAAACCTTGCTTCAAAATGCAGTGTATTGGGGGTATCGCCTATCAGAATTCTATCTATTAATCTGTTCTGTGCAAGACACTGACACGTTACAAGATTCGTTTAAGGCCATGCATTAGTTGAGGCACGGTCTAAAAAGATCGTTGCTAGGCGATGTGCGGATTGCGGGTCGCGGGTGAAAATGACGCCTGTCAAACGAAATATTATTTCTCATATAAATCCAACATACGTCCATTTTATGTTCTGTTTATTATTCTATTAGTATCAATAATAATATATTAATTGACATGTTTGCTTTTTAAAGTAAATGGGTAAAGTTTTTAGTCATCTTTACACGATTTTAGAATTAATTGGCCCGTCGCCATCACGCAGCAAAGTGACGTGCGTCCGACTCCACGTTCTCTCAATGAATGCGAAGCAAGTACAAATTTTCGTCGCGCGTACAGTTGAACATTATTTGGCGTTTCACTGATGCGTCACCTTAATATATATGTGTCGCTACATTTCAAAATCAGCCAAGTCCACCTTTAGGTATTTTTTACTTTTTTGTGAATTGCTGAAGAACTACTGCTTTCTAACATTTCTGCATTATCAAAATATGGAATTTATTAATTTTAAATATTCTACACTCGAAATAATATAAACTTTGTATTTGAGAAAACAATAAGCTGTTTTTCTCCTATTCATCTATTATGGACTTGGCTGATTTTGAAATCTAGTGACACATATAGTATATTTAAAAATACATAAATCATTATATCGTATAAGAAACTATTATAACTATATGTGACATAGGTATATTATTTTAAAAAAATGATACATAAGTTCACATTTCAATATTAGTAGTAAACGACGTTTTATGTATCAAGTACCTATAAGTGGGCTTAGGTTGTTTTTTTTATTGTATTTTAAAATTAAAACAATATCCCAATTTTTATTAGCTGATAAAACTTTTATTGTATTAAATATAAGGAAAATAATATTGTTAATAATATCAATATTATTTAAATAAGGGGTTGACTGATAAATATTTAAATATTCGTGGGCTTTTGTTTGACAGTAAGTGGATTTCTTGTTTTTTGAAAATAGATAATATAATATAATCTCATATGCAAAAAAATATGTTAAGACCTTCAATAACGTCATTAAAATAAACATAAACTATATCGTCTCTGTTCTGGCAGAACACACTAACTGGAGAATACTAGTTTTGAGTAATTTGACTTTGAAGTTGTTAAAATGTTTGAAATGGTCTATCATGTGAGTTTATTAAGTAATCGTAAAAAGGATGACTTTAAAATAAAGACGGTTTATTTATTAAGAAGGTTTCCAGACGGTAAAGTTTGAAATAAGGAACATTTTGGTATAACTAACTCAATGGCATTTTTTCGAATTAGTGTCTTCTGCCAGAGCAGTGACGATATTATCTCCCTGCTTATACTACAAGGAATATTTTTTGAAAGTTGTCTCATAACTGCCTACCCTATGTAAATATTTAAGCAATCTTAAAAGCTTTTCGCCATCACTTTAAGACATTTTTCCATAACATCTTATTCGTGTTTCTAGTTTTTTGACCTTTTTTTGCGCAAGTTTATAGTTATAATAAAATATTGTATCACACAAATAATATGTTGAAGAAATGAATTGGTTAAAATATCTTAACTTTGAACTATCAGTAACAAAAAAGTACCTACTTATTTTTAAAAATGTTGTTAGAAGTTTTGCGCACTGCAGTATAATCAAATAGCCGTTAAATTTGTTAGTAGGTACCGATGTAGTTTTTCTTCAAATAAAATGCCACTTTGATTCACTATAATACTAAACTATAATAGAGGGATTGCTATGAACTTTTTGTGTTACAGCACGTGTTGATATTAATTTTACAATATTTGTTATAGAAATAATGTTGATAAATCATAAATACAATATTTCTTTAAATGTTTTAACTTTCATTTAATATATCTTTGATAAATATATCTCAAAGCACAGAGGTCAAACTTGCTACAGATGCTACACACAGCACTTACTAGATATGTCATTAATTATAAACAAACGTTTTAAATATGCTTCATCTGCTTATAGAAAGCTTTTTTTATTTTAAATCTTTGATTGATTTAAAAAAAAGTTATTTAACTTGATTTATTGACAATTTTTAAATAATTTTTTAAGAAACGGTTAAATATTTATTACGAGAAATCCATAAATTAGACAATTTCTGCTCATCTTAAAAAAATTTCCATTTATGGAAAGTGTTATATATTTTTAATTCTTATTTGACCTTGTCCTCCCCTTAGTTGGATCATATTAACACCTCACAGCGCCTTCAAGTCGCTCACTAGTCTTCTTGCGTAATTCCAGGTCATGCCAGCTTGCCGTAGATCCACCGTATACACTTATGGATACTATTTAGCGACCTTCTAGGACGTCGGAAGCCGATTGGCTTGGTCTGGTTGAAGTTCTCTTTAGAAATCCGCACCGTTTTCACTCCCACGTGATGAGAGGCTGCTTGATCCGCTCCCATTACTACTAAAGTCATATATAATATACAGTTTCTCTGAGCTTTTGTAGGGTGCCATGAGTTGCTACCGTAAAACAGCACTCTCAGAATGCAAGCATCAAATGGGTAATACTTGGTTTTCCACAGATGTAAAATCATTACAGATTACACGATATTTTCCTAAATATAGAGTGAAAAAACCAAGGTTTATAAGGTAATTTTTGACGAAAGTCGACCTATTTAATTTTTTTTCCGACCATGTCCAATCCCAATAAGATTATTTGGGCCTCCACTTGTATTAACAGATTTTTTGTTTTTACGAGAAATGGATGTCAGCCACTTTTGCTCAACCTATTAGGTCCATACTCTGACTCCATTGATATACTACTAGATGAGGAGTTCCCATACACGTGTCATTTTAAAAATGTACCACAAAAGATATTACGAATATCGTATTATAATATATCCTTGTAGGTATAATGCGTTAAGACCGTTAACATGGATTCCCGAATTTCACCCGTATTGCCCTGGCTGTAAAACTAAATTTGCGTTCTTGGAATAGTGACCCTAAGGGTGCTGCAACACAAAGCTTGCAAGCTACCAAAAATTCATGTCTGAGCGGACAGAGCAAGTCGTCATGCGCTGACTATTAGTTAGAGTAAGATGCAAGCTAGATCGGGCTTACTCATAATTATTGCCAGGTCGTTTTTTAAACAAATATTAAGTGAGCTTATATCGAGTTAAGTCCGCTGATATTAAAACGGTAAGTTTTAACACTGGCCGAGTTGTTGAAAATCGGGCGTCATTTTAAGAAGCATATGATTCATCCAGTAGTATATCAATGTCTGACTCAAACTAAAATCGATAAACAATATATCGTCTCTGTTCTGACAGAACACACTAACTGGATAATACTAATTTTGAGTAATTTGACTTTGAAGTTGTTAAAATGTTTGAAATGGTCTATCATGTGAGTTTATTAAGTAAACGTAAAAAGGATGACTTTAAAATAAAGACTGCTTATTTATTAAGAAGGTTTCCAGACGGTAAAGTTTGAAATAAGAAACATTTTGGTGTAACTAACTCAATATGTCATTTTTTCGAATTAGTGTCTTCTGCCAGAACAGTGACGATATGTATTTGCCAGATACAAGATTCGAACCTGGGACCCACGACGTTGTAGGCCGACGCTTAAGCCGCGCGGTCATAGTGCATTACCTATTTAATACCTAGGATAAAATAGCATTATGGGTAACTATTAATAATATGAAATGAATAATACAATAGAAACTAAAAATTTGATAACTACTTGGTAAAAATACAATTATTAAGTCGTAGCTTGTGATTTTTTCTAAACATTTTTTAAAATTTTCTGACGTAAAAATAAAATATTAGTAGTTTCCCTAACATAAAGTTATGTTGTAAATAATAATATTATTACGCTTGCAGGCGATTTTTCAAAACTTACTCTAGTTTATAACGCGATGGGCGTGGTGCATTTGTTACAGTCCGTACACAATATTTTAGTTTAAGGCACGACATGTTTGTTTTGGTAATTTTGACCACAAAGTGCGCAATACACATTTTATAACTAATGATGTTAAAATTAGTTAACCTTCATTTTATAAGGCACCTACCTAAATTTGTTGGTAATTAGTATGGTGTTATTGTATAAAATTAGAATATAGTTCTTACAGAAGACAGTTCTCTAATTGTTTTATGACCTCGACGCATTTGGCTAAATTATATTTTGTAATAATATAGTCGTAGTTGAAATAAGGCTCATGTTAATTAATCATTTTAGTGGTGCTTACTATTAAATATCGGCATATATTATACATTGTAATAACTAAAATAATACACACTTTTATAATCATAAATTATTAATTTAATTAATTTAAAATTGCAAATTGCAATTACTTCATAATATGATTTCGAGACTTACCAACTTTTGGCAGCAACCCCGTAACATACAATAGTAATATAGTAAGTAATAGAAATGAAGCCATTACAGATACCCAGGATTTGAGAAAACCACACACATATATGGTGACCTCGACGGGAAATGAACCCGGAGCCCGCGGATGAAAATCCAGAGACTTACGCATTGAACTACGGAAGTTTTCTCTCCAAATTGATTTAATTTCTCTAAATTTTTAACATTAATTTCCACGTACTTTTGCAATTTAACTACATACCTATTTCATAAATCTAACAGCATCTTGATTTAAATACCTTTAAGGAGTTTTGTACCTATTGGGTACCACCAGATGACTAGATTTATTCAGTGATTTCTTTGAACCGTGATTTTTACCACGTTTTTATTAGCTCGTATTCTTGTTTGTCCAGTACAGATTTTTTCTTGTGTGTCCAGTACATTTTTTTTGTTTGTCCAAGATTTGTATTGGACGATTGAAGATTTTTAACTGACTCTCCGACTAGGTAGACATTTGAAACTTTAAGAATATATTATCAGAATACGACGACAATACATTCGTTTAATACTTTTCGCCATTTTTAAGCAGACTTGAATTCATTTTCAGTTAATTCTGTTTTGTATGGAAACTAATTATTGTTGGTTGCTAAGGGGGTCCTAGCAACTAAATTATTAATGTATACCTACGTGCGTTACTATGGAAATCAATATGAAATGTCAAAATGACATTTCAGTATTCTATAATATTTATTCTGTATTTCTATCAAGTACAATAAAAAGTTTTTATTAATACATAGAATTGTCAAGTTTATATGATTCAATAGAAAATTTAAAAACGTGGTATATAAAAAGTTCTTTTTATCTTGTAATTATTCTAATTTAATTTAAGGTGTTTAGTTTACTACTTTATTGGATATATAAATTCTTACTGTAAAAGGATCTTGAGAGTTTCTTCAATAGGCTAATAATATATCAGTATCTACTCCATAACGTGATAAAAAAATAAAAAACGGCCGAAAATTCATACTTTAAATATATACCTAAGTCATAATTAATATGGGTAGGTATGTCATACAGATAGAATATAGTTTTATTTCAAGATGTCTGCTATAAAATTCAAGATGGCCACCAGGTGAGGTGGTCCTTATAAAAAATTGGAAACTATGCTTCCAAGTAACACGTGAAAAATATATTAAGCGCTTTTGTCCTTACCTGTGTCTGACTATTATAATAAATAGCTCACAGGTGTGTCAAGTTTTTATGTGTAGCTTGATAACGATAAGTTAGTAAAGTTAATTACATCTTAAGTCATTACAGTAATTAATAAAATTATAAATAGGTAATTAAAAATAAATTTTATAGCGTTATTGTAATTTTTACTGTATTTTAAAAATATTCATAGAACAATAACTTAACTACAGTGTTGCCATTGTAGTGGAATAAATAATAATTGTTTTTGAACAAGAATGATTTATGGTGAATAAATTATTTTCATGATGCAACTCCACGACACCGAATTCAAATTATTTACTCCGGATATGATTTATTTCACAGTAGGCCAAGCCAAAGTGTATAAACGTTCACCGCTCGAACACGTGACCAGGAGATTTGCATATTTTGTATGAAAATGTTATTTATTATCGAATGTTAAAATAGGAAGGATGCGATATAAAAGTACACTTTCATAAATGCTTGTCTATCATATTATTATATTACGATAGCCACAATATTAAAGTATATTGCAATTTTAGAATTAGGTACTTGATGGGTTTATTTAGTAAATTTTACTCTGAAAATGAAAAGAGGGAAGAAATTATCAATGAAATAATATATATAGATCTATCTAATTCATGGGGCATGAAATCTTGTAAATGATAAAACGAGCCATAAAGACATATTCATTAATCTTCCACGAAATAATTTTATTACTATCGTATTATAACTGATATGAAGGGATCTGCCCAAATCCTAAAAAAATGCAAAGAGCTTATATCATAGAGGTATTAAATAAAAAAAGTGGCAAGGAATTGGCTTTTTCATACAACTGAATGAAGCAGGCTAACAATATCCGACAACTTACGAGAAATAGCGACGCGATAAATAAAATTCAGGGCATCACGAAGGATTTACTTTGGCCATTATAATGTACCTATATAATATAATGTTACGTGAAAATTTTGCCACAACTTGATTACTAGCCCGCCTCGCCATACTTTTTCACCATACCAGTCTGCTTCACCATACTGTCATATAACCTGCTGCCCCTAGGTTTATATAGCATGGTACTCTACGATTTAATATGACTAAGGCCCGTTTCAGATGGGACACCGGTGTCGCGCTCGATAAAATATAGGAGGCCTTTGTATTCGAATAAAAGGGCCTTTGTATTATGTTTATGAACGCCCCAGAGCTAACGAGTCAACGCGTGTCCAGTACACTTTTCCGTCGGTCGCTACATTCTCAAGCCGCCGATACATTTATTTTTATTACTGCAGCCAGTTTTGTGTTCTAATGTATAACGCAAAATTATGCGTTGAATCATTAGCTCTGGGACGTTCATAAACATAATACAACGACCCCTTAATTCAAATATAAAGGCCTTCTGTATTATATCGAGCGCGACACCGGTGTCCAGTCTGAAACGGGCCTAATTAGTTAAACTCAGCGATCGACTTTATGAATGACGGATTGCATAGTCGAACAGTTAACAGAAATGTTGTGTATACCCACGGTGGCCGCGCGGCCTAAGCGTTGGACTATAAAGCCGTGGGTCCCAGGTTCGAATCCTGGGTCTGGGCAAGTAGACATATTGTTTTTCGAATTGTGTGTGTCAGGGTATGGACCTAATAGGTTGAGCAAGTGGCTGACATCCATTTCTCGTAAAAAACAAAATCTGTCAATACAAACCTCCACTCTGTGGAGGCCCATATGATCCTCAGGATAGGACATGGTCGGAAAAAAAAATATTTAAAGTTATACACACTTAAAGTTATACTAGTTGGGCGTGGTACTTCGATGAAGGCAAGATCACCAAACCAGAGTGACCGAAGTACTACGGTGTCAACTTCTCTTGGAATAAAAGGACACATGTCTTGACCAAGTAGACCGTTTAAACAATATCTTAATTTAGAACTTTGTTAATAAAGGGTACCTATTTATTTTGAGATAATAAAATACATATAATAATTAATAGTATGGCTGCAGATACTCGTACCTTTAGAAGACTACTTGTAAAATTAAAAAATATGCTAAAAATATTACTCCTTACACACTTTCTTTCACATGCATCATGAATGAAAGAAAGACAGTACTTATTTTACTTTTTCAGAATATTGATTAAATTAATGAGTATTTCATCCAAAACGTATCTTTGACCTCATTTTAAACAAATTAAAATATTATAAATTATGTCTTAGTTGAATCTTGATTTTATGCAATACTATTTTGTAGATTGTGCAAATAAAATTTAAAAATAAATATAAATTAACACAATGTGTGATTTTGAACAGCGTAGCAAAATTAAAATCAGTCAGATGATTATAATATTGTTTTTATTATTCGACGAATATTATTAATTAGAAAACACGGTCGGATTTTGGCATTCTATACAGAAGGACACGTAGATACAGGAAAATACTGAAGTAAATGCGGGTAAAGGAGTGGTGCATTAGGTTAGTTTAAAAGAGTTAAACCCAAGGCTAACTTTATTCACGCCGCAGGATGAAGCCGTGAATATCGATCGAATATATATTGGCTGTACATATTTACCTATGTGCATAGGTATTTAAATTTTTTTTAAAAAACGTTAATGACGGCCTTGGAGTAAGCCATACAAAATCAAGCCTATTCTAGTTAAACCACTAGGCACCGGTAACATGTATCATCATCAGCCGGGGCCAATCCACTGTTGGATAAAGGCCTACCAAGCTTTTTCCAACTCTCTCGGTCCTGTGTCGTTCGCTGCCATGTATTTCCGCCGAACTTTATCAGTTCAATCCAGCGGCTTTTAGGGCGAGCCTGTGTCCGTTTCGTGCCCCTTGGGTACCATTGGATGACGGCATTTGTCCAGCGGCCGTCCTTTTGGCGAGCAATGTGCCCCGCCCATCTCCATTTCAGCTGTTTGGCAACGTCTATTACATCGCGCACTCCTGTCTGCTTCCTAACCCATTTGTTTCTCTTACGGTCCTTTCGCGTGATGCCCAACATACACCTCTCCATGCCTTGCTACGCGACTCTTAGCCTTTGGACATCTCTTGTGTTGAGGGTCCACGTCTTGCAACCATACGTGAGAACACATTGGTTGAACACCCTACGCTTAAGACATAATGGTAGGTCATTCTTGAAGATACTATACAGACGTCCGAAAGCACTCCATCCCAGCTTTGTTCTGCGAGCAATTTCATCGAGCATGCTTTCGTCTATGGGCACCTGTTCTCCGAGATAGACGTAGCTGGTGACTTGTTCGAGGTAACATGTATAATATTATATTATCAACAAAACTACTAGGTAGCCATTGAAAAATATTTGTTATATACTTAGTCAAAAAACCAAAGAAAAACATTGTCGATAAAATTATTTATTTAGTGTAATATTTTGATATTTAGTGTAACAATGAATTTTTGGTTTTACCAACATTTTAGACAATTTGCGCTGGTCACGTCAGGGATTTGATAACCATTTTACATACTAAACATTTATTAAGCGATGGGTATTTTTTGTATTTAAAAAATATTTTTAAATTTTTTTAGAAACTCGAGCTGTTATCTGATTATGGTTAGTTATATAGTAGTAGAAAAAAAATGGGACGTGAATTACTAAAATACTTTAATTCAACGTAATAAAATTCAGTAGTATACAATACGATAATCTAAATACAAAGCTGGCCAAGAAAAGAAATGTGAGAAAAAAAATGTAACCTACAGTAGGTTTATTTACAATAGCAGGTGTATGTGTGGTGTTCAACCAGTTTTTGCTGTCCGTGTCGGTATTGTGTGACAATTTGCAATAGCTTGCGAAAAAATCTGAAACTTGCCACATTTTTGCAAATTGAGTACCCAATAAAGGTTTTTACATGACGTATTTATAAAACAATGCTGTAATTTGACAGTTGGTATGATATTGGCGTGATGATTATGATACCACTAAACAGTGGTAGTAAAAAAACACTTAAATTAACAGAGAAAATTTCTAAATATACCTACGTACAGTTTAAAGTGCCCACCACCACCCGTCATATATGCACAACCGTGGATATGCACGGCCGCTTTCTATGACGCTTTAAACGTGTCTGAAAGAAGTGATTTTAAGTGCTCATTCCGTCCCGAGACGGAGCCGCACGGGACTGATGCTGCAATCATGCACCGTAGTGCTTAAAGAAGAAAGAATTTTTTTTGTTTTTTGGACTGGCACTGAATTGAAATGGATGAGTCTACAGAAGAGTCGGGACTATCCCGCTCCCCATACGACACTGCAAATTTCTCAAATGCCGCAAAATTGGCCTCGGTTGCTACCAGATCTCCATGACCAATTGGGCCCGTGTGAGGACGGACCCTGGCAAACAGCTCCGCTCGTTCGAATTCCATAAGCGGGCAATCCCAGAGGATGTGTTCAACATCTTGGTGGTCATGCCCGCAGGTACAACCCGGCCCATCTACTATCAAGCCAAACTCGTGGAGTCTGGCGGCGAAGTTACCATGGCTGGTGAGGAACTGGCTAATCCAGTGCGAAGGTTGGAGTCTTCTAGTTTGGTGCCTGCAGAATACGTCTGGGAAAAAACGGTAAGTGTGCCGCCCCTTGGGGGAGGCGGTCCACCTCGCCTGCCATGCCGCAAATGCGGTCTTGTACACAATGTCACTTACAGTCTTCCTGTAAGGAACGTCCTCGGATCTCTGCGGTGGTGTCAGATGGACACCGGCGAGTGTTGTGCTGATTCCCCTCAAGAGGAGGGTGATCGATCCTCTGACTTGGACGTGCAGATCGAGGGGTAGCACCCCCGCGAGTACGGCAAGCGCGTCAGTAGAAGTTGTGCGGTAGGCTTTGGTAAGCGAGATCAGCGCAAGTCGCTGCCCGCTTAGTAGTGCGCGTCTCACGAGAGTTAAGGAGTTTACTCGGGAATGCCAAATGCTGGAGGCGTGTGTTTGTTTATAATAACAACTAATACAGCTTGCAAAGTGAAAATGATATTAGTTGACCACCGTCGTTTATCGATTGCTTAATCCGCAAATCAGCTAACTGCATTTTTGACCAAAAATAAGATTTTTATGGAATTTTGTTATAAAATACTTATGTTTTCTAATCTCACTGAAAATTTTAAACTCTTAAACCTATAAATAAATGAGTTATCGTTCTTCACACAAAACAGCCAAATTTCAAATATCATAAAAGGAACAACTGCGCTCTCTATATATTTTTATTTATATATAAAAGGGAAGCTAAAGTAGTGTATTAATTCAAAGTGCAGCTTATTTGTAAAAAAATCTGCATTCGTATGTTTGGAATTTTTAAAT
The DNA here is from genome assembly GCF_057557595.1 of Rhyacophila brunnea. Taxonomy (NCBI): domain Eukaryota; kingdom Metazoa; phylum Arthropoda; class Insecta; order Trichoptera; family Rhyacophilidae; genus Rhyacophila; species Rhyacophila brunnea. The sequence continues at coordinate 37,078,676 of NW_028233350.1, read as the reverse complement.
TCCACTCGATAGTTAAAATATTAAGTTTTTTTCCTTCATGAACAATTTTCCCAAGTGCAGTTAATCGGTTTGCAGATTAATCAATCAATATGTATGTAGACAGACTCACAGGTTTAACAAAATAATTATTTACTAGGTACTTGCTGTGATACTGAAGAATTTATAATCACTAGGATCACAAAAATACTGAATTCGGCAATGTGGAAGAAACACTGATGATTCTGCGGAATCCATTCGCTTACTATATCGCTCATACGGATACTACAGAAGAAAAATATTCTAAAATAATTATAATTGTATAGTGTCACCAGCAGTTGAAGATTTTTGTGTGCCGCCACTGAACAATTTGTGTTTTATCCAGTTTAAAAGTAGCTAAAAATGTTAACTGTAAACATGTATCAGTATGTATAAAGTATACATGTGCCATGAAATTCTACCAGACTATCTTTTTTTACTATAATAAGCTAACTTTATTTTCCAGATATTATTGTATTTGCATTTCGATGTGTATCTACTTATAGTCAAATTGTTATAGTATGTCACTTCCCGCAACGTATGTTGTATCTCTGTTTCATGATAAGAGCATCAATAAATAATAAAATAGGTACTTTTAAATAATGTAGAATCTATTATTTGTCTATAATATATTGTACTAAACAATCGGTGACGGGAAAGCGAGAATCATATTCGTATTCACAAAGTGACTGGTAAGGCTGTGGGGACTATAGTTTGTTTTTTCTAGAAAATACTTGAATTTAAGACGAATTCCGGTTCATATGTCATCATTTATGGAACTAAAATCCTTGGCGGATATTAGCCCCATTCAAAAACTTCCTCCGTCCTGGACGATCCAGCTCTGACACCCTTCAGTTTCTTTAACCGAGCATTCTTATATTTCCTGTCACGCAGTCCAGCCTTCTCAATTTCGACCGTCCGGGTCTTCTCTTTGGATCATATAATATAGTCTTGATTAATCTGTAACCTATAGTAATTAATATCTCAAGAATCGTGGACTTTGTATCCAGTTTATGTAATCAATCTGTGTTTTCAATTCAACAATGGTAATACGTATTGTGCTTTGAGGAATGTTGGGGAGGATGAAGTAACAATTGGGACCACTTTGTAACGGGGTCCCGACAAAACTGTCCGAACCAAAACCGCCTGGATAAAACCGCCCAGACATTTCTACCCAGAGATTGCCGCCAAAACATTTTAGAAACGGGACATTTTTATTTTTATATACTATAATAAATATTGTAGATACGCAAATAAAAAAAACATACGAATAAATATATATATTAATTATTTTCATTCCATAATTGTATAAAAGTAGACTTTTTGACACGATATCAGCATTTCTAGCGGGATTTCGTAGATATTCCAGATATTCTATCAGGGAACTCAGGTATCAGCTATGTAGCTGCATCGGATTAAACACGTATTATCGGCGTGATAAAAGTGTTGAAAACTAATGATTTTAGGTTATTACTCTACTAACAGCTGCAATGGATTAAATCTCAAATTACACTTATTATCGTATGTAAATTTCGATCGATTCGTAATTCGAAAAACACTTAAAAATGCACTTATTTTTTATAATTTTTTTTTTGCGGACGGTTTTGTCTTGGCGGATTTGTCCGGGCGGTAATGACGAGCTATGGTACGAGCGCATTTGGTTTGGCAGCAGTGTCTGGGCGGCAATGTCCGGGCAGTTTTGTCGGGGTTTGCAAGATCTCAGTTTATCTATTTCACCTGTATAAAGCAAATATCATAAAGTGGTTTATAGCCACGGAATTAAAATAAACACAATGAACTTCCTATGCGGTAAATTTCTATAATGCCCAGAAAAAGGTTTCCCGAATATAAACGAACTGTTTTAAAACTTAGTTCTTAAAACAAAAAAAAAGTTTGGCATCACTGATGTAGGTACTAATCAAGTGACTGAACGCAAACACGACAAATTTAAAATACGGTCAAACAGAAAAACAAACAAAGAGATTTGAATGTAATTTATGTTTATTCTGATTTTTACGTATTTTTTTTATAGCCATTAGACTACATTTTTCTAAAAAAACACATTTTAATTTTGAAATTTTCCCAAAATCAAGAGCGATAATAACATTTTTTTTAGTTTGATTAATTTATTTGTGATTTATTTATCAATACATATGGAGTTGTATAATATTATGAAAATGAGTTTTTATTACCTAGTTTATTACCACCACACGAAATAAATAGTTATAATATAAATTATACGAAGTATAACTTACACAAGTCAGATGGACATTTACTTCCTTTAGTTCACATTTCAATTCCGATTTATTCTCCACTATCTTCAACCGATTGCGTTCAAATCCTGTAATTACGATATGGATAGTTAGATGCTGAATAGATCAAAATAAATAGTAACCTTAGTCACTAATAACATCATAACCAATCCTACAATACCAGAAAATATCTTCACAGAGTTTTTACGAAAAATAATTGTTAGAAATTTACTCACTAACCAACGGATATTTTTTACTGTATTTAGATACATATTAAGTATATAAAGTAAACAAGAATATTAAAAAGTCTAAATTCTATTAATTATTATTTTTTACTCGAAAGACTTGATGGTTTAAAATAAATTGAGAAACATTACCTACATATTTAATTATGTAAGTATTTGTGATGTTGTTTAAACTATTAAAAATCGCTTTCATAGTTATTGACTTAACTAACATATGTACCTATCTATTTAACTATTGATTTGATTGCAAAGTTATTACTTGTCATTACTTAATTACATTTTTATCTACGGAATAATAATATAAAACTGTACAAGAAAATTAAACATAAATTCTTAAAATAAGTCTACTCAGCTCATTTGGCGTACTTCCATGTACCCATGTACCTCCTAAAATAATTATATTTACTCATTATACCATTTTACTGTTTTTTTTCTTAAAATTTAAAATTAGATTAAGTATGTAAATAAATTTGAATTTAGAATAAAGAATAAAGTAAAATCCTTCAATGATATTCTGCATTTTTTTTATTAGTCAAGTAGGTATAACGAATTCTTGGTAAAGAATATAATTTCCATGTATATAACTACGGTATTAAATCGATAGCTGGGTACTTAGAGTGAGTATTTCTGTAAAATTAGGCAGTAGTCAAGTTATCTTTAACCACAGGAAATTAAATTTACCCATCAAGATTCACGGAGGAAATAGATTATCAGTTAAATACAGGTACCAAATGCGTAACTAATTACCTCAGTTATTGATTATGTCAAAATACTGCGAAAAATAATTAATTAAAATTAATCTTCGAAATGAAAAGGCAAAATTTAATTAATTACAATTTCCAAGAACCATTTTTTAAAAAGAAAAATATTTCATGGTTATTGTATTATGTAGACGTGAATATCATAACGTCACGTAAGATTTCATTATGACAGAAAGACATTTATCAAAAAATGGAGAAAAACCGTGCAAACACTTGAGTACTGTATGAAGGTCAACAAAGAATAATTTGAAGTTTCTTTACGAGTTGAGCCGATATAATCTGTATACTCTGAAGTATATGTCATTATAATACATTGTATTTCTCATCTGAGAAATTAACATTCAATAGCTTCATAAAATGTACTATTACCACAAAAGACCATTATTGTCAAATCTCTTGCAAAAATTGACAATAAAACCATGTTTGGTACCTACATCGGATGTTGTAGTTATTGCACATTTTAAAATTAATATTTTATCAATACTTGCATATTTTATTCAATATACATCTAATTAAATATAAAATACTAAAATATATTCAGTATTTGTTTCAATGTCTGTAATTGACTCATAATTTTGGAGAAATTTCAAAATTAGATTCATATATTATTTTCTATTTGTATATTCTTTTCAATTCAAAAAATATTGAAATTAAAATCAAACTCAATCATTGATCAATTTTGTTCAATCAAAGTGCTTATTATTTTTTTTTTTTGCAAAATCATAAGTATTAAAAAGAGGAATTTAATCCAAGTTTATAAAACGTAAATATTTAAACTCGTAAAATATCATTTCAGCCTACTTATAAATTTGGCTTCTAGTTTCTTGTTTGTTATTTCAATTCTGCGTGTTTGTTATAACATGAGGTTTTCAAATAATTCATGAATGAAAACAAGCTGTTAATAATGGATTATCAAAACAAATTAACCAACTAGCACTTGGAAGTACTCTTGAACTATGAAACCAGTGATTAAGAAAATAATTAGGTATGCCGGAAGCAAAAGTTCAAGTCACTGCGTAGAATGCTTATTATTGTACATGGTAAATAACCATTAATTAGTAACAAATTTGCATACAATTTACATCATATATATAGGGACTAAGAAATTTAATACCTATGCAGAATTCCTATACTTTAGATATCACTTCAGTCGATAAGCATGATTATAATCTTAGAAAAAGATGAGCAATGATAAACTCACCTTAAATATACCATCATCATAAACGAGGATTTTTATTTTCTCATATCATTATTACTGGAGTCAACCCTTGTGATATTTTATAGAAACTAGGAGAACTTCTACTTGACTGACAATTAATATATAGGACCTAATATAGTAAACTCATATAATATTATATGAAAAAAAATAGTCATACTATACCGAAGAAAAATACTGCTGAACAGCCTTTTAAGTAGAAAAGACGATGTCATTAATATTAAAAAATAGATAGGTAATATAGTTATTTTAACACACCTTTTGGGCAGGTCTATGAACATAAACTTAACAATAAATGAATAGTAGATATACATATTAGTGGCGAAGGGTGAAGGTAAGCTGTAAAGATCTGACATAAATAGTGTACACTAAACTTGGCGAATCATACTTATATGTACATAAATAATTTTGAAAAACATAAGGATACAAATTGCAGATGGCACTGTTGGGTTTTTAAAATTCAATTAAACCTTGATTTAACCAAATCATAATAGTTTAGATATGCTGATAGAGGTATATGCTAGATATATAATACCATTTGTAATATTATATATTCTTAATTCAACGAAAACAAATAGATATGACTGAAAAAGTGTGCACTATTTATTTCGGATCTAAACAGCCTGCTTTCACCCTTCGTACATTATATAATACACAATAATAAATCCATAATTTCTACATTTATTTATTTATATGTATGTTGTTATATTATTATATGTATGTTGAAAGTACCTTAAAAGACTACTTCCACCCTTCCCCACTGATACATAGTAACAAATTTAATAAAAAAAAATATAACGGTACCTGAACCGTGCGTAGTAGGCGGCGATTTTCATTACTGATAATTGAAATTTTCGAATTTTTCTTTACAAAAATACTTCATTATTTAAAAATAGATCACGTTACTCTATTATATATGCAATACGGAGAATATGGGGCATCTAAGATTAGATTAGCAAAATTTTCTTAATTTAAACTAATCACCGATAACATAAACTCTGGAAACTGGACTCATGGTTTTCCAATATACTAAAATAATATAATAATATACTAACCACATAATAAGAGCCGTAAAAATAGAAAAACTAAAATGAATGTCAGAAAAATAATACGTGAACTACAGAAAAAAAACTCAATATAATTCATTTCATACATATTCCAAATCATTCTGGCAAGAGTAAAGTCGTAATATAAATATTATACGAGTAAATTTCACATTATCTCTCTTTATACAATATGCAAACATTATGATACGATTTGGCAGTGGAAATATTATGTTTCTCAGTTGGAACCTTGCACATAGCATCTAGACACTTTCCATACGATATTGGATACATACATATTCGCCTAGCATAAGAGAACTATTTTAAAGAAAATATTATTATGCCTGTAATATTTGGATAGCTGATTTTATAATTAAACTAAATGCACAGACTTTAGCATCTTAAGAAAATGAAAAGAAAACGGAATCAATTATTGCAGATGCAAATAGTAATATTTTTTTAAAAATCCAATAATCCTATTACTTAAAAAAGTTTTTTTGACTTATAAGAGAAAATACGATTTTATACCTATTTCATTTCAGTATGGCACTAAAAATTTATAAATTGATGTTGAATTGGTGAATTGATTATTTATAACAATAATATATTATGATAGATTATGGAAAAGTAATAAAAATATATTACCAATCAGATAAATTTACCCACATTTGGAATAATAGGGCGTAAAATATATTTGAATCAGTAATATAATTATTATAAGTTTTTTTTTTATATATTTTACAGAATGTTAAAAAAGTAAAAAAATATAGAGAAATAATTAATGATTTGATACCCTGGTAATTTGTAAAATTGTGTGTATGTAATAATGAATTTTCAGTTATTAATCAAGCTCATAACCTCGCGTTGGTACTATCAATAACATAGTATAACAACGAATGGAAGATTCCGTCTACACAATATTTAGCAATAAGCGAAATCGTGGAAAGGCGCCTTTATTCGTGTCTACGCGTTACATAGATCATCTGTGTTGTTTTTTTTTTTTACTATATTTATGCAATTATTTCACAAATAATAAAATATCCTTTCCCCGATATAAACGACGTGCACGCCATGCCAGATTTGATGCAAATGATGTATTTTTAGAGTTTTGATTTTTTTTTATTATTATTAACCATGTCCTTGCTTTTCGTACATTGTAGTTATTAGTAATTTTGAACAATCAAAAACATACAAGTTTTGAGAAAATCACATAAATTTATTGTGTCCTCACAATGGAATCGAATCCAGAGCTCCCGTATGGAAGCCCAGCGCATTACGTACTGCACCACGAGAGCCACCTGTTCTGAGATTATTACAGTAAGATTTTAAAGAAAGAGAAGGGGAGCTAAATTTTTTACACATCAAAAGTCATAATGCTCATTTGTTTATAAATTAAAAAAATAACAAATAAGATTTTTCCCATTTGGCATTTATATGAACTATATGACCTTACATTATATTAATATTACTTATAACTAAATGAAGTACCCGCTTTCATGCGAGCTCATTTTCTTGATATTTAATATATTTTTAATTCGCTTAACAAAATAATAATTATTAAAAATATCAAAATAACTCAATCTGGGCATAGAATATGTCAAAATGAAAATAATTCTGACTGACAGCAGTAAAAGTTAAACAAAAGAACTATAAATTAAAATCGAATACAAAATATTCAAATATGCATTTACACTACATGATAATGCATCGAAATTGGACGGAACAAACTATCACGTCATATTATAATTATTATTACATTGTATTTTATATAACTAGAGTAGTATCAAGTAAACTTAATATACTAAAATTAGCAATTTAGAAACATTTTAAATTTATTTAAATACCTAAAAATGGCTCACTTTTCTCGAGAAAACTTTTATATTACCGCTTTCCTTCAAACTACCATCATATAGCAAGTAAAATAATTTCAAAAGTTGGCTCGGAATACGCTGTGCAAATAAGTCGTTATGCTTTGCAGCGGAAAACAACTTACCAACAATGACAGCCATTTATCTCGACAGCTTTTTATGAAAATGCATTTCTGCATTTCTGCATTCATAAATTTCAAGTGCTAACCCGTAGGTAGCTGCATTCCAGGCAAAAATGAACCCGTTTTATGAACTCATAAAATTAACATAAATTTAAAAGCGAGATATTTTTTATGACTGAGGTTTATTTCTATGATTTATTCGCGGAGCATTTTGTAATTTAAATAATTTAACTTGAGATGTTTTCATTAAAACTTTCTTGATACAAGACTATATTCTTATACACAACTATTGAATAGCTAGCATATTATAGTTAATTTGGTTTGCGTTAATCTAGTTTAATAGTTCTTTGATAATAATTATTCTGTTAATGTCAGAAGTCAAATAGCATTATGGCTTTCTTTGCCTTAGAAATAGCTATTTAAAGCGAGAATTATGTGTTTAGCTAATCAGCCTCATAGATTTTGAAGCAATGATTTTATCCTTCTCTGCATTCCTTACCGCATATTTGGCACTGAATTTATTTGGTAGTAAAAAATATTTGTATGTGATACTTTCCATTATTATTTTTACTGTTTCACAGAAGAAACAATCGCATTAATTGAGATAAATTTAATTTACTTAAAATTCCATTTTTAACAATATCATTACATACAGATTCTTTTCTTGTGTTATTGATAATCAAAAAAAAAAATCCGACTCATTTTCTTCTGGGTATGCTATCGACCCGAAGAATAATTATTATTTTTACAGCATTTCTTTCTAACACTACATGGGTTTTTTTTTACAATCCATATTATACTGGCAAATATTTCTACCAATATCACTCGTAACTCTGCCATGCTATAATAAATGACGGGGGTCGCAGCACGAATGTGACGTTTATAGAACGCTGTGTATTTAATGTTTATCGATGTGTTAAATAAGTTAAATGTATAATAACTTATTGTTTTATCTTCATATTACATATAAACTTACTTTCTCTTCTTCTTTCCTGTATTATATTTGTTGTTATCAGTAATTAAGTATTTTTTAAATCTATATCAAATCAAGGGTACTGTTTATAATTATTATATATCTAATTTGTATTATGGTGTATTGGTCAATAGCTATAATTTCATAATAGGTATTCTTTTTTCTAAATAAATATTAAATATTAATTCTAAAAAGATATGAAATATATTCTACAAATAGGATTTTTGAACAAAACGCATAGTAAAATACACCAAATATAGAATCGTAAGATGATCACATGTTAATTCAATATTGACTTTAGAAAGAAAAAGGGGTGTAACCATAGATTGGGCGTAACCCTCAGTTTTTTTTTAATATTATGTTTTATTGAACAATAACATTACACACGACTAAATACACGTTGTGTCCAAAGGATATAAGATGCAAATGCCGATTTATTATCTAAATTTAGCTGGCAATTTAAAAAGAAGAAAGAAGTGACATAGGAAAAACGACTTAACCATCATTTATTTATTTAATACATCATAATATAAAAATCAAAATAATAATTTTCATGCACTTCAAGGTAATGTATATTTTGTATTTAAAATTTGACCAAAAACCATAACAAAAACATTTGTGACTCCCTGTAAAATTTGATTTGGGTGGATTACGCCATTTTTTATTTTGACAGTCGATAGATAAAATGTAATGTTATCCAAAACCAAAGGATTGGTAATCTATTACAACTGGCTAAGGGCAGGATAAGTTTAATGCAATTTAATCGCCAATCTTCGACAAAAGACTAACCAAGAGTAAAACAAAGGATACCTACACCACATCGAATAATAAATGAATTAAATCTAATTGAACACTGAATAGATACTATATACTTCTATCATGTTATGTGTATATTCAAAATTTATCGGTAAAATCAATGTTATTAATTCAGTGCAACAGTAATAAGCCATAATTTTGGTAATCCACAGTTATTAACGATGCAAATTTACGATAAGACCTCTTGCAAGTTTCTCTTCCAAAGAAAACAAGCATTTGACGTTCATCCTGAGAATAAATTTATTTGAAAAACTTAGGTGCTTAGTTTTAAATACAAACGGCCAAGGCGCATACATGTAACATTGTTTATCATAACAAATGATAAAAGAAAACACAGATTTTTTAAACACTATTAATTTTAACAATAATTATATTAAAATCTTAAAAAAAACTTTTATACGATATATATAAGATTTAGAACAGCGAACGCAAATCTTTTAATGTCCAGATGGCAAAATCAGCACTAGAATAATAATGGGTGGTTTCACAGTGAAACTACTGTGCAAGAAAGAGTGCTAAAAATCTAAAAATATTCATAACAATGAATGTCGTATCTATTAATTATAAATTCGGGATACATTTCTTTAGCTTTAGTTAACAGAAAATGAAGGGATACTAAACATTTATAAAAAAATGATAGTTCTTATGCGAGCACAACGTATGAATCACAAAATAATATAAAATTATACATATTAGTGAAAAATCAATCAAATGCGATGTTTGTGCAAATAGAAACAGAAAATTATGTAAGTTTAATTTACATTACTAGAAACAAACACCTCAATGCATATAAGTATGGTTTATCCCCTATTTGTAAATATCGAAAAGCATTATTATACTGGTGGCAAACCATTAAACATGTTATATGAGTTATTCATATAATTGAAGTTTTTTACAGACAGTTTTTTATGACTCGGATTATCTCAGTAGTAGCTACCCAAGACTGAGGTCTCTGGGAACTCAGGTGTGATGTGATTGAATTGGAATGGGAGAGAGAGAGGGACCAGCAGAAGATTTAATAGTTTTAAAATACTTACTGGTATAAATCCATCGGCATGCGATGTTTATGCATTTACATAATGACTGTGTTTAGGAAAAAGGGCGTAAGACTCGATTTTTTGAAAAGAGCTTTTATTAGATATTAACAATGTATACAACTAAATACACGTTCCGTAAAAAGAAAGTAAGCCGCAAATGCCGAATTATTATCTAAATTCAGGTTTTGATTGAGCTTTAATTAAGTTTTGATTTAAGGAAAAAAGCATTTACCTTAATTTTAATGATTTTTCTGTAATAATTTTTCTGTAATAATTTCTTTAATTATTATTAGATCAAAAAGATATTACACCAAATTATCAATCATCTTGCGCTCAATATCTGTGCCTATTTTTTTTTATTAATATTGAACCAAAATAATTTAAAAAACGTTTTTTGCCTCTTCTGTAAAATTTGTTCTGTGATTGTTACGCCCTTTTTTCCAAACACGGTCGAATATATATTTGTTATGGCCATCCAAAAATATACTGGCGACAAACCATTTAATTCAGTGATGATTGTTTATAATATGCTACTTTAGTACAGTTGTTTTTCCATTGTCACCCACTGAAACATTGCTTTAATTGGTAAAAAAATCTTATATAGGTTTTCTTGTTTACTTGCTTGTTTGTTGTAGCGTACGTGTAATTCATTCATCTGTTTAACAACGTATTTTAATCGCCATCAAAAAATCTACCGAAACCCTCTAATAAGTAGTTATACTCCAAACGCTTTGGTTTTCATCGTTAACCCAATTTAACAAGTTCTCCACAATATTTACGATACTCGTACGAGCATCAATTTGGAATACAACGATTAAGTTTTTACGATAAGCCATGTCTACTTTTACACACTGAAACTTCTATATTTAGTTATTGGTTTATTGATAAATACAGTAATCACTTCTTCATTCCTAAAAATTTGAGACTGTCTTTAATCTTGCTGACTCTTTTCTCAAATGTATATAAAAATACATACTAAGTGAAGTTAGTCAAAAATGTTAATAATAATTGTTAATTATATTCATCATTGAATATGACGTATTTTTAGTTAACAATCTATATAGTCATTTTGCATTTGTCTTATAGCTGTCAGTATATCATTGATCATTATATTTTCAATGTATTAAATTATTCGACCGTAATAATAAATTCCCAGCGACTCATATACCGGTAAAAAACTGTTTACCTGTGTCAGCAGATTGATTGGCAATATTAAATACGATATCGCAATGGAAAATTAGTCTAATATCTATTCCTATAGTACGAGTATTATATTATGACTGTAATAATAAATAAAATTCACAGCTACTCGTATTTAAACCGCTGACTCGTTCAATATAATTATGTACTGGAATATAATGTTTAGGTATTACTTTCGACTGTATAAATTACGAATATTATCAAAATGTCACTCGAATATACGTTTTCAGTCTGTTACCATCGCAGTCTCTATATCGCTTTGCCCAAAATCTGATTGTACCGAGATGTGGACCTTGGATCCGTACCTATCATAAGTTTAGTATTGTAACATAACTGCTGTAATATACCATTATACCAACCGTAACGTCTAATAAAACTCGCTCCTGCATACATCTTCGACTTCTTCATCATCATCTTCAACACCATAACCCACACATCGAATACCACAGTGGTGAACCCGACGTTCCACACAACCGCAAATTCAACATATTCAAGACAATGCCGAGAGGATACGACGACACCTAAAGTCTCAAAGCCATTTATATTATTTGGGAAGAACTTTACTATCTCATCACTCATATACTTACCTGTAAAATATTTTTCACATCATGTTTTGAATCACAAAATTTGTCTAATTGTTGTATTTTCTTCGAGAAATGTGTCCATTTCAATAATATTTTAAGCCTCAATAATGATCTGTGTTACATTTGGGCATTTTGAGATAATCAAATAAAACTATTTTGTTGAGAAGAAATTATTTATAATAATTAAAAGGCCTCTCCTGAATTCCTTAAGGGCGGACGTGCTCAGCGTGGGTCAAAATGGAACTTTTTTTCTATTTTCAAAGCATGATCCTGGACATACCTTAAACGTTGTAGATAATCTATTTATATAATTTTGAAGCCTTATTATCCGTTATATTTATTTTAAACATTTGATGACTGCATAAAGTATTTTTATTACATAAAATAGTATTCTTTTAAACCTCTCGCTCTAATGTTTTAGAATATAGTCATATTTCAGTACATAAATGTACAGTGGTGTTTTTTGACCATTCAAGTGTGATAAACATCCTACGAATAATGATTGCTTTATAATAATTATTGACCTAAGAATAAGGTAGTGTTTTTTTGAAATACGCCATTTCTTTTGGCATTTCCCAGACATAGCTTATAATTAGTATCTTTAGAATTATCTTCAAATGTGTTAATCTTGCCCATTTTTTAAATAATAAAATGCCCAATTCTTGTCAAATTTGGGATCACAGAGATTATCAATATAATTTTTTATCGTAAATATTTCACTATAATAATGTTAATATAAATTATACTGATGGTTTTATAAATGCGTTTAAAAATTAATAAATGTAAAAAATCTTAACACCACTGCATATTTATGTATGTACTATTTATGTACTAAAACATTAGAGTGAGAGGCTTAAAAGAATACTATTTTATGTAATAAAAATACTTTATGCAGTCATCAAATGTTTAAAATAAATATAAAGGATAATAAGGCTTTAAAATTATATAAATAGATTATCTACAACGTTTAAGGTATGTCCAGTATCATGCTTTCAAAATAGAACAAAAGCTCCATTTTGACCTACGCTGAGTATGTCCCCCCTTAATCACTTCTTTTTATTCCTTTTTATTAAAATTTTTATTAAAAATATACTTCATTGAGCAGATACAGTAATAATCACAGTTTTATTTTCGATTGCGCGTTCATTGTTCAAAATGTCAAAATGTATGAGAAAATTAATTTTCTTCATAATTTTTTTCCCGTGAAATTTTTCGATGTTTTAATAATTATTCTGCTATTCGGGGCTGAGACAAATCCAACAATGCAAATATCGTAAAAATCGGTCCAGCCGTTCTCGAGTTATAAATGGTGTAACTAACCCGACTTTCTTTTATATATATAGATTTTAATATCAGTGACCTAGTGTTTCTTTAAAATAACTTTAATTATGGATATCTTTACCTAATGGTTGCATTTTGACCGCTTAAAAATACTATATAACTTAAAAAAATAGAAAAGTATATTTTAATTCTGAGCGTCTAGTGCGAGCACTTTGGGCGAGCACTAGCAAAATGGTCTATGGTGTCGAACATTTGTAGACGAATACGTTCGCTCGCCCACAAATCAAACGCAAGGCACGCGGCTTTATTTAGCAATGCAACGGGTGGCGTCTAGATGTATCTATAGTCTAAGATTATTGGCTGATTATTTACTTACCGTGACAAATTGTCTTTTTATACGCACTGGAGATTGACAAATAAATGTCATAGCAGTTAAGTAGTGCAAAGTTCTCTGAAAATAAACCTGCAGTGCAGTCATTTGTAGCTAATTTAATGAGTGGACAAGTGGTCCTATTATATGCTTCAGTTTTATACAGTTAGGCTTCATCTGTATAATAGAAGAAGGTTTTTTTATCATCTTTGGTTTATAAGGATATCATCAAAAAATAAAACGAGCACATTTTTACAAAACATTTTATTTAAAGGTTGCAGTAATTTGAATAATCAATAATAAATATTTTTATGGTGCAATGATATTTGCAACAATGTCATAATATTATGTTTTATTGAGATAAATAATAAAGAAAGTACGTATATTTTTTTTTATCTAATATTAACAATAAAATACTTTACTTATTAATTGATCTAGTCTATATATACATAGTTTTATAAAAAAAATCGTAATAAGAAAAAATCTTAATTATCAGGAACAGTTAAAATATGACTTGTTTGTCCAATTTTCATATATGATAACTAAATACAGCGTGTTATATAAAAATCGAATTCACAAATCTTTTAAATGATATTGGCAGTATGTACATATTTTTTATTTTGTAAATTAAAAATATAATACTTCAACAGAAAATTGGACAGTTTTTTAGACTTTACTAAGTAATAATTAAAAAAAAACTCAATTTAAGAATACATCGTTTTATATCTTCTTACTTTTCATATATTATGTAGATGAGTTGAAATAATTACATGGATTGATTTTTATTTTATTATTTGTGCGATAAATTGTGCTTAAGTATGGAAAATATTTTTTATTTAGATTTATTTCTATCATTATTTCGTAGTATTTATTAGGAGGATTCACATACAAATATTTAATTTGAGAATAAGAAAAAAAATATCATGCCACCAATAAAACATAATGCCTTTTTTTTGAATTAATTTGATGGAAAAACTTCAAGTCTCTCATGAAAAATTTATTTTAATGTGATATTTTGTGACTTTCTTGAAGAAGTCGAATTGGGTTACGTAAAGAATTTTTAGTAGAGTCTTATAAATGGCCCATTTACACATGTATGGATTCACTGCTAGCAGTAAGTATCTATTATTGCGATCTTAAAAATAAAATTCAAATCTAAACATTTTATTGTCGTTATATGCATGAATCAAACAATTTATTGGCTTCTGAACTTTTGCGACATGTTCACATGTGCGATAGAACAATCATGGGTGCGATAGTGGCAAACTAAACAAACTAATGCCTTGTCCAGATGGCACAATTTTAATCGCTCCTAAAAACTCGCACGCATTCCAGGTACATGTGAACTCATTGAGCTGTCCACATGTAACCGACACGTGTCACTTTTCGCGCGTGGTCGATGTACAGGTGACCTCAATGAGGTGTTCACATTCACTCGCATGCGGTCATATGGACAAGCCCTTAATCGCGCAGTACATATATCATGCACGAAACAACAACAAATGCACCTCGCTGATACTTTAAAAATGATTTTGTCGCAACAATCAGCATTTTTTTGTATTAACAATTATTGTCGTGATAGTTAAATTTACACGCTATTGCTGGCAATAAATCCATTTACCGGTACAAGTGCTATTATGCTACGAAGTTTACTGGTTTGCAACATATAATATACTTAAATTATTCCTCGGCATTTGAGTATAGGAAAAGTAGGTAAAATGTTGCGCCATTTCCTGCACCTTTTGGCAAGACAAAAGATAAATTTACCACAACGAGGAGCATCAGGTTCTTGAAATTTAATATCTTAATTTCAGACATCTTTGGACGTTGTCAGATGACATTTCTCATAGATATACTGGAACACTGGTATCACATATGCATTCAACAACCATCATCGTCCCTTCTTTCGTGTTATCACGTGGCAATTTTTATCGTTAAACAGTGTATTGAATGACATTTGAAAGTCAATGATTGTTAAATGGGAATCAAATAACTTTCAAGTTGAATTGAATGCGGTTGAGATCCTTTAGACGTTCAACATTCGACACAACTTGTTTCCGAGAAAAATACCCAAAGTAATAACAACTCGTATCGGTACGTCAAACTTTCTTGATTTGCACCAGTGGCGGACCCAGGGGAGGGGGGGGGGCAAAGCCCCCCCCCCAAAACATTGAAATTGAAAGCCAATAGATTAGACAAATAAAAACACGGCAAAAAATGATTTGAAATTCTCCACCACCCTCTTTAGAAAAATTTCTTAGATTTTAATTTCTAACACAAAAATTTCGAAACACTAATGTCGGTTTTTTTTAGAAACTCTAATGGAAATATCAAAAAATTCTCGATGTCCACCCGAATTCCGGAATGGTTTACACCAGTGGCGCAGCCAGGGGGAGGCAAGGGGCCCTGGCACCCCCCAAACATGAAAATTATCAGAATGATTTTAAACATTGACATCGAAAGCCAATAAAACACGGCAAAAAATGATTTGTAATAATTCTCCAGCACCTTTTTTAGAAAAATTTCTTAGATTTTAATTTCTAGCACAAAAATTTCGAAACACTAATGTCAGGTTTTTTTAGAAACCCGATAGGTACCTAAAGGAACTGTTAAAAAATTCTCGGTGTCCACCCGAATTCCGGAGTGGTGTAGGTCATGGCTGGGGAGGGCTGACAGGGCTCTAGCCTGGGGGCCCGGGCTGTAGGGGCCCTGCGTGTCGGGTTGACTAGATAAGTGAGATAAACACACATCATAAATTAGCTTATTATACTTCATGGCCATGAATATTTTCAATTACTTATTTAATTGTGCAACATATTTTTTGATTACTATGTGTAAATGTATTAAAAATCGCCAATAATTCACTGTATAAGTACCCTTAATTTGAACTAAAACACAATTTGAAAAACGTTAATGTAGTGTTTCACACTGCATTTAATCTTAGCGGTAGGTAGGGGGCCCGCCAAATATCCTAGCCGGAGGGCCCATTTCAGGATGTATGGACCATGGTATAGGTACAACGAGTGCAATAGACAAAAGACCGATAAACGAGAAATTAAGCTGTGAAGAAGAAAAGGACTAATTTACATTCTCCTCCTTGGCCCCCCCCAATATTAAATCCTGGGTGCGCCACTGATTTGCACACATTGTTTGACACCGTTTTTGTTTAGTTTTAATGCATTTTTTACAATACCAGACATTATGGAGACGTAAAAACTAATAAATTCACTTGACGCCATCTTATTCACGACTATTGGTTTAACGTAAATTGATAAGAGAAATTCCTTTCGATTTCTTTTTCAATATTCAACATAAAGTTAAACGACAATATTATATATTACGGTATTACGTCACTATACAGTTGTGATCTCTATAGTCTATACGACTCCTAGTTGGTTCAATTTAAACATTGTCATATTCATTCTGCCATTAAAACAATAATTATATAGGTAGGTAATACATGTATGTATTCATATCATGAGATTTTTGTAACCATAATCAAAATATGAAATAAAGGGAATATTTTTATATTTTACTAAATTATTTAAATTAAATATAAAATATTATTAAATAATTTCCATGACTTATCTCTATACCCAGAAATCAGTATTGTACAATTAAATTTAACGGGTAGTATAAAAATACATTGTTTATTTATAAAGATAAATTTATACATTTTATTATTTTATTCAATGTCACACTAGTACGTCCTTCATAATTACTGAGAATAATGCAAATGGCTATTAATCAATAATATTTAATTATTATAAATGAGATTCGCTCATAAGTCAAGCTTAAGCAAAATTTTGGTGATTATCAAAAAAAATATTCATGACAATAATTATAAATCGTTTATTTTTTATAGTTATTTTTGTTGGGTATGTTTTAATGTTAGAATAAAATTATTATGAGTGTTCAATGATTCTTAAAAAAAATATGAGAGTAGGTAATTAATTAGCATAATACATTTAAAATAAAATCGTAAATTATTAATTCTATTTGCAATTGCTCAACTTATTAGGTACAAACTCTGATTCTGTATTGTGTGAATTTGTCAGATGCGGGAATAAAATCTGAGACCTGCGACTGTAAATTATTATTCTAAGGTTATAAAAACACTGCGAACCATTTTTCAATTTTAAATTATAAATAATATAAATAAAAAGAAAACTTTATAAATACAGTTTGCTGTTGTAATCCTATGTCGCATATAAGCTTTATTTAAATCTATTTTAAAGTTTTGTAAGTGTTTTCATAGTTTTAATAATAATTATACCCAATTAAAGAAAATAATATTATTAAACTATCGAATTTTACAAAAAAAGCTCACAATTATCACGTTTTAATTAGCAATGTCTAAATATTATATTGTTCTTTTCATCAGAGCACAATTCACAAATCAATCTTTTTCAAGTCACTTCATAAAATTCACGGTTTCAAATTTACATCACGATCGAAAAAAATAATAATCAAGCAACAGGGTTGATATGAGAAAGTCTGCATAATGATTCTACGTTGTTTTTCTCTCTTTCAAACGGAAGTCTCGTAGATAACGATCTGTACAAGTGGTGGCTTTGCCTGGTCGGGTGAGGGGGTGGAGAGGTCACGTAATACAGCCTCCATCGCAGCTTCCCACTCAAGTTGTCGCTGGGTAGCCAATTCGACTGGCTTTCCAGTAGTCAGTCTTGGCATGCTCACCTAAAATTGAAAGATTGATTACATTATTTGGATGGATTGATATTATTAATAAAACATTTAAGTAGTATTGCAAGTTAAATTTGTAGATAATTTTATAGTCCTGTGAAAAAAACATTATAATTGTTTTCAATAGAAATCGACTGCGTATTGTCACTGTTCTGGCAGAAGACACTAATTCGAAAAAATTAGATATTGCGTTAGTTATACCAAAATGTTCCTTATTTCAAACTTTACCGTCTGGAAACCTTCTTAATAAATAAACAGTCTTTATTTTAAAGTCATCCTTCTTACGATTACTTAATAAACTCACATGATAGACCATTTCAAACATTTTAACAACTTCAAAGTCAAATTACTCCAAACTAGTATTCTTCAGTTAGTGTGTTCTGCCAGAACAGAGACGATATTATGTAACAAATATAAAGTTGTAATGACTTATTAATATTTGAAATTTAATTGGATAATAATATTTTACAACACGCAACACGTGTAAGAATGTCAATAGACTTATTGTTGTCAACTTGATAATTCTATCATAAACGAAAAGGCTATTTGTAGAATAAGGGGTTTTCCTTGAAGCAGAATATGATGCATGAATGGAAGATTTAACGGATTATTTTACGAATGATTGCTAGGTATCCATTCATTCAAGATTTGGCTATGGATATTGAAAGAAATTACAAATGAAAAAGTCAAATGGTTTTTAATCGAACGATCTCGCTAAAACGGAAAATAATACGACCAGCGGGTCTATTCTATACAAAAGGCTGCTTTCGTCCGCTAAAACCGCTAACTAGGGTATGTTTGTATCAAATTATTAATACGTATTATAACAATTACAATTAGCTGGTATTAATTGTTGCAATAAATGCTATATTTTAACGGCATGCCCCCTGCTTGTGCTAAAATTTAGAGCATGGGCGATAGAGGGAGAGCAAGAGAGAGACAGTTTCGACTGATTAACTGATCACAATACAATTACAATTATAATATTTCAATATAAAATGTATGTAATAAATACTAACACATCATCACGTTAGCACGTTAGCGGTCGATAGTCGCCTTTTGTATAGAATAGACCCGCAGGAAACATGCTCTGCAATAACTCCTGTGTTTTCAATTTCAATTACATATTGTGGGCATTACAAATTATAAGTTTAAGATGTTCACAATGTGACATTTAGAAACAAAGAAATATTATTAAAACAGTTTTACATAAAAAAGAGATAGATCAGTATTAAGTTATTAAACAGTAGAAATGTGTAAATACAAAAAATATTAATTATATAGGTACAAGAAAGTACACCGGATGAGTTAAGCAGACCCTATTTTAAGAATTTATAAAACAACGTCCACCTATACTCATCCTCACGTAGATGAAATATATCAACATCCGAAGCGATTTGGCTGAACAGAGTTATTGCCCTCCCAAATTGGCATCACCAATGGCAGGTTAGTTCTGCTCCTCGGGAGAACAAGCAACTGATGCTCCCGATTTCTAAGATAATTATCAGGGACACACAAGTAAATACTACCAATAATGGCAGAGTTCTCATTTACGCCACGTATAAGTCGAAAAAATACGTGGCCAAATATTGATATCGTCTAGCACTTAAACTACAGTATGTAAGTATACCTAAGAAAAAGTCAGTTGGATAAAGCCACGGATAGTATCCATATAACCTTAAATAAAGGAGTGTCAAAAAATTCTTTTGAACTCGCTCCACCATAAGGTCATATTTCAACTGATACGGGGCCCAAACAATCAACCTACTCTTAAGCTGGTTTCTTACTAAAGAATTATAAAGAATTTTTAATACAGTAACATCCGAAAAGACCCGCAATTAGCGCAAATCCGTGCGGTCCGATAACACTTCCTGCATAGAAACCACACCAAGCCGTAACTTTTTCAAATTGTTTTTTTTTTATAAATCACTGGAGGAATTTCAAATTCTCAAATCCTGCTGTTTTGTTTATTTTTGTAACCATTTTATTTGATTGGTGGTACTTGGTTTTATCCGGAAATGTCACGAAATTTTCACAGCACAATTATTTCAGTTTAAACACTATTTTGATATATATTTTTGTTGTATTGTATAATTTTCAGGACTACCTACTCGTTCATAATTTTAGACTATATATGTTAAATTTGAAATAAAAAAGTGACACCACACAAAATAGTAACAAATTAAAAACTGTCAGTTCTTATAGATACGTCCTATATAAATACGATAATGATATTAAGAAGAATATAAGTTTAAAATAAAACCTTAGCTTTAGCTTCTGATGATGTTACATACACGTTGATGTTAGTGTAGGCTAAAAGACAAAGTTCACGAGCCATTTATAATCACGATGCAATAATAAATATTATTATGGTATCATTCAATTATCCGATGGGTTAACGAATTGAATGAGTCTAATGACGTGAACGAAGGATACAAAAAAACTAAACAAAGTCTTCATACAGTATGTAATTAACGATGACTGATCCATCGGTTAATAATGAGTTATGTCTCATCTAACCAATATACACGGGTAAGTAAAAAAAATAAACTCTACGAGAAAAATCAATATAATATGCGTGAATACTGCTGCAGGTTATGGCTCTAATAAAATTTCGTATGAATGATTATTTCGTGAAAATTTTCCGTAAAAGTCACTTGTAAACATAGCACTACGGAATCAAAAATTATTACGGATTATACTCGAGAAGTTATCCAGCTATAAACACAGTTATTTCTATCCGGTATTATGCAAATGCGTTGCGTTATTGGTAAAACGACATTTTATAACTCAATATTCACTCCAATGTTACTATGGTGATGTACAAATAAGGCATAAAACAAGTTTTTTACGCATTTGTATCTATGTTAGTATCACACAATATTATGTAAATATGGTAAAATCTATTTACTATAACAATAACTATGTCGTAATGTTAAACCCATAATTTATTATTTCAAGGATTCATAATAAAAACTTAAAATTACATAAAGTATTAGAAACATACATAGGTATGCGAAAAATACATTTTTTGAATCAAATGTAGCTAAGAATCACATCAACCGAAATTAAATTAAACAATTAACACAATTTTACAGACACGCAAACATTTCTTAACAATTAATTTGAAGTGTTATTTCAAATTAATTTATTGGCGACGATCTTTGATAATTTTAAATAAAAATATTAAATTATCTTCATTACTAAAGCCTCAATTACATTGAGTTTCTTTACGAGCTGTTTATTGGCAAATTAACAATCTGCCTGTAAAGTCGCCCAGTGTAATCATCGAATAAGCTAATAAGCAGGTTGTAAACACTGCCGAGAAAAATTGAAAGCCGGTCATTTACACGCTACACGCCGGCGTGTGGGCCTACTGCGTCTGCGCGGTAGAGCGCAGTACCAACCTCTCGGTAAAAAAACCAACTGCGTTCTGTCAAAATAGTCACTGGCTTGTGGCTTCTCAGCGAATGGAAAGTTTTGTGTGTAATCATCAAATTGCAGTAGCTGAATCGCCCGCTTTTAAATTCAATAACAATTCAGTAACAATATTTTATTGAATTACATTAACAACAAAAATATATGCTCTAACATTGATTCATAGATAGCGTCTGAATTTATCTACATGTTAGTTTGAACGTGCATGCCAATATTTTTATTAAACTATACTTTAACTTTTTTCAGTAAATTATACAGCGAATTTAAAAATGCAATGTTTTTTATGCAAATTGTATAAATAATATTGAATTCTTAAATCTTATGAATTATTATTCATTGAAACAGTACCATAAATACAAATTAATGAGGTTTTAACACTATTTCATATCGATTGGCTTCAATGAATCAGGTTTTGTTTATGGTGAATATTATACTACTGTTATAGGTCAGAGTTTCTTAATAAAATATCGTAACCATGCATTATTATTAGGTAAGTAAAATTTTCCAGACATTGAAAAGTGTTATTTTTTTTTGGAAATGAAATGATAATGAGCTTTTTATTAATCAAGATATTGTAAATGCTTGATAGTAATATACCATGTTCAGAATAAAATACAGAAAGTATGCTCTACAGTTACACAATATTAATGATTATGGAAATAACAACATAATAAATAGGAACAGCGGAATTGAACCTACCTACGTATATTGTTCAAAAGAGTAGATTGTAATATTTAGGTAAAGTTATACTTAGAAATAAAATAATAATTTACTATCCATAATTATTAGGGCAATAGTACAAAACTTACGAAAATCAGTCATTTGTAACAAATTTATAATAATATATACCTGTACATACTGAGGGTTAATATTATTAAAAATAGTTTAAACATTTCAATTACACCACATAATTAAAGCAACATATGAATTAATAATACTTTACTATACTTAAGTAAATTCATATTAAATTCTAAGTTACATACCTACATAATATATGGCTTCATATTTAAATTGTGAAATTACTTTTGCATAATTTGATAAATATTTTTTAATCTGTTTTTCAACTAGTATAATAATTTTGGTAACCGTTTTGTTTGTATATATTATATTAAACTTTGATAATGATTGCATGAGTTAACCTTACTTATTCAATTTAAAAATATTCGAACCTAAGTTAGTTTAATAAATATGTTTTACATCTTGAGTTAGAGCTTAATTAATAAAATAATGTATTGTATTTGATAAAAAATAATAGTCTGACTACATATAAAACCATTTTGAAACTAGTTTCTCGATTTACTTCGTTTACAGTTGTAATAATTCAATGTTGTAATATTTCTGTTTTATTTTGTTTAATAATAACTTTGTATTCAACTTCAGTAGTTTAGATATTGTTAAAATAATTTAGTTCACGTGATAACATTGGTAAGTAAATGTTATGGTAAAAAATCACGACATATTATAACACGAAACTTTCATGTGTGTAGACGGAGTAAACATAATATATGAAAGTAAACCTGAATAAAAGTTTGAGACTTGATTAAATTAGTAGCTGCAAGTCATTTTAAATTGCAGATCATCTGTCTAATTGCATGGAATAAGTGATTTCCATAAATTACTATAGTTACATATAAGTCGAGATAATCCTTGCCACATTGATTTGTTATGAATGAGTGGTGATGTCCTATATATTTATATGGAAGGGTTATGTAATGTGAGAGGGTTTCCTTATACTTTAATTTAAAACCACGAATTCGGGGTAATTAAATATTAAGTACCTTATGTATATTTGACTTTTCACTAGAAATATAGGACATTGATATTGATTGAAGTAACAAAACTTTGGCACGGGAAAAATGGCAGCGAGTTGGGTTAAGCGGTTTCAACTCTATAACTTTACCGGATTATTGATTTCTTGCATTATTTCGTATCAATGTATATCTGATAGAGACTGGTGATTATGGGTGGCCTCCAGGGAAAGCGAAGCAAAGGAACAGCGTCTACGCGCCGGAGCGACCAAGTGAAAGACCTGACTGGGGACACCATTCATTCTGCCCTGCGAGAAGCGGAAGACCGAGAAGAATGGAAAGTCTTGGTCGCTCAAAAGATGACAAAATTTAAAAGTGGTCATGATCCTAGATCAAGAGATATATATTATTTTTAACACTACGACAGGCCACGAGGCTTAATAATAGTAGTGTAATCTATATATATAAAAGAAAGTCGGGTTAGTTACACCATTTATAACTCGAGAACGGCTGGACCGATTTTTACGATCTTTGATTTGTTGGATTTGTCTCAGCCACAAATAGCAGAATAACTATTAAAACATCGGAAAAATTTACGGAAAAGAAAATTATGAATAAAATTAATTTTCTTATACATTTTGACATTTTGAACAATGAAACATTCGCGCATTCGAAAATAAAAGAAAATCACAAAAAAAATAAATCCCTATACAACGCCATCTCTGATACATGACAGAAACAATAAACAAGAAACAAACAAACAAAAGAAAGAATGATAGTCGAAATGTCTAACTGTCAATGGTGTAGTGTGCCCAACATTTCGTGCTTCATGTCAACAGCTCAATTTGCTTGAAAACAATACTCATTGCGATATGACAATCACTGAAGCAATTGTTTCTGCATCTCTAAGTCAGATACGCACTTTATTTACTATCATTATTTCGACATGCTTCCCATCGAATCCACCTGAACTGTAGAACAAATACAAGGATTACATGTCAGAAAACATTTTACATTGAATTTGTGTCAGTTCAGAGAATCCCGATCTCGAGGTGAATGAGGAGATACATAACCAGGCTTTGCTTTTGACCGAAGACATGTGCAGCAATTTGTTAGTTAGGAATGCCAACGCCACATCGTGGAATGTACGACGCTTTCAATCGAGAATTGGAACATGAATGTGAATATTATGATCGAGATGCATTGAACCAATCAGTTCGAACGAATGTACCACTGTTGAACCCCCAACAGAAAGACGTGTACGATACATCAATGAAGGCAATTAATGATGAAAATGGTGGCTTATTTTTCCTCGAGGCGCCCGGTGGAAGTATGAAGACATTCCTCATGTCATTGATTTTGGATACTGTGAGTGCGAGATCTGAAAATGCTGTAGCAAATGCTTCTTCTGGGATAGCGGCCACGTTGCTAGAAGGATGCCGAACGCCTCATTTAAAGTTGAAATTGCCCTTAAACCTGCAAACGACTGAAAAACCGACATGCAACATTGCGAAACACTCAGTAATGGCCGAAGTTTTGTTAGCAAATAAAATCATCACCTGGGATGAATGCACAATGGCGCACAAACTCGCATTGAAAGCACTTAATCGAACTATGAAAGATCTGCGTAACGACTCAAGAAGTTTTGGAGGCGCAATGATTCTACTATCTGGCGATTTCCGCCAAACACTACCAGTCATTCCAAGATCGGCCGCTGCCGATGAAATAAATGCTTGCCTCAAATCATCGACTCTGTGGCGCTATGTGAAGAAACTTCAGCTGACGACAAACATGCGAATTGCATTGCTAAACGATCCATCTGCCGAAGATTTCTCCAAGCAATTGCTGACTATCGGTAACGGCCGTGTTGCTGTCGATGAATCGAACGGATTGATTTCGTTTTCGCTGAATTTTTGCAATTTAGTCTCAACTATGGACGAACTCATCAACAAAGTGTTACCGAATATCATTGCTAACCACAAAAATCACAATTGGTTGAGTGAACGAGCATTCTTGCGGCAAAGAACAAAGATGTGGATCACTTAAACTTCACAATTCAAAATCAAATCGTTGGTCCACTGCATTCCTTCAAATCTATCGACTGTGTACCAAACGAAGACGAAGCAACCAACTATCCAACTGAATTTTTAAACTCTGCTTTGCTAAAAACTGCTTTGAAATCTGAAACTATGTAACGGAACGCGTTTGGTGGTGAGAAAACTCATGGGCAATTTGATTCACGCGACGATAATCAAAGGAATGTTCAAAGGTGAGGAAGTTCTCATTCGGAGAATTTCGATGATCCCAACCGATATGACATTCGAGTTTAAACGAATTCAATTTCCAATTCGTCTTGCATTCGGCATGACGATCAACAAATTACAAGACCAATCCTTGATTGTACGTAAAATATTCATGTGTCGGCAAACCATCTGCTTTATTTGTTTTCGCACCTGAAAACAAAACGAAAAATGTCGTATATCACAAGGTACTTCAATGAAGGGAATCGACCTAAGTGCAACCCATCCAGCAAATAGTTTAACAGAAAGTAGTGCAACAATGCTACGCGAATCATTTCGATTCGCTTCAACAAAGCCTTGCTGCCACGTGAATTACATTCTTTTATTTCTTTTGACCATGTCCGATCTTAATAGAATCATATGGGCCTCCACAAAGTGGAGGTTTGTATTAACAGATTTTATTTTTACAAAAAATGGATGTCAGCCACTTGCTCAACGTATTAGGACAATACTCTGACTAATGCACAAATTGAAAAACAATATGTGAACTTGCCAGACCCAGGATTCGAACCTGGGACCCTCGACACTATAGACGGGCGCTTAATCTACGCGGTCATCGTGGGTGTACAGTTTAATGTGATTAAAATACTTTTCATTTTGATTTTATTTTTGCACATTTATTGAACTTATTCATTTTGAGTATTCATTTTGACTTAATAAAAAACTGAATATAATTCAGCTAATAAGTTAACACAAGTATATTGATTCTGAGGCGGTACGAAGTTCGCCGGGTCAGCTAGTCAATAATATAAGTGAAACAATTACTAACACCCAGGAGAAAATCACGTAAATATATTGTGACCTCACCGGGAATCGAACCCGGAGCCCCTGGATGAAAGGTCTGCACCTTACGCACTAGAATAATACGTGTTTATACTCTATATAACAACATCTTGAAAATTTTAACTCTACGTGACATATACTGGTTTAGAGTCCATACCTCCATACCAGAGAAAAGGGTTTAGAGAACATAACTGCAAATCATACGCAGTTTCAAATGTAGGTTAAGGTCTCAATTGCTAAGGAGGCGTCTAATTTTTAGAAAAGCACTCCTTGCTCTCTCAATTCTTGTTTTTATTTCCTGAGACTAGACCATATATTATATTTATGTAGTTTGTTTTACTATGATGCTTTTTTAATCGCGTTGCAGATGTAATAGTATGAAAACATTGTAGTATGTTTTATTGATGCCGCATTATTATCTTTTACAAATTACATGTGGATTTGCACGTGTCATAATTTTATATTGCGTGTTGCGTAATTTATTTGCGCTTGCACGTTGGCCTCGTAAATAATAAAGCGGCCAAAGTGGCGTTTATTATGTTTTCACGAAATCCGCTGTCCGGAAATTAATACAAAATCTCACGCCAAGTTAAATATTTTAAAACAAAGCTATATTTTAAATATAAAAAAGTTTGATAAGCTACTTAATACTAAATTGTTTCGAAATGTGAAACATATCTATACAGAAAATCTTACAGAAATAATTATGAAAAAGTAATATATTGGATTGTAGCGTTATCGTTACTAACGCAGAAAACACGCCAAGTAAAATAAATTACATTTTTTTATATATAAAAATCTAGAAACAATAGATAATCTTAGAAATTGATGGTGAACCAGAAAATCTACTTAATTAACTGTTGCCAAAAATAATATTTTCCTGATAACTTATCGATAGGTTAATGCAAATGTCTTGTACTTATTTCACTTTGGTGCCTTAACAGAATACCAGTTCGTGAGATTGGTAGACCTGTCGAATAGCATCGCATATTTTTTTAAACCCAGAGACATACTTAGGCAAAGTATCACCCTTAAGTATATTCAAAATGCCGCCCCATAGTCTTTATTTTATAATCTAGTTTTAGTTTATGTTTTTATATTATAGAGAAATACTTTTTATTAAGATTGCACATTGTATTGACTATAAAATATACCTATATGTTTTTCCCTTAATTCATTCTTAACTATGTACTTAGTTGGTTGCTCAACGTGTTTTCATATAGTTTTATTACTGTTGGAGAGAATTCTTAAAAAAATCTTCACGGTATGACGTCAACCAATTTAATATGTTGTAAAGAAGTGCTTCCCAAACCTTTTTTATATCACGGCCATCAAAATTTGAAAAAGATAAAATCCGGACCTCTCCACCGAAAACTAAATTCTTTTAGTTATCAAAAGTTTTATTTGTTGTTTTTTTTTAATAAAACGCAATTTTTTTATAGTACTTATTCCACTTTTAATTAATATATCAGGACCGGTTTCGTCCGCCTCAGTGGGACATTTTCAACTGAAACTGAAATTCAGTTGAAAATGTCCCACAGAGGCGGACGAAACCGGTCCTGAAATATTAATTAAAAGTGGAATAAGTACTATAAAAAAATTGCGTTTTATTAAATAAAAACAACAATACAATGCAGTTCCACCATGAATTGACAGTTAACAAAATAAAAGAAAAAAAAAGTTTTATTTATTAGCATTTTATTACTATATATAGGTAAGTACATATATATATTTATCGCAAACAAAATACAATAAGAAAAAAGTACTGTACATGAAGCATATAAAAACAAATTAATCAGAGGGATGTAGTTCATGTTTTTACAAACCAAATCAAAATTTGGTTAAATGTTAGAAATGGTAATTCGCAGGCAATCTTCCAAAATCTTAGTTGAAAGACATGACATGTGCTTGTATTGTAGTATGATAAATAAAAAATACGCTATTTTGTGTATTATTATTGTCATAATGGTGCTTTTGCAAAGTACAAATATTCTTACAGTTACCTTATCTAAAATTCTGAAATATTTTTTTCGTAAAATTTAATTTTATTTCAATTATTCTTCTTGAGATACGTGAGCCTACGTAATAAAATATTATTTTACTGATTAAGAAAATGCCGTTCTTATAAAATATACCTACTTGATTCTAAGCTTTGTGACTGTTGTATATTGATTCCACAGTATATGGTAGAAGGCTGGGGGGGGGGGGGGGGGGGGGGCGAAATATGCATCGCCGCGATCACCATCGTGACAGTAGACAGAGCATACTTACATAATATTGTATCGACTTTTCGGTCAATATAAATATTTTAACATTGTTAAGTATATTCTTATCTGACCATTTTAAATATTTAGATATAATTGTAAAAAAATATTCATTAATAAATATTTGTAGTTTTACTGAAATATGACATTGTGTGCCAGGGGCCGCGATTCATAACTTTGGGAAGCAAAATGTAAAGCACTTGAAATGCTATTAGATTTCCTGTTGATGTATGTAGCCAATAACATAACCTTTGCATTAATAAATCAAACATTGGTTCAAAAGCTTTTTCAGTATTCATAGAATACATCAGTTTTAGTGACCATAAAATGAATATTCACTTAAAAAGCTATTAAACGAATCACGATAGTAAAGTAATGCAGCTTAGCAATTAATTATAACTTTGATAAAAAATACAAAAAAATATAATTATTTTTATTTTAGTGAATTTTACGAACATCACGTAATATTTTTTTCCCATTCTTCTGTTGCCCTGTACCTACCTTTTCTTGCATTTGAGTTGAAAGAAATTATATTTTCCATTGCATAAAATAGTAATCAGTTTGACAATAGCTAAAAATTCTCTTAGTTCAGGCATGTCCAACACCAAGTAGGCTGTGATCTACTACACTCACACATTGGCACTGCAGTAAGGCATTGTAATCAAACACAACATAAAACAAACATTGTAGCCATTGAGTGTGTTAGAAAATCAGAATGCCAACAGAGCGATGTTAATATTTGTGCAGTGTACCAACTTAACTATGCTTCATGCTTTTGCTAAAAAATGTAATAACGTATAAAGGCTCTTTCTATTTATATTCCAAATTATTCGATACAGCTACAACCCAAAATAAATACCCAATTAATACAAACTAAAACAATGAACTATTTATCCGAAGTTAAATGCTATAACTTCAGTAACTATGTTTATTACCCTGATGAATTTGCATTTCATTATACAAATTTAACAAACAAAGAGTATGCATAAAAAAAACACAAAAATAAGTAAACTACATACTATTTTTTAGATCGTATCTCACATAAGTAACTACAAAAACATTAAGTTCATGTAGTTTTTGGAAACATAATTTTATTTTAATAATTAAAGCAATTATTCTAACGAATTAAATGTTTCAAATTTCTTTCGCAAATGAAAATCGATAGTAATGACCTTTTTTCGGGGATATACAACATTTTTATTTTAAAATAATAAAAATAAAAAATATATTTCTGATAAACTGATGATGTTACAAACTAATTCTATTCTATTCAACTAAATAATTATAAAAATGATCGAACTGTAGTATCAGTTAAAAATAATCATGAGGTATTCTACTACGCAGATAATAATGTATAAAAAAATTATAAAGAAAACAATCCCACTTAAGCAATGATTGGCAGTAGTTATAGAGGCAAATATTGTAGCGAGTCGGGAATATTGTATTTTTACATCAACCATACCAATACTATGGCAAATCCGAGCAACGCGCCTGCATGCAACAAAATATAATGCGCAGCCGGTATTTGAATCATTACTTTAGTTGTATTCGTGCTTTATGGCCTCAAATCCTCGACTCACTAGATCTTACCACATTGGACGTGTTTTAATTATTCATATACCTTGATTGATTTCATTCCATAATTTGTATTCAGGCTTTATGTAACTGACTATGACATTTATCCAAAATATAATAAAATATAAAGTAATAAAAAACTGTTTTTTAAGAGTAGCACAATATTGCATATAAATTTTCATGCTTTTATAATGCGGAAAGACCGCAAAAGAAACCAACGGATAAGCATAGTGTTAAAAAGCTGACGATGACAACGAGATAACCATATCGTTAGTAGATACTAGCTGAACAAATGAAGTTGTACGGTGATATCTGAAAGAAATAAATGACCACAGAGCTACTGTGAACTAAAAAGAGTAGAAAGACTTAGATGAGACCGTCATCCAGCAGTATGTCACATCTGGATGATAGTAATGACAATAACTATAATGACGAAAAAAAAGAAATCGTGCCCAAAATTAAAGAATATTGCCGCGAATTTCCGTCTTCAAGTCAATTCGTCAATATATAATTCGATTCTAACCTAGTATAAAATATAACTACATATTTGCGCAATTCAAATCATCTTAATAACCACCGATAATCGTCATAATGATAGAGTGCATAGCTTAATCATAAATACTAATAAACTCAATAAATTATCAAAACCCATATAACTCTATGAACCAAATTGTTAAAAATAGGGGGAAAATTGCTGTGTGCTTAAATAACATAAAAAATACGACAAATTAAAATAAATGCATGAAGAAATAAATAATTAAATCATTAATACCGAAGTTTAAATGTGGAAAGTAACTTTAAATAGTTATTTATTGTGTAAAAATACCTTTAAATATATATTTTGAAACCTTTGAATTTGAATAAATTTTGAAAGTGGATCGAATGCATTTAAGTTGCTTTGAAAGAAATAGTAACATTCATAAAATATTTCCTTTGGCCCGAATAATTGATGAAAGAAGAAAACGGAAATTTTTGTTTCTGATTTTTTGATACTCGTATATTGTATGGACACGAGTCTAATGTGAAATTTAACCATTTTGTACTTGAGTAAATTTTGAAACTAAATACGATATGCAACATGCATTGTCATTGTCACAAAATTTAATGAATATTTTGTAGCGTAGCTATTGAAATATAGTACAGTTTGGCGTTAATATGTATTTTAAATAGCTTTGTATTTTTATCTAGCAACATAATATTATTATTTGTATTCGTAATTTTGTTTAATTTTTTCTGCTTCTCATACTGTTCATATCAAACTAACAGTGTCACAATAATCTATAATGTAAAACACACATTATTTTCTAGAGTACGTGTAGTAAAAAAGTTAGAAAATACAGTTAATTGTATTTTTTAACGTAAAAAAACAAAGTAGTTTCGAGTCCAAGTTTCTGTATACCTGACCTAGGTCGCGCGGCAAATCTAATCGCAGTTAGAACATAACTTCAAGCCTACTAATGCTAACTTTAGCACTGCATGCAATGCGGATAGTTAGTTAGCTACTTACTGAGTTAGTTTGTTAGTGCGGTGACCAAAAGTTTAACAACGACTTTGAATGTGGTCAATGCTTTCAAACTTCCACTTCATATAATATATATTAATTACTATTTGTGCTCCAAAGCTGGGCATACTATACACTTCCAAAGTGTTGAAGTATATATTTTAACAGAATTTTGGTAGCTATTAAAGTTAGTATTTTGATAGGTTTCACACGCAGCGAATGTTATCGCGCGACAATTTTCCGTCAAGCGGTTCTAGAGCATGTAACTGTATAAAAGCTGTCATAATTATTACATGTTGTCGAATAATGACCTCGTGATAATATTGGTTGTATATGAGACGAGGGTTAAGGCGGCCATAGACGGACAGTTCTCGTAAGAGGTTGAACATGCCAGTTAATACGTAATGGCGGCCATACAGTTATCTTTGGTAGATAATCTGCTGCGCCAAGGCTGCGCCCATAGACGGACACTTTTCGGCCTGTCAGATGTGTGCCATTTTCAAACTGCCAGCGACCCCCCACTCCCGTGTTTTTGTAAAACTGTTGAAATTTCAACTCACCGAAAGTTTTCGGGTGACGTTAGCTAGCCATGTCGTAAAGTAGGAGTAGCTGGCGCAATTTGGCGGCAAATTTTGACAGTTCTGTCATACTTCTAAGTTCGTTCGATAAGAAGTATATTATTTTTGTTGCGTATTAGTTCTTTTGCTACTCAAATATAATTACGAATATTGTGAAGTGTCAACTAGGTACCGCAAACAATATTTTCCACTACTTTAATACAAAAATATGTCTAGGTATCATGGAAACAGACGCCAACTTGCAATTTGTGCAATGTATGTCCATAACAGGGCGATGAAAACGGAAAGACGTAATAAGTAAATTATTTTGGTGATTGAATAAAACATATAACATAAATTTAATGTATATAACCCTGATTTAAATAAAACAATACGTATGTATTTTATCTTAATTAAATTTTATTAAAACAACAATTAGTATACTATGAATAATTTATTCAAAATAAAAAAATCTGGACATATATTTACACAAACAATAAATTGTAATCATAATAAATCTAACAAAGTAAAAGTATTCGTATATCAAACGTTCGTTCAAGTATACCCTACTTAAAACTAATTTAACACATGGTACCCCTGTGTATGATCTCGGCAAACATAACCTCCATAGTTTTTGACACTTGATCTGCCACAGACAATAACTGTACGTATATGGGCACGTCTGTTGACAGTTCGACAGATTTAAATGGGGTAGTTAAACTGATCTGTGGTGTGTCCACTAACGTACAGTTATTGAACAGTTATTGTCTGTGCCATGTTCAAACTGCTACGAAAACTGTCCGTCTATGGCCGCCTTTAGACCCATCTACATAATATTATAAACAAGTAATCTCAGTAAAACGTGAAATTTTTGTGCAGTATCTGAAATAATAAAGGTATACTGCTATGAATAATAATATTATGTTAATATTAGTTTGTTCGGGTTTTGAACTGAATTGTAAGTAACTAAATATTTTGTGATAATAATATTGCCAACAGTAAAGTGTAATACAATATTTTTGATGAAATATTTTATTAAATTCATTCGTCATACAACAAGAAAATAATTAAATTGCTAGTTATATCTACGTAATAATTCGTTTCTTTGTAATTCAAATAATATTTTTATTTTAAGTAGGTAGCCTTTACATACACGTGCTTGGATTTACTGCCAACAATAGTATACAAATAAACTATCGCGACGATAACTGTTACCACACAACAATATTGATTGTCGTACCAATATAAATTGTGTTAGCGGGATGCGTTTGTTGCTGTTCCGTGCATGTTTTGTGTGCTGCGTGGTGTATTTCGTATAGTTCGACGCGATAGTTATACTGCGCATGTGCAAATGTCACACAAGTTACAACTATTACAAAATTTAGTGTTGCAACTTTCACGACAATACGTTTTTGAATTTATATGCATTTTATTCTTATGGTTGCAACAATACAAAATACCAGTAGTAAATCCACTGAAATCAGTAAAGAAAACTGCATAACCGCGAGTGGACGCGAAAAATTAGCTCGTGAAGCGCACCAAAATAAAATGAATCTAGATATTAATATTTAGAATATAAGCGATCCTCCTTAGAAAATAATAATAAAGAAAGTAACTTACTGACTAAATACGCGCAATGTATAACATAAGTTCTTTTTTTGTATAAAAAAAACCAGTGAAAATATAAAGCCATGTGCTACCAAAAAAAACCAAAGACTATTTTATTTAATTTAATTTTGTGAATCCTGGGTTCTACCAACATCTTAAGCTAGTCTTCGAACCCAGGATATCTCAGTACCTACTTAACTTTTAAATAAGTATTTTTTTTTATTTTATATTCAATTTATGTACCTACTGCTCGATTGTGATTTATTTTTAGATAATTTCCGACTCATTATTGCGATATTATAAGCATTATCCCGCAATATGGATGTATGGTTGTCGCCCCAATATATTTAAGTAATGTGCTATATGTATATTATCATTCATCACCCTATCGTGACACAACAGCGGGATGCTTCCTACGTTTAGTAGGCCATTAAACTTTTACAGGCGTAAAAATGGCCGAGCGTTAATTTCAAGATTTGCTTCATAATGAAATCTATGTTTTTACGACGTCATTAAGAGCATGAATGTAATTATTTCGTCATTAAGGTTGTCAGCGTATATGGTCAATAGAAAATTATTGTAAAGGGAGAAGTTTGTGATATCATGAAAATAAAAGACATCGTTGAAAATAAATAAATTACTAACTGAGCGAAATAACTCCCTATGGGAGCAAATGTGGTCCGGTGAAAAATTTTATATTTATAATAATATATACCTAGGTAATAAATATCTAATTATTGAACATACATAATTTTGAAAATACTTACAAATATATTATAACCAATAGAAAAAATCTTTTTGAAAAAAGTAATACACCCCCGCAGGAATCGAACCTGCATCTCTCGGGCAATCGTGCCTATGCACATAGTCCACTATGCTAAAGGAGTCATACTTAATTGCGATAAATTTTAACTATTGGTTTTTAATATTCACTGAAGGCGCTTTTCAAATTGAGCTACTATTGGCGATCGGCTTTTGTATTTTAAATCAAAGTAGGTATTACTTTAATTACTAATCGATGTCACGGATCGCTTCAAGATTTTTTGTTGTAATGCACTTGAACTTACTTTCGATTGGTTATAATATATTTTCTCAGAAGTGTTTTCCATTTATTATGTATGTTCAATAATTAAAATGTTACATTCTCAAATCTTGAGAATTATTCGTTGAATAAAAAAAAATGTTAATACCTAAGTATCTGTTGAAAAATAATTAGTAAATAAGTTGATAACGTTTAGCTGACCAACTTCACACGTATTTTTGTCAGATGGATAATTTTAGATCTATTCTGACCTAAAAAACTGAATAAAAATGTATCATAAATCAACAGAGAAAATACATTAAAAAAATTCGGAGGGTACCCAAGTTATTCTACTGAATCGATAATACCATCACATGCCTGCAAGTAGATCCAGTCACATCAATATAATTGCATATACTGCTGTAATGCATTTGAATTTCTTTGAAGTAGAAGCACCGTGTTTAGGTTTACATGTAATTTTGTTAGACAAGTATTAATTCTTAGATTTTACCAAGCTCGGAAAAACCTATATAAAAATGTATCATATATGTGTATGTAAATAAGTAAAAATACATTTAAAAAACTCCCAGTGCACTCAAATTCTTCCCATAGATTAGAAAATTCGTAGCAATTAATAAACAAAAGTACGTTTTAAAAATGTCACTTTCTGAGAGTAGAGAATAAAATAGTCATATAAACGTAGTTTGTATCCAAGTGACAGAAGGTGGGATAAGTATTCGTTTGTTTAATCTTCTGTAAAATGAACCGTTTCTTTTATTCAACGAATAATTCAAAAGATTTTGAGAATGTAAACATTTCATATATTGAACAACTTGAAAGCACCTCAGATATTATATATCTACTAGAAAAAATCATATTTGAAAAAAAATACGATGCTCACCGGGATTTGAACCCGTTTTTTTTACCATGTCCGATCGTAATAGGATCATATGGGCATCCACAGAGTAGACGTTTGTATTAACAGATTTTGTTTTTTTACGAGAAATGGATGTCAGCCACTTGCTCAACCTATTAGGTCCACACCCTGACTCACACACAAATTGAAAAACAATATGTGTACTTGCCAGACCCAGGATTCGAACCTGAGACCCACGGCGTGATAGTCCAACGCTTAAGCCGCGCGGCCACCGTGGGTGTCAACTTAGATTTGAACCCGTATAACCACTGGTATCGCGCCAACTGTGCATTAACAAATTATGCTACGAGCCACCTATCTAATTACGACAATTTAAACTAGTAGGTCATACATGAAATACTTCTCAAATTGCGTTATTATTGACTATCGATATTAAATTGTCGTAATTAGATAGGAGGCTCGTAGCATAATTGGTTAATGCACAATTAGCGCGATATCAGTGGTTATACGGATACAAATCCGTCAAGCATCGTATTTTTTTCAAATATGATTTTTCTAGTGGGTATATTATATCTGATGTGCTTTCAAGTTATGTATGTATGTTTTATAAAACGATTGGATAGTATATGCATGTGACAGTATTTTTGCGACCTTCTTTTTTAAATTTTGTATACAATGAGTGGATATCAGAATAATTATTTTTGAATTTGGAATGGTTACATAAATTTAGATTGTTTAATTGTCACTAGATTCAATTGAATGTCTTATGTACTCCAAAAGAGATATAAAAATGTGTTAGGTAGGTACTTAACGAAAGTTGGCGAAATATTGTTATTTATGAACCGGAAATGAAAATCACTTAGCTGTAGATTATAAAAATAATCTTAAAAATATTTGCAACACCAGTATTATTTACGCTTATGCGAAACTTTAACGATAGGCACTATCTATGAAACTCATGTTATTACATTCCCGGAATATTTATAACAACATTATTACGAAGAATTTTCGTTTCATGGTAATGCCTACTATAAAAATACTCAGCCGTTTACACGATACAACCATAGAAATACACGAAAACCTTTTCTGGTTTATTATTAATTTAATATGATTTACGAATTTATTGCGTCAATTATTTCCACGTGTATTATTGGACGCAGATGTTATTACTGAGAAATTAATTAAATTCGCATATACCTACAAGGTTAACTACACATAATTATTTTAGGAACACGTGTATTAATTAAGTAAACTTACCTTGTTTCATGACTAATGAGTACATATTTATTTTTATGTATAGTAACCAAGATTATTAGACAGTTTTGGCAGCCCTAACATGAATAAAATAGAACAGCAAGTGGAAAAATAAAACATTCATTTTTGTTGTATCAATTTATAAAAGAAATACTTATATAATATACTCACTGCATGTTCTCAATTCTCAAAATCTCAATTTATCTGCTTGTTGTACCTAGTCACCCAAGTATTTTATTATTACAACGTTTTTAGTAGCTCGTATTCTTATTTGTCTGGTGGTTGGTTATACAGTACAAATCTTGCAATCAATTTTTAGCTAACTTCTCGACTAGCTAGACATTTGAAACTTTTAGAATATATCAGAACACGATGCCAATGCATTCTTTAATACTTTTAGCCATATTTAAGTAGAATTGAATTCATTTTCTGTTAATTATCTTTTGTATGAAAAGTTATTTCGGAAGAAATCCGTAATCCAATCCACTATTATTGGTTGCTAAGTGGGTGGTCGTAGCAACTAAATTATTAATATATACGTGCGTTACTATGGAAATCAATATGACATGTCAAAATGACATTTTAATATTATTTCTATCAAGTACCTACATTTTTTGATCGTTTAAGCTAGTCAAATCGAGTTTATATGATTCAACAAAAAATTTAAAAACGTTGTATATAAAAAGTTTTTTTTATCTTGTAATTATTTTATTTACTTATTTCGGCGGAAAATCTTGCATCTCATAGTCAGAAATACAGAGGGGTGAAAGTTTTACGTGATTAGGTGCTTACGATCATACGAGCAGATAATAAGAAAAAAGGAAAATATTGTAATCATCAGAAAACTATGTTTATATTATATGAAATAGCGGTTAAGAAATTTAACCGACTGAACAACCAACGTGCGATTTATTTATATTATTTTGGTCTGCAAAATGAGCATTTCATTATTCTATATTTGTTTATTTGTTTACTTTTTATTTACTTCATATCAAGTATAAGTTTGAGCATATTGAGCATAATAATTCAAAAGAAAATTTAAAAACGTTGTATATAAAAAGTTCTTTTTATCTTGTAATTATTTGACATATTATATTGATAAGACGAGATATACCTAGCTTTCCGACAACACCAAGTTGACTGCCGTTTAATTGAGGCTTTCCAGCGATTAAAAATGCAGAGATTATATAATTTGATTTTTACGGCGTATTGAAAACCTGTGTTATTAAAAATCTATTCCACATAATATAGAGATGCGACAATTTCAATATTAAATGTTATATTTTTCCAGAAATGTCATAGTTATATTTATCGGTGTTCTGTTTTTTGTCACCATTCTGTTTTTTTATGTTTTGTTATACCATTGGGTCTATTCTATACTTATCGAACACTAAAGTGATAAATAGTATCAAACTTAGGGTAGGTTTGTATCAAAATATTAGCACTTATTGTAACAATTACACGAAGTTGGTTTTTATTGTTGCAATAAGTGCGATATTTTAACAGCAGCAAGATAGGTGCTGTTAAAATATAGCACTTATTGCAACCATAAAAACCATTTTCGTGTAATTGTTACAATAAGTGCTAATATTTTGATACAAACCTACCCTAAGTTTGATAATATTTATCATTTTATTACTTTAGCGGTTGATAAGTATAGAATAGACCCACAGGTTCTGTTTAGTAACGGAACAAAATATTGTTACCCTATATTGCTATGCTTATGCCATTATTTTTAGCTAAATAATATTTCTATTATTATTGATGCAAGCTGTTTAATCGTCGGCTTATTATGTCGTGGGTCCCAAGTTTAAATCCTGGATCTGAAAAATACACGTATTGTTTTTCAATTTTTGTTTTGAGCCAGAGAATGGACCTAATAGGTTGAGCAAGTGGTAAACATCCATGTCTGGTAAAAACAAAATATTTGTTAAAACCTACAAACCACCACGATGTTGATGCTCATAATATTATGATCTTACATCAGACATGGTAAAAAAATAGTATTTATTATTGAGCATTTTGACAAATGGCACTGCCACTCGGTAATTTTTTCTAGTTATAATATAAAATTATAACTCATCTAGATGGAATTGTGGTTAATCAATATCGAACGTGATTAATTGAACGATACAATAATAACCTTACAATAATAATATAACTGTAACAATATAAAACAACAATAAAAAAAAAACAAGACGTAAAATAAATGTGATATTATGGAATTATGTATATTATAAGATACACGATGATAAAATGGTAATGTGCCGGATATGTAGCTCGGCGAGTGAACAACCGCTGGATAGATGCCGTCATACAGTGGTACCTAAGGGGCACTAAACGCCCTAAAACCCGCTAGAAGTACGTGTCAGGTAAGAACTAGGGACCGAGAAGAGTGGAGAGAGCTAGGGGAGGCCTTCATCTAGCAGTGGATCGACCTCAGCTGATGATGATGGCACGATAGTCAAATAAGTTGTAAGTACTATTTAATACATTTAAAACATTGGATAAAAATATTAATATCATCAACATCAATAGCATGACATCTTGGAGTGGATCCTGGTTTCCTCCAACAGTGATCTTTACATCTTTCAGTCAATAGTGATGGCTTTTCAGCTTGATACTTTAAGTAGGTATACGTCAGTCATTGTCACAAGATTAATTAAAGATACTGCAAATTTTATATGACTATAATTTTAACTTGATAATAATTGGAGACCAAAAATGTAGAATAATTACAAAAAATGTGATTGAAGTAGCTTGGTCAAATAATAATGAAGGTGGTATCTAATTACCTACTAATTACATAAATTGATCTAATCTGACATAAAAGACAAGTGGGGCAGGATAAAAGATGTGTTCTCCTCCATATTTAATAATCAATTAGAATATAAAAGAACAGTTAAGAAGCAAAAATGGATGACAGATGAGATTTTGTCTTTAATGGACGAAAGAAGAAAATGGAAAAAAAAAAATGAAACTCAATAATATAGGAGAATTCATAACACCATAACAAGAAAAATTCGTACAGCTAAGAAGAATGGATGTCCGACCAATGCAACGAAATTGAAAATCTCCAACGAAAATACGATTCCTTTAATATGCACAAGAAGATAAAGGAAACATTGGGAATTATGAGAGGAACTTCATCAACTATCTTGAAAGACAAAGATGGGCGTATTATATTAGATATAGAAAAGAAGCTGATTCGTTGGAAGACATATATTGAAAATACGTGCTAGATTCATGACGAAGCTTTCGAGATGTGGCTGTATAGACGCATCCTCAAAATTCCTTGGACTAACCGGGTGAAAAATGTTGAAGTTCTCAATCGAATGGGGAAGGGCCGAGAAGTTCTACGTAGTATCAAAACCAGGAAACTACAGTACCTCGGCCACATTATGAGAGGACAAAAGTACAGTATTCCCCAACTTGTCATTCAAGGAAAGATCAATGAAACGCATAGCAGGACGACGCCGCATTTTGTGACATGAGAACCTCCGTGATTGGTACGAGTGCAGTTCCACTGAACTGTTCCGTGTAGCAGACGACAAAGCTAAGATCGCCTTGATGGTGGCCGACTTCCGCTAGAGCTAGGGGATGGCACAACAAAAAGATGTTAAAGGAATTAGCTTTTTATGGTCAATTGTGTCTACAATATTTAAAAAGATATGTTCACTGAAAACTAAATTAGATCGACAATTGTAATGCAAAATTAACCGTCGTATCGAAGGCTAATTTGAATAAAAATCACATTAGTTCAGAGTTGATCGTAATTCCCATTATTCAAATCATTTTCTTGGGTGAACAGAAAGAAGGATTCGCAAGAAATATGTTAAAATGTGACTTATAGAATCCTAATGTATCGTCATTGAAATGTAAAAAAGAGCGTTTTAAGGTCATGATAATATTATAAGTAATTAGTTCACGTATGATTGTAAGTACAAGAATATATATTATTTAAATATCTGTTATTTTATAAGTAGTATAAATGGTATTTTTATGCTGATTAAAATA
Organism: Rhyacophila brunnea; assembly: GCF_057557595.1. Classification (NCBI taxonomy): domain Eukaryota; kingdom Metazoa; phylum Arthropoda; class Insecta; order Trichoptera; family Rhyacophilidae; genus Rhyacophila; species Rhyacophila brunnea. The sequence goes on along the minus strand of NW_028233350.1, from coordinate 37,037,246 downwards.
TTATAATAGGCAAAATAACATTTTTATTAATTTTATTCACCCTTCAATTGTAGTAAGAAGTCTGATTAATCTATAAATTGCGACCATTTTCACGTTGATTTCGTATTTGTTTTATTCTTCAATATCAAGGATTCATTCAATCCCGAATATTTCTTCTATTGGCATGTTCAATACCTAAATTCAAACAATGAAACACTGCATTAAGTGACGTTTTCTGGTGTCTACCTACTCAACTTGTATTCTTAATTTGAAATGCTGCCCTTACGTTATTGTACTTTTTCTTTTTAAAATTTCTAATTGAACGATACATTGTATTTGGTTGTGTGTTATATAAATTGTACCTGTATTTGTAATTTATTATTATTATTATTCTGTGATTATTGTTTTATTGTAATATTTTATGTATTTTATTTTATATAATATGGACGCGCCGTTTAATAATGAATAATCGTAATCCAGGAAAATAAACATAACGAGTTATGAATATATATATCATTGCTGGATATAAAATGGAATCATGATTATTGTAAAATCGAATAAACAGGGTAGGTATGCGATGTAATAGAGATTAAAACAAATATAAAATAGAAATGGGCTAGACAATAGAGCTCTGAGTTGTGACAAATGCTGGATAAATATTGTTATTCAGTGGTAAGTATTCAAGAAATAGAAAACGTCTGAAAAGATAGAAGTTGCTCGATTGGTTAAATACTTAAATTCTGCAAAAGGATGTTGCAATGCATTGTATATAACAGCGAGGCATGAAATTAGCTTGGAAAGATTTAGGTTGATGATGATAAATAAAAAAAATATTGGTAGATTCTATAAGTCGCAAAGCCTGCGACGCACAAGACATATTGAAAGAATGACATAAGTACGACATAACATAAAATATTATGTGTGGATACCAGTGGCAAAGACTCCATACTAGGCGATTATTTAAAGCCTACCTTCTTAAGAAAAATAATTTTTATCTTCATGTTGACATATTTATATAATCACAAATAATTATACTTATATTCAATATGCCCAATGACATAATATATCGTATAATTGTCATAATTTTACGATCTTTTCCCATATTTCAATAACCACCATCTATGACATCTCTCGAAATTTAAAAAAAAATAGAACACACCGCGTTTCGCTTCACATATTGTACCTATATGATTATTTTCGCGTGAATCGACGGGTTTTTCAATATGAAGTTTTTTTCTCATTATTTCAAAATGTCTGGCGTCCCGCATACAAATGTACAAGCTGTTTCGTTAGCGCTTGCGTCGTGAGAGCACATTTATTCAAAATAATTAATAAGATAATTTAAAAAATATTTTCTATGGGATTCAATCACATAAATACGTATTGATTGTTGTTAAAAATATAAAATAATTTATCTCTAGATTTTTATTTATTTATTAGTTCACTCATTATACAATTTAGATATCTGATATCGTACCTACCTAAGTCTGTGTTTTAAATATATAAGTATTTTAAAATGTCTAGGTAGTTTTACGGGTTAAATTTTAAATTGTTATGGAACATAATATAGGTATATACAACAACGGATATTTTCATAGATGATAAGTAATATATTTTGAGCGTATGTTACGTTTATAAATGTTTAGGAAAATACATAAGTAATTCAAACTAAATGCTTATTTTTATGAACTAATTATAACAAACCAATTAAGCTTTTGAAATTTCTTCGTTTTAGCGTACCTATTCATCAGTAGTAATATTGGGTTATCTTATTATTTCCCGCAAATATATCTGACAAGCATGGTTACTCCCACAGCCTACCTCTTTCGAAAAGTCACCCTTCGCCACTGGTGGATACCATAATTATATAACATAATTAAGTTATTATCTATGTAAAATGCCTTTTTGTGTTAAGTGAATGGATATAGTAATATTAAAAACTAGGTTTTACGGTCAATATTTTGTATTCAAATAATATCGTAAAGAACCTAGTGTGTAACTCATTTCATAAAAAGGGTAGGTACCAATCTAAAAAGATGTTAACTTTTTTATTATAGATCAGGTTACGAATACTGCCCTAGAAAGCAAAAGAGCACATCCATTCTGAAAAATCTGTGAAATCAAGAAAACCTCTCTATTCTGACATTCTCTGTGATTTATTGTGTTGAATACATTTCGTTTCCAGTTTCGATTCACGATAACAAATCGTCAAAGTGAATGTACCATTTCGCTAGATCAACCATTAGTTACTAGACATTTTCAATGAACTAACGTTATAAATTAAATAAAAAATACTGTAAAAAATGTAATAAATTCCGTAACCGTATGAGTAAGTTAAGTACTCTTCATTGAATTCTAAAAAAATGCTAAGTTTTTTTACAGAGTTTCTAATAAAGGTTTTATATCGGTAATTTATTATACTCTAATAGAAAGGGGACTTTCCAATTCATTAATAATTATTATTTTTAATTCAATACTGAATAGGCACTACATTTAATAATATTAAATTCTTCATATTGAAAATAAATAGTTTTGAAATACATCAGAAAACAAACCATAAAAAATCTTTTCACTGCCCGGCTGACTGCTCTAGTTCCTGAGTTCCTGAGCCCACAATGGGTTCGGAAATATGTCGGTTTTCCAATTAAATCGAGGTAATTATATTTCTAAAACGACTTCGACGATACTAGGTACCTTTATGCTTGTGACATTCATTAAATTTTTAATATTTTAAATTAATTCGCAGTACAATATTTATAAATAGTAAGATTGATGTTGTATAAACAATAATTTAATTAATTGATAATTAACCTAATTTTACATTATAATTTTGAAATATAGTTTGGTTTGCTGGTGAACCAATTTAACGGTATTAGAATTTATTGATAGTTTAATTATTTCCTTTTTATTCTGTGCTGAATATACACAAAATATATTAATTTAGATTTTGAAGAATACCTAAGATTTATTAGAATTACCGAGTGGGAATTGAACTCAAATCTTTCATTGTCTGGATAAATGCACGATGCATATGTCGATAGGCAGGCCGCGGTACTCAATGACGAGTTCCGATCGTAGTGCTAGTTATTACTGTATGTAACCATTTAACCTATTCCTAAAATGTTAATTATTTAACATTTTATTTGTTAAAACAAAGTTGCTAATACTTTATTATAGTTGTATAGTGTCAATGCGATTATGTAGTTTATTCAATACCGTAGTAACTATATAAGCTTGTGAATCTGTCTTTCTTTTTGGTGGTGTCGGTTAACCAGCTACAGTTTTATCAGGGTTTAAAACATTGATATATCTACAGAATAAACCATTCCACACAATATCTGAACAGAAAATAAGTATCTACCTAGTACTTTTCCCCAGAAAAGGTTTTAAAAATCTGACAAAAATCTGAAAGAATCACTCTTATTGCAATGTGGGTAGAATTCCGTTTTAAGTATATATAATTAAGACAACGCTCTTGAAAAATGTCCCGCAAAAATTAATTATTTAATTTAATTTTAAATTTAAAATAAAGTAGCGATAAATTTGATGTAGACAAAATAACACCGTTAAGAAATTGATCCTTATTATAATGCAAGTAGAAATAATTTTTCCTCACATTATTCTGTTTATAATTGTAATGGAATGATTCTAGCAGACTAAACTTCAGGGTACGGATTCAGATTTTGTTGTAATTTTATCTTTAATACACATACGTCAATGGCATAAGCCTTATATACCTAAACTTGTCCCTTGTTGCTATTTGACTTATTATAAAATTGCATATATTTTTTTAAAATAAATAAACAGAAAAGCTTAAGATTAATTCTTCAATGTCAAACTTTGATGACATATAAAAACATATCTACCTAAGGAAAACAAATATAATTAGATAATATATTACTAAAAATTACAAATATCTATCAATAAAAATTATTATAAAAGATTTTAGAATGTTAATGCATTAGTGGGTAATTGTGCCGCAGAGGTGGACACGAGCTTTTTTTTTTTTTTACGAAAACAGTTTATTCCATGTAGACAATTATAATACATATCTTTTTCTGACGGCGCATCCGCTTATCGATCCAATAATCGTTAATTGAAAATTTGAAATTTTCATACATTTTGGTACCCCATTATCACAAACTAAGATTATATGAGGTAAAAATAGGTTGGGTAGGTTCGATTAGGTTAGGTTAGGTTTGGTTATATCTAAATAAAAAGTTGTAAAATCTCATGTCCACCTCTGCGGCACATTTACTCATTAGTGCATTGTAGTTTTTAAATCGTTCGGTATTTTTATGCTAATAAAAAATCATAATGTTTCTGGCAATGAAGTAGCATTTTTTTAAACTGTTTGAAAATAGAACGTGGTTTTATTTAGAATTACCAATCAATGTCACAACGTTTTGAATTAATATAATGTAAGGGTTAATTAAAATACTTTGCAAAAATAATAACATCGCACAACCGGAATAAAAACACGACCATTATTCCCCATTCGTATGCCGTGCTTACCGGCAATTTATTTGCTAGTTTAGCAAATTGACCTGAACACGATTGCGTATTATTTTTTTTCACCAGAGTGACTGAAAATTCCACCAAAATGACTTACAGCCGTTTCCAGTTGACAAAAAATCACGCAAACCGCACTATATTGAAGACCCGCTGAATAATTAGTGTTTTGACCCCTAAATTGTAAGGCAGTTTGGACTTAGCGCGCTTTATGATTATTCAAATATAGTTCGGAATGGTTAATTTTCTATTGTGTTTGATCTTCAACTGTGTTTTGTTGTGTTGCTATCGCATTTAATTGTACTGAACACTTTGCGACCGTATACCCACTCGAAATAATAACGTATCCCGACTTAAGACATAATATAACCAACCTTACCAGGATATTTCTATCCTTGAAAGATATAATTTATCACCCAAAGCTTTATTATTTCAGGAGAGAAAGCCATGTCAGACTTTCTAGTAATATACGTACTCGTAATACAATGAAACTCGAAATGAAAAATGAAAAATAGAACCACACTTTTCATAACATTATTTCACCACACCATAAATTTAAACGAGTATGTAACTGTAATGGTACTTATACAATATATATTTTATTATGTACTGTTAATAAATATAATAAATCGGGTATATTTAATAATTTATAATGATTAATTATTGTACAAGCTGAAATTTCTGTTTGTGATATTTTTCACTCAAGTCAGTAATAATAATTTCTCTAAAAAATAAACTTATAGTCAATATTTTCTCAATCTCCGACAAGACGTCAAAACAGATATTAGTGTATGCCAAAATTTACAAATATTTATAAGTAAACTAGATATCATGTTGAACTTGTTATATTAATATTGTTTACTGAAATAATAATATTTTCTTGTAGTTCTGTCAGTATTCTATCATCTATCTATTTCAGCTATAAAATCATCGGTTATTATTTATAATAAAACTATGGTTTTGTCATGTAAATGATTGTTGATGTAACTAATCGTTAAATATATATTATATATATTTAGAATATACGTCGGGTATAAAAAAATGAAGTTAATTTTAGATTTAAAAAAAAAATATATAAATAACCATGTCCTTGGTTTTTCTCACAAGGTGGTTGTTGATAATTTTGACGAATCAAAAACACCTAGGTTTTGAGGAAATCACATAAATATATTGTGTTCTCACCGGGATTAAACCCAGAGCTCCTGGATGGAAGGCCAGTGCCTTACGCACTGCAACACGCAAGGCACCTAGGTTTAGATGTTGTTGCCATCGTAGTGATATAAAAGTACACTGGTGAGGTATATGGATTTTAAATATAATGCCAAATGGAAATTGTCAGAGTCAATATATGTATTTTATACTTTTGTGAGAATATAAATCATAATGGTGTGGGTAATAGGTATACTAGTATTAATGTTGTGAAAATATGTTATTATATAAAATTTGAGTATTCTAACCACTAGAAGGTTAATACATTGCAATTAATTTTATTCTTTACATAATATAATAATTAGCTGTATGTTAATATATAATTGACTTAGGGGTCACATACATAATGTATTTAATTAAGGTAGACAAAAGAATTCTCGAAACTTGGATAAATATTAAATTTTTATAATAATTAAAACAGCATACAATAGTATCTTTTAAAATCGCGGTTTTTAGATGGAGAGCTGTATCCCTCGGAGAGTTACGTACATTTTTGTGGAGGACTGAAAAACCGGTTAAACGTGGAAAAGTTCATTAAAAACGTGCATTAGATTTATCTTAAAAGGCAGTTTTTTTTGATTATGTAAAAAAGATTAGGTAGGTACTAATAAATTCAATTAAAACTGATTATGTTACTTACATTATAAATAACACATTATTTTGTTAAAGTATAATTAAGTTGTTTTGAAATAACTTCTCAATTTGATTTGTATTAGTTATAGCTTGGTAAATACCAGGGGAAATTTAAAATATCGTTGTCTTTATACACTGTGTCGTTCTTCTCTCATCATCGTATACATGAACATGTCGTTTCACTGACTGCTCCGTAGCAACGTGTTGTGTTAAATATAATCCCAATACATATACATCCACGTAGATATTTTTGTTATCAATTTTATACATTAAAATTATCACCCGGTACAAATGCATTGTTTTGTGACACCTGCAAATATCTTAGATCGTACCTCCCCCCAAATAAAAATACATTCATATGCTCGAGTAAAGGTGCTATTTTCACGTTCTTCCTTGTCGCTGTTCGAGGTCATGCGCAATTCTAAAAACTATTGCAAAAAAATATTATTCATTATTGATAAAAATTACCTGAACTGTAAACAAACTTAGTATTACTTGCATAATCCGAGATTTGGATAAATTCTCAGTAAACTGTGCATATTATAATATAGACGCTTTTGATATTTACATATATAAAACATACAACTACTAAAATTATGAGTATTCTTCTTTTATTGGATGTGAAGGATAAAATACTTTATTATTTACAAAAATTTCCAGAAAAAATTCTCAATTATCGTTCTTTCCTCGATGTTTCATTCAAACACCTACACTACCTACAGTATTTACTTCATCATAACACATATCTCTTCATAATAGCCTCTGCAACGACCCCAAACGTCGAGGAAAGAAATAAGTAGTACACGCAGTGGAAACCAAAAAATCTATTACAATTAAAAATAACTGTGAAAGTCTCAAACATTGTTAAAATATCTCACTTGTCGAAATAATTAAGAAACTGTATTTCAATTATTGAATAAAACAGTTGTTTTATCAGGTACTTTCATTATTTTTTCTGTTATATACGGACTAAAAAGACAATATTATGAACTTTCCGAGTGCCCATTCATTTCAAGCATTGAATAAAAAGATTTTCATTTTTTATATTCCGCGAAAATGCCGGACGTGGTGGAGTTAATTTATGACATGAGATAGTAATGAAAATGTGTGGGTAGGGCTGGTCAGTAATATTGTAGGAATATGCAAAACTATGTCAATGTTAATAGTGTGGAATGATTTTTCTACTTCATTATGCTGTTATAGTTGCAATTACAATTCTATTTAAAAAAAAAGACATTCTACATTGTCAAGTGAGTGATATTGTTATTAACCACATAACTGAATAGGTTCGTAATAATATGATAAATATTTTAAATTGTATTGAATTAACTTTGGGTTGGGTAAAAACAGTCAAAAGTAATAGTGAAAAAATGGTACGAATATTATAAAGAATACACTAGTATTATCAACTATCTTTATTTAAAATATCTGATAATCTATCGATCTAAACCAGTGTTGAGCAGATTCAGTAGAACATTTTTTTTAAAATACTTAATAATAACAATATGTAAAATAATAAAAATAATTTTATTGTTTTATAAAATAATCAATTTTGATAATTATACGAAATATATGTATGCAAATGTGCCTTACCCGAAAAGTTTTGAGTATTTACTAAATTTAACTCTCATACAAATTATCATCGATATCCCTAAACCATATTATTATAATATTATGTTAAACCTGTAGTATTTGAATACGGAATGTACGTAAGTATGCATCTAATGATGTTATTCATCTATGAATTATATTAATTAACATATATTTCGGCTTTAAAAATATTTGGCAAACAATTAAAAATATATGATTTTATTGTAGATTTATCATACGTATTAGATAATTATTCCCCCAAAGCGCAGAATTAGCCTGCCATTGGTAATACCAATTGGGAGGGCAATAACTATGTTCAAAACGTATTCCACGTACGTGAGGATGAATATAGGTGGGCATTGTTTTATAAATTCTTAAAATAGGGTCTACTTAGCTCATTCGGTGTATTTCCTTGTATCTAATTTATAAATTTTGTATATACACTTTCTACTGTTTAACAACTTAATACTGATCTATTTCTTTTTTATATATCTACCTATAATACTATTTTAATATTTTTTCATCTTTATTTGTTTTTAAATGTCATGTTGTGAACGTTAATTAACGTGACATACTATTTGTAATGTTTGCTATATGTAAGATAAATAAAATTTGATTTGCTTTGATAGGTATTAAAAAACAAGTCAATTACCTTTATCGTTCAACAGTACCTAGAGCTCATGGACGCTCACTGAGTAGAGATTGTATTATTAAATACTCTTTTTATGAATACCTAATGTTTATTATCCATTTAGATCAATCGCACATTAAAAAAATATAATAATATAAAATTTAGCAAACGTTGAATAGAACCTGCACCCATATATTATTTAAAGGCTATGACTATGGCATGGTATGTAAAAGAAGCATTGTAAATTATAACATAAGAGTTGAAAGTAAATAAATAAATGTAAAATACTTAGTAAAATTTGTATATTTTATGGGACAAACAAAGAAATGTAAGAAATAAATTTATTCTCCAAGACCCAATGGAATTGTTGTTCTTTGACATAAGTATAATTAAAATTGTAATAATTATTATAAAATTGTATTCTTAATTAGTTGTTAAGCATTTTCTACGAAATGTTATTTAATATACAATATAATAAGTAGTTGTAATAAAATTTATGTGAAAATTATTATAAAATATTTGTCATTATTTATTTAACAAAATAACCAATATTTTTATTTGATAATGTAAAAATGAAAGGATATTATTTATTTCACAGACCTGAAATGAAATATATTTTTATAGTGAATAAATAGGTTTTCAAAAATTGGTTACGTTGACCGAAATCCACAATCCAATGAACACAGAATATATTCAATAGCCTGGCATTGGCTACCATATTTCCAGTTTAACGGAATTGGTAATATTTTTCTATGATTTCGAAAAATAGGGCATTCAATGTCCAAATATGGCGATTTTTCTTAACACGTAACTGAAGCTTGCTATTCATAGTAAATGTGGGCCATAATATTTATCTTCCCATCGACTGCTGCATACTGCGGAAAATGTTTTTATTGCCAAATGTGTTTTTCTTACAAGAAACCCAGCGGCATTCCTAAGTATTACGGTACAATTATTAACCTATACGCTTTATTAAAGAGTTAAAGAAACTATTTTATTTTTTACGATGATTGACAATTACAAAGTTTATGCTAAAGACATTCACAACATGACATTACACATGTTATGTAGAAAAATAATCACTATAAGAAATAAAATGATTAGGGTGATCAGTAATTAATACAAGTCATAATATAATTAAGTGCATATTTTAGTTCGCACCTCCTGCATCAATATTTTATAAGTACTGTTATATTAGAAAAAAAATAAACATAAATGCATCACGTAGGTATATAATAATAGAAGCTAACGCACTCGTCTTGCACTAGGTTATGGGTGGTATAAGTATGCGATTTTCTCCGTGGATTGATCGCGTGGAAACAGAGATAAAAATCCAAATGGCTTACGTAATGCGTATATTTGAGTAAAAGTGCCATTTCATACTGTCGTCTGTCTACATAACCATAACATTTAATCAAATTTGTTTAACAGTTGAAAACACTAATTATTGTCGTGATTTTTTTTTAAATATTGTATGGTGAGGACGTTAAATCAATAAGTCGTATTATTCACGAGTCATTATCAATATTGATATTGGCTTAATACATAAAGTGATGCGCTTAAATGAATAGTTAAATAATTGGGAATAGTTCACGTCACCACATAAATCCGTTTCTGCGCGTATTAAACCGTGTAATTATTATTGATTTGTATGAAAATGTATTAGTATTAATGGAATAGTACAAAACTTAAATCCATTAGAATATTCAAATTTCACCAAGTACACTCGGTCGATAGTATTAATATTATAATTAATATTATAAGCGTTGATTTGAATTTTTTGCTATTACGTTAAAATCTGCATATATGTATATATACTCTTTTTAACACTACAACATACCATTAGGTCCAATGACAGTAATGTAGTGAAATAGTAACGTTATAGTAGGGATCGCACCCGGACCCCCCTGATGAGAAGCTAGTGCCTTACACACTAGAATACAAAGAAAACCGTATATGGTACGAGGGTGGGTCAATAAGTCCTTAGAAAAGCCGACAGGTGGCGCGACTAGTACTGTAAGCGGTTTGTTTTCATGCAGCGGCACTACCGATTCAGTATGCTGCGAAGTTTCAATCAGATTGGTCGGGTTGTTGTGTGTTTCTCGTACATTTAAAAAAAAAATTTGCTTGTGGAAAATGGAAAAATGGAAAATGGAGAAAATTGAGTTTAGAGCTGTTATTAAACATTTTAATATAAAAGGGTTAACAGCAAAGGAAATAAAAAATGAGTTGGATTTAGTTCACGGCATATCTGCTCCTTCACTTGCAACTATTTATAACTGGTTAAATGAATTTAAACGTGGTCGTACATCAACAAAGGATGAACCACGCTCAGGACGTCCTGTAGAGGTGACTACACCAGAAATGATCAATAAAATCCACGATATGGTGTTAAGTGACCGAAGGTTAAAGTTGAGTGAGATAATTGAGGTTACAGGGATCTCAAAAGGTAGCGTCATTTCTATTTTACATGACAAATTGGGCATGAAAAAAATTTCTGCAAGATGGGTGCCGCGTTTGCTCACAGTCGACAATAAACGCAATAGAGTGGTGGCCTCTAAAGCCCTGTTGTCGCTCATGCAACGCAATCCGGATGAATTTTTTCGTCGCTTTGTGACTGTAGATAAAACATGGATACACCACTATACTCCCGAGACGAAAGAACAGTCAAAGCAGTGGATTGCGAAAGGCGAACCATGTCCAAAGAAGGCGAAAACCGTAAAATCAGCTGGTAAGGTTATGGCTACTGTATTTTGGGATGCACGTGGAATTATTTTCGTTGACTATTTGGAAAAAGGAAAAACAATAACAGGGGATTATTATGCATCTTTATTGGATCAGCTAAAAAACAAAATTGAAGAAAAACGGCCTCATTTAAACAGGAAAAAAATCCTCTTTCATCAGGACAATGCCCGTGTTCACACATGTTTACGATCAATGGCTAAAATTGAAGAATTGAAGTTCGAATTGGTCGACCACCCACCGTATTCGCCAGATTTAGCCCCCAGTGACTTTTTCCTTTTCCCAAACTTAAAAAAATGGCTAAGTGGACAACGTTTTTTTCAAATGAAGAAGTCATCGATCGGACAAATGCTTATTTTGAGGACCTTCCGAAAACTTATTTTTCTGACGGTTTAAAAAAAATTGAGAAACGTCTAACCAAGTGTATTGAGCTCCAAGGAGATTATGTTGAGAAATAAAAAAAAATACAAAAATAAAAACTGTTTTAATGCTTTTTTCTAAGGAATTATTGACCCACCCTCGTATCAACGTAAGTATCTAGTAATATTATCGAAAGCAGATGCTTGATAGAGTTTGAATTTTGTATGTAGTTTTAATGTCTGACTTTCAATCACTAATAAGTAATAAAAATATCAATAATATAGTTATTGTTTAATAACCAGACCTCATTTATAATGTTGGAGACAGGTATGTAAAATTTATAATCTGACTACCTACTCAATTTGGTTATACATCTACCTTATTTTTTTATGCATCCCTAATTTATTCTGGGACTACACTGAAACTTCCGGAATGTTTTACGATGTCTACACATTCAGCGAATAAACTCGCAAATATGGGGTCGCAGTTGTTGACTTCGTCCATAATGGTTCCGTCGCCTAGGTCAAGGATATATTTCATATTATTATATTTCGCAGTCATTCGCATTTATTAAATCACTCGTTAGAAAAAAAATTAAGTTGACATATTTTATATGTACTTTATTCATTTAATCACCAAGTTAATTACCGGCAAGAGTTTATGTTAGCTTCTAAATTTCTAGAAAAACAAAGTAGTATTAGTCGGCAGAAACCTAAAGCGAAAACTTAATAATTATTTTGAGTAAGTAAATGTATACTAAGTACTTACGAGTATCATCGTCAAAAAAAAGCCCCAAATTCACATTTTTAAATGTACACATTAATAAAATAATCTGGTTGGGCCATTTATATTCCCATTCCACTCCTTATCTCCTCATCCACCTCTAATCCCCAGTGTTATTGTTACCAGACAATCAATAAGCGATTATGGATCATGAGAGATGGTGTTACACAGAACATTCAGTTGCATCTCGAGAGCGGGCGTGAGCGGGCGTCGCTTAAGTGATTGCCTCAATAGATACAGACTCATTAAAAATCTATCATCATCATTCATACACCCTCACATATGATCCACAAAACTGTGTCACAAAGTGCGTGAGTGTACGAACCGGGTGACCCAAAACAACAATACCGCGCGTATGACACTTGAAACCAGACCACGGAGCCATCATACATCATCACAAAAGTCAGTGGCATTCTGTTCCATCGCCCCCACCCCAAGATCCGACCTCCTCATCATCCCTTAAAATAATTACAGTCCACTTAAAAAGCTCAACCATAATCATTACTGTAAAAATATGTATTTTAAAATGTTTTTTATAAATATAATAAAACTTAACTTGAACATACATTATTTTGAAAACACTTCTGAGAAAATATATTATTTATAACCAATAGAAAAAATCTTTTTGAAAAAAATAAGACACCCCGCAGGAATCGAACCTGCATCTCTCGGGTTTCGCGCCCATGCACATAGACTACTATGCTAACGGCGCTATTCTCAATTGCGACAAAAAATAGTTATTTAAAAATTATTAGCAAGTTCAAGTAAGTTACAACAAAAAATCTTGGAGTGATCCGTGACGTGATAAAGTAATACCTACTTTGATTTGAAAAACAAAAGCCGATCGCCAATAAGTAACTCAATTTAGAAAGCGCTTTAATGAGTTGGTATTAAAAGCCATCAGCTAAAATTTGTCGTAATTAAGTATGACTCCTTTAGCATTGTGGTCAATGGGCGTGGGCGCGATACCCGAGAGATGCAGGTTCGATTCCTGCGGCGTGTCTTGCTTTTTTCAAAAAGATTTTTTCAATCGGTTATAATATATTTTGTATAGTGTTTTCAAAATTATGATTGCTCAAAATTAAACTTGATTAAAAATATATATCGGACCTATAAATTTAAGCCCAATAAGTAAATGCTCGCAATAGAAAGACCGCATAAGTATAATTCGTTCCAAAATATGGGTAAAAAGACATACTGAACATTTTTAGCCAGTCTCGTAAATTCTTCAATGAGATTCGATGCCTCAAGCCATGGATACAATCATATTTTTCTCCTTAGAATAGGTTTCGGGAAAAAAATATTGCGATAGATTTCTTTAATCCGAACATAAAGCCCGAATCTTAGCTAGGGTTTGTCTTATGGGACACACCGCTCAATACTTTTTTGTGCGAAAACTTTACTTTTCATCGTTATATTAGGACATTGAAAAGTGGTCCCAAAGATAGGGCACACCCAAGAAATAGGTACTACTAAAACTAAAGCTATTTGTTATTTTAAAAAGTATCTGGTTAGTTACGCTCTCATATTATCAGGATTACATTATATGTGTATAAACCATAGAGGTATTAAATAAAAAGAGGGGCAAGGAATCGGCTTTCTCATACAACCGAATGAAGCAGTCCAATAATAGCCGACATCTTAGGAGAAATAACGACGTGATAAAAAAAATGCAGGGCATCACGGAGGATTTAATTTGGTCATTATAAAGTACCCATATAATATAATGTTAACATGGAAATTTTGCCGCAAATTGATTACCAGCCTGCCTCACCATACTTGCCTGCTTCACCATACTTTCATATAACCTGCCGCCCCTAAGTACAAACATTATGCTATTATTGATTTTTTTTGTGAATTTAATTAAGTTGTCTGAAATAATAATATTCGGTACAGTCCTATAAACTTATCTAAAGAATGGTCAAAAATGGAACTACGAACTACCATATAGACGCCATATTAGAAACGTCAGATTTTGTCCAGTTGGGAGTCTTGATTGGGTAGTTTTTGACTGTGGCTCCCCCATCCATTCTTTAGATAAGTTTGTAGGTCTATAACTTGCGTTATCCTGTTGTATTATTTGTCTAGACCTAACGAGCGATGATTCCAGCCAACCCAAGATACCACATTTCTAAGGCAACTTGCGATGCGTGCGGGGTGACTCTAAGGTCGGTTCGGATTAGTCGAATAATTTTATTAAAATCATTTAGTCGAGTCAATCCATTTTGTTCTAATTTTTTGGTCGAGTAGCGACCTCCACCACCTCTCACTAAATACCAAACAAGCAACAAGACAAGTCTTAACACGTTATCATTAGTCAAGTTCATTTGTTATCATAGAATTTCTTCCTCCAATTCTTCTAATATAGCCATTATATATGATGTTAATAACTTACTTATTTTTTGAACGTACATAATTTAAAAACACTTCGAATCAGGCTCATCACGTAGGTTCGAATAGTGCTGGGTGCCGTATTTTTTATAAAAAAAGATTTTCTTCTATTTATTACATATTAAATAAGTATCGTATAATGTGTTTTTTTAAATTATGTATGTTCAATAAAAAGAATGTTACATTCTCAAATCTTGTGAATTATTTGTTGAATAGAAAGAAATAGTTAATTATTTATTTTTGCTTTATTACGTTGTGCTCTGTTCATTTTGATACGTCACTGATTAATGTACTGTATTCGGACACTTTTTAGTTACTAAATCATTTAGTGGTAACTAAATCATTCGCCACTCGACTAAACTACTTGACTAATCCGAACCGGCAATTAGATCGTTATCATAACAACATATTATAATGTGTAGTGGGTATACACACTTAGTGATTTTTTTATTTTTTAGTTTTAATTTTCTATAAATAGGTAGGTGATTTAAATAAACCATCGCCAATATTATTATTAACAAGTCCAACATCAGCTGAGTTCCCACCAATTTGATTTACCAATTCCATCACGTATACCATACCTAATCTCGTCGAGATTAGTACAACATTTGAATTTATATTATTAATACCTCGATTCAAACCACAAAACTACTCGCCAATATTTGTAAAATAATTTGTGAAGCGTTTCATTTGCATGATTACTAGTAAGTTTTGTCGTACTTAAGTAGGACACCGGTGACTGAATTGGTGAAGCAAATTGGCCGGAATCCGAGGGATACACTTTCGAGCCCTGTTTGACGTCATATTTTTTCCAATAGGTTATCACATCAGCTGATAATGTCGTGGGTTTCGAGTTTGAACGACCTGATTGGTTGATCAAGTGGCTGACATCCATTTCTCGCTAAAACAAAACCTGTTGATACAACCTCCACTCCAGGACCAGATTATATACTTAGTTGCGGACTTGGTTAACTTGTTAAAATTATGTATGTACATGATACATAATTATTAGGTTCAGTATTACTGCAACTTCTATAAATTAGGTCAATTAATAATAATACAAGTATATTTTTACTACACTACACTACTAACCAATAATTGATTAATAGCGTGACATTTTCAACACTAAAAAAAATTATTCACAAATCTTACCTTACCTTACCTAATTATTGTATTAGTTTCCTGATTAATTATACTGATAATTTAATTGTTATGTGCCTAATTATATAAAATACCTAATTTAATTGATAATTAAATGATAATATATAGATTAATTAATTATTATATATATATAATATATATATATATATTATTTAATAATGCTACGTACCGGTTTTGTCCGCTTAGACTAAAGGAACATTGTCAAATAGCTTTGTAAGTATAATGGATTCCTACACAGGGTTAGTATTTAGTAGCATTAAAGTGATTCATATAATTAATTATCTCTCCTTGGAGGTTACTGTAATTTATGTATAATATTATATTCAGTTTGTGAGACGACGATTTGGTGACGTCACGTAAAATCTTGAAATAAATATGACTTTCAAGATTATTTCTAATGGATATGTTTCTGTAGATAAATTATGGTGGCCCTCAAACGCATCTGTTATAATCTCGTTGCGCTAAATCTGATATGGTTTGAGCGAACGTCGCATCTATCATCCATCCCAAGCCTGTCATCATCATTTATCCAAAAACACAAGTGAAACCGTGAGAGTGACATTCCGAACCGTCCGTTTACTAGTGCGTGAGTGCGTGAACACCAAACCAGCTCCAGTGCGCCAAGCCTCTCAACATAAAAAGGTCATTGCTTGGCATCCTGTTTAAACCCTCGCCCCCCCCCCTAGATAAGTAATCCACAAGCATCTTAAAATAAAGTCCACTTTAAAAAGCGCAACCATTGTATATTATGTTCATTAAAGAAATTAAAAAAATATATATTTATATTTAAATCAATAGCTAGTTTTGTAAATATTATATAATAATAATTGACATATTTGAATAAATACAAAAAAACAGTTCATTTTAACAAAATAACATAAATTTATTGTTTGTTTTGAATTATGAATAATTTATATTTAATAAGCAGGTTGCATACTTAATGCTGTACTCAGTAAGGTTTTCGAGGCTTTTAAGTGTACTCTGATTAATAATGCTCAAACTGCGAATATTTAAACAATCGGGTTTTTAAATTTTCATATGCTTTCAACACGCTAAGGGCGTGACAACGCTAACTGCTCTGGGTATATATCGCAAACACTGTAAGGTTACCTGAGCCCTTGTAATTTAACCGACAAAGTCAGTATTTGGCCGGATTAACAGTATTATCCTGTCTCGGACGGAGCATATGGGCACCATGGTAAGACGTTATTCTAATTATTTTTCACATAGGTACATCTTGTATCATTTTACATATATTTTTTTAAAATTACCCCTTAAATATTAGATACCTAAGTATATATTATGTCATGTAATTTTATAGCGTGATACAATCTCTAGTTTCAGGGTGACAGTTCTTAAGTCATGTTTTTTAATGTGTAAACAATTATTGTGCTATTGTTTTTGTGTATCATTACATACCGATTTTAATTTGTAGAAATAGCTTAAATTGAGAAAAACATTATTAACTCTAAGTAAAACATTGAATATAACACAATATGCAAAACTTAATTATACATAAATAATGTAAAAGATACACCAATTACCTAACTTCTAAGCAAAAATATTTTGATAACTGTAATTTATTTTAAACCAAACTGACTTAAGCACTTTTACATCTAAACCACGACATATTATCACCAGCCCGTATCAAACCGCTGCTGTATAAATGCTTCTCCATGCTGTTTCATTCCTCTGTGGCTATAGAGGTTACGATGCCACATATTGCCGTAGAATTTAACCAGCAGCCTCTAAGTCTATATACCAGATTTTTCCAGTTGATGACAATAATATTAATATTATCAATTGAGGATACTTAATGGAATTTGAATTTAAATTGAAATTGATTTTAGTTTTGTATTTTTGGATTAAGCCTTCCTCGAACCGTGTTAGTTTTCATCTGAATGCAGCGAATACTAAATGCATGTGCAATGATGAGTGCATCGACGCTGACATTCCTCTGCTGGTTGATTCTGTCAATCTGGTGACCAGGTTAAAATACGTAGATGCCACAGACTTTTCAGTGAATATGAAATTCTCATGTATATGGCAGGTTTGCCTCACATCGCAGGAGGCGCGAGACGACGCGATGGGTTGAGGAAAGTGGCACGACCATGTGCTTGCCCTATACCCCAATGGGAGTAGTTCATTTTTTGCGGCCCGGTTTCGCCTTTTGACATTAATATTCGATATTATTAGGAAGGAATTATAAAATCTGTGTTAGAAATACCGTACCTAGTACATTAGATACTCACTCAATATATTTAGCGAGCAATCGTCAATAAAATATCTCTTCTTAGAACAACGTGACGTGCGTATTTTTTTCAAACTCTATTTATTTTGTTTGTTCTCTTATCAATTTTTTTCATTGTCCTTTTTGGACATATCTATTAAGGTGTTTAAAATATTAAAATACTACTTGTTAATTAATATTTTTTGGCAATGACGGTAATATAGTAGGTTAATTACATGATTATTAGTTGTCGTCATCCCTTTGCTATATACCTAAGCTAGGGGCTATATTATACTACATTCCGTTTGTTTTGGTCAATCAAGATCAAATCATCATTCACATCAGAAAAAATACAGTCATATACACTGACGAAGTAGAAAATGTTAAAAACATGAATCTAGGTGCTACTGAACTATAAGTCCTATGAGAACATTTGGCAATGTACGATGCTGGTAGTAGTGAAATCGGCTTGGAGATGTCTTTGTCCAGCAGTATATTGGTTCAATATTATAATTACGTATAAAGTTAAATTTATGTTTCAGGTAAGATTTGAATGAGGAATTTTACCTGATTACTAGTCAAAGCCTCTACATACGTTACTTTCAGCATGGTATTCCCTTATGCGCTTTCAACACGAATGAGGGCGTGTTACGGGGAACTATGCTGTGTAAATATGGCAAACATTTAAGGTTATCTGAAACCCCATAACTCGACCGATAAAAGCCTTTGGTCGGCTCACCTGGTCATAAAAGACTATCGCTTTGCGAAAATGAAACGTTAAAATTATTTAAAGATACGTGGCGTACCTACTTGTAAAATTATTTAAGGTAGTTTTCCATAGTTCTCCTCTATTTCGACCCAATTTATAGTAAAATCATTAACTACACTTAAGTATGTGGCAACTTAATTGTTAGTGGTTGCTCCTGAGTCGCTTAGCAGTATAAAACTGCTGATACTTCTAGATATGTTTTGACCTGGAGATACACCTGATTTAGTTCGGGACTCATGTGAATTAAATATAATATTTACTGGCTTGGAGGTTTATTCAACTTTTTCAAGGTAAAAGGGTCATCTTTGTAATTAAATAGAGGTAATAATATTATTACTAGGGCTCATAGACAATGCGGTATCAGGCGTTAGCTAATACTTATAGCAAATAATTATTGAATTACTATTTTTTTACCTACACCCTAGTGAAGTTTGATATACCTCCGAGACCTTAAGGCTATACTTCAGTTGAGGCATGGTTTAAAAAGATCGTGGCTAGGGGATGCGCAGATTGTGCAAATGACGCGTGCCAAACGAAATATAATTTGTCATAAAAATCCAACATGCGTCCATTTAATAATAATAATAGTATATTCATTGACATGTTTTCTTTTTTAAGTACATACGCAATGTTTTTTAATCATCTTTACACGATTGAAGAATATTTTCATCCGACGTCATGACAAAACAAATCGACGTGCGGACACCTCCACTGTCGGTCTCCGATTGGCGACTAGTGAGAAATTTCGTCGCACCTACTGTTGAAAATTATTTGCCGTTTCACTGAAGTAGGTACGCTCTTAAATATTTAAGTCATTATTAGAATGATAGCTCAAAGAATAAGAAAATTCACCCAGTCAGTGAATGATTTGAGATTCGGGTTGCACTTGTTCTAATAGATGATTGGTTCTAATAGATTCTGTGGAATTTAAAAAGTATCAATTTTTAATACTTTGTTATCTATCTATAACTCTCCTTTCTATGAAATCTTCCCAATGTCAATAAATTGTCTATCGTTTCATTTATCGACACCCTCAGTTGCTAATTATATATTATCATTGTTAAAACTATTCGATTTGTGTGATTTCGACTAATGCAATGTACTTACTCAATATTACATTATTGATCAACCCCAATTTATTCACCCTATCTTGCTACACAAATATTAACCCCTGTACATGAACTAAACATCACTAATATTACTTACGTACTATTTCATTGACTACATCATTCAACTCGGACCATTCAACTTGTTGAACTCTCCCAAGTTATTTTCCTTTTATTTAAACCATTTAAGAGTACTTTGAGACCATGCCGAATAAACATCACTGAGTCTAATTATTGATTGACACCTTCCACTGGACCAAGTGAAGGATCGGGGACCGTTGATAAGGATTTCTGTTGCTGACAACATAAAAATCTAATTATTATAATAAAGTTTGTTCCTAGTTGCATAATGATCTATTATATGCTACCAAAGCAAGTGTAAGTATTTCATTTATGGAATTTTTATGGTGATTAAAATTATTATTTTTAATATACTAAATTTAAGCTTTTAAGTGAGTCATGGTACCTTTCGAAGGTTTATAGTATCCGTTTACTAAGTTTAGAGAACCAATGTTTGTTGCTGACACTGGGTTTATGTTGGTATGACAAGGGAGCGGACCAAGCAGCCACTCATCACACTGAGAGTGAAGAGGCGATATTGGTCCTATCTCGGCAAAACGCTACGGATGCCTTTCAAGAATTTCAACATGGCTTTCCTGTTTTTCAAGCCAATCGGATTTCAGTGTTCTGAAAAGCCACTAAATACAACTCACAGAAAGTCGGTACATACATATCAGCAAATACAACGCACGGAGAGGTAGGTGTAACTACAGAATGATACCTATGGCCTGGGAAGACACACACAGACTGACGAGCGACAGAGATTCTTGGGAGTACAGTGTGGTGTCCATATTCTCCAACCAAGGGGCGGACATGGTCTTAGAAGAAGAAGAATTTAAACTAAAGGTACGTTTTATCATCATTTTCGTGTTGAGACTACAAAAATTATTTTTTTCGATTGTAAGTAAATCGCTTTGTAGTAATATTCTGAAATTTTACTGTAAAGTTCTCAATTAAACGAATGAAAAAATCTTTAAAAATAGTTAATTCTATTTTTTTATTAGACAATTTCAATAATATGCTAATAGTATTGAACTAAAGGTCCATTTTATCATCATTCTCGTGTTGAGACTACAAAGATTATTTTTTCAATTGTAAGTATATCGCTTTTCAGTAATATTCAGAAATTTTACTGTAAAGTTCTCAATTAAACGAATGAAAAAATCTTTAAAAATGGTTAATTAAATTTTTTTTATTAGACACTTTCAATATCCTAATAGTATTTAAATATTTTTTTACATGAAGTTTCAACTTAAGTAAGTGTGAACTCAACTTTTTATGAAACATTCTAAATATGCAGTACCGTTGAATTCTGAAATGATTATATAAGAAAAATAAATGTTTAAAATGAGTACAAACCTTATCGATATAGATTAATAGTGACAAATTACCAGTATAAATTGATTTTATATTCTATAAGAGTCATTATTTACTTATAAAAGTAACGTTTTACCGGAATAAAGGTCTACTATCGTAAGAATTATAGCTTTTCAGAAGAAAATTACTAAACTAAATGGCTGCCATTATCACATAACTCAATATCGCCAATTTTATCACCCAAAAAACTGTAGTATTTATATTTATTGCTAAGAATATGGGCCTCCCTTACATTATTGCTTTGGTTGTATGTATAACGTACTTGATTTTATAGTAATTTAAGTTAATTTTATTTTCTAAAATCTTTAAGTAGGCATGTATTAAGCTAAAACAATTTAGTAATTATTATACTATACACTTGTTATCAACATTTATTTAAAATAGGTACATATTAAAAACAAACATGGAAAAATAGTTGAACTGACTGGGATTCGATCTCTCATCATCCTCTGTCTGGATGAGTGTTTTTATCTTCGATATCGATCTATTTTTAGTATTAGATAATAAGTATTTAATTAACAAATATTTCCATGAAGTCACAAATAAATTTGGATAAATAATAACACCATAATATATAAATCATATTAAAGATGTCAGTGGCTTGTTTTAATTTTAGGGCTGAATGCTTTTCCTTAGCGTAATATATTGATTAATTAAGATGTATTTGCTTGCGAATAATTGATTGAAATTTAATAACATTTTGTTGGCTAAGCAATTAAAAAAGCAATTGTTTTATTTTTATGGTATACGTTGATACTCACAACTGTCAGTAATTATTGATGGTGATGTGTAGATCCACAAAGATTACAGATAAACACAATCGCTGCGGACCTTTTAATTACCATATTTAAATAACATGCTAACTGGATCGATCGCCACTTAACGGGGACATGGCAGCCGTTTCATCCGCGTCGAATGAGTTAATGACAGCATAATTTCCTTTTCTTTATGTTTACACGTTCATTATTATGATAATAAAAGTGATTATTTGTGAAAAAAACAATAAAATATAGCAGTATATGTTGTATTATATGTGTTTACACGCGCGTGTTTGGACATGTACCGTTTAAAAAAAAGTTTTTTTTTCGGTTAGGTATGTTCAGGATCATGCTTTGAAAATAGAATAAAAGCTCCATTTTGACCTACGCTGAGCATTTCCCCCCTTGTAAAATAATATTCTTAAGTAAATATATATATAGTTGAGTATTTCCAGAGAAAAGTGAATAAATCCAGCAATGATCGTTATTTAACATTATTGTTACCCTTTGCTTATATTATTATTCTAAACGCAGTACGTATTGTTATTCTAAAAGATATTTATATCTTGTATTGCAATCACATAAATAATAACACAACAGACAATGTTTTACTATAAAATTATTAGACACAACAAATAATAAGATTACATCAGAATATTCAATAAAGAAATTTATTGAATTATCAGAGAAAAAGGTCCAAAACTATTTTCATGAAAAAAGAAATGTTTTTCTTTTAGTTTATCTTAAAATGTGATAACGCTCGCAACTGATGTAAGGTCTGCAATAAAAATCTTACTCTAAAGAAAATGACTACTGATTTTTTATTCACTAGCATTTTTGTTACGTTACAAATTCGTTTCTATTATATTGAATAACTATTTCTAAAAATATACGTTCACTTCGTCATGTTATTAGATATTATAATATCCATTTAATTTTTTTTTTTATAAAATTTTTGAGAAAACTTTTTTATAAAAACATTAAATTTGTATAGTATACAACTCGCACTCTATTTGAAATATAATACTGCAACAAAAAATAATGGAAATTTTGCTTTGATCTGTGTTGTGGAAACAAACCTAAAAACATAATATTATATTAATGCTGCGAACTAGACGCGGAATCATCAGTATTCCGCGTAGTCACAAATATAATATAAATGTAAAAAATATGTATTTCTTATCGTGTTATGTAATTTATAATGCAGTGACGAAGGGTGGAAGTAGGCTGTTTAGATTCGAAATAAATATTGCACACTTAGCTTTGCCAGTCAAACATATTTGTTTTCATTGGACTAAGACTAAAATGTGTAGACAGTGTTAATTAGTTTTTTTAATTCTATTAAATACTTCCTAATTCAAGCTATAGTAGATAATATTCAGAAAAATGTTCATTTACCTATAAAATATCTAAAATTATACTATTAAATCATACATAATTTTAGATATTTTATGGATAGAAGAATATTTTTTATCGACTATGGTTTGGTACAGGCAATGCTTAGTAAATTAAAAAAAACTAACCATCACCATTTGTTAAATAAACAAATAAGTATGAGTGAAGAAGTGTGCACTATTTTTGTTGATTTTTTAAAACTAACCAACACCATCTGCAAAGTGTACTGTAAGTTCAATGAAAATAAATAATCAATTAGCATGACTGACAAAGTTTAGTATGTACATTTATGTCGAATATGAACAGTCTACCTTCACCCTTAGCCACCGATATAATGATAATTCTTTAATTAAATTCAAACTAATTGCAGTTTGTCATCGTTCTTCATATTATGCATTCGGGTGCTTTTGTTGGGTTTTTGTAATTTTACCATTTAATTTGCAATATAACTAGTAAATGCAAAAATGGTTTTAAATTTCCGACATTTTTAGTTTAATATCAGTATAATATAGGTTGGTATACTTTTGAAATCCGCAATAGCCCAGCTGTTACGCATCTGGTTTATAATGTTGTGCGTCCCTGGTTTGGTAAATTTAAATGTTTTTTTTCAACGTGTGTTTAAACCTAGAGTATGGAACTAATATGTTAAGCGAGTGGCTTACATCCATTTATCGTAAAAAAAAATATCTGTTATTACCATAGCCCATAATATTACGATCTTATTATAATCGAACATGGTTAAAAAATATGTACTTTCATGTTTTCCTTAATATGTCGACCGAAATTATTGCTATTTTGTCTGATATAGGTTTTAATAATATCTTAAGATTTACAATGATCATACCTATATTTTTCGATATAATTATAACTAGCGATTCCAATCCCGAGATCCCGAGCTATTTTCAATACCTATGAATCCCGGGATTGATAAACATAATCCCGAAACTTTCGGGATTGATTTTTTTATCAATTTTTATGGAAAATAAAATAAAAACGAAAATATAACAGAAAAAATACTTTTAATAAGAAATAGCTACATTAGAAAAAAACTGAGTTTGAATGAAGTTTGATTTATACCCATATGTAAGTTGCCAATTCATTTTATTTTTTCACACAAATTAATAAAAATGAGAAATATTGGAAAAAAACAATGCTTCGCACTATTAACAATGTAATTCCACCATGATCTCATACGTTTTACGGTAGTTTCATATTTGGCCAACTAATTAGATTTATGAAGCGGAAAGGCCATTAGTACACCATGATTTGCTTTACTATTTTAAATCTCGCTAACCCATTCATTAAGTCTTTACTATCAGAAACAGCAATCTCATATTAAATTCACATTATTATTTATATTACCATATTATTTATTCCATTAAACTTATGTATGTCCAAGATTGAACATATACAATATTAACAATAAATTTAATGTCTTAAATAGTATTAATTATACTAGATTTATTTTCGACTGATTATATCAATGTTATTTGTAAATATAAAAATTTTATATTAACAATGGAAAAAAATGCCAATCCGCGACCAGTTTCGGGATCCCGGGATTGTCAAATTGTAATCCCGAAATCCTGGGATCAGAATTTTGGATCGGGATTGGATTCTCTAATCATCACATAAGTATTAGCTACACATTTTTTTCTTGAAACTATTTTTTTTGGATTTCAGTGAACTTTCTATAATTTTTTTTGGTAGGTTTTTTTACCGTTCAAACAAAACAAAAAATATGGAAATATTTTGCATTGTCATACAATTTATCAAAGTATTTGAACAGCCAAAAGGTTTTTGCCCATGATAAATTTTCTCTTTTGATCAATTATATGGATTTAATAGAATCGACGACAAAGGAAAAATTCGTCGTGAAACGCAAAAATATTTCACCCACCAAATTGTACGTGACATTTTTCTGTGTTTTATTTGCCTATATTTTATGCCAATAGTTGTAGCCTTCAGATTCTATGTTTTATTGGAAGGAGCTATGTATTATATCCATATACATTATAGTAATTCATTTTATGGCAATTTTGAGTATTTGCGGTTAAAAATAGTAATCCGTATTCTGTATAAATTTGCTATTTTGACAAAATTATTATACATTGATAATTTTATTCCAATCCATAATGTTTTAAATAAAATTATAAAAAAAACTTAGATGATTTATGGAAATAATATTTATTATCATTTTAATAATTGACTGAAAAAAAATTGATTATTATGAAATTATATGATTGATTATTATGATATTATATATTAATTTAAACAAAAATGTGATTAACATATATTTAATAAAATGGAAGACATATCATCATCATCATCATGAGTCTACCCACTGCTGGATGAAGGACTCTCCAAGCTGATTCATATTTTCTCGATCCTGTGCGTTACGTTGCCACGTACTTCCACAGAACCATTTAATCGATCCAGCGGCCTTTATGTCTACCTTGCGGACGTTTTATACCTCTTGGGTACCACTGGATGACTAGATTTGTCCAGCGATTGTCCCTTCTTCGAGCTGGTTTTTAGCGAAATCTATTATATCGCAATCAATCGTCAGTTTTCATATTTAATCATTCCGCTTTTTGTCCTTTCGCGTTATGCCCAGCATACGCCTCTCCATAACACGCTGTGCTACTCTAAGTTTCTGTTTCTTTTACTTAGGTTTCATGTTTCACATGCATATGTGACTACAGGAAGCACACACTGGTTAAACACTTTAGGCATAGGCACATAGGAAGTCATATAAGTTAGATTATGTATATTTTTGTATTCATTCAATCTCAATCAATCATCAATTCCATGTAAGAACAAATAGTTCTTTGTAAAGTCGTATAAATGTCCAAATAATGAACACTATCAAATATTAGACTAGTAATTCCCAATATTTGAATTATTTTGTAAGATCTTGTGAAATGTATAAGTACCTACCTAATAAATAATTAAATGGAGATGAAAAAAAACTAATAGGTACATATTTACACCACCAGCCTTACTACTAATATTTATAACAATTATAAAATGGGGAATATATATTCGCACAATTGAATAGACTGTTTTCACAAAGCGCTGACAACATTTAAAAAGATGTTCGTCACATCGGAAATGGATGATATTCACAAATCAACTACAACAATCAATTAATGATCGATTTGCACTAAGGAAAAAGTAGTCTTCACGTATCAATATACTATTGTAACCCAATTAATCGTAAAATAATATAAACACTATGAAAATTAGGTTTAATGATTTTAAACAATATTTTGGCAAAACATAAGTATGTATTAGGTACCTACTTTCAGATTCAAATAATACTATAAATACCTATTTAAAAAGTGATGTTAATTAAAACTTAGGTAATTGTGCCGCAGATGCCGTCATGAGCTTTTATGATTTTTTTTACGAAAACAGTTTATTCCGTGTAGACAATTATAATAAATACCTTTTTCTGTCGGCGCATAGGCTTTTCGATCTAATAATTGTTAATTTAAAATGCTCATAGATTTTGATACTTACTTCATTATCACAAACTAAGATTATATTAGGTAATATTAGGTTGGGGTAGGTTAGGTTAGGTTAGGTTAGGTTAGGTTAGGTTAGGTTAGGTTGGGTTGGTTTGGGTTAGGTTAGGTCAGGTCTACTGGTGGAACGAAGACATTGCTGAGCTCCGCCGCAAATGCCTTTCCTCCAGACGCCGGGCTCAACGGAGACCTAGCAACGACGACCTCCAACGGAATCACCAAGACCACAGGAAGGCGCTACGGAGAGCCATCAAAGAGAGCAAGGCAAGATGCTGAGCCGAGCTGTGCAGTTTAGTCAATGAAGATCCCTGGGGCATGCCCTACAAAATTGTAAGAAAGAGGCTCCGGACTGCAGTCGTAGATCCCTACCTCCAGGGTCCGGGCAATTTGGAGTCAGTAATAAGCACCTTTTTTCCACAGCACCAGCCCAGAGAAAGTTCCTGTGCTGCGATGGACGAGGTGATCAGCCCATTCTCCGAAACAGAACTGCTCATGGCTGCCAAGCGCATAAAAACCGCAAAGGCACCAGGACCAGACTGCATTCCAAACGCGGTTATCAAACGAATCGCATTGACTGACCCTGAGCTGCTGCTGGCGGTTTTTAACACATGTCTGCGGGAAGGAACTTTCGCTTCGCCCTGGAAGAGGCAAAAACTAGTTCTCATACCAAAGGGCAAGGGGACGCCACCTGGCCCATCTTCGTACCGACCACTCTGCATGCTCGATGGAGCCGGAAAGCTGCTAGAAAGACTAATCCTTCAGCGACTCCAGGTGTCATTGGAGGATGAAGACAAAGGACTGTCACACAACCAGCACGGTTTCCGTCCTCGTCGATCTACCATCGATGCAATAGCGAAGGTAGTAGCGACAATCCGACTTGCCTGGCAAGGAAGTGTCAAGGCAAGTAAGCACGTCGTGTTGATTGCACTGGACGTCAAGAACGCCTTCAACACGGCAAATTGGGAACAAACCCTCAACGCGCTTGTCGAAATCGGCGCACCAGTGCACATCGTCAGGCTCGTCGAGAGCTACTTCACGGAGCGAGTACTCGAGTACGAGTGCACGGGCAAGAAGTGCCAACGTAACGTTTCGGCGGGTGTTCCACAGGGCTCAGTCCTTGGGCCAGCTCTGTGGAATGTAATGTACGATGGCCTTCTTAAAATCCCCTTGCCCGAAGAAGCGACTCTGGTTGCCTTCGCCGATGACGTGGCCGTCCTCGTCACAGCTAAAACAACCCAGCTACTATGCTTTGCTGCAGAGGAGACTATAAGAAAAGTCAGAAGATGGCTTGACAGCAGAGGGCTCGAACTCGCTGTCCATAAAACAGAAGCCGTCTTTTTCACAAGGCGCAGAAAGCTGGCGCCACCAAAATTTGAGGTCGACGGCTTCGAGGTGCCGTTCTCCAGATCATTACGGTACTTCGGAGTACAGATCGACGACAAGCTGCGATTTGCAGAGCACGCAGAAAAGGCGGCGTCCAAGGCAACGAGAATTGCAGAAGACCTTGCCAGGCTGATGCCCAACATCGGTGGACCAAAACAAAAGAGACGAAAACTCTACTCCAAAGTGGTCCACTCCATCCTCCTATACGGCGCCCCAATATGGGCCGATACCACGAAAATAGAGAGCACGAGGCTCACTCTGGCAAGGGTGCAAAGAAGAAGTGCACTCAGAGTCGCTTCGGCATACCGCACGGTGTCGGAAGACGCCATCCTCGTGTTGACTGCCACCCCGCCCATAGACCTGCTTGCCAAAGAAAGGCAAGCAGTGTACAACGGTCAAAAAAAAAGTCGACGCTAAAGAGCTGACCATGCAAAAATGGAAAGAAAGGTGGGATGCCTCCACAAAGGGCAGGTGGACACATCAGCTCGTCGGAAACTTAAACGCGTGGTGCGAAAGAAAACACGGCGAGCTGAACTACCACCTGACCCAAATGCTCACTGGTCATGGATGCTTCTCCAACTACCTTCACAGGATAGGGAAAGAAGTGACCCGCGAATGCCATCACTGTGGAGGCCATGACGATAACCCTGCGTACACGCTGTTTGACTGCCCAGCTTGGGAGGAAGCCAGAAACACCCTGAAAGGGATTGTCAGCGAGGAAGCAATGTCGCTGACGAACATGGTTTCCTCAATGCTGGAAAGCACAGCTGCATGGTCAGCATGGGCAGAATTCGCATCGTGCGTCCTCAAGACCAAAGAAGAAGACAAAAGATCTCGGCGAGGAGAACAGGTAGAAGTGGCCTAACAAAAGGCAAGGACATAGCTGCCTCCCTGAAGTAATGCATAAAAGCGGATTCCGGAGGGGCAGCTGAGAAGAGGAGGGGGGTTTTAGTGGGTAAGAATCCCACACTACCATCAGTCAGTCGCCGCTGACTGCTGGTGGTGTCTTAAGAAGATTTCCCCCCGCCGAAAAAAAAAAAAAAAAAAAAAAAAGGTTAGGTCAGGTCAGGTTAGGTTAGGTTAAGTTATATTAGGTTAGGTTACGTTAGAATAGGTTAGGTTAGATTAGGTTTAGTTCAAAAAAGATACTTATACAATCTCATGACGGCATCTGCGCCACATTTACCAAATATTATATCGATGAACCGAAAAGTATACCTAGGTGGTGTTATTTGGTTGTAGATTTACATCAAATAATATATATACATATTTATATTACT
This sequence comes from Rhyacophila brunnea, assembly GCF_057557595.1. Lineage (NCBI taxonomy): Eukaryota > Metazoa > Arthropoda > Insecta > Trichoptera > Rhyacophilidae > Rhyacophila > Rhyacophila brunnea. Next base: position 37,007,367 of record NW_028233350.1, on the reverse strand, counting down.
TCATTAAACATTAATTATATTGACACCTAAGCATCATTTTTGCGATTGCCTTCTAATAAAATTGTATTATTACAATTATTAGTTTGACATTTGTGAATTTCTACCTTTTCTTTGTGCGATATATTATTTATCGGTGAAAACAATTTTACAAATGTGTGCAGTTGTCAAAATTGAGTGAATTTATATTAACAATGAGTGATTTATGATTTTTGTTTTGTGAAACAAACTATTTTATGTGATTTCATCTATTTATTTGTGAAATCATTTAATATATGTGAAAACTATTTTCCAAATGTTAAAGTTATTTTTTTTTGTGAATTTTGATTATTGCATTATGCGATTAATTCCCACCCTTATACAATGTTTATACATCTTGTAATGATTTTGTTTAAATCAATATATATTTACATTTATTCCATCATACATTTGGTTAATAATAAGTAATAACTATCACGCAAATATTTATCCATGGTAAACATTCTGAAATTTTTCATTATTTTATTAATAGGTCATGAGAAAACCGCCATTTTTTTTTTTAACTTAATAACAAAATTGAAGGTAATTTGTTATTTTGCATTGTTTTATGTTTTAGTTCAGAGTTCCATAGAATCCCGATTAGAAACCACTGTGTTAGATACAAGGAAGATATGAATTTTTGAAGAATTCATCTATCTTTTTTGTTAATATGTAAAATATATAATTCTTTTTTTATATAAATATTGAAATGGCTTCGAAGCATCTTCGCCATAAAATCTTTCTTTGATAGTAAGAAGTTTATTTTCAAAATATGTATGCTATAAATAAACGTTGAATGTGGCGCAATTGAAAAAGCTCTGCGACTTTTATGACTTTAGAAAAGCTCACAGAAATAAACATTCTGTGATTAATGAACGATGCGAAAAGGTAGATATTTGTCGGAATGCATTTGAGACAACATTAATTATTTGCGGGTGACTGCATCGTCCAGTTCCATGAAAACTTTTGACAGTAGAAATTATATATTTTGGCAATGTGCACTTTGAGTTTTTACTCAGTGGATTTTACGTTACATGAATGTAAGCAAATTAATGTAATGTAAGAATTTGGTGAAAGATTATTTTGCTTGGATTTGGTTCTGATTCACACGTTCAAGCTAAATATAGTACACATAAAAAGTGCTTAAAAGTTTCACCTGTAAATTTATTAACCTAACTAGATAGAATATGAATATACATTATTGACACCCAACGTTGCCTGAACCTTTAACCACTGGATTTGCGCCAATGTACTTTAACCAATAATTAAGCTATGGGATTCCTACTTAATTACGACGTATTTAACTAGCAGTTTGTGCGTGAAATGCTTATCAAATTGTATTAAATAAAAAAATGTTTTATTTAACTAGTATAACTCACAAATAAGTATAAATAATCTTGCATTATAGTACAGAGTATCAGAGAAATTTATATTGGCTTATTTATAAAAAAATGCAACTAATATATAAGTACATAATTGTTTTTAAAATATTTTAATGTATTTATGTATTCAAAATGCTAAGTTAGGAAAAAAGTATTTATTAATGTGATGGAAATAGAAAAAAAACTCGTTTAAAAATCGCATATAGCTGGCGAATAAAAATTCCACCAAAGTAATCACCATAAAACATGTTCCAAAACAAACCATTTATAAAGAAATAATTACTTTTTTAACTTTAAAAGAAAAGCGGACAGGTTTTTCAATTATTATAAAAGTTTTTTAAAACTTTTAGCTTGAATGAAATCACGCGAAGAACATAAAATTGACACAGTTTTCACTATTTATTGAGAAAATACGAGAACAACTGAATAACTGTACAAAATAAAGGTCTAACGCAGGAGTGGTCAACCTTTTGCATACCATGCGCCAATTTTTTTCACAGACGAGTTCAGATGTGCCATACAACTCAAGCACCTTTTCTATCTTCTTACGTTCACGGTTGGGGTTGGAAAATAGGGATAAGGGTAGGATCTGCTTTGTTTAGGGGAGGAAGAGGAATAACTCAATCACGCAATTTAATAAATTAATTTATGACAGTTCGAAAAACACACGTTTATTGGAGCACCAATCTACAATAGTCAGAAAAGATCTCTTGGGCGAGTGAGTGATCGCTGTTGTGGACCCCGCCGATGGTGCAATGGCTGCCGGAGATTTGCTGAAGATAACTCTGGACCACAGTAAAGTTGTTGGATGTGATGAGAGAGAGAGAGAGCTCTGAGCGGGATTGAGCACTGAGAGCTTTTGAGCGTTTGGATTTCGCTAGTCTTTCAATGTTTGGTGTTAAATTTATTACTGAGAGCAGCAGAGAATTCTTAAAATTTGAATTAGTTATTCGCAACCTTGTTTTGCTTTTAATCAGCACTCAGGTGTTGAAAATATGAATATGGATTCGGTTATGGCGCCTACTTCAAAATAATAAGTAGAAGAAAAGATGCAATGCACTTCTTGTAATCATCCAATGCGACACGGCTTGGCCACCACTAGTCTAACGACTGAAGTTTATGTGAAAGGTTATTGTGTTCTTGAAGTGTACGTAGGTTGGCAATGCAATCGATTTCTCACTGCGTATGATGCTCTCTGTAAGTAATAGAATCATCACTTCGGAAATAGATTAATTCGATTGTTAATTGTCGAGTCAGATTGATAGGAAACATACCGTTTGATGTTTACGTTATGTTATACACGTAATAACACGTACAATTATTTTCAGATTGTTTATATTGTAATCATATGGTTAATTCAAGTACTTTTCAATCAAATAATACATTATGTATTCCACTTTCCGTTATACTTTACTAATTATATTACTAACTGATAGTATTCAGAGATTGATATCTACTAGAAAGACATATTGATATTAAAGCTATTTACAAAAGTATGCACTGAATTAAATGTAAGCCAGTGGCGAGGGTCTCTTTTTAATTTTTTTTAAACAACCATTTTCTTGCCTTTTCGTACAAAGTGGTTGAGAGGGTAAGTTGCATTGATGTGCAGTTAATTATATTCCTCCATTTATATATTTAATTTTATTTATGTCCAGAATTAAATTGTTCTTAAAGTATTTCGTAAGTTTTTGGAGGTAAATTTCATGATTATGCTGTCTACATCTATCTAGTTCTGGGAGTCCATCGCTCCTTCTCTAATATACGGCAGTAGTTGATGACATGCCACACAGTTTAAGGTTTGTAGCCGTCACATGGACAAAAGTCATCGTTCCTCAGTTTAAATATTTTTACATAGGCTCGCACTGCTCCGTGGCCTGTTAGTAACTTTGTGAGTTCGTGTGATAGTCATACTTATATTTTGTTTTCATTAAACTAACACTACAAAATAATTGTAGCTGGTTAGTTTTTAAAAATCAATTAAACCGTGCCTAAACCAAACTATAATAGTTAAGATATGCTATGGGCGTTCCGACAGAAATTGTGCACACTTTTATAATCACACTTATTTGTTTTCGTTGAATTAAGAATACGGTGTACCTATTACAGATTGTGTTCTTTATGTGTGTTTATTTTTTTAACACTCATTAAAGCCTGCATAATATACTTAACTATAATCGATACAAAATATTATTCTGTCTATACAATATCTAAAATTATGTTCGGATTATTTATTGACTATTATCTACTGTCGCTTCGATTAGGCAGGGCTGACTTGATTTTTAAAAACTACACCATGTACACATTGTAGTTTTAATTAAAATTAAACAAATATGTTTGACTGACAAAGCTTAGTGTGCACTATTTATGTCGAATCGTAACAGCCTAACTCCACCCTTCGCCACTGGTAAGCAAAAGTTTATAAAAACACATACAAAATTATCAGCATCATGGGAGATGAAGAACAATAAATACTATCAAACAAATAAAAAGTTTACACAAATAAGGAGCTTACATTTTGAAAAGTTATTACTAATTTTCGAATATTTATCCAAGATTTTTTTTGAAGTTACACTTCTTTTGGCGCGTTTGGGAAATCGGATCAGAGTGTATTTTTGGCGTGTGACATGTAACACATAATTTATTTTTTCACACGGAAAAAAACGCACTCGATTGGATTCGAACCACAGATTGTTTGGTTATCAGCAGAACGCACTACCTTTACGCCACAGTATGATACTGCAATCGTGATGATTATACAGTATAGTATTATAGTTTAGAATTGTTCCGTTGCCTAGGCAGCAAATTTATTATTGTCGGCCATTTGCAATACTTTACGAAAACAAACGATTAAACGTCAGATTGACATTTGGTACTTTAAAAATAAAAACAAAGAGAAACCATTATATAATTTAGTAATATAAGTTAAAGTGTATAGAAATAAACCAACAGCGTTCCAAGAAGGGGTCCCTTTTCTTGAGTGTAATTTAACTAATTACACTCAGTGTAAGAGCTAGTCAAAGAATCTGGTTTATCACAAGTTTTGTTTTTCAAAGGAGTATAACTTCTATTCGTTTATAAGTACACACACAGATTTTTTTACTATATCCGATAGAAGATTGTATTATGAGCGTCCACAGAGTAAAGGTTTGTATTAACAGAATTTTGTTTTTACGAGAAATGGGTCTTAGCCACTTGGTCAACCTATTAGGCCCATACTATGACTTCAAACACACTGAAAAAGAATATTATTTGCATTTGCCAGACCTAGGATTCCAATCTGAAACCCATGATATTATAAGCCAACGCGTTAGCCGTTCGAACATCCTGGGCGTCATCAAGGTGTACTGTAGATTGTTCGGAATCGGAATTCGTTGAGAGAAATTAAAAAATAAGTTATCGAGTAAACTATTCACCGGTGTGGAAAAAATAATCGTGACCCATTTCCAGGGACCTCATGCAATGCCCCAATTGGGCCTCACACTTGTTATAACATAACCTTATTATTTTCAGTCAAAACTAATACAATGCACTACGAGAAGTACTTACACTTGGTTTACAATTAAATGTATCTTAATATTTGAGTAGCTAGATATCAAAGTCGGATAAACGCCAAATCCCATTAAATTCATGTTTTAATTGATTATGGTAGGTGGTAGGTAGTCCATGTGATGCTCCGTTCAAAAAATCTGCCAAAAGTCTCAAAAAATGGTCATTTTTATATAGATTTTTTGTATATAATTAGTATGTGATATGAAAAACGGACACTTTACACCCATGTTCGCGAATGTCCTGTAAATTTTTGCAAATAGCTTATGTCCCACTTCGATACTCATTTATCTATGTAATACATTTTGTGATCATAATTTTATTTATTGATTCAGTATTACAATTAATTGGCACTATTTATTTCAATATAATATTATTTTCTGACGTTTTGATCATTTTTTAATGTTAGTAATTTGAAAAAAAATATATTTTTGAAATTTTTTTTAATAAAGATTATTATGTAACGTGTGCGATGCCTGATTTAATCGGAGTTCGATAACTAAACGTCCGATCTCAAATTAAACCATCACTATTTGCTCGAGTTTATTTTCTCGCATGGCCACTGGCTATACATAAAACGAAATAATAAACCGACAGCGCATAGCGGTTTAAACATTCTGGGGTTAAATTTAACCGCGGGACTCTTTCGTCGCCGCCACTGGATTGGCTTTGTTTTATTGTGTACGCACAAGTGTTGATAGATGTAAAAAGAAACTGTGAAAATATGCACTGCTGAACATTTTGTTTGTATTCTTTCGTTTAAGAAGTGTAAACAAAAATACTTTTAATGTGTTTTTCAGTGAATCAGAAACACACATTATATTTGGTGATTATTACAAAACCGCCATGAAATTTTTTCGAATCCCACAAATTTCTATTACTTACTTATTTATTGATAAATTTTAAGAACAATATAAAAATAACGCCAGTTATTTTGCTAAATAATACCTAATTTCAATTTTCAATTTATTAATTTTTAAAATATTGTTGATATTACAAATTATAAGTTTAAGACGTTCACAACATGACATTTAGAAACAAAGAAATATAAAACAGTATTACATAAAAAAAGAGATAGATCAGTATAGAAATAGATAGGTAGTATGTTATTAAACAGTAGGAATGTGTAAATACAAAAAATATAAATTAGATAGGTACAAGGAAGTACACCGGATGAGTTAAGCAGACCCTATTTTAAGAATTTATAAAACAACGTCCGCCTATACTCATCCTCACGTAGGTAGAATATATCAACACCCGAAACAATTTCGTTGAATATAGTTATCGCCCTCCCAATTGGCATTACTAGTGGCAGGTTTGTTCTGCACCTTGGGAGAATAAACAACTGATCGTCTCTATTTCTGAGTATTGATCAGGGGTACCTACTTAGTATAACATATGTGACACAATAATGAAAATGCGGATTAATTTTAAACGAAAGAAATCACGTAATAATTAATCATAATATAATATAATTTAGAACGGCATGGAACTGAACAATTCAGATCCACTTATATCGCATGCCATGTATACCGAATTGACTAAGGACAGACTATTAAATATATTTGATGTAAGTATAATACTTATGGTTGGGCCAATTATGGCGGCGCTCACAGGGTGACTCAATATAAAGTTAACGTGCGAGAGTGGTAGTGCTAGTGAGTGAGAACCAGACCACGGAGCCAGCCTCACAATCGTTATAGGTCCGAAACCGAATCATTCAGTCAATTACAATCCACTGAAAAGAGCCGCCAATTTATATTATACAATCTTTTAAAGTGTAATAATATTTGTTTTATAAAAGATATAAAATGTAATTTACAGTACGACATTACATTTTATCAAAGATTAGTTTATCGTGTTTTGCAATGCTTTGAGATAAAATTTTCAAAATTCAGTAGATTGAATAAAACGTTTATTTACAAACAAATAAAAATAATTTTGTTGTTTTCAAAGCATTCTATTTTTATAACCATATAAGTAGGTATCTTCTAAAAAATATAGTAAATTAATGTAACAAAATTATTGATTTGTAAAATGCGAAAAATATGAAATGCTATAATATTATAATGATGACCATCAAAATAACAAAAATATAAATAAAAGACCAGACATGTAAACCAACATATTATAATATAGGTACGTTGTCCATTTTTTAAACATGACTTATAAAATGTCATATTATGTCCTCCTGTTTATAGAATAATAATTTCTCACGGAGTGCTATAAAACATTTGATAAAAGATCTTTGTCAAAGATATTTTGATAGCCTAATACCAGTATAACAAATTTAATACCCATGTATTTATTGACAGATACATACTTATTTTAAAAGTAGGTGTGTACAGAAGTGGCGCACCCAGGGAGGGAGGCAAGGGGCCCTGGCACCCCCCAAACATGAAAATTATCAGAATGATTTTAAACATAGCAATTGAAAGGCAATAAACTATACCTTGGGCTTAGACAAACAAAAACATGGCAAAAAAATGAACTGTGATTATTCTCCAGCACCCTTTTTAGAAAAATTTCTTAGATTTTAATTTCTAACATAAAAAATTCGAAACACTAATGTCGGGTTTTTTTAGAAACCCAACCCCTAATGGAACTGTCAAAAAATTCTCGGTGTCCACCCGAATTCCGGAGTGGTGTATGTCATGGCTGGGGAGGGCTGACAGGGCTCTAACCTGGGGGCCCGGGCTGTGGAGGGCCCGGCGTGTCGGGTTGACCAGATAAGTGAGATAAACACACATCTTAAATTAGCTCTAATAGAAAAAAAGTCGCCTGCGGTGCTATTATACTTCATGGCCAAAATTCAAAAATAAACTAGGAGAAACTGTAAAAATATACCGCCGTGTATTGTGAAAATATGTAAAAATAATTATATGAAAGAAAAAGAGCCTGTGGGACTAATTTATAGTCTCCTTGGGCCCCCCAATATTAAATCCTGAGTGCGCCTAGTGATACTACACTAGCAGAATAAAGACTTTTGAATCTACCGACAGTAAATGTATAATCACAGTATCGTAAAACCAATATATTAAATTAATAACACCCCATTTATCTCGATCGTGTATAATATATGGAATGAATTGAGCTAAAAGACCGTAGATTTATTGAAAACGTTGTTTCGTTCAAATTTGTTCGTACCTACAATTATACAGCATAACGATTTAAATATCATCTTAATCAACGTAAATATAAATTATGTATTATCATACTACATAATAATATACATATTATGTTACCACGAAATAATATTTATCCATTATCCATTAAGAAAAAGTTATCAGATCGGCGTTTCGCATAATATAATGATATAGAACTAGGTATATTGAGTATTTGTGGGGATGTATCTGCATCCGATCCAAGGATCATGAAGAAGTGGCTACCCCAACGGAAGAGACCCAGAGGCCGTCTAAGAAGGAGATGGGCTGACGCCGTAGAAGCGGACTGGCTTCATATAGGAAGACCCGGTAACTGGAGAAGTATGGCGAGAGACCGAAGTGAGTGGAGAGCGGTTGTGGAGGAGGCCAAATCCCACCCCGGGATGTAGCGCCGTGGAAGAAGATCTGCATCCGAACAACAGATACTATTTCAGAATTTAATAATGTGAATATGAATAGCCAGCCCGCTTGGTTTTATTTTTCCTAGGATTTATATATATTTCAAAGGTTTTTCGTGTATTTAGATTTTAATAATATAACATAATTTTAATATCTATCACTGTAGTATCATATACTTTAACACAATGCAGTATGGAGAGATACATGTTGGGAATAACGTTCCAATATCGATAAAAATAAAACGAAATAAAACAAGTGGTGGATTTATTTTTATAACACCTCAAAGTAGAGGTTAGTAACTTCATAGGATTGAAGAACAGAATATCAACGTTAGACAAATCTCATCATCCAGTTAATAACACAATCACCGCTGGCCTTTTAATTACCTTTTAATTACCACATTTAAATAATTATATCTAATGGCCAACTACTGCAAACGCGCCAGTCGCGTTGTTAGCACTAAATGAGTAATATAGCAGGAGATACTTAATTAAAATATCTTAGTAAGCTCAATTGTCCGCTGAATCAATAATCCAATCAAGTTTTGTGTCTGAAGAGTTCCAAATTATACATTACATACTTTTTTCTTTTAAAATAATAAGTAGGTATAATAAGTTTTTCCGCCAAAACTCCTTCTTAATTGTTTCAGAAAACCATTCAAGTGGATAATATTCTTTGCCTGTGGTTGTCATGTGACTATCACACTACGTTGTATGTTCAAATAGATAATCTTATATTAAACCGGAATATGACGGGAAAACAATGGGAAACTTAATAAAGCAAATGTCAGATCTCGCACGCTTTCAACACATATCAACTTGACGTGAGTCAGTTTCGTTTATTAGCTTTCGTAAAAACGTTAGAGCCCCTCAAATGACGTTAATGCGATAAACATTCAACAGCGTTTATTTGGAGAAGGAAAACAAATTCCCGTGTATCAATCGGGCTGGGCCGAAACAAATCGAGATTTCCTCACAAGCCGAATGACGTCATAGTGCGTCACGTGCGTTGGATACGTCACTCGTTAAAGCTCAAATATTCCCGGCATTTCTGGCTGAAAACATTATCGTTACGTCATTTACGACTTTCGTTCGAAGCTGCTATCGGCGCGGTCTGTGTAGTCGGTTATTGCATTTTTTTCTGCTATTCTAGTTTTCCGGATGCTTTGGGATTCACACGCAGGGACCAAAAACAGTTTTCGCACCCGCAATACGCTCATAATAATGATTATTTAATGCCCTATGCATAGCAATGCTTATGTATTTAAAGTGGCTTATAGGTACGTTATGCAGTCATTTTTAGGATCATAAAACCAACTACAAACGTAGGTAACCGTTTCTTGAAATCTATTCTGTATTTTTTCGCATACATATATGGGTGGTTCACAATAATTATAGATCAATATGTCTATTCTACAAAGTGATAAATGTGATCAAACTTAGGGTAGGTGTGTATTAAAGTATTAGCACTTATTGTAACAATTACAATAAGTTGGTTGTAACTGTTGCAATAAGTGCCATATTTTAACAGCACCTCACTTGGCTGTGATAAAATTTGGCGCGAGATAGACAGTTTTGACTGTTTAGACCGCTTACTTATTGTAACAATTATAATATCTCAATACAAATATGTAATAAATACTATCACGTATCCGGTTGATAGTCGCCTTGTGTATAGAATAGATCCACAAGTCCAATTTTCATAAAATTCGATTTTTTGTTTCAGTGGCTAGATAAAATAGATTTCTATAAATTGTGAGTAAATATTACAATCGTAGCTCTACAATTTTCCGCATAAATGGAAATACTAGTATTGATAAGACATTAAATTGAATGTGAATCATGTCCATTTTGACAGTTCCTTCACCAGTATAAAGAGGTATTTGTTAACATTAATTTGATAATATTAATAAAGCCTGAATATACTTTATGTTTCAACTATTTATTTAAATTGATCCATGTAATATCAAAATATGGTAAGTATATACAGTGAAAACATTCCTGAATTATTTTACAAAAGGAGTTTTAACTTTAGGTCCAAATATCTCAGGATCCATTTTGATGGTCTTGATCCATAATTATTGTGAGCCACTCATATGTACAAGTATGGCTGGACATGACGTGTAGGCACAAGTTTGACTTAGTCGCGATCTTTAACGATAATATGGTTTATGGGTAAATTTTCACTGTATAATTTATTCCGTATAGAAACTATATTATGCATGTCATGTACGAGTATACTCGAGAATAAAATAATCCACATACCTACACAATAAATATACCGCTCAGGATAGCGAATCAAACGAGTGGCTCCCCTAGCGGAAAAAAAAATTGAAAAGTGACAGCAGCTGTCAAACGAATATGTCTTATAAACAGTATTTTGACTTGTCTGATTACATACCACAATATAAAAAAGGGAATAAATAAGAGAATCAAATAAAATTAAACATCCAATCTGTAGAAATAGTATTTAGAAACAATGTATAAACTTCTTAGTCACGATTATGTAAATAAGTGGGTTTATTCGTCATGTACCTAGCCGGTTTTCGGACGTTTTAACACATAATAAGTCAAATGAATATGCATTGTAAATATAAATCAAAATATCGTTTATATGTTTTCGACTAAAAAAAATTGTGTCGGATACCGATTATCTACGCAAATACGAAAGCGAAGTTAAATTGTCTTATTATTTTGTTCATACCATTCAAATCAGTTGTGCATTTTTTGTACGCACGTATCTACTGACAATATAATGTGTACTACACAGCATTCTTGTATGTAGGTAGTATTGTTAAAATGCTTGGAAGACTTGTATCCACGAAGCATTTATTCAATTAACCACTTATAAAGCAATTAATATATTGTGCAATTTTCAACAATTTACTTATTTTTGTATTTGTATCATAATTAAAAATATTTTAATAATTTACGGAAAAACCAGAGTTTAAGTAATAGAAACACGTTTGATCGCCAAAAGCGAAGTCGACATGCTTTCAAATCATTGATGTTATCGTGTTATTATGGTGCTTGAATTTATTGATTTATTGTAATTTTATTATATATTATTAAGAGACTTGAAGCTTTAGAGATGTGGCTGTATAGACGCATTCTCAAAATTCCTTGGACTGACCGGGTGACAAATGTTGAAGTTCTCAATCGAATGGGGAAGGACCGAAAAGTTCTACGTAGTATCAAAACCGGGAAACTACAACAACTCGGCCACATTATGAGAGGACAAAAATACAGCATTCTCCAACTTGCCATTCAAGGAAAGATCAATGGGAAGCGTAGCCGAGGACGGCGCCGCATTTCGTGGCTTAAGAACCTCCGTGATTGGTACAAGTGCAGCTCCACCGAACTGTTCCGGGTAGCAGACGACAAAGATAAGAATTATAAAAAAAATATTATTGAGGATGATACAACCGCCATCTTTTGCAGCTATATTGACGTTTCATTCATTTATTAAGTTTGATATTTTGTGATCGTTCATCTAAATATAAAAAAAATATATTTTAATTAATGTATTTGGCTGCTTGTTTATGTAAGATAATATTTTATACGTCCTATCACTTTATGGTAAATATTTTCATTATATTGTGAATGTTTCAGTTTCGGTACAAGTCAAACATGTTTTTTATTTGGAATGATGGTCAATGAATGTTTTAATTACAATCAAAAATATGTAATAAATTTAAATTTGCATGTTTAACTTGGCAATATCTGCACATTAATAATTTGTGTTGAAATGCTTGTGGTTTTTGATGGGTGCTTGGGTTTAATATGTAGGGTGAAATTGCTTCAAATGAATCTTACCAAATGACATAATATATACATAGCTAATTTAATTATTATTCATATTATTTTTTTTTTTGCTTTTCTCTTTCATATTATATTCGGGATTTGTTTTCTAGCGAAGGTTTTCTTCTACGTCAAAATAGTATAGTAGTATATTCATTCTAAGCGAAAGAGTCACGCAGGGTTGTAAACCCAGACAAAAAAGGAGTTAGCATATTGTATTAGTGAATTAGTCCAATGTCGACTATTATTTCAGTATATACCTATATACATATAATATAATAATATTTTTGTACCTCTGAACCAATGTGTTTTAAGTAAATTTTTTTCCAATAATACAAATTTTATACCAAACACATAAACCATCATACTTTTATTCATAGAAACTTGAAATTCTCAGAACCATAACGGCGTAAGTCCTTTAATATTGGAGGTATAAAAATCTCAAATAACGTTCTTTCAAAAGAGTTCACTGGTTCTCAGATATTTATATATTTATATTCCTTTTAACACATAACCAGGGAACTCAGAAATAATGGGAACTGAAATACATAACGGGTAAGGCGATAGCAGGTAACCGACTCGAAACTTACACACGTGTCAAGAATACGTTTTACGTCGAATACTGAAAACTGCTTTCGGTTTATGCATTTACGCTCATTTAATGTTAGTGTATTACACACTATTGCACGTGCATAATGCGTGTTTCATTTTCGTAGGACACTCACACATTCAAAACCCCGCATCAAGATGCGGCGTATTGAATGTAGCCTATCGGTATTCTATTTATTATCTGTTCTGTGCACATAACACATAGCTCGCATAGCTCGAAGAAAGGACAATCGTTGGACAAATTTAGTCACCCAGAGGTATTTCAAGAAGTACAAAACGTCCGCAAGGTAGACCTAGAGGCCGCTGGATCGATGAAATGATAAAGTTCTGCGGACATACGTGGCAACGCAATGCACAGGACCGAGAGAAGTGGAATCAGCTTCATTCAGCAGTCGATAGATTCAGCCTGATGATCATGATTTAATAATAATATGACAGACGTATTTCTCTCACGAAAAAGTACATACTTAAACAACTTTCGACTAACTTCTTGGTAATGTTATTTTTTTCTTCAAAATTATACAAATACGCTCAATATTCACAATAGTTTCTTGAACTCGAAGTCTTTTAGAATTTATTGCACGGTGTAATAAACGACAAGCGTTTTTCAAGGTGGCACTGAAAGCGTTCCAATAAGAATTTCCCGAGACCATGGATGTGATTGTCGTGTACTAGAATGTGGTAAATTTATATTTTGATTTCTACAATTCCTTCGGTCAAACCTAGTTGAAAAGTGACATGCTCTCTCGCCGGGTGACCCCGACAATTGACAAAAAGATAAATTACTATCTCTTGCGGAAACCAGACCGCAATGGCCGATTGGACAAAATGAAAGTCGGATAGATTTGAGTACCCAGTTCATCCCTTTCAACCTACATACTAATAAATATTATGGGAACACTCACCCTAGAGGATGTGATTGGCATTTATACGAAGAGATACTAAAATCTCAATATTTAAAATATCTGAAAAAGTAATTTAAAAATACCTACCTACGTTAGTTATTTGATGAAATTTATTATTAAATAAAATTAATTAGGTTTGTAAATAAGTCTCTACTATATAGTATAAAAAGATAATCTAAAATCTATACCTAACGTGTTTTTGTCTCACTCAAAAAGAATTTTCACATATTATTTCATGTATACTAGGCTTGAAATTTGGTACAATAATTGTGCTAATGTAGTGACAATATTATCAAAATTCAAATGTAGACCCGTGTTCCAAAAATGGGTCCCGCATACTACATTCTTTAAAAAAAATAAGGTGGCACGGTAGGTACTTCAATCTCGTATTTAAAAAAAATCATTTATGCAAATGACGCTATCAATCTGAAATACTACCTACTAATAGTTTACTCATAGACACTTACACGACTGTAGGTATTATCGTTTTTTTTTTTTTTAAATAATGGAACCTATACATTATGTTATTGCTGAAGGTGGCCAGGGGGTTATCTCAAAAATTATATTGTTATCGTTTCACTTATATTGTCTCATGGCATAGAAGAATATAATAACATTATACATGTTCTGTGTATTGTAAAATATTCAATATATTTTTACAAAATATACCTAGTTAATTGTATTTATTTATTTAGACATACATACGTGGTATCTATAAGCATGATGTTCTATAATTTTGATTGAAAATAAATAATCGTCGGAAATGATTGAGAGATAGCTATGCAATATTTTTAATTTGCATGCAGTCGGCGTCGATGATAACAACCGTAACACTAATCATATTAGCCCTGCTAAATGCGGGCAGGCTCTATGGGTTTGGTAGCGAAAAAATACAGGATGCAAACCACATCCTATGTCCTGAAAAGTGTACAGAAAGGGGAAAGATGCTCATGTCGGTTCAAGAAGCTGTTGATCCCATCGGACTGTCTGACCTGGTCACTACAAATGCCAATTTTGTTGCGTTTATAAATTTTACGGCGTGATACTATCGTCGTGACGATCTTTTTACTTTTTTCTTGATTAGGTAGCGTTTATTATTTACTACAAAATTTAATTTTGCTTCTATGTAGTCCTCTTTCCTTTGGGCAATCTTAACTTAAAGTCATGTACATTAAGTTAAAGTACACACGGAAACCTTAGTCTAAGCTTCTGGTCTTAAAATATTCTTAATCATAAAAAATACTGATGCTGCACAGTCAAAAGTATGGCGCTGTGATACGCCTGATTAAGTTTGGTTTTATAGTTTGGTGGGGCCATTAACTTCAATGACGATCAATCGATTTATTGAATCCTTATTGATATATTATTATAGTGCCTTGAAATTATTCGTTTTCTGCTTATATAGTCCAGTAATCTGTAGCTAATTTATATTGCTTACGGGAATACAAATATTGCCGACCCATATTTTACTTGTTTCGTTGTTGGTATGTGTGTGTGTATGAAAAGCCGTAAGTAAGAAGTGCTGAAATGATGAAAGCTGCAAGGCAATAAAAAACGAATCTAACGAATGTTGCCACATCGTTCCTACCCAGAGGCATACTTTATCGTATCATTGTCTCGCGTGTCGATGAGAATATTCAACACTAACCTGAAAGTGCGATGAAAAACACGAGAAATTTAGCAAGCTAAGTAAATTTGTTTTTGTAAGAAATCTTTGCCAATTTTGAACCAACAAAAACCATTGAACATCAATTATAATATTTAAAAAAATACTTTATAATATTTAGAGTGGTAAGCTAAGTAACAAAGGAAAGCAATATTAAATAATACTTTTATTGATTGTCATATTTTTTACCATAACTATCTAATGAGATCATAGTGTAACTTTAAATACAATAAATCGTGGGCGTACAGGCAGAAGTCACTAACTCCAAATACAAAGTTCTGAGATAATCAATGTTTTGTGTTTTTGGTGTTCTTAAAATGGTTGTAATATCTTTATTTTTCTAGTTCTTCATAACTTTTTTTTTTATATGTTCAATAATCTTAAATCATGACTTATGCCAGTCAAACAGCATTACTTTTTCTATATAATAACATTAAAATCTCAATTTCGTCAAAACTGGAGTTTATATACGAAAATATGATAATCTAAGCAATCTAACCTTACAAATAACTCATGTTTGCTGAATATCCTTTACGCCCTTGTGCTATTATTTTGTATAAATTTATATCATATAAAAATAGAACACACGTAGTAATAATAATAAACTATTAATCAGTTACTATTTATATAATAATAAAAAAAAATACTTGATTGTCAAATTTGAAAATAAAAATAGAAAAAGTACAATATCAGTATATTAAATTATGAAAACAAGTTGAGTATGTAGACAGTAAAAAAAATATTTAATGCAGTACCTAGTAGAGTGCCTTAACGGAGGTAGGTATTGAACATCTCGAAATTGAATAATTATTCGAAAGAGGATGAATCCTTGGTATTGGAAGAAGAAGGGTCACAATTTTTTTCTACCTAGTAGGGACACGAAACTGGATCATACTTAATAATTCGGGCAGCCAAAAATTAAATATACGTTTTTAAACATAACCAAAAAGTCAGCTATTTGTCACCTTGATTTTAAAGTAAACAGATTAGTTATCTCTAAAAAAATACTGTAAACAATAGATTCAGAATGGATATCAAGTTAATAAAACGTAGAAATTTACGAATTTATAAAGCCTAAAGTACTCTTTTTAAAGATAAGATAATTATAGAGTTGAAAATAAAACTTTATTTACACTAAAAGCTGTGATAGGTTAAGTAACCTTAAACCCTAAAAGATTTTTTATCAGATACCTAATAAGAAAGTTGAAGAAATTAAAGAATTATTCGATTTTTTTTTTACTTAAGTTCAATATATTATTTTAACGATAATATGGGTTTTAAAATGTTTTAAATGTTATTATTTATAATATGTAGGTACAAGTAATTGTGTTTACAAAGTCAGTTATTATAAAATCTTACCACAGTAAGCACTCTTCTTAAGTCCTGCTGAAAAGCAGCAATGTCCAGCGAACCTCCAGCATTTTCCCCAAGGCGTCTGAGGGTTTCTGCTAAAGGACCTCTCATGGCCTGCAGCCGTCTCCAAGATTGGGCATACTGACGTCTCACCAGCTCGATTATGGTAGAAGTCAGCGCCAACCCGAACAGGATGTACATCGTACAAAGTAGCATGTAGTTGGGTTTTTCTAGAACAGAAATAAATGCATTTTTTTTATTAATATAATTGAAAATATAGAAAACATAACTTAACATAACAAGCTGATTATTTGGTATTCGTAGGTGTATTTATAAATTTAATAATAATTATGGTGTTTTTTGTTGGACCTAAATAATATTTAACTTCACCCATCTCAAAAACTTTAATGGTAAAGTCAAAATATTTATTTTACTATGATACTATGGAGGTAGACAGATCATGCACAGTTTGGGTGTGACATATCATATAAGTTGCAAATAAAGGTGGGATAATAAATATTACAAGTTCTGGAATAGATTTTGTGGGATATGAGATTTTTACGCCTGCGGCGCTGACACTAATTACCTTCTCTGAACGGTGATTTTATTAGTTATGTCATAATTTTAAAGATGTTTATTACATTGTCCATCTGAGACACCAAAGAAAAAAATAACAAAATAAGTGAATATGTACATACTTAGTGAATATACTATTAAATGGTAATCATTAATAAAAAAAATTATGAACTAGAAAGGAGCGTACATTTAAACCAGCTTAAGTACGGCAGTTTGCTAAAAAAAGTCACTGGTTTTATTATTAGTACAATAAAATAGATCGCCCAATTGCAATTTTATCAATAACAGAACAGAACACTCTGATAATATTATACTTACCTGATTTCTTTTTATAAAAAAATAGCATTCAAAATTAAGTAAGTAGTAATAGTTTGTTTTGTAATTAATTGTATGATGGATTACTATTTCATGTTGGTAAAGCAGGTTGTTAAAATTATTATTAGTCATATTTCTGCTGTATAATAGAAATATAATTTTTTTGCAGGATAATACACATATTATTAATTACAGTAATTTTATTCTATAATATTTAGTACCTTTATCATATTACAACGTTATGATTGAGGTGTCAAATTCACTATGAAATCTAATATATAAAAATCAATATTTGTTTGTTTGTGTGTTTGTTCGTATTTTATGCGCTGCCATACCGTTCATCTGATTGCGACAAAACTTTGTCAACTTATTGCTTGCACTTTCGCAAAGAATATAGGCTATATCTTATATATAAAATTGAATGTCTGTCTGTCTGTCTGTCTGCCTATCTGTCTGTATGCGTTCCTATACCATTCATCCGATTGCGATGAAATTTTGGTAAGTGGTTGTATGCAGACCCACGAAGGTTTCTGAATTAGAAAAACCATCTTCTTCTTCTTCATCGTTATATATTCTTTTATTCGTATGGTTCCTATACCATTCATCCGATTCCGATAAAACCTTCGTCAGTTGTTGTGGTAACACCCGCAAAGGTTTCTGAATTAGTACGACCATCTTCCTCTTCTTTTTCATTCTATCTTATTTTATTCGTATGGTCCCTATACCATTCATCCGATTGCGATGAATGGTATAATAATACATATACTAGTATATAATAGTAATACCCGCAAAGGTTTCTGAATTAGTACAACCATCTTCTTCTTCTTCTTATTCTTCTTCATTCTATCTTCTTTTATTAGAATGATTCCTATACCATTCATCCGATTGCAATGAAACTTTCGTCAGTTGTTATGCCCACACCCGCGGAGGTTTCTGAATTAGTACAACCATCTTCTTATTCTTCTATTCTATATTCTTCTATCCGTATACGTTCCTATTCCATTCATCCGATTGCAATTAAACTTTCGTCAGTATTTGTGTCAACACCCGCGAAGGTTTCTGAATTAGTACAACCATCTTCTTCTTCTTCTTCTATCTATATGCGTTTCTATACCATTCATCCGATTGCAATGAAAGTTTGATCAAGTGTTGTTCTCACGCCCGCAAAGGTTTTTGAATTGGTACAACCATTTTCATCTTCTCTTTCTTCTATCCTATCTTCTTCTATTCGTATGCGTTCTTATACCATTCATCCGATTGGGATGAAATTTTGATCAGTTGTTGTGCGCACGCCCGCAAAGGTTTTTGAATTAGTACAACCATCTTCTTTTCTTCTATTCGTATGCGTTCCTATAACATTCATCCGATTGCAATGAAACTTTGGTGAGTTGTCGTGCGCACGCCCGCAAAGATTTATGAATTAGAAAACAATCTTTTTCTTATATTCGTATGCGTTCCTATACCATTAATCCGATTGGGATGAAACTTTTGTCAGTCGTTGTGCGCACACCTGCGAAGGTTTCTAAATTAGTATTATATAATATACAAAGTTTGTTGTTTGTTTGTTCCATCCAATTTTGAATTTTTTACTACATATTAATACTATTAATAACGTTTGCATATTTTTGACTCGATTTTATTTAGTGTTCTTTTGTTTGACCTTTACTCCTATTAGAATTATTTTCATATTGCCATATTGTATTACACAGATATTTTAATATTAAAACGATAATTATTTATTATAATTTTTTTAAATATCTAAGATAATGTATCTACGAAGCGACCCTGTGCGAAGCCGGGTACTTCAGTTTGTATATTATATTTTTAAAAGTACTTAACAATAATGATATATCATTATTTGGCAAATACATACTCGTGTAAAAAAGTATAAAGCTACTCAGGACTAAAGCTTTTAAGCGCGATAAAATATACGAAAACTTCAAACTTAAATTCGTAACCATTTTGTCAAAGAAGAGAACAAAACAAACAACTTAAATGTAATCTTTACAACTCTAATGGAAGATATCTGAAACTGAGAAAATACTCTGTGTAGAATAAAGTAATAAAAAGTGCAATAAAATAAATTTTAATACATGTTGTCTTTATAGTAGAATAATTTAGAGTGCAGTGTTTTCTTCTTATATTATGTTCGCTCCTCAGTTACAGCATATAGACACCATACAAGACAAATTAATAACCGTTGTCAGTTGCCAGTCTTTTCACTTCTTTCCGAGGCATGCCAGCCTATCATAACACCATGTAGATTGTAGATGGTACATACGACTTTATAGAATGCCAATTGCCTTGAAGAAAATATCAGGTTAAGACTTTCTTGCAGGGAACAAAAAAAAACAATATGAATTTGTTTACCCTAGTGAGTGTGATATAACATGTATCATAATTTAAAAAAAACAGAAGCTGGGTTGGAGTGCTTTTGGCCGCCTGAATGACCTCCCACTATGCCTAAAGCGTTCAACTAGTCAGTGTATGGTTCCCGTAATCATATATTCGTATGAAACATGGACCCTACATAAAAGAGAGAAACAAAAACTTAGAGCAGCACAGCATGGTATGGAGAGGTGCATGCTGGGCATAACGCGAAAGGACAAAAAGCGGAACGATTGGATAAGAGAAAAGATAAGGGTTTGCGATGTAAAAGAGTTTGTTAAAAACCTCAAATGGAAATAAACTGGATACATAGCTCGATAAAAATCTATTAATCCAGTGGTACCCAATAGGTATAAAACGTCCGCAAGGTAGACCTAAAAGTCGCTTGATCGATAAATGGTTATGTTCTGAGGACGTACGTGGCAATGCAACACACAGGACCGAAAAGAGTGGAATCAGTTTGGAAAGGCCTTGATTCAGCAGTGGATAGATTCAAGCTGATGATGATGGTAATTGAAAAAGCACACTGGCGTGAATCCAGTGGTTATAGGTTCAAGTCCCGTCGGGTGTTGTTTTTTTTTCTAAAACGACTTTTGATAGTGGGGATATGATTGAGATGTTTTCAAATTATGTATGTTTATAATAATATCTAGTACATATTGTAATGATGATTCATGCCTTTCAGATCCAGTGATTGCAGTCATATTAGATAGGATAAGTATATTCTCAGAATATCAGTTCTATGTGACATATCTTTTACCACGGGAAAAACTCGGTTATAAATCGCAGTTCTCAGTTCCCAATGAATACGACAAAATATTCATCAGAATCACCACCGCCTTGCGCTACAAAAAATTGTTCAGGGTTTTTGCAAGGCGGTTTCATAGGCCCTGGCCAAATTCAAATTATCACTACCCGATGTGGGTAGACGAATTGGTTACTAGCATCAAGTAGAGAAGTTTGCGTGCCAAAGTCCTTAAAGAAACCTCGATAGTAAATGCGAGGTATCCATGAAGGCAGCTAGAAAAAAACTAGTAACGTTTGTCACGTAAACGTAACGGGCATTTAATATTTGAGGGCAGTCAGCGCGCTTTGTAATAATGGGACTTTTTAACCCAACAGTCATAAAATATCCTGGTTCAAAATATTGATTTTACATTTCTATCGTATTAATCTGTTGTGTGCTCTCTTGAGATGACCGTAGCAGATCCAACATGACGCTGCACGCTATTCTTCCACATCTCCTCGTTATTCTTAAAGTCATATCTTCAAAAGCATATTGGAAGGTCAGTATACTGTATTTATTCTGTGTCATATTCACTACTTTAAAGTAGCATTCAGTTTAGTTTAGTTTTAAACGAGTACAATCATGAATTCTAGACATTCGGCATCCAGTTGAATGTTGCTCCACCTATTTCAATTCGAATAACGAATTATTATTACGAAGTACTATCCTCTGTAATATGTACCACATAAAGCTATCGGTACACTAATATATATTATCATCATCATCATCAGCCGCGGTTTGTACGGATAAGTTTTCCAAGACGTTCTAAACCGCGGCGAAACAAGAGATTGATAGAAAAGAAATTGTGTCCGTAGCAGACTTTTTGCTAAAGCGAGTTTGTTGTTGAATGCAATGAAAACTCGCATTAATTTTGTTTTATTTGCCCAAGAGTTCAAACTGAGACATGCAATGTAGTCCCTAGTTCGTTGCTACCACATACATCTACCAAACTTTATGAGCTCAGTTATCCAGCGGATTTTAAGACGTCGTTGTAGGGCGTTTAGTGGCCCTTGGGTACCACTGTATGACGGCTCGTGTCCAGCAGTTATCCACTCACCGAGAAAAGTATCTAGCCCGCTGCCATTTAATCTGTTTACCGACATATATCACATCGCGTACTCTTATATGCTTCCTTAAACATTGGTTTATTTTGTGATCTTTACGCGTTAGGCCCAACATACACTTTTCCATGCCACGTTGCGCTACTTGTAATTTTTGGATTTATCTTATATGAAGAGTCCGTTTATTACATGAATACGTAAACGTTAGTAGCACACATTGATTAAACACTGTACGTTTAAGGAACAATGGGAGTTCACTTTGGAAGATACTATTCAGGCACCTAAATGCCCTCCGTACTAGTTTGGTTCTGCGAGAAATCTCGTCATACACACCACCGTCGGTGAAGATTAGGAAAGAAGAAGAAGCCAATGGTGAAGATTACTTTCGGTTCAACAAAGCAGTTTATCATTATCTACTTTTAACTTTGAGACATTTATATTTAAACCTGCTTTGTGGCTTTCGTTTGCAAGCTCCTGCATCATATTTTGAATGTCTTCTGCTAAATATTGTCTGCAAAACCCTTATATATATATATATATATATATATATATATATGAACTTATATAATTTAATATGGTATTAAAATAATGTTATGTAGCTTCCAAAACATTGTCAAATAACTGACGTTCAAATTAGGTATAATAATAATATTATAATGGTTAAATCACAGATTTTTTTCAGTTTATCTTCTTAGTATACCTTAATAGAATGAAATGACTGTTTTACATAGAACACAAAATATATAATACCAAAGTTTGTTTCATTGCCTGAAGCAAAATTATAAATTGTTTAGAGTAGGTACACGGCGAATAATTCGACAGTGAGTAAAATTGTTAAGATTCTAAATATTCTGTTTTGTATAACTAAGAATTAGTATTTTTACGTGTTATGAACATTATAATCTTTTTCCTTAGTAAAATAAAACAAAATACATCATGTGTGTAACCGATTCAATATAATTTAATAAAATTAAAACCAATAATTTGTTCCGCTTAGCAGGACGAGCTCAAGAGTGAGAATCATCAAAGAATTAAGAAAAAGTAATCGAAAGCCGCATTTAGACCATGCGAGCGAATATATTTGTTCTTCCTCCACTATAGCAAAATTATCTTGACATAAACGATTTTTGTTAAGCGAGTATAAGATTTCGCTGGAGTGGGGGAAGAACAAACATTCGCTCGCTTGGTCTAAATGCGGCATAACCTGTCGTTTATTATAGGTTGTAGAATAAAAAGGTAGTTCATTTTACATTTTATTTTAATTATTTCAATGTATTTCCAACTAAGTACTATAAATAATCATTCACAAATCGATTTTTAATCATCTGGAATAACTATCACTCATAGACGTAATTTTCTTGTTGTATGTGCAACCTTTTAGTTGTATCGGTTATTAATAGTACGTATACTTAATCATAAAAAAGAAAAAGAAAACTAGGAAAGATAACTTAGGTAAAATATTCATACGGAATACCTTATTTATTTTAACAATATTGTTTTTATATTATGGCCGAAGTAAGAATACTTAATAATACGTGATAAGGCTTGAAATGGGGTTCATTTTAAAATATGTTTTGGTCAGGCGGTGTTGCGGGTGGGTTATATGAATCAACAATGTTGTAACGGAGAACGGTGTTTATTTGTAGTGTGACGCCATGTAAATATCAGCAAGTGTGTACAATTAAGTCGGATCTGACTGACGACCTACTTTTGGCACGTATTATCTTTATAAGTAGATTATCACAGCATGGTACCAATGATCTGATTTCCCGGAACTGAAAAGCCTAACTCTAGGCCTAGCCTAACGCTTGGCCTAACTCTCACTTAATTGTTTTAGGTATTAAGTACTTTATAGTTTACATATAAAAATGAAACCTGATTTGCAGCTAACTCCGTTTATTTGTTTGATATACACTGGTTCTGGCTTGTTTGTAGAGAATTTCAAAAATGTAAGTATAATATTTTGAAAAACAAGATATAAAAATGATGATTATTTATCTACTAACAACTATTATGAAAAAAAACAATGATTAAATTGGAGGGTAATATTAAAAATATTTTTACATATCAGAGAATAGATTTTATATTGCATTTCTTTCGAATAGACATTTTGTTATTTGTCATTCCAATTCATTTACACTTTGACGCATAAAATTGTGATGGCCCTCTTAGGTATAACATATTTACATAAAAAAGAAATCGCGTAACTTTTTACTGTATCCTCAAATATTGATTTCAAATTCAGGAAATCGTAAAACGCATTTGGTTTTCTCTAACACAGAAGAATGAAAAACTTAGACAAAAGTTTATTCATGTAAGCAACTTTGCATACGAAGATTTTGGTGGGAAAAATAACTTTACTCAGAGATATACCGTAATAAATTCATATATATTCAAACGCTTCCAATTTTTGCAGTTTTAACGAATTTGTTTATGTATGTAATTTTTATTAAAATAAAAATTACGACAAAAATAGTATATGATATAATTCAAATAAAATGTATAAAGATTCCTCCAATGCCATTAAATTACTTCATCTGAAATAAAAATAAAATCTGCTTTGATGTAATTTTTGTTATTCTTAGTTAATTTAAAATAATTACAAGATAAAAAGAACTTTTAACATAGGTACCACGTTTTTAAATTTTCTGTTGAATCATACAAACTTGACAATTCTATGTATTAATAAATATAGAATACTGAAATGTCATTTTGACATTTCATATTGATTTCCATAGTAACGCACGTATATATTAATAATTTAGTTGCTAGGACCCACTTAGTAGCCAATAATAGTGAGTAGTAAATATTACTTTTAACGAAATTTTTCCGAAACATACAAAACAGAATTAACTGAAAATGAATTCAATTCCACTTAAAGATGGCTAAAAGTATTAAAAAATGCATTCCCGTTGTATTATGAAATATTATAAAAGTTTCAAATGTCTAGCTAGTCGGGAAGTTAGTTAAAAATCTTGGACAAACAAGAAAAAATCTCTACGGGATAAACAAGAATACGAGCTAATAAAAACGTGGTAATAATAAACTTCATTTTAATCGCGTAACATTGGAAGACTTTGTATGTATTTTACTATTATTCATTTTTGTTTTATTGATTTTGTTAAAGTTTAGGTACCAATAAAAAATGCCAGTTAACGAGAATAATAATTTTTTGCGTATAAACTACTAAGAGAAATAATATTTTATTCAACATCAGCGTAAATCAATATTTTGCTGGATGAAGATAATATCTCCAAGTTTATTCAATTCTCTGTAATCCTTTATTTCAGCTGGTTTTATTTATTTTGTTCATCCATTGCACTTAAGGTTTACTTTTAGTATTTTTACATCTTTTAGGTGCCACTGGATGACTTATGTTTATCGATACATTTTCTCTTCTTAGAGCTAAAACCCCCAAATGGATAAAAACATGGCAAATAGCTGGAAAAGTAGTATACATATTCATTATATCTCCCCAATATATAATTACAAAAAAAATGCTTGGTTTCAAATGAATATACCACGTATCCATCCAGAAGTCGCTAGCTTGAAAACTTCCACGTAAAAATACACTGTTTTGAAAAACCTCAGAAAACATAAATTATGTATTAGAACAATTCTAGAATAAAAGTTGCATGACTTGAATTCCAACCATTCAATTTCCGGGTGAGTACTATATCCCTTAAGCTATCGATCCATCCATGTCTCATGTGGATTATTACTAATAATTACGTGCCGATCGATAGGCGATAGGTTTTGTAATGAATTAAGATAAATTACATTTTTAACTTATTCGTAACTAACATCCGACACTAGCCAAATTTTATAATTGACGTTATTGTATTAATCGAATTATAACGTTTTAGATAACGTCGCTATAGATTGGATTGTCGAATATCCGTTTTTGTCAAAATCGTCCTTTTAATGCAGAATGATTTTTTGTATCTAAATGGACCAGAACCATCCTTTTCTTTAAATTACATTGTAATGAATACAGCATTCATATGCTGTAAAAACAACAATTTAAATACTTCCATGTATTTAAATATAAGATAATGTAATTTGTTTTTGTCTCCTGAACATTTGACATTCGGTCTATTCGACAAAGCAATTCTACAGCGACGGTAAGTATTTAGATAATTAAGAATTTTAAGGACGGTCCAGGAATTCATGGGTCCTCATAGAACATGTTAGTTAAAAAAAATAAAAATGTAATAGCATTATCAATCTGAAACCTATACAATAATGGATTACTTGTGTTCGATTTTTGTCATTATCTCAGAAATTAGATCGATGATACCATTTTATATACAATAGCTTCAAGGGTTCAAAGTTTTTCAAAAAAATAAATAGGTAAAAGAAAGGTATATAATAATATATATACCATAAATGATGGCGATGATATATTTAGAAATAATAGTGTTAAAATCTTGTGTAATATTCAGTCTGAAATAATAAAAAAATCGGTGTGTGTACTTAAGTATGTACGCGCGTTAGAAGTTATACTTCTTTCGTATAACAAAACAAAAACAAAACGTGTGATTACCTAGATTTTTCGACTAGCTCTTAATAAAATTATCTTGTTAATTACACACGTAAGAAAATGGGCCGCTTATTGAAGTGCCGTTGGTTTATTTCTATACACTTTAACTTATATTACTAAATTATATAATGGTTTCTCGTTATTTTTATTTTTAAAGTACTAAATGTCAATCTGACGTTTAAAAGTTGGTTTATGTAAGGAATTTCAAATGGCCGACAATAATAAATTCGCTGCCTAGGCAACGGAATAATTCTAAACTATAATACTATACTATATAATCGTCACGATTGCAGTATCATATTGTGGCCTAAAGGAAGTTCGTTCGGCTGATAACCGAACAATCGGTGGTTCGAATCCAATCGAGTGCTTTTTTTTCTATGAAAAAATAAATTATGTGTTACATGTCACACGCCAAAAATACACTCTGATCTGATTTCCCAAACGCGCCTAAATAAGTATAACTTCAAAAATATATTAATTAAAATACGTATTTACCTATTCGTAGAATAATTGTATCATTTTAAATTACAAATTTTATTACTTATCGAAAAGCAATTTATTATAGAGTAGATAGTAAAATATTTATGTTGTTAATTCCTCAGGTCTGTTATGCAAATCTAGTAATATTTCTACAAAAACGATCCGTGTTTGGTTCATGTTTAAATTTAATATCAAAACGACAGCTGCTACAATACATACATATCTCAGTTATATCACTTATTCAAATTTAATATCTGCTATTGAAGCTAAAATAATATCTCCTCAGCTGAAAACACTTGTGGTTTCCATTAAAAATATGTTCTTTTACGTCATTCCAGATTTATTTTGGGTTAATTTATATTATAAAAAAAATATTCACTGACATGTATTTAAGCGCATTTCATGTTACACTTATCATGAAATCAAATAAACATAATATATTGCATTTTTACAAGTCGTTAATTTTCATATATTATCGTTTGAGGAATAATAAAACATTAATATTTTCTTATAACAGCATTAGAGACAGGAGCAGTTAAATTAAGTAGATTTAAATACTAATCCATAATGTCAGTTGGGCACGGATTAACATCTGTGACGGCATATGGTTAAATTTAGTGAATGTGATTACTGTCTTCCAAACATGAAGGCTATTTTTAAGATTCTATGACTATGATAAAAATCAAGACCCTGAACTCTTAAAGAAAATTAATATATACCTACACAAAACCCTCATTGAGACCGTTTTGACTTAGTAGGGATCAGAAAATTGGATATACAATATAATCATCATCATCCTTAATCTATCCACTGCTGGATGAAGGCTTTTTCAAGTTGCTTCCACTTCTCTCGGTCTTGTGCATTGCGTTGCCACGTACTTCCGCATAACTTTATCATTTCATCGATCCAGCGGCCTGGCCTCTAGGTCTACCTTGCGGACGTTTTGTACTTCTTGAATACCACTGGATGACTAGATGTGTCCAACGATTGTCTCTTCATCGAGCTATGTGTCCAGCCCATTTCCATTTAAGGCTTTTAATAAACTCTGTTACATCGCAAACCCTTGTCTGCTTCCTTATCCACTCATTCCTCTTTTTGTCATTTCGCGTTATGCCCAGCATGCACCTTTCGATACCACGTTGTGCTACTCTAAGTTTCTTGATCTTTATTTTACTTAGGGTCCATGTTTCACACGCATATGTGATTACGGGAAGCACACACTGGTTGAACACTTTGCGCTTTAGGTACAGTGGAAGGTCACTTTTGAAGACATTATTCAGGTGGCCAAAAGCACTCCAGCCTAGCTTTACTCTGCGAACAATTTCATCAAATATACATCCATCTATAGACACTACTTGTTATTCCAGATAGATGTAGCTTTTCACCTGTTCGAGCTGAGTGCTATTGATGAGGATCTCTTTTTGTCCCGCAAAGCAGTTGAACATGACTTTCATCTTTGTTACATTTATTTTCTAACGTACTTTGTTGCTTACTTCAGCGAGTTCCTGTATTCTGATTTGGAATATTTTTATATAATATATTATACGATACCAAAAATGAATATCAGGGTTTTTGGACATAACACCCATGATGCTAAGGCGGTGGAGGAAGCACACGCTGAATAGAGAGGAGTGGAGATGTTTAGTAGAGTTGGTCAACATCCATATTAGGATATCCCGAGGTTAGGGCCGATGATGAATGAATTACTATGTAATGATGGTTATTTAATATTGTGTATTAAAAACACTACATTTTTATACTGTGTATTCTGCTTTGTACATTGAGTTTACAATTTCAGGTCGTTTAATGATTGATAGCCACTTCTTCAACCTATTAGGTTTACGCTCTAGCTAGACCCAAACACACATTGAAAAACAATTTATGTTTGCCAGGCATGGGATTCAAATATTTATAGATTATTATATTAGAATTATTAGATATAAGATATGTTATCACTAGGCCATGGGAGACTTTCTATTGTATGGGAGGTGAAATATTATAAGTAGGTAGGTAGAAGATTATATCGCTGATTTCGTCTTGAAACATCTTGACTCAATTTGCATAAAATATGATTATCGTTCCGTTCTCTAAAAGTATGGATATAAAGAGTGATATCTTTGTTGTTTAGATAGTACTTTTTGACACTTTTTAACATTCATGATCAGTGTAGTCAGGCAGACTATCTTGAATGGAGTCACGCTTGAAGAACGCTAAAATCATCCAAATTTACTTTCAAAATCAAAGACACTACTTACTTTATTACATACAAAAAGATGGTTTACACGCTGGTGGCATCAACGAAAATTATTTATTCAAAAATAAGACCGGAGCTCGCGTTACGATCAATGGAGATTATTAGGTACCGAACCATGCTCAATGATTTTTTGTTGTTGAAACTATGGTGGACGACATTGATCCGAACAAGATGGGACTACGTGACGTATTCAACTACCGCAACTATCAAATTATTGAAATCTATAATTATATGTAAAGTATACACTAAGAGATTGTAAGGGAATAATTGCTAGCGAAATGTTGGCTGAAGTCTGAATAATTTTTAAAACTTTACAGAAAACTATTTTAATAAAACTGATACGTTCAAAAATATGCGATAATACAGTAGGTATTATATTTTCTTTCATTACTCGGCGGCATTTGTTTTGACTCACTAGAAATATGATGTGTTTGAGAGATACCTGCCAAATTCAAAACTATTTCGACATGCCAAAATTGTATCGGTGATATTTATAATTTGCTAAAGCGTGTTGGAGTGAATAAACTTCCGTTAAACTAGCTTCACATGATACGATGAAGTTAGGAAAAGCTCGTGTAATACAGTGACCGGTTGTGTAATGTTATATTAAGTATCTTTCATATCGAAGAGCTTTTTTGAGTTCAAAAGCATCGACCAAAGCTTAGTGATGCTGAGAAAATCATTCAAATAATAATAAAAGCAGAGTAAAGTCGCGGATATTGAAATTTGGCTTGAATCAGTATAGCAAAATTCCAATATGAAAAGAGTAAAATAAATTTGAAGGTTTAAAACATTACTAAATAATTACACGATAAAAAGAACTTTTATATACAACGTTTTTAAATTTTCTGTTCAATTACTATGCTCAAACTTGTACTTGATATAAAGTAAATAAAAAACAAACAAACAAACACATATAGAATACTGAAATTTAATTTTGATTTTCATAGTAACGCACGTATATCTTAATAATTTAGTTTGCTAGACCACCCACTTAGCAACCAATAATAGTGGATTGTATTACGGATTTCTTCCAAAATAACTTTTCATACAAAACATAATTAAATGAAAATGAATTCAATTCTGCTTAAAGATGGCTAAAAGTATTAAAAAAATGCATTGGCATCGTGTTCTGATATATTCTAAAAGTTTCAAATATCTAGCTAGTCGGGAAGTTAGTTAAAAATTGATTGCAAGATCTGTACTGGATAAACAACCACCGGACAAATAAGAATACGAGATAATAAAAACGTTGTAAAATACAATCAAATAAACGTTAATAAAGTGTACGCACATTTTTATTATTTTTTAAAAGAAATTTAAACGTCACTACATTTTTCTACGATTTTATTAAAATATGTTAATATTTTACTGAGAATTAACGTAATCTAAAGAATTTCAAAAGTTATGCGATAGAATAATATTACGTAAATTCTTGTGTATTTGTTTAGAAGAAATTTTGACTTATTTATGTAGGTATTATTTTGTAAATACGAATATAACAATCTTTAAAGAATTCAATTTATTACGGCTATCGCTTAATAAGATTAAGTAAATATCTTTTCTGGAGACGTAAAGTGTCATATATTTATTTTTTATAAATATGTTCACTATTGAGCATTTACCTACTGGTCAGATTAAGAGTATTCAGATAACACCAAATAGATACATAGGTACATGATTTTTTTAAAATACTATGTACCTGATATAGAGATAATTTTATTTATTGTATGAGAAAAAACTAGTAGAAAATAGAGTAAAATATCAACTTACTTCATAAACATTTTCGAATGTTCTAGAAATTATATAGTGATATATAGAAGTAACTGTATCTTTACCGAAAAAGTAAAAACACTATAAAACCTCCTGACTTTAGTCTTTAGACCCTATCTACGATAGTCGTTTTGGATTTACAGGATCATTAGTATTATGGTAAAACCCCCTAAATGGCTATAGTATATAAAATATATTATCCTGTAAAGTTAAGCAAAATGTTTGCCGTTTTATTGATGAACACAGAAATACGAGTACGATAAAATGAGTAATATGAGTAAATGCCAACTGCTGATCTACTACCTACGTATCAAAAGCATAGAAGGGCTAGGCACTCAAAGTATCATAGGTAGATTATGTATCTCTGAAGTCGTGGGTCATAGGTTCAATCTCGCAGCTGTTAAAACATACACGGTGTTTTTTTCAATGTGTATTTCATTCAGTGCAATGATCTGATGGGTTGGACAGATATTCATAAAAATCTTCGTAGAAGTTAATTTGTCTACTTAAGAGTGCAAATTATAATTTACTATTTTATATACTATGAGTTATTTCAATACTGGTTTGGTTACGCTGCTAAGACTTGCCTTCATACCATCCCTAATTAGAGGCTGGCCACCATTAAAACAATCTTTGTTTTATCGCCTGCTTTTGTAATAGTTTAGGTAGTTATACTATACTCGTACCAATCACGTAGATTATTATGCCATGAAATGCGGTGTCGTCCTCTTATTCGTTTTCCGGATAATGATAAAAAAATTCAAAATACTCAATTTAAAAAATATTTATTGTATTCAACGAATGTTTAACGAATTATAATCAAGTGCAAGTTCTATAATTTGGAGTGATCCAGTCGGTTAGTAATTAATGATACCTTAAGGGCGGACGTGCTCAGCGTGGGTCAAAATGGAGTTTTTTCTATTTTCAAAGCATGATCCTGGACATACCTTAAAAGTTGTAGATAATCTATTTATATAATTTTGAAGCCTTATTATCTTTTATATTTATTTTAAACATTTGATGACTGCATAAAGTATTTTTATTACATAAAATAGTATTCTTTTAAACCTCTCGCTCTAATGTTTTAGAATATAGTCACATTTCAGTACATAAATGTGCAGTGGCGTTAAAATTTTTTACATTTATTAATTTTTAAACGCATTTACAAAATCATCAGTATAATTTATATCGACATTATTATAGTAAATATTTACGATAAAAAATTATATTGATAATCTCTGTGATCCCAAATTTGACAAGAATTGGGCATTTTATTATTCAAAAAATGGGCAAGATTAACACATTTGAAGATAATTCTAAAGATACTCATTATAAGCTATGTCTTTGACCATTGAAGTGTGATAAACATCCTACGAATAATGATTACTTTATAATAATTATTGACCTAAGAATAAGGTAGTGTTTTTTTGAAATACGCCATTTCTTTTGGCATTCCCCAGTAGTTAGGCTACAACATACGGCCGTAGCCATAAATTGACAAACTATAATTGAAGTAGGGAGTAAAATGATGTTAATGCGCGTGTTTGAACATGTACCGTTTAAAAAAAATCGGTTAGGTATGGTTAGGCACATGAGAAACGAGAGAAAACACAACGTATTAAAGCAACAATTACCAATAAATAATTCATATCTAGAATAATGATATCAGATTTAATTATTATGATAATACATAGATATTATGTTAACGAGAAACAATAATTAAACTTTCAAAAGTATAGGCAGTTTTTCCGTTTGTATTGTAAGGTTCGTGTATGCTTGTTATATGGATGATTATAATCACTTTTTAAATGTTATTTTGGTGAAACTATAGAGCAATACGTAATATTATTATAAAGACAGCTCCGGGGCTAAACTATTCATAGATTTAGTTTTCGACGTCTAAGTTACAAGTGTGTGTCATTGGAGAAATAGATAGACGAATAAATGATTCAGTTGATCCCGAGATAGTTTGATTGCTTCAAACACTTTCAGCTAGAGTTAATCCTTTGGAAAACTTATCCCAGTAATAGTCCACTCAAACGCGACTCACTTCAATTCACAGACAAAGCGGTTTAATTACAAGAAGCTGATTAAATCCATCAGAGATGAAACGATTCGAATAAAAACAATGTATTTAAATAATTAATATGTCTGAAAATTCAGGACAGTATTAGATATGAAATAATCGGTAAATAATTACAAGATAAAATAAACTTTTTATATACATCGTTTTTAAATTTTCTGTTGAATTATTATGCTCAATATGCTCAAACTTGTACTTGATATGAAGTAAATAAATAACATCAAACAAACAAACAAATATAGAATACTGAAATGTCATTTTGATTTCCATGGTAACGCACGTATATATATTAATAATTTCGTTGCTAGGACCACCCACATAGCAATCAATAATAGTGGATTGGATTACGGATTTCTTTCGAAATAACTTTTCATACAAAAGAAAATTAACTGAAAATGAATTCAATTCTACTTAAAGATGGCTAAAAGTATTAAAAAATGCATTGGCATCGTGTTCTGATATATTATAAAAGTTTCAAATTTCTGGTTAGTTAAAAATCGATTGCAAGATTTGTACTGGAAAAACAACTACCGGACAAACGTTGTAAAAATAACTATTTTTCTTTTCTTTTAAATATACGTACTTACTTACTCGTATATGAAAAATCCCATTATATTGATTAAAGTGGAATGTACTTAATATAGCCTTCGAGCCAATCTCGTTTTTTGGAATGTCGTTTAATACCATATAATATGTACAATGTAAATGATGTATTTGATGGAAATTCGGAATGCCAGCATAATCTTAGCGGACTTGTACATAAAAATTTGTAGCAACCGAAACTCTTCAACTTTATTACTTGCGTATTACATGGCAAATAAAATAGTTTGCTCAAGCAACTATATTGAAAGTGACACTGATATCTTGGTCCGGTTGCACATAACAAATTATCTGTGTCGGTGTCATGTTGTGTCATTCACAGAATACATGACACTCTTAATGTACTGCCGTATATAGCGTTAGTGCGACATTTTTGGCAAAAAAATCTGCTTTATACATGTAATATATTTCATTTGACATAGACAGTAGGTAGAATATCAAAATCTTGCATCGGCACCTGCGCAGATGCTGCTATTTTATATTTACGTAACGTCACTGTCCCAGCATCATCCCGCATGAGTGCGCGGAAAAGAATTGCAACATTCCACGCGTTTTAATGAAAGCTTATGTTCCGGTCAACACGATCAAGTGCAACCGGGATTATTTTTGACTATCAAACACATTACACGATATAATGGTGGACTATCTCGTAACAACCACAGAATAGATTAAGATAAAAATGTCGCCATAGGTCAAGACTGGCGACAGTTTTGGTTTGTGACCTAATAAGGGAGTCGTTTAACTAAACAAAGAAAAAGACTTGAATTGATTTTGAATTTCCTTAAATATTAGCAATATTGAATGCACGTTGTGTTTCAGTGACAGAATTTAATGCATATGTTTTATAAATACTGATATAAATATTAAAAATAAAACATTCTGTAACACGTGTTTAAATGTATCCCACATTTCTCCACATTCAAGAATCATGCCTTCTTATAACCACACCCAAAAGGTAACGCATTTTAAATTATTTTTGTGTTGCCTGGTAAAAACATATTTGTATGATTTTGCATATTTTTTTTAATAAATAATAATATTTTTCAGAACCAATAACTCACTATTTGAGTTTATTCATATTATAGAACTTGAATTTTAGACATTAAGCGCTTGAAAACTCTTTGGTGTCAGGCGGGACTTTGTTTACCAATTTAGCTACCTGCAAAGTACCAAATCACGATGAAATTAATCAATTAGGTACTATGCATACAAGGTGACCATCTTTCAGCATTCAGGTGATGATTTTTGAAACACAGTATTAAAATACTGAAATTAAAAAAGATCTCATTACATATATTTTCAGATATTTAATTTATTTGGTAAAATCAGTATTTTGTTTGATTAATATGATATTTACTTAATTCTAGATTATGACAGTTGAGCCACCATTGACGTTGTTTGCCTCTATGGAAGAAATTGAGTCCGTGTGCGATATCGGGAAAGAAATTTTTCTAGGTTTTGTGAGTTCAGATTAGATCAAGGTTATGTCGGTTATTTGTATGCAGACTACGTTAGAAAAAGCGATAAGATTGCCGAGTGAAAGAAATTACCAGATTTTTTTTACTAACGGAGGAAAATTGTAAGTACAAGCATGAAGTAAATGGAATAAATCGATAATTACAATGTTACCAAACACAAATATTACAAGGTTATAATATACATATACGAGACGGAATGATCTGATCGGAAAAAGGGCGTAACCCTCACAAACCAAATTTTACAGGAGGGGCAAAAAACGTTTTTTTGAATGATTTTGGTTTAATATAAAAAAAAATAGTCACATACATTAAGTGCATGATGATCGATGATTTAGTGTAATATCTTTTTGATTTAACAATAATTAAAGAAGTTATTACAGAAAAATTATTAAAATTGAGTATAAATGCTTTTTTCCTTAAACTAAAACTTAATTCAATTAAAACCTGATTTTAGATAATAATTTGGCATTTGCGGCTTACTTCCTTTTTACAGAACGTGTATTTATTTAGTTGTATACATTGTTATTATCTAATAAAAGCACTTTTCGAAAAATCGAGGGTTACGTCCTTTTTCCAAAACAAAGTCGAATGTAAATTATGCATTTTACCATGGTTAACAGTAAGTTAAAATGATGAACTGTGTAGATAAAATTGTATAAAACAACAATACCGTGTGTAAAAATTAGACAAATGAAATTTCAATAATGGCAATTTGCATGTACATATTATTATAAAATATTATTTGAAATACGACATGAATCAATAAGAAAATTTATGACTGACCGAATTCCCACATTATTATGTTATTATGTATTGTTAAACATTATAGCAAGGAATGTTTTGACATAAATATATATAAGATTTATAATTAACTATTTATTTTATTCAACGAATAATTCACAAGATTTAAGAATGTACCATTCTAATTATTGAACATACATAATTTTGAAAAAAACACTTCAATTATGTATGTTCAATAATTAGAATGGTACATTTTGAAATCTTGTGAATTATTCGTTGAATAAAAGAAATAGTTAATTATAAATTATTAGCAAGTTGAAGTAAGTTACATTATAAAAGTAATTGAAGTAGTAGGTATCTACTTTGATTTAATAAACAAAAACCGATTGCCAAAGTAGCTTGATTTAGAGGAGCGCTGATGAGGAGGTATTAAAAAGGCCAATAGTTAAAATTTCTCGCAATTAGTATCTCACCTTGTAGCATAGAGGATAATGCACGGACGAGGCGTAAACCCAGGAGATGCAGGGTTTGATTCCCTGCCGAGGTGTCTTACTTTTTAAGATTTTTTCTATTGGTTATGATATATTTTCTTAGAAGTGTTTTTCAAAATGATGTATGTTAAATATAGGATTCCTTTTAGATTGGGTACTGATTCGACTATATTTATTGTGTAATTTTAAGAACTAACTATATTCCCACAATATTGTTGAGGGTGTAGTAATATGAATTGTAATTGTTTACACCATCAAATTGATGATTTATGATGTTTTTGTGGAACAACTGCTATTTGGGGTACTTACACATTCTCCTCTTGATAGACCCTTGTTAGTGGGAACATATTGCATTTGATTCTCTATTCAATGTTCAACTTATAAAATAAGCATCTAGTGAATGTAAAAATGACTGTTATTTCAGACGTCATACTGTTAAGTTATGTGTATTAAATACTCGATTTTACAATTGTATTGTCAATATAGTCCGTGATATAACAATATATATTCTTTTTAGCACTATAATAGGCCACGAAACCCAATGACGGTAATGTAGTGAAACATAAGTGTAGGTAGTAGGTAATAGAAATGAATCAATCACAAACACCCTGGCTTTGAGAAAACAACGTAAATATAATATATTGACCTCATCGGTAATTGAAACCGAAGCCCCAGGATAAAAGGTCAGCGTTTTACTCACTGAACTACGAGCGCCGCTGTACTTTGTTTAGATTAAATGAAAATATTTCAAAAATGAACTGCACCCAAACGAGTAACATTGAAAAATTAAATACTATACATAATATTAAATACCCGGGAATTTTCTTTCTAAGGGTGGTTTAGGCTATTAATTATCTTCGACAACTTATAGCATTTTTAAGAGGAATCTTTTATAAAATATGGCATAGGTATTTACACTACGGAAAACATTTTATAAAAGTTATGTTTAAAAAATGGGCAATGAATGTATGTTGATTTGTACATTTTCTCAGTATTTTATTTCTATTTTTGTAATTTGAGTGGCGTGTATTATAAACATAGTTTTTCATATTTTTCTTATCATATAATCATTAATTTGGTTGGTTAATTTCTTACTGGAAGATCATTGACCTGCCAAAGCCATAATGACCCGGTATTACTATGTTTACTAAAATTTCAGTAGATCTATTATAAATTATTATTATATTAATATATTGGATTAAAGGTCATCTTTACATGGTTTTTTGATGATAAATATGAGATTATAACAACATATTTTTTTAAAGGCCACTACCCAGCGTTGACTTTTATCTATTTTTGTCAATCTACTGAATTTTGAAAATGTAATCTGGCAATACTGTAAAACACCCTTTTCATATAAAAATCTTTGATAAAAGGAAATGTCGTGATATTATCTTTTATAAAAGAGATATTTTATAAAATATTCTTCATTATAGATATTTGTTAAAGATCTTTGATAGTCTAATACCGGCATAATAGCTTATACTTTATAGGGTTTTAATAAAATACAGAGGAGTGACGGAGATGTAAAAAGATTGGAAAGCTTATCACTGCCATTATTAAAAATTACGAAGCTTTATTATGTGAAATACAAAAACAATTTTATCTCATTGTAATGAAATCATATCAAAGAAAGCATACCTAACTAAATAAATGACATTTGATGTTTTGAATCTAGTAACAATGGCCTCAATGAAATATTCTAAAAATAAATGTAAAAAATTGATGTTCTAATAAGCTTTACTTGTAATATTTATGGTGTATTTAAAAATTACACCAAATATATTTTTATTTTAAAAAAGTAAGTCCAAAAACTACTCTCATAGTATAAAAAACTTCGCTCTAGTGCGTGTCTGTATTAGTAAAGCTCATTGGCAAGTTATCCAAGCCAAATATATCTTGGATGTTGTACCAATGTAACGTTAAGCTACTTTACGTGTCTGTTAATATTCATCAATAATAAAGAATGATTTTTTATAACATCTATTACGTTAGGTCAAAAGCACGTACAGCACTAATGTAAAGATGTCGCCTATAGATATAGAGACAGTGTGAAAAAGTGACTTTACTCAAGCCTATAATATACAGCGTAAACCGTTTTGAATTTCGTTACTGTTTCCATACGATTATTCCACTAATAAATATTATATAATATATTCCCTCCATTGGTGGAGTATTAAGTATTTTTTTATTGGAGGGTGAGGCAAGGATATTAAAATAAAAAAACCTAAAACAATGTTACAAAATGCAATCGTTTGCGTATAAATAATTCCACTGATTAGAAAGACAGAAGAAAAACTGAAATAGACTACATGTGATTCCCCTTTTTGCATTTCCGTGTCGGATTTACATGTTCGAACATTGTATTGTTTTGAGAGAAAAAATAACAATTGGACGTGTTCCAAAAACAACATTTTTCTTCTCTGCCCGGCGGTCGTCATAATTACTCAAGAACATGAAAATGTCTCAGTTGTATCAAATAGTGAAATTCCTTACACACATATCTTACAAATTTATTTAATAGTTATGATTGTAAAAAAAAAATGTGGGATGTAATGATTCTTAAATATTCAAAACTTTTTTATTCAGCATTTTTTATGTTTATTGTTGTGAGATAACAGTTGTTCTTTACGTATTTTTATTTCATTCATAGCATATCTACTACATAATATGAAAAGATTTTTATTTTACAAAGTTTTTATGTTTGGTTTTTCTGTCACGCTCAACTTTTGCCTATTCTAGTATTATATCCAGAGACTATAATATACATATACCGACA
Organism: Rhyacophila brunnea; assembly: GCF_057557595.1. Taxonomy (NCBI): domain Eukaryota; kingdom Metazoa; phylum Arthropoda; class Insecta; order Trichoptera; family Rhyacophilidae; genus Rhyacophila; species Rhyacophila brunnea. Next base: position 36,968,176 of record NW_028233350.1, on the reverse strand, counting down.
ATGCATTCTATTTTATATTTGAAACCGGTACTTCAAACACAAAGTCTCCTTACAAAATTTTGTTAATAATCATATCGATCTAAAACCATCAATAATAGGTACAGTAAAAACAAAACAATGATACGGTTGGTCGATGGTGTTCGTGCGGATGGGGACCCATAATAAATATCTGACAGCCGATGAGCGCGTATTCGTACGTATTCGTACGCACACAATCAACGAACCGAAGCATTGTTTTGTTTTTACTGTACCTCATAGAAGGTTTTCAGATAGAAATGTAATACAAATTTTTTTTTTTATTCAACGAATAATTCATAAGATTTAAAAATGTAACATTATTTATTGATCACACTCTGAAAACACCTCAGATATATACCTACGTATTACCTACTAGAAAAAATATTTAAATAAAATACAGTGCCTGTTGGGACTTGATCCTGCATCTACTGGTTTCGCGCTTATGTGGTTTACCAATTGATCTACGTGCATCCTATCTAATTACGAATAGATTAACTAGATGTTGTAAAATTATATAGATATGTAAAACATTTATATCGTAGATATACTTTTTGAGATATTAGAACATAAGTCTTGCCGTTGTGTGCCTATAACGAGAAATGGGTATAGGCTCTGGTTAGGTGCAGGTAGGCGGATTTTCACTGCTAAACATTATAAAGTCTGCTGCACTTATTAATGGGTTTGGTAATCTTGTAAAAGCCGTACCGCGTTACACATATTTATAAATACTGAACATATCATATATATGATCATAGATGGATTAGAACCTTTGACCTACTAACCAAAAGCACAAAGTACTAACCGATAACCGATGAATATGACAGCAAAATATATAATAAAACTATAGTATAAGTGTGCAGAACTTATTCATATATCAGGTTTCCGAAAAATGATTGAAATTTTAATGTATTGCCAAGAAATCCATTATGTTTTTTCAGAATAATAATACACTTATCTTATTATCTACAATAATTGTGGATTTAGTGTGTCTCTCTTAAATACAAATAGAACCTTTTTTTTTGTATGCCTAGTCTAGACCAAGATACATTTATTAGTGAATAAATTACATAAATGTTTTGTTAACACCTGTCCCGAAGAAAATTTCCACGTACATTCCAATCAACGCACGTCTCCACATTCAAATATTGCTATCAAAATAAATGTACTTTGGATAGTTTACGTAACCCAATTTTGCGACTTCGACAATCAAAACAACATAGCATGAGACCACGTAACGCTACTTCCAGTGATACACAAAAAATACTCCAAATATGGCTACGATTGCAGTTAATTTTGCACATACTTTTCATCTGCATTTTAAATGTTCTCATATAATATCCGTAAACAGTTTTTATACATTTTCATTTATTCACACAGTGGTGTACTATCTTGGTCCAGACTGGGCATTCATATTTTATGATTTAAATGTTTTATTAAATTTATATACGTAATGCATATTTATAAGTAATTTCACGTTGGTATTTTTATTAAGCTGATGTAATTGATCAAATAAAATTTACAGATGAATTAGTAGTTATAGCACATAGCTACAAAAATATCTGACAGGTTAAATTAGTACCTAAGCTTAGGTCAAATTTTATTACAGAGATACCTGCTATCAATGAGTTGATATAGAGTATCTAAAAATCGTATTGTTGGCATGATCTTGTCGGACCACACCCAAACAAATATATAAGTTAATCTGTAGTAAATTCATGTGTTACTTACTTGGAACTAGGTCACCAAAGCCTATCGTTGTCATGGTGACGAAGCAGAAGTAAAACCCGTCTCCGAAGGACCAGTCTTCTTCCCACAGGACGAAGAGTCCAGCTCCTGCAGCCAGATATAAGAAAAGGAAACCAACTGCTGACAGCGCGTAAAACCATCGTTTTGCTGCCGGATTTCGTTTTGAAGTGCTTTGACAAACTGTAATAAAAAATAAATATGAATATATTGATAAATGTTATATATATATATATATATATATTATAATTGTGTTGTTTTTTACTTAATAACTGCATATTACAATTTTTGAGTCAGGAATATATGTAGGTATGTAGTATATTATGATTTGGTTCTGCTTAAGCCTTTATAACAAAAAAAACTTTAATTTAAAAATAATATTAAATTTATATTTTATACGGCCACGATGGAGTCTCGGGATCAAATAATCGATCTGGCGTATACACATGTTGTTTTTTCAATATGTGTTTTTAGTAAATTATTAGTAGCTTAATTCAAACCATTGCCAGTAACCAATATTAACGAAATTTGAAAAGCGCTTTAGTTCCGCGGCTATAAATTAATTTCGTCGTCATTAAGTGCGATGCATGTGGCTAAATTGGTAAAGCACATTGGCCGAAATCCGAGAGATATAGTTTTGAGTTCTGTTCAGCGCCATACTTTTTATACATTAAGTATGTGTTTAAGGTGTTTATAAAATATGATCAGTTTTCTTACACACATCTGTTAATACACCTTTTCGTGAGGCAACCAATATTTACATTGGATTGTAGAGAATAGGTAGTAATTACTGCAATAACTGGAAGTTTTAGTATTTTCTTGTACGACTTATTTGCATGTCTATAATTCTCTCTCTTTTCTCAACATTTTTCCTTTTCTCTCTTTTGTTATCGAGATAATAATATTATACTTACTCTAAAATGAGTTTAAAACGTGGATAAAAGAAGGAAGAATATAGTATGGATAGATAAAAAAACAGAAAATATAAAAAACCACTGAGATCGCCTCAAAAAATACGACAACTAGAAAAAATAATTATTACTCAAGAAAAAATACCGAAATACATGATCAACGCATTTTGTTCAGCTATGATATTTTAAGGTAAAAAAAGTATAGTGTATTTATTATTTAAGCCGGCTCGCACATCACAACTCGCCTCGTGTGCCTGACCGCCATAAATCAAAACTTCCGAGAACGAGCGGCCAGTGTTGCATGACACAACCTCGCACATCTAACTAGCGACAGTCTCGCGTAGCCTTCGAAACGTATGGATATTTCAATGCGGTGATCGGCGATCCGGTATAGGAATGACCAATTCGTAGGTGTTTCTTTGTAACTTCGACCCTCGACCTCGACGAGATGGATGCAACATGTCGAATGCAACAGCCAGATGTTTTTTTCAGACGAAACAGTTGCATTCGATCAATCTGCGAAGCTCCATTTGGCAACACGTGTTATGTTGTTTCGTTTAATAAGGATGACGTCACATCGACGTATTTGACACGTTTTTAGGCGAGATGAGTTCCAATGTGCGAGCCGACTTAACATTCACGAACGTATTTTAATACAAAATACGAAACCAGTAGTATTAAAAAAGCTAAGATAAAGCTTTTGTCGTTGCGTATTGGACAAACAAATTAGATGAAAGTAATTTGATAAATTTAATGTTGTAATATAATATGTTAGTACGTCATTACTTTCTTTTGTTTAAAAGCTCAATCATCTAGCTTAGTAAATAATATATACAGTAATATTTATTATATTAATTCTTCCAAAGTACCTAATAGTACAAATAACTGACAGTGATAAATTATAGCGTAAGTATGGCGTAAACATTTGAAATAATGACAGGTATACCTGTTAATATTATTTTTTCTGAACAATTTAAGGTTGATTTTTACTATGAACTTTAGTTTTTATTACTTAAATATTATTGCACGCATTCATACATATTCAAAATATTAACAAGGGTAAAGTTTGAATTATCTAAGGCTATCCTAGGGTCGCATTTTTGCACACAAACGATGTTGATCGATTGCAAAAATATTGTATAATATGATGTCACAGGAATATATTTAACTAATTAGTAAGGTTCCATTTGTGGTGTAGTGCGTAAGGCACTATTTTTTCATCCGGAGTTCCCGGGTTCGATCCCGTTGAGGTCAAAATATATTTATGTGATTTTCTCAAAGTGTTTGTAATTGTTTCATATATATGACTAAATACACTACTGTTTAACTACACTACTGTCATTGAGCCTCTTGGTCTGTTATAGTATTATGAAGAATATATAATATATTAAAATTTATTATTATTGATTATTGACATTCATAAATTATTTGTGGACTTTGTTTGATAGACATATAGTTAAATATCATTAATTTGAATAAACAATGGAAAGTCGAAAAAATAATAGACTTTTTAGAATGGTAATGGGGTAGGTATTTAAAATGTATTTGGATATTTTATTCAGTACATAATATTGGGATCATGATAAATAATAGATTATATTAAAAATTATATATTTCTTGACACTTTCATGGATTTTTTGGGAAATTTGGTTTTCAGGTCATTTCAGCGTTGCTAACTTTGCATGTTTTTTGCAAAAATTATAATATAGCATTTTTAAATTAGCACCTAGCTTACAAATTTTACATGTATGAAGTAAGAAGGTTTTTTGATATTACGAACAGCTTAAAACTTTTCACAAATAATTAAACTTCACCATATTTTCTTTAAAATAATCATATTGGTTTTTTGTATATTATCAAAAAAAAATGTTATATTTATACAATATTTAAGTGATGACAATAATTATTTCATACGTGCATTCATTGTAATAGTATACTTTATTTTTTTTAATCTTAAGAAAATCTAGTGTATTTTTGTTGTATGTACCTTTAATAGGTTATTGTCTTACTTAGGGCAAAGTAAGACAAATTTTTTTAACCGATAATTCGATACTTTATTTCTAATACGATATCGATTCTTTTTCTTGCCCTAGCCTTACCCTATTTGTCAAAAACCTATTTGTGAATGACATTTTGTAGAATTGGTTATCACCAACGTTGAAAATAAAGAAAAAAAGATGAGGAAGATCTCACGACAATAACCCAAAAAGCAGATACTATGATAATTCTATTATTAATAGTAATCTATTTATTATGGACATCAGATTTTATATAATATATAAGTATATTTTAAAATGTTCCGTTTTTTTTTAATTATTTTAATTCGAGTAATTATAATAATATAATATCTGGTGGTTTTAACATGTTGTTATATATATTTTTTGTCTTACACGGCAGTTCTGGAAGATGTTCGAAGAGCATTGACACAGCAGTGGCAAACAGTCTCCCCCAGTCTGCGATGACCGTCAGTGTGAGAGGAATTCCGATAAGGGCGAACAAAATACAAAATGTTCTCCCCCAGAATGTGATAGGCACTATGTTTCCGTAACCTGTGAACAACAACAGTAAAATAAATAAAATATAATTTACAATACAATAATTATATCATTACATCGGAAGTCTAACTTTAAGTCTAAAGTTGATAAATAAATTATTTTAAGTTATATAATTCAAATGCGGAACCTAAGAAAACTCTTGTGTATGTTTTTTTTGTTTTTCGACCATGTCCGATCCTAAGGCGTAAAACCCACTTAACGCAGCAAGTGTGGCTCTCGCGCAAAATTTCACAAGTGGCGCGTAAATCAACGAAAATACAACGTAATCAAATACGCCAGCGCCCACTGGATTTGACGACGCATTATGCGCGCCCGCCCCATGAGTCATCGTTTTTTGGCTTCTCGGCGATACGTATGAACAAAAATACAATGCAGTCCATTCATTGAGCGGCGAGCAAAATCACGCTCTGGAAGCGTCGTCGATCGACGGGCGAGAAGCCATTATTTAATAACAGAGAACTCATTGTTTAATTTTATTGCGTGTCCGATTTTAATTACAAGCCCCGAGAAATTTAATAATATTTTTATTGCTTTATTATGACTGTTATGAGAGACGCTGATAATAATAATTATTTTGTGCTGCTTGAGCCCCTTATTACATAGGTGAAGGGTAATGCGCGGGTGGGAGGGGGCCTATTCAGTAGTGAGCGCGTCGAACGCTTTTTTGGTGGGCTTTATGCCTAAGGCCCGTTTCAGACGGGGCACCAGTGTCGCGCTCGTTTATAATAAGGAGGCCTTTGTATTCGAATAAAAGGGCCTTTGTAGTATGTTTATGAATGCCCCGATCTAATAAGTCAAAGCGTATCCGGTACACTTTTCCGTCGGCCGCTACATTCTCCGCCGCCGCCGATACTCATGTTTTTATGACAGCAGCCAGTTTTATGTTCTAATTTATATCGTGAAAATTGACCCATTAGCTCTGGGCGTTCATAAACATAATACAAAGGCCCTTTATTGGAATACGAAGGCATCCTTATTATATACGAGTGCGACACCGGTATCCCGTCTGAAACGGGGGTAATAGGATCATATGGGCCTCCAGAGAGTAGCGGTTTGTATTATCAGATTTTTGTTTTGTATGTACTTTTTGTACTTGTGTATGTATAATATTATGTAATTTGAATATTATTATTAATTTTTTTGTTTATAAATCTTGTTTTGAAAATAATGTTTGTTAAGATTATTGACATAAACAATAATGTAGGTAGGTACTAACAAGCCTACTTCTATTTTCCAGATAATACAAAGAAATCGCACGAGTGAAAATGCCATGGTGTTTTTTGGATTGGGGGGAGGGTTAGTGGTATCATATTATGAATAATAATAATTGATGTTATCATTTATGAGAACGCGTCTACCGTATTTTGCTAAAGGAACGATACTGATTATAGACTAATAATAACAACAAAATATTTAATAAAATTCGGCCACGTTCCCACGCATTCAGCAGGCCGTGCATATTAAAGTTTTTATGCTCCCATTAATTCTCCAAAAATGCATACAGATTTGGAGTTATCACAAAAAGGCGGTAGCAGTACCTATGTAAAAGTATTTTTATCAATTTATGGAATAAATATCAACTATTTACGATTGTATATATAATATGCTTTAATAAATTTAGATAAAAACATTTACACATGTTATTTTATTATGCATTTAATATTATGTTAATAATATTTTCGAATACTTATATATTTTTTTAAACAATGTCTAAGAATGACAAGAGTATATTTTGTATTAAAAAAAATAGCACAAGGTAACAATGGTAACAAAGTATTAGTTATTTTTTCGGCAAAAAAAGCTTTACATCAGTTTTTCAGTAAATATTGTTGTTATAATATTCACATTATTTTTTAGGCAGTCTGTTATGACTGCTTTCTTTTTAAACAATATTTAGTCATTCTCGTTCAATATATCACGTTGACTATTAATCATTTTTTTTATAGAATGTAATAACGAAACCAATTTTTCCGCTTTATTGTGCCCGTGCTATTCAACTCTGTGTATTCATATCGTGTAATGGTAATGAAAATTTTTCACACACTGAAAATCATAAAAATATCAAAGTGCGTAATGAAAATATTTGTGAAGTTTTTCAATCACAATGCTTGATACGAAAACCTTGTCAGCGGAACTATTTTGCAAACACAAAAAAAAGAAACGTCATAGGGATAAACAGACGGTATTTTTTACTATTGGTTATATTTAAAAAAAAAATGGTTTATACTTTTACTTTACTTCCCATAATTATTGAGCCTTGCGTTATATATTTACTCATCAACCGCTTTTTATTGTTAAGGCTATACCTCAGTTGAGGCATGGTCTAAAAAGATCGTGGCTAGGCGATGCGCGGATTATGCAAATGACGCGTGCCGAACGAAATATAATTTGTTGTATAAATCCAACATGCGTCCATGTAATGTTCTGTTTATTGTTCTATTAGTAACAATAATAATAATATATTCATTGACATGCTTTCTGTTTCAAGTAAATGGGTAACGTTTTTTAGTCATCTTTATACGATTTAAGAATTAATACCTCCGTCGCCATCACGAAACAAATTTACGTGTTCAAAGCTCGACGTTCGCTCTCCGATTGCCAGCGAGTCCAAAATTTCGTCACACCTATAGTTGAAAATTATTTGCCGTTTCGCTGAAGTACCACATTACACAATATGTAATTACTAAAATGATTGTCGTTACTATAACGACAATCATTTTAGTAAACTATTGAGGCGAAATGCATTGCTAGTGTGATTCTTTCTATTGTGACAAATTCTCTTATTGTCACAAAACTAACCATGAAATTCAAGAGAGTTTCTTTTTAATTTCAATTTAAAGTGTTTTAAAAAAAATACTTAAATATTATCTAAAAATGTTGAAAAGAAAAATACAATTTTTTTTAAATCAAATTCAGGGACAATCTTACCATACAACATATTCTTATAACATTTATGTTTGTTAAAGGTTTTCATTTAAATAGTACATAATGTACCTATATATAATATGTTGCGGTTTTTATTGATCATTCAAGTAAATGTAGTTTCCCATGATGGCCAAGCGGTTACGCGTCCGATTATAATGTCGTGGGTCCTGGGTTCGAATTCCGGATCTGGAAAACTTACATGTTGTTTTTCAATATGTGTTGGAACCAAGAGTATGCACCTAATTGGTTGAATAAGTGGCTGATATCCATTTCTCGTAAAAACAAAAATCTCACAACAACCTCCACTTTTATTACATTTTATTTTAATTATATTATATTTTATTTTATCTTATTTTAATTTATTTATAGGATGTGGTTTTTTAAATAATAAAAAAACATTTTAAGATAATAAAAATATGCATAATTTGAAATATTTTTGTTTATATCGAAATGACCATTAATACCTATTGTGATCACATTATATTTTGTTGATAAAAATAACAATGTTTTAAAACGTAAGTCCATTCCAAAGATTATTATATTTTTAATTGTTTTAGATAATTTGATTATTATTTAAAACCCTTTAAAATGTATTTGATTAATACCCATACTGTATAATATTTTGTATTCTATCGCTAGATGATCTTTTCAAATTATTTTAAGAAATTTTTATTATGAGCCAAACATTAAAATATTATCTTTTATTAAAATAATTAGACGAGTACACATAAAAATAATAAAAAGTTATTTAAAATAATGTTTATAATATATCAATACTATGCTAACATATCTATTATTGGAAAGCTATTTTTATTTTAAACCGACATAAAAGTCCCTGGATGTACAAAATAAGCAGCTGGCTTGGAGTTTTACAATCATAACGTAGCACATGTATAATATTTTCTATACTTGCTTTAATAATACAATGTAATGTTGCCACGAATAAAACAATTTTCTTTTGTAACGACGCTTTTCTTGGCAACACTTTCTTTTCAGAGTGCGTTCAACTGCAAAAGCTCATTAAAGTTTGCATACCGCATCACGATAGTTGTATTATAAAACACAATTAAGTCTACAATATAATAGAGCCGGAAGCGTTCGCAATAAAAGCTGTGACACTTTATTTAAAAGCTTCACTCGCAAGTTTTCACTTAGTTAAGTGGTAGAAAATTTGATTTCGGGTAGGTTTATATGTGCATACATAATATTATAATGTAGTGTATCGAACTGTTAAATAGTTTAATGTAGGTAAATTGTAATAAAAAATCGATTATTTATTGTACCAAAGTGAATCACACATTGTACGTTGCGAAAAAATATTAAACCAAATTATAGATAAGTAGACTATTTTTAAAGTATCACCTGTGATATTACAAGTAATATATTGTCGTAGCGAGTGTTCTTATATTAAATAAATGCGACTTAACTTATAACACTTCATAATATATCAGAACACGATGCCAATGCATTCTTTTAATACTTTTAGCCATCTATAAGTAGAATTGAATTCATTTTCAGTTAATTCTGTTTTGTGTGAAAAGTTATTTCAACACCATTATTGGTTGTTAGGGGTCTGGGGTCTTAGCAACTAAATTATTAATATATACGTGTGTTACTATGGAAATCAAAATGACATTTCAGTATTCTATATTTGTTTGTTTGTTGCAAAATAGCAAAAAAATGATTTGTTGACACTTGCCTTATTTGTCCTAAAATATTAATACATAGAATTGTCAAGTTTATAATATGATTCAACAGAAAATTTAGAAACGTGGTATATAAAAAGTTCTTTTTATCTTGTAATTTTTATATCGAGCTCTTTTGTTCGTAATACTCGCATTTATAATTTATGAAGGATATCCATAACTTATAGGTATAATATATTTATTGAATAGTGCTATCGATTTTAAAAATAATAATATTTTAATTATATGTCATATTGATGATTGTAGGAATATCCGAAATATTATGAAATGCTGAAGTGAATAGTAGCTGAAATATTTACAGTTTGATGGACTGGGTAACATTAGTTGACGTTACAGTAACCGTAGCGTTAAAGAAAATATGTTAGTAAAATGAGTTAGAATATAACTATCCGATTAATATTTCATTCAAATATTGACAATAACTAACATATCTATTTTTTGGTATAGGTACTAAAATTTTTGTAAATATTGCAGTAAAATTTAATGGAGAATGATTTTATCGGTTGCAGTTTCATCCGGAACCATTATGGCTGAATATGTCAGCACATATTTTCTATTTTCCCATAAAATAAATCAGGAGGGTGGTATACATACTTTAAAACATGGCTTAGTATTATCTTCAAGACGTATAGTTTTGGATAAGCCGTACTTATATACGAGCTTAGGGAGAGATTAATAGCTTTATTGTTTAAAGGACAAATAAAACTACAAGAAAATGCTTTAGTAGACTAGCAAAAACTATATTTTATACAATAGAATATTGTGGGATATATTATTTTATTTTTATTGGTATATACTCTAAAATAACTAATCCTTGAAAGAAGATTGTGATATATATCCTACATATTAGTGCAGAAATAGTAATATACTTACATATTATATACTTGAATGTAAATACAGCGACATTAGACAATTGAATTTTTGTGGGTTTAATTATTTCAAGAGATTCAATATTTACTTGGTGATAACTCAAGATAAGTTCTAAAACTTGGTAATCATCACGTTATATATTTGTCAATGTAAAACGTCTTGCATTTCGGTATACGTATATAGAAGGATCACTTCGGCATACATGGGCATCTATTCTATACACAAGTCTGCTATGGGCAGCTATCGATGGTTATTGGCGGCTATCGAGGGTTCTTTATCATATTTATGTATTGAGGTATTATAATTGTTATAATAAGTTAGCCGTCTAAGCTGTCAAAACTGTCTATCTCGCTCTAAAAGTTAATACAGCTAAGAGAGGTGCTGTTGAAATATAGCACTTTTTGACAGTTCAAACGGTTAACTTTACTTATTGTAATAATTAACCGCCTCAATACAAAAATATGATAAACTACCATCGATAGCCGCCGAAAGCAGCCTTGTGTATAGAATAAATTAATGAGCTGGTGTTTTAGTTTAGTTTTTCATAACTTACATTTTGGTTACAGTGTTTCGTGGCTACATTGACTAGAGCAGCGAACGATATATCGTTTGAAAAGAAAAAAATCTACACAAATCTTTAAAATAAATTGAAAATTGCGAAAATGAAGCTATGTCAAAATTTTATACAATTTTCACATTCTCACCGTCTAAAACATTTAATATCGCGTAAACAACTAACATACGATAACGAAAAAATACTTAAACACACCGTGAAAAATATTTTCAGTATGCAAAAGGTATTAGCTGCACAAATAAACACGAATAATGGAAGAAGGAAGCAGAGAATGGTTCACTTTCTGGTAAAAATACAACTTATACTACAATCAACTTTTTTTTATCGCCCTTTGCTGCGAATATTTGAACACTTGCAATTAATTAAGATAAGATGATCTTGTCGGTTTGTCATTTTACGTAAAATATGCAGCTTCAGTCGTAGCTTGAGCCCTGGCGATTTAAATACAACATGTGTCTCCTTCACATTTAGTAAAGTTGATTATTAGTAAAAGTATATTTTCCGTTTAAGTTTATATAAAAATAAACGTAAAATACTGACCTACTTTTTATTGATAAAGCTTAGGTATTATGTGACCAAAACATGTTTTGTAATAAATATGTTTTGTTACAATAATAAATTATGATGTTGTGATTACCAAGCGATATATTTTATATTTTATTTCGTTTTATGTATAAGTATAGAATTTTTATTTCAAACTTCGGAGTATTTTTTTTTCTTCTAAAATAATTGTCATTTTTTCGCAATAAAACTAAATTTATATGGCTATTAAATACAACTGCGCTTAGCCTGTAGAATTCAAAAGGCTATTTACACAATCTATACACAAACTACTTCTAGGTTTTTTTAGCAATTCTTAATTACTATAGCCTTGGATGGGCAGTTAGTTTCATTGCTGAATTATTTTACGATTTCTTCTTTGTAAAAACTACTTGTATCAAGACAATAAAATAATAACGTCATTGTCATAAGATACAATTCCAACAAATTATATCTTAAAAAAATATTATTGTAGTAATCATACCACTCAGCAATAAATGAGTGACATACTTTAATATTATGTATGTTTGGTTGTCAAAACAAAACAATAGAGCGATAGTATTCTTCAGCATTTCCTCAATCATAACTAGATCAGTAGGGTCTGTTTTGATTTGTTAATTATGACAATATCTCTTGTAATATTACGTGTACTGCGTTTGTATACATTGTAAGGACAATGCATGAATCCTCACTCAACGCATCGAGTCCATCGCGAGACCCACTACTATTATCACGAGTTCTTCACTCGACATAGTTGACCATCACTCCACTTAAATCAAGTCTCTCAGTTCATTAATATAATCAATTTCTTGATAACATCGATCTCACCAAAACATCTTTACGCGTGATTATAATCTCACGTTATCATCCTTATAATTTTATTCAGTGTATTTTTATAACGGTCAATAAACTCTTCTCTACACAACTTCAAGCAAGACGATCTTCCCTCTCCTCCACAGCATTCACTTCCAAATAATTATTTATAAAATATATTTTTTACATCGTTCATTTTATAAAATGATAAGGTGGTATTAATTGGTTAAAGTGCTATAAAAGTTTCAAAAGCTATTACGGTGATAGTGTAAAATTGTTACTTGTTATATACGGTGATAAATCTGGTATCTTTTGTCTGATTAACAAAAGCAGTTATAACTATTAGACTTTAGTTAGAGAATTTATTCGTTAAGTTTATATTACTTAATAGATCTTTGAAATTATCCCATAACTGCCTCGATTGTTTAAAGCAGGCATGGGCAACCTGTGGCCCAAATGAAGACTTTTTGCGGCCCAAGGCCCATTTGTTTTCAGCTGTCTATATTTTGCATTTTGGTATTCATACAATTGTGCTGCGTGGTAGTAACTGTTTTTATGCTTATTATTAAGTATGAGGAAATGTTCAAAATTAACTCCATTTAACATGGAGGTGGAATCAGCGCCTCCAAATTTACTAATGGAGCTGATAGAACTTCAATCGAGCATAGAGTTAAAGTGCATGTTCGAAGGGAATAAGCTTGAGTTTTATCATAAATATATCCTCAACGATAAATTTTCTAAAATTATACGACTGGCAATGTGCATAACAGCAGCATTTGGGACTACATATTATGACCGCGAATCGTTCTTTTTGAAATTAAATGTAGTAAAAACGAAGTGTCGCAGCAGGTGCTAGATGAAAACATGACCAAACAACTGCGATGCGCGTCGGCTAAATTACCAATCGATATGAAAAAGATATCAAACAATATACAAAAACAAGCGTCACATTAATTATAGGGTATTATTTTATTTTTTTATATGTGTGGCCCACCTAACCACAGTAATGTTTTTTTGGCCCACCAAACGATTTGGGTTGGGCACCTCTAATTTAAAGTATTTTTTTTTGAATCAGAAAGTGTTTTATAGACCTACAGAAAGTATAATAAGTGCCTAATATATATTTACATCGTTTGCAGATGACACGATGATTAACTCTTTGATATAGTTATAACTAACATAATTCACGAAAAACTTTTATTTGATACATATAATTATGTAAGTATTTGAATTATTTCAATCTACTAAAACATATTATAAAAGTTTAAATGAACATGATAATAACCTGAAATTTTGAATTAACATAAAATGAAAATTATAGTTACAAAAAAAATGATATTAAAAATAAATGATATTTTCAATGAAAATTATTATTATTGACCTAGCTCTTGTCCGGAATGTGTACGTATGCAGTTCGCCGTATCACACTTCACCGTGAAATTTTGTATCCGAAATATTATATGGTCGTATATTTAAAAACCGCCCAACCTCTTTGGGTTGTATAGTACTGACATAAAATTCATGTCTAAATAAAACATGGTTCTTGTCAGTTTACAGGAAGCCAGCGGCAAATGAATTTTGAAAATAGCCGATATACTGGATTATAGGTTAGGTTAAGTTAGGTTATGTTTTCATTCTTGAATTCATGAATTTTGCCAGAATTCCGCCTGGCTTCCTGTAACCGTACCTTAAACACTTACAAAATTTTTAATAAAACTACCAAAATACAAGAAAAAGACAGTAGAAAATAGGTAAGTGTGTAATTAAATTAGAAATACAGAACAACTCGTTTTTTTCATATTGGCGCTATAAAGATGACCGTATAGTTTACTGTCATCGCTTTCTGATAAGAAAGCTCACGGCAAACAGTGCTACGGTGAAATATAATACGTACAATTTACATGAAACCAACATAGCTACCCTTAAAATTAAGAATAATTCCATTTTACATGATATTATAATTACCTAGGTATTTTAATGAAAGACAATAAAATTATACACACTAAATCTAAAAGTTAATTAAGATACATTTGTTGGGATTCGAAACAAGAATATTATAGATTAAGGTTTCGAGGAAACACAAGTGATTTATACTTGTATGAAATCACTTAGTTGCGTTAACTTTCGCGATATATTAGCATACAAAAACTTTCATTGAAATTCATACCACCACTGTGAAATAAAAAGCTTATGTAGTTGGGTATTTTAAAAGTTAATTTTATCTTAAAATCATGTTAATATTATTATGTTCATAGTTTAGTTATGTATACAAAGTTTTTATCTTTTCAATATTTTTAACTGTTAATGATGGAATGGTAGCAATATTAAATTAATAATAATATACGTAACTTAGAACAGTTTCAGAAGCATATGCATTAGAGAAAATCTATAATCATTTATACTACCAACTTATGCGATTGGTTTAAAACTTGTCTAAATGACAAGTGAATTATAAGTATGATCTAATTTTACCAAAATTTTTCAAATCGGTAGATGTTGAGAATGTACCTAATCAATTTATGTATTTTTAATGTAATAATTTTATGTTAAGCATACATCATTTTAAAAACACTTCTCAGAAAATATATTTATAATCAATGGAAAAAATCTATTTGAAAAAAGTAAGACACCCATGTATGTTCAATAATTAGAATATTACATTCTTAAATATTGTGAATTATTCGTTGAATAAAAAAAATAGTAAATTAATATTATATTAATTATAAATAATTATGACCAAAAATAATTTTAGTTTACCAAGAGTCTGATAATGTAGAGGATGAGTTGATTAAAATAAATAGAGAGTTAATTATACCGAAAGATATGAACTGCGTACTCGTAGTTTAAAAATATTGTAAATGTTAAAAACTAATTACATACCTATTGTGGTGAGAACAGTAGATGAAAAGAAAACTGCTTGAAGCGTACTCCATTTTTCTTCTGCCGCTGGAAAGCCTTTTTTTGCTGAAAGCTCCAGGCCATTGTGAGCAGCTTTCTCCATTACCTGCGCACATAGTATGGTCAGCATAATAAGTAAGCAGCCAAGGTAGAGAATAACTTAATTAGTAAGATAAGTTTATATTATATTGCTTTATTAATATTTAATATCTAACGATTAAAAGTTTTTTGTATTCTTCAATTTAGAGAGAGGCACGGAACTATAAAACACATTAATATAGTTCAACCATACCAAATATTAACTTAATAATATGTTCAAAATAGTTAATATATTAATGTATTAAATGATGTTTAGTATATCAATATGTGTAATAACAAAATATAATATTATAATATTCTATGCATATAATATGCACAGTACTTGTGTATGACAGCAATTTAAGGACAATTTCTGTGAGAACGGCTGGAATGTTGGGTTCCTTTGAAAGGAAAATTTAGAGGAAGATTTTTGCATACACTCAGGAAAGGGGAGTTTGTAGAATAAGACACGCACATTATGTACAATATCCTATAAGCAGTAAGCACAGCGTATACAATGCTTCTTAATACATATTAAACTGCTGCGGCTCAGGTAAAGAGAATATGGCCACCATATTCCAAACTCATGGAGGTGGGAAGCGACATGTGGGAGGATCATGGCTCTGCTGTATCGATTGTGTAAGTGGGAAAGTGTTCAAGCTATTTGGAGTGCACGAGTGACTGATGTTTGAAGAGAATTAATAAATTCAATAGTCGTTTTGGACTGTAGTGCTATTGGATGATCGAGATGTTACATATTATCCCTATCTTCTATGCCACTTCTATGGTGGCTTGTGCTGTCAAGGTAATTCCACCAAAGCCGCGGAAAAGTAAGGCAGCATTGAGGCAATATAAGAAAAAATAAACAATACTCTCACTGAATACGTGCTTACTAAAGAAACAGAAATATCATATTTTTTTTTTTTTTTTTTTTTTTTTTTTTTTTTTTTTTTTTTTTTTTTTTTTTTTTTTTTTTTTTTTTTTTTTTTTTTTTTTTTTTTTTTTTTTTTTTTTTTTTTTTTTTTTTTTGTTTTTTTTTTTTTTTTTTTTTTTTTTTTTTTTTTTTTTTTTTTTTTTTTTTGGTTTTTTATATTTTTTTTATGTTACTTGTAATTTTATTTTATGGTATTTGGTGATCATCGCGCTCAATTCTAAATTAAATTGTGCATTTTAATATGCATTTATCTGACACATTACAATGCTTATACGATGATTGCATAACAGGTATCTACATTCATAGTAATGCAACTACTCGTCGAATCGATTGATTTTATAATATTTATTTTCCCATGATTATAAATATACATTTTTAGCAATAACGACAGTTTCAATAAAATTCGCGTATAATATTGACAAATAATGTCTTTTTTATTCCTCATAGGTATAATTTTGTATAGATAAGAAAGAATATAACATTATACATTTTGTTGACTTGCCAAGATTTTAAGGATATTTTGAAATATTATTGTTTTTGTTACAAGAGCCTTCAGATGCAGTGCAATGATCGGACAAGTAAAATCACCACATATATATTATAGTATTTAAAATGCTCCATAAAATATTCTTAACGGAAAAATTTCTGTGTTATATGATATTTTATTTACTTTTGGAAATCTTTAGCAAAACTGTTCTGATAACACACATTTACTGGCAAGCTTTGTAACTACATACTATATTGAAAACACGGTCGAAAAAATAACTATTTAACGCGATAATGACCAGCGAGCAGTTAATAGCATGCCAAAAGATGTTGTGATTAAAATGTTTATTTAAAATAAATAATAGTGTTTATTTTAAAACTAATTCCGGTTACCGCTGACCATTTGATTCGCGCTTCGTTAACCGAGGTATTTTTAGAAACAAAATGACTACAAAATGCACCAGACAGTGATTAAGTTTAAAATTAAACGTAAAAATGAGTGTGAGCCGCGAATTGTATTTTTAAACTAGTAATGAGTAAACTGAATAAGTATATGTACGTGATTCTAACCAGCGAACATTTTAATCCGGAAAATTATTAATTTGTTAATACATTAAGTTTTATATATTCTGTTGTATAAGAATATTATGATTAATAATGTGATAAGTAATGAAAGCTGGACTTTTCCGACTGATTTTCCTTTTTTCTATCTTATTAATCTACTTTGTTTGCGATTGGGACGTGTGAAGGGAAAATTGATTAATATTTGACAAAAACAACAGCCTAATATATTATGATTATTAGATTTCCTTACATATAGTATTTTTTACATACTCGTATAATAAGGAAATGCTTAGTGGAGTAGTATTTATAATTAAATAAATACATTTTTTTTGTAATAACATGCATTGTATTAACAAATAAATATCAAATTAAATTAGTAACTAAAACAGTAGCTCAGAAAAACACCTTTGTCACTGATTGTTACAATATAATTACATTGATAATATTACTTAAAACAAAACGAATATTTTTGTGATAAAACGGATAATATTATTATAATAATTATTTCATTAATCTCAATGGTATAATATAATATATATTATTATATCCAAATCTACCGTTATAGTGGTATATATAGCTTTTGAGATAATCGTTAAATATAAAATAAATACAGCAATATTATGTTGTACTTAGGTATCACTTTAAATTTCAACTCATATGATCTTTATTAAATATTTTATCTAACATATATTTTTCATTGTTAATATTACAATTAAAATAAAATATCACAAAAGAATTTGGTCTAGCTAGAGATGGATTTTTTCAACCTGGCGAGCACGTGCGACAAATACCCTCAATAAATAAAAATATAATAGCATTTAAATATTCAGTAAATACTAAATTAAAAAGTGGTGTTTTTACTTTCAAAAATAACTCAATCCAATATTTTTTCATAATTAATAAAACATATTGCACCCATAATGGCCGAGTGGTAACTTAGGGGGAGTGTCCGTTTCCAAAATCGGGTGTGGGTAATTCACATATTGTTTTTAAACATGTATTTGGACTTGGAGCATATTATACTTGATAGGTTGAGAAAAAAAAGAGTCAGCCAAGATCCACCTATATAATATATATTGCTATTTGTAAATAATAGCACAAACGAATGCTTTAAAAAAAAATGGTTTGCGTTTACAAATAATAGTTTTTTTTTATATATATATATTATATTGATGACAAGTCCTTACTCGCGTGATGGTCGAAATAGCAAAATCGGCAGTATACGCGTTTTATAATCGAAATTTATATGAAACCATCATGGTTATTTGTCATTTTATTGTATCGCTTAAAAAAAATCATTTTTGTTAATAAAGAATCACATTTTTTTCATTAATTTTTTTAATGATCTAAGGCCTAGCTAGGCAAGAGATTAACATATTGTTTTTATATTGGACTTGTAATTAGGAGAGGTACATGAAAGAATAGTATTGCCAAATTAATTGTCGACGTTTGTTTAAATATGCAACGTTACGAAAACAATTGAATCCTATTTTACATTATTAGGCGCAAGGAATGTTAGCCAATTCGCACACCCGATACATTTAAACATCTCGTTATTCCAAATTAGTTGCCAAGGTCTTTGCGAATTTTGCAAGGGCATAACGGTGGCATCGTTTTATTTGTTATGCCGGGAGAACGAGGAAAGTTGAAACAAAGTAACCGTGACACATTTGGAAATCCACTTTGGCGGACATTGTCGCGACGAAAATAATGAGCTATTTTTTCTGTTTTCTTTTCTTCTCATAATAAAAAAAAAGTTCAGTACGTACCTACATACTTGGATGGGAATATTATTTTCAGCTAACTAACTGAGAAATCGTCAACTTTCACGATTTCACTTGGGTATTATTTCAAGGTTTTTTTCGATTAGGCATAATTAAATTAACTATTTTTTTAATCAACAAATTAGACACAAGATTTGAGAATGTAACATTCTATATATTCAATTAATGTTAATAATGAATATAGGGTACTGTTCGGTTATCAGTAATACAGCGATATATAATATATATAATAGCCGATAAGCTGGATTATTTGTTAGGTTAACCTAACCAAACTTAACCTAACCCAACCTAACCTAACCTAAACTAACCCAAACTAATAAATAATCCAGTATATCATCGGGTATTTTCAAAATATGTTTTCCGCTGTATTCCTGATAACCGAACAGTACCGAATACAGTACACTCTCAGTAATCTGCCGCTCGATTATCCGACAACTACTATAATCCGCCGTTATTTTTACGAGTTGAAAGCACAAAATCAAGCTCAATAATTCGCCGGTATTCGATTGTAAAATTCAGTAGTCCGCCGCTTACAAGTATATAATGCAGATGAGACGGGTTTATTTTGGAAATTTCTCCTTCATAAAACGTACGTTCATCGCAAAGAAAGTAATGCACCAGGGAGGAAAGTGCCTAAGGACTGCATCACAATTATGCCGTGTTCCAATTCAACCGGGACATACAAAATGAAACTATTGGTCATAAGGAAAGCGAGGAATCCTAAGCCATTCAAGAATAACTGCCTCACTGAACAACTGGTTGTGTCAAGTGATTTACTGTTTAATATTTAGTTAATAAACTTAGTTTATAAATATGTATAATTTAGTAAATACTTGATATTAATAATAAATAAAACCGTAATTTGCTAGTACAAATTTCTCAAATCTCTTTTTACGAAATACCTGTTTTAATTTTTTTCATATTTTGTATGTATGCACTATAATCCGCCGCTTTCACTAATTGGATACTATTGTCTGATTTTTTGAGGTAGTGGATTACTGAGAGAGTACTGTATATAGAATGTTTATGTTATTCGTTAAATAAAAAAATAGTTTGTTAAATTATTAGCAAATCTAACTACGTTCTTCTCTTCTTCTTTCTCGGCACTACATCCCGGGGCGGGATTTGGCCTCCTCTACAATTGTCCTCCACACGCTTCTTTCCCTGGCTGCTCCTCTCCAGTCTCCAGCCCTCCCCATCTTTCTCCAGTCCTCTTCGATACAGTCAGCCCACCTCTTCTTTGGTTTGCCCCTAGACCGTTTCCACTGTGGGATCCACTTGGTCATGATTTTTGGCGTCCTGTGCTCAAGCATTCTCTCAATGTGTCCAGCCCACCTTAGTCTTTGGGATCGACAGAATTTCACCACCGTTTCATGTTTTATTAAATCTTCTAACTCGTGGTTCATTTTTATCCTGTAACTTCCATTTTCCAATGTGGGCCCGAAAATTCTCCTGAGGATCTTTCTTTCGAATATGGCCAGTTTATGTTCTCCACTTCGAATGAGGCACCATGTCTCACAGCCATAGGTAGCTACTGGTCGAATAAGTAGTAGATAAGCAGTTTGCTATTCTTGCTTAGGATTTTCGAACTCAGTAGACCCTTACAGGCGTAGCAGCACTTATTAGCAGATATGAATCGTATGTTCACCTCTTCTGTTGTTTTATTGAGTGTGTTTAGGTTAGAGCGCAGGTACTTGAAGCTCTGAACCTCTTCCCATACCTGCTGCTCCATACAGATTCGAAGTGGACCCTGCTCTCGCGTGGATACCATGTATTTTGTTTTGCAGGCGTTTATTTCTAATCCAAGCTTTTCCGCTTCCTTTTTCAATGTTGTGGCATGGTTGATCAGTCTTTGTTTGGATCGGCTGGTTATGACTATGTCGTCAGCATAAGCGCACATCTGGGATGTGTTAGAGTTAACACAACCCCTTATGTCAACCTTACGGGCTATGGCCTCGAGAACCAGGTTGAACATCAAAGTGGAGAGTGCGTCACCCTGCCTTACACCAGACTTAATCACAATATGGTCCGTTAGCTCATTTTGTATGTTTATGACGGCCTTTGACTCAGTTAGGGAGACATGTATCAGTCTTCCAAGCTTTGAGGGGATTCCTAGTAATTTTAGTGCATGCAACATTTTTTCTCTGTTGATACTGTCAAAAGCATGTTTGAAGTCGATGAAGACATGATACAAAATCATATTATACTCATACGCCGTTTCCATAGTTTGCCGCATCAGGTGAATATGATCAACGGTGGATCGATTGGGGCGGAATCCGCACTGGTATTCTCCCAAGATACTTTCAGTATACCTTAGTAATCTTGCATATAGAATACTGAAAAAAACTTTGTACGCTGTGTTAAGGAGAGTGATACCTCTGTAGTTCTCACATTTAGTCTTATCCCCTTTTTTAAGTATAGGTACTATAATACCCATCTTTCATTCTTCGGGGAGTGTTTCCTTTTTCCATATATTGAGAATTAATTGGTACAGATGTTCTTCCAGCTTTGGTCCCCCCTTTTTGATTAATTCAGCAGCTATCATAAATCAACACCGGGAGCTTTATTATTTTTTAACCCCCTTAGTGCCTGCTTTACTTCATTCAGCGTAGGTTCTTCAATGATTTCTTCCGCTGTATGATATACCATTTCATCGTCATGTTCTCCTTGTTCATTACCAGCATGATTTAACAGTGAATAGAAATATTCTCTCCATCTTGCCATGATATTATCTTCTTTTTCAGTTAAAATTTTTCCATTTGAGTCTCGGCAAATGTTCATTCTGGGTTGGTATGATTTAGTTAGATCCCGGAAAGTTTTGTATATTTTTTTAGTTTCATTGTACCTTCTCTGAGATTCCATACCCTCCACCATTTTCCTCAACATTTCGCGTTTTCGTTCACGGCAGAGTTTTGTTGCATATTCCCTTTTTTCTTTATAAATTTCCGCATTTTGGCGTGTTTCTCTTTGTAGGCAGTTTTTTCTTGCATTATTTTTTTCTATAATTGCCTGTTTGCAAGCATCATCAAACCAGCCGTTATTTGCTTGTACTTTTCTTTCCCCTAGTACTTCAGTAGCACTCGCTATTATGCAGCTTTTAGTGTTTTCCCAATCATCATTTACGTCATCAGTAATTGGTGTCACTTGTAATTTGCTATCTAGCACTTGTTGGTAGTTTTTCAGGGATTCTGAATTCATAAGTTTTTCCAGATTCCATTATATTCTTTTCTTTCCATCGCTTTTTTGAGCTCTTGATATTTTTTGCTTCAATTTCGCTTTCACAAGAAAATGATCCGAATCACAGCTGGCCCCCCTGCAAGAGCGTACATCTTCAACTGTTGCGGCTCTTCTTTTAGATATAAGTAAATGATCAATTTGGTTACACTCCGTGCTTCCTGGGATTCTCCAAGTGCCTTTATGTATCCTTTTATGTGGATAACAGGTGCTACTAATTACAAAATTGTTAGCCGCTGGAAAGCCGCACAAACGCTCTCCATTTTCATGCATGCTATGTTTTCCAGCAATTTCTGCGTATATTTGTTCTTTACCAATTTTGGCATTGAAGTCTTCCATTACAATTAATGCATCATGCGCTGAGACAGCTTCACATGCACTTTGTATGACATCATAAAATTTATCTTTGATTTCTTCTGTTGCATCCTCGGTTGGAGCATAGGCGTTTATGAAAGTAATATTATAAAATATGCCTTTTATTCTGAGTTTACAAAGTTGCTCATTTATTGGCTCAAACCCCAGCATGGATCTCCGTATATTAGCATTGATAATAAATCCAGTTCCATGATGCCCTTGTGTATTCAGTGCTCCACTAAAGTACAGAGAATATTTCCTTTTATTAATGCAGCCACTGTCCTTCCACCTTATCTCCTGCAGAGCTGTTACGTCCATATTATATTTATAAAGTTCGTTTGCAACTTCTTTCATCTCTGCTTACAACATTGTTCTTATGTTCCGTTAAAATCGTTTGTCCATAATTTGTAGCCGGGGTCTTTCATTGATAGGGGTCCTGTGTTCCGAGGCGCTTGTGTTGGTTTAATCGGGTGTTTTTACCATGTAGGGTGATTAGCTCTACGATGAACCCTTCTCCTTCATCCGGGCTTAGGACCGGCAGCTACCTAGGTGAATCCTATGGCTACAAGCGGAGATCTAACTACGTTATCAAAACTAAATAATGGAGTAATCCGCGACTTTGGTTAGTAATTGAGGAATTAATTGATACCTACCTTAATTTAATATACTAAAACCGATAGACAACATTATAACGCAATTCGATAAGCATTTCATAATCCAATTACTAGTCAAAATCGTTATAATTAACTAAAATGCCCGTAGCTTAATTGGGAAAGCAGATACAGGTTCAAGGGAGGTTCAATACCTTCGGGTGTCGGATTTTTAAAATTTTTTCTAGTGTGTATATGCATGAGATATTTTAAAATTAGGTACAATTAAATTTAATATATTTTTTAAATATGTACTTTCCAAAAAAATGAATCACAACACCAGTCATATAACAAATCACAGTCAAACTACGCAAAAGCTTGGTGTATGGCAGAAACTACTCCGCATGCCTCGAAGCTATGCTCCGTGATCTGAATATCATCACACTCGCAAAGTGAGGAATCTTTCAAGCCTTACTTATATATCATATAAGCACATCTGGAATGGCTATACCAGATTCGGTTCAGACATGCATTATATTTGCGTGGAAGAATAAAGCCAGGAAGCACGAAATAATTACAAGATAAAAAGAACTTTTTATATACCACATTTTAAAATTTTCTGTTGAATCACACAAACTTGACAATTCTATGTATTAATAATTAAGGACAAATAAGGCAATTGTCAGCAAATCATTTTTTTGCTATTTTGCAATAAACAAACAAACAAATATATAATACCGAAATGCCATTTTGATTTCTATAGTAATGCACGTATATATTAATAATTTAGTTGCTGGACCACCCCCTTAGCAACCAATAATAGTGGATTGGATTACGAATTTCTTCCGAAATAACTTTTCATAAAAAAAGAATTAACTGAAAATGAATTCAATTCTACTTAAAGATAGCTAAAAGAATTAAAAGAATGCATTGGCATCGTGTTATGATATATTCTAAAAGTTTCAAATGTCTAGCTAGTCGGGAAGTTAGTGAAAAATCGATTGCAAGATTTGTACTGGATAAACAACCACCGGACAAACAAGAATACGAGCTAAGAAAAACGTGGTAAAATGATGAAATATTTCAAATTTCGCTAAAAATGATTACCGATCAAATAGGTACGGCGATTGCTACAGCTTATCGTGGTTCTAAATCTTCAACATGTTTGTTAGCAATTTTGTAATTTGAAACGAGATAATGATATTACCACATACTAATAAGATGTAAAAAATGATCAGAATTATCCCCATATACTTTTTTCTGGTAAGTATGTTTTCTGTTTTATCTTTGAAAATGATTTGTTTGCAATAAACGAAGCCACTTATTTTTAAATTGTATGTATATTGAGAATTAACTAAAAAAGAATGTCATAAACAAACAATGTTAATGATTAAATGTGTAGAAAATTAAAAATTGTATTTTTTACAGCATTTTGTTTATTAAAAATATATTATTTTAAAACACATCAGAAAACATGGTTATTAGGAATTATTTGCAAAGTAGAATGATTTAAATCGGTATCTTAATCTTAATATTGACAAAGAACACACATTCGGACGTGTGATTAAACCTCATTTGGACTAAAAAAATCTAGAATCTGTCCAAGACGTATGTTATTGAACTATTTGAAAATTATATGCTTTTAAAATATTTATATTAAATAAAATTATTTATCTAATTTAACAAATAATTCGCAAGATTTTGGAATGTGCATACATAAGCATCGGTATAAATAATCCGAAAGCATTTATAAAATACAGATATTAGAAAAAAACCTTTAAAAAATGTACCTCATGAAATTTCATAAACTTCTCAGTCGCGCATAGCTATTAGTTGATTTCATCAAAATTATTATGTATAGTTAGGGATGCCATATCGAAAGAAACAGTATCATATCTGGTATCGGTCAAAAAGTAAAGCATATCTTCGGATCTTCCACGTGAACATATGAACACATGAACAATTAAGTACACGATTTTTTTCCTGTCTGTTATTACGTAATTTTTAACCATTCTGTCAATTTTAAAAAAATAATTACCAAATTACGAATATTAATATTTTAGTGGTTATATTAATAAATGTTTAAAGATATATTATGTCGTTATAACCGTACCTCGCTTGTAGACTTCAGTCGGCAATAAAACGTAACGATCTACATAGGAAAGCTTTCAAAATGTAACGTGAACTGGATATTAATTACCTCCTCGTATAACGCCAGCTCGACTGACATGAGTGTCTCCAGATTGGAGACGTCAGTGTTGTTGGTGATGGAATAGATGAACTGGTCCCTCTGTGACGTCACCAGTTGTCTGTGATAAGTCACACGAGCTACCTCTGCAGGAAACTCCAAGGCACGAAAAACCTGAAAGTAAATTAATAATGTCATTTATTTTGGCAAGGTTATGGAAGGCGTGCTTGAAAAGTAAGTCTTCAGGCTGATAAGTATGTTGTTATTTAAAATGCATGTGAAAATTATTTTTCGTGAAAATTGTATTATATAATACGTAGTTTGTGTAATTTAAATAAGCTCTATAGGATTTTAAGCGCATTAATATTTTTTTTAACACTCATATGGATGAGTTGAGCATCAATTATTATAGTAATTAAATACACCACAAAAACACACAAGCTTAAAAAATCAGATGTATGTATTAACACTTCACCAAAACCTGGAACTTTTAGTGTGAGTCAGTGACTAGCGCTTTTAATTACGATATACATATAGTAATATAGTTTAATTTGTGAAGAAAATATAATTTTCACGTATGCGATATATCGTTGTACTATTTCAAAATAATAAAAATCACTATCTCTAAACATCAATTTGAAAGTATTTTTTTTTTTAACATTATTTTTTCATTTCCGATTCAGATGGTATGTCTAAACCTGGCTCACCCTGATACCGTGGCATACCAAGAAGCTCCATTGCTGGTTTGAAGAAAATGCGTGACCTTATTCTTAAGACGATACTTCAGTGAAACGGCAAATAATTTTCAACTATAGTCGCGACGAAATTTTGGACTCGCTGGCAGTCGGAGAGCGAATGTCGGGGTGTGAATACGTCAATTTGTTTCGTGATGGCGACGGGGGTATTAATTATTAAATCGTGTAAAGATGATTAAAAACGTTACCCATTTACTTAAAAAAGAAAACATGTCAATGAATATATTATTATTGTTACTAATAGAACATTAAAAAGTGCCCACCACCACCCGTCATATATGCACAACCGTGGATATGCACGGCCGCTTTCTATGACGCTTTAAACGTGTCTGAAAGAAGTGATTTTAAGTGCTCATTCCGTCCCGAGACGGAGCCGCACGGGACTGATGCTGCAACCATGCACCGTAGTGCTGAAAGAAGAAAGTTAAGAAAGAAAATGTTTGTTTTTGGACTGGCTCTGCTGTCCGCTGACGTTAAGCGCTTTGTGTACCCGCATACTGAGTGTCACGAATTGAAATGGATGAGTCTACAGAAGAGTCGGGACTATCCCGCTCCCCATACGACGCTGCAAATTTCTCAAATGCCGCAAAGTTGGCCTCGGTTGCTACCAGATCTCCATGACCAATTGGGCCCGTGTGAGGACGGACCCTGGCAAACAGCTCCGCTCGTTCGAATTCCATAAGCGGGCAATCCCAGAGGATGTGTTCAACATCTTGGTGGTCATGCCCGCAGGTACAACCCGGCCCATCTACTATCAAGCCAAACTCGTGGAGTCTGGCGGCGAAGTTGCCATGGCCGGTGAGGAACTGGCTAATCCAGTGCGAAGGTTGGAGTCTTCTAGTTTGGTGCCTGCAGAATACGTCTGGAAAAAAACGGTAAGTGTGCCGCCCCTTGGGGGAGGCGGTCCACCTCGCCTGCCATGCCGCAAATGCGGTCTTGTACACAATGTCACTTACAGTCTTCCTGTAAGGAACGTCCTCGGATCTCTGCGGTGGTGTCAGATGGACACCGGCGAGTATTGTGCTGATCCCCCTCAAGAGGAGGGTGATCGATCCTCTGACTTGGACGTGCAGATCGAGGGGTAGCACCCCCGCGAGTACGGCAAGCGCGTCAGTAGAAGTTGTGCGGTAGGCTTTGGTAAGCGAGATCAGCGCAAGTCGCTGCCCGCTTAATAGTGCGCGTCTCACGAGAGTTAAGGAGTTTACTCGAGAATGCCAAATGCTGGAGGCGTAACCGGCAATTCCCATGAAAATTGCGCCGTATGCAACCTTAAGGGCTCTAGGCTTAAGTCCCCAATTGCTGCCCGCCATTCGGGCCATTCTCTGATAGGCCGAATTGGCCTTAGAGACGGCCGTCTTGGCGTGGTGAACGAAAGACAGCTTGTCATCAAGAATTACTCCCAGATACGTAACCCTTTCGGAGAAACGCACTGAGGTCTGGCCAAAACGAACCGTGGGCGGCCGTCGAGTTATGTTGACCCGAGAACTACCCCTGAGGAGGACAGCTTCCGTTTTGCTCGGGGCAAAGGTCAGCTTGTTCAGCAACCCCCAATTAAGGATTCTGCCCAAGGCGTCCGTGGCTGCACGCTCAAGTGCCGGTCGGCTGGTCGCCCCAACAAGCAGGAGCAAGTCGTCGGCGTACGCAACGAGCGTGCAGCCCGGAGGCAGTGGCAGGGACAGAACGTCGTCAAACAGAATGTTCCACAGAAGGGGTCCCAGGACGGAGCCCTGAGGACACCCCATGGTGGTCCTCCTGTGAATCAGGCTGGGGCCGGAGTCGTAGGTTATCTCCCTATTGCTGAAGTAGCTTTGAACTAAGGCAAAGAGGTCCCCGGGGATCTGTTTCAGCCTAAGCTTTGCCAGAACCAAGGGCCACCACGCAGTATCAAACGCGCCCGCTATGTCGAGAAAAATCCCGGCAACGAGGTCCTTGCCAGAGCTCTCCACAGAATCGATCACAAAGCGAATCGCATCCTCGGTGGACTTTCCGGGTCTAAACCCAAATTGTCTTTGCGAGATTGGACAGTTTTCCGACAGGTGGGACTCAATCCTGCTGTTTATCAATCTTTCCAATATCTTCCCGAAGACGGGAAGGAGCGTAATCGGTCTATACGCTTTCGGGTCACAAGGAGGGCGACTGCCGGCTTTGGGGATCACCGTGAGATGACCCTTTTTCCAGCAGTCGGGGAATATGCCACTACTCATGCATTCTTTGTAGAGTTGCGTGATCTCGTGTGAGGCAAGAGACCACGCCCTTCTCGCTAGCGCGTTATCTATGCAGTCAAGCCCCGGGGCTTTGCCAATCGGGAGGCTGGCAAACAGGATCCCTAGCTCGGACATGGTAGTGGCTGCGGATCGCGGAGTGTTTAAGGGGGGCAGCGCATAGACGCGAAGCTGCTGAAATCGGTCGTTGTCAATGTCGAGCGACTCGTTGTCCTGCGGGATAAGAGCATCCAACAGGACTGTGGCGGACTCTTCAGAGCTATTGGTGAACGATCCGTCGGGGCGCCGTACCGCCGACATGACTTTTCCGGGCCGTAGGCCAAGCTTCATCACGCGGAAGGGGGGGCCCCACGGATCATTGCCACCCATTTCAGTGACGAACTCTCTCCAGTGCACCTTCTTAGCCTTACTGATTGCCTTTTTGAACTTGAGTCTAGTGGTCCTGTAGGTGACCGCAAGCGGATGGTCCGCGTCGTTACTAATAGAACAATAAACCGAACATTAAATGGACGCATGTTGGATTTATATGACAAATTATATTTCATTCTGCATGCGTCATTTGCACCCGCGACCCGCAATCCGCGTATCGCCTAGCTACGATCTTTTTAGACCATGCCTCAACTGAGGTATAGCCTTAATGCTCTATCAGTGGCGAAGGGTGGAGGTAGGCTGTTAAGATTCGCTATAAATAGTGCACACTAAACTTTGTTAGTCATATGTATTTGTTTTTATTGAACTAAGACTACAATTTACAGATGGTGTTAGTTAGTTTTTGAAAATCAATTAAACCCTGCCCAAACGAAACCATAATAGTTTTGGCCTAATTTGGGCGATACGACAAAATTGTGCACACTTTTTCATTCATAGTTATTTGTTTACGTTGGATTAAAAATACATATTACACATATTGTTGGTTCATTTTTTTTTATTTCATTAAGCCCTGCCTAAACCAAACTATAATAAATAAAAAATATTATTCTATCTATAAAATATCCAAAGTTATGTATGATTTAATTGCATAATTTTAGATATTTTATAGATAGACATGTATTTTTTGACTATTATCTAATATTGCTTGGTTTCTCAGGGTTTAATTTAATTTTAAAAACTAACCAACACTTTCTGTGAATTGTAGTCTTATTTCAATGAAAAAAAAATGTATGTCTGAAAAAGTTTAATGTGCACTATTTATGGCGGATCTTAACAGCCTACCTCCACCCTTCGCCACTGTGCTCTATACTGGAGTGTGACAACATGAAGAATCTAATAAATACGTAAGTAATATCTGATGTTTCAATAGATAGTATTTTTATTAGAAATTCAACAATTTAAAATGTATGTTTAAAACCTTTTTAAAATTAGGAACTTTGAGATAATGTTCATAAATGTACGATTTCATATTTTGTAAAGCTGTAGGTCTGATACAATTAATTTTATTTAACAAGGATTGTTAAAAAAGTAACATAATGATATTGCAAGGTGATTGTAAAATATTGCCCAATTTAAACATTATATTAGTAGTTCACAAAATGTAATACGATCCATTTTAAGTGACCAATTTTAAAATTTATCTTTATGCCAGATCAAAAATGTGTTAACATGAATCCCAACTTTAGAGTCGTTAGCGCAAATCGTTCTCTGGATACCAAAACCATTTTCCGAATTACCAAAATACTTTGGAGAAATTTCCCAACATCAAAACTAATGAAAATATTATTATGTGAATCGTGAGAATATAAAAAAGTTACGGTAAAAAACCAATTTATAAATATTATGGAAACGGTAATCATGTTTATTTTATTTTTATTGAATAAAAATGACGCATTGATCTAATATAATATGTAGGCAAACTCCCTATAAATAAATAATGTTTTTGGGAAGATTAGTTATTTTGACGTATGTTTTCTTTGAACCCTTTTCAGAAAATGGAATGAAACAAAAGAATATTTTATTGACACGTACCTACACTAAATAAAAATAATACTTTTGTTATATTATATCGAAAACATAGCCTTATTGAATTCAAATATTGATATTACAAATAAAAATATTGTTTTCATAGTAATGTAACATATTTTGATTATGTGCTGAATATAATGTGATTTAGAATTCTTAATAATTTAGACAACCCAAATTATCAGAAAACTTATAAATTATATAATACTTTCGATTAAGCGCCAACTTTGCAGAACTTCTCAATCATTTTCTATTCATTTGAGGGCGTTAACATTTGTCACGTAGTCAGGCAAAGGAATTCTGAGGATACGTCTATACCATGGGTGCCAACCTTTTCAGCAGCCGGGCCAGATTCTAAAAATGAGACTTCCTACCGGGCCGCACAATCATTTTTTTTTATTTTACGAAAAAAAAGAAATATATATTATATATTAATAAAATAAAACAAAAATAAGAATCCAACATATTTATTAGATTAGTATTTTTTGAATAATAAAAAATAAACAAAATAATATATTTTGATTTTGTGTGCCAGAACTAAGTGCATCAATATCGATATCGAGTGAGGTTGTTCCTACACGCAAACAGTTTTCCAAATGCACATCAGTGATTCGTGTTCTCACTCGGGATTTTTTTTTGATTTGACTAAAAAGCTGTTCACACGTGTAGGTGTTTCCAAATAGCGAAGTAATCATTAGAGCATGTTTGTGAAGGATGAAGGATATTTCTCCTTGTCCAAATATGTTTTGTAAAACTCTTCCAAACCAACCTGATGGAATTTCTCCTTCAACTGTTCATCGCAACATATTTTACAATGTTCCATTTGTAAATTTCCCGGTAATAAATTCACGTCTACGGAAAATGGCGTTGCAAATACAGCAAAAAGCACACGGTGCTTTTAAAAATCTTGAGCCAATATCGAATCTCAATTTGCAAAATTAGCACATCTAGCGGCAGCATTTGATATTATTTTTATTTTCTCACTGCTCCACGGGCCACATGTTGACACCCAGTGGGCCACATGTGGCCCGCGGGCCGCGGGTTGGCCACCCATAGTATATACAGACATATCTCGAAAACTTTAACTCTCTGAGATATTTCCTGGTTTAGCGTCCATTCAAAATAATTTGGAGGCCATAACACCAAATCATATGCACTGGTTAGGCCAATTATGGCGGTCCTAATACAATATAAATGTCTTACCCATCTAACATCATTATCTTTGCCAGGCCTACTATTAACAGTCAGTAATTGTGTTGGTGTAAACACCTGTAACCTGTAAAACTTCAATATGTCATTAAGTGCACTGGTTTTGATCGTCAACCGCAGCGTATAGGGTGATTCAATAAACAGTTATCGCGCGAGAGTGGTAGTGATAGTGAGTGCGAACTAGGCCAAGGAGCCAATTGCCAACCATCGATAGAAGAAAAATCTCTAAAAGTAGATGATATAATAAAAATAAATTGATTAGTAACGATTTTCTTTCAACCTGTAAACGTAGAACCAGAAGGGAACATTTCAATACTTCGATGTCCTTTTCGAAGCTTCCATTCTAGAACCTTTCATCCTTCTAGTCCAGGCATCTATTGCTGTGACAAGCCCACTGTCAGCACTGTCACTTAAATCTTGTGACGTGATGGATAATGTCTGTCACTTTTATTTATTGAATCGTTCATTTGAACGGAAACAAAAAGTGAATTGATCAAAAAATTATTCGGATAATTTAGGTAGATACACAGTATATTGTATTCAAATCATTTTTAGTAAATCGGAGATGGGGCACACTGGCTATGAGTTATATATATATATATATATACCTACTAGTAATATAAGTATTTTGTAATTATTGGTTAGTTATCAAAACCTTTAAAAGAAAGATAAAAGATTGATGCCTTTCAGGAGTAATGTTGAGAAATTTAGAAACGGGAATAAGGACCAATTTCACAATCACCAATGAAAAAGAATTCGAAAAATAAGAAAATTAAGACAATTGTGAAGTTACATTAAAACGTTTCATAATTATAGCTGCAGGGACGCGCCGAGCGAGGGTGTTAGGGGTGCGAAATACCCGGGCGGAAAAAGTCCTAAGAACCAGTCACCAGGAAAGAACAATATTTCACAAAAAAAAACAATTTCTCTCACATGAGCTTGTTTGGGGGCTAGTGAATAAGTCGCCTGCGGCGCAATTTTCTTCAGTATAATTAGAGATTAGTTTATTAATTTTGGCTTCTGTGGTCTATCATTTGTGGTATATCAATCGTTCTAAGTCGCTTTGCATTATAATTCAGAATGTTATATTATTTAATAGGTAAATTAATATACTAACATAATTTTTGTTATAAACATTTTGATAACAATAAAATATTTTTTCAAGTTTTCTTTGAGTTTTACCATATTTCTACTTTGACACCCTTTGGCGCATCCCCGAATAACTGAGTTAAATAATTTATAGTTTCTGAATGGACAAATAAGACGTATAATAGACTCTGATATTATTCAAACACAACTGTGGTTTTATAGATACACTTTTCTAGACACCAGAATATGCCCTTAAAATGTTTACCTGCCCTTTGGTAATGAGATTATTTGGGCTATACGACTTTTCATCGTATGTAATTACGATTAGATTTTTGGTTTGATTCATTAGTCCTTGTCGTATACTGGGAGAGATAAGATAAACTCGGTTCTCAGAAAACGGTAAACTGCAAATGTAAATATTTACGCGAAATTTATTTGTAGTGAAACTGAAATCTACCCATTTAACGAAATTACAACATAACATTTTATTTAAAATACAACTAATAAGTTACTACTAACTAACTGTTATATGACAAATGTTTTTGTTGGAGAAGATATTACCTACTGAATTATAATATTATATTAATGATATGGAATAATGGTCAGAACGCCGACTGCAAAAGTTGGAGGTTGGTCAAGTTTGTATGTTCATTTTTTAATATAGTGCGTGTTTAGGACGTCGACCTAAACGTACCCGTATAGTTTTATGCACGGATAGATTCACAAGCTAATAAAAAAAATATTACCGACGCACTGAAATATTGAAGAATAAAATATTACAATTGCAAAACAAAATTGTGTTTCAACCGCAACTTGTCACTGTGTTGTTGATAGTCCCAAGGACTGTCATGGATTGATTGAACCAGGACCGCTACATGCATAATACAGCAATCATAAAGTTATAAAATAAAATATTAAATAAAATTTAATTTAGTTTTTCTTCTGCTCTTAAATTTTCATGACAGTCCACTTTCTGAGAACTACTGGGCCCAATAAACTAATCAGTTATTAAATTAAATATAATATTATGAGTTCAAATCTCACTTGCTACAAATTTTTTCCATGTTTTATTTCAAAATTATGTTTTTTCTGTCAGTATTAAATAATAACATATAAGTACTTAACATTCTTATTTTTTTATGATTTGAATTGAATATTGAATAAAACAGGCTTCTCTTGAAATTATAGTATTATTGTTATTAGAAGCTAAAAAAATTAACGTAACACACTACAATAAAATAATATACCTATACGTTAAGCACATTATAATAATATATATTATATTGAACAACTTCAGTATCTACCTAAATATATATTGTCCAACGCCTGTGGTCACGTCCTTTATCCAAAGGGACTTATTCACGAAGTTGAGTAATGGTCAGTTTCTATACATATTATATTATTATATAAATGTTTATATTGTATATACATAGATATACACAATAACGTAATAATATATTCTAATCTATCTATGAAGACACATTAATTAGACATTATGTTTTCTTTGTACCAATTTGATATTTGATGTAAAAAAATATTATAAAACTATAAGTAGGTATTTCTCCTTCTTTCACTGATATTTTTTTGAAATAAATACTGGTTTCGTTTCCCGAGATATTTTGAACTATTTAACTACTGTCAAAATACAAAAAATGATTATTTATCTTACAATTATTTCACTTTATGAAGGCTTTAAATAGAAGATTTACTGGGAACAAAATTAATTTTATAAAATAATAAGAAAATAGTCTCGCTCATATATTATTCTTTACTCCCCGGAGACCAAAACCTTTGGACATTGGAACTCTCCACCCGTCTTGCGCTGAATCATTTTCGTCTCAAGGCTGTCGACTACTCTATTATTTACGATTTAAAATAATATACAAAATCATAAGTTTCAAAATAATGGTGTGTCGTATACTAAATTCAAAACAATCAAAGTTTATTATCACTTTTTTCGTGTTCAGTCAAATATTAATTGTAATGGTTTCTTTTTTTCAAGTGCATGCATATAATATTAATACTATTGACCGAAGGTACTTGATGGAATATGAATTTAAATTCTTATGGATTTAAATTTTGTACTAATGCATTGGAGTTGTTTTTTGTGACCTGGGTTTCGCCTTTCGGCATCGTCAGGCACTATGTACCTACACTCACCAAAAGGAAAATATACACTGACAACGAATTTAACAACAATTAACTCTAATGTATATGTTACGCCGAATGTGCGAAATTTACTATTACATGAAATGGGCAAAATTTTGGCTAATTCATGTATTAGTCAAGCCTGTTGCCTTATTCATGAATTAGGTAAATTTTCTGCTGAGAACATGAATTCGCCAGCGTATGGAATTCTTGAACTGTCAACA
This sequence comes from Rhyacophila brunnea, assembly GCF_057557595.1. Taxonomy (NCBI): domain Eukaryota; kingdom Metazoa; phylum Arthropoda; class Insecta; order Trichoptera; family Rhyacophilidae; genus Rhyacophila; species Rhyacophila brunnea. Next base: position 36,932,808 of record NW_028233350.1, on the reverse strand, counting down.
TGACAGAAGAAAATGTTAATTTAATACGGATGGTTTTATTAGTTATAATTGGACAAAATATAATATTATTATTATTAGATTAGATTAGGTTAGGTTTTGTAATTCTGAAATAAATTATTCAACTGAATGTCCATTTTGAGGTTAGCTAACAAGTGTCAACAAACTATCACAAACATACAATCGACCATTGCACGATTGATACCCAAGCACGAATCAAATCGCATAATACTTTTCAATAAAATTCTTCCGTTATCATATTATAGTTCTAGATTTTTTTTTTGCGCATAGTAAATGGATATGAACGTCATTGTAGTTATTGATTGGTATATTTTTATATTATAATCAATGACATTTGACACATTTAGTTAGTTTGATTAGTTGCAAAAAACACCACCGGAGCGCGATCATCTATTTTGACCATAGATAATATTATGTACATTTTGACCAATGCAAAAAATGCAAAAAAATACCACCGTAGCGCTACTATCTAATTTGTCCAATGCATGAACTAGGCAGAAAAAATACTGCCAAATTCACGCACTCGCCAGATATTTTGTCTAATTCATGAATAAGGCAACGGGCTTGCATTTTTCATGATTTAGGTAAAATTTTGCCCATTTAATGTAATAGTCAATTTCGCACATTCGGCGTAACATATATAACAAATCAATATAATAAAGTAGGTAAAAACTTTATCACCTACCTATTATGTCAAGGATCACAATAAAAAATATATAACAAACAAATTATGAATAGTTGTTTGTAAAATACCCCCTCCTTATCAATAATAATACACTTGATAAGCGTATATTATAAATCGTCATAACCTACCTAAAATACATTACCATTGTTCCCAGAATGGACGATTTTACACCAATTGAGTGTAGTATTTTTATTGTTTATAATAATTACGAATGATCTATTAGTTTTGACGATTTATAGTACACAACTTAAATAAATTAGAATTTGCATGCGTACAGTTTTTTAAGCCATATTTTAAACATAAATTTATAATAAAACGCAGCATAAACGAGACATCTGATAAAATCCATGCGGAGTAATTAATATTATTACTCTATCTAACGTTGTGGTGAATAGTTCGGTCAAATTTAACAGGTCATTTCTCACCGATCTCATTTCTAATTGACTTTTAAAATTATTGTATTTGGAATACGTGTGACGCGATTTCTCGCAAAATCAAACTGACACGGAGAAACTTTGGAAAAATCTTCAAAAGTAAGATTTTATTGTACATAAAGTTTAAAGTATTTAACTAATGTGTACGAAAAGTGCTCTTGTATGCATGTGAAACATGGACAAGTAATGTAAACGAAATCCATAAATTACGTGGCATGGAAATTTTTATGTTGAACATAATGGGAAAAAAGCACAAAAGAAACCAATGGTTGAACACTAGAGTCCGCGACGCTATAGGGATCACCAAACTGATACTGATGATGAATGTGTATATTATAAAATATGTAAATTTTCATATATAATATTATGACAGAAATATGTACTGCCCACCAAGTTATAAATATAGGGTGTTATATTAACATTTTATTTACAACTAAATTACCACAGTGAATTTTTGTTTAAGAATTACCTTTGGAATGTAAAACTCACGTACATTTTACAAGGCTACTTGGTCAAAGTAAACTACTAGTTACCTCTGGCTATATAAATAATATGTTTGTGGTTCATACTCTATACACGTAGATCCTCTAGATCAGCGTTTCCCAAATTGTGTTCCGAGTTTTAAGTATCCGTATTGGTCTACTGAGTTTAAACTTAGATGCCAAAGTAACAGTTTCTTTTATTTTGTTAACTGTCAATTCATGGTGGAACTGCATTGTATTGTTGTTTGAATTAGTGAAACGCATTTTTTTGTAGTACTTGTTCCACTTTAATAAATAAATTTGGACCGGTTTTGTCCGCCTCAAAGGGACATGTCCTTCTTTATTAAATCAAACAACGAAGTTATATATTATTTTGACTACCTAAATTTTCCGTAATAAAAAATATGATTTACTTAAACTATATTATACTATTCTGCGAATGCTATGTACCGCTGACTGTCAAATAATGTGTTTTTAAAAATAAATATTGTTTTTTTAATAGAACATATTTTTTATTGCAATAAGGGTGATTTTCTAGATTGTTGTAAGATGTATTTATATCATTTTAACATATAACTATTTTCCTTTTGACAATTCGTCAAACAATTATTTTCCTACTGAATTTCTACAAGGCATGCTCGCTTTTCACTCTCTTGACTCTCGTAGGTTACTTCAGCTCTTGAGACATTTTTGCCTGCTATCACGAGGGGTAGTTTCTAATCCTGGCGTCCTAAACAATTAAAATTTATATGCACCTGTTAATTACCGACGTGGTCGCAGCCAAGCTTTATTCTCGTTAACCGTATTAACGTATTAACCGTTTCCTCGTGTCAAGCCTATCAGGGACCATTAGCGAGGGGTGCAAGGTGCAAGACTAGTCTATGCGCTCCTTAAAGACATATATACATTTTCAATGATGTGCTGTGAATTTAGTTTTTGGAAAATTATTTTATTGTAATTGTATTTTTTTTATTTTTTCTTCTTTTCTCTTGTAAGGGTACTATTCGCTATAAAAGTATGTATTTTTATTTAACTTTGTTTGATACCAACCAGCTTTTTTTCGATAATTTAAATCTCATGTTGTGAAGTCCTGAATTTTGGTTGGTTGAGGCCTCAATGTTTTTTTTTTAATAAATCAATATTAAACATACATAACTTGAAAACACTTCAGATATATCCAATAGAAACATGTATGACCTACTAGTTTTAATTGTTGTAATTAGATAGGAGGCTCGTAGCATGATTGGTTAATGCACAGTTGGCGCGATACCAGTGGTTATACGGGTTCGTATCGCATTCGCATCGTATTCTTTCAAATATGCTTTTTTTCTACTAGGTATATATGAGGTGTTTTCAAGTTATATATGTTAAATATATGGAATGTTATATTCTCAAAATCTTGTGAATTATACGTTGAAAATAAGAAATGGTTTATTAAAAATAAATATTATGCAAAACGTGCCGACTTTAAAATTGAGATTTCATGTATAAGGATGTGTCATTATTACATACACGTAGTAAATATAGTAGCATGGTTACACGCGCTGTGTGTACACTTGTACAAATATTTTAGATAATTTTATTGAGTCGCATTAGCAAACATTATTAAAAACTATGTCGTATAATTTCAACTTCTTTCTTAGTATAGTAAATCTTGAACTATTTTCTAACAACACATGTTTGTGATCTGGTGGTTACATTCTTATTAATTATTATCAGTCATGCAAGAAAACAAAACGTATACCTGCATTGGTCATGGAAAATGTAACTTTCAATTTCAAGGTAGATATTTGTCTTTGAACCGAGATTTCTTTAAGAGTTTACGTTATGCTGTACCCAATATGAAAGGGTTCGCAACTAAAGTTAATTGGGAAACGCTGTTTTAGAATCTAACCCCAGCTGGTGGTTCAGACAGGGCTTGTTCTAAGTGACGGGACGAGGGAAAATGGAAATAAAATACATAGCTCTTGTGGAGCGACGCCTTTGATGGAGGTCAGCGGTCAGTGGACGTGTGTGTTGAATATAATCGGAAAAAGGTTGAACTTGGAAAATAATCGCCATCAGACATCGCTAGCAATGATATTAATAATTATTGACCGTTTCATTTATTATACACTGATAATGTAGAAATAGGCTCGCATAATATCTATTTATTCAAAACATATATATCAATGACGTGCGGGGAGTTTATTTAGTGGGCATGCTTAAAAAAATACATACATTCTCTACCATATTATTGTATACTTACGTCATTAAGGGCTTGTAACTAATGGCATCTTGAATAAGAATAAGAATACTATGATATAAGTTTTAAATTTTAAATATTAATTTTGGGCAACGGTCCGCACGCAACTGATACAATATAGGTATATTTCTTCGTGGTCTCCACACATGGCAGAATTAAAACTAAATAATGACCATTCAAGTGCAAACAAATTTTCTTTTGTTTATTTAGGACAATATTATTTTTTATATCGAAGACAACTTATTTACATTCATTTCACTTGTTGCTAATGTTATATAGTTTAAAATTTATCATAATTTTTTACCAATATTTTTGTCAACTCTTGCCCTTACAATTTATTTATTTTTCTCTTTTCGCACATGAGACGAAATTTTGAGAAATACCTAGTTAATAAAATTATTATTAGAACAAATGTCACGGACAATTTGCTTTGCTTACCCAAGTTTTAATCTAATCTCATTCGCCTATGCGAATAGAATATGAAACATAAAATTATGACATTTTATATGTGTTTATGTGGCAATTATGATATGTGTCACTTTAATTATTAGACTACCTATTCATTTATATTGAAACCTATTTAAATTCCAAACAAACGCACTAGAGGACATTATTATTATAAAATTAAAACAAATGAAATATAATCAAACGTCAAAATATTATATTTGAATTTGGAAAACAATATAATATCGATATTCTAACATTGACACCTTGTATCTAGCATTCAATATTTTTGATAGAGGGAATTAAAATGTTATAAAAAATCAGGTAATCGAATATTTCCTTTAATACATTTTTAATAACATTTTACCTTCCCCCTGTGAAAAATATTGAATGTCAGATATTATGAGGTATCAAATTTAGACAATTGATATTATCACGAGATAAAAATATGTTGACAGTATCTGTATATCTGGTACGTCCATCTTTAAGTTGGCTGTGATCTATTATCCTGTATAAGAACTGGTAGTGATCTAGCACACCGTTATTTTTCTATCTGAATAAACGTATTATATTTGGCTGAAGATACTAAGGCATCACAATAAACAGCAATATTTCACTTGAATTATCACAAAGAAAATACTTAATTTCCCATTCATCGAGAAAAATTTTTGGGCACTGATTGCACTTATCGCCATGCTAATATTCTACTGTATAAAGAGCTACTGCATGACGGTAAAAATAAATTATGCCTTAGTTTAAAGCACGGGGATGAACATATTCTAATTCTCTCAGTCATACGACAGACCGCCGTGAGTGATGCAATACGACGAGGTCACGCGGAGTTGGTCAAAGTTAATTTGAAAACAATTTTCAAGTAAGCTGGTTAAAGAATTTTAAATCTTGAAAATACACGGCATTTATATTTTCATGGCTCAATTTCTACAGGCCTATTGTACGATCGACCAAAATCATGGCCCCACATCCTGAAGCGGGCCCTCAGGCCAAATCAAATAGTGTTCCGAGGTAAAATTTAGGTTATTTTATAGAGATTTTTTGTATTTTTTAATACACCCACTTGATTTATGGAGAAACAATAATCAAAAATTGCATCGCATAACTACATATTTTTTTAAATTTAGTAAGTACCCATATAGTGTTTTTACTATTAGTGCAACTTTGTCATGTGTGATTATTTCACTTGGCTGGTCGATTCGCTACACCGGGCCCTCCCTTAAGCCCGGGCTCCGTCAGCCCCCCCCTTGTGGGGGCCATGACCAAAATATATCATCGCAATTATTGAAGAGTTGGACAAGCCTGGTATATTGCATACAATATTATTGTCTCACTCTAATGAAATCTTGTGTGATGCTTGAATCATAACACTCAGTAATAAATCTCCACGTGTTTGTGAACGGGACTATAGTTGTGGATTTACTCTCATTCATCTGGCAATAATATTTCACCACTACTCAATCAACGCCTCTGAATATGACAGTTTGACAGTCTGATATACAAAATATTATAAAGTAGATAGACAAAGATGTTCCAAAACAAAAATGTACGTCAACAACATTAAAAAAAAAGTTAATGACATTACACTCTTACGGAAAAGTATTTCCGAGATATTCGCTTGTTTATTGGCAAGTAAATATGTGGTACTTATATTATTAAGGGACGGCTTAGTGTGGGTTGTAATAATTATATGATATAAAAACACATTATTAATAATTCTTGAGATGAAGCAACACTATGAGGGCTGGATATTACTACTTTATCTCCGAGCTAAGACAGAAATTAAAAAAAACAGTGAACGTTTTTATTATCATTACAAAGGTAGATACATAATACAATTCAGCCACTAAATGAAAAGAGGATTTGTATAGTAAAATATTATGTATTAATGTGTTACGATTTAAAATAAAATTGGATGTGAAATGAGTACATATAATTATATTATTGTGTTTTATTTTAATTAATAGAGTGTATTTTCACCAGAAATTACAATAAATAACACAAAATAAAATAATATTTCACATTAAGCCGTAAGTGTACCTAAACCAACATACATAATATGTCAGAAAACGAATAAAGGTTATATAAAAACTGTTTTTAGGCCTAATTGAAATTAATATGACCAAGTTTCTTTTTGTATTACACTGCGGATGGAAAATGCAAATACACATATATGGGAGTATGGACATAAAAATACTGTTTTATTGGAATTAGCGACGGGTGGTCTCGTGGAATGTTATTTTGATAATAGCGCAAAAATTTGTATGATGCGGACTTTATAAAGTCTAAACTATGTTTAATTTGATAGCAATGTAGACGTACTACGTCAATTCAAACAACAGCTCTTGTTATGTATATTTACTTCCAGTGACAAAAGTTTACAAAGCATTAAATAATTTGGTTGTAAACTTAAGATAATATTATAGTACCGGAAAAGATTCTAACGGCGTCCGTCAGATTCTGTAATCTTTTGTATTAGGTAAAGAGATCTTTAAATAATATAAATACGTCGACAATGGCCAAGCAAATAACGTGTTGGCCTGTAATGTCATGGGTCCCTGGTTTGAATCTGGCGAATAATATTCACATATTGTTTTTCCATATGTGTATGGACCCAGAGTATGGAACTAATAAGTTGAGCAAGTGGTTATCATCTGTTAGTACAACTTACATTCTATGGAAGCTATTTTAGAGGAAGCACATAGTTATAGCCAATGATGACTAAATTTGACTGTTCAACGAACTCATATTTTTTTTTGACGGGTTTTTATAATATTCATATTACTTTTAATATTATTAGGGTCCTGTAGCGAGTAGTCTATGGTGGGACGCGCACTACCAGATACAAAGTTAGCCTGCGTTGCAACACACAAGTTAATAAAGTATATAATCCATTCAAATAAACAAATATGTTCACGTGTGTTTCGATAGTCATACACCTCACAATATAATACCAAAACAATTTCACAGTGGTTACCCCGACTTGATTAAAATTATGATTCTGTCCAAAATTTGATCGAATCACTGGATTAGAATCCATAACCCATGGGCCTAGAAGCGGCGTTTATGTCCACTGCATCAATAATTACAAGTGCTATTAAAAAAATATTTGATTATGTACATAAGTGATTCTGAAAATTGCGTAATAGAAATTCAAATTGATCTGCGAAAACGGCTGGGTATTATTTTTAGGATAAGCGTAAGTATCTGTTTCCGGTATAATAGTAATGTTTATGTGGGCTTAAAGCCCTATCCGTATGAAGCTTTAAGCTTTACTTACTGTTGCGATACGGTAGATTGCTTCGGCACTCATACAAAGCTTTTGGCCGGAGAAAGTTTCACCCGACTTGCGATGTGAAAATTATCTAATTTCCGAGACCCTTAGGAATAAATGCATAAGAAATAAAAAGAAAATCACTTCAGGATTATATAAAAGGTTTAAAGATTGTAATCATTAACTTAAATCGTAGTGGATATTAATACGAGGGTGGGTCAATAAGTCCTTAGAAAAGCCGACAGGTGGCGCGACTAGTACTGTAAGCGGTTTGTTTTCATGCAGCGGCACTACCGATTCAGTATGCTGCGAAGTTTCAATCAGATTGGTCGGGTTGTTGTGTGTTTCTCGTACATTTAAAAAAAAAATTTGCTTGTGGAAAATGGAAAAATGGAAAATGGAGAAAATTGAGTTTAGAGCTGTTATTAAACATTTTAATATAAAAGGGTTAACAGCAAAGGAAATAAAAAATGAGTTGGATTTAGTTCACGGCATATCTGCTCCTTCACTTGCAACTATTTATAACTGGTTAAATGAATTTAAACGTGGTCGTACATCAACAAAGGATGAACCACGCTCAGGACGTCTTGTAGAGGTGACTACACCAGAAATGATCAATAAAATCCACGATATGGTGCTAAGTGACCGAAGATTAAAGTTGAGTGAGATAATTGAGGTTACAGGGATCTCAAAAGGTAGCGTCATTTCTATTTTACATGACAAATTGGGCATGAAAAATATTTCTGCAAGATGGGTGCCGCGTTTGCTCACAGTCGACAATAAACGCAATAGGGTGGTGGCCTCTAAAGCCCTGTTGTCGCTCATGCAACGCAATCTGGATGAATTTTTTCGTCGCTTCGTGACTGTAGATGGAACATGGATACACCACTATACTCCCGAGACGAAAGAACAGTCAAAGCAGTGGATTGCGAAGGCAAACCATGTCCAAAGAAGGCGAAAACAGTAAAATCAGCTGGTAAGGTTATGGCTACTGTATTTTGGGATGCACGTGAAATTATTTTCGTTGACTATTTGGAAAAAGGAAAAACAATAACAGGGGATTATTATGCATTTTTATTGGACCAGCTAAAAACAAAATTGAAGAAAAACGGCCTTATTTAAACAGGAAAAAAATCCTCTTTTATCAGGACAATGCCCGTGTTCACACATGTTTACGATCAATGGCTAAAATTGAAGAATTAAAGTTCGAATTGGTCGATCACCCACCGTATTCGCCAGATTTAGCCCCCAGTGACTTTTTCCTTTTCCCAAACTTAAAAAAATGGCGAAGTGGACAACGTTTTTTTTTCAAATGAAGAAGTCATCGATCGGACAAATGCTTATTTTGAGGACCTTCCGAAAACTTATTTTTCTGACGGTTTAAAAAAAATTGAGAAACGTCTGACCAAGTGTATTGAGCTCTAAGGAGATTATGTTGAGAAATAAAAAAAAATACAAAAATAAAAACTGTTTTAATGCTTTTTTCTAAGGAATTATTGACCCACCCTCGTAACATAATCTCCATATATATAAAAATCTCGTGTCACGATGTTTGTGGTCGAACTCCTCCGAAATGGCTCGACCGATTTTTATGAATTTTTTTATGTATATTTGTTAGGTATGAGAATAAATCAACAAGTATATTTCATACCGCTAGATGATTAGGGTATCTCTATCTAGAAAATTTATTTTTTATTTTTTAGACAATTTTTTTTTTGATTTTTTTTTATTATTTATCATAAAAAAATACCTACAACCCCAAATTTTCACTCTCCTACCCCCACCCTCAAATTTTTTAATCGCGATTTTATTATTTTTGTATGAACAAATTTAACCGTCGTTCGTATTTCAAACAGAACGAAATTATTTATGTTGTTGAATGACAGATGGCGCTACGTCCGAGAAGAATTCAAGAGAAACGTCGCGTCATTTTGACATTTCATTCGGCATATCACAACGCAGTGCGTGAAAAATTTTGTACGATTTATTTTAATTTATCTATTTTTATGTGCGTGTATTACAGTGCACAATGCCAGCAGGACGCAAGGGGGGCCATTTGGGCCGTCGAACGAATAAAGCAACAAACATGCAAAATAGTAGAGCAGAAAGAACAGACGAACAAATCCAATAAGATAACAAAAACGTGCGTGTAAGCATGTTGCAATTACGTGCATCTCAATCACAAGAGGCACGAGCTGAACGAAATCAACAACGACAATTGGAACGGAGCCAAGCGCGCCGGTTCGTAGTTAACAAACGCATAGCAAATGACCGACAACGCCAACAAGTACATCGAACATTTACATCCGCTTCGTTCCTTCGCCTCGCATTCAAGTACGAGCCAGATATTGAATATTCCGCTCATCCGAAAGTGCTGAATGGTGCTATGGACAAAGAATGTCCCCATTGTCATGCGCTCAAATTCAAACATGAGTCAGCCGGGATGTGTTGCGCATCAGGAAAAGTGCAACTACCAGAAATTGAGATACCACCAGAACCATTGAACGGCTTGCTCATCGGCACGGTTCCAGATTCAAACCTGTTCCTGAAGTCCATTCGCACATTCAATTCATGCTTCCAAATGATTTCGTTCGGAGCAAGAGAAATAGTTCACAATACTGCGGCAAATGGTAAACAATTCCATTCTACGTTCAAAATTAAAGACCAAGTGTACCACAAAGACGTAGGCTCATTGCTGCCAATGCCAAACGAACCACATACATTTTTACAAATCTACTTCACGGACGGTGAGGACATCAATCATGTGGATGCAAGTTGCGTCTACAATAGCCTCAATTCGCCTAATGCCAGGCGCATCGTCGGCGAACTGGACGCCCTGTTGAATGAGCACAATGAATTATTGAAATTCTTCAAAGCACACATGCACGAATTGCAAAGTGACAATCACGCTATTGTCATCAATCCTGATTAAACACCAGCTGAAGAGCACGTGCGTCGATTCAATGCGCCTGTTGTTAACGACGTTGCTAGAATCATGGTTGGCGACCGCACATCGACGCGAGAAATCGTGATTCGAAGAAGAAACAATAATCTGGAGTTCATCGCTGACACACACCGTTCATACGACGCTCTCCAATATCCGCTAATTTTCTGGAAGGGATAAGACGGATATTGCATAAACATTAAGCAACGCGATCCTGTCACAGGTAATTCATTCATTATGAACATCATTACTCATTTCGAATTGAGAAAATGAATGGTTGATGTTTTTTTGTTTTTATCGGCGGTCATCATGATCGTCTACAGTGCTCTATTCCTCTTTTTGTCATAGATCCCATCCCCACACACTTACGATATATTCGTTATTTTTTATTTAACAACCAAAATATTCACTAGAAATAATTAATATGGCAGAACAACGTTTGCCGGGTCAGCTAGTAATATATAAAAGACTTTGAAGGTAACTTTTATTTTAATTAATATAGACAGAGCTTAAATATATTAAGAAAATGATGCTGTACATTTAGTTTCCAAGACTGGTAGTCGCAAGCATTTAAGGAAATACAAATAATGGGAAATGGGCTGTCTTCTGAGTGAGGCTAGAACAAGCTTTAACTCTCGAGTGCGGAGAAATATGTGATAAATCAGATAAATAATATGATATTTTCAAGTGACATCTGAATCGTAATATGCATTAAAGTTTATCACGTAAACAAAACGTGCAATCAGTAGTGGTAATATTTGATAACATCATAAACCTAAACTGACTTCAAAACCTTGGTATATGGCAACTGGTTTTCACATTTATATATAAATAATTTGTTCTATGGTTGACTGCCAGTTTTGGTTCGGGCATTTTTGTCGGGACCCCATTCTATGGCTACCAATTCAACTAAGCTAAAAATCCATTATTTGAAAACAACTCAGATATAACACCAACATACCTACTAGAAAATAGTTTGAAAAAAATACGACGCCTGACTGGAGTTGAACTGTTCTACTTGATATTAATACTATCGACCTAGGATACTTGATGGAATATGAATTTAAATTCTAATGCATTTAAGTTTTTTACTATTCCCTTTGGTACTATTCCAAATGGAATAGTAGAAAACTTAAATCCATCAGAATTTTAATATCCTACTTGATTTGCACGAATGTGCTTTATCAATTAAGCAACGGGTGTCTTATCTAATTGCGATAAAATCAACTACTTAATAGTTTTTACAGATTGCAATGCTTTTTAAATCATGTTAATATACTACGTATAATACGGTGGCCGCGCAGCTTAAGCGTTGGGCTATCACGCCGTGGGTCTCATGTTCGAATCCTGGGCCTGGCAAGTAAAGTACACATATTGTTTTTCAATTTGTGTGTGAGTCAGGGTATGGACCTAATAGGTTGAGCAAGTGGCTGACATCTATTTCTCGTAAAAAACAAAATCTGTTAATACAAACCTCTACTCTGTGGAGGCCCATATATTAGGATCGGACATGGTCGAAAAAAAAATTGACTATCAATTGAGAGCCTTAATTACTAAGATCCAAGTCCCGTGGGGCGTCGTATTTTTTTCAAAAACTTTGTTCTGAGATGTTCAATATAACGAATGGTATATTCTCAAAAAATGTTGTGAATTATTCGTCGAAGAAAATAAATAGTTCATTAAACTCAAAAAACCAAAAGATTGTGCTGCATACGGTGTATTTTGTATTCCAAACAAACAAAATGTCCAATTTTATCACACTCCTCTTCCTAGAAACTTGGACGAGTTTATTTGTCACGAGGGTGGCCAAATTTCCAAGGCCTGACCTGATGTTTTGGTTAATAAATTACTCACACGCATGCAGATGTATGCGTGCGTATTCGCGAATTGCCAGAAAGGTGCGGGATTTCGGTAAACTCCCGAATTGTACTTCGCGCGAATTCAAATGCAATGCGAGTAGAAAATTAGCGGAAATAAACAGCTTACTTCCATAAGGCGGGAAAAACTATTTTGCAATTTACTGAAATAAAATTAATACAATATGTGAAATATAATCATCATCAGACGGGGATGATCCACTGCTGGATAAAGGCCTCCTCTAGAAGAGGTGAGTTGGAAATACTGTCACCAGTTTGTGTACTCAAGTTTCGGATGAAACTACCCTTACTCAGTATGTGTTGCCCAATAAACTTATTCCGAAAAACTTGTGATGATATCATCGCGAGTCGCTCGCCAGCTGGTAGACTTTCAACAATATTGACATTAAATGCGCGCGAGCGAGGTAGCACTTGAATATACCTAGGTATATTTTAATATATTAGTCTATTGCGTTCGAATGTATAAATTTATAGGTCATAAATGTTGTGACGCAGCACAGTGGTGAGATGATGCACAAGCTTAGGCTTGTTATATGACCGCTCAAAACATGTTTAAAATAAATTTTGTTAACAAGAATATTGTATCCTAACAGAAAAACAACTCATAAATTTAAAATGTGTTTAAAATTTTATAATAAATGAGACTAGTCGACAGGCGGAGCTCAGCGTATTTTTAGTGATTCTATTGAAGCCGATACACAGTCTGAGTTCACTGAGCCGATACGTATTTCAAATACTAATATGGAGTTGGTTTTAGTTTCAGTTGAGTATGAAACTTTGTCGCATATGCACGCTAAACGCTCTATATAGTATTCCAAATATTAGTAAGTATTTTGGAACAAGTTTCTATACTAAGTATTTTTTTATACTGGAAGTAAGTATACTTCGTCTTCAAAATCGACCAGTTTTCCTATCTCTATCCTCTAGTGCCCTCCACTCTTCTCGATCCCTAGTTCTTTGCTACCAGGTACATCCCCCGAACTTGATGAGCTCAGACAATCAGCAGGTTTTAGGGCATCCCTGTAGGGATTTAGTGTACCAGTTACCACTGCATGACGGTATTTGTCCAGCGGTTGTCAACTCGCCGAGCGACATATCCAGCCCATTGCCAATTCATATTCTTAGCGATCTCTATTACCTTGTTGGGTCCAAACCACCCCTAGCAATGAAAAAATACAAATTATTTTTATGTGAATGGAACATTACTTTTAATCTTCTTCATCATGACCTCGTGACTGAGGATCGAGACATGGATGATTTGGCTGTCAAACAGCCTTTTCAACTGGTTGACCCCTTTCTTCTTGGTATTCTATGACACGCGAGACGTGTGTCAGTGGAGCCCATGAATTGGTGAAACCATCTGGAGCATCAAATATTTGATATATTCTGTTGCCCGGCATATCTAAGGACAGCGAGGATGACATAAACGGACATTAGTGATTCTTTTAATTATGACCGTTAGGCCACGTGCATTCGATAACCGCTGCGATAGATCACTATAACTTGCAGGTTAGTGGGTCATCGGTAGATTAAAAAAGCTAAGTGACACTCATGTGCCGGAAAAAGTACAGGAGTTTACATCATAAGCGACGAGGAGTTATACGTAGTAAGTGTGGTAAATGGTGATTATCAGTGATATTATTTTGAATATTTTTTTTTAAATGGACCTCTCTCCAAACCATTTTAATGTGTGTGCGCTTGAATGGCTATATTATTACAGGTTTATGTCTATAAATATTATACTTAAATGCATCTAACTATTAGTTAATTATTAGGTTGAAAGCCATCTCATTTTTTCTGTAATTATATGAGATTATATATGTATATATATATATGAGAGCATTAAAAATGTCTTAAATGTATCTTTCTTATACATATGTATAATTTACTGAAAAATGTATTTTGAAATTTTGTTTGTATACTAATAATATATAACAATGGTATGATACTTTTTGAGAAATTATACCTATAAGAAAGATGTAAGATATTTTTAATGACTCATCAACATATTGCGAAAATGGAGATTGCCGTTTTTGTTTCCAAAACTCTCGTATAATAAAATATGAAAGTCTATATTCATTAATGTTCAATGACAATAACATTGTTGTAATGATAATGTTAGGTTATGCAAGTATCACCGGTAATGGCGTGATAGATAGGTATGAAAGGTAAGCGAATGATAAGGTAAACACGTGTCAAATCATAAAATGGACAATGAACAGGCAAATGATTGACACGAAGGCGGAAAAGAGGAAATTGTGAACGCATTAGTGTAGAAATATTGAAATGGTGAGAAAATTCTGCGCATTTCTTTGATAGTTACATTCGTAAAGAAATGTAACGAAATACATTATGCCCTAGATCAGGCATGTCCAACACGGTCGACCACATAGGGCTAATAAATCCATAGGAATTGCGTCGTGAACATGGCAAACAACGTGTCAAGCAGAGAAGTATTATATGATTACAATTGATTCTGATATTCAGGTGTTTGAAACAAGATTCAATGAATATATTTACCATACATAACATGAAAACACCTCAGATAATACATTTCAAAATCAGCCAAGTCCACCTTTAGGTATTTTTGACTGTTTTGTGAATTTGCTTTCTATGCAGATGTGGCATTATCAAAATGTGGAATTTATTAATTTTAAATATTCTATACTCGAAATAATATAAACTTTCACCCTTGTGACTGAGTATTTGAGAAAACAAAAAGCTGTCTCCTATTCATCTATTATGGAGTTTGCTGATTTTGAAATCTAGCGATACATACATACCTACTAGAAAAAATGACATTTGAAAAAAATACAACGCTTGACGTGATTTAGACCCGTATATCAACTGGTATCGCGCCAATATGCTATATTAAGCTACATACATACTTATTAATTATAATAATTTAAACTAGTAGGTCCTATATAAAATTCTTACGGAATTGTGTTATTATTGACTATTGGTTTTTGTGTTATCAAGGAATACAATTGCTAACCGACGCTCGGCTCTCAAATGTGATTTTTTCTAGTAAGTATATATCTGAGGTATTCTTAAGTTATGTATGCTCAATATGTGGAATGTGACATTTTTAAATCTTGTAAATTATTTGTTGAATAAAAGACAATAGAGTATTAAGAATATATTTGCATTCAAATCCGACTTGTAAATTAAATAAATTCTGTCACTATCAGTAAAAATTACTTGTTGAGAAAACTATCTCTTGAAAGTTAAATAGTAATAAATGGAATTTTTCTGAATGCTCACGCAGTAAAAGAATCATTTTGGAAGGTCGTACCTTACTTATTCGTGTGAATCTGCATTCTTCTATCCAGAAAAACGAAGAGTAAGCAACGTCACAACATGACAATGACAGATATACAATTTTAGGATTACTTGAAACTGCCCATCACCCAGTACTCGCCTGACGACGAATCAATATAATATAGACCCAAGCGTCAAACCAATAACGAATATAAGTATGAATTTTCAAGTAGATATTGATTTATAACTAACTTTTCATCTTTAGTGGTAGTAAATATAATATAATAATTATGTTTATACATAATTTTGAAAACACTTCTGAGATAATATATTATAACCAATAGAAAAATCTTTTTGAAAAAAGTAAGCCATCCCGCAGGAATCGAACCTGCATCTCTCGGGTATCACGCCCACGCACATAGACCAGTATGCTAAAGGAGTCATAATTAATTGCGACAAATTTTAACTAATGGCTTGAAATACTCTCTGAAGTGTTTTCCAAATTGAGCAACTATTGGCGATCGGCTTTTGTATTTAAAATCAAAGTAGGTACCCATTACTTTAATTAATAACTGACGTCACGGATCACTCTACGATTTTTTGTTGTAACTTACTTGAACTTGCTAATAATAATTTTTAATTAATATTTTTTTTATTCATGAATAATTCACAAGATTTAAGAATGTACTATTCTAATTATTGAACAAACATAATTTTGAAAACACTTCCGAGAAATTATTTAAACCTATTTTTACCATGAGTTCAGCCAAATATACTACGTTTGTTTATGTTTGAATAATGACAATGTTGGTAGATTACTACCAGTTTTAATAATACTGGATAGCGTAGAATGCTAGTTGAAGTTGGACAAGCCTACTGTAGATTATAGCTTCTCAAACAGTGTGCCGCGAGCACGTACTTGAGGAGTCAACGAAAATATACTAATATAATATACTAATAGTCAATAAACTTAAACCATAAAGTTTTTAGAAAAAATACAGTTAGCCTAGTTGAAGTTGGACAAGCCTGCCGTAGATTATAGCTTCCTAAATAGTATGCCGCAAGCACGTACTTAAGGAGTAAACGAAAATATACTAATATATACTGATAGTCAATAAACTTAAACCATAAAGTCTTTAGAAAAAATACAGTTATAATTGGTTTTATTTCAAGGTGTGCCTACAATATACACCATGGCGCCTCACAAAGAGGGGGTTGAGTCAACCAGTTAAGTGTGATTAAAACGCATCACAAATTTTCTGTAATGGTAAAGAAGTTGCTGTGGCGCTATTTTACTCGAAGACTATTAACATTTTCAAATATGTGGTTTTGCGATGCAACGTGGTGTAATAATATGATGATTGATCTAATTAAATGATAATTCGCTCACAGAAATATATAATGACTAATAAAAGTGCTATTTTTATCCAATATGGCAAAGGGTAGCATATTATTTAGCTACTACAAAAGGAGTCGCGATCATTGTGATGCCAAATGTCGGTAACTCAAAAATTGAAGTTA
Source organism: Rhyacophila brunnea (assembly GCF_057557595.1). Taxonomy (NCBI): domain Eukaryota; kingdom Metazoa; phylum Arthropoda; class Insecta; order Trichoptera; family Rhyacophilidae; genus Rhyacophila; species Rhyacophila brunnea. Next base: position 36,915,611 of record NW_028233350.1, on the reverse strand, counting down.
ATTTATTTGAAAATACAAAAAATCTCTAAAACTTACTAAAAATATACGGTATATTCTTAATTTTACCTCGCAAAATCATGGGTTCCACGGAATACCATTTGGGGAACACTTCTGTAGAATACCACACTTCCCTTAACTATAGCGATGGGTAGGGGGCCCGCTTCAGGATGTGGGGGCCGTGGTGTACACCCATCCAGCGGCTGGGAAAAATTTATGTTGTTTATTTTCAATGTATGTTTCATCACTGTAAGGGCCCAATAGATTGGATGAACGGCTTAATACTCCAGCATGATAATAATTTATTGTACTTTCAGGTTGAATGTGTCTTTTAATTTCAAATCTAACAAAAAAGTACTAGCGCTACCACCCTTGAGAAGAGCTTCCATTATTATTTTGACAAAGTAGATACTTCAAGTTTGAATTTGGAATCATTTCAATATAATTGCATCATTTTTTCTCGGCTTAATTTAAATTGTATTTTTTCTTTACATACGTCATAATAATTTAGTATTTAGGGATATATTGTCTACTTGAAATTTTCATATATTTATATTATGTTTATTAAAAAAATTTAAAACGAATAATTACATTTAATTATTTTAAGGTGAATTACGTAGCTATGCCAATTTCTGTCATTGTGAAAAATAATAGGTTTATAAGACGTGTTCTTTGGTGTGCCGCAAAAACTTTATAATAATTTAAATAGTTTACCATGTCGTGAAAATTTTACGATGCCACTGTCCTAAAGCAGCAAAAGTAAACCTTATAACGACTTCAAATAAACATGGATATAGGTACTTTCCATTAAAGCTTAGGGTCACCAAAAATAGCCAAAGTGTGACAAGTTGCTCGCGGGCAAACCCTTGCACACTACTTCTAGCATTACGAACAGTATATTATGGAATATGGATGAGTGGAGTATACTAGAAAGGAAAGCACATAATATGAATTTAGTCTGCACGTAGTAGTTTAGCATGAAGAGGTCGTCAGAAGGAGAGATGAGAAGTCGAGATTTTGTGGTTGCACCAATGGATGGAGGAGCGAGTTTTATTTGCAGCGTAAACAGTTGGTACAAAAGTGTGTTACAGTAGTTATGTTACAATACTTATGATACTGTTCCGAGGTCCGATATCGGTAGAATTAGATGTTGTGCGAAGGAATTTTGAGACTGAGATACAGACCGGGAACTTATATTCGAGTGACATGTTCAATGAATAATGATCCGCTATTTATTGACGAACTCACAATCAAAATAATATCTTGAAAAGAATATTTAGGAAATAATTATTGTAATTGAGTCAGCTATGATACGGAGTTTGCGTCATGGATATAGCTGACTATGTGGAAAAATGGATATCGCGGAAACAATTTGCAGTAAGCTAATTACTTAGTTTACAATAATTGGACTCTCCGGGAAATAATATCGCCGATTAATATACACGAATTGAGCTGTTTATCACTATAAATATACCTAATATTTCACGTTACTGATCTTTGAATGAATATTTCTTTGTATTTCTTCGTGCTCTACTATTGAATTAATATATATAGTTTTAAATACGAGTTTTTAGTTTCAACAGTAATAGAACCTATTCATTTTTAATAATACATAGGTGTATGTCAAAACAGCTGAAGGCAGGTCAACAGCCTGTATGTGTGATCTTGTCTGATGGCTTCGTGTTAATGACAGAATAAAGTAGAGCTATGTGCCACGAACTAACTACCTGCATGTTTCTATATGGTATTGTACTATGAACATGTGTATTGGCTTATTTATTATTTTTTGTACGAAACTATATTATGTAATATATATCATTATATTGTACAAGCTGAACTGATAATTTTAGAGTATATTATTTTAAAGGCCGCGCGGAGACATTATTACTAACCATAGCTACTGAAGACTTCACTTATGATTCTGCTTACTTGTTATGTTAGATAACGTAGTGTTTGCTATGTCGAACAGATGCGACTTGTGAAGACTTTTCACATTAAAAAATATAACGGAAAGTGGATGTTAGCGAATCGGTATATAATATTATGTATATAGGCAAGGCCTTTCAGGGAAAGCACAAAGCTTCAGGAAACTTGAGTATTTAATATGATTTATTTGGAGACAAAAATTATTTAACAAAAGCTCTTCAAAATTTCACACTAGCAAATATTATGATTATTTCGGATTAATTAAAAGTACCTACGTGAAATCGCAATGTTGATTGTAAAAAGTTTGTAATCCGTTTAAAGACTTATGTGAATTACTATATTAATAATATTTTTCTTCTTATACACTCACAGACATAGTTTAAAATAATCGAAACGTAATAATTAACACTATGCATCCACGATGGCCGCACGGTTTAAGCATCGGCCTATAGCTTCGAGGGTCGCTGGTTTGAATCCTGCGTCTGACAAGTACACATATTGTTTTTAATTAGTGTATTAGTCAGAGTATGGATCTAATAGATTGAGCAAGTGGCTGACATCCATTTATCGTGAAAATAAAATTTGTACAAACCTCTAGTGGAGGCCCATATTATGATCTTATTAGGATCGGGCATGGTCAAAAAAATTAATTGTTATAGATCCTCCAGTATAAGTTGTCCACTGAGTGAGGGCGCCACACGCTAACATTTGACATAGTATTTAATACTTTTTATACTGTGATGAGCTTAGTTCTAAATTCGAACACCAGACAATTAATTTATGATGGTACATCTGTAACAATATGATTTTAATTCTAATTGTTTTGAACTACTGAATGTATTCATAGTATATAAGTCATTTACTACGAGTTTTTCTTTACAAAAAAAATTAAGTATTAAAAAATGTTTTTATACCTGATCCTATACTTAGGTAATACGGGTTTTACCTTAATTTATTGTATTAAATTGCTATATAAACTAAGGGTATCAATGTTCAACGCCCTATATAAACTATATTCGTTATCAATGTGTATTTTCCATTGGTGAGTGCGCTCAGTGCCTGAAGATTCTGATAGGCGAAGCCCGGGTCGCAAAAAATTACTCAAATGCAATAGTACAACACTCAAATCAATTAGGTATAATTTCAATTTCAATTTCAATTCCACCAGGTTGGTCAATAGTATTAATATTCAAAATAATAATAATATTTCTTGTATATTATAGGTACATTGGCAAACAGATTGCAAAATTGAGACACCAAAAAAGAAAAACTAGGCCCCCAAGTTCGTGAGACACTGTGCAACTGCCACTCCTGATCCCCATGAAATATATTACCTTTATAATACCTAAATGAAGGTAGGTAATGCTGTTGATAAAAGGCTTTATTATTTGACATTGAAAATGTATTGGGAAATGTGTTTTTTGTTATTGTTTATTATTATGTACATAAATATTCTTCAATATTTTAATGTATATGTAAATTTGAAATGAAATCTGTAATAAAATAAATATAACCAATATAATCGCAGTTATGCCACCATTGAATCTTGATTATTTCTTCTTTTCCCTGTGTGCTACGGGTTATTTACGTCTGCAGTTAAAGTTTGGGTCATAAAGTTCTAATAAATATAACCACAATCGCTGAAGTATTTCTTCGGCAACCTATTACCACGTAGGTCACGAATGCCTACCAGTTACGTCGGTATGTAAAGTAGAATGCAAAGGACGAAAATAGGTAAATTTCTGTTTTTTAGGGCTTCGTACAAAGCCCTTGAGAAAATTCTAACTGTGAAAAGGAGAGTGCCGGTTGAATACATATTTTCTTCTAGCCATGGCGACTCTTAAGTTAAGTTAGAGATTAATTGTTATTTTAAGTAATGCTTTGCAAATGTTCCTAAAAGCTTTCAAATTATTTGTGAAACTTTTAGTGAATTAATGTGTTGGAAAAAATTGTAGAAAAATAATTCAACAAAAAGAAAAACTAAAAATATTATTAATTCTTTTCTTTCCTTTTTTTATTATTATGAACTGGAAAATTTTGCAATTACTTGTGTGTTTTTCCTCATTATAGTATTTACATTTATAGCGATATTGTACTCATATATAATACAATAAATTAGAGTATGTGCTTACCTGTTTTTAATATATTTAATTTTAAATTATTTACAATGCATATAAAAAAATATTTTAATTTTGCTATTTGCTAATAAAAAATAAAATTGATATAGTGGATACTTCATGCTTGGTTTTAATGTTACATAAAAGTGGAATAATATATCTATAAATGTGGAATAAGGTATCTGTTAAAAATATTTTTCAGTTAAGTTAATAACGCTTAGCTTCCTTACTTCATATGCATTTTTGTTAGATGGCAATAATTATTAGATCTATAATGGCCAAAAACTGAATAAAAATGTATGATATTCTGATGAACTATTAATACCATCACATACCCGCAGGTAAATCCAATCACTTCGATAATTATAATTGCATATTGTTGTGCTACACTGTAGTGCATCTAAATTTCTTTGAAGCAATGTATTATTATCTTGCCCACTCCAGCTGCAATTTTGTTAGATAAGCAATAATTATTAAATCTAAACTAGCTTAGAAAAAATTGAATGAAAATGAATCATGGGCGGAATACATTTAAAATATTCTCAGGTCGCCCAAGTTGTTCAAATAGATTTAAAAATTTATAGCAATTAATAAATAAATAATTACAAGATAACAAGAACTTTTTATATACCACCTTTAAAAATTTTCTGTTAAATCATATAAACTTGACAATTCTATGTATTAATAAATCCTTTTTTTGTACTTGATAGAAATACTGAATAAATATAGAATACTGAAATGTCATTTTGACATTTCATATTGATTTCCATAGTAACGCACGTATATATTAATAATTTAGTTGCTAGGACTGGACACACAAGAGTACGAGCTAATAAAAATGAGGTAAAATACGTTTTAAAAATGACACTTATCACAATAAATTGTCATATAAACATAGATTGTAATATGCAACTTACAGAATATAATAAATGTGTTTTTTTTAAATCTACTACAAAATGAGTGATGATATTATTGGATAATAATATGCAATTGACAGTATTTTGGACCTTTTTATTTAAAGCATGTAAATCATGTGTTAAAAATAATGCGTTTATAATAATATGGAATGATTACATATAAATATATAAACATATATATCGGAAAATACCCCTTACTAATTTTATATATATTATGACGTTAACATGGTTTTAATCTTCTCTGAAAGTACTCTTATGTTTGAATATACCTACTATAAAAGTATTTTTATTTTAGATTAAATGTCAATTCAGTATTGAATTGAGATATAAAAATAAAAACTTTTTATAAAGTCGAAACGAAAGGGGATAAAAATTAATTTATAATTCACCCTGATTCCCTAGATATTTACTATCAACATTTTCTAATATCGGTAGTGACAAGTCACGTAATCCAGTGTATGCCAAACCATGCGATTTTTTAAGGAAATATGTTGTCGACTCACGTTCTCTTATAGAAGCCATAAAACTCATTCATTCGTAATATGAAATATTTTTTGTAGTTGAAAAAAAAAGGAAATTATATAACTAGCAAATATCACCAGGTAGCAAAATACCACTTTTCAATATTATTATATTATTTTTTATCCCTGTCTCCCTCTCTCTTATACGATTACGTGTATGTTTTGCTGTACTCACATTGTTTTGATGTTTCAGATTAAATTATTCGTCTGTGAGGTGCTGCATCAGCCTAACTGAGTCTTTGTAGAGTCTCCTGATGTTGTTGAACACGACATTACTGAACTCGTTCATTTGTCAAACTGTGATACTTATCTGATGGTTCTACCTCATTCATAACTTTTCTATTCTTTGATTGATCGTGTATGTTGCCATTGCGAAAGTTTACAGTACACTATCTCTATTGTAACTGCTCCCAAAACTCTTGGATAATACAGTAATTTCTTATATACTGTGCGCCTTCTATATGTTGGCATCTATGTCATGTGATTAAAATACTACGCTTTTTGCATAATGGCGGTATTGCACGGCGGGACTGCGATGACGTGTATGTCGCGATATAGAAGTCGCAGTATAAACGACACTTTGTTGATTGCTTAACATTTTCACTTCGATTTATCACCATATAAGTGTGTTTCTAATGTATTTTAGATTATGCATGTTACATAAGTATTGCAATAATTTAACACCCAATGGTAGGTTATTGCAGATGCAAAACTTTCCCCAGGCAAACTTGCAAATCTGTCAGTAACTCGGACATCCACTTAACTAAAACTGCTACTATTTTCTTGATGAATTAAGTAAACTTCTTTTAATAGTGTAGCATTATAGGAAGTTAGGCTATTAGTTTCAAAGTCGGTAACCTCCATTTTTACTTTTATTATATTTTTATTGATTCTGATTCTGTAAATAATTTTCCATCATATGTATATTCCATAAGAGGTATTAAATACAGCTGCTTTCATTAGTCAAATAAAAACAACTGGAAGTTTATTGCAAATTCATTTATCACAATACATTTTTCATATTTTAAGACTAACTCTAAACATGATTTTGTGTGTATTTTGATGACAATTTATTTCGCTATTCGCTTTTTTCAATTATTTATTACTTATGCTTGGAAAAAATAAAATATTATATTTGCAGTTCTGAATAATATACTTACGGTTTTTTGCAATTATATAAAAATAGCGGAATAAAGAGATTGCCGTCTTTGAAACTAATAGCCTCGAGTGTATTTTATAGAAATATTCGAAATAACGGGGGTGGCTGTAAAATCTAGAAAACTTTGAGGTTCGTTTTCGTAACCGGATATTGAAGGTGTAAATTTCAATTAGGCTCGTTACTGCCGGTGATGAGTGTGGAGTATTCGCGTTGGTCAGAAGTCACTGCGTGAAACACTCCCAGTCGGCAGTGATTCCGAAGGGGTTTAGTTACAGTGAACGTAAATTTGGGCCGCGAAATGTTTATGAGAAATAATCCGAGACAGTTTCTTGAAAAATTATTTTTCATAAAAGTTTTTTCTCTATAAGTAGTATATTGTGAAACTAAGTAGATTGTTGAGATAAATCAAGCATTGTCAACTTTTGAAAATCTCGATATTTCGGGATTTTTAAATGTCAAAATTTTGACGGGCGTCTGTAGCGTAATACGTGAGGACTGTTTGTAATCTAAAAATATTTATAATTGTAGTTTATCGTTCACTTACTAATGGAGCCATCATCGGAAAATTAATAAAAGGGTGCTTATAAAAACGACCTTATTCGTAGACATCTAGATCTGCATACATTACAAATTTATTCTTTTATTAACATGTAAATACAATTAATTTAACTTTACCTATAACACATAATGCATTGTTTGGCGTAGACCGGTTAGACTGGATAGACTGGTGGTTTTGGGAAGCCTCCAGGGAAGCTGAAGCAGAGGAGGAAAAGCGTCAGCGCGCTGCTGACTGGGGGCAGAATTATATCTGCCGTCAGAGAAACAGAGGATCGAGAGGGGTAAAAAATCTTGGTCGCCCAAAAGATGACAAATTTCCAAGGTGGTCACGATCCTCAGCAATGCGGGAACGACCGAGAAGAGGTAAGGGTTATTATTGATTTATTTTTCCATTTACAGTACAGTTTTTATAGTATACTATCTGCGTATTGTATTACACATTAGGTCTGAATGGTGTATAGTTTAAATAAATAACTATAGCTATTTTAAATAATAGCAATTATTGCAAATTGACCAGCGTACGTTTAATATATCCTGATAAAGTATCCAATTTCATTTTAAAATTTTGTATCCTGGTATTTGACACACGTAATTTTTTTTATATTAAGTGAAGATTTGAAACGTACCTATACATTAATAATCACTAGCCGTGTTCAAATCACTGCTAGATAAAGGCCTCCCCATGATCCATCCGCTCTTATCGGTCTCTAGTTCTTCGCCACAGCTGATAATGTTTGGCAAGCGTGGTATCCATAATATTTGCCTTAATTTCCCTTCTGAAGATTTTATTAAAAAAATAATACTATTTAGTACTATTCTAACTATTATTTCCAAATTTCGGGATCAATAATTAATTTTCCTATATATTGGAGATACTTGAGAACTTAAAAAAAAACTAGGCTGTTAAATTTAGAACTGAATACGTAACTGTATATCCAAACAATCATCATGTACGGACATACGGATGTAAGCGGTATTTATCGTGATTAAATCATTACATACCTACTTTAAAATAATAATTTGTTTTATTTTATATAACAATTATATAATCAAGACCTTTAGGTCATATATCTAAACATGTATTGCAAGAGATGAAAATGAAAATCTTTCTTGTTTGATAGATTTTGTTGTTTGCCAGTCTAAATATAAATATAGAATTATTTTATTGTTCTACATTTACGTAAAAGTAGTAAATATTAACACGCACACTCTAGCCAGCAAAATTACATTACGATAAAGATTGGCAGCGTCCATTTAAACTTAATTAGTCGACTAACTTCAATAGGTTTCGTATCTTTGAACAAATTATCTGACTATAGAGACAGATAAACAAATATTGGCTTGCTATGTTCATATCGTTGCTAACAACTCTTCTACGAGGCCCACTACAATGTAAAGAAATACTGCACTGTTACGAAATAACGCAGATATCCGCAATATCCGACATTCGTGTCGGGTATCGCTTCAACAGTTTGTTTGTCTGTCTGTCACATCAATAATGGTGGAAAACGCAAGGCTGATTGTAAATTAAATACTCTACGATAATGTTTCTCAAATGTTGAGATAGTTTATATCGAAATCAATTACAGAATTCAGTATAATATGTAGGTACAATATTGACGATGGTAAGAAACAGAATTGTGAGGCTAGTGATATTGAAAATTTATTAAACCTTCCTGGGATTGGTATGTTAGTAGTATTGAAAATAACGGAGACAAATATATACACAAGTATTTTATTTAATGTTGTACATAGGTCACACAGCGATAACAGCTGATATATAATTCTTAATTTTTCGTAGATTAAATAGATTGGTATTTATACTATTTTCATGCTGAGATAAATGTTTAGTGGATTGATTTGTTTTTTAAGGAAAAGCATAAAGTTTTTAAGTCATAGATAAGTATTTACGTTCTTAAAATTACTAGTCGGCGCGTGAAAATGTCTGTCGCGGAATCGACTTCATGTCACTTAGCCAGGCGTTGCACGTATGATAAATCAGCCACCCAATTGGATAGACGTCTTGCAAAGTAATATTTTAATTGTTAATAGTCCCAGCATATGCAATAATTGAGTAATTAAGAAGCAAAAGAGCTTATATTTATTATTGAAATGCTCAAATTAATTTAAACAAAATTCAAAGTAGCTCAGTATAGTCTATTAATAAACTACAATAAAAACTATATTGTATCCAAAAACCCATAAACACTATGGCATTATTTTTTTTGCGCATACCTCATTTTATAAGTGATGGAGAGAACCCCCCTTTCATTTTGATTTTTGATTTGATTCAGAAATCAAATTTCAAAGCAAATAAAAAACAAAATAGGTTATAAATCTGTAGTTCAATATCATTAGAATATAGTAGTTATAAAAAAACAGAAGCCTACTGCTTATTACAACGTTTTTCTTAGTTCGTATTCTTTATTATTATCCGGTGGTTCTTTGTCCGGTACAAATCTTGCAATCGATTTTCAATTAACTTCCCGACTAGCTAGACATTTGAAACTTTTAGAATATATCAGAACACGATGCCAATGCATTTATTTAATACTGTTAGCCATCTTTAAGTAGAATGCAACTGCAAAAAAATTGAAATGGAGTTCATTATGTATATTTATTATTATAATTATATTATATATTAGAAAAGTAGAAGTTTCGATGATTATTAAAAAAAGTGGACATGTATAAAAATAATCTAGGTTTATAATATTACTATTTCAACAAGTCATTTATTTCTATACCTAATATAAGGAAAACTTTGAAAAGCGTATTCATCGGCCACAAACACTAATATAGGATGAATTTATTGCTCAGAATAGAGTTTAGAATGAACAAAGTGTCATTTACAAATCACACTAGAGTCGACAATCGCCGTAATGAAATTCGTGTTGGGGTGTACATAATCGTACATACGAGGGTGGGTCAATAATTCCTTAGAAAAAAGCATTAAAACAGTTTTTATTTTTGTATTTTTTTTTATTTCTCAACATAATCTCCTTGGAGCTCAATACACTTGGTTAGACGTTTCTCAATTTTTTTTAAACCGTCAGAAAAATAAGTTTTCGGAAGGTCCTCAAAATAAGCATTTGTCCGATCGATGACTTCTTCATTTGAAAAAAAACGTTGTCCACTTAGCCATTTTTTTAAGTTTGGGAAAAGGAAAAAGTCACTGGGGGCTAAATCTGGCGAATACGGTGGGTGGTCGACCAATTCGAACTTCAATTCTTCAATTTTAGCCATTGATCGTAAACATGTGTGAACACGGGCATTGTCCTGATGAAAGAGGATTTTTTTCCTGTTTAAATGAGGCCGTTTTTCTTCAATTTTGTTTTTTAGCTGGTCCAATAAAGATGCATAATAATCCCCTGTTATTGTTTTTACTAGTCGCGCCACCTGTCGGCTTTTCTAAGGACTTATTGACCCACCCTCGTATTATGAGCTTTCTATAACAACATATTCACATTCACTCACTCGTATGATGGTAATGTATGGTTTAACTCTTAAATGCATACTGCACTACGTATAGTACAAACTTTAGCTTCAGTATTTTGAGCAAAACAGAAATCGATTTTACCATAAATTCTATTTCCAATGGTAAAGTAGGAATCTTTATTCTAATTTTGCCGCTAGTCATGTCATTGTTATTTGTGGTTGTTGGATGTAATTTGTAATCGAACGATGCGAACCAGAGATGATATATTATGCGCTCTTGTTTAAATTACAGTATATATTTCTCCACCGTTGATCCTTTCAACAATTCACCTGTTTCGTTTAAACGCAAATAGTGGACATTGATCGAATTTTAAAAGTTATGTTTTTTTTCCTTTCTTATTATTCTCTTTTTCTGTTCTATCTTAGATCACACACATTATGTATAAATTTCAATGATTCTTAACAAACATAAATAATATAGATATATTATATACTTATATATTTTTAAAAAATTTACTTTTTGTCTATATTTATTAATTTTTCTTATATAATTTCTTTGTATTTATGTTCTTCTTATTTTCTTACTTTCTATCTTGTTAGGCCTAACTATATTATAATTTATATATGGAGACTTTGCTGGTTGCGATAACTTTTCACTATTCTATTTTTAAACATATTTTTGTAATCAAAATATAATTGTTTGTTTCCTTAATAAATAAAATAAAAAATAAAATGTATGAGCCGGATTTTGCCAGTTATTTTAATGCCCATGTTCAAATTCAGTTTTTACCACAAAAATGATTTTGATCGAGAAAAAAATCTTACTGGATTCTATAAAGTGAATTGATTGATTATGTATCAATAATTTTAACTTAAAAAAATAATACATCATTTTTATAGTACAAAGTGTTTTAGATAAAAAGATATAGAACGAACTACTCAATATTTTTTAAAACTATTTTTCCCATAATAATTACACCTATCCGTTGCATGTGAGTAAATATTTTTTATTAAAAAGGAAAAAAAATCATGCATTTAATGGTTAAGTAATTAAACATACACAACTTGAAAACACTTTAGATATATATTATATACCCACTAGAAAAAAATCATATTTGAAAAAAAAATCGAAACTCGACGACATTTGAACCAATCAGTGAACTAATTATGCTACGATCTTTGTATTCAAGTTATGTATATTTAATATAATATGGAATGTTACATTCTCAAAATCTTATGAATTATTCATTGAATAAAAGAAATGGTTGGTTAAACAATTATTGTCATACATTGACAATACACCCACAAATGCGAGCAGAATATCACATGGTCAAAATTGTTTACCGTTTGACCACATGGCGTCTTAGAATGTCGATACTTTCAGATCATTCTGATGAAATCCCCTCAGAAAAGACAGGATGCAATTATCATTGTCAATGATACAATCTCATATTCATAACTAAATATTATAAAATACACTTTAGCGAATACTAATTAAGTGTTATTATTTTATCCAGAGCAGTAGGTACCTTGTGGGACTAAAAATGAGAGGGATGATCACGTAATTTTTTTGGGGTTCCACGGAGAATATGCAACATGGGGCGGATTTAACTGTCGGTACTTTGGTGCATGCAGGAGTATGAGTCTGTGGTGTTTAAATATTGAATGCAGAAATGTCATTTTGACATTTCATTTTTTAGTAAAAATTTAGTTGCTAGGACCCACTTACTAACCAATAATAGTGAGTAGTAAATATTACTTTTAACGAAATTTTTCCGAAACATACAAAACAGAATTAACTGAAAATGAATTCAATTCTACTTAAAGATGGCTAAAAGTATTAAAAATGCATTCCCGTTGTATTATGAAATATTATAAAAGTTAGGGACCATAGGATAGGACCACCCTCTTAGCAAGCAAAAATAGTCTTTTACTTTTTACGGATTTTTCTGAAATAACTTTCCATACAAAACAGAATTAACTGAAAATGAATTCAATTCTGCTTAAAGGTAGCTAAAAGTATTAAAAGAATGCATTGGCATCGTGTTCTGATATATTCTAATTGTTTCAAATGTCTAGCTAGTCGGGAAGTTAGTTAAAAATTGATTGCAAGATTTATGCTGGATAAACAACCACCGGACAAACAAGAATACAAGCTAATAAAAACGTTGTAAAAATACTTATCAACAATGTTTGACTACGTTTAAAACTATCAAAATGTTACTCTTGAATGTTATATAACAGTTTATTGCAAAGAATGAACGGAGTGAGTGAATCATTGCGGTAAAAAATGGTCATTTGAGAATATTATCATTTCTCAAAACGAAAAGGAAAAGTTTTTAGCATTCACCAAACCCAATGAGTCGTACTGTATCAAACACACATTGAAAAAAACAACGTGCATTTTTTCCCAGTCACGGGATCAAATGGCAACTCGGCCACCGTAAGTAGGTACAAAATGATGTATTACATAATTCAATTCATTCAAAACAATGTGCAATAATATATGCATATTATATTTTTTTAATTTGACTGGAATTATTATGTTGACATTCTGGCGATTTGCAGACACGGACAATACAAGTGTGTTCACTATAAATGAATCTGAAATGCGAAATGACATTCAACCAATTTAACCAAGAATTTTTATTATTACTTTCATATTTAAACTATATCTTCTACGAAGGTTTGGCTTAACATCAGAAAAGAAATTGTTCTAGGCATATACATGAACCGTACAACACAATTCTATCATTTTATCTTGTTTTTTCAACTTCACTTTTATGCATTTAAGTTTTGTCTTCTAGAGAAGGTATTCTTCAACATTTTTCGTATAAGTAAATCACTGGTTATCACAGTGGCACCATCGTTGTAGTGATAATGATTGCTGGTATTGAAACAGGCACTGTGACCGATAATATATATTATTTGAATCGCCCACTGTGTCAATATTTTATAATGGTTTACTTATACATATTATGTAATTACATAGTGCGTATTAAATTTGATGAATTGAAATAAGGACTAATGTGTTTTTTTTTCAAATTAATATAATATATTGAAAATAATATGGTGTTTTCAAAAATCTACAAATTCCTTCTCGTACATGCAAACCGACGTAACGCGAAGTGGTTCTTCATTGAATATATCAAAATTACCCGCATCTCCTGGACTTTTACAGCTTGGAATATAAGTTGGACGCAGTTTACAGAGCAAAATATCATCCCAGTTAATCGGTTTGAACCATTTATGGTTCTTGAAGTCTAGCACTCCATTTTTTAAGTTACCAAACCGTCTTGTGACGTCTACTTGTATCGTGTTTTTCAGGAGATCTCTGAGATCGATGTTAAATCTCGAATCAAATTTGAATTTTCCTCTAATAATCTTCTCGTAAATTTTCATCGTGTCATTGGCATAAAATGGAGGATACCCGGAGTACATCTCGTAGACGAGAATACCGAATGACCACCAGTCTACAGACTTGCCGTATGGTTGAGTTAGTATCACTTCGGGTGCTAAATATTCTGGAGTGCCACACAACGTCCACGTGCGATGTTTAACGACTTTGCAAAATCCAAAATCAGTTATTTTTATATATCCTGTTATATCAATGAGTATATTTTCTGGTTTCAGATCTCTGTATAGCATGCCACAATGGTGGAGATATTCTAAACCTAAAACAATCTGCGCGGCATAGAATCTTGTCTGTTCTTCTTCTAAGCGTCCCATTTTTCTTAGATAACTAAACATTTCTCCACCAGCGATAAAAGGCATAACAAAATATATATAATTGTTATCTTTAAGGGAAAATTCCATGTGAACAACGAATTGAAACTTGATAGCCTGTAATATTTTCTTCTCATTCAATGCGTGGTCTACCTGTTTAGTTTTATATATTTTACATTTGTTCATTATTTTCATGGCATAATATTGCCCATTCGACGATGTCAATCGTGTTAAAACAACTCTCCCAAAAGCTCCTATTCCAAGAGTGCGAATTTGCTCCAAGTCTTCCAACTTGTATTCATATATTGGCGTTTGGTCATAACGTATTTCGAAATCAAGTTTCAGTTTGTCAAGATACAAATTATACACCCGCTGTTGCTCCTCGCTAAATCCTCCAAGTTCATTGTTAGTTTTGGTGTCTACGAGATTCGGTCTAGTGAAACGAAAATTTGAGAAAGACAGAGTCATTCTTTGTCGCTGATATTGTTTTTTTATAAATGTCAAAATATAAGTATCGTTGCATAACGTGTTCCAAAATTAAAAGAAACTTCACGAATGCTATACTATTTTTTTAAATGCATTGGTAGTCATGTCTCATTTTATTACCCACCGATATATTTATATACCCATATACCTATTTTATTATATTTTTACGTAGGTGCATAGGTAATTTATTTATAAAAAAATACTTATAGGCATTTAAGATAATAATATCATTAGCTTTATTTAATTGTATACAAATATTGTCCGTGGTGTGAATAATAATTCTTCTAATGATTAATTATTACATAACCTATAATTAAAAAAAAATGTTAGGACCATTGTACAACACAAAACGTCAAAGATATAAGTGTTTTATTTTCAAAATAATATATCAGAAAGGCTGGGATGGGTAGGGGAGGTAGTTTTCCACGGATTTTACGATATTAGGGGTCTCAATTTTTACTTTTGTTACAAAAAATGCATACCTAACATGTTTAAGTGAATATAACAAATCTCACTGTTTTACAAAATATATCGATCAGGTATGTAAGGTATAGTGTTTATAATTGCGATTTAAGCATGTTTGTTATTAGAAAAGAAGTACACAATCATTATGTATACTTAGGGGAAAAAATTAAATACTTTCTATGGTAAACATTAATTATTATTAGACTGGCAAGATTGCACATCCTTTCGATGATTCCGAAATAATCATTAAATTTTCTGTGTAAAATCATAAAAAGCTTTTATTAAATAATTTTCTATTTCAACATATAATAAATAATACATACCATGAATAAAAACTTGTATTCTATATTTTATTCCTTATATTTTTTTTAAAGGGAGCCTCAAAAATACAAGTTGTCTTTGAAAGGCCCTGACTATAATAATTTGTCATTGGTATGTGACAGGTTGCACATAAAAGAAAATTTTTTCAAAATCTTTGATATACTTACATGATGATGTATAAAATGTGTATATTATTATCATAATAACTGTATATTTATAATTTGAATAATATTACTTCAGTTGTCCTTCGTCAAATACTAAAAACAATGATAAATATTATATATTAAAAAAAAACATAAAATAATTAAGAATCCTTTTAAAAATGAGATCTGAATTATAGATTATTTAAAATTAAAACCTACGTAGAATTTGTAATCATAACTTTACAATAACTTTTATGTGTCATCGGTATTCGGTGCGCTTATTCATTTCTCAACATTTCAATTTTTACATACATATTATAATTGTGTATTTTACTCACCTGTACATTATTATTAGGTACCTACATACATATTATATTATGCAATACAATTTTTATGATCGATAGACATAAAATAATAAAAAATGACTCCTCAGAACATATTGGAAAAATAAATATTTGTGCCGAACAGCGCTCGAAATGTACCGAAGCGCTCGATAATTTTATTTTACGAAAATATTAACATAGGTACTTATATAAAATTAATATACGTGTGTTTTATGAAATACGAGTGTGGTCGATTTTTTATTGTATGGCATATCTAGCTCAGGCGGTCAATTTAATATTTCTACGGGACACCGCGATAATTTTGAGGATTTTATTAACCAGAACGGCTCTCCGGTGCGCTCCGGTCGATTTCGAGCCCTGATGCCGAATGGTAAATTAAAGTCCCGTTCCGTATACTTAAGTATTTTTCTAGAATTCAAAAATGTCTAATTTGTATCTTATATCTAGTTAAGTTAAGTAGTTATGTACAATGCTAGAGACACAAGTGGGTACGTCGCGCGGACGAGCCGCTTTATAATAACTCCCGCCTAAAGGTTCAAATAGACTATATAACGATCGGGCACATATATGCTAAGAGCGATTTAGTGTCTTTGATCAAATCTATGCCATTCCGATATATTATACATACATATTGTATGACAGCTATGACATCGTATTTACACTCTGTGACACCCTGTGACACAGGACGCCAACATAAGAAACGGGGTTTTCGACATATATATGACTGATCGTCATAGAGTCTATTTGAGCCATTAAGTAATCATTGAATAAAAACAAGATTACTTTTAAAAAAACATTAACACAAAACGTTATTGTCTCTTAATGATTTATTAATTATTAGAGTAAAAATACAAATTGAGAGTACAACTTATATAAACGAAACATGAAGGTAAGACAGTAAGTAGGTATTATCGGTAAGTAGACAATTTTAGTGGTATTAATTCAATTAATAATAGAGAAAAAAATTAAAAAATAAACAAATTAATGAGAAATAACATTTTCTCTTACATAATCTATTATTCGATATTATATTTTATTGAACAGAAATCAACATTAAAGTATTTTATTTTAACTTTCATTACGATTGTAAAATCATACCAACCATCAGACGAACTTATGACTCAGAAATTTGCGAACTCCTTTTCATACATGCAAATTGACGAAAAATGGAGTGGTTCTTCATCATATATTTCGAAATTCGTTGAATCTCCGGGGTTTCTACATTTCGGAATATATATCGGACGTACCTTGCGACGAAAAATATCGTCCCAGTTTATCGGTTTGAACCATTTATGATTCTTAAAGTCCATGACTCCATCTTTCAAGTTGCCGAATCGTCTGGTTAAGTCCACTTGAATAGTGTTTCTCAGAAGATCTCTAAGCTCGGTATTAAATCTGGGATCAAATTTGAACTTTCCACCGACAATTTTTTCGTAAATTCTCATCGGATCATTTGAATAAAATGGTGCATACCCAGAGTTCATCTCGAAAACAAGTACACCAAAAGACCACCAGTCGACGGCTTTTCCGTAGGACTTTGTTAAGATTATTTCTGGGGCCAAATATTCCGGTGTGCCACACAACGTAAACGTGCGCTCTTTTACAATTTTACAAAATCCAAAATCGGTTATTTTTATATAACCCGTTACATCAATGAGTATATTCTCAGGCTTCAGGTCCCTGTAAACCATTCCACAATGGTGGATGTATTCCAAAGCCAAAATAACCTGAGCTGCATAAAATCTTGATTGTTGTTCTTCAAAGCGCCCCACTTTTCTTAAATAAGTAAACAGTTCTCCTCCGGCAACGAATGGCATGGTGAAATAAATATAACTATTGTCTTTAAATGAAAATTCCATGTATACAACAAATGGAAATTTCATGGCTTGAAGAATTTTTTTCTCGTTCAGAGTGTGATCTATTTGTTTAGTCTTACAAATTCTTTTTTTATCCAGTATTTTCATAGCGTAATATTTCCCCTCTGATGTTGTCAGTCGTGTTAAAACGACTCTGCCGAATCCTCCCATTCCAAGCGTGCGTAACTGTTCGAAGTCTTCCAATTTGTATGGATTTTCGGGCGTGTTTTCATATCGCGACAAAAAATCATACTTTAATTTGTCAAGATGTAATAGATGTTGCCGTTGTTTTTCTTCGTTGTGCGATACAGATGCACTTCGCATATTTCTAATCAATTTTTCACCACTTGATTTCAGCCCAAACAAATTCGCGCAAAGGGAAGTCATTATTACATTGGCATTTGTTTTATATCATAATATGTCAGAATCGTGTTCTTAATTCAAACGCAACTTTATGAATATGTTTTGTTTAAAATGAATAAGTTATCTTGTCACATTTTATTACCTATCATGTTAAAATAAATACCTACCCATTTAAATTTGATATTTTTTATTGATATTTTCATTTTTGAATATTTTATTGATGATAATTTTATTCTAATATCTAAAAAAATATCGTATCTATGCTGATATTATTATTGGGTATTTTATGATGTGAAGGTTTTTAAGCATGCCTCAGATATTTACTATTTGTATTGTAATTTGGTTTTCAGCTAGAATGATTTCTGAGAAAACACAATATTGGTACTATAATAATATTTATCCAAAGCCAAAAATAAATTAATATTAGAAGACATATTATCAACAGTGTTTTGTTTATGTGTATATGGCTAAGTAAGAAGCATAAAAACGGTTGTGCAAAGGTGAATAAAAGTCAAAATCATAGGTTTACAAACGTCTTTCGCTCACCGCTTCCTTTTCAAAGATTTTTTTCAACACCACCCCTCCCTTCTGAATAAAATCTATCATTATCTCGTCTATTTTTTGAAATAAGTACTTAAAGCTGATTTTGAAAGAAAACAGAAATTAATAATACATGAAATATCAAACATGAAATTTCACATAAACCAAAATTGCGTCAGGAACGGTGTGCTGAAAATGATGTATTTATTGCGTTGGGTTATTGTTAAAAAGTGTTCCAAAAGTGTGTCAGCAAGACTTATTTCGTGACGAAGTTAGTAAAAATTAGATATTATTGTACCTATGTCGTACATACTATTATATACATCTACCTATATAGGTATTTTGTAACATTTTACCAACTACGCCCTGCATAAATATAATATCCACAAACTTCACGACTTACGAACGAGTGTAAATATTGCCATTTTACTATCGGGTGCGGTCATTTATCAAGATTAATTTTAATAATAAAGAACTGACAGAATACCCAGTGTTGGATTCAGGTCAAAGAGCACGGAGAACGCATTATTTATAGTAACGTATTAAGGGGGCATTTTATGAAATATATTTTTTTCTCACTATCTTCCGAGGCAGAGAACTAATGGTTAGAAATATAGTTCTCGTAATTAATACCAAAATGCAACTACATTAAAAATGAGTAATAAACTCATACTGACTCGCTAGGTACTTAGCGTAAAATGAATAATTTCATAGATATGTACTGTAAAAAACTATTGTTTTAATAACTTGGGATCGTTTTGTTACTGCATTTAGAGGTTTACTGAGTTAAAATTAAAAACGCAACTGTTTCAGAAACACGACTAAATTAATAACCTATTATTTTCTTTAGACATTCGCATATTTGTATTCATATTTTTTCTGATATAGTAGCGTAATATCTGATCTGAAAAAGAATGTAAAATTATTATTTGTCACGAAATGTCATAAAGATAACATGTCAATCGTAGATATATTAATGAGGCTATCTAAAATAGTTTTTTTTTGATTATGTGTGCTGAATGTAACTGATAATAATGCAGAATTAAAATAAGAAACAGACTTTGGATTGGATAGATAGATCAATAATATGTATTTAAATTTATGTACTTAGTTATAAATAAAATTAAATCGATCATTTTATTGTAGGTCGTAGTGGCTAGAAAATACCTAAATTCAGTACTGTCAATACTCGTAACCCGTGTCAAAATGTATGCCAAAAAATACTCACCAATCCACCGCCCGCTGTGTAAAGCATCAAAGCCACCAGGAGTCCAATATGGCCGAAGGCACCTCTCAGCTGGACGGTCCTCCACCCTCGTTTCACGGACCCCAACAGGCTTTCCTTCTCAAAGGTCACTTCCGTAATAAGCTTGGCGCTGCCCATATTTCAAATCGGCGAGTACCCGGCACTAGTGTAACATAACCTTCAAATGCCAGCACAATTATTAGTGTCTACGATATATTGTTTAAAACGTCACGTAATTATTTATTATTCATACATTACTAATACCTACTGTTTTAAATGCTATATCAAACAGACTGATGTCTTGATACTTGCACGGTTCATCAATAATTTTTCTAATTACAAGAAAATTCGAGTCAGTCAGTGATTTAATGGGCGTATTATTAAAATTTTAAGATACCCATGGGTACCCACTGTTAATAGGTTTATTTGCATATATATTATTATAATTTCAATTTATCAAGCCTGTGGATAATGCTTTTTCTTTTACACGGTTATTCTGTACTATATTTATCAATTTTAAATGAATTTATATTAACATAATGTTACGTTTTATATATTTTCTGTATGTATATAGACACATTTTATTAATTAGTTTTTCCATCTGGTACGTTTTTCATAAAAATGTGTCATTTTTATATTTAACTGACCAGTCAATAATAATTAATATGATATTTAAATTAATATTACATTTAAGTATGTATCTACTATGAACACATAGTATTTTTATATAATAGTTTTTTTATTTACCTATATACATCTATTATATTTTTAGCAATATTTAAAAAAAATCATCGCTATACCTATTAACAAAAATATTATATTTTTATCTGAATTATAAAACACATAGAATAAGCTCATAACAGTACTATATTAAAAGTAATGTATGTATTAAAAAATATGTAAATAGTTTTTTTTTTGAACAAAAGGTTTTTTTAAAACACTTTATTAGAATTATTTTTAAGTGTTTGATTTATTACACAACTATAATCAGAAGCGTATAAAGGTAACTAATGTACGTTTAAATTGATTTAAATTTGTTATCAAGAAGTATCTTAACATTTCAAAGAGCTTTCTCCGATAAGCAAAGTTTCCGATGCAAGCTTTCAAAAGCGGCGTCGAAATGAAAGGCGTGCGACGCCGACCGACGCCGGAGCAACACTGGCGCCAGTTTGCTCCACTGTCAACCCGACGGCGGCAACGGCGACGCTGTAAGTCAGCCAAGGGTGAGTTGAGGGAGGTCACTATTTACCTCCGAAATGTAAATCTGTGTTTGTCTTTTTAGACGGTAGGTATCGCGTATCATACTGGCGATCTAAATTATCGGCACATATCTGCAGTGATGTCACTTTTTACGCAAACAGGGTGAGTGACAATATTGTATCTCAAGCTACATACTTTAGATATATATCAAAGTATAGTTTTATTTAGACTGAATGTGTTTGCAATTTTAGTTAGTATACAACTTTTCTGATTATCAAAATTAGCGGGCACTGATTTGTATTGTCAATCTTATATTATTAACTTCACTTGTGCTCTATATAGATATACATAATTATATAATATCACGCGTGGTGGCCTAGCGCAAACGTGTCGGTTTGTAATAAATGTCGAAGGTCTCGGGTTCAAATGATTTGTCTGGCAAACTCATGTATTGTTTTTCAATGTGTGTTTGGGTCCAGAGTATGGATTTCATATATTTTTAAATTAATGACGCAATGAATCTAAAACCTTCACCAATAATTGATTCCCCGCAGTATGTTACCAAGTAGAATTAGTATAAACATACAAGAGTTCAGTTTTGATAGATTCTGAATTAAATAAAATTAATCATCCTCCTTAATTTATTATGATTTCAAGTTACCCATGGAATAACTAAAGAAATGCCTCGTAAGGGCGGACGTGCTCAGCGTTGGTCAAAATGGAGCTTTTTTTCTATTTTCAAAGCATGATCCTGGACATACCTTCAACGTTGTAGATAATCTATTTATATAATTTTAAAGACTTATTATCCTTTATATTTATT
Organism: Rhyacophila brunnea; assembly: GCF_057557595.1. Taxonomy (NCBI): domain Eukaryota; kingdom Metazoa; phylum Arthropoda; class Insecta; order Trichoptera; family Rhyacophilidae; genus Rhyacophila; species Rhyacophila brunnea. The sequence goes on along the minus strand of NW_028233350.1, from coordinate 36,893,468 downwards.
TTAAACATTTGATGACTGCATAAAGTATTTTTATTACATAAAATAGTATTCTTTTAAACCTCTCGCTCTAATGTTTTTGAATATAGTCATATTTCAGTACATAACTGTGCAGTGGTGTTAAGATTTTTTACATTTATTAATTTTTATACGCATTTATAAAACCAGCAGTATAATTTATTTCGACATTATTGTAGTGAAATATTTACGATAAAAAATTATATTGATAATCTCTGTGATCCCAAATTTGACCAGAATTAGGCATTTTGTTTTTCAAAAAATGGGCAAGATTAACAAATTTGAAGATAATTATAAAGATACTCATTATAAGTTATGTCTTTGACCATTCAAGTGTGATAAACATCATACGAATAATGATTGCTTTATAATAATTATTGACCTAAGAATAAGATAGTGTTTTTTTGAAATACGCCATTTCTTTTGGCATTACCCAGTGGTTAAGCTACAACATACGGCCGTAGCCATAAATTGACAAACTATAATTGAACAACTAAAGAAATGTCTAATAAATCAGTGCTAATAAAATAAAATATAATATTTATATTTTAAATTGACCTGTCATCATTACAATATTAAGATGAACATACTCTACACCATTGTCCCTTTTCTGATTACAGCTTTTTTTTAATTTATTATTATTTAACCAATAATCTTACATAATATTTTCTCTTTTAATATTATTTAAAACCGTTGGTATGCATGCATAAATTCACATTGACACATACATAGTCGAAACTAGTAAAAATAGTTTGAAGGAATTGATTTTATTCATAAGTTTGAGTAACCTCCCGTTTCGTGCTATTTTACCATGAAATATATTAATATGTTAATTGTAGCAATCGTTAAGCTTTGACTTCATAGTCAAATTTCAGAAATTAAAACTGTAGAAGGTTTCAATTGAATTTTCAGAAGGAAAGGAAATTTATTTTACTATAAACCAATCAATTAAATTTCCTAGACCAGTAAACTTAATACAATATGTTTTATAACATACCTAACTAGCATACAATAGGTTTGTTTTTTATTATACATATTACTGCTAACTTCCTGATTTCATAATAGAGCTATGATTTTTATATTGTATTCGTTATTTATATTATATTTTATGTGAGTGAAAGATTTGTTTTGAAATACTTACTTATTAAAAATAAATTAATATTTTGCGATGGCCGCGTAGCAACGTATCAGTTCGATAAGTCGAGGGTCTAGGATTCGGATTCTGGTTCTGACAAAATTCACATGTTGTTTTTCTCAATGTGTGGACCAAAATCATGGGGCCAACACTGATTTATCGTAAAGAAATCTGTTACGAAGCTTCTTCGTGGAGTGGCCATGATCATCATCGGATTGTAGTAAATAAAAACACAATATTATATACATTTCTGATATTAGATGAGGTTAGCTTCATAATCTTTCACCGAAAGTTTACTAATATTGCTTCCTTTCAAGCTATTAAAATAGTAAACAGGAAGTGGGTGGTCTTATGAATGTAATAGAAACGATCGTAATTACTTTTGACTTTCAAACTTGCTTTTTATTTTGCCATTTCAAATCGAACTATAATATAATAATAACAGCACCATCAAAAAATTAAACCTTCTTGGGTAAGGGAAGCAGAAATCATACAATACAATAATACTTACTTACTTCACCATGTCACACCGCACTATTGAGGTATTAAGTAGGTACAAGGTTGTGCTACTTTCCTCGGTCCATCGCCAAATCTCGTGCGTGACCTGCAGCGCATAGATTGATTTTTTAGCACCGCTGCAGGATGAAGAAGGGGCCGGCCATGGCGACGGAACCCTTGAGGTTATGCCATAAGAGTACGGAGTGTCGCACTTTGTGGCGGCATCCGGAACAAATGTCCCAGCCATGTGAAGCGTCTCTTCGTGATCACTTCAGTCACCGAGAGCCGCCGTGTCTGCTCACGAACTCTAGTGTTTGTAACTCGGTTTTACAAAGGTACTCCTAAGATTCGGCGGAGACATCGTTTCTTAAAGCTCAGAGACCTTTGAAACTTGTGTGCCACATATCAAAGCCATACAGGAGCACAGATAGCGTGCATGTAATATACAGTTATATTTTTCAGGCAGGAATCGACATCTTTTAGCATAACACTATAAACATGTTTATTTGTTTTTCTCTTTGCGGTGCTTTCTATGCATATTAATCTTAATAATCTTTTTTTGTCTCTTCTAAAAGGTTATTTATAATGATATACCAAGGCAATGTTCTTTATTGAACAACTGCAGTGATGTAGCAAGACGTTCTTATTAAATTTATTATGAATTTCTATATAAATATTGTTGTTAATTGCGTCCAAATTGATAAATTGATTGTAACTAATATGGTTTTAATTGAATTATTTGTAATGGTAATGCCTTAGGGCAGCGTTTCCCAAATGGAGGATAGCGATCCGGCACTGGCTCACGAAAGTGAAATCCGGGTCTTCGATTCTCGAAACCCTAGGTGTTTCATCCGATTTTTTTGGCGTTGTTATATGATAAATGCTTTTTTATTATAATTTATGAAAACTGTATGCATATTCATATCTGTTTTATTTTATAGCCAGTAATTATAGACAGTAGTTTTTTTTTTCACTGGTGACAAAGTAGAAGTAGGTATAAAAATAACTGAGCTATAGGGATAAATGTTTGGGGATAATGGGGAAAAATGTGGGCTCGGGGCATGGAAAGGTATTTATTCACGTAAATATAATATTAATATTAATAACACGTTTGAAAGTAAAGTTAGTAGGACGTATTATAAATATTAGTCCTGCGAAGGCGGCTATCGATGGTACCTAGTTTATCATATTTATGTATTGAGATGGTTAATTGTTACAATAAGTTAACCGCCTAAACTTTCAAAAAGTGCAATATTTTAACAACCCCTCTCTTGGTTGTGTTAACTTTTAGAGTGAGATAGATAGTTTTGACAGTTTATACAGTTAATTTATTGTAACAATATTAACCGCCTCAATACATAAATATGATAAAGTGATAATATTTATTACTTTATCCGTCGATAGCCACCTTGTATATACAATTCACTGAGGTGAGGGAGAGAAATGATTCTCAACTCAACTAATATAAAATCGTTTGTTTTTTTTACTGCCACTCGCTGAATGGTGTAAGCGTAAGAATAAGTACCATTTAAAGGCACTGTTGCACTGGGATTGACTATATTTAAGTAGATCATGGCACCCATAAGAGGGAGGGGGAGGCTGATAGGACTCTAGCCTGGGGGCCCGCCGTGGTGGGTCTAGAGATAAGTGAGATACACACATATTACAAATTTGCTCTATTAATAAAGAAGTCGCCTGTGGTGCTATTTTGCTTCAAGATTATTAACATTAAAAAATGTGGTTGTGCGATGCAATATTTGATTATTGTGTGTCGATATCGGATAATCTATAATTCAAGTGAATGTATTAAAAATACAAAAATTACTAAAATTACATTGAATACATACTATTAAGTTTACATCGAAAACAGGGAACTCAGAAATAATGGGAACTGAAATACACAATGGGTAAGGCGATAGCAGGTAAGCGACTCGAGTAAGAAAGAATCCGGGTTAAACTTACACACGTGTGTAGAATACGTTTTACATTGAATACTGAAAACTGCTTTCGGTTTATGCATTTACGCTCATTTATTGTTGCTGTTTTACACACACTATTGCACATGCATAATGCGTGCTTCATTTTTGTAGGACACTCACACATTCAAAAGCCTGCTTCACCATGCGGCGTATTGAATATAGCCTATCGTTATTCTATTTATTATCTGTTCTGTATCGAACACCATTTGGAAAACGCTACTATAGAGCATCACACTGTCTTTAAACTTGGCGATAGGTAAGGGGGCCCGCTTCAGGATGTGGGGGCCATATTAGTCTCCATAAGGTAGAGATTATCTTAACAAGCATTCTATTAAGGAGTCATTTTTAATCATTTACCTCACCAATCGAGTACAGCTTTAGATATAAAATAATTTGATTTGAACTAGCCGCAGGTCCGTAAGCAGCAAGCGTATTAATTGTTTTAATTGTATGCACAAACCTCATATTATGTCTCTTTTGAATTTTGCTACTGCAAATCCTGCCGAGCAAAGTAGGGGTGCGGTGCGCCTTCGTGAAACTATATTATCATTGATAAGAACTGATAATAGATAATTTTGTTTGTAACTTAGATTAATAAAAATTTATTGTTTCAGTAATACTCAGATGGAAGACATACAGCCTTTTTATTTCATTATGTTTTATTACAATATACATTTTAAGTCTAACTTCATTCAAAAGATCACATTTTTCATCAATTTAACAATATTTTACACTTACAAATAAGCAAACAATAATCATGTCTATTTTATATGATTTCTCCACAGGTATTTTTGACATTTTAAATAATAATTTCAACATGGCGTCACTATAAAGATAATAATAATATATTGGCATTTTCTGACATATCTATCAAATACAAAATATACAATGTCTGGAATGAACTGATATTATAATTATTATTCATATCCTACTAGATCTAAATAAAATAAACATGTACATAAATAATTGTCTTTATACTCTTCAACGTCATTATTATAGACAGTTTTCATATAAAGCAAATAAAATCTCCACTTATTCATAACTGTTTAATATTGTATTTCAATATTTGTATTAGTAAACGTAATTATTATGTTATACATTATAATAGATTGTAGTGTAAAATTGTGGTGTCTAAAAAAGTTATAAACTGTAACTATTCAAACATTTAGTTAAGAAATTAACCATTCAAAATTCGCAAAAACTTCAGTCGTTAAAACATAGGTGGTATTATTAAAAAATTATACCAAATAATATAATATTAAAATATATTTATTTACAGAATTAATTAATTAAACTACTAGCATATTATTATTGATATAGAATTCATTATAACAAATTTGTAGATATGAATTATTATGATATAATTATTTTGTTTGAATAATGCCAACACTTTACACTACATACCCAAATGTTTCAGTTGTTTGAGATTAAAAAAATCACAATATTCATAAAAATTGTGTAAAAATGATATTCATAGTATTTTTAGGATTAGTAATATTATTATAATATATTTAAATGCAACTTCATCACTTTTAATAATTGTTTTTGTTTTCCACAAGAGAGTTATACACAATGTCCTTATCTTTTGGAGGTAGGAAAATGTTAAAAAAATATTATTACTTTGTTTGATATGAGACATAATTATTTATTGAATCACTAAACATCACTTTCCTGAGCAGCGGGAAGTAGTGCCCTGGTTGTAACGACTTCTCTTATTCCTCTATCTACCTGTAAAAAATGAAGACATCATAACATTAAGATCATTAACTGGATGTATGCCACGAGCGCGTTTACGTGCTCTACAAACCCGTGCATGCAAGACCGGCCATATAAAATGAGCGTGTATACACGCTGTACTTTACACTAACTACACTAACCCCAATCGGTTGTTTTAAATAAATTAATACATTGTGCACAATATACTGCCATCTTTTGTAATCATGGTGGCATTCTTAAGGGGGATCCTTATACCAGCAGAGGCACCTAGCGGAAAAATACGAAGCTTGCGATTTGAGACATTTTTTGATAATTTACAATTTCAACTGTATTAAAAATTAATTAACATGTATCTAAAATTATTGAAAAGATTTTTTTTTAAGTCAAAGATAACTTGAATGTTGAATGAAATGTGAATTTGTAACATATTTATGTCACGAATAACGTTATTATTACATTATATTTATGGTCATATTTATTATTAAAATTTAGTTTATTAAGTTTTCAATTTTTTACGTGTAGATTTTTGACTAATTCATCGTTTTAATATTTTTTATATTTATTTTAAAAAACATCGATTTTTATAAAAATATAAATATGTACTTGAAATATGACCATAAATATAATGTAATAATTCACATTTTTTTACAATTGTAAGTTTATCTAAAAATGTCTCAACTTGCAAGCTTCGTATTTTTCCGCTAGGTGCCTCTGCTGGTATTCTGCTGGTATACGCATATGTCTCTTTATGATATACTTTTATTATATATCTAAATAATGATGTTTCTAATTCACCAGGAACTAACAGTAAAAATAATTAATATTGTGTATGTATATAACTATGAAACTATGATTCGAATATTATTGTTTGGGTAGTTGAGCTGGTTTCATTCGAGCATTCGATATCTTGTTTACTGTTTGGTTTAAGGAAAAAACTCATAAAGCAATAAGACAAATTTTATTAAGTATACATGATTATCAAATAAGGTCGGTATTTCTATAATATATCTAAAAATATATGCCTTTTAATATTATGGTTTTGTTAATATTCTTGATTGCGTTCGGTTTGTAGAAATGACAATTAAAATAATTGTCATATCTATTAGACAGTAGGAATATTGTAGATTAGTTTCTATTCCCACCATTCGGCTTCCAAACTTTTTTAAATAAAAAGATTATGGAATTCAAGAATAACACTTGAAACAGCTGACATTTACATAATATATATTTAGGTATTACTTATATTCTAAATGGTTTGTTAGGAAATACGTACTGGAAATGTATTCGCAAGTGGAGGGGGGGCTCGTGAGTAGGGCGGGGGTCTAGGAGGGCCTCCCCTTTCTCTTTCTCTTTCTGCTCTCCCTTCTTCGCTTCCTTCTTTCGTCTCTTTCACCACATCACTCTCTTTTAGTGATACTTTCAACTCAGTACCTGTGGAAAATAATTAATATACTTATAGACCTTTCAGTAAGCAAGTTCACACGTTGTCGATTATGTTATTTCAGCCATCTGGTAGGTGACAATATTGATCGACATGCTTTTCTTTCAAATTTGATGAAAATATGTTCTCATCCAACTATTCTGACACAATTGTCAAATTGTCAATGTCGATTGTAGTGCCAGTTATTGTTCATACTTCGAATGCAATATGGTAAACTTGACTGTTTTGTAGAAAATGATGATTGTTTCATGTTGAAATAAACGGTACCTAATACATTAATTGATTTCTATTGTTCTTTAGTTACTGTTAATTAAAACTTTTATTGTGTGGAAGAATATTCGCAAATAATAAAAAAACACAGAAATATTTTTAATTCTTCATGTTTAATGTTGAAATCAAAAGGAACAAGTGAAAAAGTGACTCACTTGTTTCAAAACAAAAGAAAATAATAAAAAGTGACAGCATCACTCACTTGTTTTTTCACAAATGAAAATGCAGTAAACTGCATTACCGCTTGAGCTTTCATTTATTATTTTCGCTAATTGATGTCACTACAAATTTGAATGAAAAATATAATCGGAAATCTTCATTTTTTACTGTGAACAGGTTTCCCTGTTGTATTTGAAAATAATCTATAACTACCGTTGTAACTTGGAATTTAGTGCCGCGGCCTATCTACAGTGACGTCCCTAGACAAAATGCCGCCCCTAGGCAGCGTCAAAATGCCGCCCCATTTTTTTTATCATCCTTTCATTACTCCAATATCTAAGAAATGTGTTGTATGAAGCATGGCTCCCGTATCCAGAAGCGGGCCCCCAGGCTAGGATCTTTGGCAGCCCCCCTACCTATCGCTAAGGATAAAGGCAGTGTGACGCTCTACAGTAATGTTTTCCAAATGGTGTACGCGTTAAAATTGATGTGTATATTTAGTGTTTTTTGTATATTTTAATACACCCATTTGAATTATGGAGTTTTTAAGTATCGCTACACAATTTTAAATTGTATCGTACAACCACATAATTATAAATATTAATAATATTGAAGAAAATAGCGCCGCAGGCGAATTTTTTGCTATTAGAGCGAATTTGAGATATGTGTTTATTTCACTTATCGAGCCCGGGACCCAGGCTAGAGCCCTGTCAGCCCCCTCTTGTGGGGGGCATGGTATGGATGGATACATTACTAACAAAATATATACCTACCACTAAGCTGAATCATAAAAAATTAAACTTAGATATTAATAAATAAATTATCAAATAAATATAATATTAGTTAAACACTTACCCAAATCACCAGAGTCTGAGATGCCATTTGGTTGATACCTATGTCTGACACATTTGGTCTGTACCATTTAGTAATACCTACGCAGACGTAATATTTTTACACCATTTTTTCTATGCCATTATTGTACCCTACAATATGTAAACACAATAATTTTCCTCGTTATTTTTTTAATATAAACCTAATTTTAATCATAAATATACTATTAATTAATAGTCTCAACACTCAACCGTTGATGATTGAAATAAAATACCCAAATCCACACTATTATCAACACAAAATATGTTTACAAAAAATGACTTAAAGAAGATATTGTTATTCACAGCACGATAAATACGATATAATCTAGATAGGTACCTAGTACCTACTAGTGTACATTTTTATTACAATTGCTGGTACTTAATATAGTATGCACGAATACTAATTGATTATGACTTATGACTTGTTATGACAAATGTCAATGGATTAATAATCATTATGAATATCTATTTTGCAATAGACATCCAGCAACTTTTAAATCTCGGGAGTGACTAGCAAAATTATTTGGATAAATTAAAAAATACGGAGGTATGTACCTACCTATAAATCTCTACCATAATGTTCCTTGTTTCGTCACCAACGTTGAAATCTATATAGGTAGTATTATTTTGTTTCAATACCTACCTACGTCGCTTGTTCGGCGCCAGCTATGGCGCGACGGCTTTTGCGCGTATACCTACATAATATCACTGTTATGAAAGGAACTCTTTAATCTGAGCAAATGACATTATATTATTATATTATTTATGAGTATTATGACTGATTTATTATGGTTTTTTGGTGTTTTACATTTATCATTTATAATGTGTCTACGTAGCAAGAGTAGTAAAAATATTTTTTATTGTCATTTGTATACGAAACCGAGCAGTCAAAAATAAAACAAAAATTCCTCGCGAAGCGTGGTGACATCATACTAAAATATAGTAAGTACTGGATAAAAAAAACATCCGGAAAAAAACATCTCCAACGCTCTGGTTATAATATAACTAATATAGGTAGCTATTTCTATATAATACCAAATAATTCTACTCGATTTGCCGCCCTTCGAGTATCTGCCGCCCCCAAGCGACGCTCAATCTGCCTACCCCCACGGGACGTCACTGCCTATCTATGACCAATGATAACTGTAATAATTATCACATGACATAATAACAAAATAAAATTATACATTTAATTGCATCATGTCCACGAAAATTATAATAAATGGATAAAATTATCGATTTACAAAAGTATTAATAAATGGCAATATAAAATTGTTATTATATTTGTTTAAAAATTTAATAGATGGCAATAAACATTCCAATTTTTCTTTCATAAAACACTTAAAAATGGCTGCTCATATTTGAGAATTGAGAACAAAATAAAAAATGCACTTCTGCCACGTGTGGAAATATTAGGCATGGTCGTAGTGAAGTACATACTATTGATAATCTTAATTATATTTACTTTTGTTAAGTGGCACAACATCGGGGTTCTTGTCATCACTTAATGTGTGTGTGAACAAGTGCGCAGGAGGGGGGCGTGTTCTTGAATTTGAGGTTATTCCTTCCTGCTTTTGTTTATTGCACCCCACTGAAACAATAGATTAAACATATTACATACAAATCTACTATAAAACAATTATTTACTTACCTATAGAAAACTTTTGGGTTTTAAGTTTCTAACGATTCTGATTAATATTGAACCCCTGCCTAAGCCAAAAAAAAATTATGAAATTTATAAAATGTGATATAATATTATAATATGGGCAGGGTCATTTACAAGGGCACTTTTATTCTTCAGATGTTTCGTTAATTAATAAGTAATTGGTTAATCTAGAATATTATAATGGGAAAAAACAATTCACCTGTATAATCAGTTGTTGATCTTCGTCGAAGCTTGATTGCAATAAAGGCCAAAATGATTAGAAGTAAAATTCCTCCAATTGCTCCAGCCACCACTCCCAGAACTGATGTTATTTCTATTACATTCTCGTTACCTGTAAGAAATATGTTTTGAATATATTATTATCAAATCATTATGTGAAGATCTAGAACGTTAACCTTATCACTGCCAGCCAATTTTTACTAGGTGGACACTTGTAGGCCAGCTATTTTCAGAATAAAATAGATCCTTTAAAAAATATTAAATAGGAATGGAATGAATTTACCAACACAACAAGTTTATCGAGTTTATCGTGAATATTTTCACAATAAAATGATTAATATTGGTTAGAAAATATACACAGAATGTTTATTCAGAATTATGACATTTACAAGAAGCTGCGAGTTAATTCGTCCGTGGCCTGACGCGACATACATGCTTTGGCGAATTAATTCGTTCGTGGCACGGATCATATTGAGTATTGCCTAGTGATATCCCGTGAGGGTGGGCAGGTCATGTGTTGTTTAGGGGGGGTGAATGAAGGAACAAATACAAATATTACAATTTATGACAACAGTAGCGGTTCTCTATGAAGCAGACAATGCAGCCGATTAATGAAAGTATCATCTTCGTTTAAAAAATAATGAAAGAAAAAAATATTGACAACATTATCTATTGTTATAGTGTAACCCAATGTAATGACGGTTTATAGCACAGGCAAATTTTTCACAAATGTGATTTCAAATCTGTCACCGTCCAGCGCTCGAAATGGACAGGAACGCACCGGATCGCCGTTGTGGTTCGTGGAATTCCAAAATATACCGTTCCGGCTCGTGGATTCATTTAAAATTGCGTTGCGGTTCGTTAGATTGAGATATTTATGTGTGAATGTATCTTTTAAAGTTTTTCTCAAAATTAAAAATTAACGAAGTTATGTCATGCCGGGCATGCAAGGGTTAAAAATAAAATTTATGACATCCCTAAATTTCATTCAATTTTCTTTTTTGTGTCGATACATCCGTGTCTAAATGCATTGTCTAAACACTCCAAATAATTGCATACTTACATAAAAAAAGTAACTACAGCTGCAAGCTACAAAAGAATTGTGCCTTTGCTGACATTGTTTGAAAACCTTTTGTACTTAAATAACTTTAATTCAATAAAAAATAAAGTTGGCACCTACATATTTGTATAATAATTTCTAAAGTATGAAACATCTCAGTACAGTCTCGCTTTTACCTTTGACTGGTATGCATTGCGAATTTACTTACCTACTAATTTATTACTTATATTTTATTGTGAGTGATAAAACTTATTTATTTTCATCGCCATCTAATCGCCGTGTTAATTTTATACCCACGTCTATTTTTGTGGGCAAAATTTTCGGTGGTAAAATTAATATGATAAAGTTTGGTAATTTAAATCGTACAATTCCGCTAAAATCTACTTATTAGTGATAATCGCTTGTTTTTTAAAACATTTTGTATTATTTAAATTTGTTCTCTTAAAATTTGGTTAAACATCTCAGCAGGCGATACCTTTCTATATATTACATATAAGTATATTTTTTATCGTTGGTATCCAAACTGATTTAACATATAATGCTGTTGACCAGTGGCCACAAGCAGAATTTTTTCGTTTTGAAAATGATAAATATGAGTGGATATTTATAATTTTTATGAAGGTTTAATTAAGTAGTAGGTACTTCGTGTAAATCTGCTAAAACATTAAGAATTCACTCCGATAAGCATTTAAGATCGACAATACAGTTGAAACAGGGTTTTCTGATTCAATGTCATTTCGACAATTGACTTGACGTGTTAAAAAATATTTATGACGTGTCGTAAACCCTTATTTTTACAATGAATAATAAATGAATGCACCATTATGCCATTTTCCTACAAAAATGTTTTTGGTATGAAACTATTGAATAGCCTACCGTAATTAGTTTATTTTTAAGGGACGTTTCTATTGTGCTATAATTACATACGCTGTAACTTGCTACTTTAAAAATAATAGAAATAATAGATACCTACTATGTAGAGAACTTTTAGTTAATTTTTGTTTGTAAATTTGTTTTAAAAAAAAAGGAATATCCTCCAATAAAATTTTATTACTATCATAATAATAAATTATTGTTCTGTATTATCATTATTCATCACCGTGGCAATAATAATGACTATAATGAGACTAGGTAAGGACAAACATCACAAATTGAATCGTTTAGTTTAAAATACACTCACAAATTAGGTAGGTACGTGTTCAGTGCGGACAACAAATAATTTTAGATGGTAGTCATAGATTAAATAAATACGGTGGTAAGTTCTTTAATCTGAGGTGGTAAGTGTACGTATATTACAATAATGGTAACCAAAGCATCATCATTGTAACATATAGGTCATGGTCTCCACAACGAGGGGCTGAGAGGGCTCTAGCCTGGGAGCCCGTGCTCAGGAGGAGCCCGGCGAGGCGAATCGACCAGATAAGTGAGATAAACACACATCACAAATTTGCTTTAATAGTATAAAAGAATTTTCTTACAATACTATTATTTATAGTTATGTGGTTATACGAAACAATTCTTAATTGTTTATCAATACTCGACATCTCCATAATTCGTATGGATGTTTTAAAATATACAATAAAACACTAAATATACAGATTATTGTTACCCCGTACATACTGCCTTTATTCTTAGCGATAAGAAGGGGGCCCCACCAAAGATCCTAGCCTGGGGGCCAGCTTCACGATGTGGGGCCTATGGCATAGGTATATACATACACTACAATATTAGTCCTTATAATGTAGAATATAGGTAGGTACCTACTGATTAATGACAATTTTATATTATTCTATAGGAATCGTGTTTAGCAATTCGAGTTGCACCTTCCGTCATGTTTTATCTTATATAATTAATGATACTTCTTCTTCTACCCTGTCATGTCTTAATATTGGGGCATAGGGCAAGCATTGGCGCCACTTCCCTCGGTCCATCGCCATGCGCCTCCCGCCATGTCAGACCTGCAGCAAATAGGTCGCTTTTGTAGCACCTCTGCAGGGTGAGGGAGAGGCGGCCACGGCGATGGAACCCTTGAGGCTGTGCCACAAGGGTACGAAGTGCCGCACTCTTTGGCGGCATCCGGAATACGTGTCCCAGCCACGTAAATCGTCTCTTCGTGATAACTTCAATCACCGAAGGCTGCTGTGCTCACGAACTCGGGTATTTGTAACGCGGTCGTACCAATGTACCCCTAAGATTCGGCGGAGACATTGATTCTCAAAGCTCAAAAGCCGATAATTAATGATACACCATTGGTAATTTAAAATGCTATAATTACGTAGTTTGGTGATGATGGCTTGAAGCTTTTCTTAGAAGTAGGTATGGCCTAATGGCCCTTATGGTGGAGAAGGTTCAAAATAAATCTTTGAGGATCCTTTGTTTGAAGCTGTGTGGATGCCATCCATGGCTTTATCCGATTGATTTATCTTAAGAACGCTTACACACTGTGTTCAACCAAATCGCTTCGGATATTGGTATATTCCTCCTGCGTGAGAACGAGTTTATGTGAACGATTTATAAATTCTTTGTTTTATAGCTTCTTAAATAATTAAAGGGCGTAGTTAGCTCTATCGGTGTACAGATATGTACTGTATAAATTTTGTATTTACTCGTCTCTGTATAGGTACTTACTATTTTTTATAATAGTTCCTGCATCTATTTCTTTATTTTTAAACACTATTTTAATACTATTTCTTTGATTTTTTTAAAAATATTCTGTGCTCGTCTTGAATCTATAATCTGTAAAATTTGTTATATGTAAATTAATTTTTAATTTGAATCTTTATGGTAGGTATGTGGATATGTTGTTTTTTAAGTTTAATTAATTAACAAACTGAACTATCCCAAATGAGACAGTAATATAAGTTATAAGCAGTGACGAGTGGTGGTAGAAGTAACATGCCTGCTGATTATGGGTGGTAGATAAAGTAAGAGTAAAGAATAATACAATTCTTGACGGTATACTTTGTTGAGACGAGGTTCTTTCGCCTGCGGCGCTGACAATCCTTGCCCACTTGCTCAATATACATCCACGTAAGAAGTTCAAAGTTTATTGTTGCATTTATACATCCAACGTACGTACGTATGTAAAGAAAAAAATTAAGCATACCGTTTTTTCGGAAAATTATAGAGCGTTCCTGTTCGTGAAATTTTCCATTTCGAGCACTGTCACCATCACAGATATAGTTGTTTATTCATTCGAAATTCATTCACTATTCAATTTGTAGTTGTTTAACCACTAAGTTTAATATTTGATACTATGTGGACACATAATTGATTGATAGGCAGAACTGTTTCTAATGGTTGTTTTATTGTAGGTATTAATTTGTAGACTGTATTACATTTTGAGGATGTATTTATTTAGATAATATTAATTTAGTTATATAGTTAATTTAGTATTTAATAGTTTTACATGATATTAGGACAAACAGAGTATACGAGTAACGACTTGTTAATTGAGAGGTTAATTATGAACTGCTTGATTAAAAGTTCGATACGCAGTGAAACCATTCAGAAACTTGAGCTGAGTTAAGTTTGAACAAGTTGAATGGTCTGAGTTGAATGATATTAGAAGCATTTACAATGTTATAAATGAAAAAGTAAGTAAGTGTGACACTTAGTTCATATACAAGGGTTTATATGTGTGTAGTAACATAGCTACTAGATACGATGGATAAATTGGGGTTGATCAATAATATAATACTGAGTAGGTACATAGTCGAAATCACACTGATCGAATATTCTTAAGAATACTTCATTAGTTACTTATGGTGTCGATGAATTAAACAAAAGACAATTTATTGTCATTGGTGAGATATCATAGAGGGGGAAGTTATGGATACATAACAAGTTAGTTGGATACCCTAGGGTAGAGATCTAGAAGAGATATATGAAGTTTGCAAAGAAGCATACGTACCAGTTCGCTTTTCTGCTAATTCCAGCGTGAACGCATCTAGGTAAATAACTTCAGAGCGACCTCTCGAGTTAGCGGAGTAGATTGCTAGACGCAAAGCACGACCGGCTGCCAATCCGCCAACTAAAAATGATGGCTTACGGGAAGTCACATTTGCCAGGAGCTGTTCCAGTGGTCTTTCCATCACTTCCAATTGGAACCATTGTGGTAACCCACCATCGTATCCTAAAAATTATATGTAAAATTAATAAAGTGCTGATGGTCTCTCAATATTTGTGGATATATACTGTCGCAAGTATCCAGTTCAACTAGCCACCCATAAATAATAAAATCAAATAGGTACTTAACGAATTTACATAGGGAAACAGTACAGGGTAGTATTTTAACTCTGTTTAAGGGTGGCAAATTGCCAACGTATCAGTAGTAGTAGGTAACAGTGGAGAGGGGTAGAGGTAGGCTGTTAAAATCCGACATAAATAATGTACACTAAACTTTGTCAGTCATACCTATTTGTTTTCATTGAACAAAGAATTTTTTTGTCGGTTCGCCTTTAGCATACCAAAACTATTATGG
Organism: Rhyacophila brunnea; assembly: GCF_057557595.1. Classification (NCBI taxonomy): domain Eukaryota; kingdom Metazoa; phylum Arthropoda; class Insecta; order Trichoptera; family Rhyacophilidae; genus Rhyacophila; species Rhyacophila brunnea. The sequence goes on along the minus strand of NW_028233350.1, from coordinate 36,877,955 downwards.
TTTGGTTAGGCTTTCGGTTTATGAATTAAAAAAACCAACCAACACCATCTGTAATATGTATTCTTAATTAAACGAAAACAAATAAGTATGGCTGAAAAAGTGTGCAATATTTTAGTCAGTTCGCCCATGGCATACCGAAACTATTATGGTTTGGTATTTACACAGGGTTTAACTGAATTTAAAAAACTAACCAACAGTATCTGCAATTTTATTTGTAGTCTTAGTTTAATGAAAATAAAATACGTAAGCCTGACAATGGTTTAGTATGCACTATTTATTTCAGATCTTAACAGCCTACTTCCACCCTTCGCCACTGGTAGGTAATTAGTAGGGGTTCTATGAGATTTTACAAAATGCGTCGATGGTTCTGCTTCGGAATCAAAAATCAAAAAGGGTAGACATTATTTGGTACATACTCGATACAATCTCGATTCGCCTGAAACGCTTGATTTCTGACTGCAAAACGTATTTAATTATTTGACAGAAGCTGTCACTTTTGGTTTAATTTAAAAAACATCTGACTAGCGCATAAGCCAAATTATTTAAATAACTATAGCTATGCATTAAGCCCTAGGTATATAAAGGTTTACCAGCATCACAGATGATTTCCAATGCAGCTGCAGTCTGATTGGTGAGAGAGCAGTTGGTTGGAGCGAAAGGTCTTGACGCAGGAAGTAATGTAAGGGCACACGGCTCCACTTGCCGTCCTACCAGGTTACTTGCCCAGCATAGGGCTGTGCCATAGTCCATCTCGGATATGGGTGCATAGACCAGGGTGGATCGAGCCGGTGTGGATGTCCATGTGAAGCGATCTGAAGAGACCTCCATCTGGTTAGCGGAGTTGTTGAGGGCCCAGGAGAAGGAGTCAGGCGGTGGGACGGCTTCTACTTCACAGAGTAACCGAGCCTTTTCTTGGCGAGCCACACCGTAGGAACGGCGTAACGTTGCTATGCATACTGGCTTGTCTGGAATAAAATGAATGTTTATATTTTTAAATAAATAATAATATAAAAAAACAATATTATTTAAAACATGAAGAGACCAATTTTTGTGTCAAGCAGTATCTAAGCTATTCAAGCAGTCTGCTTCGATTTCGTATGAGAAATTTTATTTCTGCTTCGATTTATACAACTGCATCTAAAAATAGCAGAGGCATTTGAGTTTCACATGCTTCCCCGGTAGAGGCGCTAGTTTGTCGCTGGTGGTCGTCCATCTGAATTTTAAAAGATCGAAAACAGATTGAATGTTGTAATGTGACATCGTAAGGCTCTGTAATTTATTGTTTTTTGGCTTTTTGGAAGTGTTATCTTGAATTTAAATTCTTAATAAAGTGTATACTTATTGTTATTTTCTTATATAGGTACATGTTAATATTAAGTACCAATAAGGTAAATAATTGACGTAAGTAGTTTCTTTAAGGATAAATTAGCTACGTACTTAAGGGGGGACATGCTCAGCGTAGGTCAAAATCGAGCTTTATGTAGGATAATAAGGCTTCAAAATTATATAAATAGATTATCTACAACGTTTAAGGAATGTCCAGGATCATGATTTGAAAATAGAATAAAAGCTCCATGTTGACCCACGCAGAGCACATCCGCCCTTAAAGAATAGGTCATTTTATTAATGCTACTATAACAGTTACTAATAAAATAATAATATAATAATGTCATTACCATATTTTAGGTTATTTTCTTATTTACATGTTAACTTGAGCGGTCATTGGCAATAAACAAAAATATAATGCAAACTCTTACGCGACCATAAATGTACGAACAATTTTTCCGTCTCATTTTGGGACACTGTTCGAAGCATCATGCTTACTTTTCAAGCTATTTCTCATTTTCATATTAAATTTTATGATACTGCTTCGTTCAAAAATTGGGCTCCAGCTGTTAACTGATTATTATGCACCGTTCTTATGAACGATTTTTTTGTTGATTTGTTGTCAGTAAGCCAGGGGAGATATTTATTTATACCACTATCCTCCCGCCTTCTGTTATTCAGTTTAAATAACGGTATAATATTTTGTGTATTCCATGTGGTTTGTTGTAATTTTAGAGTTCTTGTATAAATAAATTTGATTGGCGGGATGTTCCCTGCTTATGCAACATGACGTATTATGATTTACCACTTATCCTTCGCAATGAGATTCCAACTGTAGAGTTTCTTGCAATCCATTGAAAATAACCATACGTCATGAGGTTACATTACGTCGCTATAGGATTTGTTTCCCGAATATCCATTTTTGTCGAAATCGACATTTTAATGCAGTTCAATTTCTTTTATCGAACTCTACCGAAATCGTTTATAAAAACAATATATTTTAATCTAGGAACAGAGATATTTTTTTGAAAAACCCGAATACGCCATGTTAAGTTACAATTACTTCGTGTTGTTTTCCCGAATGTCCAACTATTCGTACCTGAATATCCAAGTTAATTTCGGTCGAAATAAATCTCTGGCTGAGTTTTTATTTCCCGAATATGACTTTTAGCCAATCAAACCGCGCTGACGCCGTGCATCTCGCTCCCACATTCACGCTGTCCAGCTCTAAAACAATCACGCCCACTTTCATATTTTTCGGCTGTCCGGAATGCTCTTTCAAATTTCGTCTTATTGATATTGTTTTTAAAGTTACTATTGTTTTAATAGTGAATTCATCAAATTTGAAGAGATTATTTATAGCTGATACATCACCAGTTCGCCCTAAACTTATAGTAAAGTTATGGAAGTGAGTATTTTAACCTAAATAACTGCATTTTGTTTTGATAAATGACACAAAATCCCAACGGTTATATGAATTCTACAGTGTGACCCGGCAACTACTATGACGTAAAAAATAATTATTATTAATTAAGCATTGTTTGTCTTTATTTTACTTTTAATCTGGGTATTTCTATGAAAATAAAGGCGATGCTATTATTTATTTTTGAATGCGCTGATAGTTAATTTAATTTAATATGTATGTTAGTAACTATTTATTTGGTAAATATTATATACTTAGGATATTGGTACCTACCTAATATTAGCAGCCAATGGTAATTAATTTATAGATGCTAATATTTTGTATTGTCATTCCAATAGTTAATATATAATATTTATTTGGTGGTTTGTAATAAGTTTAATTGTTAATTATAGAAATATATAGATATAATAATATACAGATATACATAGATTTTTTTTTTTTTTTTGGGAAAAGTATTAATATAAAATTGTTAGCAAGTACGAGTAAGTACCGTCATAAAATATTGGAGAAATCCGTGACGTCGGTTAGTAATTGAAGTAGTAGATACCTACTTTTATTTAATAAACCAAAATCGATCGCCGATAGATAATTTGTGGACTGGGTCGTAAACCCAGGAGATGCAGGGACGATTCCTGCCGGGTGTCTTACTTTTTTCAAAAAGATTTTTTCTATTGGTTATAATATATTTTCTCAGAAGTGATTTTAAAAATTATGTATGTTCAATAATTAGAATGGTACATTCTTAAATCTTGTGAATTATTCGTTGAATAAAAAAAAAGATTATTAAAAACTATTTTATTACTTATTACGAAAAAAACCGAAAAAAGCGAATGCCGCATGTTATTATTACCTACGAACTTGGGTTATTACGATCATTAGGTATTTAAATAGTAAAAGTAATCATTAACAATTATCGTTTAAATAAATATAACATTTGAGGTGCGTACTTTTTGACCACTCAGTAATCCGTGGGCCGTGCAGCAATACGCTACGGTCTTAAGTCCCGAACGTCCTTGTTTTGTCCCGAATATCCATTATTCTGAGAGAGCGCTAAAAATTTCCCGAATATCCACAACGAGTACTTGTAAATAAAACGCATTTTCTGTGCATTTACTGATTTATACCAGTATATTATTCTTGGAATTTATTCTTAGATAATGTTGCAATCATACAGTGTAGAAAAAATGATTGATACATCTACTGATATTTCATAATACGACAATGAAATTTGTTTTTCGTCTCCTGAAAAATTGACATTTGGTCTATTCGGGAAACAAATCCTATAGCGACGATTAGGTATCAAAATGATTTGACATGTAGTTCAAGTTACAGGTTACTTCTAAAGAACTTTTCCAATAATAACTGGCCCTTAGTAATAAAAGTATCAATATCAATTAGCAATAAGTATGTATGAAATAAAGAACAACAGGGCAAAAGTTTCTGTGATAATTGAATAAGGTAACAAGGTGAGTATTAAAATAACTGAACCATTCATACGTATTATTATTACTTTTAAGAGTCTTTACGACCCATGTCTGGTGGCCATTCGATATAATTATCATGCTATTTAGATGTGGTAATTAAAAAGTGATTATGTGGTCAACAGTCAATGTGTTAAACCAAGCAAATAAAGCCGTTTATCTAGCTTAATTTTTACGATCAAATAAGCCATCTAGCGTAAGAAAATACTTTTACAATTAGAAAATAGTGTGATACTAACACATGACTTGCAAAAGCACTGGTGGTGAACGAGCATCTCCTTCCACATTTGAAGCACTGCACGTGTATGAGCCAGCTGCTGTTCGAGGAACTTTGCGTAAGACCAAGTTGTCTCCTGATGCACTCACACCGGCCTTCGGTTCATGGGCTAGTGCTCTTCCCTAGAAAATAAATCAAATTGTCAAAAAAATTACTGTTTACTTAAATTACTTTTAGGTAACTTTTATACATTTTTTTCCAGTAGGTACACTAGATGTCTCTAGTAGGTATTAAAGACATCTATTAAATAAATTGTAGATACTGAAAAATAGCACACTAATACACTCAATACAAAAAAATTACAAATCCGATAGTAATGCGTGTTTAAAATGTGTGAGAATGCTCTACAAACTTACATTATGTTCCCATATCAATTTGTAAGGCGGAGGATTCGCATTTACTTTGCATTCAAAATATACATCATCGCCTTCTTCGATATCATTTGGGTTGAGGTTTGCTCCGAGTGTCAAACTTACTGATGGTGCAACTGTAAACAAGATATTAAAAAATCAAATTAGTATTATATTTCATAATATTTTACATGAATTCAATGATGTAAGTAGGTATTTAATTTTATTGGTTTCATAGGTACAAAATAATATGAGGCAAGTGAAATATAAAGAAATTCGCTTGTGACAGTTTTCAGTAATGTGTGTTTAAGTGCATGTTTTGTAGTTTCGTAATTAGATGTCTAGATATACTAATAAATATTGGAAACCAGTAGCGAAGAGTGAAGGTAAGCTGCTTAGTATGACTAACAATGTTTAATGTGCACTATTTATGGTGGATCTTAACAGCCTAACTCCACCCTTTGCCACTGATATAGATTAACCCATTTTAGACAGATTAAAAAAGAGAAAAAATTCGACCAACAGCAGTAAATTTTTTATTAGGTAGGTAAATATTTAATTTCAATATATTTTAAAAACTTGTGTTGGTAGACATTGAAACATTTCAATTTATACTTATCTTTTTAAATAATATGCAGGTAAATTTGTAGGGTTTTAAGAAATATCTAAAAATAAGAAATAAAACATTTTTACCAAATGCTAAATTGATGCCCAGAATCACTTGGTCAACAGCGGCGTAAAATTGGCGCTAACTGTCTCCAATGGGTTAATAAGATTGAAATGAAATAGCTAGTCGCCATGTACCAAGTTTTGAAAATGGGATCAATTTATTACTTTATGACAGTCAGGCCATTAAACCAAAGAAACACAATGCACTCCGAGTGTCCTCAAATATTTTCAATATTAAATGCGCGTTGTTAATGTGACAAACTTTAATGCATGTTATGATACAAACGTAACTATTTAAAATAACATTTTCTTTAACATGTAGGTATTTAAGTTTATCTCATATGTTTCGACAGTCCATGTTAATTAAACCTTGTTACAACCTCACCCAAAAGGCAAAAGGCAGAACTTCACTTTTCAATTATTTTTGTGTTTCCTGCTTATATAATAAAATGCTCTCATTTAAATATGTACATACTGTTACACCCATGATTATTGGGCCTCTCCAGATAGTCTAAACTACGTAATTATTAGGTGTAACCATGTCACCTGACCTCTAGTCAACAATGGGCGTACGTACGTCCAAAATTATTTGATTAACTGTCAAAATATTCAACATTTACTTAGCACGTAAGAATTGTATCTAATTATAATAATAGTATGTCAGGGAAGAATGTGATTGTGCCGAATAAAAGAGACGAAAGCCAAAGAAATTTAATATTAAGGCGCATGTAAAAAAAAAGAAGGCAACACTGCTCGATATAAAAAGTCAGTCTAGAGTCGCCATTTAAAAGAGGGAACATCGGCCCTCATGACTCGGAGAATAAAACAAATACATAATCGAGCATGAAAATGAAAAATGGGATACGGAGTGAAAGGCCATAGATTAAAAGTTGTGAACGATAATAATTATTAATAACGAAACTAAAATTAAGAGCATAAAACATTTGGAAGTGTAACTAACATGAGTAATCTAAGAATATAAATCTACCAAAATAAAACGAGTTTCATTTAATCCTACCATGAAACTGATAGCAATTTAGTTTAATTTTTGTGAATCCCGGATCCTACCAACATCCCGAGCTAGCCACAGGACCCGGGATATCTCAATACCCACTGAAAAAGCACAATCAAAAGAATTTTTATAAGCTTGATATAGGTAATATAATTTACATAGGACATTGAGGCTGAGCTGCCACTCCAGTGGTGCGAGCAGGAGAGAATGTAGCACCCGGCAAGTAAGTATCTGAGAGTGCTGAGGCGCCCTGGCCGTCAATCGCAGAGTGCTGGTGCTGGTGCTAGCACTTCCATCTTCCTTTGACGCCTTTGAAGAATCTTCAATCATTGTAGATTTATCTTCACGCTCTTCACTGCTGTCAATGTCAAAATCCTGTAAAAAAGTAAGATTTATTATTATTATTATGCGCTTGGGCATTCAAAAACTTTCTCACTCATTTGCTCAGATATTAAACAGAGCACCGAGCTAGAGAAGTGATAGCCTATTCAGCTATATAAAACACAGTTCAACCATCAGTTATTGTTCAGCTCAGTCTAGTATCTAGCTTGTCTAGTTCAGTACATTAGCTTTGCTTGACCTCTAAAAACGAATACACTGTGTACAAGTTCTGTACCAAGCGAGCTGGTCGATTGAATTATGTATATGATTGGACATGCCGTGCGAATCATCCTATACTTGTATTTTGTTAATTATTGTTATTGTAAACTTTAATAGACCATCCCAACATCAATGACACACAACTTCAGCGATTACAGCGATTTTAGTAAGAGCTTCGCTCTACATTCAACGGGTGTCGTTAAAAATCTGCTGCCTGTTAGATATTGCATATCTAGTAATATTGTGAGGGATAGAAAAGGTAACTGTCAATAATTCTTTGTGGAAATAATTCATTAAAATAAAATACAATATACAATAGGGAACAGGACTGGTTTCATCAGATTTAATGACATTCTCAAATCAGTTGTCAAAGTCACGAGTCTAGAGTTTGATTTCCAGGTCTAAAAAATATTGTTTTACAATGTGTACTTGGAATCAGAATATAGGACCTTATAGATTGAGCAAATAATGGCCATCATAAATTTTTCATTAAAAAAAGCTGTTAAGTAGACCTCTTCATGAGGCTGTCAATCTACATTGTAGTGAAGAGCCGAAAATAATAATAAAAATTACAATATTCTTATTTTAGTGTTTTATTTAAATTGATGAATTTTCTTTGTTGAATCACTGCCATCTATGATATTTATTGTGATATAAAATTTTAGAGTGTTGCAAGAAATGTCAACAGATGCCATTATACTATAAATTAATGGAATGTGTTTTACTGTAATAGTGAAATAACAGATGTCAGTATCGCGATACTTTGCTATAATTACTTTGAAAAAGCATGATATTATAACATGTCCAATATTGAAAATACATAATTTAAAAACACTTCAGATACTTATATATCTATTAAAAAAAAATGGATGCTGGGCAGGAATCGAACCCACATTCTACATATTCGCGTCAATGTGCTTTTACCATTGAGCCACCTGCATCATAAGTTAATTACAGCGTGGATAGATAATATTCATACCTATGAAATGTCTTACAAATTGTGTTTATTTTGGCAATTGACTTGTGATTTTGAATTAAGGTACCAACAATATGTATTTATTTTGATTCATAGCCAACGTCAGGATCTCTTAAAATTTTAGTTATAATGTAATTGCACTAATTGTCAATAATTTGATAAACTATTATTTAATACTGTATTGTAATATTGAAATAAAAATCCTATCATTTATCTACGTAAAGAAAATAAAACAATTATTAATGTGTAACAAATATAATAGCTTATAGTGAACAATGATGGCAAATATTTAATAGCAAGTAGGTAAAAATGTGAGAAATAATGTTGATACGTTTTTAAATATTTTTATGATGAATTTCAAAGTAATTAAAGTAATACCCGTTGTGTTGCCTCCAGCTGTTCTCCATTCAGCCACCACTCTATAGTGGGTGCTGGCCTCCCCCCAACTGTTTTACATGTCAGCTCTTGAACCCTGCCGGCGCTTAGTGCATCACGTTCCATTATTTCTACAGTCAACGGTGTCACTAAAAAGAAGAAAAATATTAAGAGGCATGATTATTTTATTAAGCTGATTTTGATAGGTATCATAACATTGGACAGCTAGTTTGCTTGATCAATTTTATTATGTTGAAAATTGTTGAATATTATGACGTATAGTTTTATAAAAACATTGTATGAATTAATTCTATGATAAATAATTATTTAACTAAACAATATTGTATTATATTAGTAAGTAGGCAGGTACCTATTTATATTTATACATATACCTACACTAACTATAAAAAATGACACTTTGTTTTCGATATGATTCATTTATATCCACGGTGGAATAGTGGCAGAACATCTGCCTTAGATAATGTTTGTCGCATGTATGAATTCTGCATCTCACAAGTTTACATATTTGTTTTTTCAATGTGTGTTTGCTTCAGAGCAACACATACTGGGTCTAACAAATTTTTAATTACAGTTCCACGAAAAATTAATTTAAGTTGATTTAATAATAATAATGGCACACACGACTTAATTACGTAATTTTACCATTTTAAAAGATTATGTATGTCAGAAGTAAAAGGCCGGGGGTCATATATTAGAAATGGTTTAGGAGAAAGTAACATTTAAAATTATTATTGTAGTATGATATTACACTTAATGGTTTTTTTTTCTTTCTTTATGTTACTCTAGTATTTTACTTGTCACAAACAGAATATTCACTTATGTTAAAATTATTATAAGTATATTATTTAACATTTTTTTTAGTTTTTAGGTGTCTAGACGAGAGAATTATGGATACTTACCCGAAGTTATACAATGACTTCACGTCGTCATTTTTCATTTGTAGGTCATTAATTATTTTACCAAAATGTAGATAAAAAGTTAAGAATGCATTCATAGCTCATTTTCGTAAAAAACGGACACCCCACCTTTTACTTTTGTAGTAGGTATATCGTAGAAATTGAATGATAAAATCCTGGATTAAAACTAACATTGCATATCTATAAGGAGTGTAGCTGTGGTCGGCGGCAGAAGCGGAGAATTGGTGGCTTGACAGGAAAGGGGAGCGAGGAGATCAGCTCTTCGAAGTGGCTGCATTCTCAAGACACCTTCTCCGGGACCTGACCCGGGAACCGCTCGACCTCCTCGGTACCATCGCACACTAGCCGGCGGATAGCCTGCAATAGAATATATTGCAACAATAAATTATTTCATAGAAATTTAATTAGGTAGGATGGAATTACGAGACATGCAATTTTATTAAATATAAGATACTGAAAAAAATACTTTTACCAAAATAGCCTTATACTGTAACTAACTAACTAATGAGACAAGGTAATATAAATTTCTTTACAAAATAAAGATTAAAATCTACTTTTTATCACAGTAATTAGTAAGAAGGTGAGATATTATTAATAAATTTATTCCAGACAGTTTAAATTGGAATCGGTATGCAATTAATTATTAGAAATTCAATTAATAACATCTTTAAAGCTATCCTAAAAAATGATGAAAATACCATCGTTACAGCTATGGCAGCTCGATTAGATATAAAGAATAAATTTAAACTATGCATAATTATTAAAATTCTTATCAATCTACGTCTTTGAGAAAACTTCGATAAAGTTAATCATAAAAAAATATTATTTATCGGGAATGGGACAACTGTGCGCCGCACTGTCGAATGAAATAAATAGACGTTAGCTACAATTTTATACATAAAGTAGACGAGTAATTTTAATCAGTTTCTATCTAGTAAAGGGTGTTTTTTTTTAGAGGTATAGAACTTTGAAATGGAATAAAACAAAGATGACTTTTTATATTGACATGAAATTTATTTTATTCGAAAGATGCTCTTCTGGCATTATAATTTAAATACGACTTCTGGCATATGACCGCCACGGCTGGCTCGGACGTAGTCTAATCTGGAGGTCCAATTTTCGATGACTTTTTCCAACATTTGTGGCCGTATATCGGCAATAACGCGGCGAATGTTGTCCTCCAAGTGGTCAATCGTTTCGGGCTTATCGACGTAGACTAGCGATTTTACATATCCCCACAGAAAATAGTCAAGCGGCGTTAAATCGCACGATCTTGGAGGCCAATTCACGGGTCCGAAACGTGAAACTATGCGGTTACCAAACGTTTCCTTCAATGAATCAATTGTGGCACGAGCTGTGTGACATGTTGCCGCCTTGTTGAAACCACAGCTCCTGCACATCATGGTTGTTCAATTGATGAACGAAAAAGTCAGTAATCATGGCTCTATAGCGGTCACCATTGACTGTAACGTTCTGGCCAGCATCGTTTTTAAAGAAGTACGGAATAATTATTCCACCAGCCCATAAAGCACACCAAACAGTCAATTTTTCTGGATGTAACGGTGTCTCAACATACACTTGAGGATTATCATCACTCCAAATACGGCAGTTTTGTTTATTGACGTATCCATTCAACCAAAAGTGAGCTTCATCGCTAAACAAAATTCGCTTATGAAAATCGGGATCAACGGCAATCTTGTTTTAAAATAAATTTTCACAATTTGGAAGCGTTGTTCAGGCGTCAGTCTATTCATTTTGAAATGCCAAACCAAACTAAACATAAATCACTTAACAGCTGACAAAATGGCCGCCAATTAAAAAAGTGCTGCCAGCTTAAAGTTCTATACCTCTAAAAAAAACACCCTATACTTAGTAGTTTTATTCATTTTGCTCTTAACATAGTGTTTTTTATTCCGGATTGAGAATTATCATGTCTGAGGCTTTATATAAACATAAAAGAACTCTCTTCTTGTAGGAACTTATTATGCACAATTAATTCAATATTTACCTGTGCATATTTCAATAGTACCTATAATTCACGAACGTCTTTTTATTTTCGAATTTCATCCGATTGCGTGACGCCCAATTGTCCCGGCGCCGAATCATCCTAGACCCTAATTATCAAACATGTTGAAGAAAACCTTTTTATATAGATAACGGAGAGAGAAAGTGAAGTAAAAAAGAATCCACAATCTATTAATAATTGTCTACAGATACTACATAATATAGTATACCTATATTATTATTATTTAGTAGTAGGTAATATCTACATTAATTCTTGGTGTATATTTTCTCAAACTGAGAATAAGGGTTAACAGTTTGATATCTGAAACAGCGACATTAATGAGATTTTATACATGAAGATTAGGGAATCCAATCCCGAGCCAAAAATCTGATCCCGGGATTTCGGGATTACAATTTGACAATCCTGGGATCCCGGAACTGGTCCCGGGATTGGCATTTTTTTCCATTGTTAATATAAATTTTTTATATTTACAAATAACATATAATAAAATCGGTCAAAAATAAATCTAGTATAATTTATTCTATTTAAGACATTTATATTGTATACGTTCAATTTTGGAAATACACAAGTTTAATGGAGTAAATAATATTGTAATTTAAATAATAATGTGAATTTAATATGAGATTGCTGTTTCTGATAGTAAAGACATAATGAATGGATTAGCGTGATTTAAAATAGTAAAGCAAATAATCATGGCGTACTTATGGCCCTTCCGCTTCATAAATCTAATAAGTCAGCTAAATATGAAACTGCCGTAAAACGTATGATATCATGGTGGAATTACTTTGTTAAAAGTGCGAAGCATTGTTTTTTTCCAATATTTCTCATTTTTAATAATTTACGTGAAAAAATAAAATGAATCGGCTACCTACACATGGGTATAAATCAAACTTCATTCAAACTCAGTTTATTTCTAATGTAGTAGTTATTTTTTGACGATGGCCGCGTGGATTAAGCGCTGGTCTATAAGTGTCGAGGGTCCCAGGTTCGAATCCTGGGTCTGGCAAGTTGACATATTGTTTTTCAATTTGTGCATGAGTCAGAGTATGGTCCTAATAGGTTGAGCAAGTGGCTGACATCCATCTCGTAAAAATAAAATCTGTTAATACAAGCCTCCACTCTGTGGAGGCCAATATGATCCTATTAGGATTGGAAATGGTCAAAAGAAAGAAGAAAAAGAAGTTATTTTTTATTAAAAGTATTTTTTCTGATATATTTTCGCTTTTATTTTATTTTCCATAAAAATTGATAAAAAATCAATCCCGAAATCCCGGGATTATGTTTATCAATCCCGGGATTCATATGTATCGAAAATAGCTCGGGATCCCGGGATTGGAATCCCTAATGAAGATGTACCTAGTTATTTTTTACTTACCACCAGTTACTGTGCAAGTGAGTTGAGGTGTGTCTCCTTCTCGATAAGGTCCAGCCTTCCCCCGGATCTCTCTTCCACGTTCATCCGTCACCACAGGTATACCTGCGGCCTCTGAAAATTAATTAAACATTTTTTTAATTACTATTTAATATATATTTTTATATTATAAACTACGACAAAACAAGCATAATTATCAATCATACTATCTGCGTGAGCTTTCTTATGTATATTATGTCAAGGTCTAAATATATTTCAATAAACTATTCAATACAATTAGCTATATCACATCTATCGAATTGGAAACTGAATGCAATTAGTGTAGATTCGTTCTCTCAATTTATAATTACATAATATATAAAATAAACGAAGGAACTTAAATGTTTGAATAACCACAATTATTGAGAATATTTAGATAAACAATCACAAGATATTATTGCATACGAATTTTTCTGTGGCTACCAATTTACCCACAAAAAAGCTGAAAAATCGATATCAAGTGGCAACCATAGTAAATGCAAATGATATTTATAGTTGGGAGATATTAGGGTTTCGAGATTGTATTAAGACGAAAAATAAAAAAAATGTGCCTATTTGGTTTATAAATGCGTTATTCTATATCGACTGCTTAATCTACAAACTAGCTAACATCATTTGGGAAAATTGTTCAAGAAGGAGAAAAAACTTAATAATTTAACTATCAAGTAGAATTTAACATCTATTCCTAAAATACACTTGGAATTTATTTATTTTTACAAATTAATAAGCTGCACTAAGAATTATTACACTATTTTAGCTTTCCTTTTATATATAAAGAAGTTTTTTGTATAAAGAGCTGATGTCTTCCATTTATGATATTGGAAATTTGGCACCTGCAGTTGGGTGTTTTGTGTGAAGATCGATAACGCATTTATTTATAGGTTTAGAAGTTTAAAATTTCGTATGAGCATAATATGTCTTATAACAAAATGCCACCAAAATCTCATTTTTGGTCAAAAGTACAGTTGGGTAGTCGATATTCGTTTATCGGTTTTGATATGTTTGCATATATGACTTATGAAAATTACAAGTTTTGTTTCACATCTAAATCTGTTCGCTGGTGACTTGAATGTTTGACTTCCTCTTGCGTACTTCCCGGGCCTTTCGAATATTACGGTGTTAAAAAATCTTGACAATTATTTTTTAGTTCGTTCTAGGCTTTATTTTTATAGACTGTATTGTTTGGACGCCGCATCAGTTGGAGTATGGTCTTATGGTGGAGAGGGCTTAGAAGAAATTATTGAGACACCTTTACTTGAGGCTGTGTTGAGACTTGAGATTGACTTTCTTTTAGGTATGCTAACATACTGTAGTTTGTTCAAGTTTGTAAGAGATGTTTTCGACTTACATAGCCCAGTTAATAGTCAGACCGTGACACGAAACTGTAAATTTCGATTGTGTTGCCAGTTATAGCTCATACTTTGAATGCAATATGGTAAATTGTTTGTAGAAAATGATAAAATAAATGTTTACAATTTGAACGGATTATGCAATCGAAAATTTTCATTGCATTCGAGGATTTCAACGAGGACTCAAATTAAGTTAAATCAATAATATGTATCCTTTATAATGATCAGGATTGTCTAATTAAATGATTTAACTTCATATATATTGTGCATTATTCATTATTTATTTATATTTCTATTTTTATTTACTTACGACTCATAATTTTGTTAGAATTATTACTATATCTATTTGCTCGATTGTCCAATTACACCACCTTGTAAGAAAAAGCAAGGGCATGGCTATTTATATTAAAAAAAGTGTATTATTATATTGTTAATTTTATAAACGAAATATCAATCAAATGCATCATGTAATCAAATATTGATTAATCAAAATTATTTGTTTGGTGATATGAATGTGCTACATATTATAATTATTTATTGCTTTATATTTTTATTTTATGTTAATAATTAGGAATGATTGGTTTGAGTGTCGTTTTAATGAGGTATTATGAAATATTAATATGCAATGCTATTCATTTTAATTACTGTTATTGACATAATATTTTTTGATAGGATACTTTAATGTATAGGTTGATTGTTTTTGTTACTTTTTAAATTTGTTAGTCTAAATGCCCGTTGTGTTCAATATTCTTTAGTTGAAAATGTCCCTCTGAGGCGGACAAAACCGGGCCAGATATTAAATAAAAGTAGAATAAGTATGATAAAAATTTGAGTTTTTCTATCTATGTATTTCTATTTTCTATTTAACTGTCTTAGAAATCGGTAATACTAATAATTGGCGGGTAATAACTCGGTCTGGTCAAATCGGATATTGATAATATATTATTCCACCTACATGCTAGTTGTTTTATAAATTCTTAAAATACCACTTAGCTCATACAGCGTACTTCCATGTTTGAATTTACTCTTTAGGTATACTGTTTTTATATTACTTTCTTTTGCAATACTTTTTAAAATACCTTTTCTTTATAATTAAAGGTTGCTATATTATTATGTACATAAATAAATATGAATTTAAAATTAAAATACGTAATATTTTGTTAAAATTAAAATATTCAATATGAATTAGGTAGTCCTAGGACCTAGACCATAATTAGTAATTTGAGTAATGGGTGCCTACTTTAAATTTATAGTGGAAAATTATTATTTTAGTAGGTACTAGGTAGGTACTTGGCGGGATTAATTATTGGGTTTTACTGAAAATGAACGGAGGATTAAAAGGTTTTTAACCTTGTAAACAAGCAGAGAGCTTTTGAACGAAAACGGGAAATTACACTAAGAAGAAAGTAAATATTAACAAAATTCAGATATTTCTTCATAGCTCAAAGGGATTGCTCTCTTTTGTTCGCTGTCTTGTTGAAAACGCGTATCTTCCAAGCATGAAATGATTTAATACCTAGTTATTAGGTATTTTATTTTTATATACCTCATAAATGATATTCCTTCGTGTTTATTTTTACCATTTTAAATTTATAACTGACATAACTTTTTCCAATAGACGGCCAATTTAGTCACAGCGAAGCCAAGGTAGACAAGGCTATATTTTAATAGGCTCTCTCTGACTGTGTTAGCTTTTAGAGCAAGATAGACAGTTTTGACAGTTTAGAGTGTTTAGACGGTTAACTTATAGTAACAATTAACCGCTTCAATATATATATTATGATAAAGTGATATTTATCACTTTATTCTATTATTATTTATTCTAAGTGTAAGCAATAAAAATGCAGTTTTATTCAATTACGTTGCCAATATAATTTTAATTTCAGTTGGCTATTTATAAGTATATATTTTTAGTTCGTTATGTAGTTTAGCATTTTTATATGTACATAAAACATTTATTTTATTTTATTTTATTAAATTATAATGCAGTCATTTGTTATAACGACCGTTCAACTTTAGAATGATTTTATTGTAATTAAATTATTGATTACTATAGAAAAGCTTATATTCTCTGTATTGAAAAATCAGTATACAATAAAAATGGCGGCCTACTATTGACGATTTTCTTTGATTTAAGTGATTGTTCATCTAAATATTGATGGTTCATTGTTTGAATAAATTTTACATATTTATGGTTTGTAATACTAATACTAACACGCCTATATCAAGAAGAATGTCCGTTAAACTTGATAAACTCTGATGGGTTGGCCATGTAGCAAGAAGTGTCTAACTGTTGAGGGCCATCCTGAATTCTGCTGGAAAACCCAGACTACGGTGGTTGGACGGTATCAACAAGGATGTTTGAACATCCAGTGCAGACACATAAAGGACACTTGTCCGGGATAGGAAGAGATGAAAGAAGTACTTGGATGAACATAGGACGCATCCTGGGTTGTTAGGCCACTGATGGTGAGGATGTTGATATATTTCACATACGTGAAGATGGGTATAGATGGGCGTCGTTTCATAAATTCTTAAACTGGGATCCACTTAGGTCATTCGGTGTGCTTCCATGCTTAATAATTTTTATAATTTTTGTTCCTAATTATTTACTTTTTATACTGTTTTGTGATATGTACCTACTGCATATATTTCAATCTTCTTTACAAAGTTTTAATACCTTTTCTTTGCTTTTAAATGTCATCTTGTGAACGTCTTAAATTTATAATTTGTAATTTTCACTGTATGTCAAAATAAAAATAAATTTGAATACCACTATTGCAAGGTCTCAAATTGGTAAATAAATTTCAGAATATGGGTGTCATGTTTGCTACATATGAATCAGCAATGCCAAATGACTTGCATTAAATTTGATTTAATCAATAGCTTTATTGGTAACGTTTTTTGAGTTAACTTTTACATAATTTTAATCAACAATTTTCTTAATTGCAATTATTTTATTAAGCAAAGTAAATATGGCATCTGCCGTGGTTCAATGCTACAATATTAGCTTTTGGTGCAGTTGGTCACAAATTCGATTCCCGTATCTGGCAAATTCACGTGTTGTTTTTCAATGTCTATTTTAATATAGAGCTTAAACAAAATAGGTTGAAAAGATAGTCAACAGCCTAACCATAACTACTCAAATAAGATACCTCTTCAAACATAATTGTAAAATCAATTTAAATATTGATCATAATGTTTGTCATTACTCACCTATGACTTGAAGATGAATTTTGGTGATGCGCGTGGGTGATGATAGGAAGTCTGCTCTGCACTGGTAGTCTCCTCGATCTTCAGGAAGAGCTGGCCGAAGAGTGAGACTCGCCGTAGCTGTCGACCACCGTGCCCTGGCGGTAGAACCTGTCAATCCTGACCAATGCGAACCAGTTTCTTCGCCGGATCTCTCACCTCTCCTGGTGTCCCAGCTGAAATGAATAGATAAGTTGATCATTAGTTTTTTCTTCTCCTTCATATTTTTTTTATCGTCAACTATTATATGCAAGAATAATTAAATTTTTAAACTTATGACAGTAATTAATATTATGTGGTGAATTGCAGGATGCCGATCACATCCCTATATGTCGGTTGAAAAGGAAGAGCTTCTCAAGTCGGTCTGACCCTCAGCTGGACTTTTGGACAGTTTGGCAACTTAGTATCCACGAGGGAAAATTTCTCAGCTTTTAAAAAGTTTGCAGCACTTAACTGCGTGTGAGAAGATCTTTTCTCACCAAGAATTGACCGTAATACATTCGAAGTAGGAATCACGCACACTCTAGAGTCTAGTACACGCCAAACAAGGTCTAGGGAAGTTGCTCCTGGGACACTTTTGAAACAAATTTGAAGAGCGTCTAACGTTCGTGATTCAGACCACGCACTCCGGCTCGTCGGCCTCCGTCTACTGTCGACATTTTGTCGAAATCCGACTGAGTGTGTAGATTTGTATTAAGAAAAACCGAAGAACGGTACAAACAAACATACAAACATCCAAATATATTCTTCAAATTATTGTATAGATATTATAAACTTTTAATGTTGTTTTTAATATTCCATAAAAGTAAAATATTATTATAATACTATGTTACTATTAAAAATAATTTAGGTTAATTAATTTTATATTATAATCTATCTTGTCCACTCTACCTACTCTACTCTATCTAGTGCACAATGTAAATAACAGTACATTTATGATAAATTCATTTGTTTTAAAAATGTTGTATAAGTATCTACAATGAGTATTGAAATTATCTACCAATTTCAAAATTCGAATATCCAGCTTGACATAAAAATTTAACATAAAAATTAGGATATAATATATTATTATGATGGTAATAACGTATTTTATTTTAACCTAACACCATCCATTCATTTAAGTTCACTTTTCTAATTATGCAGTGGTAACCCTACATATACCTGTACCTACGCTGTTGACTTTTTACAAACATTATGCTCATTTAGTCTTGAACGTAGATTTAGCAAATGGGTACTCGTATTTACTACTCCTTAATGGTTAACCCACTTAGGATCCAAGCCCTAATTTATACACCCGAAGACGCACGCCTTCAACCAGTGAGTTGTGCCGATATACTGGTAGAGAACATAGATTCTGATTACCTCCCCAATACACAAATTTAGAGTCTAGTTAGTCAATGAATAATTCTGAGAGCTGAGTTGGTCACATCAATATAAGAGTCGAATATTATAGAGTTCAAAAAAATACAATGCAAATCACCTACAAACCAATTTTTTTCGTAATAAACACATAAATACAGATTAAAGTGATGCAAAAATTAACGCTACTTGCATTGTAATAAGGGTCAATTTCCAAACTGCGTTAATTTGTATGATACTTGAGAAGAGCTCTCTTTAAATATTTTTTATGGAAAGATATTGTATTAAATAAAATAAAATACACTATAATAGTAAATTATTCTACATGGAATAAGCAAAACAAAATATGTACTTAAAACTGAGCTCTACTCACATTAGAATAAAGTTGATTATTACAGATCATTGTCAGATGTCTGTAACATTTTCTGAATAATGCACCATTTTTTATGTTTATATAGTGTATGGAATGGTATATTCAGTAGATATATCAATGGGTAGCAAAAAAGTCTTCGACGGGGAGGGGGTGTGTTATTAAAGAATCGAACACGTGTGCTCTAAATGTAATAACATAAATAAATAGACGGAGTATTTCTATACAGAAATTTAATATTATTTTCACAAGTAATAAACTATTTCTTTTATTCAATGAATAAGACACAAGCTTTCAGAATGTAACATTCTATATACCGAATATACATAATTTGTAAATATCTCATACATATATTATATACACACTATACAAAATCGTTTTTGTATAAAAAAATAAATAAACAACCGACGGGACTTGAACCTGTATCTGCTGGAATCATACAGCATTCAAAACATACATACTGGCTCGAATCCAGCAGATACAGGTTTAAGTCCAGTCGGGTGTCGTATTTTGTTTTCTACAAAAATGTTTTTTTCTAGTGTGTATATGCATGAGATATTTTAAAATTATGTATTATCACAAGAAATTGAAGCCAATTCAAAGAATCGATAATAGTGAACTCATTGATGGTCGTTTTTAATCAATCTGTTGTTAAAATATCGATCTTACAACATTAAAAAATATGTGTATTAAAACAATAAAGAACATACTAATTCTTAAAAAATGATTCTTAAATGGATTATTAATACTGACATAGCAACCCATCGACATTTTCTACTAGCTAATTGATACTAAACTAGGTTATGAAAATATTTCTTTGAATATTGAGTTTTACTCTGCTATACCAATTCATTAAACATATAGTAATATATCTACTCCTTTCAAAAGAAAGAACGTTCAGAAATACATGTCGTAATTGGGAGGGTTGCAAGACTTTGAAGGAGTTCGAAACATATCTGGATAGCTACCTATATATTTCTTTGTCACTGCAAAGAAAACATTGTTAGTGCATATACGGTTTTTATTTTTCAAATGTATTTATCATATATATTCAGATACTCTCTTCACTTTATTATATCATCATTATTTGATCTGATTACTGGGTTATTTTATATATATTTTTTATTGATTTAAAAGCAAACATTTGTGTAGGTACATGACGTTCACAACAAGAGATTTAAACTGTAAAAGAACTGGTTCTAATCTAGAGTAGAAAAAAACATAAATTATGTTAAATAATAAAGTAAAATACACATAACATCTCCGAACATTTTTATATCTCTAAAGAGCGCATTGATTAGTCTCGGACCCTTAGCCAACGGTGTCTGATAAAACTGACACGTTTTAATCCAAATGAGGTCATGGCTACGACAACGAAGGTAATAATTGACGGGCGTGTATAAATCGATAGCTATATTTACATTTTTGATCACTTTATTTTCAAATTTTTAATTCTGGCTCATACTTTAAGTTGAAAGCGTCTTACGCACCGCATAAATGCTCTACACTTTGCACGTCAAATAGTTTTAAATTTTTCACGAGAAACAGTTTAAAAAGGTTTTAATTAGAACAGAACATAATATCTCGCTTTGCATCATTCAAAATTATAGGATTTTTGGCATTAAGGAGTAAAATTATGCTATTATACATCCCAGAATCATTTGGTTAGCAACACTGGAGTGGTGTTGAACAGAAGTCCATCGGTGATGGAGCTACTTGCGCTAGCACTTTCATCACAAAAATGATCATTTTGAATCCGGTTTGAGGCAGGCAATTTGCAGGATACACATGCAATACAATGCGTTCATGTTGCGAAGTGTATAGTAACTTCATTATTAATCCATATCGACTTAGGGTTTCCAAATTTTCTTCTCCTTTAAAAAGATGCGCTATTTTTAGCCTGCAAATATCTGATAGAGATTTGAATTGTACACTATTCACCAGACGCTATTTTATTCTATAACTCAGAAATATTAAGGACTCTCTCATCAAGTTTTTGAGTCCCAAACATTCTTAGCTATAGGGTATATAAGCATTTGGTCATTATTTTAAAGCACCTTAACTTGAGGCGTTTTTATTTATAGCGAACAAATAAGTACTTGTAGCATTTTCAAAAGATTAAACATGATATGTAAGATTAATTTAATCATGTTTTTTATAACAGAGGCAAGAAAAAATGGATTGTTTTGTTAAAAATTCTTTCATAAAACTACATAGTAGTGTTAATTATATATCTTAACTTATTTCGTCGATTTTCAGACATAAACGCGTAAATCGACATATTATGGCTATTGATTAAGGCAAGAAAAAAATGTAATATGTTTAAAATTCTTTCACACATCTGAGATGTTATTTCAAAAATCAAGCCGTACTTATTTCGTCGCCCACCAGATATAGAGGCGTAAGTCAACATGTGACTGATTTAAGAATGATGAAATATAGCTTCCATAACTTTCTAAGTGTCAAAAAGACATAGTTGGATTAAATTTCTATCAAGAGTTAATAAAGAAAAACATACTTACCGATATTTTTATTGAGGGTTTGAAAATTAAATACCTGATAAATAGGCGTAAACCAATAATTTACGTCTCTCTCACTGTAATTAGTAGGTGTTCTTACTTTTAGAGGCGTATAAATTACTCCCAATCGTCCTTATTCGTTACGACATTGGTGGGTAACATTCAAGCGTTGTAGATGAATGGATAGTAATTATTGATATTTGTTATTTATATCGTGTACAAGAATGTCAATGCATTATTTATAAAAGATTAACAGGGACATAATATTGAAGTGGAGATTCAAGATGGACATATTATTATATTAGATAGACATACGAAAATACTGATAAATAAAGCCAAACAAGAGTCCACGAAAGCTTTTACATAATACAAGAGTCTCATGGGGACATTATGTCATAATAATATGATCAAGATGAATTAGTTTTTGTATGGTTATCTATTCCACGCATTTCTACGCATTTTCCACCCTTATTCACCATTGAGTTAGATAATGTGGTTGTATTTTTAAATCGAGATATCAAGAATTTTCTGTTGCGTTCCTACATTTTGTAAGTCGAGTTAATGTTAGGTCGTTTTTTTTGCAAAACGTAGTAATAATAATTGTGTGGCGAAAGTGGCGCTAAAGCCTTTCTTAGGCGGTACATTAATATTGCTTAAGACAGCCATTTGCGCGCTTTTCGTGATGTCATAAATCTATTTTCACAAAAATAGTGCGATCCATAATTATAATAGTGGTACTTATGTCCATTTAACAAGTTAATGAAATTCATGCCTACTGCCCGAAATATACCTATTAAAATCACAATAAATTAAATACGACATGAAACATACACAACTAGACATACCGTCGCTATAGGATTGGTTTGTCGAATATCCGTTTTTGTCGAAATCGACCTTTGAATGCAGAATGATTTTTTGTATCTAAATGGACCAGAACCATCCTTTTCTTTAAGTTGCTTTGTAATGAAAACAGCATTCATATGCTGTAAAAACAACAATTTAAACACCTTCATGTATTTTAATATAGGATAATCAATTTTTTTCGTCTCCTGAACATTTGACATTTGGTCTATTCGACAAACCAATCCTACAGCGACGATGCATCACTAGAAAAAAATCATATTTGAAAAAAATACGAAGCTTGACGGGTATCGCGCCAACTATTGCATTAACCAATTATGCTACGAGCGTCCTATCTAATTGCGATAATTTAAATTAGTAGGTCCTACATGAAATGCTTATCATATTGCGTTATTACTGACTATCATATTTTTGTGTGTTAAATCAAGGAATATTAATTACCTTAATTACTAACCGATGTCCGGCTCTTGCTAATTAATCTTAGTTATAATGTCTACTTGAACTTTCTAACAATTTTACAAACTATTTCTTATATGCAATGAATAATGAACAAGATTTTGAGAATGTAACATTCGATAAATTGAACATACATAACTTGAAAATATCTTAGATATATGCACACTAGTCGAGCTTCGTATTTTTTTCAAATATGATTTTTTCTAGTGGGTATATCTGAGATGTTTTTAAGTTACGTTTGTTCAATATAATATGGAATGTTAAATTCTCAAAAATCTTGTAAATTATTCGTTTAATATAAGAAATATTTTCTAGAATACAATATATTATTATATAATATTGTTATATAGTGGCGAAGGGTGGTGGTAGGCTATTAGGATCTGCCATAAACAGTGTACACAAAACTTTGTCAGTCATCGTTTGGTTAGTTTTTCAATTAAACCTTGCAAAAACTAAGTAATAGATAATAGTCAAAAAATACTCATCTATCTATAAAATATCGTAAATTATGCAATTAAATCATATTTAACTTTGGATATTTTATAGAAAGAATAATATATTTTATCTATTATAGTTTGTTTTAGGCAGGGCTTAATAAATTTTAAAAAAGAACGAACAATAATATTTATAATATTAAGTATTCTTATATAAAATAAAAAAACTTTATTTTTTATATAAAAAACGCATTAATGGATTTTGAAAACTGTAACTTTCATTCTAGATTTTATTAAATTTTACCAGATTCTTCTAAATACTTTTGGGACATTGGTAGGATGTAATAAATAATAATTAATAATATTATGTCAATGTGTTATAATTGTCTTAAGTGGATTTTTGACGTCACACTCGCATAAACGTGTGAATTGGGCGATTTTTCACGTTTGTTCACCCGAAATAGTTAAAATGATTCGTTATATTTTACTGACTATCTAAGTAGGTATAATAATTGACGCGATTTATCCTTTTAAAATCAGTTCTAAGTGGATCTTCCAACTTTTAGAATTTTTTCTTTAATCGAGATTCTCGTATTCTCTAATTAGATAATATTTGTTTTTTTTAGAATTACTACGATTTTTTTTATTTTTACCTCTCTTTGCTGAAAGTCGAGAGTTTTTTTCAGCTCACCTGGCCAAAAAACACGGACTAATTTAAGCAAAGAGATTCCTTCCTGAATAAAAATAGAATTCCCCGAGATTTTTATGAAATTCCAGAACTTTTTAAAATCATTTTTTATGTCTTAATTTTTTGAAATTTCGATCATGATTGGCAGCTTTCTATTTCCATTTCTCATTCTTATATTTGCCTAGTAACGATTTCTCAAATTATTGAAAATCTCAATAAAATAATTCAAAATTCGAGATTAATATTTCTGATTATTACTCGAGAAAAGATTTCTCTCTCACAACATCTAGTTCTAAGCAACTTTTACGTTATAATGCGAATGCTTTAGATCCGATTCAAATAGTACATGTTCAGAAGTTGAAATAGTCATGTAGTAATTAATTAAAAAAAGATAGGTGCTAATTTATAACTAAGAGTATTTCATGTTTTATGTTCGCAATATATGAAAATTATTTATCGAATTACTGATTGGGTAAATGATTCTAAAATTGCGTGTTAATGTTTGTTCTCAAATTCTTCCCTTCAAGCTATTTTATACGACAGCAGCTAAAGAAATTTTTTCTTGAAAAGTGTGTATAAGAAGTATATTTGCAGACATAATGTAATGTTATTTCACGTGGTATCTATCGCTTAATCGGTGCGCTATCCTATTTCCCGGGACGTTATTCGCAGAATGGCCATATTAAGGAGAGAACGCGAAGATGAGTGCGTGGTTTTTGTTAGTCCTCGAATATAAAGCGAATCCCTTTTATAAAAAAAACGTTTTGCACGTAAAAAAGGATACGTTATATCCGGGTTAATACCATACATACAAGTTGTGTACCTAATATCCAGACTATCAAGAGTATCAAGACAAACAAAAAACTACAACATCATTGTTGTTGGGTGTTTTTAGAATGGAAAATCATTCGCTCTGAAGTCTTTGATGTCTAAGTTCTAGAACAGAATTTCTATAAACTTTTAGAACATACTACGTTTCAATAACATGAGGTCAGTTAAAATAACTATTAATTAAATTATATACAAACAAACTATTCAAAATGCGATCTTTGTTAATATTCAAGCATAACACTAATATTAAATAACTACAAGAAAAAATATCTTATTAAATTTAGCTCTAAATCAGAGGGGGGCAAACTGCGGCTCGCGGGCCGCATGTGGCCCGCCGGATATTTTTTTGCGGCCCGCCATCATTAATTGTACTTCTGATTACGAATAACTTTTTTATAATTAAAAAAAAATATATTTATATAGATTAAAATTTGTTTAGCAATAGTACGCGATCCATTTTCAATAGATATTGATAGTGTACTGACAGAGCTACAACTTGAGATCATTGATCTGCAGTTTGACACTGATTTAAGAGAATTGTGTCATCGTGAAGAAATCTCCAAATTTTACAATGCCCTTAATTCAGACAAATTCGACCATTTTAAAGAATATGCAAGAAGAATGTTCGTTATTTTTGGATCAACCTATACTTGTGAACAAACATTTTCGATCATGAACCTTAATAAAAATTCTTAACGATCAAATATCTCCGATGCCCATTTACAAGCAGTTTTGAGAATATCAACTGCAAAATTAACACCTGAATTAAAAAAAATGGTAAAAAATATACAACAGTTTCATTCTTCTCATATTTTTTTTTGTAATATTTATTTTTGTGATAATAAATAGTGTATATCTAAAAATGGTATTTTACTTGCTCATTTTGAATTCTTGAATTTGGCCTTCCATCCAAAAAGTTTGCCCCCCTCTGCTCTAAATCATTCATATTTTGTCAAAGCGGCGACGCTTAGTTACTCCTGCTACTCCTAGATGGTGTTATTCTTCATCGATAACGTTTTTTTTTATATTTATAATGTATTAATTGGATGACATACTTATGTTCTAAATTCATAATGCCACTTTGCTGATTTTTTAACATTTTCATTTCGATTTATCTACTCCCAAAATCTCTTAAATTTGAATCGAGTATATTCTTATGTAAATTGACATTTTTAGAGATATTTACTGTTTCAAATCGTGTTTATTATACAATAACATATTTATTTATACCTTTCTGTTAATCTGCCACTTCTTAATTATAATACTTTTTATATACCAATTTATCGAGCATATTCTTATAAGTACAAAGGCCATTCTTAAGAGATCTTTAACTATATTTTCTTATATTCTCGCTACATTTTAGTGTATGAAGGTTCTTTTCAATATCTTTGGATTGTATACACAATAGTCAGATATTTTATTAATTTTACCAACTGTGACATAATATCAAGACTTTGGTAATTAAAAAAAATCACTTTGAATTAGAAACAATATAATTAGGTTATATTATCAATATTTAAATTTCATAAACAATCAGTTAAGTATACATTACTACAAATTAGGAACCGATCTACAGAAAAAAATGTTTTACTATGACATTTTTATAATATTACCTACATTCAAATAATTATTACACTAGGTAAAAATAATAATTTGTTTGAATTTTTTAAGGTCCTGTATCACTACATTAGTATTTAATATAATGATAGTCAAATTTAATACGGCCTTGTGGCTAATGACTTGTCAAAAATGACAGAATAATCCCAACCGAAAATAAAATTTAAAAAAAAATACCTACTAATATTATATCAAGCTCTAATTTATAAGTTATTATAGCTGAGACATGATCGATTATGTTACGATCGTTATTGTAATATTCACTTTAATTTTGTTAACTGGCAATTATTACTGTAAACACATTTTATTTATTAAAATAAAACATGGTGGATTGTATTAGGTACTAATTACACTTAATAAAATTGTAGGGAAACGTAATATTTTATTTGAATTGGTAACGTCATGCCGTCTAAAATTAAGTGAATTAAACACACATGGTATTTTAATTTAAGAATGTTAACATTTTAAAATGTGTGAATATGCGATTAAATTTCATGTGATATTATGATTAATACAATTAATTGATAATTAAAGTGTAGAATTTAATTTTATATTTATCTTTAGTGTATTTCTTGACTAATAAAAATGGCTATTTATCCAATATGGCGAAAGATCGCATGTTACTTGGTTACCAAAAAAGGGGATCGCAATCAGTTTCATAATAATAATATTATGATGACGAGTGACGGCAACTCAATAATTCAAGTGGATTTATTTAAAAATACAAAAAATCGATACAAACAACACACATGGACCCTTAAATTTATCTTCCGGAACTCTAGAGTTCCGTGGGATACCATTTGGGGAATACTACTCTAAATAGACACTGATCGTAATCTTAGAGATGGGTAAGGGGGCCCGATTCAAGATTTGGGGATTATATGAGTGTAGCAATCATACCACAAAGCATTAAATGAGTGAAAAACTTTAATATTATGTATATTGTGTTGTCAAAACAAAACAAGAGAGTGATAATAAAAGTCAGAATTTCTTCACTCCTCATAACTAGATCAGTAGTGTCTGTTATGAGTTATTAATTGAGACAATATCTCTTGTAATATATTATAAAATGTATTGGATTCCTATAAATTGGAAGGAAAGTGCATGAATCCTCATTCACTCATTGAGTCCGTCACGAGACGCACTACTATTGTCACCCCTCACTTCGACACTCACTCGAATCAAGTCTCTCAGTTCTCTTAGTAATATAATTAATCTCTTAGTCACATGAATCTCACAAACACATCATCACCCGCGATTATAACCTCACGCTGTCATATTTATTAAAGTATTATTGTATTTATTGTATTCTTGTAACGACTAATAAATGCCTCTCAAAATATCCAAGCTCCAATGATTTGATCTCCTCCACCTTCATCATTCCCGAATGGGTATCGTATTATTACGAGCGATGGCAGTTCATAAAGATAGTTAAGTAATTGAAATATGCACATTAATTGGACTAATAAAATATTGTGGTAAGGCTTAAAAATAAGGACATTAACAATGTCAGTGATTAAGGAAAGCCTAAGGTATTTAGGTATCTGGTGACGCACGATGTTGCTAAGATTATGCGAGCTGTAAACCCTACAATCTTTCTGGCATCATCAGATTTAACATACTACCTGAGACAAGACATTAGCCATGTATAATAAAGGTATGGGCAAATACTAAGTGTTTCACGTTTAGTGTAACGGCTTAAAACTTCTGTATACCAGAGTTTGGAATATTAGGGGAAAATAGCTAGTGAATGAGAAAAGAAGATAGACAAGGATGGTTAATCTACAGGCAAGATTCACACCAGCGCTTCAAAGAAGGAAAAAAGAAATTTATTTAACTAAATGCAATATGTTTGTCAACCCTTAGTTTATATTGTATTAGTATAATAATAAGTCGAGGCATAAGAAAGGAAAATGGCAATTACGTCCATGGTTGCAGAAGAGCTTTCTAGTTATTAACAATCGTAGTTACTGGAGATCAGTCATTAGTATGTAAGGTGCCTTAGCTTAAGAATGTAATGCTAAGAGGCATCAGTAGAAAACAGAAACAATGAGTAACAATAGGTACCTACGTCGCTTATTTTTACTTACTTCTACTAATGCGTTCAAAATATATTATGAATAATATATCATATTTTTCTTATTTAAACTAATACTCCGATTTCAGTATCGTAAGTTAGACGTCAATCTTTTGGTTTTGTATTACGCTATTAGAAAAATATAAAAAAATGTTTATTAGGTAGATAATTAAACAGATCTTTTCTCTATAAATGCTCAGTTAAATGTTTATTCTCATTTGTGGAGTGTAAGTACAAAGCATGACAGTTGCTATAAGACTTTGAAGCCGGATATAATTTAATACACAATAAATACAAAGCCTAATCAATGTCCCCAGATATTACTAATTTTGGATGCATGTTTTGTTTACGTGATAAAATTTAATTTATATCTATTATTATACATACATAAATATTGCAAACAATACCATATTTAACACACGTTGAAGTTTATCTCATATTTCTCTACCTTCAAGCGTTTATATAACAACAAGGTAAAGAATTTTATAAATATTTTTATATTCCTTGTTTGTAATAATATAGATATTATCTAATAATGGGTAATGGCAATTTAAAACTGAAGATAAAAGAAATATTACTAAATTGAAATATAAAATTTAAACCGTTTCACGAAAATAATTTGACATCACAAAATAATAAAACATAATTTTATTTACTTGATTCTATTGTAGATTATTATAATATTAAGTAACTTTGTTTGAGATTAGGGGTTTGTATGACCAACAGGCAGAAGCTCATTTAAGTGCGTAAGTACTTCCTAATCCCACTTATACTCGTCGGAACCGTCCGCGAATCCTTACCTAATAAATCTTCGTGATATTTTAATCCAATTTGTAACAAGAAATATTCTTAATCTCTGCGATATCTGGCCAATATCATTACGCGTTAAAAAAATATGAAATAAAAGTCGCCTATTATATTTTATCCTGGTGCTTTCATTTTTTTTATGAAACGCTCAGTTTTATGTAACATAATATTTTAAAGAATTTTTTCCGAATTGTTTTTTTCTAATTTTGTGTCTCTACACCGGAGATATTTTATCCCGCGATAAAAAAATAACATTTCTTAATAATAAGGATTGTAAGCTCGCAAAGATTTACACTTTGAGAAAAAATGGATAATGAATAGAAAAAGATTATTAATATAAGTTAATATTTCCATAATACAAATAATATTCCTCGCTTCGTTTTATACTTATACAAAAGTGGTGAAGTTTTGTTTTTTGTAAAATACTTTTTAAGTGTTGAATTTATTAATGATACTTGTCTAGACATGATATCTATATTGTATATTTTAAATATTCTCTGTTTAAAAAAAGTTTTCTTGGCTGAGGCCGTTTATTGATAAACTTTCTGTCTTTGCCAAATCCGCTATTGCATGTCTGCAATGATTCAGTTATTTTTTCCCTATATTCCGTTGGTCTAAATAGGGATGTAATGCTGAGCAATGATTTTTGAGTAAGGACGTTTGCCTTGCATAACGGAGATTTTCCCTTGAATGATAAGAATATAATATAGACGATGATAATAATATTATATCCTTTATTGATATGATATTTCTTTGGTCTTTTTTTATCATCAATATCCTCCCACATTTCGAAGGCTTCGAGTTTTTTGAATTACAAAAATCCTAACTTTAATGAGGTGATGGCTATTTTAAAATAATATTTTTAAAAAATCTGAAAAATAATCATTTTTAGCCATCAAATATATTCATTAACCGTAATATTAAAAGAACGCTGAGTTTTCCCAATATAGACTCTGTCACAGTTGGTATGCGCTAATTTATAAATGCTACTGTTATCAAAAGATTTATTTTTATCTTTGTTCGTTAAAAGTTTTTTTACAAAAGTTATTTTTAATACGTCGAAATGTTAGTTCAATACCAGCCGATAAGCATTTTGAAATTTTTGTGGACTTATTTGTGGATATACGAAATAAATCATTTTACCCCAATTGTATTATACATTAATAATTTTTGAATGTATTAAATATGAAGTGGGATAATTATTATTATACATTTTACAAATTACAAAATTCTATATCCCATATTATTATTATTCGAAGATGTGAAATATATGAATTATTAATATAGTCACTGTTATCGTATTTCCTATCACTTTCGACATGTGGAATGGAACCTACGAGTGACAATTTAAACAGAAAGGTACATAATATATAATATACGTGCTAATTCAATTTGATAGACACTTTGATTTTCTTTAGTATTTATAGTATAAGTAATTGCCAACCTTTTCTGATTGGAAGAACCCTTAAAATATTTTTAAAAATCTTGGAAAACTCATATCGTGCCAATAATAAAATATTATACGCCAAAGGTTGGTAAGCATGACCGTTTTTTAATAAATAACATTTTAAATATAATTATTCTTAAATAAGATTGTTCATTTAATATAGTATAATAATATAATATATTGCAATCTATTCAAACAATCTCAATTCAACGATAATTAGGTGTAGACTGGTTTTACAGAAGATGTTAATGTTTAAATGGCCATAACTCCATAACATGTTTCTGTAACTCCTCGAATATTAGGTTTAATAAGGTTGAAATATGACAAAAAGATTTACTTTACGTCTGAAACTAACTGGTCATCTTATACAAATATTATGTGTATATTATATTTTCTAAATATGATTGAATTTGTTTAATCATAATCATCAACAAGACAGTGTTATAACTACACACTTAGAAATGGAACCGATTTCAAATTGTGGGACCGTGAGCTAATTGTTTTTAAACAGGAACCGGAATTCCTTCAAATATAAGAGTTGTAGTAGAGATTTTAAATTTAAAGCTTTATTCTGCCTGAAATCAGTGATTCTAAAAAAAACATATTAATTCATAATATATTATACTGAGGTTTGAGAATAGATGCTGGCAACTGATACTGGGTTCGCGGTGGTAATGTCTTTAAGAGTAGCAATGATATGAATGCTGAAAAAGCGATATTGAACCTGGCTTGGCCACGTGCCATATATGCCTTAACCGGATTCCGGCATCCTGAAAAGCCGCTAAATACCATCCACAGTATATAATATGCACCAAGCAGCCTCTCATTACGCTGAGAGTGATGAGGCGACGTTGGACCTGGCTTGCCTGTTCTTCAAGCCCACCGGATTCTGATATCCTAGAAGGCCGCTAAAAAACTATCTATAGAGTGTATACAGCAAAGCTACGGGATGCTGATGTGACCTAGAACGAAACAAGAAAACTGGCGAGGGACAGAGATTCTTGGAGGCGCCACGTGGTATCCATATGCTCAAACTAAGGGGCGGATATGGCGGAAGAAGAAGAAGAAATAATATAGTGTAGTTACCGGATACTGGCGTGGTCTAGGAAGAATGTAGAGCAACAAGGATTCATGAAGACGTCGTGTGGTGTACATAATATGATCGGACAAGATATTCCAAAATAAAGATAACCACTTATTTTTGAGTTTTGGAAATAAAATACGATACCCATAATATTCTTATATCTGTAGATTACAGTCCGAGTAGGTAGATAGTTTCGTAGGTATTTTGTTTTCTTTATTTTGATCTTATTAGAACCGAATTACAGAATCGAAGCTTTAGTATAGATCTGATTATAATCAATGTATACTTTGAAATTGATTCATTTTATACGAATTAATCGGCCTCATGGAAATCTTAATTATTTTTATTTTATTACAAAAAGGTGGAAAACCATACTTTTTTTCAAAAGTTTTTACAATTTTAGCGGTACTCTAGACAAAAACTCGAATCACTGTCTTTGATAATAATATATTACTAAAAATAATCGTAAATCATAGTAAGAGATATTTACCTCTCAAGTAAAAACTATGTCTAGTAAAATAATTCTATACTGGTCATCTATAACCTTTTACCATACAAGGGAATGAAATAGTAGGTAACTAGCTTTCTATATTGTGTACTATTAAATTAATTAGGTATCTTTGAAAAGAAAGAGTAGTGTTTTTACCTGTATATTGGTTTGTCGTTTTTATACCACACGACAAGAATGACCGAATCAGATGCTGTGCTGAGAGTGATGTCGCACGGGAGGTCAGCTGGTCCTCCGGCCACACTTGACACTGTCGTTCCTCCGGAGGTCAGCTCTGAAGTCTTTCCAGACTCTATCTCTGCATCTATAACTGTATAAATAAAATAATGAATATAAATGTTCTTAAATTCTTCATATTTTTATATTAATTTTACCTTTTCATTCATGGCATTTTGTTTAGGTAAGTGCATAATATTTGAAAGTTTAAACTTTACTACGGTATAGCATATAGTGCCCAACATGGGTGCTGAGTCTTGTGTGTAGATACTAAGTGAACAAACGATTCCAACGCATAATCTTATCAGTTTACTTCCACCATACTGTCTACTTCTCTAGTTTTTGGTTTAATAGTTCGCGAGAATTACAACATGGAAAAGTTATGGTACTCAGTCAAATCGTAATTAATAATATTATATCGATAGAGGTGGAGCCAACCCCTAAAAAAGACTGCCCGATGGCCAAATCATTCACAACCTTAAGTCATATAGGTCCGTAAAAAAATAATACAATAATATATTATATTCATGATCTATTAAATTAATATTGATGACAGATGCAATTTTGTAATTTAGAGAGGGGTGCAAGTGTGATTTAGTTTTATTGAGAATTGTGTGCTCATTTGTTTGCTAAATTCAAACAATGTATTACTAACAAATAAAATAAAGTAGGTACTAGATATCCAGTACTGCTGTGGGAGTATTGAGTGCCTACATTGTATGGTAGAATTTTTTAAATTTTGCTTTTAATATCATCATCTGACCGATGTCCGATCCTAATAGGATCATATGGGCTTCCACACAGGGGAGGTGTGTATTATCAACTTTTGTTTTTACGAAAAATGTATGTCAGTCACTTGCCCAACCTATTAGGTCCATACTCTGATTCATACACAAATTGAAAAACAATATGCGTACTTGCCAGACCCAAGATTCGAATCTGGGACCCACGACGCTATATGCCAACGCTTAAGCTGCGCGGCCATCGTGGGTGATTACCAACTTTTTAATATTATCATTATACATCACTTGTAACTTGCCCATTTTACATTAATACGTAATATGAATAACAGTATTTTAAATTTAAATTTAAATAAAACTTTATTTTAAAATTGAAATATTTTTGTCAACTCTGTGTCATATAATATTTGAAAATATCATTTTTTAATGTAATCAAAATATGTATTGTAATGTAGATACACAAACAGAGAATAAACATAATTTTATTGAGAGTTACGCAAAACTGCGTTCAAATTTTTGAATTAAATATAGTGTATATTTTTATGACTCACAATAAAAACAGATTAATATCCAATTAATTTTATTATTACATACATACAATAGTAGACTAACGTATGTTGTTTTAAATAGTTTATATATGTTTTTTTTGCAATAGTAGATTCTTATTTTTATTGTAATGAATAACATAGGGGTTGTTTAATGTTATATTTATTGACAACCTCATCTATACAGATATTATTATCCGTATACACTACCAAAAATAATAATTTGCAACCACCACTGTGGCTTCACTAAGCAGAGGTTTGAATGGTCGCTTATTGCTGGGTCAAATTCTTATAACGTTTTTCAATTAATATGTCTGATTGGATACGGCTCACGGGTCCAATATGTTGAGTTATTGGCTAAAAGCTAATCCGCATACAAATCTGATGAGATACTTTCCCACTGTTGAAGTTCGCATGATTTGTATTTGGACAGAAATGAGCCAACGATAAATTAAGTTTATACAGTTTTCTACTATTTGATACCCCGTAAAATGTTAACTCGATTATTTTATAATCTTGAAAAAACTGCGAACTTGCTTTGACGTGCCTTTGGTTCAATAGTTTTCAAAGTCAGCACAATATTAGGTTTTTTTTTGAGATTATCTTTGTAGATTTCAAAAATACTTCTATAAAAACACTCTCTTTAACTATCTGATGCGATTGGCACCCGAATAATGTAACCCAGTGAAGAACATTTACTATGCTGTTCAAATAAATAGAATAGATGAATGTTAAAATAATTTTAAATCATTTCTCGTATACTTAAATCTTAGCACAAGCTTGCCTTATTAGGCCGAAATTGAGAATATGTATAAATATCAAACATATTTTATGAAGGATAATTTATTTTATAAAATCTTTTACATTGTAAAAGAGTATTTTGCAGCGTTCTAATATGAAATTTTATTTTACCAATTAAAAAATAGATTACTGGCCTTCAAAGCGTACTATTGTTCTAATCTCACAAGTATCTTCAAAAAATACGCAAATGTGACCTTTTATCCAATATTAAAAATAAGTAAATTTCAGTAAACATGGCAACACTGATGGCTGCCACTGTTGTGACAGTTTGTATCAAAATAGAACGCATTAAATTGACCAACAAAATTATTGATTGTAGAACATGAAAAATATGAAAAAATATAAATCACCTGCCAGATTACTAAATTATAAATAAAATACATATTGAAAACATAAACGTGATACAAAAATAAGATAGACAATTTGAAAACACTTAACACAAATATATAAATACTATAAAAATACAGAGAAGGATTCGAATAAGTGCCCACCAGAATTCGCTCCCAGGAGTGATCCTGGTATCGGTTAGTAATTAAGAATTAAAAAACAAAAGCCGATTGCCAATAAGTAACGATATTTAGAAGGCGCTTCAGAGAGTATTGTAAAAATACTACTTAAAATCGTCGTAATTAGATTGGACATGGCGTATAGCTTAGTGATCGGGGACATGGGCACGAATCCTAGGGGGCGCAGGTTTGAATCTTGCTTGGTGTCGTATTTAATTTTTTTCTAACGGCTTAAATATTTCTGATAAGTGTTTTCAAATTATGTATGTTCAATAGAAGTATGTTACAATAGTGAATTATTTGTTGAATAGTCTAATAAAATTAAGACTCATTTGAATGTATTTTCTTAGTAAATTTATGAAAAATTTTAATTTCCTTCATTATTAGATTTACCACTCTCACTGTAAATGCAAATGTGATATATATATATATCGACTGTTGAAAGGAAAAAGGGTGGAACCCTTAGTTTTTTCAAAATAAGTTTTATTGCATAATAACGTTATAATCAACTAAATACACCTTGTGCCCAAAGGATGTAAGCTACAAATGCCGATTTATAATCTTAATTTAGCTAGCAATTTAAAAGAAGGAATTCATGTGGGAAAAACGACTTAACCATCATTTTTGTTGGTGCTTTTTTTATTAATTCAACAATTAATACGATATTAAGTATGTAATAACCAAATTATTATTTATCATATACTTCAAGGTTATATAATTAATGTATTTTAATTTTGACCGAAAACCATAACAAAAACATTTTTGTGCCTCCTGTAAAATTTGAGTTGTGTGGATTACACTCTTTTTCCTTTCCACGACGATATAATATTTGTGAAAGTATAATTCACCCACACAATAAATTTACCTGTTCATATCCAGGTTATCAAGTTGTACATACAGTGAGTATTGATTGAACACGCTATTACGTTATAGTGTTTACATTATAATGGTGAGAAACAAAATATTCTGTTATTTCTAGTTTTCCAAATTTAGAATGCTGACAGCCTTTCGAACAACGTATCGATTTATCAGACGATTCCGTTCTAAACGCTCTTTTACATGCTTGGAAATGTAGGATTAACAAAAACCGATGTTTCTCCATATTATGTATATTCTGAAGATAAATTTTTCCCGATAACATTATTTTTCAGAGTTTATATATTGAATAATAATACAATATAATTGATAAATGAAGAATTATGGAAAGTACATAATTGAAGGTGTGTATTTCGGATGAAAACATTAAAACTTAATATAAACATATTATATACATATATATCATCCACTGTTGCATAAATGCCTCTCCTAGCTCTCTCCATTCTTTTTGGTCCCTAGTTTTTTGCTACCACGTACACCCACCAAACTTTTTGAGTTCGTCTATTCAGCGGATTTTAGGGCGTCCCTGGGGCGTCTAGTGCCCCTTGGGTACCGCTATATGACGGAATTTATTCAGCGGTTGTCCACTTGCAGAGCAACATATCCACCCATTGCCATTCAATCTGCTTAGTGACTTCTATCACATCGCGTACTATTGTCTGCTTCCTTATTCATTGCTTTATTTTGTGATCTTTACGCGTTATGCCCGACATGCACCTTTCCATGCTACGTTACGCTATTCGTAATTTACATAATCACACATTGGTTGAGCACTTTACGCTTAAGACAAAATGGGTGGTCAGCTTTGAAGAAACTATTCACGCGCCCAATATACACGTATATATTTTTTATAATACTACAACATGCCAAGTGACCCAATGACAGTAGTGTAGCAAACAGTAGTATATTTAGTAATATAAGAAAAACAATCACAAAAATATACAAGCTTTGAGAAAATCATATAAAAATCGTTGGAAAGATCTAGTCATCCAGTGTGGTATTCAAGAAGTACAAAACGTCCCCAAGGTAGACCTAGAGGCCGCTGGATTGATAAAATGATAAAATTCTGCGAAAGTACGTGGCAACACAATTCACAGGACCGAGAGAAGTGGAAGCAGCTTATAGAGGCATCATCCAGCAGTGGATAGATTTAGGCTGATGATGATGATGATGATATAAATATGTTGTGACCTCGCTGAGTCGAACTCGGAGCACCCGGATGAAAGGCCAGCATCTTACGCACTGGACTACTAGGGTTTATTTATACAATACTTATAATATGTACCGATACATAGTTTTATTATTAGGAATCAACATGAAGTTTTTTTATAAATCAGTTTGCAAACAAATTGCATTAGGTACTTTCTTTTGATATTGTATATTTTTTAACTAAATTTATTCGGTACTATTTTTTTATTTTTATATTTTAAATCTATTTTGTGTGCGAATATAATTTTTAATAGCATTTAATTCTTACTTACGTACTTGCTTCAGCATGCTCGATCATGAGAGGATCATAATAATATGGG
This sequence comes from Rhyacophila brunnea, assembly GCF_057557595.1. Classification (NCBI taxonomy): domain Eukaryota; kingdom Metazoa; phylum Arthropoda; class Insecta; order Trichoptera; family Rhyacophilidae; genus Rhyacophila; species Rhyacophila brunnea. Next base: position 36,840,219 of record NW_028233350.1, on the reverse strand, counting down.
CCTCCACAGAGTGGAGATTGTATTAAAAGATTTTATTTTCACGATAAATGGGTGTTAGCCACTTGCTCAATTTACTGGGTCCATACTCTGACTCCAAACATAAATTGAAAAATAATATGTATTGTGTATTTGCCAGACCCAGGATTCGAACATGAGGCCCACGACACTAGGGAATCCAATCCCGAGCAAAAATTCTGATCCCGGGATTTCGGGATTACAATTTGATAATCCCGGGATTGGCATTCTTTCCATAGTTAATACATTTTTTTTAATATTTACAAATAACATTGATACAATCGGGCAAAAATATATAATTTATACTATTTTAGACATTTTTATGCAACGTTTTCATTAGCTCGTATTCTTATTTGTGCGGTAGTTGTTTGTCCGGTACAAATCTTGCAATCGATTTTTAACTAACTTCCCGGCTAGCTAGACAAATATATCAGAACACGATGCCAATGTATTCTTTTAATACTTTTAGCCATCCTTAAGCAGAATCGAATTCATTTTCAATTAATTCTGTTTTGTATAGAAAGATATTTCAAAAAAATCCGTAAAAAGTTAAAGACTATTATTGGTTACGAAGGCGGTGGTCCTAGCAACTAAATTATTAAAATATACGTGCGTTACTATGGAAATCAAAATGAAATGTCAAAATGACATTTCAGTATTTTTAATTTGTTTGTTTGTTTGATTTTTTTATTTAATTATTATAATAATTCAACAGAAAATTTAAAAACTTTGTATATAAAAGTTCTTTTTATTTTGAAATTATTATTGTTAATTATGTTAATTGTTCAATCTTGAAGATACATAAGTTTAATGGAATAATGTAATATAAATAATAATGTGAATTTAATATGAGATTACTGTTTCTGGTAGTAAAGACTTAATTAATGGGTTAGCTAGATTTAACACAGTAATGCAAATCGTGGTGTATGGCCTTTTCGCTTCATAAATCTAATTAATCAGCCAAATATGAAACTGCCGTAAAACTTATAAGATCATGGTGGAATTACTTTGTTAAAAGTGCGAAGAATTGTTTTTTTCCAATTTTTCTCATTTTTATTGATTTATGTGAAAAAATAAAATGAATCGGCAACTTACATATGGGTATAAATCAAACTTCATTCAAACTCAGTTTATTTCTAATTTAGTTATTTGTTATTAAAAGTATTTTTTCTGTTATATTTTAGTTTTTTATTTTATTTTCATAAAAATTGATAAAAAATCAATCCCGAAATTCCGGGATTATGTTTACCAATTTCGGGATTCATAGGTATCAAAAATTGCTCGGGATCCCTACACGACACTTTAAGTCGTCATATGGGCGTCAAGTTATTTAGCATTTACGTAAATTAAAAAATTGTGCTTTGGTGCTTACTATATTATGTTTTAGTATTTGTTTATTACATAATAATATGTATTAATTATTAACACTTCATATTCATATTTCAGACAAAGGCAATAAGGTACATTTTTTAAAACGTAGATTTGGAAAAACTTTCCTGGTATTTTAAAAGATCTTTGTGTATTATTATATTTCGTACATAAAGAACAAAAAGTAAAGATATTACTCACATGAAAATTTGCAACACAATTCATTTTATAATTAATTATTAATAGTTAAAATATCATGTTCTTTGTTCACCATTATTTCTCTGATAAAATAAATGCCAGACAATAATTTTATAATTTACATTCTATTTTAATTAAACAGTTTTTTTATTAATAAAATTTTAGAATCCGTTGAAAAATAATGAAAAGTAATTATTAGTAAAAATTATTAAGTAAAAATCAAAAAATATTTTGTTAAATACCGACACAAGATAATATATTATATTAGATTTTTATTATTGGATATATTTTATTATAATCTTGAAAAATATCAGAAATATACATATTATTAAAAAATTTCCTAGAAAAAAGGTGGACTGGGTGACATTTGGACTCGCATAACAAATGATAAAGGAACTCACCCAGAAAGTAAATGATTTTTTTAATGGGTATGAAATTGGTCAACATTATATACATACTTACAAAATAAAAAAAAATAACAATATTATTATTTATCGCCTGAATATTTTACGTTGAAAATATTTTTTGAGTTATAAAAAATTGTATTATAGAGTGTAAGATTCTAGAATGTCTTTTAAAATATAAAAAAGATACCTACAAAGAAATAAATTGAAGATATAATTATTTCAAGTATTTTGTGAATTGGAATTTGGTAAATAAAAATAATTGACAAAAGTTTCCTATTAATAATTTTGTTATTAGCATAAAGTAATTTAAAATAAATTATTATATAACTCTGACAAAAAGAATCTTACTAAATGATTCAGCCGCAAAATTATTTTTAGTACGCCTAACATAATGTAGGCATTACTTTTCAAAGCAATATAAGTTTTTGATTTTCTTATACATCTGTGTTTGTTTTGATTCGGTAAAAGGCCTTGCCTAATATAGTATAGTATAGATTTTACGTTATTAAATAATATTATTTATGGTGTTTATAATATTGTACAGCCAAATTATCATCAGTCATTAAAGTATGTAAATAAAATATAATATTTAATATATATATTATATTAATAAGTTAACGAAAGCATATGAATAATAGAGGTTTAATTTACAAGACCAAAAAGACCAAACACGATATGAGAATAAGCTACAACACAGTTATTGTAATTGACAGAACGTGTGTAATAAACAGAGTTTCTTTATATAAAGTGTGTTCCGTAACGTTTAGGTTACATTCTGGATAATAACTGGAATTATATATATAGCAACCATTCTACTCAGCATTAAATGAATGACACACTTTAATATGTAGGTTTTTTTGTTAAAACCAAACATTAATTATTGTCAGCGTTCCCCAATCATAACTAGATCAGTAGTATTTGTTTTGATTAAGAATTTCGACAATATATATACTGCTAATACTAACTAATAAGAAGGATAATTTATAAATACTCATTTAACTCATAGAGTCCATCACGAGACGTACTGCCATTGTCACGAGTTCTTCACTCGGCATAGTACATACGGTATTCCACTCGAATCAAGTCTTTCAGTGCATTCTAATAATTGATTCGAAATTAAATAGATCTCACCAGTACATCATTATTAAAGTATTATTTCATTTTTGTACCAACGTGAAACAAACAGTTAAACATATACCATTGCACTAAAATGCTGTGTCGAGAAGGACATTGTGGTTTTTAGGTGACTGAAGAAAATACACACTTGGGTCATGTAATTAGTGACATACTGAGAGTAGACAGGTAGGCTGGGCGGTAACACACTCTAAAGGGCGGATAATTAATGATAAATGCGATTACAAATTTAAGATAGGGCTTTAAAGAATTCGAAAGTCACTGAAGATAGAACTGAAATTATTTGTTAATTTAAAATAGCCAAAAAAACTAATAAAATATCGTGTTAATGAATTAACATTAAATATAAAACCAAACTTGATGATGTCATTATGAATCTATTAATTGTAGTTACGAGGTTGCATAGAATATTGGTGAATTTATTAATAAAGGGTTATTAAATACGTGATTATATTATATACTGAACTTTTCTCTCAATAAGTTGATTGTGCCATGAACTGTACGATATATTGCACCATATTGTCGGAACGTACCGAATTGTCCAGAATAAAATCATCAAATTAATGCCAGAAAAATATCAGTACCTAATCATGTTTCTGTAGCATTCTCAAATTAAACCTCCAGCCTAGAAACTACATCAAACTAACATTTTTGTGAATGTAAAAGTGTTTCAGGAATAGCATGTCGGTTTTTATTACTCCAAATGCGACAATTGTGCTTATTTACGAAGCCCTTTAATCAAAAAGGAGCTGCATCGCTAAAGGTGATTGATTAAGTTGCTCTAAGGCCTAATCAGCAAAACTTTGATGCATCAAATGATCATTTGGTTAAGTTTTTGTGTTGTATTGTATATGCCTTGAAATGCAAATCAGAATAAAATCATAAGAAAGTCCAAGAACTTGAGAACGACGCTTAATTGATTGTTCTGGATTTTTACCTACATTTTGATTCACAACATCGATATTGTCAGCAGTAAGTTAAAAATTTTGACAGGTTGGATTTTTAACATCGAAAAAATTACCATTTTGTCTTAAATTTTACAAATTAAAACTACGAATAGGTCTAGGTCGATTATTTGGGCAATAAAAATCACGGAATTCCCGGAACGTCCCTCGAATAGATTCATTATTGTTGTATGAATATAAAAAATTTGTATACGCTGTACAACTGTGCATCTATTTGTGATAATTTGATAAACAATACTTAAAATAAATGTCAATTTTGATGAGAATTAGAAAAAATGACTGCTGTAACGTTTTAAAACTCTATAGTAAGTACTAATTTGATAACCCACTATTGCAGGATTGGCGAACCTTTTCACTTACGGGTGTTAAAATTTCCCAAATGATATTTTTCGACTGTCTGGCGTGCCACGCAGTTTTTTATAGCGAAATAGTTTTTAAAAATACTATTAAAATAGCTTAAAAATTACAATTATTGAGTTCTTGATATTCTATCTTTAATAATATTTTTAGGCGAATGCATATTTTTTATTCTGTGAATATGTTTTCCTTATTTTCAAAATTTTCAAAGAGATCGTGGAAGCATTTAAACCACTCTTCTTTCATATTATATTCTCCATCACTGAACGGTTTTTCATTTTTAGAGATTATGTTTGAGGAAAAATAACAAGCAGTTTTTATATTTTAACGACTGCCGATAATTATTTTCATAAGGTGTGTTGATTGAATATTTTTATTTTTAATTGACCGATCCTTGTATTTATTTATATTGAGGATAATGATTATTCTTGAAAAGGATTTGCCTGCTATTTTTTATACGATGCGATATGTCATTTATACATGAATTTTGACGTTTTCGTTTGCGCATCGATTGGTAAATTTAATATGAAAAACCGAAGACAATACGCATGGCTATATCGTCATTATTTTTTTAATATTATATTATATAAGTAAGTATTCATATAGGTATTTATTTTGATTATTTATTTTTTGATAAAAAAAACATTTATTTATTAAATACATATTATATAAAAAATTCACTTCTTTTTATTTCAAAATGAAACATTCGCGTGCCATGCAAAATCATCTTGCGGGCCATAGCTTCGCCATCCTTGCAATATTATATTCAATTGAGTATTTCGTTTACTAAACTTTTATCTCCACTCAACAAGCTTACAACAACAAAACATTTAGTTACCGGTAGTTGTCCTTTAATATAAATCCGCCTCCAAGAAAATGTAAACACGACGAAGAAGAAAAAATCCTAGACATTATATATTTTTTTCTTATTTTAAGACAAATATAGGTTATATATTATAAATATTTCTTAAATTTGTCTATTAGAATAATGTATCCTGATTTGGGTGACATTTTCAAAAAAAAATCCGTCGGTATCCGCATATAAAATCATGAGTCTAATCCCGGATATGAAAAAATCACCGTTTTCCTACGCCGTGTTTTTGGTTTCAGTGGGTCTATTCTAAACATAAGGCAACTATTGGCGGCTATCAATGGTAGTTTATTATATTTACGTATTAAAGTATTATAATTGTTACAAAAAGTTAGTCGTCTAAACTGTTAAAACTGTCTATCTTGGTCTAAAAGTTAACACAGCCAAGAGAGAGGGTGTTAAAGCACTTTTTTGTAAGTTTATACGGTTAACTTATTGTAACAATTCTCCGATAGCCACCTTGTGTATAGAATAGAGCTAAGGAGCATGAGCTTAATAGGTTGATAAAGTGACTAACATACATTTATCGTAAATAAATCTGCTAGTAAATGCATCGGTTTGTAGAGCCAATTATTTTTAATATTATTATAAAAATATCATTAAGTAGATTCGATTTAACTTAAATTTATATTGTTTATTTGTAAGTAAGAGTATATTTTGTTAAAATATGATTTATCAATTCCCATTAGTTTCACAAAAACATGTTTTTATTATACTCATGGTTGAACGTTTAACATTATAAGGAAAGGTGCTCATATTTTTTATTGAACCGGCAAGGCATCTATGGCATAGAGCTCGATTCAATGGTAGGGATCAAAATTTCGTCAATACAATTTAGCGTTTGGGATATTGACAGGTGTTTTGGACAGTAAACGTATCAACAAAAAAATATTTGACGTAACAAAAACCTTTTACTACCGTTATAAGTGCGACATTCGTTAAACAGAAAGTGGCATCATTATATTTTCACAAAATGTGGTATCTGTGTATTTTATCTATTCGTTGCTAAAAAATTGTCACCTTATATAATTAAATATGATATTTTCAGGGCAACATTCATATTTTTATTTAAATATATATAAATAAGCAACGAATTCAAACTAAACTAAAACGTGGCACGTCTTTTAATGATCACGTATAACAATGTACGACAGTTTACAATGTAGATTGTTTATTTTCCTAGTTTTTCTAACATTTTTACTTTTCAAGAAACCATTTTTGTTGAAAGTACGGCTAAATATAAAAGTTTTATTTTGTTAAAATTTTGCAAAAAAACATGTAAAAAATTGACGATTCATTCCAGTACCACGGTGTTGTAGCTCAAACCCCAATAAAAACAGAAATTGTAAGATATTAATTGTCACCATGTACTCTCCAACAAGAAGATTTAGGCAAAAGCCGGAAGGCGCTGTTGTCGACTAAATGGGAGGAGCTTGTTAGTTTATAATGGAATTGCGGTTAAAAATGGGAGGCTTGTAGTTCAGAGTTTTAACACGTAGCCTAGAAGATTTGTTCGAGTATAGTAATGAGTTTTTATAATAATATAAAAGAATTTGAAAATTGAAACTAAGTAATATTATATAATGAAAATATTGATAATATTATATACCTACTCAGAGTAGAATTCCGGACAACAAAAACATTAATCATAATTTTGACTAACCTAAGAAATTAATTTATTCATTTAAAAAAGAAACATTGAGCACACAACAAATTATTAATTAGAGACTTTCACAATATGACATTAAGAATAAAAAGTACGTACAGGTAAATCAACTTAGCAAATAAACAAACAAACAAGAAATAATTTCATAGCAGAAGATATTATACAAGTAGGATTTAAACTCACATAATTCACCATTTGCGTGAGTGTTTTTATCGATTAGGCTATCGTTATTATCGGTGCAACCTTTTTACTATAATTATGTATTTAATAATTTAATTATGATTTAATTTGATTGATAAAATATGAAAATATCTACAGCATATAAAATAAAACTACCCCTAATTGTTATATTATGACAATTCAACAAAATCATCTTTTTATTACGAAAAGTTAGAAATGGGCTGACGATATACCGAAATGTTATCTTACCTATGGGAGAAGTATAGTGACATTGTTTTAATTAGGTCCTCTGATTTTAAAACAATGTAAAATTCGAAAGAAAATTAAAATTTTAATGACGTAAAATGTAGATCCGCATTTCACAATAAAATTTAATGATTGTATTATAATTTGGTGCTTTACGTAAAACTCTTCGTAAAATGTAAAATCCGGCAGTAATATTATATTTGTAGCATACGTTTTACAGTTATGCAAAGTAGGGAGACTTTTTTTGGAATAGACCGACTCCGGCAATAGCTGGTGTAAATCACGGATTAAGTGTACATTTTCCCCTTTAAATTTTCACTGTACAACTTGAATAAAGCGTATTGTGAACATTATAACACTGTACCGCTGGATTTATTAAACACGTATTTTTGAACGTCCATTAATTGTAAATTGACTGAAAATAATATCACAATAAAACATCATACTGTTTATTTCAGTTAAATAGATATACATTTTTATTTTGTTTAGTTTTTTATACGAATGATAACAGTTATTTTTTTTTCGACCATGTACGACCCTAATAAGATCATATTATGGGTCTCCACATAGGAGAGATTTGTATTAACAGATTTTGTTTTTAGGAGAAATGGATGTCAGCCACTTGCTCTCAACATATTAGGTCCATACTCTGACTCTTAAAAAAATAAAAAAAATATATATGACGTGTACTTGCCAGACCCAGGATTTGAACCTGGGACCCACGACGCTATAGGCCGATGCTTAAGCCGCGCGACGATAGTGGGTATTTTTGAGTCAATAAGTATATAATTAATATTCAATGATAATTATTCAATGATAGTATTTATATTCTATTAAAATTTATATACATACATATTGATCGTTTTCGCGATATGGGGTCAATCTTTTGGTATGTATGAATATAAATGTCGGTTGTATGTATTTTATAAGGCATCATCTCTGTTTTAAGATAATGTAAGATTAGTGTAATTTCAGAAGCCGCTTAAAATACGTTGAATTCAAAAGCTTTGACAGATTCGGTTATCCTCTTGAAAAAATGTTACCTATTAATTGTAAACTAATGAACATTATAGGTAAACTTTTTAATTGCATTGTATACGATCGAGTGAGATTTCTCAGAGATTGTGGGTTCGATGTATTAAAAAACTGCATTTAGCACATGGAGATACTTTTATTATTTACAGGTAAGTTACATAAAAATTACATATGGTATAACACATTATTTTATTATGTCACTATTAAATGGGCGACAAAGACATCGCCGCCCAGCTACAAGTATTATTCGATTACAATAAATGTTGTTGTCCCGGCCTTTATTAACTCCCGTTTATAAAAATACTTGCATGTACTTTGTATTAGTAATTTAGTGCGAGCGGCCTCTATTGGTATATTTTGAAATTATATCCTGAAAAGGCGGGAGTTTTGAATAAATGAAATTAAATTTGGTCTGTTTAGGTCGACCAATTATTTACTTAGGCCGAAATATCATTATGGTAACACCATGCATTGAACTCTCTATCTTGAATCTTAAAATTACAGCAATCATTAAGTTGCTAGTTTGTATACACTTGTTCTTCGTGTACCTGAAGTTATTTATTACCAGTAGTAGCCAAAAGTAGCCTATACATCTAAATTAAAAGAAGAATTATTGTGCTAGATAACAAATGCCGCTTCGGTCTAATAAATGTGTTACATTATAAGGCATTGAACCGACACATGAATTTTTACAAAACACTATTAATAGCAGTTGTTAGGTATGGCCAAGAGACCTGATGCATGATTAAAAGTATGGTGAAATTGAGCGGAGCATGCTGCTTGCTTTCTTTGAACTCGTATATTATGACACAAGGGGACGAAGATACAAAATCTGTTGATACAGCATCCGCTTTGTGAAAGGCTACAATATGATCTTATTAAATTCAAAATGATAAAAAACTTTATGTACGTATCTAAATTCAATTTGGTATTATATTAATACTATCGACTGAAGCTACTTGATGGAATTTTAATTTAAACTCTACCGGAATTAAGTTTTGTATTATTCCATTTGAATCGTTGTTTGCAACCCAGGTTTTGCATTTCGGCATCTTCAGGCGCTATGTGGAACTCAATAAGTTAGAATTAATTGTACTCGTTGTCGGTGTGTATTTACCTTTTGGTGAGTGCACATAGTGCCTAAAGATGCCGAAAGGTAAAACCTGGGTCGCAAAAAGCGACTGAAATGAAATAGTACAAAACTTAAATCCATTAGAATTTCAATTTAGTGTTGTTTAAAACTATAATTTACAATAGTATAGTCATTTATTTGTAACTATGTACTATTAATACTGTTGAAAATAAATTTATCCTTGCCCATAAATCTATAGGCACAAGAATAAATTCGAGTAGAGTACCAAATAATAAATTTTCTAATCGAATAATAAACATGAAAGTTATTTTCAGATGAATTTCCCCTTCAAAGCGGGGAATCCTATCCAAAGTTAAACTGTATTATTTAAAGTAATATACAGTAGATGTACCTTAATCCTTATCTGTATTATACTGGTCCGTTTTAGCATAGCCTGGACTATATTTATATTAAAACTCCAATATAGAAATAGCTTAACCCCCAAAAACCTACCCTTAGGCTGGAATAATAACCGGAAGCTATTTATTTAGGTAAATAATACTCAAATATAAAAACATTCTCCACGGTTGATCATATTGGAAAAACAAAGTAGTAATATCATAAGGCATCTGTTATAACACTGAATAATTATATATTTTAAGCTATCTATTATAATTTTCACCTGGAAGCAGAGTAACAAGAATAAAATTAATTATTAGTAGGTGTGCTCTATTCGAGACGATGTTAGAGGCTCATCTTCAGGCATCAAAATGTATGAGACTTTATAGGGTATGTTTGTTGGCTATATATACTTTCAAATAAGTTCCGATATTTTGAGTGATATTTAAATACTTTAGAATCTATTAATTGAGTTAGCATTTACTTGGTAGAATTCCATTTTAAAACAAATGAAAATATAATTAATATTAAATTCTACAGGTTTTTTAGAAGGTTTGTCAATAGCTATTTCGGTTGTAACACCATTATCAAGACTATTCAGATAGGCCGTTTGCCTTTGCTTAAATACTATACGCATAGATAGAGACAGAATACATTTTCTTATTCGTTCAAACAATATTATGACTCTGTATACTTATTATTAATACTTTGAAAACCCTAAGTGGGTTTTTTTTAATGGATATCAAAATTTACAAAATTTATCGAAAGTACAGTGTTCGAGTGTTTTGGTTATTTCTTGACATTATTAATAAATTAAATATTATTAGTATAATTTTGTTAATCATGTGCTTAAATTATATTTAATAGTGGCGACGAATGCATTATCAATTTTTTATTAATTATTACTTTTGGATAATTTCCAATTGTTCGAGTAAATTTAATTTTAGACCTTTGTTACTTAATAATATATGCAAACATTCTGGCGTTATTTTGTCACTGATGGAATGCGAATTCGATATCAAATGTTTAGCGAACTGAGAATCTGTTTTACCATTCCTGAAAGACAAAACGTATAATACCAAATCAAAAACAGGTGGAATGTTAATCGTAAAAGATGAAATGCTATTCGCGGGAACTGCATCAGCAATCCAAGCGCCAGAGACGACTTGCACAATTTATTTTTACCGAGAGCATCCGGATTTTTTTATGTAGTGTTTGATATGATGATAGAAATTTTATGTTATTTATTTTTATGTTTTTTTTATTATCATATTCTTCACTACAAACAGCTTTTGGCCCCACATTGACTGACGGCCCATGGAAAGAAACTATATCAATATTTACAATTTGCTTAACCCTGACATAACTAGTTAATTTAAAATCACCAACTAAATCAATAGATTCAATGCTACAGATGTAGAGGATAAGGGTCTAACCCTTAAATGCCTCAACTACTAGTCATACTACCCATAACTCATCAAATATAAAGTAGTTTATTTTGATTCGATAAATGTTTTTCATTTCTTGAAATAATTTTTGACGAGTTAGCCGTAAAAAAATGCCTCTATTTGACTAGAATAATTTGATACAGATTTTTTCCTTATCTACATTCAATATTTTTTTTACAAGGCAACATCGTATCTTTGATTCGCGGATGAGGTATCTTATTATCCTAAAATACACGCGTTTAGATAATAATCCTAAATGAACACCCATATAAGCAAAAAAATGGGAACACTCGAGTAAATATATGGAGTCAAGGAGAACGTGTTTAAGCTGGTTGGCGTACAAAGCTCATCAGAGACTACTGAAGACCGAAGATAATGGAAGTGGAAATACGATAATACTTAGTCATAGTTTGTGGTGTAGCACGATTAGAAGAATAAGATATTTAAAATGAATTTTGTCAAATCAATAATCGCTCCTAATACGTATTGACAATAAAGAATCATTTTGTAGGCAATAATGGATTTAAAATTATCCGAAATGGCGTACAATGTATTGTAATTACACTAATACTAAAATAGTAGGTTGTGTAAATTAATAATTGTGTATAATTTGTACTGTACTATATCGTGTTTTAACTACTTATTATAATATTATATGGCTATGTTTCTAATAATACAGTATACATATAAGCAATTATATTTTGTTTGGGTAAATTCGATCAAAAATAACCATGTTCGAGCTTGACAGCGAATTTCATATTCACATTGATATTGTAATATCTACGTATGAATATTATCAGGTTTAAAAAACTTATGCATTGGGAAAATATAAACTATATTCGAATCATATTCCTCATTCTGTTATTTAATAAAATTTATGTAAACCATATCAGTCTTGTAAATATGTAATGGTTAAATTTTATACAATACATCTGGACTGGTAATTTTTCACCACTAAAATTACTTACAAACTTCTGATATATATTTTGTTTCAGAAAGCTATAAGTAGGTACATTAAACTTCAGATAATGTAAGTAAGTATCATAACAACAAAAAATATATTTACAGTAATAATAATATACTTATACCAATTTGACTTGCTAGTGTGTTAAAAATCTTCTTTTTGATTTTGATCTGAAAGAAATTAGTAATCGTATATATAAATGCTAACTTTTTCCTGACTGAGTATTGAAAAATATGAAGTTAAAACCTTCTAAGTGTTTTTCGAAATATTTTTTTCGATCAAATTGGTTTCAATTTTTATAGTCGAAAACCTAAAATACTTTGAATGTGGACTTACCAATGTATTTGGCTCTAATTCTGCGATAATATTTTAGGTATTGAAAGATTTTTATTACTTTCTAACTATAATGGATTGTGTATACAACCGTCTGATTTTATCAGTATTATTTGTGCATTGATGTTTTATGATTGTGAGCATTTTTATTAAGGTTTTTAAAGTTTGCATCTTAGAGCTACTATTTTCTTGATATCTCCACATAGTGCACGGTTAAAATGATAAAAAAAGTATGCTTAATTCTCTAGCTATTTTTTTGGATGAATACGAAATATTAAGGCATTATACTGCTCCATCTTTAACGTAGAAAAAACGCATATAAATATAATTATTAAAATCTTCGTATTCCTTGGACAGAACACAGGACGAACCAGTCAATTATCCAGAACTATTCTAAACAATATGTCTGAGACGCGGTCTGGACCACCTGGAGAGACTGGTGGATTTGGGAGGCCTCCAGGGAAGGCGAAGCAGAAAAATAGCGTCGCTAACCAAGCTCTGCTGAGCTGGGGGCACCATTTATTTTGCTCTGAGAGACGCGGAAGATCAAGAGGGATGGAAAATCTTGGTCGCTCAAAGGATAGAAAAATTAAAAGGTCATCACGATCGTCAGCCAGAAGAAGAATAAAAATGACAAGATGAATTAAAGAAGAACGTTGTGTCTAGTTTGATACCAAGATTTTAAAAACTGTATCGTGGAAATCTGGCTGTTCCGTCCCTCTAATTAGTACGTATTTAGGGAGGTATTAAAACAATGTTATACATAAAGGGTGCTATGAGATATAACGTAGTTATTTTTAAATTACATAATAAAGAATATAATAAAATCTTATACGGGGAAATTATATGAAATTAAATTACCTGATTGTCCGTTGATCGCCCCCCATAACACCGGCAGGAATATCAGGAATTGTAATAGGCCATTATGCGTGGCCGATTTCCGCAACTTCGAGGCTATAACTCCACATTGGAATCTCATTATGATGAAATTGAAATGAGCATATTACTTTTTAAAAATTCGTTCATTGGGAATCCGTATCGGGAAACTTTACGATTGTTAATAAAAAAATGCCAACACTTTAATATTCACTCACCACAGTTTTTTAAAAAAAAAATCGTTAATTACAATTTTATTATATTTAAATTACTACTAGTTATATTGATATATTCACTGAAAAATTAACACATTTTTAAAAATAATTATATTATTTTTTTCACTGATTTTAAAATATATTATGATATCTTGATATTGAGTCTTTCAAATTTTCTTGTTTCGATGATACGGAGAGTGATGGATTTTCCTGGAAAAAATAAAAAATAAATATTATTTATTTTGTATTAATAAAATAAACATCATTGTAAATCCATTTAAAAATCTAAAGATAACAAAAAATGACAGTTCTATTTGGATAGATATATCCAATTTAAAGCGCGTCCAAAGATAAATACAAACATTGATTACACAAAAATATCTATAATTTGAAATCAGGACACTTCTACTAAGTCAGTCAAATAAATTAAAAATACAATTTTCATAAAATCACTTGAAGTGGTAGTAAATTTATTCTTTTACTTTTACAAGAATTAATCGTTACCACTTCAAAATACATAAAATGACACATTGGCGAAAAACTATTTAAAAGTGATGTTTGTTATTCTACATGCATACCCCCATAACTCTAAAGCACTTAAAAATACTTATTCATGTAAAAGCAGGTATATTTTTATATTTTTATTAAATCTTTTCATACAATATATTAAATTAAAATAATTGAATAATATATTATATTGGACAATAAAACATATATATTAGATTATTTTTAACACTACAACAGCCGAAGAGGCCCAATTATGGCAGTTTAGTGTAACGGTTGTTTAGTTAGAAATATAAATGAAATAATCACATACACCCAGATTTTGAGAAAATCACATACATATATTGTGACCTCACCGGGAATCGAACCCGGAACTTCTAAATGAAAGAGCAGCGCCTTACGCACTAGACTAAGAGGTCCGTCGTCTCCCAAAGAGTCTCCTAGCGCACCTGGAAGGGCGGTAGTACATACTTTGAGAATCACTGGGCTATATGAAAAACAACACTTTGCTACGTACTGTTGGAACGTTCATAATGTCATTTTGAAGAGAGAATATTTAGTGTGTAATCGTACTTAGTCACATTTTTTTATCATTAGTTTATCTGGAAAATTGTAATATAGGTATATATATAATGATTATACATAACATTTAAGTATATCAGTTTGTTCTTATTGATTTGTATATTTGTACATGTGCTCTAATAAATCCGAAAAATAAATATCTTTCCTCAGAGTATTTAAATCAAAATCATAAATACATTTCTGTTATTGATGAAGATTTTTCTTTTGTTATTATTCTATAAAATAAATTATGATATATTATGATTGTGATATTTATATTTGATTCAGAATTTATTATTAGTAAAATGGTAAGTAGGCAGAAAATTCGTAAGAAAATTTGCGGAAAGAAAGTGAAATTAATATGTTAGTAAAAAGGTTTTATAAAAAAATATTGGAAGATATTTTGGAGTAATTATTATGCGTAATAATACAATATAAAAAAAACATAAGTTATAGTATTGTATAACTAAATAAAATAGCATACCAAAAATAATTGAAGTAATATGGAAAAAAGTTAAACGCCTTTTAATCAATATTTCTTTATGCGTACTTTATGGATTAAAATATGCCTACATAATAGCGTTACAAATAATATGAAAGTAAGTTCATTAATGTATATTAAGGCGAATACATTAACGGACTTGTTATCGAAAACAATGGTACGTAGGACAATGAATATGTTAAGCCATTCATTAATATGATATCGTTCTATTCGATCAAAAATAATTAAGCAAAAACTGCTAATAATTAAGTAAAAACTGTGTTTGATATAAAATGGATTCTTTAAAATGTCCTATGATACTCAAACATAAATATAACAACTAATTTTAATACACCTCAGACATAATCATTAAACAATTTATTGAAAAAAATATTTTGAAATAAAATACGACGTTCAATGGGACACGAACCCACATACACTGGATTCGCGCCATTGTGCTTTACCATTTGAGTTATGTGCATCCTATCAAATTACGACTAAAATAACTAATAATAATTGTTACATTTATAAAGCGCTTAATAAAGTATCAATATTATTATTAACCGGTGTCAGGATTACGTCTATTAAGGGAAGATATAATATATATGAAAGTTCAATGTGTATAAAATAAAAAAAAATCTTATTAATTTGTAAATTTATTTAATGTAATATAAGTGTAATATATTCCTAAAAGCTTACCTTGAATATATTATATAAATAGTTGTATTATGTTGACTGAATTGAGAAATAATACAAAGTATGGAAAACCTTGCATGATTTGCTAAAAATTAACGATAGTCATATCGTATAGGGGTAGATTTCCGTATTTTCCACATTTTCACTGAATAAAAATTTATTTTATAATTTCAAAAAGCTTAATTACAGAAGCTTTTGAAAAAGTATACTATGATAAAAGTATTTCATCACAAGCTACCAAGACCGTATATTGTAATAATTGTTTTTTTTTTTATTTTTATGGAAATTATTTCGTTTAAATAAAAATATAGTATATATATTATGTAAAATGTACTCTCCAATGCGTGGCTTTTATTTTATTTACATTAAGAAAACTAGTTTCAAAAGATTTTTCATAATATGTCCACAAGGCTTATGTTTTTCGATCTTTAGATACTTTTTAAATAGTGCATTGTTTCTTCAAAATATATGTTATTACATTTTGTAAGCTTACGATATAAATATTTACGGGTGAAGTATATTTAATATAATTCTTTCAATTCTAGGCTACTTTAAGCACATTCGGTGTACCAACTTACATGTATTTTATACTGTTTGTATTTACTCCTTATAATGTTTTCTAATACTGCTTCGAATCATTGTTTCTTTGTCTTTTCGTGCCATATTATGAACAAATTAAAATTTATTGTAAATAGTAAGTTCTATTTTTGAATTTTAAAATATTGATAATAAACAAACATATTATTATCAAAAGTTATAGGCCTATAATATTGAAATTTTAATCTGAAAGCTTTTTCTTAGTGATAGTTTATATTGTATATTCGCAGAAATTTATACCATCTCAAAATTTATTGAACCAAAGCTTAAATTCCCTAAAAATATCAAATAAATAACTACTTAAGCATTTGCTTGCCTCTAAAACCCTAAATAGATATATTAATTTGAATACATATTATTATTAATATTATTATTAATATTATTATACTGGATTATAATGCTTTTGGTCACTTGAATAAAGTCCTATAATTGTGTCTAAAATGCAAAGTTTTCAACATGTATAATATAGTCACTGTAATATATATATATATATATGATTCATATAATTTTAGTAAAATTGAGATACAGAAAGGTATATTAGTATATTATTGAGAACTGTGGTATAAAAAAATGAATTGTGGGTACAACGCGCAAGAAAAATTACCATATAACAATTAGATGATGGAATAATTAAAGGTATGTGACGTATTAGACTTTTACGAAACCGTCGAAAGTTTACTAAAAATAAGGCCGAATAAAACTGAGATAGTAGTTAAAGGAATCTATTCACACACAGTAGTTCCAATTCATTTAAAATGAAGACGATATTATATGCTATAACGACGAAAAACTTATGTTTTGCTTAATTACATAATATGACCAATAGGAATGGAATCAGCTTGGAGACGTATTTATTCGGTATTGGATTAGTACAAGTTAATAATAAAGTAAGATCCACTTCAAGTAAGCAAAGAAATTATAATACAATCGAGGAATTCAAGTACATTTTAGTTTTTCGTCGACGGTGAGTTGATCGTCTCCTACGTTTCGGTCGACGTATATTTAAACCAATGGCTGACGTCTTTGCCGTCTGAAATTACCTATAATCTGCCATTATTTACAGAACAATTTAGTGCAATGCGCCAACAGTCTCAGAACTTATTTTGTGATATGACACGCATATCTAATTTATTTAATTAATGTAATGTAAATCTAACACATTGGTTGAATGCAGATACTGATTATTTTTATATATTAATCAACGCAAAAGGCAGTGTTACGAAAATTTTGTATTACGAAAATAAAACGCGATTTTGCAATTTTTTTAGCGTGGTTGAAATTATAACCACTAATAAAAGTAATATTTCATGGACTAATCGGATCATTTAAACGTGCCGGTTAAATGAATACAAATTTTATAGATGCCAACTTTGGCAGCTCTTCTCATAATCCTATATTATTCACGAATGTAATATGCAATTTTTATGATGGCTCATCTAAATATTTTAAATAATAATGGTTTCGTACATTTGGAAATATTTTCACAATTACTAATGATTTAATGTATGTACTGTATTTAAAATTGGGTTACAATTCTTGCGGGTTTTGATAGAATCTCATGACGGCAATAATAGTCTAAAGTTTCCTACAAATTCATTTGTAGTTAAATTTTATAAATAATAGTATCTAGTATTTTTTTAAAATTCACTATATCACATTTAGGCACAGATATTTTTGAAAAGATAAGATTCATTGTCTTTGCTGAAAAGGAATAAGCCATACTTCAACGCAATTTGCAGTGGTACTGTAGCAATACTAGAAACAATTTGTATCGAACATGAACTACATAATTTAATATAATTTGTGGCAATACCAAAGCTAGATCGTCATACATGAAAGGGATTCAAAGTTAAATACTTATATTTTGTTTTATATAAAATATTGATTTACAAATAAAAATGTAGATTAAAACTATTATTATTATTTAAAAATCTCTTTCATAAATCCACGATAACTTTTATGGTTCTTCTCAGTTTACGGGAAGCCAGTGACAAACAAATTTTGAAAATAGCCGATAAATTGGATTATTTTTTGTTAGGTTAGGTTAGGTTTTCATTCTTGAAATCATGAATTTTGCCAATATTGGCAACTAATATTGGCGCAGTTCCCTTCTGGCTTTCCGTAAACCGACTTGTACCCTTTTTATTTAAGTAAACTTTTATTTATAAAAATAATAATAAAATTAAAGTATTCAACAAACACACGTTTTTCTCATTTTTTGAATTAAATAAGACATATTCAAATATAATTTATCAGTACATACTTTTAAAAATGCTATTATCCCCTTTAAGATAAAATAGAACTCAGGTAACGTCATCTTGTAAATAATTAAATCCGAAAGCTTTTGCGATAGATAAGTGATTTCGAGCTTAAAGTTAGGTTACAAGTGTTGACGGTTGGCGTAAAATTTACGACACAGCATTTATTACATAACAAGAAAAAGTTTCAGGTCGGTAATGTAGAGGACGGAAAAGGAAGTGAAGTTGGGATCTGCGTGCTGGAGGCGCGTTAGCCTTATTATTCAGTTGTTGCGGTAAAAATCGAAGACACGCCCCCCGCTGCCGCAGTAAACAAACACATGCGATTTTAATTATAACGTGTGAAAACCGACTCGGTTGTTAAAATGTCCAAGTATAATTTTAGTGAACTAGGCTCGGCTTCCGTTGGCAGTGTCCCTCTACGCCCAATAATTCCCAACCTTTTGTGTTTGACAAAAGTTTTAGAACATTTTCTAGAAACTTGGGGAACTTCTACCTAGCTAATAAATTAGTAAGGTCCAGATAGAAAAAATATAACATATACATGTAAAGTACTAGTTTGTGTAGTACGAATACTTAGTATTTTCACAAGATTTTTAGTCGCAAACTATTTGCGCCACTGGCGAAATTTTTGATGGGGTAGTTATTTTAACATACATTATATCTTAAGCAGTTGGACATAGTTATACTATATAAATTAATCATTTCTGTGCTGTACCAATAACGTTATCGTACAAATTTTAAACGCTAATAAAATCAAGATAAACTGTGCGTAGTAGGCGGTGGCCTTCATTATTGACAAATGAGATCCTCAAATTTGAATTTACACTTTGAATTACCAATTTTGTTTCATGTTGAAGCTTTTGCAAATTTTTGTGGAGCCCCTAATATGCCCCAATTAGGAATCTGATCTAATTTTGATCATTATTTAATAAATAACTCGTAATTATTAGAATAAATTAATATAATATTGCATTATTTATATAATTTTTTTTATCTGAATTTTAAAAAATTCGCTGTTAAAATTTTCAGCATCAATCTGGTGATGCTGAAAATTTTGTTGATTTTTTAAAGAAGTGTTATGTTTCTGAGGTGAATCAAAATCATGTATGTATATTACAAGGTGAATGCAGTGAAGTTATAATAATATTATTCGACTTAACACGTATTATCATAATTACTAAAATGTAGATACGAAAATGAAATATATTATAATAAATAAACAGCTTTAAGTTTGGAATATTTAATAGGGGATAAAATGCCCCCCAAATGCCTTTATAATCTAGCATATCAAAGACAGTGACAGCATTACCTTTTTAAATTACCGTTCGTTGCACTAAATACGTCTTATATGAATCACACTCATCAGTTTTGTCTGCTATACGACTCCCCATTACTGTTTTGATTCAGGAGGTTGGTCAGAAAATTTTAAACCTTGGAGGAAAAAACATTTAAAACAATTATAAATGTTGAGTAAGTGCGTAATGCTATTATTTTGGTTTGTTATGTTATGACGTAGGTATAACCTTTTACCTCTAACTATCAGGCAGTCGTCTTCAGTGACTGATATAGATGCCGATATATTTCATTAGGTTTGTTGATTGAATATTTTTAATTTTTAATTGCGCGATCAATTTATTATTTTTGTTCGTTCTTGATTTTATCAAAAGTGATATATAGTTTGTCTCATAAAACTGTTTTAATGACAAGGTTCTACATATAACTGTCCCAGAATAAAAAAAAAATACTACTGTATTGCCTTAGTTAATCCTGAAGCGCTAAGCTCGACCAAGTTTTTGTTTCTTATCTGGTACGGCCATTTTTGTGGGTAGAAATATTTTTTTTTTTTTTACTATTTTACTTAGTTTGGTTATTTACGTAGGCGTACGTAGATGAGGCATTCTCTCGCTACAGTGGTCTCGAGCAATTGATTGTAAATCGATAAAAAACGGAGGTTCACGGTGCGGCACGCCCCGCCGCCTGATGAGGTCAGTGCAATAATATTGTGCGATAATGTGTGATGTATAAAACTTAAGGACCCTAATAAACAAAACCAATTATTGGGTATTATGGTCTCGAAATTTTATTTGTGTGGCTGAAGCACTCGCTTATAATAATACATTGTTTGAGGTTAGTAAGTAAAAGTAAATTGTATGAAAAGAGTTTTGAATAATATGGATATTGATAAAAGCTCACTTGTATATATACACATATATATTAAAATATATTAATAGCCATAAAATGCTTGTTTGTATCAGTTGATAATGTTTTATGTCCTAAGACGAGAGTACGTATTATTTTATTTAATATTATGTATTTTATTCAAAAAAATATTACTGACAGCGGATACCATTAAAGTGAACTAAGTATCAGCATAATGCTAACCGAATGTAATAGCTATAAATATTATTTATTGATTTTGAACAACTTTAGTGATATCTTCGTTCTATATAGCTTAACGCAGGGTTAAGTTAGGGGTTGAAAATTATGGGAATTGGAATTACCATGTTTATTTTTCAATCAATATAGTATGTTTAACGGTATTTGTAATGCCCTCTTCTCTCTCCCTCTCTTCCTTTCTTTATCATTCTCTCCCTTATTCACACGTCCCAAATAAGGGTTCAGCAAATGGCAGACAATAATTATTGATACTCGTAAAAAGTATGTTAAATGTATCTATACACTATGGTGGTACATTTGCTACGTTACAGAGTAGAAATTAAAATGTATTACTACCTATTAGTTTCTTTCTATAGACAGTTATAATAGTTGGTGTAATAGTTAATAAAAAGTTAAGGTAGGTACTCACAATTGAACGGATACAGTTAGCTGATCAAGTTGATAAAAAATAGACAAATTATGTTTTGTCTCTAAACGGAATATTATTACTAATCCATGTTTGATATTTATTTATGTTTACAAGTGAGGCAAAAATGATATCTATACCGGAGTGCTATTGTATCGTATGTATAGGAAGAATATTTCCGGGAAAACGCAATATAGGATTTTTTTAACCGCTTAATGTCTATGGATTTTTAGTTTTTTGGTTTAAGAAATTTCGGGTTTCTATTATAAATTTACTGAAAAGGAAAACGAATTTGAATAATGTTGTACTTTGGATTTAAAAAATTGTATGTATTTATCCAATTTATTGTAAAATTGTACATACAATGACGGTTTTTTTAAATACGGTAACAATTTTCAAAAAATAACTATCACCGGGTTTCGTCTGGCTAATTATTTTAATTAATATTTTAAATTGTAAATTGAAAATCGACAGTTAATAATTTAAAATAAAAGCAGTATTAGATCAATTTTTATGCCCCCTTCTTTCGTGTTGTGACAAATAGTAAATCTTTTTTATGTACCCAGTTCTGGGTAAGGGTGCGTAAAGGTTGCCAAGGGATCAGCTATCAGGGTGCAAGAGTTGAAATACCGCAATCTAAAATACTCACCACTGCAACCCAAAATTTTGAGGGGTAGTTAGAGTTTACTTGGTTTACTAAATAATACACAAAGGTAAAAGAAAATGCTTTGAAAAACTAGATATTGCCTTTCCATGAAGGATGCGGTATAAGTCAGTATATCAGTTTTGTTGTTAATTTTATAATATAATCAAAGGTTAATTAACAAACTTTTCTACGTTCACGTAACACACATATATTATATTTACGTGAGAAATAAACGTCTTAGGGAATATTTCTGACTATGGTTCACAGTTATCAAGACGATTAGCTTATTTTTTCTCATTGTTTTAAAGAAAACAAGAATTTTCTAAGCATAATTAAAATACATGAATATGTTTGCGTCACTTCATTATTTAAATGTTATATTCTAGCATTAAATTCTCCGAAGAAAATTTGGACGGATAAAAGAAAACCAAAGGTGGCGTATCCGTACGAGTGCTGAGCTTTTCAAATAATTTCCCAATATAGTCAATGTCTTGAGGGCGCGAAGACTCAGATGGGACGGTCACGTTGTTAGATGTGATGGATTTAGAGCTTTCCATAAAGTTTACAAAAGAAATGCTGTATGCAATCGGCATCTGAGCCACCCCAAAGGAGTACAAAGGATAACGTCAAGAGGGACTGCGGAGGCTGACTATGAGCGACTGGAAAAAGAGAGACCTCGGGATAAAGATTCCTAGAATATGGTTATGCGTTCGACCATCATTGACCTAAATGGTCAGCTATTATGGTATTTATCTAATATTTTACGTTTTTAAGTTAAGAGTGATCGCTTTTCAATTTAATAGATTTTGTCGATAAATTTCATTTTAAACGAAAAACATTATTATAACCACATTTGGAAGACAAAAAGTATAAAATATGTGTCATTTGGATGCCAGGTTTTTATTATTACATCGTAATTTATGAATTAACAGATTTTATTTTAGAAGAAATGGATGTCAGCCACTTGCTCAACCTATTAGGTCCATACTCTGACTCATACACAAATTGAAAAACAATTTGTGTACTTGCCAGACCCAGGATTCGAACCTGGGACCCTCGACACTATAGACCACCCCTGAAGTCACGCGGCCATCGTGGGTGTCGAAATCTGTTAATACAAGATCGAAAAATCTGTCAATACAAACCTCCACTCTGTGGAGGCCCATATGATAATATTAGGATCGGACATGGTCAAAAGAATAAAAAAAAAAAAATTTATGAATATTTTAACTAATAAAACTTAGTTTGACAAGATCTTTAATTAGAAAAAACATAGTATTAACGTATTTTTTTTCAAATTTAATCAACAATATAAATCAGTATAATCCTTTTCACGTATATTGGTGCAAACGTTTAGTTCCCAATATAGTCAATGTCTTGAGGGCGCGAAGACTCAGATGGGACGGTCACGTTGTTAGATGTGATGGATTTAGAGCTTTCCATAAAGTTTACAAAAGAAATGCTGTATGCAATCGGCATCTGAGCCACCCCAAAGGAGTACAAAGGATAACGTCAAGAGGGACTGCGGAGGCTGACTATGAGCGACTGGAAAAAGAGAGACCTCGGGATAAAGATTCCTAGAATATGGTTATGCGTTCGACCATCATTGACCTAAATGGTCAGCTATTATGGTATTTATCTAATATTTTACGTTTTTAAGTTAAGAGTGATTGCTCTTCAATTTAATAGATTTTGTCGATAATTTTCATTTTAAACGAAAAACATTATTATAACCATATTTGGAAGACAAAAAGTATAAAATATGTGTCATTTGGATGCCAGGTTTTTATTATTACATCGTAATTTATGAATTAACAGATTTTATTTTAGAAGAAATGGATGTCAGCCACTTGCTCAACCTATTAGGTCCATACTCTGACTCATACACAAATTGAAAAACAATTTGTGTACTTGCCAAACCCAGGATTCGAACCTGGGACCCTCGACACTATAGACCAGCCCTGAAACCACGCGGCCATCGTGGGTGTCGAAATCTGTTAATACAAGATCGAAAAATCTGTTAATACAAACCTCCACTCTGTGGAGGCCCATATGATAATATTAGGATCGGACATGGTCAAAAGAATAAAAAAAAACAGAATTTATGAATATTTTAACTAATAAAACTTAGTTTGACAAGATCTTTAATTAGAAAAAACATAGTATTAACGTATTTTTTTCAAATTTAATCAACAATATAAATCAGTATAATCCTTTTCACGTATATTGGTGCAAACGTTAGTATTATGGACCGCATCAAACCTCCATTTCATTTAAATAAAAAAAAAGTTTACACCATTTTTTATTTCTTATAAAATACAATATTTTTTTTATATCATAAAAAAATATTATCCCATACACAATCTCGTTAAAACGCAAGAAAAATTTAACAGCATGATGTATTTCGTACGTCACGGGCAATCAAACATTGCCAATCGTTCGTCGCAGATGCAGAGCTTGTATATATTATATTATAGCGTCTTTGCCTAATATCTGGGATTATTAACGTATTGAAAATAACGTGATAACATACCATTAAAATGTACACTACACTTTTCCTCGCTTTTTATTATAGATAACATACATTGATAGAGATTTATCCCTCACAATAATCTGACCATTTGTTGAAAATCTCCGAATTTATATGAATATTTTTAGCATTTTCATATGTGATAATATAAACATAAGCAATGGGTATATGTATGGAAATAGGGCCATCATATAAATCGCATCGCAAAAAATCTGATGCTGCATTGACTATACAATCTAAAAAAATATCATACAGTAAAATATAAATCACCAAAACCGCCCTAAGGTGATAAAAATTGCGACAAAACCCCTTGAGGGAATGTGAAAAATGTCTAAAATTACACCGTACAATGGATAACATGGGTAAGCCCACTAAATTGCAATACAATATACTTAGATTTTTTTTACATTTACATATTATACCACCCACCTACAATATTTTTAATAAATATTTTTCGTTGTATTAAAACACACTTTTTTTGTCAATTAAATTCCAGCAGTCGAAATGAAAAATTGCATGAATCGATAAGCTTCAAACTTTTCTAAATTAAAAAAAATTAATCTTGTGATTTATTCACTGAATAAAAATATAATAATTTTTTTAGAAAATTTACATTGATGCCAGTTCTTACAAATGTCATATTTTTATATATATATTAGGTTCAAACAGAATATTTGAGTATTTATTATTCTTATACATTACATAATAATTTAAAAGGACTCAAAATAACACTTAAGAATTGTAATAATATGTTTGAACGTAGCTTACTCAAAAAAAAACCAGAATGGACTTGGTTCACTATGCTTGTGAACCACTCATATAATATTAGTAAAAATAGTAGTAGAGCAGTTATTATAATATAATATATTAGTTTAGGTGCGATAAAACTTATAAAGTCTTATTGAAATACATACATATTGTAATATTATGGTACCTACCATATCAATATTTTTTTCTCGATCTCGCCTAGGATTAAAAATTGTTCATATATCTTAAATAGGTATAATAGATATCTTGTGTGAAGGGCATGGGATGAATCTATTATTAGTAATTCAATGTAATATATATTAGTAGATGACCAAAAAATCAGTATATTTTTTTTGAATATCTTCAGTCCATCCGTAGAAATTTGTTTAAAGTCATTAACGTTCTTTGGATATGTACGTTACATCAACAAAATATATTTTAAAAGAGATGCTGTACGACTAAAGGAAAGGATTTTATTTCTAAGAGAGTATTTTTATTGGGAAGTACACACATCTACGACATAGATTATATTTATATAATATTCAGGTTGGTATATTCAGTGACAGTATAGCAGGCTGATTTGGCTATACCTTGAAGACCCGGGTATATCGGAAAGGGTGGGGGCCTGGCGGGTCGACCAGCTATGTGATATAAACACACATTAAAAAATTGCTGAAATAGTAAAAATGTCGATATCATCATATATCTGGTTGTGGCCTAATAGAGTTAACGAACAACCAATAAACAATCTTCTTATGATATTTGATAAAATTCTTTAAGTTCAAAAGACTGGGTATTTATTTTGGTAGATTTGAGTAAAATACCATAAAGAATTATTGAGCCTATAGTTACTGCCAAGTAACTGCCGTAAAGTATCAACATCATGTTACGGAGAAATTGCAATTTTAAGTTTAACATTTCTTCTATAATCAGGCATAATGCTAATTTCTATGTGCTTTATATGAATGTTCTATATATCGGATGACCTTAAATTTCTTTTCTAGTACCTATACGTATTTACATATAGTCACATAATCCGTTGTTAATTCTAAATTATCCACTTACCAACTTTTGGCAGCAACCTTACGATATTTTATTGTGTGTATCAATATTGAAAAATAGTGATAATAAAAATCAATTCGGGATAATATTATGTAATGGGAGTAAAAGTGAATTTAAAAAAAATACCAGTATTCAAAACCATAAAACATCTGTAAAAAAATGCAGTAGGTACATTTTAACACTAGTAGCCAACCTGACAAAATTTACTGTTGAATTAATATTACATATTTTTTATTATAAATTTATAATATAATTCTATTGCGGATTAAAACGGGTGAAATTTGAATAATATATACATTTTTTTCTAAAATGTTTAATGGGGAACATTAACATGACATCATGGGACCTAATGCCGTCCAAAGAAGAATAATTCTCAAATTAGAAATTCAAATTAAAATCGATTTTCGGCTTCTGATTTGAAACAAAGAAGAGATTGTAAGTATTCACTGGTGCCCGTGTTTTATGACTTTCGAAGGGTGTATGGTATGGCAGATACGTAAAAGAGTATTCTTTGGCGAAATTGATCAAGAAACGTAGCAATTCTGTATCCGTGTCACGGATAAAGGTCCCGAAAGTCTTAAAACAAAAGCAAGCCCGTTAAAAAAAAAAAAAAGATTCGCTAAGGTGTACTTACATCTAACGTCAAACTACGTTACAGGAATAAATAAATAAATGACAAACTAAACATGACAATTTTCCGATAGACCCTTCGGATTTTTATCACAATATACGCTTCCGGCATTGCATGTGGAATCTGTGAAGATAAAGGTTCCCAAATTGTACTTACGATTATTGTCAGACTATGTTAAATGAATAAAGATGACAGATTACACTATTCTCATAAAACGGATAACCTTAACTGATATTTTGGTAAATGGAGTTAAGATTACGCTGTTTTATGTCTACGTTACAATACATACTGCCTTTTAAATATAATATTAATACTATTACATGTTTTTACAATCTATATAAATAATTGTAAGTAAAATGTCCTTCTAAGAAAATTATACCAATCCTGATTATTGTTTTATTATATGAATTTCGAAATGTAGTTATTTTGACGTATCATGAAGAATTACTGAGTTAATCTTGGTTAAAGTGGTTTTAATAAAACAAAAAAACTTAACGGCCCACGTGCTCGTCGTAGGTCAAAATTGAGTTTTTATTGTATTTTCAAACCATGATCCTGGACACTCCTTAAACGTTGTAGATAATATATTTATATAATTTTGAAGCCTTATTATCCTTTATAGTTATTTTAAACATTTAATGACTGCATAAAGTATTTTTGTTAAATAAAATAGTATTCTTTTAAACCTCTCGCTCTAATGTTTTAGAATATAGTCATATTTCGGTACATAACTGTGCAGTGGTGTTAAGATTTTTTACATTTATTAATTTTTAAACGCATTTATGAAACCATTAGTATAATTTATTACGAGATAATTTTTGTAAAATATTAACGATAAAAAATTATATTGATAATCTCTGTGATCCCAAATTTGACAAGAATTAAGCATTTTATTATTCAAAAAATCGGCAAGATTAACACATTTGAAGATGATTCTAAAGAGACTTATTATAAGCTATATTTTTGACAATTCAAGTGTGATAAACATCTTATGAATATTGATTGCTTTATAATAATTATTGTACTAAGAATAAGGTAGTGTTTTTTTTAAATACGCCATTTGCATAATGCAGGGATACGTCAGCAAAGAAATTAAGTAGAATGAGATTTTTTTGGTTACACAACCTCTGTAAGTGGCGTAATGTTAACGGCGTTAGTGATGTGATTATTATGATTGGCCTAGAGTAGAAGTATATAATATATATATATCGACCATGTCCAATCCTAATAAGATCATATGGGCTTCCACAGAGTAGAGGTTTGTATTAACATATTTTGTTTTTTTTACGAGAAATAGATGTTACCATTTGCTCAACCTATTAGGTCCATACCCTGACTTACACACAAATTGAAGAACAATATGTGTACTTGACAGAACCAGGATTCGAACCTGGGACCTGCGGCATTATAGTCCAACGCTTAAGCCGCGCGGCCACCGTGGAGATATACCTGCAATTAAATTAGGTCGTTAAAATTCGATGTAAGATGTCACCCGAAGAAAAATATATTATGAATTAGTCGCCATTTAATATTATAATGTTATATAATATTTTAATTAAATAATACAATGTGTAATTATGAATTTATTTGCAGATTATTTTTAAGAAGTTTTTAACAATATGGCAATTTAATTTAAGTTAATGTTATTTTTTTAAAAGGGCAGAATAATACTCGTTAAATACATGTCGAGATAGATAAACACATTGAAAGTTTTTCCACCATTATTTGTATACCTACATACAAACAATGTGAGAATTATCCACAGAGTAATATATTATTTTTTAAGCTGATTAGTTTTAGCTATTCCCTTGAGCCTATCTTCGGTAACGGCAAAAAAGGTTAAAAAAAAAGAAAATATATTCAAAACCCGACAACATAGTTAATAGTTTTGTTCATAATGTCCGTTTCGGAATAAACACATGGATCAAATAGTACCATAACAATGCCATTAAGAGAATTAGGTAACTATAAAGATCTTTTGAGCTTTGTCATATTTTATAAATTATTTATTATCAAGCGATTGTAACTATAAGAAAAATATTCGTATTTTTTGGCGTACACGCAAGAGATAAGATTCATGTATATTAATAACAGATTAGGCATGAAAATCTACTTAATAAACGGTTGCAATTTTATTCAATATTATTTTTTCTTTTTGCATCGTCTTCTATCAAAATTGTGCGACCAAATTTTAGCAGGCATGTTTGACTTTAGACCACTTATAGAAGTTGCGTAGCCAAAAGAAAACGATGGCCAAGTGTGATGATCAAGTCTAGGCTTGATCGTTAGCTAGAGATATTGATATGCTTCAGCGACACATCAAAAGCCTCTAGTCTTCTGGACTCCAGGCTTTGACAAGGAAATTCAGATACGGATAAAATATTATAGTCAATCACCCATCGAGAGTCCAGATCGATGCCTATATAAACCGTCAACTTAAATGTTGTTATTAATTAAATAATGGTTTCGATGAGTTACAATCTTGTCTGAATTACAAAATATATAGAGAAATACAATATCTTAATATGATAAAGACCCTACTATTAACTTTTGAGAATACATAATATATAACGTTTTATCAACGTGATGTCGAATCATGTTACAAAGATTCTTAAATATTCTTTATTTCAGTTACTATGCAATTCATCAACTTTATATTATAGCACCTTTAAACGTGCATCGATTTACTTACGCCAATAGTGTGTATTTTAAACTATCGCGATGATAACTGTTTACACATAAAAGTGCTGACTGTCTCGCCAATCTCATTCTTCAAGAGTAAGCAAGACGCGATGTTGTCATTTTATGGTACTATTTGACAGTCGTGAAAATCTGTTAACGTCAAAATAAGTCTCTGCAGATAATACTTCATGTTTACACGTACATTTTATTGTTATAGCTGCAATAATACGTTCTGTCAGCAGTAAATCTATGCACGTATAAAGGGGGTATTATAATATTACATAATATAAGAATCAACGACAAAACACAAAGAAAATAATAAAATTGTTGACAGAATCGCCAATTCCATTAAAAAATATTACTTTATTTTGAAACTACTGATGCAAAAAAACACACTCAGCGTAAATAGGGTTATAGATAACTTATAAGCATTTTTTTAGATTAAGAACTCTTGATGAAATTAAACACATATCTTCAAAAAAAGCGAAGTTTTAAAGGTTGCCCTGATCCCTAGGGGAAGACTCAAGCAGATTGAATTATATTAAAATTAATTAACTATCACTGCATGTTTTTGGTGTCTTTATCATTTGTAAATGATTAAATATATATAATTATATAAAGTTTTTTTTATTATTTATGTTCTATTTTTGAAATATCTACGTCTTTCCGAGTACCTACCTACTTAGCTAAAGAAAACTTATTTACATCTAGAAAGGCAAATAAATATAAAACAAAATAAGCCGAATAAATGAATGACAATCGACCAACTAATGTTTTATTCAATGATTTAAATTTGAAGAAGAGAACATTATCTTATCATCGAAAAGAGGGGAATAAAGCTCTTTCAGTAACCCCCAGAATACGCCACTGATTATGAATAGGTTTGATAATGAGTAATGACAGGCTGAAATAATATTAGTGAGCAGGGAAATATAAAAGAAATGATTCTTTAATGGGACCGAGCCAGTGGCGTGCAGTTGGTTATTGGAAACGTTCACCCCGTTGACACGTATACAATATTGTGACGCGTTTTCGAGCAGCCAATTCAGTTAGTCGGTAGTATAAAAGGTCATAAAATAAATTGACCGCTATGCCGTTAATATGAGTAATATAATAAATCATGAACCATAATAATAATAAAGATCAAATCGAAATAGGTATAATTTCTCAAAAACTATGTGGAAAATATAAGTGTTTAAAGAGCTATCATTTTTTATTCATAATGTCATGTTTTTGAGACGCTTATCTGTTAATTTCAGAGTTTCATAAACTTAAATGAATTAAAAATAATTTCAATAAACAAAATGAGAATTTCAACTGACTTAAAATAGAATTACGTAAAAGCGACATAAATACATTTTGGGGTATCGAAAAAATAATTATTTTTCAAATAAGTAGGTATATGAAGAAAATATTATGTTTTTCATTATTTTCTCAAATTCTAAGTTGATTATTTCAAGAAAGGTAGGTATACGATTTTATAAAGTTGTCGAAGCTCTTCTCTTTAGTCAATCTAAACTGTTGACATAGTGATATTATTCGATATTTACCTTTGTATAATTATCATGGTTTACAAGGAGAATATATTTTTCAATATAACTGACGTTGTATAATATACATATTGATATTATCAATATAATACTAATATGACCTTCTGCTAAAAAAGTTTGGGGACGCGTGTTTTAATACCTTACGTCATCCAATCACATACATAATACAAAAGTATTACGTGCAAACGTTATACTTTTTACAGCTATCAAAAAGAAATCATTATAAGCAGACTTTAGATTGTCCATAAATAATTATATATCAATTAGTTGCTATAAAAAATAAAAAATAAATATTATTGATTTCATATTGAATACTACTTAACTGAATGCATTATTTTACTAACATCAATACATTAAGTTGTGTCCTGACTGGAGTTGAGAACATTATAAAATCGGCAACATGACGCGATTTCGTCATTGATTCTCAAAATGTAATGAAAATAAAGTTTTTACGACAATCCACCTCAACGTGTCACTTCACCAAAGTGGGTCAACTTTGTTGGGCAGGCCATGTCTCAAGGATGGAAGCAAAGAAGCTTCTCTTTAACAGACTGGTATGGAAACGTTGGATCCGGAAAAGTAGATTGCGGTGGTTGTAAAGTTAAGGACCATTCAATAAAAGTAGTGATACGCCTCGGGTTTACAGGCTACCAACTGCCTCTAAATTTTGGAAACTATCATCTTATGCGATTAAGAGAACTTATGGCCTATATTACATTATTATGCCGATTATGATGATGATGGTTTATTTCCACTATATGAATAGCATTGGAAACAAAAAAGTCATTGACTTAGCTGAAATTTTAACTAATGATTTTAAAGTTGATAATGAAGGACGACAATTTTATTACATCGATATTTTTCTCTGTGCATAAATTCTTTTAACGATGGATTATATATAATATATCATATCCAAATACTGAGAGAATGGTACATATTTAATTTAAACGTAAAATCTCAAATGAAAAAAATTTAATTTTTTGTAAATAAAAATGGTTATAATATTATTTATTACATATAATGAAAGAGTTTGGTTATGTCGCATTTAAATTAATAAATTAAATTGTTTTAACTAGCAAATCTATCAAAATAAAAAATAAATATTTTTATTATTAGAATACTTTTTATTATCATAAAAATAATTGAATTATTTTTTTATTAACGGCAATTTTATACACACTTTAATTATTAAATATACACATTGATTGCGATAATAAAGATAATTTTATTATCTATGATTTTTTAACGAGTATTTAATTTATCTACCAATCATAATATATTATATTAATTTTATAAATGTGTAAGTTATCTTTAATAAAAGTGCAATAAAATAGTAGTTTAAATATATTTTATTGGTTTATTGAAAAAAAATGTTAATGATAAAAAACATAATATTAACTTTATTATTTTTAGTTGAAAGTTTAAACGAATCGTGCATTAATAACAAAGAGATTGAAGCTAGAGTGTTTTTTTAAAGATGAAAACATTACTTATTGATAGTGACGTTAGAACGTTTTTAATGTGGATAAATTGGTAGATTCCTATAGAAAAGTAACATTTTATACATTCCTATTATAGGCATTACTTACTTTGTTATTTTTGTATGTTGTATATTTATATTATTTTAAATTATTTTAATTTATAAAAGTGTTCATATTATTATCACGTATTATATAATACTATTGCAAGGCGTTTCCATTTCAATACAGCCCTGGAGACTAATTAATTCTCATAGAGCAAAATTATAAATCTTGAAAATGGCATGCAGCTAAGTAATTTAATCATTATCTTAGTAACATTTTTTCTGCATTATTTTCATTATATTGAAGATTTATCTGATTTACAGACTTTATTAAACATCTTGAATTATATATTATATACCTATATTATGGTATATATATATATATATACGAGTATTTATATTTTTTCTATTACTTTAAAAAAGATAACTTATGTATTATATTTCTCACTGCTATTTTGATATACACTTTTAGTATTATTAACGTCTACCTATTCATTAATTTCCCATGTAATGTTGTATGTAATCGATGATTTTAAAAAGCTTGAAGAAGTTTGTATATTATACCTAATTATAATCTTAATATTATAGTTTTTTGAAAATAAATTTATCATAGACATAGTAGTACTTAATAATATAATATTTGAAAACTTATCCATTCTCTGGCTACTCAAATATAACTTTATTCCATTTAATATGTACACGAGGTAAAACTTTTTTGTATTAAAATAATTCCACGCCACTGGTCTCATTACCCCTTTAAGGGTTGCTATACCTACTACAATATATTATTTACATTGCTTCAGCAGCACAAAAGACGTTAAAATAATAAATTGAATCTTTGCATATTTTATCATTTTGTATAGAGCCCCTTAATCCATACGTTAATATATTATTATCTTACATAACATAATAGCGTTAATTTAACAGAAAATAATACTTACTATTTATACTCCAAGCGGAAGTAAATGCATATCCAAAGTATAAATATTTTATAGGGATAGGTTGTGAGCCATTCTAAAATAGCCACCGAAAAAAGATGACATGTACATTTTAGCAAAGATTTGCTTTTGATCTGAAGATCAGATGCAGAAGTTAAGCAGAAAAAACAGAATGTGATAGTTAATATTAATTGCCGAAGACGGAGCATATAGATCCTTACAAGATTGAATATTTCCAAAATATGTTACAAAATTGTTTGTCTCATTCCGTGGAACAACGGAATAAGTGTCTAAAAACGTATTAATTGTAAAAAAACATATATAATACTAATTATTATATTTGACTATAGAAATTAAATCGCTAGCGATGGTTAAGTAGCAAAGTATCCGTCTCTGAAACAGTGGTACGTCTGAAAAGACCTAGAATCTGGAGAAGTATGGATCCAGAGTATGAACTTATTAAATTGAAAAGTAGCTAACACCCATTTCTTGTAAAAAAATCTATCAAAAACTTATCTCGAGAGGTCGCTAAACAATTACGTCAGATTGTATAGTCGTTTATAAAAAAATGGTATTAAGGGCCAACGTTCGGAAATTTACTCAATGATGGCAACAATATTACAGAACCACTGTAAATTATAAATAAATTAGATAATTTAAAATGATAAACAGTATAAAAAAGTATCTCTGTTCATTGTATTAGTTAGGTACTTTAATTTATTTGTACGCATACAAATACATAATTGTTATTACTCTCAAGTAGAAATATTCGTATAAGAGAAAGAAGTTATGTTATACAGTATTGTATAAATGTCAATGATGTTAAATAGTGTAATATACAAAATTAAGGGGGTGTGTGTTGAGATAATAAGCCCACATGCTCGTCGTGATGTAATGGTAATGCACTCCATGAAATGAAAAATCAACAGTGCCCTCACAATGGCATTCAATCATAACAAAAGCATCGGGGCATAATACTATTTATTCGATATTTTTACGACATATTTACATAATACGGGGAGCGTAAATAAAACCACCCCTTTTTTACTTATCGATGTATATGGGCATACTAATGTATTCTACCCTTTACCTAAATTTCTGAGAGCTTTATCATTTGAATAAATAAATGTCAATAGACAATTTTTATTTAAATGAATAAATTGTCATAGGGTAATAATACTTTGTATGAATTTCTTATCTGGTTAATAAATTAAAATAGTGTTATGTATAATTGCAGAGCTTTGACCTGAATAAGTGAAGCTTATTTTTATACTTCGCACTTTATGCTGCAATTAGAATATTGTTATAAGTATCATTATTTTATTAATATTTTGCTGAAATTATACTATTTATAGAATATTTAAATATATTTTAAAAAGTTTAAAAAATTATACCTTTTAAAGTTCATAATTTTCCTGCAAAATAATTCCGCTAAAATTCGCACTTTTTTTTTATTGAAGTGTACTGTTAGAAAAATATAATATAAACAAATTGTCGTTAAATAATGTTAATCAGGGTTTGTTTGCATACAGTCTGTCGATCGACAACAGGGCTCGGGCACACCCACTTTTCCTTTATTAATAATTAACACCAGCAACACACGACATGAAACAGCGGCCTGAGGAGGACCGATCGCGCGGGTTTAGCGGGAGGGGACGAGCGTCTCCTAACGGGTCTCGCGCGGGACTGAGCCCTCCATCCGCCGCGCCGCGTCCCCCTCCCTCGTGTCCCTCCGTCACCCCGTTCCCGCCCTCCATCCACCCACCCCACGGACCCCCGATTCCGCCATAAAGGAAAATTGAATCATAAATGTTGATGAACATACACCCGTAATGCTGATAAGATGCCGTTGTAAAATTTTCATTATTTTGTAAATTATTTTTATTTTGAAGAGACAGTCGTTAGATTTTCGTTTTAGAGTCGAGTCTTAGCCGTGGCTCTCTTTCTGACGTTTTTCTTTGCATGCAAATTTTTGCACTGAAAACTCGAAAGCTCCATACCCGCCACTAAAAAGAAAATAAAATTATAATGAAACAAACATGTCTTGAATAAAATATCACAATACAATTGTAGTAAAATAATAAATTATTATAAATATTCTTATAGATGTAAATAATATTGTACCTATTGCAAATACCGATCTTTTTTGATGATAATCTAATATGATATGTCAATATAAAGTATAAAACATGTAAATTGTACGTATGCATATTCATCGTGGGACACTTCTTCGTGAGCCGCAGTACGTGAAACATGTGTTCGTATATAATTTAATCAAATGACGAGTTCTTCGTTGAACATGAAATTTCACCGTGTACGTATATTAAAACATGCGGCGCTAGTTTGCAAACAATAATGTTCGAATTACATTCAATACAAATGAGATGTCTTTATTAGTTTTAAATACTTTAATGTTGAAACTACATAAATAATATACCTATACGATATGATTGTATTTATAATCTACTTACCTACCTATTTTCTTCTGTGTGTTCCTTGTATTACGATGGTTTTATTACGTATTTTTAAATGTTTTATTTAGACAATAATATTATAAGTTAACCGAAATTTCCGGATACGATAAAACATACCTTCTAATCAGATATCCGTAAATGAATGTAACAGAGTTCATATTTGGGTGGTTCACAATAATTATGGATCAAGTCCAATTTTCATAAAATTCGATTTTTTATTCAGTGGCTAGATACAACAGATTTCTTTATTGTGTGTTAATATCACAATCGTAGCTTTACAATTTTCCGCATAAATGGCAAAGCTAGAATTGATACGACATCAAATTGAATGTGAATCATGTCCATTTTGACAGATCCTTCAGCATTCTAGAGAGGTATTTGCTAATATTTATTTGCTAATATTAATAAAGCATGAATATACGTTATGTTTCGACTATTTATTTTAATTGATCCATGTACTCGTCAAAATATGGTACCTAAGTATATACAGTGAAAACATTCCTTAAGTTTACAAAAGGAGTTTTAACTTTTGGTCCAAATATCTCAGGATTCATTTTGATGGACTCGATCCATAATAATTATGGATTATTTTGAACCCCCCCTCCCATTTATAAAATAGAATGTTGTTTAACGAGATATTATGACTATACCTTTTGAAAACTTTTGTAAACACAAATATGGAAACACGATAATATGATGATCATTGTGCACCAAGACCTAATTTCGGAAAATTTAAAGCTTCATAATATATGAATTTTTTTATAGTATAACGCAGAAAAAAAAATATATTATAAAAAAAGTAATAGAAGTTAAGACGCTATTTTTATACTTGTTACGTTTTTTTTGTATGCTGTCGATATGTACCATTATGTCACCTTATTGCTATAAGTGAGGCATGTCAAATGTTTAGTTGACTGTCCAGTAGCAAAACTAGCCGTAATCTATCACACTGTTACATTGTCATTCTTCAACTAAAACAACCATATTATATTATTTGGCTGAGAATATTAAGGCAATACAAATGAAATAACAACACTATTTTTTCATCATAACAAAAAAATACTCAATTTCTCGTTTTGGTCTTATTTTGGCCACTCATTGATTGTACTCATCGTGAAACTATTCTCATACTGTGCAAAGAGCCTACTACGTGATGGTAGGGCAAAACTTCGCACCCGTTTAAATACTTCATACTCCGGCGACAGGTCGTAAGTGATACAATACGCATCAAGTGACACATTAAGGTCATACGAGCTTCCTTATTCTTATTATAATTTGAAAACGACTTTCAAATAAACTTGTTGAGGAAATAAAAATAAGAATGGTTAACGATCCCTCTTTAACATCTCAATAGGATCATATTATATTACAACTTGACTCAATTTCTATACATCTACGGTGCTATTGACGCGTCGGACATGCCTGATTTAACTTAACGTTAAATATTGTCATTAAATATTATAGTACAATATGGATAGGTATCTAATTATAGGTTGTAAGTTGTATGAATGCAGTTCATCGTGGGATACTTATTCGTGCGCCGCAGTACGTGAAACATGAATTCATATAACATTTTATCAAATGACAAGTTCTTCGTTGAACATTTCACCGTGGAATACATTTGTATGCATCTTACAAAATGCAGCGGCAGTTTGCAAATAGAACTGTTCCAATTAGATTAACCCTAACCTAACCTAACCTAACCTAACCTAGTAAAGACATCTCATGAAATTTGCTACATGTTGTAGCATACGTACAAATATACTCCACGGTGAAATGTTCAATGAAGAACTCGTCAACAAGGAGAATAAGTGTCCTGCGATGAATTGTTTACGTACAAATTTCCGGATACGCTAATTATAATATAAACTATTATACTTCATCTTTCATGGATGTTATTAATATGAAAGTTTGATGAGAAAAATGCCATGACATCTTCTTATCTTGGGCCAGTCATATCAGTTCACCAATATCTCGGATATTGAGTGACTTACAGAGGTTGGGTAGCCAAGACAATCCTTTTCTGACTACGATTTTGCTACTTCATATCTTTTACTGTATTATAAAATAATATAAGCAAGAATATTTTTCATTGCGGAAATATATTATTTGCTTGTCCAGAAACCATCACAATGATGATATAATTAAGCCAATAAGATCTTAAGTGAATGCCGATACTGCCACATCTTGAAAGACTTCAGTAACTTAATCTTCCATCCTACTTCTAGTCTACTTCTAATACTTTTAGCCATATCAAATTTGATTTTGATTTCATGATCTGGTCTCAATTATTTCTATAAATAATTACCAAGGTAGTTTACGTATTTTTATTACAAATAATATGTTTAACTTTGTGTTAAAATTTCGATAATGTAAATATGTACTATTCACACACTGAAACATAGTTAATTAATTAACGTGGAATTTATAAAGTAAATCTCCAATTTATGATGGTTTCATAGGTTGTTTTGAAAAACGATTGTATATAGTTATTTATAGCCTTGCGTATCTAATTAATAAAAAAATACCGATAAAATATTTACGCGTATATTTTATAAAAAAAAAAAAAATGTTTTAAATGATTGATATGATTTAATTTGGTGTATTCAGCAAATTTTTTTAAGTAAAAGAAGCTTCTACAGTATAACACAGTTAAGTTTAGAGCATAAAGCTTACAATTTTGAATACAAAAATAAATTAACGGTTGGTCGAAAAACAATATTCAGAGTAATATGTATTTTTCGTAATCGTATACCTACCTTAATACAAAACTTGTCAATTGAGTATTAAATTTGTGTGTGTTTTCCTTTTCCTCTGCATCACCACATAAAATACAGTCGTTCATTCTACCTCTCTTTGTTTAGTCGATTCCTCATTTTATACATCCAGTGCATTGCTCAGATCATAATTATTCGTTTTGCAATCTATATGGCCTATGCCTAACATGAATCATTTCATGTAGTAAAATACCACTCAACCTGTGATCGAGTTTTTTGTGAGGAGATCTAATAATGAGGAGAGATAATAATACTGTATCGTCCGCCATTGTAAATGCAGTGGCGATTTTATTTGACGCAGTTATAAATTCAGATCGTCAGAAGATTTAAAAGGGACCACGAAACAGTTCGAACCAGTCATACAATAATTGAGAAATGCAAAAATCTTTAAAAACAATATTACATTAAACGGGCCTATAACATAACAACTTATATACATAATAATGTACGTATATGTACATAAAATTACTGTCATTTACAATAATAATTGGAAAGAAATTCATTGTTATTTTTACTGGGTACGTTGGCAGTTATGGTTTTTATACTTTTTATTTTAGGGGCCTCACAATCACTTAGTGCACTGGGCTTCCAAGTCCATAAACCCAGGCGGCTCTCGTGGTGCAGTGTGTAAGACGCTTGCCTTCCGCCCGAGAGTTCTGGGTTCGATCCCGGTCAGGACACAATATTTATGTGTTTCTCTCAAAGCATGGGTGTTTGTAATTGTTCAAAATTACTAACATCCACCTTGTACGAAAAAGCAAGGACATGGTTATAAATAATTCTAAAAAAAAAGTCCATAAACCCGTCGCTGGGTAGATTTACTTTTGAATAAAAACTTTCCTAAGTTGTTTCCATCCATTTTGATTCTCAGTCCTTCCTTGTATTCGTAACCTTAATCTACAAATGAGTACGTTAAGAATCTTAAATTGTTAAATATGCATTCATGAAAAAGAATATAGTACTTATAAGCAAGTAAAAGACAGTCATGGCCAACTACTTAGTAAAAATGTAGATATTACATATATTTTAAGTCAGTGATTCCCAACAACTTATTAAATTTAATATTGTTTAGCTTGCCCACTTCACACGCATTTTTGTCAGATGACAAAGAGGTCCAACCACTTCGATATAATTGCATTCGCTACTGTAGTGTTTTAATATATTTCAAGCAGCTTGTTTACTTTGCCCGCTCCAAATGCAATTTTGTTAGATAATAAATAATTCTTTGGTCTAACAAAGGTCGGAAAAAACTGAATTTAATATATTTAGTAGAAAAAATATATTTAAATTTTTATCAGGGCGAGAGGCAATTCGAAGCAATCAATAAAAAAAAAATCGGTGTGTGTACTTATGTACGCGCGTTAGAAGTTATAATTCTTTGGCGTAACAAAACTTGTGATAAACTAGATTCTTTGACTAGCTCTTAATTATCTTGTTAAATTACATACTCAAAAAAGGACCACTTATTGGAACGCCGTTGGTTTATTTCTATACACTATAACTTGAGTATAACATTACTTATATTACTAAATTTTATAATGGTTTCTCGTTGTTTTTATTTTTAAAGTACCAACTGTCACTCTGACGTTTAATAGTTTGTTTACGTAAGAAATTGCAAATGGCCGACAATAATAAATTCGCTGCCTAGGCAACAGAACAATTGTAAACTATAATATTATACTGTATAATCGTTACGATTGCAGTATCATACTGTGGCGTAAAGTTAGTGAAAAAATAAATTATGTGTTACATGTCACACGCCAAAAATACACTCTGATCTGATTTCCCAAACGCGCCAAAACAAGTATAACTTCAAAAATAGTTTTTGACAAATGACACTTTCTGACATTAGAGAAAAAAATGTCTATGTGAAAATTACAGAAGATAGGTTGTTGTATGTTGCTTTTTTTTTAATTGTCTATGAAATGAGTCGATTGTA
This sequence comes from Rhyacophila brunnea, assembly GCF_057557595.1. NCBI lineage: Eukaryota > Metazoa > Arthropoda > Insecta > Trichoptera > Rhyacophilidae > Rhyacophila > Rhyacophila brunnea. The sequence continues at coordinate 36,799,069 of NW_028233350.1, read as the reverse complement.
TGCAAATGACAGTATGTATGAACTTCTTTTGTCTTTTTTAAAATCTTGTATGAATTAATTGGATATTAAAATAATGCGTTTTGAATTTGGAATGGTTTAATATGAATGAATCTGAAAGGCAACGTAAGAAGTGGGATCGCATAATTTAGTTCAAACTCAGGGATGAAAATAGTATTATAATCTCTATTTTATTATGTCATATAACAAACAGAGAATACGCCCGTTGCCAAGTCAACTCTACTTAATTACGTGATACCGACTCATTCTTTATTTAAGGGGGGACATGCTCGTCGAAGGTCAAAATTGAGTTTTTATTGTATTTTCAAACCATGATCCTGGACACTCCTTAAACGTTGTAGATAATCTATTTATATAATTTTGAAGCCTTATTATCCTTTATAGTTATTTTACACATTTGATGACTGCATGAAGTATTTTTGTTACATAAAATAGTATTCTTTTAAACCTCTCGCTCTAATGTTTTAGAATATAGTCATATTTCGGTACAGAGCTGTGCAGTGGTGTTAAGATTTTTTACATTTATTAATTTTTAAACGCATTCATAAAACCATTAGTATAATTTATTACGAGATAATTTTTATAAAATATTCACGATAAAAAATTATTTTGATAATCTCTGTGATCCCAAATTTGACAAGAATTAGGCATTTTATTATTCAAAAAATCGGCAAGATTAACACATTTGAAGATAATTCTAAAGATATTTATTATAAGCTATGTCTTTGACCATTCAAGTGTGATAAAAATCTTATGAATAATGATTGCTTTATAATAATTATTGACCCAAGAATAAGGTAGTGTTTTTTTGAAATACGCCATTTCTTTTGTCATTCCCTAGTGGTTAAGCTACAACATACGGCCGTAGCCATAAAATGACAAACTATAATTAAAGTAGGGAGTAAAATTATGTTAACGCGCGTGTTTGAACATGTACCTAACCGAATTTTTTTTTATTTTTTTTTAAACGGTACATGTTCAAACACGCGCGTCAATATCATTTTACTCCCTACTTCAATTATAGTTTGTCAATTTATGGCTACAGCCGTATGTTGTAGCTTAACCACTGGGGAATGACAAAAGAAATGGCGTATTTCAAAAAAACACTACCTTATTCTTAGGTCAATAATTATTATAAAGCAATCATTATTCATAAGATGTTTATCACACTTGAATGGTCAAAGACATAGCTTATAATAAATATCTTTAGAATCATCTTGAAATGTGTTAATCTTGCCGATTTTTTGAATAATAAAATGCCTAATTCTTGTCAAATTTGGGATCACAGAGATTATCAATATAATTTTTTATCGTGAATATTTTACAAAAATTATCTCGTAATAAATTATGCTAATGGTTTTATAAATGCGTTTAAAAATTAATAAATGTAAAAAATCTTAACACCACTGCACAGTTATGTACCGAAATATGACTATATTCTAAAACATTAGAGTGAGAGGTTTAAAAGAATACTATTTTATGTAACAAAAATACTTTATGCAGTCATCAAATGTTTAAAATAACTATAAAGGATAATAAGGCTTCAAAATTATATAAATAGATTATCTACAACGTTTAAGGAGTGTCCAGGATCATGGTTTGAAAATACAATAAAAACTCAATTTTGACCTTCGACGAGCATGTCCCCCCTTAACGACTGGTTCGTCGAATACTTGACATATACATTCATATTGCACTCTCTTGTATTCCGACATAGTGTCACGGCTCCAAAAGTCGGGGTTAATTCGTCTACTTAACCTCACTGACTTACGGAGTGAGTAGGGAGTTATAATTAGAAAATATGTAAAGTTTATTAAGATTAAACATGGCAATGTTGTATTTAAATATAGTATTTTCATCATATTATGACGTGACAACTCTCAACTTGTTTACTTTTGAACAATTCGTATACGATGAATCATCAATTTGAAATGATAACTAGCAAATTGTTACATAATAATAATGTCTTCAGCTATTTATAATAATACCGCGATGGCCACGCGGCTTAAGCGTCAGTCTATAGCTTCGCGGGTCCTATGTTCGAATCCTGGGTCTGGCAAGTACACGTCATAATATTATGTATTGTTTTCGATTTATACATGAGTCAGAGTATAGACCTAATAGGTTGAGCAAGTGGCTGACATCCATTTCTCGTAAAAACAATATGTATTAATACAAATCTTCACTCTGATCTTTTCGGGATTGGACATGGTCGAAAGAAATTTATAATAATAATCAGGCGCTCACGCAGAAAAATTGTAAGGGAGGGTCCACTTCGTAAAAATAATGATAATAATGCATTATTGGCCCCTAAGCTATCGATCCGCCTATGATTCATGCGAATTATTTCTTATATTTACATTTTTAAACTGATGTACTTCAAATCCAACCAATCAGAAGGCAACCTGCTTTGTGATGAATTATTAAGGTAAATGACATTACTAACTTTACTTAATTGCAATGTACGTCTGGGCGCTAGCCACGAACTTATTATTGACGTTCTTGTAATTCTTATGAATAATAATTTTTTTTCATTCAATATTGAGTATACACAAGGTTTCAAGAGTATTTGATTCTTTATTATAATAATATAATTTTGAAAAAAATCTAGAAAAAAAGTTGGACTGACTGAGAGTGGGTGCTCTGGCCAAATCACTCATCCAGGAAGTGAAATACGTGAGATCGAGTCCAATTCATTATTGGTATATAAAGGCGGCTGCAGGGGGTGGGGTTAACAAAATCTAGTGGTTATTAATGTCTTCAGCATTTACCCCGAGGACCCCGGCACTTTTCCGGATAATACCCCATACCCAAACAGTAAGCGGTTGGACTGCAGTTATAATTACGCATGCTCACCTACGAATTATTGCGACTTGTTTCATCCACAAGTGGTTTTCATATGGGAGTGGCCTAACGATTATTATGATTGAAAGTGCGTTATTGAAATTGAATTATCTGTCTGTCCGTCCGTTCGCTATAACTTAAAAACTACAAAGCTTACTCTGCTGAAAGTATGTACTAATATGTTTATTGCGAGAATAAAAACATGGTCTTATTACCATGATTAATCATCCATGACTTAAGATTTTTTAGACTGCCTATTATATTTACTTATAATAATAATTAGAGTGTGTTCATATTTTCGTTTGTTCAGTTATAAGTCAACTATTGGATCAATGTTGATGAAACTTTGCTTATTAACTACATTGTCAGTACCAACATCGTAGATTTTTACGTCGATTCTCAATATTTTTAATAAAATATAGCGATAATCAGGTACTTGGAAAAGTATGAAGTGAAGGGTGGGTTAAGAAGTGTGTGCATAGAAATCGAACAAATTCTGTGTAAATAATTTGCAATAATATTAAGTTAAGTAGGTATTTTTAGAGAAGTACCCGCTTAGAAATCGAATAATTATTAAGATTGCTTTATTGTGTATTATATTTGTCTACTTTTTTTTGTAGTTGGGCATGAAGACGTGGGCGAGTGCAACTAAAGTTTCAATAAAATTATGCATTTTTTAACGGCAAATTAATACTCTTATAAATCTTTGACATATATGGTTTAATAAAAACAGTAAGTTGCCTCTAAAATAATTTATCTTGTTAGTTATGCATTGCGATATTATTAAGGAATGGCTTCATGAGAAAGCCATTTCCCCAATTGCTATGAAATAATAGATTAACCTAATAATAATTATTATTATACTATTTATTTTTGAATCGGATATCAAAGGATTTTACATCCGTTTTAAGGATCACGGTAGATGCCGTTCCTCTTTGTTCTTTAAGCATAAAGTGCAGATATAGTTAATTGGCATAATTATATTAGTAATGTAAAATGTACAAATATAAAACTAATAGGTTTGTGTTAAAAAAGCGAAGCTTTTCAGAGGACTTCGGCTTTGTGCGAAGCGTAACCGAGCTTAAATTTTCCTATTATGTAATTATGAATAACAGCAAAAATAAATTATAATTGAGTGCTGCCTTTATCAGTATATAGTTCAATATAATATATTACAGATTAAGTAGTATATAAAAATATTTCATAACCTTATATAAATTATCTTTTTAAAAGATCGGTAGTTACAAAGTTTTATCAATATTATAAAAAGTACCTTCGCGTGGTCGTATCAGGTGCAAATTTAATTTAGGAATATATATTTCCCTTAATATATATTATAATTGATCAGTAAATCAAAATACCTAAAATGTTGACTTACCAACTTTTTGACAACAACCTGACGATATCATAATTATAATTATGAAGATTTCGGAAAAAAAAATGTTGAAAACTGATTTTTTTTTAGAAAAGTTCAGAGTTTTAAATTCACGTTGTAAATCGATTTAAATGGTAGCGATAGACAAAACGCAATAACTCTGACAAAAATGATTAAAATACATAATAATTATATCTATTATAAATGACTAATTTGAACGTTATATATATTATTACATCAAAGACAATACCATTTTAATAGTTTATCAGCTATATTATCATATGCTAAGCAATATAGGTACATTATATTTTAATCATAATAGTTTTTGTGTGCTCAAATATAGTAAGTTTTTTTTAATATAATCTTTTCAGTTATACCAATCAAGAATACTCTAGATGCAAAAAAAAAATATAAATAGTATACACATACGTAGGTATAATTTTCACAAAACTGATATTATAAAGTCTCATATAATATGTATATCAGTGGCGAAGGCTCTATACTAGGTGATTATTTAAAACATACCTTCTAACAAAAATAAACTAAAGACATTATATTATTATAGTTAAAAATAAACAGACACATCTGTCAAGTATTGAATTTAGAATTCGTATTAAAGGTAAAAAAATATGCGACAGCGCCATCTGTTTTCAACTATTGTATTTAAACGATTATTTGTTCGGGATTCAGATACTATTTTGTATGACCGTTAAGTCACGTGGCCTCAGCCCCGTCTACCGAAATATATGCAATACGGTAGGCTCGAAAGACGAAGCCTAAAACCTTTACCCATAATATTATTGTCTATGACTGAAACTTTATACAAAATAATTCATAATAAGATAATTTAACAAAAATAATTGTATGGCATTCAATCACATGTAAATATACTTTGGTACATTGTTTTTAAAAAATAAAAATTAGTTTTATACAATGATTTTTGATGTGTATGATTTTTTTTTGAAAAATACAATATTTTTTAAACTCATCGCTAAATTTTATATTGTCAGTGAGCTATTGAAATTTCATCGATTTAGTGTATCGGTGTCATTAGTGTGTACTTATTCATCAGTAGTAATATTATATTATCTTCTTATTTCCCGTAAGTCTACCTGACAAGCATGGCCCCCACAAGGAGGGGGGGCTGACAGGGCTCTAGTCTAGGGGCCCGGGCTCAAGAAGGGCCCGGCGTGACGAGTCGACCAGATAAATGAGATGATAAATTTGCTCTAATAGTAAAAAAAAGTTGCCTGCGACGCTATTTTCCTTCAATTATATTAACACAATCACTACTAACCTTTTAATTACCACATTTAAATAACACGTTAATTATATCTAATGGCCAACGACTCTAAACGCGCCAGTCGCGGTCTTCGCACTAAATGGTTAATAATTAAAATATTCGATTGTTCCTACGATGGAAATTTTAACCGTGTGCCGATACTTGACAAATCCATAATTCAAAAATGGATGTACATTTTAAACGTACAAAAAATCGCTAAAAATACACCTTAATTTAGCAATAGGTAGGGGGCTCACCAAAAATCCTAGCCTGGGAGCCCGCTTTAGGGTGTGGGGGCCATGCTGACAAGTGTGTTATTTTTCTCTGATATCTACAGCCTACCTTTTTGAATGTCACCCTTCGCCATTGACGTTTTATATAATATTATATAAAGCAGATACTGAGATGATTCTTTGCTAGATTATATTGAATTAGTCATGCAAATAAAATAGTTAACGGATAAGTGAGTCATATAATATGATGGTTTTTATTACCATTGCATCAATATTGATGATATCACACCATACGTTTAAGATATATTTATTCAATTCAGACCATATTGTTAAAATTGGGTTATGAATAATATACTTTGTCATCGTATTAAAATATGTCTGCTAAATAGCATGACTCTAGTAAGTTGTAGTTATTTATTAAATAATATGTAAGTATTTAATTAAAACAATAAAAGTATCATAATACGTACCAGACTAGATAATAATGATGATTTATACATAATATATTTCTTAATATCACACTGGTACTTTGAGATCTAGAAACAGTAGACGAGCTTGTATACCTGGGATCGACCATTAGCGGAAAAGGCGGATACGAAACTGAAATAAGAAAGCGCACACAGATTGCCAAACATACTGTGATGAGTGATGACACATCTTATCATACATGATAATGGAAGAATCTAATTAACGTGATAATGAAGCTTATTAATTAAACTGGTGTTTATGTGATAAAACGCCATTAACACGAAGCTTGTTAAGACATTAGTAGTGTTCATATTATTGAGTCGTGTACAATGAAAACAAGAGGGTGCTAGATAATAAAATTAGTAGCATAGTAATGTGGTATTGGCGCTGAATAATTAAAATTCTGTGAAAAAATACATGCCAAACCAATCTGTCGATCGAAAGTTCTATTGATAATATATTATCTAAGATGTATGATATAAATTTCCAAATACACCGATCATCTAGTAAACCGGAGAATTTAGGGAAATAGGTAGTTTTGAATGGCTTTCAGGAAAGATGAAACCAAAGAAGAGCGTTAACGAGTAACCATGTAAAATAAACTTACTGTGGAAATCCTTCAAAAAGCAGGGAATCGCGGGGGGGGGGGGGGTAAGATCTTTCTTCTACATTTCAGAATAGTCACGGTCCCTAGTCGTGAAATGATACTGCAGTAACCTTAAAAAAACTGATTTATATCGATATATTTTTTTAAAATAATATGTAGTAGGTATAATTATAATAATATTATATTTTTAAAATTTATGTTTTTCGTCGATAGTTATTTGAGTTATTATGTTATAATTGGTTGTAATTTAAGTGGACTGTATGGATGGATATGTTCAATTGGCGGAAGTGTGGAAGAATTAATAGATACGGACTATACTTTTAAAATTTGTGGATCATCCAAATTTCACAACGTGCACTGGCAGGTTAAGGTGAAGTCTCTACCCACCGTGCAATTTGAGAATTTTTTTTGATAATTTACAATTTAAACTCTATTAATTAATAAATATGTATCTGAAAACATTAAAAAGATTTTTTTTTAAATTTTAAGTCACAGATAAACATACAATGTAAAAAATGTCATACAATGTAAATTTGTTAAATGATTCCATCATATTATTACATACTATTTTATAATATATTAAATGTGGTTTTTTTCTATAATGTCATGAATATATTATTGACCAATGCATAGTTTTAATATTTTTTTTAATTTATTTTAAATAACATGAAATCATTAAATAATATGTGTATAACTTGAAATTATTTTTATTTAGATCAAATCTTATTTTGGTATTGTCTTATTATTGAAGCTCAATAATTATTATCTATTAATTACTGATTTTAAACTGTACTGAATTTTTTCGGTGTCATTTGTGTTGTACGGCCGTAAAGATAGAAGAAAATGTAAATATGAGTGGCATTAAATAATGGGTTAACAATCGATATAGCTATTGATTATTATAACTATCTTTTTTTAAATTCATTCTCTTCTTTTCTTCAAATAGTGCTCAAATTGAGACAAGTTCTATTCAATTCTACTCCATTCCGTTCGGTGTCTAGTAGTCTGCAACTAGATAAATTAGTGAAATTTAATAAAATCAAATTTAATTTTAATAAGTAAATGCCTTTTAAGTAGTCAAGCTTTTACATTTAATCACTGGAGCTAACCAATTCTATTTTATTTAATTAAAATAATTGAATGAACAATACAATTAGTCATGCTTTTGAAAAACAAAAATTAGGGCGTGACAGACTTACTGACTTTAAACTACTTAAGTACTGTTTTATTTAAAATGTTGAGTAGATTTACGTAATCTCTTACAGATTAACATTACAAAATGTAATTTTTACTGAAAAATAACATGATTTCGGTGGTTTGTTTTAAAGTAGTATTTAAGTTGCCCATGACGACCGTAAAATATAAGATATCAAAACTAAATACGAGAATACTTTGATCCGGAAAAACCGGTGAATAATAGTCAAAGCCGAAATTCGAGACGAGAATAGTTTGACAAGATTACTGGCACAGCCGAAACCAGACACGACTTACGAATACGGAGTTACCGTGCTCTGAAAATGTCATAGAAAAGGGTTCTGCTTAGTTCTTTCGAAAAAGAGACGTGGAACGTTATTGTTTGTTACATTAATTTAATGAAATTTTGCTAATCTATGTAACAGCATAGAAATAAATCTAGTTACGGATTTATTTCAAAATATATTTAAGCTGAAGTGGATATTCCTATTTTTTTAAAATACACTTACAATAAAATAAAAAAAAATACACTAGAAACCAATTAATAATTGCTTATTTAGTTATTAAGAAAATAGGGATTATAGTATGTTATAGTATTTATAAAATAGAAACACTTCCGGTTTTAGTATTTATTCCGAGTTCACAGAGATTAACCAATAATAATAGAGATACTTTAAACGGTTCACGAAAACAGATTATCAAGATAAGATCACTCGCTCGACCAAATAACCAGATGAACTTTCCAAAGAATTTGTTCAGTTCAGGTAAGTATCATATTTGACAACTAGAAACCACACATATCACTAGAAACATATCTCGATAGTGTTAGGTGCTTATTTTCAAAATAGAGGACCTTTATGATGAAAAAGGTCAGAGCTAATCAGACTAAACTGACTGGCTGTAAGACTGTGAGAGATCTGCGAGAGATAAAATTACGGAGTCAACATAGAGTTAAATCCTAATCCATCAACATAGCGCTTGCGATATCCAGTCAATGGGCCGTGCCATACGCGCTGGCTTACAATATCTTGAGTCCCAGGTTCGAATCATGGGTCTGGCAAATACACATTTTGTTTTTCAATTTGTGTTTGGAGTGAAAGTATGGACCAAATAGGTTGAGCAAATAATGGCTAACATTGATTTCTCGTAAAAACAATTTGTTAATACAAACCTTCACTCCGTGGCCTATAATATGGTCCTATTTTGTATCGGACATGGTCAAAAAAATGTTTTTGAGGTGTTTCCGAATTATGTTGGTATATCCCAATAAAGTATGCTACATTCTTAAATGTTGCAAGTTCTTCGTTGAATAAAAAAAATAGTTTATTAAGTTAATCTATTTCAATATACGTCATATTGTGGAATATATTGATATCATTCTATTAATACATTTTGGACGATAGCTTTACACAAATAAACTATTGACACTTTTAATAAAATGTATATTCAACGAAGAATTTTATATTCTTTAATATAAAGTCTTCAATTAAAAAAAATACACCTATCATTTAAGATTGCATACTTTCAGCAAATTTATGTTAGGTTTCGGATAAGTAATATTATTCTAAAAACCTATTTATTTACGCGTATCTTTATCCAGATTTTTTTCCTCTAGGTAGGTGAAACTTAGCCTATGTGCGTCCACCTTGATGTTGTCCACCCATCTCCTCCGGGTGCGACCCTTCCGGCTAGCGTTCCTTCATAAACCATTTTGAAAAGCTATTATAGGTCCATCGCATCTGACAACGTGACCGGCTCACCTGAGTCTTCATGCCCTTAAGATAGTAACTATATTGGCTTTAAATTGCTCAAAAAGCTTCGTTAGTACGAAAGCTCCACCTTTGATTTTATTTATTTGATCCAATTATCCAATGCACAATTTTAGTTTTGAATATTTGGTTAATGTTTTATTTTTTCTTCATCACGATCCTGGTTTTACAATCATACAAAACTGTCAGTTTCATAGTCACGTTGTTTATTCAAACGTTTGTTTTCTTGTACAGCAATAATTTAGACCTGAATGTCAATTTTCTCCGATATTCTAAACTATTTGTTATTCTTAACGTTTGTTTACATCTATGTTGATTTGCTTCATCACATACTGCAGAGCACTGAACATAGAGTGTATCACTAACTATCATTACTAATAATACAAAAAATAACCTAATTAATAATTAGTTCATTAACATGATAACTACATAAATCTTTTTTTAAATATATTATGATTTTTTACATATTTAATCAACGACCAAAAAAGACACCCATTTCAATAACAATCATTAATCCCGACATTATTAAGTATTTGTTATTCTTAATAATTTTTTGTTTACCTTTATGTTGATTTGCTTCATCACAACATACTCCAGAAGACTGAACATAGAGTGTATCACAAACTATCATTACTGATAACACCGAAAGTAGTGTAATTAATAGTTGATTCATTAAGATGATAACTACATACGTGTCGCTACATTTCAAAATCAGCCAAGTCCACCTTTAGGTATTTTTGACTTTTTTGTAAAATGCTGAATAACTACTGCTTTCTAACATTTCTGCATTATCAAAATGTTGGAATTTATTCATTTTAAATATTATATACTCGAAATAATATAAATTTTCACCCTTGTGACTGTGTATTTGAGAAAACAAATAGCTGTTTTTCTCCTATTCATCTATTATGGATTTGGCTGATTTTATAATTTAGCGACACATATATACTATTTTAAAATATATGTTTTTTACATATTTACTCAATGATTAAAAAACATCCATTGTAATAAATAGTCGTTAACCGATAACTAAATATATTAAAAAAATTACATTTAAATGTTCTATTATTAGTTATCATGTTTTGCCAAACAACAACAAAACAATTAATCATGAAGGGTGATATCCTGACCGAGATAATGCTATAATATCTTACAACAAAAACGTTTGGCTTATATGGTATATTATTATGTTTGCAATGCATTTGAAAGCAAGCTACATATTTCAATAAATACGACACAATAGTGTAGCTACCTAGGTGAAAAGTAATTTTAGTCTAAAAATCTTTTTTAAAACGTAATTTATAATATTATGATTATCATGATTACAGCCACTTTTTAATGAAATGAAGGAAATACCAAACGTTTTTTTTATATCTATTCCCGGTCCTGCTTTACAGTCAATTTGTGTTATATCACCTCGATCAATCGCGTTAGTAGACGTTTTCAGGAATTTTCCAATTGTGCACACGTTTCCATCCTATCTAGAAAGTTAGATACCTTTATCTGGTTATATATTTACCTACTTACTTATCGGTCTTCATATTACCAAAACGTCTACTAAGATCTCTTGTCTTTCCGATTTGTATAAAATATCTGAGACTTGAACAATAAAGGGAAAAAATAAAGGAATAGGCTATATTATGCTTTTGAAATGTAGTATTGAAAGCGGATGCTGAGAATCTTGTAGATGATTAAGCCATACCATCGACTCCGTTATCAGTTAAGTATGGATTCCAGACAAACTCTCCTCGGTTTGTCTTCACCAGGTTCTTCAATGGTTAAGTCATAGAAGCTAACGTAGAAGATAAGAACCTGAAAAAATTGTAATATGTCAGGTTGAAGGTTGGGAAAGAGCGAAGAAAACCCTTCTTCAGATCATCGCTATAGGATTGGTTTCTCAAATATCCGTTTTTGTCAAAATCGACCTTTTAATGCAGAATATTTTTTTGTATCTAAATGGACTAGAACAATCCTTTTCTTTAAATCACTTTGTAATGGTAATGAATACATCATTCATATACTGTAAAAATAACTATTTAAATATCTCCATGTATTTAGATATAGGATTATGAAATTTGTATTTTGTCTCCTGAACATTTGGTCTATTCGAGAAATCAATCCTACAGCGACAAAATGTATAGATAACATTAAAAGTCCCATTGGCCGAATGCCGAGAGAGATAAAGAAAAACCATCTGTGTAGGCGTAGACTGTATATGGCCAAATAAACCGGGCCATGGTCCTCGTCGTAAAAGTCGTAAAGTTCTGACGAAGAAAAGAGATGTCATCATATTATAATAATATCTAAAAGAGATATTATTAAGTAACTATGTAGATCCTGCAGATCCTGTGGCCGATGGTGTAATTGGTATTCAAGCGATTCTTACTTAGGCTTTTTCTCTTCAGCATGACACATTCATCCATAAAGAATTTAGGGCCCGACTGACTCAGCCGGTCGCCATTGTGGGATCAGTGTAGTGGTAATCAGTGAAAGAAGACGTGATGGCACTGTTTGATATCCTTTTTATCTGGGTCAGTTAAATAAAGATGTGATTTTGACTTGTGTGCTTGACTATGTAATGAACGTATGTTCTGCCCGGACGCCTGTGATTGACTGAGTCATGACTGAGTTGAGCGGTAGATACAGAACCCGCCTCGTAATGGAATGATACCATGGCATTCTGACATCATTCATCTTAACGTATTCAATTTATACAATGAACATAGTAAATTGATGCACGAAAGTCTTATAATAATACAATTTGACCATAGTTTCAACCCACTTCGTCTTTGGTTTAGGTCAAAAACTCATTTAAAAAACAACTTGTAAATTTTAGATGAATTTTAAATGTTCCGTTACAACACCGGAAGTATAAGGAAAGAATAAGAATTACATGGTTAAATTGTTTGTTTATAGTTTACAAAAATATTTTTTTGTGAGATTCATTGTAGGAGTGAACAAATTCAGTACTTAATATATTTGTAGAATATTAGTGACGGGATAATCCACAGTTGCCATTGGTATTAAAGTATTATACTGTGTAAATATTAACTTTAGGTATAATGGATTTAAAAGAAAACTGGGTAACGTACATCAATTTTTAAATCAATGTTACGCACAAGTTTTTCATTATATTATATAGCAACATTATTTAATTTATAAATAGTCATTACTGTATCTATCTTTTCTCATTATATTCTCATCACAAGATTGTAATCTAATGTGTACGCAAATTTATGAATAATGTTATTATTACTAGGTATGTTTGACTTATGACATAACCCCCTCAAATTGCAGCTGTTTTTAATGAATTTTAGATCAACGATAACATGCGACATCGTCGAAATCGATCACCATAACATAACATGTTTCTTGTTGTGATATCGCGGAGTATGCTGCCTTCAAAGCAATCGTTTGTCTGAGTATGACACTTTACGTTGGGATGACAAGGGTTGTTCCACTTTATATTAATGAACACACGCCCTTAATACTTATAATCCTTACACAAGCTCGTGTATAAAAGGTAAAAAATTTAATGTTTCTTCAAGCCAATTTGTTAATAAACAATTAAGGGGATTCAAACTTGATTTTGGGAAGATTTATTCATTAATGCTTTAAGCGTAATATAAGGACAATATAATAATTTCTACAAACTTATTGAGTTAAGTATATTATTAATTTTAGGATAATTAATATAATATCTATATACTAATTTTATCATATAATAAGTAAGAAATGCTAATATAAAACTGCCGAACAAATGAAAAGATCTTCACGTTGACATGATGACGCCAAAAATTCTCTTAATTCAACAAAATAGGCCTTTGTGGTGACCAGATCAGACGTTCCCATGTGCCCAACATTTGGTTAAACCGACTTGAGCTGCTTTTTATTTTTCGTACACATTTTATTACATTCCCAGAGGATATGGTTTGCATCCTGTATTTCTTCGCTATATGGACATGTTGAACAGGTAACAAGACCAAGTTTAAAGATTTTTCTAGCGAAGCCAACATGCCCAGTCAAGAATTGATTAGTGTAATGCTATGGTGCCAAATCGGACGTGGATCACGTGAATAAAAAATAAAAAAAACAGCCATCTTCTGTCATTTTAGATGTCCACCGTATACATTGGAATCTAATTGAGGTAAACAAAAGCTGGGTAGCACATTTAGTGATGTATAGACACAATAAACTGACTGATTTTGAGTATACCATAAAAAAATAACAATCGAATTTTAATTTACCAAATATGATTATCCCAAAGAAATCCTTTTTTATACAAGACTTACCTTACGTTAAGGTCCCTATTAAATTTTTAAGCGAATTGGTTGCATCATTTACGTCAAAGTAAGTCCAAATTACTGATTAAAAACAACCGTAGTGTATTAAAAAATATTAAATACCTAGGAATACATAACGCCTTTTTATAAAACACACTTAGTTGGTATGTTTGTTTGGACTGCCAATAATTAATATACGAATTCAGCTAGTGTTGATTTGATTGCATGAGATATTCGCGTCAAACTAGTAATTATTCAAAGTTCGCTATAAAAACACGATTGACGTATAATATATAATAGTAAAATTTGTAGGTAATAAAAAAATACACATACAATACATTTTAAATTCCCGAAATGTTTTGAAAAAAGAACACTTTGTATTACTACTTAATTAAAACGAAAAAGCTTTATTTGTGAAGTATTGCGTAAAACGATAAAAATTTACTGCCCGTAATCAAATCGTATGAATGTCTACCATTTGAAAAAAATATCTTGAATATATATGTCGTAACACAATGTAGCTTTAAATCTTATTGTAAATATTGCAAGTAGTTTTAATCAGCACGCTTATTTGTGCTTACACGTAGTACACATAAATACATAAACTTAATAAATTTATTCCATCTTAAGAGCTTTCACGCCTATTAAAGCTCAGTATTATAATTTACGGTCATTGCTCAGTTTAATCACTCATATAACAAGTGATATATTTCACAGTGCGATTCGCGGAATGAATGTCTTTTGTTTTTGAAACTATGTATGCCGCCGGCTGCCATTCGGGCGATTTGATAATAGTTGAGTGATAAAAGTTAAAAGGAAAAGTAATGTAAGGCAGTTGCGTGGGTGAGCCCGCGCCGCCTGTGCGATACCATTATTCTTCGAGCCTCACACTTTCTGCCCTGAGATTTCATCTCTCGTCTCCATGCTCCTCAGTGTTGCCAATATATCACATTATCTTATGAATTTATTATAACTTCGTATTCTAAGTTTATTTATTTCATTTACAAATGGCGTGAACATATAAAATAATATATAAAAGCACACCCAGAATAGATTAATAAGATATGCGGCCCTCGTAGTCCAGTGCGTAAGATGCTGGCCTTTCGCCGATTTTTACAGATCAGTAGAGTCTATTATGATTTGTTTAATTGCGACAACGTCTCTTGCAATGTATGAACTGCATTTCTATAAATAGGAAGGACAATCCATAACTCGCCTTTCCAATTGAGTACATCACTCGGAGCACTATTCACGCCGAATCCATCACTCGGCGCACTAGTCATCTCGAGTCCAGCCTCTCGGTTATATTAACATAAAAGTACACCACCAGACAATTTGATAATATAGTCAACCTCATCTGTACATATTTTCTTTGCTGTATACACAGCGCAAATTCATTTTATTTTTGTAATTTCCATGTGATTTTCTTTTCCTAGCACTTTGCATTAAAATAAACTCATTATAATCAGTCAGAGGTCACTTTGAGCGTAGAAACCTAAGTCTTGGGCATCTTCTCCCAAGACACTCCCAGTCCAATTGTTTCAGATGCTTCACATCACCAATTGTAGCGTCCCGCAATACGCTAGATTAGGACCGAGTGTGGTAAGGGGCGGGTTTTGATGTAGGGCGCGAAGAAAGTACACCCGTACCAGCGATTATGATTATTATCATCTTTATCATCGTATTTATTTATTCTAGTAACGATAAATAAACCCTCTCCTCAAAACATCCAAACAACTACTACCTTCTCCACCAAACCTCATCATTCCCCACATATAGTAATGATAGTTAATATAGTATCTACAACTGAAAAAAACAATATTCAAATTATATTTAATACCAATAGAAAAATAAAATGGAAATCACCCTAAACTTATTAAGTCAACGTCCCTGCAAAAAGCGATATGAAGTGAAAGAAATTGCAAGGGGCAAAGAATAAAGTGACTAGGTAGTATTTAAAAATGGAATAGGTGAAACCAGTGGTTGAAAAACTATCGATTGCAAAGTTTTTTTTTATTGTTGATTGCGTAGGATATAATTTATAATCCTTTTATAAATTATGATATCATAAAAAGATTGATTATATCCATGAATCCTTATAATATTATGCTAATTTCGATCTACATAATATTATTGAATTTTAAAATCTTAAATTAAATAAATTATTAAGAATAAGCACTTTATGTTTAAGGTAAGTTTAATATAAATAAAAAGGATTTCAAGTTATACACATTTATATTTTTTATAAAATTCGATGTTTTTTAAAATAGATATAAAAAAATATTAAAACTAATAATTAGTCAAAAATTAAGTAAAAAATTGAAAACTGAATAAACTAAATTTTAATAATAAATATAACCATGAAAATAATGTAATAATAACGTAACCAATGTACCAAATATGTGACAAATTCATATTTTTTTTACAATGATTATAAGTATATCTTTGACTAAAAAAAATATTTTTAATGTTTTCCGATACATATTTATTAATTAATACAGTTGAAATTATAAATCATTAAAAAAAATCTCAAATTGCAAGCTTCGTATTTTTCCGCTAGGTTCTCTGTTGGCATATTGTTACCAATATTGTTCAACATAGAAAAAAATAAATAATCAGTATCAATTCAAACCACCCCGTCACATGAAAATAATAATCATTTAAAACATATCATTAAAAATGTTTTTTTTGGTATTAAACTATGAGTAGTAAGTAGTACCTAACGAAGTTTTTTTAAAAACGTCTTAAAAATAATCCTATTTTTCATGAAATTATATAAACTTATTTTTTTGTTATAAAATATCAAATCTTAAAAATAAAGATAGGAGATCACGAGACTTAATTTAAGGGATGTGTAATTAAAATCGATTCTTTAGGAAATCAATTTTTTGGTCTCGATTTAATCAATATTATTTACAGAGTATAAATAAAGCATCTAAATACATATGTATATAGTAATTTTATTATTTCCTTTTAAAAGTGTATTTTTAAGGTTTTTTGAACACTACTAAAGGTTATAGTATCCCACGTGCATCCCAATGTATCCGCATCGACATAGTGAGTAGACAAGCGGTAATTTTTGTATAAATACGAAGCCGTGGGTGGCTGGTCTAAAAATGCATGTTATTTTTTCAATGTGTATTTTATTCAGTTTATATTGTACGTGAAAAGTCTGTTCATACATCTTCCACTCTATGAAGGGTATATAATATGCACACTCTAGGATCGAACATAGTAATTAACTTTCTTCCCTTATAAATCATATAGAGGGGTCTAGGACGATTTGGCATCGGGACAACTGGACGCCACGCAATTCGAAATTAAATAAACGTTAGGTACTTTTAAAAAGAATATTTTATATTAATATTTTTGTTTAAATTTTTATTTATTATGATTTAATGTTGGTGAGAATTTAAATATGCACACGTAAATAATGATTTAATCGTGTATATGTTTAAGTTCCAACAAAAAAAGAGTATTTTTATTTTATACAAAACCTTTGGTATGGTTATTCTCAATCCGCAATAAAAAAAAAATTATGTTAAAAGTAAAATGAATTAAAACTACTAAATAGTAGATAGAAACTGATTAAAATTCCTCGTCTACGTTCTGTATAAATACGTGTCTACGACAGTGTGACGTCCAATTGTCCTGGAGTTCAGTTATCCCATTCCCATATAGACTGCTCAATCTACAAATCCGCTAACTTCATAAATTGTTCAGTATATATAAAAAAAACTTAATAATTTAACTATCGAGCGGAATTTAATAATAATTCCAAAAATACGCTTGGTTTTTTTAACAAATTCGCTGCACTATGAATTATTACTCTATTTTAGCTTCCCTTTTATATATATATATATATATATATATATATATATATATATATATATAAAGAGCGGAGTTGTTCTTTTTACGATATTGGAAATTTGGTACCCGCAGTTGGCTGTATTATGTGAAGAACGATAAAGCTTTTATTTATAGGCCTAGAAGTTTGAAATTTTTTGTGAGTATAGAAAACATGCTTTTTAATAAAATGCCATCAAAATCCCATTGTTGGTCAAAAGTGCAGTTAAATTGTAGGTAGATTAAGTAGTCGGCTTTATTTTTAAATGCTGTTGGTCAAAGGAATCAGAATTTTTGTTACCAACTTAAATACATAGATTTTAATAAACGATGTCTTTTATAAGTATTGAAAATCACTGTATCTTAAAAGTTTGCCGACCAATAAGTTTAAACAGTACACGACTAGGTATTGAATATGTCTCCACACATTACCATAAAAGTTGAGTAACTTTCAATGTGATTTGATTGAACAAATGTACAAAAAAGGTTTTATTTGAGAGACACAAGTGCAAAGCAAACATAGACTTCTTTTCTTACGACTTTTTGTTGCTCATATGGCCGGGTCTTTTCCCGGGGGAGTCTGGCAACACTCGTACGTACCTATGTCGAGCAAGTTTATGAGACATCTTAAGAAGCGGCCCGACTGGAAGTTTGCGGCGGTTGTGAATAATTTTACCTAAATTATCCTTTGTTACCTATAGTCACATTACCCCGCGTCAGCGTGTAACGAGTGCCTGTCAAAATTGGGGTTTTCGTTTAATGAGTTTATTTCCACCTGGTCCACCTTTCTGCCTTACTCCACTCGTTTCGTATTATCCAGGCCAGTATTACTTGTCACCCTAAATCTCTAATGCTTATTCTATTGAATGGCCCCGCGAAAATTTTAATATTAATCAAAGTTTATTCTAAATTTAAATATTTAATAACCGCTCTCGCCGTTTCAACGCACACAGGTATACTATTGTGCAGTACCATGCGAAGAAAACGCACACAGTTTTACGCACAGAAGCATACTTTGTAATTAATAACAGTGTCTGTGAAGTCACAGAGATACTTTATGACTGCCAAATATTAAGACATCCTTTCTTATGTATTATACTTAGCGTGCAATCAGCGCCTGTCAAATTTTGGATTTATGTTTAATTAGTTTATTTTAGTTTTACTTTTCTCATTGTAATATTATTATCTTAACAAATAAAGTTTGGCGTCTTCATTAGAATTTTGTAATATATTATATTACATTGAATGGAAACCATGACAATTAAAGAAAAGCATTAAGAATTTTCACGCATAAATAATATGGTGTTGTATGTGTCAAAATTATAAAAAGTATTAGATAAACTAAACGTAGTCAAGATCAAATAAAATTATAGCAAATGGTATAATTATTGTAGGTTGAGCTTATTGAATGGACTGTCATTATTTTGTAAGAAGATGAGGAGGTCAGATCTAGGGGTGGAGGCGATGAAACAGAATGCCAGACACTGACCTTTGTGATGATGTATGATGGCTCCGTGGTCTGGTTTCAACTTTCGCTCACGCGGTATTGTTGTTTTGGTTCACCCGGTTCGTACACTCACGCACTTTGTGACATAGTTTTACGGATGATATGTGAGCGTATATGAATGATGATGATAGATTCTGAATGAGTCTATATTTATTGAGTCAATCACTTAAGCGATGGAAAGCTATTAGAAGCCTGCTCACGCCCGCTTTCGAGACGCAACTCAATGTTCTTTTTAACACCGTCTTTCATGACCCCGTAATTGCTTATTGATTGTCTGGTGACAATAAAACTGGGGATTAGGAGGTGGGTGAGGAGATAAGGAGTGGAATGGGAATATAAATGGCCCAACCAATTGTGAATAATATGACAAACTATGATATTTTATAGTTATTTCCAAAATTGGGGTAATTTCATTTAAATGGGGTGCTGAAAGTCAAGGATAACGTAGGTGAGTTGGATCACAAGAGAACGCTGGAAGGGCGCTAGGCTCCATAAAAGACAATAATACTTGAAAGTTGCGTTAAAAACCTAGAGGAAGATGGGAGGTGTTGGAATACAGGAAGGTTATGGAGACCCTCCAGGCTACTCAAAAGGGATAAAAAATATACGTCAACACTTAACATACCACTATGAATAACTTTAATTTTTTATTAATTATGTGTCATTTTATGTGTTTTAAGTGGTTATTGTGTTTTGCTTGTATAAGAAGCAATATTGTAGTTTAAATATTTTTTTATTACAATATAATTTTAAATATACCTACCATTTTTAATCATTTGTATGGAGCTGAAATATTACTGAGTTATAATAATATAATAATAATTAAAATATTATTAAAAATGGAAAAATTCTGGTCTACATATTATTATTTTTTTAACTATATAATATTCTTGGATGTGTTAAATAAGTTAAAGTTTTATTTGTTTTTTTTTATCATTTTAATTTAATATTTACATAAGAGTATACTTTCTCTTCTACTTTATAGTGATATTGGTTGTTGTTTGTAATTAAATCTTCTTCATATTTTGCATTTATTATATATTATGGCGCACTGGCCAATCTCTGTAATGCCATAATACTCTTTTTCTAAATAAACAATTAAATAAATATAGTCTGCAGCAGCTAACTAAAAAAGCTCACACGTGTTTTCAGTTATAATCATATAATAATATAATCAATAATGTATATCCAATGAATAAAGTGAATGGTTAACAACTTCATAAAAATGTCGTTTATAATCCTCCATACTACTGAGCTTAGTAGGATTATTCTTGGAGCCTTACATGTAAATTATCAATGTTAATTAGAATTATCTTCTTATTAATTTCATTAGAAATCCGTGATACAAAATTATGCTTTTCAGTGGGACGTACTTAAAGTTTGATCTCTATAATATGTAATGGCAAGAAAATCATTTGGAAAAATGCTTAACCACAGATATCTGATAAAACGATATATCGCTTTATTATCGAAGAGGGTTAGATTTTATGTGTTTAGAATAAAACTTTTTTCTAATATTAATTTACTTTGTTGATATGAGTTGTGTATGAAAAATTGACTTCCACGTTGAAAAAATACAGTGCAGTATAATGACATACACATATTATTTTTTTACAAATTTTTCATGCTTAGCCTTTAAATATAGCTTCAATTATGAATTGCGATACAGTCCAATATTGAAATTTAAATCAAACCATCGCATGAGTTTTTGAAACCCGCATAAATCTTGCTGTATTATATGTAGATATTTTACACTAGATTTGATTATCTGCTTTAATGTTCGTATTTTTGCGCGCATTTTATTGAGGCGTCCAGATGTCCGTCGCCCAGTTGTATCATCATCTTGTTGTCCTAGAGTCCATTCTACGTCGTTAAGTTGGCGATACTCAGTCGATAGAGCGATAGCAGCTGATATTTTTGTTAATAAGCTGTATACTATGATGGCCGAACAGCTTAACCGTCGGCCTATAGCGTTGTGGATCTCATGTTTGAATCGTGGGTCTGGCAAATATAGATATTACTGCTTTTCAATTAGTGTTTGAGTCAGCGTATGGACCTAATAGGTTGAACAAGTGGCTAACATTCATTTTTCGTAAAAACAAAAATCTGTTAACACAAACCTCCACTCAGTGCAGGCCCAATGATCTCTTATTAGGATCGTACATGGTCTAAAAACGGTTGACTATTACCTGCTAATATGAAGAAATTGTTACGCAAAGAATAACGAATTTATAAAACATCAAAATAAGATTTTGAATTTACGTTACATTTCAGTCAATTGTATTTACAATTCATACAATAGGGACGCACTTCAATGCAGTATGTTTGCCGGTCTATTCAAATCAAATGAGCAGGCTTGATTTCCTTTATAGAGTAAACTGAGTTCAAAGATAAGTTTCAGCTAACATTGTTTTCCGAACACAGATGCAGGTGGAAACAAAGTGAGTTAGTCAAGCCTCTAAGAGCTTATATTCATGAAGAGGAGCTTTGTAAAGCTTAGAATGTAAATAATGCAGTACGTGCCGCGTCCGTTTTTGTGACAAAAGGAAATAAAGCACTCGATGTGGATTCTGGGACTGCCCGCGCAGTTGTCATCCGTTATACGTTGCACGAAGGCAATTTTTATATTATACAAAGAAAATATATTTACAAGAAAGGTGCTTTTTGGACTACATTTAGACGACAATTGTACGAGGCCTATAAGATAAGCATATTATATGAATGGGTAGAACTTGGTGGTGTCCCACAAAATCGCATATAGGTATACAAAGCCAAAATGGCGAATGAGAATATAATATTATACTCGTATATGGCAAAAATAATTTACTAGAAGAGTTAAATAATTTAATTTTTTGCATCCCAAAACTTTCGTCTGTAGAAGATATACAGGAATTTACAACTTTTTTTGATATGTATATAACAGCAGCGTGCGGTGAATTTTGGTTGTAGAGATGCGTGTTGAAAAAAATACATAATATTTACCTATTATTTGCTACATATTATCTACTTAGGCCAACGTGGGGTTGTGCAACTAATTTAATCTTGGTTGGTTATGGGGGTGGAGTGAAGTAGTATTTATGCGATATTCTAAATTTATTTACGCAATATCTAATAATAAAACTTAATCGTCTATCGATTATTTTCCGTTTATTCGGTTTTAAGTAAAATAACTATTAGACAATATGAGTTGTAGTGCGGGTTAAAAAACGCGTGACTTGAAATTGAAAATCATCAGGAAATAATAACAAGATAAAAAGAACTTTTTATATACCACGTTTTTAAATTTTCTGTTGAATCATATAAACTTGACAATTCTATGTATTAATAAATATTTTTTTATGCTTGATAGAAATACTGAATAAATATAGAATACTGAAATTTCATTTTGACATTTCATATTGATTTCCATAGTAACGCACGTATATATTAATAATTTAGTTGCTAGGACCCACTTAGCAACCAATAATAGTGTTTTACTTTTTACGATTTTTTTTCCGAAATAATTTTCTATACACAACAGAATTAACAGAAAATGAATTCAATTCTGCTTAAAGATGGCTAAAAGTATTAAAAGAATGCATTGGCATCGTATTCTGATATATTCTAAGTTTCAAATGTCTAGCTAGTCGGGAAGTTAGTTAAAAATCTTCAATCGTCCAATACAAATCTTGGACAAACAAGAAATAAAAAATTACTGGACATACAAGAATACGAGCTTATAAAAACGTGGTAAAATCAATCTATTTCCTTGTTGTGTTTGTCTATGTTTTCTTCCGGTATTTCACACAGAAGAAGTCACTTGCTGCCATAATTTATGAAATTTGTAATATAGAACGTGAGTAATAAAAACTAATCGTGAAGGTTTTAAGCAATGTATACTATATAACGCCGGTGGTGTAAGTACATTTAAGGAAAATTTACCTAATAATTGCGCAAGAAATAATAATATCAGTAATGAAGATTAACGATGCTCTGCATTTACAGCATCTTTGAACCGAACGCCACTAATTTATATAAAAATGGAAAACCAATAAAATTATTATTTTTTATGTAGAATGACTTGAATTATCTCCGCAACTTCTACATAGCCGCCTGCCATGATGCTATAATGACCTCACTTCCTTCTCCCGAGACGAAGCCGCTGAAAACTGATGTGATTACCATGCACCGTGGCGTTCAAAGAAAGAGTTAATTTAGAAAATTACTAAACAATCTTGATTTGCTTTCCTGTCGTTTATCTTTAGCAACATTAATTAGTATTGTGATGTACATACCAACCTGTGTACTGAAACTTTAATGGACCAGTGGATACTGGGGTTTAAATTAATGAATTTAAGGAGAAATCTAAATTAATCCATTCGCCATATTATAATGAAGCAAAATTTTTAAATTATTAAAAGTTGACATTGGTTGATATCAAGTTGGTATGGATTCTATCAGCGAGAATGAGAATGTATTCTGCGACTTGATTGATGGTCATGCCGACATATCTGCATTTCGGCACATGATTTATTAAACAAATCCGTATAGATTGTCCACAAAATTACCATGGTCTTATTTGTCTCATCTAAAGCCTGCATGACACATTGAAAAACAGACACGTTTTTTGCTCCTTGGTGGAGGCCAATCACCTCAACTGCAATGCCTCGAGTGTCATTTCAACCTCCACAATGTGGAATTAGTACTACAAATAATGCAAATATATATTTTATTGTATTTAAATTGAGGACAGTAAGTAATAGAAAACTTTACAAGTTTGGTAACGCAAAAGTAAAATCAAAATAATTACAAGATAAAAAGAACTTTTTATATACAACGTTTTTAAATTCTATTGAGTCATATAAACTTGACTAGACTAGCTTAAACGATCAAAAAAATTTGTACTTGACATGTCGTATTGATTTCCATAGTAACGCACGTATATATTAATAATTTTGTTTGCTAGGACCCCAGACCCCTAGCAACCATTAATGGTGTCAAAATAACTTTTCATACAAAATAGAATTAACTGAAAATGAATTCATTTCTTCTTAAAGATGGCTAAAAGTATTAAAAAAATACATTGGCATCGTGTTCTAATATATTCTAAAAGTTTCAAATGTCTAGCTAGTCGGGAAGTTAGTTAAAAATCGATTGAAAGATTTACACCGGACAAAGAACCACCGGACAAATAAGAATAAGAGCTAAGAAAAACGTTGTAAAATATATGTAATTCCGTAGCATAATGCAAAACAGTGGGTTTAAAATGTGTTGCATCGTGCATGCGGCATGCCATTTCCCAATAAAGGTTAGTTAGTCATCGGTTTAATCCCACAGCTTTGTAAAAATGCGTGTTGTTCTTTTCAGTGTCTTTGATCCAGTAAAAGGATTCAATTGATCTAGCAATAATGTCTAACAACTTTAATATTCTTCATATTATAAAAAAATATAGCCTCCATCCTGTGTAGGCCCATAAATTTTCTGTTTAAGGGTGAAAAAGATAATTTTCCCTTATTATGATTTATTTTATATAATAAACAAGCTTAGTATTTATTATAAACTATATTAATTTATTTTTTATTGGTTTGTTTATTATTATTTAAAAACAATGTATTGCGTTTGTATCTAACTAACGTGTTTATATTTTTGTAATTAGTTTTTAACTGTATTTTGTTTAATTCAAATTGAGCTGTTTAATATATTTTTATAATCACTACATAAGATATTAATAACCTTTAAGTATCTATTGTTTTTTTTATATTAATAACAAACCTTTTTAATTTTAAATATACTGAGTTCTCGACAAATTATTCCTAATAACGGAGCAGGTAAACAAGTGTACCAGTAACCACATTGAGTAAAGTGACTTAAAAGTTAAATATGCGATTCTAACTTCAACACAGTTATTTTCATTCAGTTAACATTCTAAATAATGAAATTTCCTTGTCAAATAATTTCTTATTACCATTCCATAAAATTATATGAATATTTTTGTATGTTTAAAATGTTTATCTTGTTTGAGAAAAAACAACTCAAGGTGAATCATTAAAAGTATACAGATACGGTTTCTATAAAACTAATAATGTAATTATATGTCCATACTACAGTATTGTGAATGAAATACTTCTTCATTCACCGCAGGTATATATTTGAATAATTAGATTCCACGAATAAATAATTGCATGATGATTTGAAAACTGCTTCGAACTTCGAATTCTATGTTTTCACTATTTTCACCCTTAAAACTTTAGTTATTTATATTAACTATATAATCGCAAAGGATTCCGTATGTAGTATATCACTACATAATAATTAATTGTTATATATAGAAAGAAAGTAAATATTTGTATAAATCCTTTTCATGGTGTTCACTCTCATTTTTCGGTGGAAAGATACGAGTATTATTGTATTAATTAAAATAAAATAAAAGTAAACGATATTCCATTGAGAGGATGAAATTGTTATTGATTATTAATAAACTATGTGAAATGAGCACTATAATATATTGTGTTTTTAATAGACATAATAAAATTATTGATAACAACTCAGATTTTGTTCAAATGGGTACCTATATATCTGGGGATGGTTTCAAATTATTTGAGTTCAATAATTAGAAAAATGAAAATAAAAAAAGTTAGCATACTTAGACTACATCATGCGGCATTCAGAGATATATGAACTTCTGTATCTTACCATCGAAAGAAGATCTCCGGTATACTAGGCTCTGGCTCAAGAATTTTAGAGACTGGGTTGAGTTCAGCACTCATTCCTTATTTAGTGCAGCGATGAACAGGGAGAAAATGACCAAACCGAACTGACACAGATATGGCACAAATAGAGGCAGTATGTTCAATATAAATAATGTGACATTCTCAAAATGTTCAAAATTATTCTTTGAATAAAAAAATGGGTCGAGGACGATTCGGCACCTAGGCGCTACGCAATTGAATGAAATTCTAAAATAAATTGACGTTCACGAATTACAGGTATTTTAAAAATATATATTATTATATTATATTTTAATATTTGATAACAATTTAAATATGCACACGTTAATATTTATTTAATTATGCAATGTTTAAGTTCTAACGAGAATATGGTTCTTTTATTTTTATATGAAGCGTCAGACATAATTGTCAATCCGCGATAAAAAACATTATGTTAAGAGTAAAATTAATTAACATTACTAAGTAGTAGATAAAAGCTTATTAAACTTCTTCGTCTACTTTCTGTATCAAATCGTAACGAATGTATATTTATTTCATTCAACAGTGCGGCGCCCACTTGTTCTGGCGTCCAGTTGTCCCAGTGGCAAAAAAGTACCTTTATTATGATGTGTTTTCTTTTAATTTATTTGAAAATATAATATGTATATAAGAAAAGTCAAATATTTATACAATTAGACAGAAAATGTTCCATCAAAGCACTATCAGGCACTCTACAATGTAAGCAAAATGTACAACCATTAGTTAAAGGCATTCTATCCCTTCAAGTTTTCTTCTGTTTCACAGGAGGCAGGCAAATCAGCCACGAAGCCATGCGTCAAAGAAGTTGTGTACGTATTTCATTCTCAGGTATTTCCATTCAAACTGACGGAGTTTCGCAATGGGCTATAAGGCGAACGAAATGTTACAGAAGTTTTTATTTAGGCGGGTGCTGTGAGCTACGCAGGCCTACTCTCTCGTATCGCTTGAGTGAAAGCATTTGTTGTCACCGTTCGCAAGGGTTATCATACTTTGTGCTTTAAGAATAAGCAAGATCGATACATGGGATAGGGATATATTGAATCGAAGTAAAAGAAAGTTAGCAATATCTCCTGTATCATATTATTTTTTAACGTTAAAGTTAATGATTGAGTATTGGTTGAGCTTTTTAAGTGGACTGTAATTATTTTAAGGGAAGATAAGGAGGTTAGATCTAGGGGTGGGGGCGATGGAACAGAGTGCCAGAAGTGACCTTTGTGATGATGTTTGATAGCTCGGTGGTCTGGTTTCAACTTTCGCTCGCGCGGTATTGTTATTTTGGGTCACCCGGTTTGTACACTCCCGCACTTTGTGACACAGTTTTATGGATTATATGCAATAGCGGCCTTAAGCCTGACAACGGGGTAGGTAAATTTTGAATATATTATTTTAATTTGCCTTTTTGTTGTATACGTAAAAGACGTATTGCAAATTAGCTTTTTATACATTATAGGTAGGTTACTTACCCTTAAAAAAATGTCAATTTTTTACGTTGTCAACTCATCGTTAACCGAAATTGCACCCAACACGTTATAATTTTTTGTAAATTAGGTCAAAAACCAAACTTTGTGTGTCTATTTATACACCTAATAACTGTTGTACTTAATACTATTTAAGAACATAAGATTAAAATAATCAAATACATTTAATAAAAGCTCCGTTATAATACCTAGTGTTATGGAATGGCGGGATCATTTATATATAAACACTTTTTATATTTCCACTGATCTTATTAGAAGGTAACTTTATGATTAATATAGCAGATTGCATATTAATCGGTAACTTGTATACAATGGTTTAATACAGAAAGTGCAGTCGATGGGTTTTACTCAAAGGTTGGATTTAAACATTTTTAACTGAACTACAATTAATAACATATGAAACTTTCAGACAACAATGGTCAGTTTGAAATAATAAGCGACAACAATTAAGAATAAAAAGGTTTGTCGCACAAATGAGACCTTGAAACCACAGAACAAAACTCTTGAAAGATTTAAGGAAAAATTTATATCATTTTGTTTCATTTTACATATTGAAAATAGTATAGCTGTCTCGTTTTCAGCAATGACCAAAATTTTGTGTATGCAAGCGATAAAACAATATGAAAAAAAAGGCGTGTTTTGTGCTTTCTTTCCGTTTCACATATGGGAAATGAGAGAGAAAGAAATATTATTAGGAAATATGAATCTTGCCATTCATAAAATTGACCGAGCAGCGAACGATTGTGAGAGTTGAGATACGTGTGTGTGTATGGTGGTTAGATACATGTACGGAAAAAGGCGTAAGATAATAATATATATGAGATAATTGACATTGTATAATGTATATAGATTGTAAGATATTTATTTTTGGGAGGTCATTGACTATTTGACCCAAGCAGCCAGCCGCCCATGATTATATGTGAGAGTGTATGAATGATGATGATATATTCTGAATGAGACTGTATCTATTGAGTCAATCACTCAAGCGACGGAAAGCTATTAGAAGCCCGCACATGCTCGCTGTCGAGATCCAACTGAATGTTCTTTGTAGCACCATCTCTCATGACCCCTAATTGCTTATTGAATGTGTGGTAACAATAACACTGGGGATTATATAGCGTTATAGTTTGTTTGTATAGTTAAATAAATAGATCATTGTATAGTTAAAAATAAAATAACAAAGCTTAAAAAAGTCGCTTCTCGTGCCTACTTATTTACGGTTGGTACATTAGATAATATCTTAAATATTTTAGTGTTGAATTTGTGGCCAGATTTTTTTAGTAGATGGGAATAATTAGTGGCATTTCTCAACGATTTTAGTGTCGTTGATTTGGTAGCCTTATAATAATATACTTTAATATTATATAGTAGGTATGTAGGTACTTTAACAGGCGCAGATGTATCTCTACCAAGACTGCCTATGGACTTATCTTGAGCATCAAATTGGAAGGAATAATTGAAATTT
Organism: Rhyacophila brunnea; assembly: GCF_057557595.1. Lineage (NCBI taxonomy): Eukaryota > Metazoa > Arthropoda > Insecta > Trichoptera > Rhyacophilidae > Rhyacophila > Rhyacophila brunnea. Next base: position 36,769,975 of record NW_028233350.1, on the reverse strand, counting down.
TGTACGACTATTATAAACTTTAGCTAATCACCGACATTCTAATTTATTCTAAATAGTGAAAGTTGTTGATCGGTTTTAATTGACTGATTGAGTTGATATGTATTATCAGTAGCGGCTCGATGACTTTCTGGGTGGTGGGGTTTAGCTATTAATTATTAAATATACATACATACCTACTTTCTCTTATTATACATTATGTACCAAGCTAGTAGCTACATAATATATTAATATGATTATCTAAGTCGTTACTTAATTACATCTAAAAAGCGTGCTTAAGAATATTAACTTAATTCATAATATTAGTTCTTATAGACTTACCATCATCAGTTTTGAACTACGACATACAGCGAACGTTTTTACTCACCTAGGGTTATTTAATTCGTTCCCCCGTATGCCTATACTAACGCTAATGCATTCACATCCTTTATAAAACAAGATTTGTACCGCGGCGATGGAATGGGACTGAGTGACTAAATATCTCTATAAAATTGCGACGGTTTAGATGGATAAAATAAATTAAATAGTTCATTTAATCATGTAATTAAGTAAGTATATTATGACAATGATAAAAATATCGGGCATGTATTTTTGACATTATAACGATGTAGGGATGGTCCCTACGAACCCTTAAGGTAGAGCCGCCCCTGTGTATTATATTGAAATGTTTAAGATATTTGACAGATGCTGGCAAGCAATTAATACTGGTGTGATTTTTTCTACAAACGACCATTCGTGTATTTGGAAAATTTTCTATCAGTATTGCTTTCATGAGAGTATCATGAAGATTTAATTTTAAAGACTTATGGTGTACTGAGTACAGGGTATTTTGGTTTTATCTTATACTTAAAATATAATGATAGTAGTAGTACAAAGATACATAAAGAGCTGAATGATAAACATAAATTTGGGAAATTCTGGCGAAATTGCTTAGTTGATTATCGTAATATGTAACTCATTCTTAGATATATGTGCTAGTATTTTCCGAGGGATAATAGTTATATCCGTTTATTATATTATGGTTACACCGATTGATATCCACTACTCTTATGTGATCGAAATAACAAGATAGCCGAGAATATAATAATATGAGATGTCCGGTCCGATAACTCGGCACTTGCCAGCCCTGTTTCTTGCTCCGCGAGGCCATTTCTCATCTTGGCACCGACTTGGCACCGTTAGGCGACTATGTAGGCACCGCGGTTCGTGATGTGGTATAAAAGTTATAAAGGGAACCCTCTTCAAAGGGCGGAGATGGAGTCGACAATGACGCACAATACACGTACGCTTCGGAAAATGCAAATAAAGGGGTTAAGCTTTCCTTTTTTATTGCATACTTTAAATGGTGTTAAAAGTTTGAATAAAAACTACTACTACTTGTATCGGAGAAAGTTTTCCGAAAAATATTGCTGACTCGGCATAAAAATACACGTTAAATCTTACGTAAAGAATATTTCCAGATTGTATGGGAGTTTTAAAAGGAATTTCGTTTGTGATTTTTTTCCCTACGTACCTTACCTACAATGAAAACGATTTTTGCGAAGGCGGTAAAATTGATAATTTAAATTCGACAGTATTTTTGGACGCACTAAATATATTGAATTATTTAAGCTTTGTGCTGCTGAACCCATTTTTTATTAACAAAAATAAACATTATGATTTAGCAAAATATTTCAACAATAAAGTGACACCGTTACATATTCTTTTAATATAATAATATTATTTAAAATAAACAGACAATATAAAATTATACTAATTCTACATAGTTCAATAACAATTAGGGAATCCAATCCCGAGCCAAAATTCTGATCCCGGGATTTCGGGATTACAATTTGACAATCCCGGGATTGGGATTTTTTTCCATTGTTAATATAAAATTTTTATATTTACAAATAACATTGATAAAATCGGTCAAAAATAAATCTAGTATAATTTATACTATTTAAGACATTTATTGTTAATATTGTATACGTTAAATCTTGGAAATACACAAGTTTAATGGAGTAAATAATATTGTAATATAAATAATAATGTGAATTTAATATGAGATTGCTATTTCTGATAGTAAAGACATAATGAATAGATCAGCGAGATCTAAAATAGTAAAGCAAATAATCATGGCGAACTTATGGCCTTTCCGCATCATAAATCTCATTAGTCAGCCAAATATGAAACTGCCGTAAAACGTATGATATCATGGTGAAATTACTTTTTTTAAAGTGCGAAGCATTGTTTTTTTACCAATCTTTCTCATTTTTAATATTCTATGTGAAAAAATAAAATGAATCGGCAACCTACACATCAAACTTCATTCATAATCAGTTTATTTCTAATGTAGTTATTTTGTATTAAAAGTATTTTTTCTGTTATATTTTCCATAAAAATTGATTAAAAAATCAATCCCGAAATCCCGGGATTATGTTTATCAATCCCGGGATTCATAGGTATCAAAAATAGCTCGGGATCCCGGGATTCGGGATCCCGGGATTGGATTCCCTAATAATAATTATTTAAATTGTAAAATAGATTGTTTGACTTGAAAATCAGAATAAAACAAATAAAGTAGAAATATTATTTCAAATTTGAAACCTGAGTTTTTATAATACTAAGTATTGGTTGCCATCATGAAAATTAATAATTTAAAAAATATCATTTGAATTCAGAAGTTTGCATTAGTTCAACATTAGTATTAACAATTTGGACTATTACCAAAGAGTCTAATGAACCTTTTGTGTTACAATACTTCAAGGTGATTCCTTACCAGTTTAATGCGTGAAATAATAGTCATAGAGAATTTAATATTCTGTAGGTTGGCGCATTAAATAAGTAGCAATCTTACAAGTTTAATATAATATATTCATAGGTATAGCTCTTTAAACATTTTTGCCTGCTATCACCAGGGATGGGTTCTAATCCAGGCGTCCTAAAGAATTTAAAATTATATGCGCCTGTCAATAATTAACTACGTAGTCGCAGCCATGACCTATTATGGATCAGAACTGCTTCCTCGAGTCAAGCCTATTAACCACCATTAGCGAGGAGTGCAAGTTTAGTAAATGTAAGAAAGACATAGAAATTTCACATGATGTAATAAATAGTACTTTGCATTTTGTTTTTGAAACTTTATTTTATTGTATATTTTTTTTTATGTTTCTATTATTATTATTTATTTTTTTTCTTCTTCTCTTTTGTGAGAGTAATATTTGTTATAATGTAAATCTCATATTGTGAACGTCCTGAATATTGATTTGTTATGTCCACAATGTTTTATTTTCTTAAATATAAAAATGAATTTTGTATTCGATATGGTCAATGTATGTAGTAAAATTATAAAATAATACTATCTATTCGTTATACAAATGAAAGCCTAGTACCCACGCACGTTCTTGCTCGACGGTTTTGCTCGATCGAGCATGTTGACTTAGAAGCATGCTCGTCGTTGCGTCCACACAGTCGAGCAAGTCGACACAAGACGCTGTGAGGCCACCGTCGCACCGCCACGACTTCGAGCACGAGTGAGAGCGAGACCACACTAGCCTTTTTGGTGCGTCCTCACTCCCTCACTTAAATTACATCGCGCAAGAATTACATACCTTCAATCTTTTTCGGATAGCGCAATTTGTTCGATGTCGAACAAAAAACCATCGAGTCAGATGGTACATACGTTGAGACATGTTGGAATCAGCGTAAAACCACCGAGCAAGAACGCGCGTGTGTACTTACTATAAGGAATTGGAGTTTATATTTGCAATATAAAGTATGTACATACATTTAATAATTATTTACTTATTGGGTTAATATACAATTGTGTTAAATGGTTTCGAATTTTTGCAAGATAACATTAGCGATAACAGTGTGCCTGTACAACAACATGATATGCAATTCAAAATGACTTTAATATTTTAACCAATTTAAATCTTTTCTAGATTTAGGCTCCGTGTGTAAAGAAATATGTTTTCTTCGACATATTTGGTATATAATTTGTGATCCATGTAATATTTTTATGAATCTCCACCACAAAATCAACATCCACGAAATTTACCTACATTCGACGATTAGGCTGAAATCGTCAAACAGTCTTACAACAAGGATATACTTTATATATTTTATTAATTATAAAATGAGTTAAACTTTATTTGTATATTGTTACAAATTGTATAAAATTTATTAATAATTGTAAAATATAACCAAATACCTATACAGACGAACCGAATAAAATAATTTATTTATGGAATTATAAGTATCGGTCAAAATCTCACGATACTACCTACTATAGATTGCGCATAAAATGGCTATTGGAATGCAGATATCGAGACAAATTTTTCCACTACACGTCTCGACGACTTTGTGTCACGTTATATATTTTTGCAAAAGTTATGAGCGTTTATAATGTTATACTTTTTTTGGAAATCAATACAGAGTGATGGTTGGTCTTGCCGAATACAAGCATGTAATCTTATGTCAGAAAGGTATACTTACGTAATGCTAACGTTGTAATAATGTATTGGAAATATGTGTGAATCGATGTCGTTTTATAATCGTGATTAAGTGACAAAAGCAGATTCCGTTTGATTTTTGTTTAAAATTCGTGCATTTTAGCACGCACTTTGGCGAAAAGTACGGCACGAAATCGGTCAAGCAGCGACCGACGTTTGACTATTTTTACACTTGATGAGAATTTAGTCGTCCTTCAATCAATCTGACAAGCATCCGATTCAAAATGTAACTTCCCATCGTTTGTTTTTTATGGAGTATAAGAGCGTGTAGTAAATCTAAATCAAATTAGTTATGAATGAATTAGAATAAATTACCGTGAATAATTATCAAAGAATAAATGCGTAAATTAAGTAAGTTAAGTACTAATATTGTAATATTATGTATTCTTTGTTGAGTTATGGCTGTGTCGTACTCTTTAAGCTTTCCGAGTACAGCCTTGTAGTATTGGCACTTTTTGTACTATTAACAATAACAATAAAGATACATTCTTGTTACTTTCAAAATTGCCGAGTCAGTTGACAAATAAATTCTCGTCGCCCGGTATATGCTGTGTAATAAAGCCATAAATAATAAACAAACCCTAAATAATGTTTTCGTGTGCCAAAGGTCCATTAGCCTAGCTAACGCAAAACTAAGGGCGCGATATCTTTGCGCCCCGGTCGCAGGTCGCACGTCGCCAGTGGAAAAGCGAAAAGCGGAAGTAGCAGACTCAAACTCGATTCAATGACAAATTCCCATCGCTATACATAGCTTATTTAATTTCCCATCTAAAACCATTATTTTAAATAAAAATATTATTTATTTAAATAAATAATTTTATTAACAATAAATTAAAATAATTTTTGATACAATTAATTGATAAACAATGAAATAATAGTTAGACATATGTATAAGTAACCAGAATACTTCGGTGAAACGGCGCTCGCACACGCTGGCTTTTCCAAATGTTGTTAGTGAATTTCGCACTTAATCCCATAATAGAAAATGCTTAACAGTGTATGGCTATATATTCGATTTTATATTTCAACTGAAAAGGTTTGGATACGGTACTTTCACCTTCGAAATTTTGTATTATATATTTCATACGAAATATTATTTTCTATAAATATAGAAATTATCGTTTATTTTATTTCCACTGGTTTATAAATAGCTACGGAGTACTCTTAAGTCTTTCCTTTTGTACTATTTACTACCTACATATATTGAATTTATTTGTGACGTTTATTCATTCTGAAATATGTATAAAGAAAAAATAAGAAGTGTGTAAATTGAAATCATAATCTGGTATTGGGTTTTAACGGCATTGATAGTTTATAATATATAATAATTGTTTGGGCCAATTATAGCAGCTCTAATCCCATACAAATTCCTAACCTACCTCCCAAGCGTTCAGGCATGTTATAACTGGGAGTAATTCTTCAACTATGTTAGTGTAAATACCTGTAACCTGTAGAGCATTACGTTATTATCTGCACTGTTTTTGAGCGTCAATTACCACGAAATAGGGTGACTCAACAAGAAGTTATCATGAGACCTTTGTTACCGCGTTTCTGCGTCTACCAAACAATCATAAACTCATCTTCATCTCAGGAAAAAATGTACCTACAAGTGATACTACTACTAGTAAGTATTAGAACACGTGGCCAGCCCAGTGTGCCTGCCTTATCAACATTAAAGGTCAGTGCCTGGAATCCCTGTATAACCCCCCCTAGCATCCAAATTATTCTCTTCTACCACAGTTAACTAAAAAGCGCCGCCAATCATCATAATTGGCCTGGATCAACTAGTAGATAAAGGCTTATCAAAGCTGTTTCTATCAAAATACTTGAGTTGCGCACGCTGCCCCGCCGAACGCTGCTTACTCAGGCCGTACAATAATATGATCATATGGGTGTCAGCCATTTGCTTAACCTATTAGGTCTATACTCTGACTCAGTGGTCGGCAACCAACTACCCGCTGGTAATTGAATTACCCACTACAACATTTTGTGTTACCCGCCAAGAAAATATGATAATATTTCTTTTAAAATTATTATTTTTTTGGAATATATAATCTGAAATTAGAATACATTGAATTCAAATGTTCAGTTCTATATGGACAAATAAATTTTAAGATCTTTGCCAGCATCTTGAAAACATATACAACGATCACATGAATGCAATATCATAACCACACAATTTTTCATGGATAAAACAATTACATTTGCTCTATTATCAGCATTTGGTTCAAAATATTCTTGTGTGCAAACATTTTCAACAAATGAAATGTGTCCAGAATACTCTGCTAAATTGATAAATACTAGAGAATCTTGATTCTTGTGAAAAACATTTATTTTTCTGTCAAAAACACTGTGAGGAACACCATGGACGCCACTAATAAAAATATTATATTAAGTATATTATATAGGTTATTATAAAATAAATTTGTATTTACACATACTTATTATAGTATATAGAATATATCTTTACTTAAGTAAGTAGGTATGCATACATTTTTTTTATAAAAATAAAATGGTTTTCTAAAAATATTAAAGTTTGTTTGAAACTTTTAACCACTAAGCAAATAAATTTTTCAAAATTGAATATTTTTACCCAGTCTCTCAAAAGGTTGCCGACCACTGCGTCTAACTCATACACAAAAGAAAAAACGATAAATGCGTACTTGTCAGACCCAGGATTCAAACCTGGGATCCACCACACTATAGGGCGACGTAGCCGCGCGACCATCGTGGGTATTACGATACATAAAAATAATGTAAATTTTACGATACTTTATTGTTTGCTTAATGTATAAACAGTATTTTAATGTACGAAATTTCCAACACTAAAAATTTTTAAAAGCCTGGATAAATTATTTATTCAGAAATAAAGTATTTTTACGATATTTTAATAGGTTAATTTAGTATTTCAATAGTAAATAGGTAACTATATTCTGTGTACTTTGTACATTTTGCCATTCGTGAATATTTTTTTAACTTTTGGTTACTTAATTTTTTTGTCTTATGAAGTTAAGCTTTAAATATTCACCTAGTATAAAATCTTTGGAACTGGTAATTATAAAATATATATTAATTACAAAATAAAAAACACTTTTTACTTTGACTTGACTAGCTTAAACGATCAACAAAAAATGTACTTGATAGAAATAATACTGAAATGTCATATTGATTTCCATAGTAATGCACGTATATATTAATAATTTAGTTGCTAGGACCCCAGACCTCTAACCAATAATGATGTCGGAATAACTTTTCATACAAAACAGAATTAACTGAAAATGTATTCAATTCTACTTAAAGATGGCTAAAAGTATTAAAAATGCATTGGCATCGTGTTCTGATATATTTTAAAAGTTTCAAATGTCTAGCTAGTCGGGAAGTTAGTTAAAAATCGATTGAAAGATTTGTACCGGACAAAGAACCACCGGACAAATAAGAATACGAGCTTAGAAAAACGTTGTAAAAATACAAAATCTATAATGTCATTATAAAGTACTTAATATTCTAATGTTAATTATTGTTGATTATACCAAAGAGTAGCGAGTAATTTTAAATGAGTGTCCTCACTTTCCTTAGTCTATATTACTGTTTTCTCTTTTCCTCTTTACGTGTACTTTATTTATTGTGAGGCTCATCTGTTTTTACCTTGATAAAATTCTGCAAGGTGTATTACGCAAATTTAAATTTTAAAGCATGAGCCCTCAATTACTTCATTTAAATTTGTAAAGCGACATGGTCACATGAGATTGTTTTCGCAAAGATTTTCTAGACATACTAAAGTGGGTTTCGCTGAAAATTTAATTATATTTAAAACCAGATTTTCTACATTATTTAGTACGTTACTTATTAATAACGAATTTGCAGTAATCCATGATTAAATATTTCTCATTTATAAATATAAATAACAAATTTATTAGTTATGTAATTTTTATTAAAAGTACTTTTTCGCTTATTCATCATGTCAATAAATTTGTCTTATTAGACACTGAAATTATTATTAGGCATTACCAATACCTTCCTTTCATCCGATGTCATTCAACTCTGATTTGCCAATCAAGTCTTACAAAAATGTATGAGCGGGGTGGTCTTCTAAAGTAGGGGGCTGAAATTTTGCAAGAATGTACTCATTAATCTTCTAATTAACTAAACATGTGATCGGTGAAAAATCGGTGATCTGACAGATGTGGCGCATTTTATATAGAGGTTCAGCTTCTTATTTGATGTTAAGAAAATCTTGTATTTATATTATTTTTTATGGATTTTGTATTTGAATCCCAGGTCTGGATGTCCATTTATTCTAAAAAAAATCTGTAAAGATATCTCTGCATGAGGCGGCCAAGATTCACATCGGATTGTCGTTAGACTAAATGAAAAAATATGTATTATTATTTTGTTCATTGTCTTATTATAATAACTTTGTTTGTCACATATTTATAACCAGTTCATACATAAATAATTCTTTAGTAGTGTAAAAGGTTGTATGTTATACCTATCTTTTCCCGTGGAAACTGAAACAGTAAAGAATGACTCATAAATAATTATTTAAATTGGCCTCGCTCCTTGGAAAAAATGTAATTTATAGGCGGCTTATGAATTCGTTTATTTTAAATATGTTAATAAAAAATGTAATTCTGCTGTAAGGCTACTTAGGTAAGTACTGTTAAAATCAATATTCCGAAATGAACACTTCACTGTCGCAGGAAATTGAAAAGTTTTCCTCGTAAAAAGTGTAGAGGGTTGGCGACGCTTCAGACGGGCAAACAAAAGGGAGAAAGAAAACTTAGGGAGCGGGTGAAACTAATATCATCTGCAAATAAAAACACACTGCCTCATTTTATATCTTTTAAAAATAAATCCTGAACATATGGCCGGCGAAGAAAATGATAACTAAAGTTTTCGAATAAAAACCATCGCAGATAAGACACGGGGATGATTTTGTGGACAGGGAAAGGGTGAGTGGGATGCTCAGGCGGTGAGAGGAAAAGGTGGCGAGGTCCGCGACATATTGCCGTTTCCGGCGCCGGTGCTACCGACGCCTCCGCCCGGAACATCTCGTTAAGCGTCGTAAACTCATTTTCCCTTTTTTTCTGTTAACGAAAGTTTAAAATTTCACCGAAAACTTTCTCTAGCTCTTCCCCGTTCCATTTTAAAAAGTTGCAGAAAAATATTATTGCCTTTCGACGTAAGTCTTATAAAATAATTATGCAGGCCAGACGGAAAGAAACCAGGAAAGTTTTTTTTTTTGGAAAGCTACTAAGCCCAAAAAATGCTGCGCGCCTTTTTTTAAAAGATATTATACCTTTTTATTTTTCATCGTACCCACTAATAATAACAGAATTTTTTTATCGGTTGAATTATTTTATATAATAAAGTCTAATTACATATTCATAATTTTCGTACACTTGGGTAGTCGAAATAAGTATTCAGTACCTTACCACGTTGTATGAACAAACAAGTAAATGACTCACAATACATAAAAACAGTACCTATATTAACATCATCATCATCAGGGGCGCGACTACCCGGTGTGGGTCTTGGCCTCCCCCTACAACTTCCTCCACCTGTCCTTATCCAGTGTGGCCGCTTTCCAATTTGGTACCCCCAGAACACGGCAGTCATTGGCAGCTCCATCCAATCAGCGAATCTTTGGCGTGATTCTTCTTCTACGCCCGATTGGATTGCCGGACATCACTCTCTTTGCCGGTTCATTATCATTCATACAATGCACATGACCTAGCCATCGCAGTCTCCCAACCTTAATTGATTGAACTGCGCTGCAATCTTCGTATAGCCCGTAGAGCTCAGCATTATATCTTCTCCGCCAATTGGTGCCGTCCCTGATCGGTTCATATATACGGCTAAAATGTTCAGGGCTCGTTCATTTCGCAGAGTTAATGTCCAGGTTTCCGATGCATAGGTGAGCACTGGCTTTACAAATGTCTTGTAAAGAGTGCTTTTAGTTCGGTGAGATAAAATGTCTTAACAGGCCAAAGTAGCATTTATTCGCAGACATGATTCTTTTGTTGACTTCTTCTGTAATATCACTATATCGAGTTATAAGAGAACAAAGGTATTTGAATCTGTCGACCGTATAAAACTTATATGTACCGATATATAGCTTTGGTGCGCCTTCTCGTGGTGTGACATAGACAGGCATGTATTTAGTTTTTGCCTCGTTTATTTGTAAACCCATTCTTTTGGCAGAAGCTTCTAGTGCTGTGAATGCCTTTTTCAGCGCCAATTCTGATATGGCAATGATGTCGATATCATCGATACCAATATTAACAGCTAGAGTTTATATAATATCACAATTGAATGTCAATTTAAACTAAACAGATTTAAAAATGGCGCCAATTTTGGTTGCGGGATGCAGCGTTGCCGTGGTAAACATGATTTTTATATCTGTCATTCCATTGTCATCCTTACATTGCATTCATAGTTAGAAAATTTTATAAACGTACATAAATTGACATTCTATGAATCAGGCCCTTACATTACTATTGTTAATAATTATTCATAGCTGCATACGTATATATTATCAATAATGGTAACAGTACTTAAAGTAAAAATAACCCACACCATAGATCTGCTAAATAATAGTCTATGTATTTTTGATAAATTATTATTATCCTAGACTCTAACCAACATGTATTCCTGGACAAAAAAACAAATAGAAAATCGTATAAATTTATAATGAAACAAGGGTGTTGTAAATTTCTGCGGATCGAGTATCAAAACGTAGGGTGTGCGCATATAGAATTATGAATTTAGGGTCGGATATCTGATTATTTATTTTACGGTTCAAAAATCTGTTTCCTCGTATAAATGCACAAACGAGATGAGGGACGGCCATAAAATCGTCGGACCATATTATTGGATATCAGGGCGAGCGGTTCGGGCGGTTGGGCGCTTCTGGAGACGAGGATGTGAGTCGCTTTGGCGAGTGTGGTAAGGCATGGTGATCAGGGTTGCCACAAAATTCAACGGTTATTTAACCGGTTAAAAGTACAACTCCACAAAAAATGGGATACTATTGTTGCCATTAAAAAAACCATTAGTTATTGTTTTACGTGTGATATAATTGAACAGTGCATAAAACAAAAAAAAATACTATTAAAAAAAACAGAAAATACTGTAGGGTAAATGAGAATTGATTTTATGTTTGATATTAAATTATTTTGTGTAATAAAATAAATATATAAGTGCCTAATATAATAGCAGTTTATTCATAAAAATATATTTTTTACGTTCAGTATAAAAAAAGTATTTTTATAATAATATATTGATATTTGTTCGAATTATCGAATCAAAAAAATACTTAAATAAAAGAAAAAACAGTAAAAACAAATAATGTAATTCGTTCATTACATAATTTACAAAAATATTAGTGAAATTGCAGCCCAAAATACAGAAGTTTTGTACAATTCAGGCACCTATGGTCACTTACCAATGGCACATAATATACACTGACCCACCGGATTGTTGACAAAATCATGGTTGAAAATACTCAAATTAATGGAATAATACCAAATTTAAATCAATTTGAATTTCAATTCAAACTACATCAAGTACGTAACCTCAGTCGAAAGTATTATTTTTTATTGTTTTATGCATAGAGGTATTAAATAAAAAGAGGCGCAAGGAATCGACTTTCTCATACAACTGAATGAAGCATGCCAACAATAGCCGACAACTTACGAGGAATAGCGACGCGATAAAAAAATTCAGGTCATCATGGAGGATTTACTTTGGTCATTATAACGTACCCATATAATAGAATGGTAACGTGGAAATTTTGCCACAAATTGATTACCAGCCCGCCTCACCATACTAGCCTGCTTCACCATACTTTCATATAACCTGCCGCTCCTAGGTTTTGTGATATCTAACTATTGCGTAATTATTTTTCAATAATTTTTTGAAAAGTGTCTCAAGGCTACTCGTTAGTTTTTCGAGGCTAGAGTAAAATGTATATCTCCAAAGCTTGATTCAAATAAACAGATAATTATTATTGAACAATCAACACTTTATTTTTCAAACGCCGTCCATTTATAGATGAATTTTTTTTACAGATATTGTGAATATTTATGATTTATAACTAATGCAACTTTCTAAATTCATGATACATACATAGTCACAGCAATATTAATACGAATAAGGTCTAAAAATAGTATACGCCAAACATCTATTAGGACCTAAAAGAAATATGAAGAAAAATACCTTTTTTATTTTCGAAAAATATACTTAGGTATAACTCAGCCATTTTAACAAAAAAACACTTTGTTACACCTTATTATTAAAAAAAAAAAAAGAAAAAAAAAATCAACACTTTTTTACTCTTGTGAATTTGATGTGAGTGCAACAGTTTGCAAAATGTTATTTCTCTCAATATAATTTCAGAGACCACAAAAATAACTTTAATGTCAATTTTAATCCAAGCTCCTCTTTCACTTTGGGCCAAGAATCGTAAATATTTAAACATCACCACTACTACGTTAAAGTAGAACCAGCATATTTTGCCGCCTATAATGGGCCACACAACTCGAATGTTGATCGCTACACAACGGTGACAGCGCTCATTCAGTTTTCTTGGCCTATAATAGCTGAAAGTGAACATACAAACTCTTTGTTATTATTATAATACGTTGTTTAATTTATTATTTAAATATATTCCGGTTTTAATATTCGCTTAAATTATGTAACTAATATTAATTGTGTCAATAAATTTCAAACCCCGCTTTAACACTTTTTTGAAATAGTTAATATTTATATATCGTTGGATTCGTTATTAAAATTTCTACGTGAAAATTTAATCGCCTCTTTCAAAATTTACTACGATTAACTGTCATTTATGAAATAAAATCAATGCGTCTATCAATTCTCGCTATAATTCTACTGAAACATTCAAAAACCTTTTTAGTAATCTGTTCAAAAAGTTTTTATTGATTTTCTCAACATAATGAAAAAGTGTTATAGCGGGTTTTGAAACTTAGCGACACATTTATATTATCTAAAATAATTTATCGGTTAAAATAAAAAAACAACCCTAGATGATTACTGTATTGGACAGTATGCCGCAGTTTCGATGTCCAGGATAATATTATTATATCCATCTGTAATGCGATTAATACCAAATATACCAAATTTCGATCTATTTTATCAATGATATAAAAAAATATTTAATAATGAAAAACTCATACTGTACTAGTGAGTGATTCATATGTGTTGTAAAACAGGGTTGATGTTAGTTTTTGTGGAATGGCAGGAACCTTAATATCATTTCGATTCGAGAGTTAGGTAATTGATAAATTGGTACTTATTTTACGTTTGGGTCCGACCAAACACATTTATTTTGATACTAATTTACATCAAGGCACATTTATGTCTCAATTATACAGGGTTTAGGAATTGTTTTTTTACTCTCTCTCCTCGACCAAAAGAAAAATGCTTGGCTGGGGAAGTTACATTTATACATTGGCTACTTGTAAATAGCAATACTAACTAGAAACTAATGATTTGTATATGTAACATTGTGATAGCGCTATGTTACCGCTTTCGCCGGGAGAAAGCGTATCTTGCTAAAATGATGCCAATTTTAAACAAAACTCAAACTGACTCTGTTTTAGTCAATCAATTACGATTATTATATGAAATCGGGGTACAGTTCGGTTATGAGGAATACAGCGGCGAATACATTTTGAAAATAGCCGATATACTGGATTATTTGTTAGGTTAACATAACCAAACCTTACCTAACCTAACCCAACCTAACCCATCTAAACTAACCCAAACTAACAAATAATCCAGTATATCGGGTATTTTCAATATGTGTTTTCCGCTGTATTCCTCATAACCGAACTGTACCGAAATTGGTTCATACGATTTATTGATATATTATGACGATGATAATAGAATATTATGTAAACGTGTGAGGATAAGCATCTCAAGCCATGTCAGCATATTAATCAGCGATATTAAATGACTGACCGCAATCACGAATTCCTTAATATCCATTTCCTGTAGTGTCCAATTATAGCAAACTCGCTATGATAGTTTCCGCAAAATCCGTTTTTCTACATAGTCAGCTAAATCCAATGACGCAAACTCCATATAAAATTGTCCATTATTTTCTTGATATTTTTAAGCTATTATTTTGATTCTGAGTACGTCAATAAATTGTGGAATAATAAAATGTCATTCGATTATAACTTCCCGGTCTGTTAATATATCAGTCTATGTATCGCTCCACACAGCATCTCATTCTACCGAGACTCGGACCTCGGAACAGTATCATACGTATTGTAACATAACTCTTGTAACGTACTCGTGTACTGATTGTTTATGCTGCAATTAAAACTCGCTCCTCCGTCCATCGAAGCAATCACGACTTCTCATCTCTATCCCTGACGATGATCTATCTACAACTCCTGGCCATCCTACCACCGTGGTCTCGTTCCAATAAAATGTATGTAGGTAGTATATTTTCATACATTAGCAGCTGAATACAAATATCACAGACTTTTATGTCAAATCGACAGTGATAATATAATAATCCAATGAACAATTTATTATTCTTGTCTATAAATAGACATAATATTATATATTATGTACGATGGACTAATGCTGTATATGACGTGAATACGTTGATAAGTCTAAAAACATCCATTCTCAGGGTAGCTATATATAAGGTTGGTTTTCTGTGGTAAATCAGGAATGTTTAAAAATTTAAGTTTGTTGAGAATTTACAAATATTTTGCTAAAATTTAAAAACATCCAAAAACATATAATCTGATTTACGAGTACCACAGAATTTCAAACGTAAATACAGCTGTCCTGATAATTGGTGTTTTAGACTTGTGCTTGCAAGTTTGGCTAATTTATAACGTGCTCGTCTCTGAAGCCATAGGAGAAGGAACTTTAATTCTCGTGACTGTTATCAAAATTCTTTCTTTTGTATCACTTACTTTTAATAATTATTGAGAATCATTGTTTTTTTTTTTAAAGTAAAATTCTAGACCCATAAAAGTAGAGGACATCTCTCTTTCGGATTGACTTTCGATATTTTCACTAATGATGAGGCTCTCTAATCATGAATAATAAATGTCATTGTTTCCAATGCGTGATTGATTAAAGATGTTGTGCAAATAGCTAACAACTATTCCTCGTAAAAAAACTGTCATGGTAATTAAAAATGGTAATTTAATTAGTTTTTTATTTTTACACATGTATTTTAATCTTCTCTGTAATTATATTTTACATTTTGATGACATGACCAAAACTTTCTTTTGACTAAGATAATCTTACTCTTATATTTTTATTATCTAAGGTGTAATTTTTATATCATCATCGTCATCAGCTGGGATGAAGGCTTTTCCAAATTTCTTTCACTCTTCTCGATCCCTAGTTATTTTCTGTTATGTACATCTATCAAAATTTACGACTCAGTCTATCCAGCAAATTTTAGGGCATCACTATGAATGGTCATTACTGCCCCTTGGTTATCACTTTATGACGGAATTTTCCCAGCAGTTGTCCACTCATCTAGTGACACGTCTACCACATTGCCATTAATCTACTAAGCAACCTCTATCACATAGTGTACTCTTGTCTGTTTCCTTATCCATTAATTTCGATTGTGATCTTGCCGCATTATGTCCAACATGCACATCTCCATGACACGTAGTGCTACTGGTAATTTTTACATTTACATTATATTAAGGGTATTTCATATGCAAACATGAGCACTGGTAGCACATATTGGTTTAAAACTATATCGTTATGACACAATGGGTGGTTACTTTTTACTATTCAGAAGCCAAAATTCGTTCCAGATCAGCATTTTTTTTTGCGAACAATTTTGTATTTTTTTTATAAAATGTATAAACTTGTATGAAAATGCCAAAATTTTAACGTGGATTCGAAAGACAATCAGCTAAGTGAAAAACGTTATTTTAAGATGGATTTTCCAGTAGAAGTATTACGTTTATTCTTATTAAAAAAATGAAAAATGAAATATCATTGTCATTTAAAAAAGATGTTTATTATAAATTACATAATATTTAAATATTATACCTACCACTAATAATATTTGTACAACAACATTATTCTAAATTTGAAATTATTTAGTATACATTTAACTATAATAATAATATTCTATCGTATTTTTATGTATTGCATTTTTTTATTTAATAATCAATCTATCCTTAATGTTATGATTTTAGTTCAAGAATTCATTTTGTATTAATTTTGGATAAGGTTTTCTAGTTTTTCATGTATAAAAATAAACACACAATCACTTTAGAATAATAGAATTAAGCAAATATTATTTATAATAATTATGATAATATTATAATACTATTCTTGTTAATATATTTTCTCAAAGTACGATGCGTTTTTATTTTATTTCAACTAAAAAAATCTCCAGTAGAAATAACGTATAATTGTAAGTATAGTTACCCAATTAGGACGTTATCATAAATAAGAAGGAATATGACTTTATTACACGAAAAACTTACTATAAAACATCATTTAAAAAAATACTATCGACCGATGGTATTTGACGGAATTTAAATTTTAATTGGTTCAAGTTTTGTACTATTCCATTTGAGTTGTTTTTTGCGACCCGGGTTTTGCCTTCAATACCACGCTAATATTAAAAAAATATTTTTATACTTCACCCTTCACTTATATTAATTGCTTTTAATGGGTGTTAAAATCTAATATTATGAAACTAATAGTGCCTATAACAAGTGGCTAGCATCCATTTTTCATTAAAACAGAAATCTGGTAATACACATCCACTCTGCAGAGGTCCATAATAATATGATCCTTTTACGATCGAAAATGATGATATGTGTATAAATGAGCTCAGTGATTTTATACGATTATCTCAAATTGATGGAATATGGAGCTTACCGACCTTGAAACCAACAGCTTTAATTATATGATTTTCGTAAAGTTTATGTTATTCTATGGTTATTCCATTGCTACTAATACTCAGGGAATTTACTAACATATATATAGAAAAGGGAAGAACTGCTAAAGTCGGTTAAACCAACTGTTGGACCCATCGGAAGATCCAACTTGGTTATCACAAATGCTGTCAACATGAAGATCTCTTTCTTCACTTAGATTATTCGGCAGTTGTGTATTAACTTTTGTTACTTATCATAATGTTTAATTTTGTTTTTTTATACTCCTATTTCTCATGGGTACCTACTCTAAAGTAATGTAAATTCAGTTAAACCACATTATTTTGAGTGTATGATGACCTCAGTATTGGTTAATTGCTCCTGAGCTGAGCTCATAAAAAAATTATATTTCACACCCAAACGCTAGATACCACGATCGCTCGATTAAGACCGGGTGTGGTGCAGGGCGGTTATTGTTTGGTCGGGCAGTTAACTTCAATACTACTGCTACACTACTGTAATTGAGTATCGTGACATATTGTAGTGGTACAAATTAATAAAGTAAACAAAAATGATTGAGGCTCTAGCGCAATGATACTCAACCTTTTTTTTCTTCAGGCCAAATACATATATTTGTAAAGTAACGCGGGCCGCATCACTACTGGTGTGACGAAAAAAATCACGAAACCCCCTCTTTTTTACAAAACATTTTTGAGATTTTAAAAATTATGCGTGTTTTTTTTAATTAATCGAGTGCAATAGCAACACTCTTATCCCAGATCTGATGTGGACCATAAAGACAATCCTCTTCGCGTGTCACTATCTGTGCGTCAAAGTAAAAACGAATCTCAAAATATACGAAATTCTTGATAATAAATGTGTTTCGGGCCGCACATAAAAGCTTAAAGGGCCGCAGGTTGAGTATCGCTACTCTAGCATTATCGAAGAAGAAATTACAAGATGATAATATTTAAATAATAAATTATTTGAAATCCTTATAATGTGATGGACTTCTATGAGAGGTAGATGATATCGTAACCTCTCAAGTATGTCTTGTTCTCTTTCTTTAAAAGCTTTTGACACTTTTATACATTTTACACATTTTATAGGGCTATCTTCCCTTATCGTTAAAAAAAACACCAGTTAGCGACAGCATTAAGAAATAATTAAAAGTGTAACGGTTCAAAAAATATTGAAGTTGGGACAAGTTGAGGCCGATCAAGATGACGAGAGATACGTGAAGGGAAAAAAACGATAAGGCTAAGTTTGTGGGGGTTTTTAGGGGGTTGAAGAGGCTCGAGCGACCCCCAAGTACCCTCCTGTCGATCACCTGACAGTTCCAGTCTGCCGTCTCACTCTTATTAACAACCTTCACATTTTTTTCCAGATGCTTTGTAAAGAATCTCCAGAGACACTTGACAGTTCGTTGTGTGATCGTATTATTATTTGGTGTGTTGTGATTACTTCCGTCAGTGCCTCGGGTAGTTATTTGTCAACCAGTTTTCGGGTTAACGTGATATTATTATAGTGGGAATTTGTCATTTAAATAAATCGCTATGACACTTTTGGGTTAATACAATATAGCAGTAGCCCAGTGAGAATTTTATATGTTGTTATGTACAACCAAACAGATTGGACTACTGTACTACCTTCGTAAAAATACATTTTTTTGGCTAGATTAAAATAAATAAATGTTGAGAAAATAATATATATTTTTTATAGTTTCATAATTAATAATGCTTACGTAAATACCAAGGAACATAAAATCAATAGAAACTAGCATACTCGACCGGGTGTGGTATGTTCAACCAAATCGATTCGGGTGTTGATATATTTACACTTACACCCACGGTGGCCGCGCGGCTTAACCGTTGGACTATAACGCCGTGGGTCCCAGGTTCGAATCCTGGGTCTGGTAAGTACACATATTGTTTTTCAATTTCTGTCTGTCAGGGTATGGACCTAATAAGTTGAGCGAGTGGCTGACATCCATTTCTCGTAAAAAAACAAAACTGTTAATACAAACCTCTACTCTGTGGAGGCCCATATGATCCTATTAGGATCGGACATAGTCGAAAGAAAGTTGATATATTTCACTTGCGTGAGGGTGAGTTTAGGTGGACGCTATTTTATAAATTCGTAAAATAGGATCTCCTTAGCAAACTCGGTGTACTTCTTTGAACTACTATAAATGTATAATTTTATTTTCATTGCGTTTGTATGTTTATATTATGTTCTCTTTTCATATTTTAATTTTTTGTCTTTAATTTTTCTTTATTCTTTATAATAATGTTTCATGTCATGTTGTGAACGTCGTAAACATATAATTTGTCCACAAAATTTAAAAAATAAATAAATTGAAATTGAATAATAGAGTAGAGATCTTGAGTATAGAAAATAAAACTTAAACACATGTTAAAGAATATTATATAACCTGAAAACACCTCAGATATAATATACCCACTAGAAAAAATCACATTTGAAAAAAATATGATGCTCGACGGGATTTGAACCCGTATATCCACTAGTATCGCGCCAATATGCTTTAACTAATTAAGCTACGAGCCTCCTACCTAATTCCGATAATTTAAATTAGTAGATCATACATGAAATGCTTATCAAATTGTGTTATTACTTAATATTTTGTGTTTTATTGGTTAAAGCATATTGGCGCAATACCAGTAGATACAGGGATTGTTATACCAAAGGAAAACACCAATACCGGTATTTCGGTATTTAATATTGAATACCAGTATTAATACTGGTAAAAACAGAAGTATCATTCTAGGTAATAATAATATTTTATAATAATAATAATAATATTTTATAGTATGTGTCGCATTTGTATGGGACGATGAACGGCCACGGAAATAAACCAGACATCGCGTAATCCGATAAAAAAATCCACTATGAATATATCGGTATTGTCTGATTTTTAAAACCTGTGTTTCGGTATCGAAAAATACTGGGATACTGGTTTTGAAATACTGGTATTGCAAACAATAATAATAAGCAATAATAATTATGTCTGTCTCATTATATGCATTAAAGTTTGTCGCGTAAACATAACGCGCATTTAATATTAATTGCGTGTTCCTTGGTTTTACGACCTAAAGTAATGAAGTAGACCCTGCTTCAAAACTGATGCAATGCCGATGTGGTAAGCCAGTACCATTAATTTAGTATTCCTTTGTAAATACTTAAAATTGTAATATAATATTATAACCAAAAATATGTATTGTTGTCGAGCGGGATTCGAACCTTATCTGTATCCATCGGATTCCGAGAAATGTGCTTTACCAATAATTATGTAACCATGTCTGATCACGCCAAAATTGAGTAACAACTATGCGTCCGGGATTTTATCAAATTTCGTTATTAGCGACTGTAAATATTAGTTTAACACACATTCAATAATCTTATTATTGCTAATAATTATAATGTGAACAATATTTATTTAATAAGTGGTACTATAATTATAATGCTTAATTAATAAAGCACATTCATTAGCAATTCGATCCAATGAACGCTGATTCGATTCCCACCGGGTACCATTTTTTTCCAAATTATGTAGGTATACTTAATCAATAACGACTGCTATATTCTTAAATCAAATGGATTATTTACTGTATAAAAGATTATTTAAATTAAAGCATATTTGTATAAATTAATAGCTGTAGGCAATTATCGAGAAGCGGACGAAACCGGTTCTGGACATTATTTTTTATAAATTGTAAATTTAATGTATCACACATTTCGTAACCATGTTTGCCTCAGTTCTACGGTGAGATAATTGGATATACAAATATTATATTCTCACTTATTTATAAATACATATGTTTAGAAGACGTAAGTTGATAAATTAATAGTATGTATCGAATTAGTTTATATAAATAGAATTAAAATATACCAGTACCTACTCATCACAAAATGTTATTAAATATTGGTGCAGCATGATATGTGAAGAGCTGTTCGATTATGGGGTAAACGAGGAAGATTAAATCTTTTTTTAATGTGACATGCTAAACAAATTTAATAATTTCCCTGTTCAAAAATAAACAAAAAACTTTTTAGAAGTTTCTTAAAATTTATAGGTATTTTTTTAAAATGTAAAATACCATATTCACTCCTTGGTAAAGCATGTGAGGATCAATGCATGGAAGATTAAATTAACAGTCTTTTTTAACGAGAACTGGTTGTGAGTTATTTTTCCAATCCATTGAGTTCTTGCACTGGATCTAGAATCCGATGGGGGTTTTCGCCAACCCATGAAGATATTGTTTCTTTAAAGATATTTTTACGAGAAATGGATATAAGCCACTTGCTCACAATATACTATCTATGCCCTGGGTCAAAACACAACAAAAAAATCATTTTTGTGACCCGAAATTAAGACCCGAGACCCACGACTAAATTATAAGCGTTGCTTGACACTGCTCGGTGCTTGAAACAAATATACATTGAAGAAATAACGTGTAATTTTTCCAGCTACGGGATCAAACCAATGACGCTAGATTTCAGAGACTGATACTCAACTAAATAGAGAACTGTGGATATGTTATTTGTACTTTATAGCATTATCATGTTTTACTTCTGACGCATGTGGAAATTACACATTTTTTTGCCGTATCAAATATCTTTGATGTTGGCAATTTATTGCTTTGGCGGAAAGAATTTCTCTCTAGTGATATGATGTAGAATCAGGTATTACTTGTCTCTTCTAACTCCTGTCTAGTCTCCAGCCGGAATGTTTGTTTCATATCACTACAGTAATTTCCAGATAGGTAAGTAAATATATACTTATTATATATTATTTTTACAAAAAATACGCATATATTTATTATCAAGAGAAGGATATAAAACTAAGCACATAACGTTATCTGGGCAGGAAGAAATATCATTCCACATACCTACTTTAAATTTATAAGAACATGTTTTCTCATTTCCCCTTCAGGTAAGTAAATGATAAAAAACAGAGCAATAAATCTGGTCAAACATACGTCAGCATCAGGTTGGTTCATTTTTCTCTCTGAACTGAGAAAGGGGAGATCGGGTAGGGGAACCCTTGGCCCGTTTGCGTAGATTGTGAAAAGTTTGTATTCTTTTCTGGATTTATATGGACGTGAATATTTTATTAAAGGCCGTCAGACTCAGTGTATGCCTGGTTGGGCTTGAAACCCTTCACTGAACTCTCCAACTTCTTAATGCAGAAATACCGGCATATACTATTATTTACTTGGAATTTATATTATAAAATCTGTGGTCTTTTTTAAAAATAGTAATAAAATATATCATATTATTATAATGTTGTTTGAGCTTTTTTATTACGTCAAAACAAACTATTGAAACACTATTATATTATAGTTAGCTTTATATAACGTTCTTATTTTACTATATAATTATTACCATTATTAATATATTATTATAACGGTTGTCTTTGTTTCCAAATATCTCATATTATTATCTCTCAGAAATGATGAATATATACTGTGCAATTGAAATTATTTTAAAAGAAATTACTTCTTACTTTAACCCAATGCTTACGGGCCGCACAAAATTGTCTTTTTGCTAATTGCTTTTCAAATGCAAATTAACACGTTAATTACAAAATTAATTAAAAGGGCCCGTAAGCATAATCATAAAAAAGTATACAAACATTTTAGTCTTATCGAGACAAGAAAATCATAAAAAGTCTTAGTGTGACCCATTAAACTTAATATTAGTTTATTACTGTATGAAGGAAATCTCAATATCTTTTTGTAATAACAGTATTATCTCTTAACTCCAATGTGTTACGTATTTATTCGGTGGGAAAAAACACTGTTTATCTAAAAGGCAAATCTTTGAGCTGGTACCAGCGTGTCACCATTTGTCGGAACTCGCTCGTGTTAGTTATCACTGTTATCAGATTTATCACTAACGTTACAATACAATAATAACAGCTTAATGAGTTATCTAATTAACGCGCTTGGCATGATCGTATACCGATATATAACGGTCAAAACGGTCAAAAGGGCAAACTTATTTATATTAGTGGATAATAAAATACACTCAATCGAAAAAAAATCGTTCAAATCAGACAGTGCCAATCCGGGATGACGTTAAACTATTATTATTGCCTTATTACATTTATAATTACAATTGGAATTATACTATTGGACACAATTGGAAGTCAGACAAGAAATAAGTTAAAAAAATATTTTTAATTTCACAATTTCAGTTCGATAAGAATATTATAGTAGATAAATGTTACTTAACAGACATATTACGGAACTGATGTCAAAAGTATTATTTTTGACGTTTCATTCTTAATGCATACCTATTATATAATAATAATATAGAATTTTAGAGTTTTATATAAGAGTAAATTAGAATAAAGATCGTTATTAAATTATTAGTACTACTCGTATTTTATAATATATATATTTTTTTAAATTATTTGACATGTTCAACAACATTGATAGATAACAACATTAAAGTGATTAATATTCATGAAATAAAGGTATTTACATATCATTTATATTCAGCCTTACCTTTGCATCATGGAAAATAATATAATAATAGGCGTCATAAGATGATGTTAACGCAATGTTATTATTAAACCGATTTATATTGTAAGCTGCAAAATAACCCCAAGGGAAAGTTATGATTGATATGAGCGAGCCAAATCATAATTATTATTGTGATGACTTGTAAGGATTGAGAAGAACTTTTGTTAAGTTAGAACTTTCCAAAGCTCTCTTCTGACCCGAATACAAATAAGTAAAACATCTCAAAGACTTTCAAACGATTGTTTTTATGCCTCCATTACCTATTATTCGGGGATGAAAGGAAATCAAACTCCAACAAAAAGATTGTTTCGTTAGGTATTATGGAAAAGTTAACCTACTTATTTTTGTAATAAATATATTTGCGACGTCATAGGTTATGGAGTTGGTTGAAATTGGTTTGATTTTCAATACAATGAACTCTAGAAACAATTTATTTATTACAAATTCATTTTGCAGAGGGATGATTCACATTGCAGATTTTGTTAAGCAAAATTTAAATTTGAGTTTAACAAAATGGCTCATTAATTGAGTTAGCATTTACTTGGTAGAATTCCATTTTACAAGAAATGAAAATATAATTAATATTAAATTCTACAGGTTTTTTTAAAAAGGTTTGTCGATAGCTATTTCGGTTGTAACACCATTATCAAGACTATTCAAATAGGCCGTTTGCCTTTGCTTAAATACTATACGTGTATAGATAGAGACAGAATACATTTTCTTATTCGTTCCAGCAATATTATGAATTTTACATTATTATTAATTGTAATATTATTAATACTTTGAAAACCCTAAGTGGGTTTTTTAAAATGGATATCGAAATTTTCAAAATTTATCAAAATTACAGTGTTCGATGGTTATTTATTGACATTATTAATCAATTAAAATATTATTAGTATAATTGTCTTAATCGTGTGTTTAGATTATATTTAATAGTGGCGACGAATACATTACCAAATTTTCATTAATTATGTGATTACTTTTTGGGTAATTCGCGATTAATTTCCAACTGTTCAAGTAAATTTAATTTTAGACCTTTATTACATATATGCAAACATTGTGGCGTTTCATTGTTACTGATGCTATGCGAGTTTGATATCAAATGTTTAGCAAACTGAGAATCTGTTTTACCATTCCTAAAAGACCGGAGGTGCTCTTCAAAACGAGTTTTTATTGACCTGCCAGATTGACCAATGTAGCATAGACTACATGTGCCACATGTTATTTTATAAACTCCGCTTTTCTCCAGTTTGTTGATTTTATTTTTACTATTTTTTAAGTTTAATCCTAGATTATTATTAGCTTTGAATGCTACGTTAACGCTATGTTTAATTTCTTAATAAATTTTGTCTGAAATAATGCCGTGATAACCAATGGACTTGTAATAACGATTTGAATCTTTAACGTTAGGGTATATTGTTGATCTAGCTAATTTAAGTTGTTTTTTATATAATATTTTATCTACCATTGATGTTTCATATCCATTACTTAAGGCTATTTGTTTAATGGTATGTAGTTCATCCTCAACATCTAATTTGTTTATGGGCACGCTAACTAGCCCACGGTGGCCGCGCGGCATAAGCGTTGGACTATGAAGCCGTGGGTCCCAGGTTCGAATCCTGGGTCTGGCAAGTACACATATTGTTTTTCAATTTGTGTGTGTCAGGGTATGGACCTAATAGGTTGAGCAAGTGGCTGACATCCATTTCTCGTAAAAAACAAAATCTGTCAATACAAACCTCCACTCTGTGGAGGCCCATATGATCCTATCAGGATCAGACATGGTCGAAACTAGCCTGTGGATCATGGCATGGTATGCCGCCAACTTATGAATCCATGGATGTTGCGATCCTTTATGTATAGTAGTTTCAGTATAGGTGGGTTTTCTATATATTTTGAAGTTATGTTTATTATTAACCCTCTGAATAGTGAGGTCTAGAAAATTAATTCTGTTTTCTATCTCTACTTCGACCGTGAATTGAATATTACAGTGCAATGCGTTAGCCCTTTTGACGAACGAGTTAAGTTGACGGTCAGTTCCTTTCCAGCAAATCAATATAATCTAAACACACGATTAAGACAATTATACTAATAATATTTTAATTGATTAATAATGTCAATAAATAACCATCGAACACTGTAATTTTGATAAATTTTGAAAATTTCGATATCCATTTTAAACAACCCACTTAGGGTTTTCAAAGTATTAATAATATTACAATTAATAATAATGTAAAAATTCATATTATTGCTGGAACGAATAAGAAAATATATTCTGTCTCTATCTATACACGTATAGTATTTAAGCAAAGGCAAACGGCCTATCTGAATAGTCTTGATAATGGTGTTACAACCGAAATAGTTATCGACAAACTTTTTTAAAAAAAACCTGTAGAATTTAATATTAATTATATTTTCATTTCTTGTAAAATGGCTCATATTTAGTAAAAATCTCTTTTTGTTGTTTCATGACAATTCAAAAATAATCAAAAAGTAAGTACCTATGTATTTTTTGATATTTTTTGTCATTAAAGAGACATAAGAAGCAATAAACTCGGATTTTATAAATGTTGTTTGAGCTCGCGGTCAAAATTGAAGAATTTTGGACATAAGCCTAAATAATCTGTATTCATATCACTGATTTTATTTCCATTTAATCCAAGAAATCAACGTTTAATGATTTTATAAATTATTTATATACAATAAAATAGTATTATTAATTATTGTAAACGTAATTTAAAAATTGAGAAGAAAACTATTACTTATTAGTAGATGAAATAATTTTCTGTGATTTCCGTTTTTCCGATTATTTTTTTTTCCACCATTTTACGTTCATATATTTTCAATAATTTAACTCAATAAATGCCAAATTTTTCCCATTACGTTTCTAATACAAATTTAAGTTAGTACCCTAGATATATTCTGATAATATTAATCTTCTTTGTGAATAAACTGCAAATTTTCCCCAAAATTATGGAAGTTTCATAATATATTGAACGTATTATGATGACTCAAGTGCAATGGAATCTGAAAGAAAAACATAGCGGAGTAAAGCAAATTGGCAAGTGAAGTCAGGGCTTGGATTGAATGGGACTAACAGAGCGGTAGAACCGGCAGGCAGCTAGTAAAGCAATAGCATTAGCTAACGACAACAAAAGCTTCGTTTTCTAAAGCCGAGTCGAAGTGTCGTTATCTGTTGTGATTACAAGTGCCACTGTCACTGTAACGTGCTCGACTGTATAAAGCAGCGACTCTCAAAGTGTTATGGTACCATCATTACAATGAGAAAACTTTTTAAAAATACAATTTTCGATCTTAAGAATACCATAATCCTAAAGAAAAAAAATATGTTGGCCAGTTGGCCACTTGCTCAATTTATTAAGTCAATACTCTGGGTTTGAATATATACTTCCATACTGAAATTTTCCAGACCTAGAATATCTGAGATCGTCAATATTATAATCCGATACGGTAACCGCTTATCTATTGTGGGCTATAACTATTTACATTAAGATGTTTTCAAAACTGTTTTTATTTTATGTTTTCGATACATTTATTAACTGAATTAGCTTAAAATCAATAGTGAAAGAGTAGTAATATCACCATTTATTTAGTCGTGGGTCTCGAGTTCGAGTCTGGGTCTAGAACATTGTCAAATAAATTGTGGTTTATATCCATTTTTCGTAAACATAAGAATCATCTTCCTGGAGTAGTCAAATAAAAAAATAGATAAAGGCCTTCCCATGGCACCCTCTACTTTTTTTCTAAATTGTTCGTTGCTAGGAAGCTTTTCCCCTATTATCGTTTAGTGCCCCATGGGTACCGATGTATGACGGACTTTGTCCAGCGGTTGTACCCTTGAAGATTTTCCATTTTTATTTTTGGCTCATTTCTATTTCAACTGCTTAGCGAAATCAAAGTTGTGTCTATACGATAGTAGTAATCCAACTTTTAAGCTTCCTGCCAAAGCATTATAATAATGATATTTTTTTTCTCGAAACATGTCATGAAAAACAAACCAAAAAAGCATTGGTACGACTGAATCTGCAATGCAAAATGACCTGAAGTTAATTTGATAATAAACAATTAATTAATTAATTTAATAATCACCATCCTCAGTAATGAGACAAAGGATATGAAGAGATTAAAGCATGACAGGTTGTAAATATATGGGATTATAGTTCTATAAAAACTATTTTTTTAAAACATTAAAAAATGTGCGTTATAATATAAGGGGATGATTATTTTTAGTTTTTAGTAAATCGCTGTATTTAGGATATATTAAATTGGAGCTGCGAACCACGTTTTGAGAATCACCAAAAAGAGGGTGGAAGTGAAAAGCAGATAAAACTGCCGCCAGGTAAACGTTCTCAAAAAGTTATCAGATGAGTGCCGAGATATACTATCTCTCTCTCTTTCTCTCTATTAAATTTCATCGAAGGGAACTCATAATATCGCAGAAAAAAATTGCGTCGATTTTTCCAACAATCCTGATTCATAAAACGAAAGATAGATTATTTTTTATTTTGCTTGGTTGAATAGTTTAAACGGAAAGATTGTTAATATTATATTCTCAAATTTTTAAACTCAAAATTGACATTAAAAAAATGGATTTCATAATATTGCCAACTAGACTATCAAAACAATCGATGACACCAATAAACCAATAACAATCGTAACATACTGTTACTTAAGGGGGGACATGCTCGTCGAAGGTCAAAATTGAGTTTTTATTGTATTTTCAAACCATGACCCTGGACACTCCTTAAACGTTGTAGATAATCTATTTCTATAATTTTGAAGCCTTATTATCCTTTATAGTTATTTTAAACATTTGATGACTGCATAAAGTATTTTTTTTACATAAAATAGTATTCTTTTAAACCTCTCGCTCTAATGTTTTAGAATATAGTCATATTTCGGTACATAACTGTGCAGTGGTGTTAAGATTTTTTACGTTTATTAATTTTTAAACGCATTTATGAAACCATTAGTATAATTTATTACGAGATAATTTTTGTAAAATATTCACGATAAAAAATTATATTGATAATCTCTGTGATCCCAAATTTGTCAAGAATTAGGCATTTTATTATTCAAAAAATTGGCAAGATCAACACATTTGAAGATGATTTTAAAGATACTTATTATAAGCTATGTCTTTGACCATTTAAGTGTGATAAACATCTTATGTATAATGATTGTTTTATAATAATTATTGACCTAAGAATAAGGTAGTGTTTTTTTGAAATACGCCATTTCTTTTGTCATTCCCTAGTAGTTAAGCTACAACATACGGCCGTAGCCATAAATTGACAAATTATAATTAAAGTAGGGAGTAAAATTATGTTAACGTGCGTGTTTGAACATGTACCTAACCGAATTTTTTTTTATTTTTTTTAAAACGGTACATGTTCAAACACGCGCGTCAATATCATTTTTTTCCCTACTTTAATTATAGTTTGTCAATTTATGGCTACGGCCGTATGTTGTAGTTTAACCACTGGGGAATGACAAAAGAAATTGCGTATTTCAAAAAAACACTACCTTATTCTTAGGTCAAGGATTATTATAAAGCAATCATTATTCATAAGATGTTTATCACACTTGAATGGTCAAAGACATAGCTTATAATCAGTATCTTTAAAATCATCTTCAAATGTGTTAATCTTGCCGATTTTTTGAATAATAAAATGCCTAATTCTTGTCAAATTTGGGATCACAGAGATTATCAATATAATTTTTTATCGTGAATATTTTACAAAAATTATCTCGTAATAAATTATACTTATGGTTTCATAAATGCGTTTAAAAATTAATAAACGTAAAAAATCTTAACACCACTGCACAGTTATGTACCGAAATATGACTATATTCTAAAACATTAGAGCGAGAGGTTTAAAAGAATACTATTATATGTAACAAAAATATTTTATGCAGTCATCAAATGTTTAAAATAACTATAAAGGATAATAAGGCTTCAAAATTATATAAATAGATTATCTACAACGTTTAAGAAGTGTCCAGGATCATGGTTTGAAAATACTATAAAAACTCAATTTTGACCTACGACGAGCACGTGGGCCGTTAATGGGACCTCCTGTTACCTTCCAAAGGTACTTATATTTGCTTAAGAGATACTGTCTGGGACCAGCTTCTGGCTGTCTTATACTGAGTAAAATCAGAGTTGGCTGAGAAAATAGTATACATACATAGTAGCATACGTTTTACATTATGTTACAAATTGTAAATTATATTATGATTTTTTGTAAACTATTTTTTGGGTACCCCCCTTCCACACGCTCACCGAAGGCCCATTTTAGGCTACATACAACATAATATAACAGCCGTGGCAACTTACCTACTATAAAAAATATTAGACTGAATGCGTTTCTACTAATCAGACATATTGCATTCATACCTATTTACTAACTTACTGAACCATATAATGCTCCAGAACCGGTGTATATGGCAAACAAAACGTCGCGCCTCATTCCTCGATTCATCGACATGTTTTACATTTCTTGTCATGACGTGAAACCAACGAGATGTAGATTAATTTTAGAGTAAGGTAGCCTACAGTGACAGAATCGGCTACTATGTTATATGTTTATAATAATTTGTAGGCAATGAAAAAGCAGGTGATCTGGCAAAGGAAGCTGGACATTCAGGGGTACCATATCAATAGATACCAGAAAACCTGGACTGGAATGAGGCTATAAAGAAAATGTGCCAAAGCATGTGGATATATTTTCACCATAGGGCATCATTAGAAAAGGAGAAATGGAGTAAGTCTATTCCACCATCGCGACGATTGGTGCCCTGGTTTGTAGTTTCCTCTAAAGAGGAACGAGCTAAAGCTAATACTGAGGCTAAGAACAAGGCACACAATGGGTAAAAGATTTGATGTCCTCATGGGAAGAAACGATTTGCATCTCTGCGATGAATATGATGTTTTAGAGGACATTGTACATATGTGCCGCTACATTTCAAAATCAGCCAAGTCTACCTTTAGGTATTTTTAACTTTTTTGTGAATTGCTGAAGAACTACTGCTTCTTAACATTTCTGCATTATTAAAATGTGGAATTTATTAATTTTAAATATTCTATACTCGAAATATTATAGAATTTTACCCTTGTGACTGTGTGTTTGAGAAAACAAAAAGCTGTTTTTCTCCTATTCATCTATTATGGACTTGGCTGATTTTGAAATTTAGCGATACATATAGCAGTACAATGCCCTGAATATGAACATCACAGAGTACAGGTGCGAATTGCGGATATCTATGAGAATGTCGACGAATTGAAAGGTACCCTGGCGGTGGGTAAGCCGGAAGAGCTTGGCAAAATTGTAAAGATCTTTAACAGAATTGGAGTGAGGACCTGATCAGCAGATCCCCTTCTAGAAGATAAGAGGCGATATGACAGCGAGTCGCAGTCAAAGCTTCGGTAAAATCGCAAAAAAAAATAAAAAATGATAATAATCTGTAAGTATAAAATTTTTCAAAAATGTTAAGATAGCATCACAGGGTTAACGATTAAAATAGCTGACAATACACGTATGGAAAAGTGTGGTATAAAATAATTGAAATATTCTTGTATGTATTCAGGTACATGCAAATCGCAGCATTCACTTTTTTTGCTTCCCAGAATACGAATATAGAATACGTCACATTAGGCTCCGCATTGAATAAAACGGTTTATCAGGTAGGCTCTATTCCTACCCTTCTCGTTCCCGCAGAAGCCTTGCGACGTCTTGACGCGGCGCAACCCTTGCGTCTCCCGCGCCCTGAGCGATGCCCGGCGCGTGACCAGCATTCTCGCCTGCATATGCCTCTTTATTTCCAGCTCGTGTTCGGAGTTACAATGTCAGTTTGAAAACTAGCCGATTTTCCTTCGCACGGATTTTATTTGATGTTATCAGAAAAGAAAGTTAACCACTGACACAAAAAAAATCCAAAAAGTAAAGTATACAGTTTGAAGAAAATATTTTGAAACTACTCGTCTTCAATGTCGTTCGTGGTGCCTCGTTATTCTCAGATCATGTTCAGAATTTATTATTATAGCAGTTGAGAGATCTGATGTAATACCGATGATATCTACGCTATATCTTATTTCCTTTTATATGGAACATTAGCAACCAGATTTCTGTACATTACACTATTAGACCTGAGCAATTCTATCAGTATC
Organism: Rhyacophila brunnea; assembly: GCF_057557595.1. Taxonomy (NCBI): domain Eukaryota; kingdom Metazoa; phylum Arthropoda; class Insecta; order Trichoptera; family Rhyacophilidae; genus Rhyacophila; species Rhyacophila brunnea. Next base: position 36,737,829 of record NW_028233350.1, on the reverse strand, counting down.
AGAGGCAAAAAAGGATAGGTATTATGTATGGGTAGGTTGCAAAATTGCAATTTTATATTGATGACTAAAATAAAAATAAAAATTTATTAACAAAATATTTTGGATGTCAAGATGTAGTAATACAATGTTCAGAGACACTGGTCAACGAAACAATTTCAGTAGTTTTGGGCTGTAGACATGTTTAGTAAAATAAACTTTATATACTTCTACCTTCGATCATAAATGAAATGAGAGTATCGATTTATTTGTTTTATTTATATGGTCGTTGGTTATAATGTCGTGTGTCCCAGGATCAAATCCTGGGTCTGGAAAATACACATATTGTTTTTCAAATTAACCATTTAAAAAAATGTTTTATCTAAAGCTGTAAAATTAATAGTAACCAAAATAATATTACACAAGTTAGTATTATGCAAGAGGCGCATTTTTTTCTGATTCGGATGCAAAACACTTAACTCCGCCTTATACTAGCCTCAACACTTTGGAAATTCAGCCAATTACGGAGGTAACGACATTATGAGAATATCCATCAGTCTTATCGTCTGCTGCCTTCTACCTTTCCTTGCAATATAAGTTTGACTAAGAAGATCATATTTGTATATCTATATAGACGAAGAATAATATGGTCAAAGTATGTAGCTTTTCTGCGTTTTGTACAAGTGGTTTATAAAGAATAGCTTATTGGCTCGAATTAAAACTAAAATCTCGAAGGCATATCCTTTTTTTCTGAATATTGGTCTGGATTAATATAATGTAGTATCTGATTGCTCTTTATTTAGAATCTCGATAGCAGAAGAAATGTTTTTTTTTGTCAAGATCTCAATTATTATAATATTTATACTATGATCCGGACTTCAGTATTCCAGTAGACGGTAAGTGTGGTATTTTACGTAGTCTTATCTTGTCACCGGATATAATGTCGTTTACGTTATCTATTTCAAAAACAAATTGATCGTTGAAATAAAAATAAAAAAAACGTATAAAATAAACACATTTTGAGGTAAAAGCTATATTAATATTATTTTGTCGACATCGAATCGTAGAAGCCTTTCTATTCCCAGTTTGTGTTTATAGCATTACTTTTCAACCGGCCGAGTTTTTTCTACTGATTTTATAAGACGTTATCAAAAAAGGACGTTAGTTACTGACTGACACCGATAAAATAAAAAAAGAAATACCGCTAGACGAAAATAATATTGTGTAGGTCGCTTTTCAAGGCTATTGCCTTAATATTGTATTTTATAATAATATAAATTTGAAAACCCACTGCTTTTTCATAGAATATGTTTTAATTGATTTTTTAACTGGTGATATTAATAAACTGACATTCCAAATAGGAAACTAAAGGAGTCTTTCTAATAATATTCGATTACTGGTAACACTGCCCTTCCAATGAAGAAGGCAGTAACTCGCAAAATTTGTGAAATTGAGTTATGAATGCCATCCGTTAGGTAATTTTGAAATCTGTATATTCTGTTCACTTTAAAATCAGAATTATCATTAAAATATGGTTAAAAACCTTAGTGAAAAACTGGACATCTGCTAAAATAATACAAATTTCTTAGCAAAAAGCCAGTAATTGCACCTATTTATTGCAGTTACTGCTTGTTTATTATTATTTTATTTGTATTTTAACATCCTTTTAATAAAAATTATCACCGTTTTTATTAATTCACAGTACTAAAGTTGGAAAAAAAACACAATACGTCATTTATCTCGAAAGTGTGTGAAAGTCAGTTACTGTCTTCTTCCTTAGAAGGGCAGAACATTGTAATAGTAATTTAAGTACTATCATCTCCGACGGTAAGTGAGAGACCTTTTAGTATTCCCTCTTGCTGTGTTTCGTGTAGGATGACATCATCTGCTGATTGTTTATTTAAAAAAAGACACGTTGAGTACATAACAAATTATTAATTCAAGACGTTCACAACATGACATTTAGAATAAGTAAATCAATTAGAAAAAACACAAGGCAGAGAAAAAAAACAAAGCAAAAAATAATTTTATAGAAAAGAAATAAAATAAAAAACAACAATACAAATTAAACAATAAAATAGAATTTAAAAAAGAGAATACATAATGCATCGCTTAAATGTCTACATCTCTAGGTGCATTGGCTAGGAGTGCATTGACTATCCGCAAAACCCTCGCTATTGGTGCCTGGTGAGCCTGACATGAGGAAACAGCTTTCACCCAAAATAGGTCATGGCTGCGAGTGCAACCACGCATGTAATTGACGGTTGCATAAAAATTCAAATTTTCTAGAATATCCGGATTGGAAACTATACCACTCGAGAGCAGAGAAAAATACTTCAAGAGCAGAAGTGACCTACAAACTTCAAGAAAATGAAAGTATATTACTTCGGGTGATAAAAAAAGCACGGCAAGATTTAATTTCTGGAGTAAGTATAAATCACATTGTTTCTATAATGTCAGCTTTATGATCGTCAAAGACTCTTTAAAAATTTAAAAAATTATATGGAACCTAATTTTAAGATGTTTATTTATAGCTTACCCAAACATCAAATCATTTTTCTGTATCCAAATGTTTCTGAGAAAATGTACCCTGCTGGTATATAATATCAAAAATATAATATAATCATTATTCTTCATTATTATTGAATGTAATAACAGTGTGTCAATAAATGTACAGCTAAATAAGGTATACAGGCAGTAGGTGTACAGCCATCATGTGGACATTAGATATAATTGACATGTTATTTAAATATGGTAATTAAATATAAATTAAAAGATCCGCAGTGAATGGAATTGGAATTATGTACCCATAAAACTATAAGTATCAAAAATGTGTCACATTATTTTGATTCAATTTAATTTATTTTAAATTTTACGTAATATGTAAAAACTAAAGTAAATAATGAAACTATGACAGAGTGTATGTTCAAGTGATCAGATAGAAAAGTTAATGTTTTAAAAACTTATTCAAAAACAACAAGAATATTATAATGCAATAACGACATAACATAATGTAACCTACTCCGTATTAAAAAAATATTATTATTAACTATTCCGAATGTAAAATATAATTATTATTGAAAGTATATAGAAAACTCGACAGATTTTTTGAATGACAATCATATTGTAGTTAAAATTAAATGAAACTACTGGACAAATTTCGGTGATTGGTGGGTTTAATAAAATACCTGGTCATAAAATTAGTCAAAATATAAAATTGAATAAAAATTCCAAATGCTAAACAAGCGAGCACCACCAAGATAGTAAAACCCCGTTGTCTATTGGAATATAAAACTATTGTCCCGACAAGCTAGTAGTTAATAATAACACATAGTATTTTTTTGTATAGATAATGCCTAACTTCTGAAACACAATACTTATATGTGGCTATAAATAATGCGTTTTCCAGTTAAGGGGTTGTGTTTGAACCGAAACGATGGCGTAATTTTATAAAGTTGTGTAGGTTTTCCTAGGTGAGTTATATTAATTCATCGCCGCATCCACCTAATTCCGGAAACCTAATGTATGTACATAATTAGTACACTTCAACACTTTCGATCCATCTTACATTAGGTGGCCCGTAAAAAAACATTACTTTTATTTAGTTGATGGTTAAATATTCTTTAGGAAAAAGAATTCTCAAATGACTATATACCAAAATAAATTTTATTATGGAAACATATTATTAATGTTATCTTTTTGGAAGTAATAATTATTTACATGTTTACAATATGTTACGATATGAAAGAGGTATCCGAGCTGATGAAATAAAAGTGTGGAATGGACAAAAGTAGGACATGAGTGGTACTTAAGGGGTACTAAAAAACCATCAGGGCACCCTAAAACATACTGTTTCGATAATAGTATAATATGACGTATAGTCAATGATAAACAAATACATCTCGAAACTGCAACCAATTTGGAAGAACAACAATATTAACAGAGCGTGCGAAAAAATGCTCTAATTGCTCAACCCTATACCTATTTGATGATTAGGTATATTTGAAACGTGACAGTTTGTAATTGATGTTGATCTGATGAGATACTGATTTAAAATGATAACTATTGAAAGTTGACGATAGGTAGAATTCTGACCCATTTTAATAATTCACTGTGGAAATATTATCGTTGTTAAGTTGGTTGTACATAGTTAGATATAATAAATATTAGATTAGTACATCGCAATACAATAATAAAATTAACCGTCAAGTTAAGTTATAAATTCGGGATCTTCGGGTATTATTTGTGCATGGCATGTTGTTATTACTCGAACCGTACCGCCACAAGGTCAACCTTAAAAGTTTGTGTACCAGAGCAAAATAAATGAGTTTTAAGGGTCGTAACCGTCCCTTTATATTATTATTTAATTCTGCGTTTAGAGAAATCGCATGATTTATATCAGTTTATAAAATTACTAGCGGATGTGGGTCACTGTTCTTGTGGTATGGGGTCACGGCTAATTCGCTTATTTAGTTAAAAAATAATCCAAAACGTTGGCATTGGGTTATTGAAATCGATATGGATTTAAATAAAAATGCTAATAGCTAAGGAAAAGATTCAGGCCTCGACGTTAACTGTAATAAAATGTCTGCTTTACTACTTAAACGTAATAAAGTTTTACTGTGTTTTTATTGTTTTTTCTTCTTTATATATTTTTAAACGTAGCTCAAATTCCATACGAATAAAACTTCAAGGCTCAATCATTAATTAAATGAAATATTTTTCAACGAATTTAAATAGTATCATAAAAAAAGAATGTGTACACATACAGAATTTAGAAAAAACCCTACAAACAAACATTAGCAAAACACATTACATAAACAAAAATCAAATGCCTCCATACAGTAGTACCCGAGTGGCACTAAATATACACAGGGATGCCTTAAAGCCGGTGGATAGACGAACCCACAAAGTTCAATGAATGTATGTGGCATCAAAAAACTAAGGACCGAAAAGAGTGTAGGGGGCTAGAGAGGTCGTCATCCAGTAATGGATCGATCCCAGGTGATAATGATGATGATGAAATAGGAAGGGAGGTAAGTAGTATAAGACTTTGAGGAGAAATCCAATAATCGATCTTGGATGGAGAACGGTTTATATTTTATATATCAAGACAGGCTGCGTACAGTTTAGAATATTTTCTTAGAAATTATTAATCCTAATTATTGAGAATTAAAATTAAGCCATCATGTAGCCTTGATTTCTCAGAATTTGGAGACAAGTAAAATGTTTGTTACACACCTTATATTGAATTTGGGATATGTATAATACCTACATTTTTAAATTAAACGTGTTTTTAACTCTAGGTAATTTCCAAAGGTTAGTTAATGGATGTTATTAGGTGAGTATATTGTCTTTTTAAAACAAAATCAAATGCAGAAATCAGTATTTTTTTTGTATTTTTAAAATACACAATATTCTGGATGAAAGAGTGGTCAATAATCTACTGTTTTTTATTTTTATCGAAATAAACAAAACAAAAATAGGTAACGTATAATAATACTGTTGATATTGTTATATCAATATGATTTAGAAGGTTCAAGATAAATATAATATAATATATAAATGCCTAAATATTAGTTGTTCAGGCATCTATTTATGGATATGTTAAACTGAGAAGCTTGCGGCTGGCTGGACATATTAAATTATATTTGGACATCTGAGATTCTCCTTCTGTCTTGAGTAATATTATTATAATATGTAAAAGTAAATATTGTTTTGAAATAACAAAGAAAATACTATTTTTATACAGTTATGGATACAAAAATGTTTATACGTAGCGAAAATATAATAAATAAAACGTTAAGGTTACGCGTAGGTCAAAATGGAGCTTTTGTTCTATTTTCAAAGCATGTCCTGGACATACCTTAAACTTTCTAGATAATCTATTTATATAATTTTGAAGCCTTATTATCCTTTATATTTATTTTAAACATTTATTGACTGCATAAAGTATTTTTATTACATAAAATAGTATTCTTTTAAACCTCTCGCTCTAATGTTTTAGAATATAGTCATATTTCAGTACATAAATGTGTAGTGGTGTTACGATTTTTTATATTTATTATTTTTTAAACGAATTTATAAAATCATTAGTATAATTTATATCGACATTATTATAGTGAAATATTTACGATAAAAAAATATATTGATAATCTCTGTGATCCCAAATTTGACAAGAATTAGGCATTATATTATTCAAAAAATGGGCAAGATTAACAAATTTGAAGATAATTCTAAAGATACAAATTATAAGCTATGTCTTTAAACATTCAAGTGTGATAAATATCCCACGAATAATGATTGCTTTATAATAATTATTGACCTAAGACTAAGGTAGTGTTTTTTTTAAATACGCCATTTCTTTTGGCATTCCCCAGTGGTTTAGCCACAACATACGGCCGTAGCCATAAATTGACAAACTATAATTGAAGTAGGGAGTAAAATGATCTTAACGCGCGTGTTTGAACATGTACCGTTTTAAAAAAAAATCGGTTAGGTAATAATTTTTAAATATAAAATTCAACAAATATAAATCTTTCAATAAAAAAAAGAAGCACCAACTACTCAAATGAATTTGTGAAAACACTTACAAATCTAATTGCATGCAATTATAAGGCCGATTTATTGGACGCTTACTACACGCCCAGCACGTAACGATTAGGTGGCCATTCGATATAATTAGCATGCTATTTAAATGTGGTAATTAAAAAGTAATTATCTAGTCAGCAGTCAATGCATAAATGTAAAAATAAAGCGCATGATGGCCGAGCGGTAACGTATCGGTTTATAATGTCATGGGTCTCAGGTTCGAATCCTTGGTCTGACAAATTGGTATGACCCAATTGTTATTTCTGTTATGATGAAGCATGGATAAGTTGGTAAACATAAGTATTAATATTGCTCAGTTGCCATTCCGATTTTCAAAAAAATTAAATCGATGTCATTTATTATGTTCTTTGTGATTATTCACTCAAGTGAGTTATAAACGGTTTTATAAAAAAAAATACAAGATTTTTCAACTAAATAATAATTCCAAAGTGTTGTATTATTAACTACTTATTAACTCATCGTGACGGAGGGTCTTTTATCCGTAAACCTGCAAAATAGCCACTTTTAGCTAAAATAATCAGTCGGCAACTGTTCATTTTTTTGCTTCAATTTCAAACGTTTAGGATCTCTATAGAATATTTATTTATTAAACGCTAAACGGTTAATACAATTTCCGCTCTGTGGATGCCCATAATATGATCCTGTTAGGATTAAACAGCGCGATGTAATTTAATATTTATTTTGTGATATGAAGCAAAACCAATCTCCATATTCAAATTGTTATGAAACCACCAAAGTACATACGAATGAATACTTATTCGGTTTTATTTGAATAAAAAAATATGAACAATGTTTTAAAAATACCATTATTTTATTTAAGTATATTGAGATAAAAAAATAAATGTGTCTGCAGATTAAATTTGGCTGATATTAGTAATAAATTTTTGACATTAAAAAATGGCAATTCAAAAAAAGGTCGTTATCGTGTGAGATTACATTTAAAATGACAGACAGATAAAACTGTAAGATTATGGATATTATCGAGTAGGTATTTACTGAAAAAAAAAACACATTAATTTGCTAAAATTGAGAAATCGTATGCCAAAGTAGAGAGTAAAGCCAGCAGTGGCGGCGGTAGACTAGGCGCACCAATTGCCTATTTCATGCTCAAACGAACACATAATCCGGGCAGTGATTTGAATCAGTGGCGGCGCGCCGATTAATTATCTTCGTCAGCGGTCGTAACTAGAGGGTAGGGTGCAGTGATTCGATAAGCCGTCTAGTCGACCGCGCGCCACTGCACATTATTTGCTCCGTCACCTGACGCATCTCGATCTTAATTATGTCCACCTCATTAGACATCTACGCCACTGAAATTGGGTTTGCCTCATAATGTTGGTTTGGGTTTTAAGAAAACAATCATTATTCAAAGTCAAATTATTATCTACGAATGAGTAAAACAGCGTTACACCGGAAATTCTATAACTTAACCCTAAATCTACCTAGTAGGATGTAAAATATATAAGCGTGAATGACGTAGTATTCTTATATAAATAATATATAAGCCATGGTATTTAGATTTTGTAAGAATAAAACTTTTAAAGCTTGGGGTGAATCATTATTTCAGAAACTTGAAATTGAGTAAGTATATTTATTATATAATTAAAATATCAGTGTTGAGGTACATTTGATTATTTACGAAAATCATTATTATTTTATATACATAATTTTGAAAAACACTTCTGAGAAAATATATTATAACCAATAGATAAAATCTTTTTGGAAAAAGTAAAACACCCGGCAGGAATCGAACCTGCATCTCTTGGGTATTGCGCCCTGTACATAGACCACTATGTTACAAGATGACATAGTAATTGCGACAAACTTTAACTATTGGCACTTAATACTTTGCTCATCAACCCTCTTCCAAATTGACATACTAAGGCAATCGGCTATGTATGTTCAATAATTAGAATGGTACATTCTTAAATCTAGTGAATTATTTGTTGAATAAAAGAAATAAACAATTCACATTATTATTTTGTCTCTAATAATATTTTACCCTACTACTGTTTTAAACTGACAACTAACCACAAAATATTCTAAACAAAAATACAATACTATTAAAAAATAAATGTAATATTGTCGTGAGACGGAACCAGTAAAGTGAAGCTGGATCATATTACATGCCAACAGAGAACCTAGCGGAAAATACGAAGCTTGCAATTTGAGATTTTTTTTTGATAATTAACAATTTCAACTGTATTAATTAATAAATATGTATCTGAAAACATTAAAAAGATTTTATTTTTAAATTCAAAGATAAACTTACACAGTTGCACGTTCCCATATTATTATTACATTATATTTTATGGTCATATTTATTATTAAAATTTAGTTTATTAAGTATTCAAATTTTCGCCGTTTAGATTTTTGACTAATTCAAAGTTTTAATATTTTTTATATCTATTTTAAAAAACATCGATTTTTATAAAAAATATAAATGTGTATAACTTAAAATCCTTTCTATTTATATTATTATTATTACACCCCGCAGGTATTGAAGCTGCATCTCTCGGGTATCGCGCCCATGCAAATAGACCACTATGCTAAAGGCGTCATACTTAATTGCGACAAATTTTACTGAATTTTTAAGACGCTTTTTCACCTATACCAATACCTTTTCAAAAAAAAAAATTCTATTGGTTATAATATATTTTCTCAAAAATGTTTTCAAAATTATGTATGTTCAATAATATTAGAATGTTACATTGTTAAATCTTGTGAATTATTCGTTAAATAAAAAAATAGTAAAATTAATTTAAAATGAAAAATATTATACTCTTTCATTCTGACGTAAGAATATTATGCGTATCGTTAACATAATAAATATCTATTAATTTTATTCAACGAATAATTCACAAGATTTGAGAATGTAACATTCTATATATTGAACATACATGACTTGAAAACACTTCTGATATATAGATAGAAAAAATAATATGACGCCCGACGCGATTTGAACCCGTATATCCACTGGTATCGTGCCAATATGCTTTATCCAATTAAGCTATGGGCCTTCTACTTAAAAACGGTAATTTTAACTAGTAGGTCTTATATGAAATGCTTATCCAACTGCGTTATTTTTGACTATCGGTTTTTGTGTTTTGAATTAAGGAATCATTATTTGCCTTAAAAACTAACCGACGCCCGGTTCTTGCCAATTATTTAATTATAGCATCTACTTGAACTTGTTAATATTTTTTAATAAAAAATAGTTCTAAACTTGATAATAACTTTTATTGAACGAATAATTCACAAGATTCGAGTGTGTAACATTCTATATTATATTATTGAATATACATAACTCAAAACACCATTTAAAAAAAATATGATGTGATTTTTGCTAGTAGGTATATAATATCTGAAGTGTTTTAAAGTTATATGTTCAACATAATAAATACAATGCTTAAACATTTGATTTAGTTATTCTTTAGTCATTATAACAATAGATTTATAATAGTCCGAAACATCTGTCAACATAAAAAATAGCTAACATACCGTTAAATTGTAAATAAACTTTCTTTCAAAACTGGAGAATTAAATGAATTCATATATTTATAAAAAATAAATTATTATATACGACAAGTGACTTGAAACAAGTAGAAAAAGTGTGTTAAGTGAAATAGAGCGAAATAGAAACGGGGTAGCGAGTGAGAGATTGATGAAGACAATTTGCCACCCGCGATCTTTTACTCTGCTATATTATGCAACACATCCTTAGGCTGTAAAGTAGAACGCTTTTCTTATATATATATGTAATAACATCATATATTATCATCAGCTATTTTCAATGCAGTGCTGGAAAAAAGGAGTTTTCAAGGTCTATTCTCTCTGACAAGCATGAGATAAATCACTGTATTATTAGGTATATAAGTTATAACATTTCAGGAGGCATCATATAAAGGAAAAGAGTTATGACGGAAATATAATATTGGTAAGTATACACTTTAAACTTATTAAATCCTATATTCAAAAAAATAGTGGAAGTTATCGCTTTTTATAATTACGTGAAAGTATACGAGCGGTAAATTATAGAACATCCAAACTCAGCTAAATTGAGTTACGTGATAAATGAAAAATGTATTTAATAAAAAAGGAAAAGTACGAAATGCATTTGGAGGTAAATGATTTTTTTTGTCTGTTTTATGCGGTAAACAAATTTAAATAAAGGAATTTAGATTTTAAATGTTTACGGATTCTAAAGTAATATTTCGGTACCGTGATGGCAGACGGTTATAACTGCTGTATTTTCACTTTTTTAGTTTTCTTCCATATTATGTTTCAAATTGTACATTCTTTGATGTGGCAAAATATTAGAGCTGCAACTTTATTGGTCATAAAGTAACGTTAATAGATATCTGAATCAGACCAAATGTGAAAAAAAGTTGATATGGCAAAAATATATATCTGCTTTAAATGCAAGATAAATAAAACTTCAATTTTTAAAATAATAAATGATTTCAAGTTTGCGTTAGGATGCTAATTTTGCCTATTTTGATACATAATATTTTATAATATTTTATAAACTAACTCTTGTCAGACCGATTTCAAAACGTTATTTTTACTCTCCTGTAAAATTGTGTAAACAGCAGTTATAGCCGTTTGGCATCACAGTACCGATTTGTATGCTATTTTTATTTTTATTCTGATTTTTGCTGTCATTTCATTGTTAGCGGTAACAATTATTGAACCCAGAGTTTGGATTTTTTTGAATGAGTTATTTCGAAAGAATATTTGTTTTCTTATGACTGTATCGGGTTTATTAAAGATATCATGAATTTAGTCTTTAAGGGGTTACTTATAAGACCAACTTTTACTGCATCGTATCTCAGTTTCTCAGAGAAATTCTTAATGGCCATTTCCATGATGTATTATCAAATTATGTATCATTGGAAAAGTATATTACTTAATTAAGTCGAAGTAAAAATGATATATACGTATATTATATATATTATTATCTTACCGTATTTATTCATAAAAGACTGTTGAAAACGGACACATATTACATTACTGAAACTATGTACAATATATTGTATAGGATATGGTGCGTACCAATCAATCATATTTCTGTTTAGGGGAAAGCCTATCGCGTTGAAGTTTCTACGTCTAATAGCAAATCCATCCGTCATAATCCAAAATACCTGCATAATAAAGCTTTCAATTATGATGAAAATCCATAGTCTATATTTAACAGTTTTCATTTATAAGGAAGATTCTGTTTTATTATAATTATTATAGGTATACGTATATTGTAAATAATTAATATTATCTCATGTATTTATATTCGCATGATAGATTAACGAATTTAATTGCATATTATATTTATTGAAAACACCTCAGATATATACCTACTTTTGACTTTAACTTGTATAACCACTGGTATCGCGCCAATGAGCTTTGTCCACTTAAGCTACGGGTATCCTACTTAATTACGATATTTTACTGTTAGTTATTACACGAAACGCTTATCAGATCGCGTTATAATGTTGGCTATCGGTTTTGTATATTAAATTAAGGTAGGTATTAATTAAATGCCTAGGGCCTAGGCAAAAGCATTTCATGTAAGAACTACGAGTTAAAATTATCATAATTAAGTACCATGTATGTGCCAATAATATAAAATATTATATAATATTTATTGGTACAGTTCGGTTATGAGGAATACAGCGGGAAACACATTTTGAAAATACCCCATATACTGGATTATTTGTTAGATAAACCTTACCAAACCTAACCTAACCCAAACTAACAAATAATCCAGTATATCGGGTATTTTCAAAATGTGTTTTCCGCTGTATTCCTCATAACCGAACTGTACCATTTTATTTTATACACATTATGACATAAGGTTACAAATCACAGTATTATATAATAATTATTATAATTGACCGGTATTTGGTACTGTTCGGCACTAACACCGCGGATTGTATAAAGCCATGGGAAGTAAAATTTTACTCCAATATCAGACGCAAACTTTCTGAAGGTTCGGGTTACAAAATTGCGATAAGTAATTATTTCTTAGCTGGTGACCTGGTTCAAATACTTAGGTGCCACGGTTGCCGACGATGGTGGTATTTACCTACAGTGCGTTTGGAATCTTCATGGGTATGGTGGGGTGGATTCAGTCAAGTTGAAGTTGCATGGAGGTCTAGGGTATATTCTGTGAGGACCAAATGTTGTTTGTTCGTGCCGTCTCACTAAGCTTCATCATTGGTCTCTGTTTTTGAGCTTTGAGAACCGATGTGTCCACCGAATATTATGGGTACATTGGTACGATAGCGTTACAAACACTCGAGTTCATGAGCGGGCACAGCAGCCCTTGGTGATTGAGGGAATCATGGAGAGATGCTTTACGTGGCTGGGACATGTGTTCCACAGAGTACGACACTTCGTACTCTTGTGGCACAGCCTCAAGGGTTACATCGCCGTGGCCCTCCCTCACCCAGTACCAGTGCTACAAAAGTGATGCCTGGCATGGCGGGATGTGCGGAAAAGAGAGAGAAAGAGCAAGGGAAGTTGCTATGTCCCAATACTGAGGCGTGAATGAGTGAAAGCAGAAGAAGAAGAATTACTTCTTAAAATATACAGTATATTAATGAATTTTAATTTAAGATTACACATTGACTAGAAATCCAATTTAATTACCATATACTACTGTTGAACAAGGACGTCTTGTCCTTGTGTTAAAACTGTGAAATAACAAGCCCTCCTGTTTAGTCGACTACAGCGACTTCCGGTTATCGAAGAGATTTTGTTGTCGGACAATATGGAAAAACACTGGAATTATGTTTTTGTAAATTTTCTTAAACATTTTAGTATAATTGCTATACCATCGTATTATGTATGGATGTTAAAAAGACCAGAGCCAAGGTACAAAGATTGATATATTCTATGATTAATATAAACTTAAGTGCATTTACAATTACTAGAAATCATATTTCACTGAGGCACATCAGTTGTTTACATCAGAGTATAAATACTATTAAAAAGATATAAACATGTGATGTAGGAAGAGAGAAAATCACGATTATTAGTTTGTTATAAACTGCCTATGCCTGCAAATAAAAATAAGAAAATAACAAACAAGATGTTTAACGGAGTATGAGAAAAATAGAAGATTCTGCCTAGTTTAGAACTGTGCACGTTGCAGAACATGACGTCACGTTTCGCCTAACAAGAACGTGACGTCACACCCCACGTGCCATGTGTTGCACCTATGTACATATTATTATATACATTGCGTCTTCATAATATATACCTAATAGTGTATAGCTATAAGAAACTCTATATATCAATAACGTAAACGATATATCACTTTCAATTCACGAAACGTCACTTTTGCTTTTTATATAAACACGGAGAGGCCTTTTCATCAAAAACATAAAAAAAATACAGTATTTTGGTAAATAGAATATTATTACACGATCCATGACCATCAATCGTAAGAAATGTTTTATTTGTACTTTTGTTTGTCTTTTTTTAAATATTTTTATAGCAAGTTTGAATGGTGTAAAACCACGTCATATTTATGTCAAATTTAATATGAAGATCTTGTAAAATACTGTCTGAAATATTTCAATGACTTAAATTATAAATTCTAATGGATTCAAGCTCTGTACTATTCCAATTAAGTCGTTTTTTGTGACCCGGGTTTCGCCTTTCGGCATCTTCAGGCGCCGTATACACTCACCAAAGGCAAACATACACTGACAACGAACTCTCTTTACTCAAGCTTATAATAAATCAATACAATAAAGTAGGTGAAAACTCACTATCAAGCCAAAGGTTACAAAAAAATACAATAAACAACTTATGAATAGTTGAAGAGTGTCAGTAAAAAACCTAATTAGTAAAGACCCTATCTTATTAATAACAATACCCTCGATGGCATATCATAATAAATCGTCAAACATAATAATATATGATTATTCTTTTGAACAATAAAAATACTACATTCAAGAGGTGTAAATCGTCAATTCTAAGAAAAATAATAAATTATTTTAGTCAGACATATAGTTTCTTCGGAGAATATTATAGTTTCAAGGTGAGAAATATCTAGAAAATTTGAAATGACACAATCATATTGTGTCATTAAAAGTATGTATTCCTTTAAATTCTCAATATTTTTTTAGCATTATTTATTAAATTATGATAGTATTATAAATCATTTCATAATAATTCACATCATGTATCGTAATAATTATCTAATATATATTTTTTCCAAATTATGAGTCAATTACAAAAGGCAAAAACAAAGTGTTACCGAACATAATTTACTGAATAATTATGATAAAAATTAAATTATTACATCAATCGTATAACGTAAATAAATGAAATATTCGAAAAAAATCAATAACTACGAATGTCTTACAAAACGAAATTAGTACTTCACCAGTTTTCCATTAACAGTTGCCATTGATACCTTCAGACCACATTGCGCACCATACAGTCACTTTTAATGGCTGAAAAGGTGAGTGATGAATAAATTGGCTTCTAATATGCTATATACTACTATATAGCATCTTTCTTCAAAATCATTTACTAATCGATGAATAGTGGGTTTTGATGGCACATTATTTCTACCCAAAATTTTACATAATTTTCTAGTCGTTGTAATTAAAATTAAAACATATTGATAAATTTGCCACGTCTGTACGTCGGGATTTCCAAATATAAACTGTCAAAATTCATTTTTACCAAAATGGCGACCAAACAAAGTAGTAAAGCATTCCGGTGAACAACCTGTATTTCAATATTAAAACAAAAAATCCAATCGGTAAACTAATTCTGATGTGTTAAGGTATGTCAAATAATAAATGCTAGTAATTTAAAATCTTTCGCATAATTCATTGAATTATCAAAATTATAAAGATATATTATTATATTGTTCAACATTTTATTGTATATAATAGTTATTATATTATTACTAAGTTGCACACATTACCTTGATTTTATGGATTTTATAAGAATCCGTAGATAGTATAGAAAGCTTTATCAAAATACCAGTTTGGTATCGATTGCGTAATAGTATTTATTACCCACGAGTTATTTATTAGGGTAGAATGATGTTAACTGGGCCATCGGATTAAGTAGACCACAAAATTTTACTGATATTGATTAACCATTACATCAATCACATTTCACAGTGACTAAAAATAAATATCCCTGACCATAAATTAAATTTATTTACTAAACAATAAATTACAAGCAAATCACTTACAGATCATGTTTATATTATGCACTAATACATATGTAAAACTTTACCCAATAAATAATAACCAGGTAAATAATATCATCATCATTTGTGGTACTACAACCCTTGAAGGGTCCTGGTCTCCTTCAAAAACTCTCTTCATCCTGGACGATCCAGCGTTGATACTCACCAATTGTTTTGACCGAGCATTCTTAAATCAGTTGAACCATTTCTATTTCGGGCATCCAGTTCTTCTATTGCCATTGGGGATTGCGTATATAGTCCACCTTGTTGGTATATCTTCCGACTGATGCAGTCCCTGCATTTTCATATGCGATGTGATATTTCAACCTTATAAAGTGTGTATAGCTCCTTATTATACCTGACCTCCAAATTTCACTTTTTGAACATCCCCAACGATGCTTCCCAAAACTCTCCTCTCAAAAATATCCATCCTGTTTACTGAGTGCCCGGCATTCTGACCTATACGTTAATACTGGGCGCAGGAGAGTTTTATATAAGGTTGTTTTGGTTTTCCTTGAGAGAGCCTCTTTCTTTAGAAGCCTTAGGGTGATTCAGCGATAGTAAATATATAGTCGATAATTTTGAAATAAGTGTGTTTAATACGTCTAACAGTGGTCTGATTAGTATATCGGTCGTTTCTGAAGCTGGAAATTACGGGTTCAATACCGCAGCAGGACACAACAAATGAATGTGGTTTTTTTTTGCAAAATGTATTAAACCCATTTCAAGGAACGAATAGGCCTTGAGAATATAAATCAACTATTCCTCGTTAAAAACCTGTTATATAATATAACATCTACTTTGTAAAGCTCTATATAGTGGTCTGATTATGAATTAAGGTAGTAATTCAGGAAGAAGGTAATCATTCCTATTATTATTTCCTTAATCACCTTGCGTGAAAGTCATTTTAAAATTAAGCATGAGGAAGCCCGTGATCAGATCATTTAATTCATATTACATCACTCATGGCCTACCACAGAGGTAAGAGAAAGAGAATACGTGTTACTCCGCCCTTGAAACTGAGGCGATGTTCATCTTATCATCATATAGTAGTAGAATTGTTTGACTTTGTGTAATAAAAATGTCATTAGTTTTTTTAGTTTTCAGAGTTTTTAATATAATTATTTCAGAAAGTCTGCAGTAAATTTTAAGTAAAACTTTTAACGTATTTTAAGAAGCAGCTCACTTTTTATTACTGTTACCGTAAGCTCAGCCAAATAAAACTGTATTGTATATTGAATAGCATACACTAAATTTAACTAGTAAAGAAGAAATATATATTGGTAAAAATATAGCATGATCAAATGTTTTTTTTTACAAAAATTCAAGTGAGTTTTAAGTACCTACCTAAATTGTATTCTCAATGCTAGTATTACTCCTAACCATCTCCCAGTCAGTCCGATCCTTTCCACGTGACTTTTCAATCTTCTTGATAAAATCAGACAGTCAATTTTTTATTATAAAATATCGTTCATAGAAGGATGGGAAGAAAAAGTGTATTAAAATAATTTTTTAGGGTAATTTTGACCGGGGTAAATATTTTTTAAAATTTGAAAAATGGTGTGTTTATTATAATGAATAATAAAGACAATATTTGTACTGATTGTGTAAACACAAAGATGCTTAGTCCAGTGATTGATTTTGTTATTTCTGCTTCCCGCTGACACTTGAATTATAGATCGCCTCCATTACACCCCGCTGGAAAAAATCAATGCCGCGCGCCTTTCCGGCAAATATTTATTTTTTCCGGCCGCTCACTCTGCGGATAAATAGAGGTAAAGTGGCTGTTTGGCCGTAAAAGAGCGGAGTAAATAAATAGAAGTCCATTTCTCAGCACACGCCATCCTTCTGAGGCCAAGAGTGAGGGAGAAAGAATAATGTTGGGTAAGGGGTTTGTTTTTTTCTAAGTCGCAAACTGAACATTAAAAGAAGGTTAATTTTAATATTATATATATTCTGTAGTCTTAAGACAATTTGTATAATTGGTATTTTTCATTAAGATAAAATGAATTTTTAATTACGTAGCCCTTAAAAATAGTTAAAATTTTATACATAAATATAAAAATAAACAAAAACGAACATTGTTTAACATAAAGTAAGTACCTACGTATATACTTTATAGCCTAACATAAAATAACTTAGTGTATAATCAAAATACTATAAGTATATAAAATATAACTAAATTTGAAGATAAACACATACTTATAAATATTTAAAATAAAATGCGTAGTTATAAATGTTAACCAGAGCTGGAAACTGCACTGGAATCAAACCCCGATACACTGAGAACCTCTTAATTGTTTAAGAACCGGAACCAAACTTTGAAATCTTAATTAATATTCTTGAAAACCCTAAACTAAAACCTGAACCATTAATAATGTCTGGTTTTCGGTGATTTCACTGTTTCTCATTTTTTAAATAATTTATTATCTGTTCTCTTGATTTTGGCCATCTTAATATTATTTTAACTAAAGTATTTCATTGATGTATTTGAATACCTACCTATAAAATAATTATTGATTATGCATACCTGGTAACAATCATTAATACCTTGATCAAATAGTATTGACATACGTTTGATAAAATGGAATCGAAAAATCTAAAGTCATTTATTTTTTTTCACTGGAACTGAACCCAAAATCAAGCCATAAAAAATGAGAGTTCTTTTGATTTAAACTGCAACTGATACATGTAATATAAGAAAAATTGTAAAACTTAGTATCAAAGTTCATTGTATTGACAAACGAAAGAGCTTTCAAAACGTAGTAATACTGAACATTTTCAATCTACCAAGTTTGCAATAATTGACGAAAGACCCCAGATGTATAATTACTCATCGATTTCCCTTTGTATGTTATATTGTAGCATAGCGAATTAGAAGTGCCCTTCAAAGTTGTACTGGAAACATCCGCGGAAGAACTTTCTATAAACCTGTTTGTGAATGACGTGTACTTGGATGTACGAGACTTCTATTTTGATTTTAATTTACCCCAGTTGATCATAGATATGGAATGATTTTGCTTTCTCTCTGTATGATGCCACAACTTAATTAAACATAACATAATTTATTGTCTCGTAGATATATTATCAGTTCTATTGAAATAATGAAAATTGTATATATATATAGTCAATTACATTCGTGCATTCATAAGTAATTCAATTTCAATTTATTTATTTTAAACATATTATGGACATTACAAATTATAAGTTTAAAATGTTCACAACATGACATTTATAAACAAAGAAATATAAAACAGTATTAAATAAAAAAAAGATAGATCAGTATATAGAAAGATTGAGATGATTATGTTTGATGACAGTAGAGAATGATTCAAGGACGTTGATGACAATGCATTGATTTTAATAAATAACCAAAAATGACATAAGCATAATACTATAAAAAGTATAAAACAAATAACTATAATACTCTATAAATACTGACCGAGTTGCTAAAATACACGTTATAAACGGAGATAAATATAACAACATGTTAAGGATATTAACTGCTAAGAAAAGTTTCTTTGGATACGGATACCAAAAAAACTTCAATATATGAGTCTAAGCCATTATTTTAACAACACAATCCATTTCAATTTTATCTATGATGTAAAAAACGTTCACAAAGGAGTAAAGGAATCTATATAACATTTATTATTAGCTACGTATGGTTTGTTTTTATATTTTTCTCTCAATTATTTTCAATGACTAAACTAAATAAGAAAATAGCACGAATAATACAGCTTAAGAAATGTTGCTATTAAGACGTGTTCTTAGCCAGGTCGCACATTCATCTCTCTTGCAACATGTCGAATATGTCGACGTAATTTTGTTAATATTCACAAAACACAATTTGTAATTTAATTTATACCTCCTCTGCATACAGCTTTAATGCAATATTTTAGTTTAAGAAAAAAAAACTTCACTCGATATGGGGCTTAGGTAGAAATAAAAAACATCGCATCAGCACATGTGCAAAAGTTAATTTGTATTCGTTAAGGCTAGCCGCATGATATCTATGTCTCTGTGCATGAAAGAAAGTTACAACGTTGCGCCCAGTTTTGATTTATGACTATATCCCAGCCGAGACCATTTTCAATGTGAGACCGGGCTTATAATCAATTCGTCAGTTTCTAATTCTAATTTCTAATTGAAACATTTTAAGAAGTGTTCTTGGTCATGGCGTATTTAAGTTATTTATTATTTATATAGACAAATTTATGCAATATTTTTTCATCATTAATTAATAGTCCTACTAAAATATGATGTAGGTATACATGTATTCATACAAATAAATAATTGGATTAGTTTGTTTCAAAGAACTCCATTCTAAAATATGTATTTTGTATGCACATTAGGTGTATTTTATAGGAGTAGGCATCTGAGCAAAATTCATACAATATAGTACATATAGGTAAATAAATAATGACCATTCGGTTTTTGACTTTTTGGATATTATTCTAAAAAAACCTAAAAATGTGATTAATTGTAAACTTCTGAGTAGATATTGTATTTTTCTCCTTTATTCACTCTGTTAATGCCCAACATGCATTTCTCTATACCATATTAAATTACGGTCAGTGACTGAAGTTCTTTTGAATAAGTGTAAGGTCGATATTTTACACTCAACAGTTAGTACTGAAAGAATAAATTAGTTATACATAACAAAAAATAATTTAATGAGACGTAATATAAGTAATAAAATTGTGTAAATACATTTATGTATATTGTACATTCTAATTTTGTGACTAACTGAACGAATGAGATAAAATCGAATGTGGGTCGCGACACACTGGGTAAACAAACCCTGATGTGGCTTTTTCACCTCCACCCCGCGAAAGCTCCTAGGCTGCGGTACGGGGTTACAGACTATTTACTCGACGGAAAAGTGGCACTTTAAAACAAACAAAAAGTAAACGCAAGGAGTAATTAATTAACGCTGCCTACTTATAACTTTTGGATACCTCCAAGGGTGGCAGTACTTGGAATATCACCATAAACATGCAAGGAAATACCTCATATGTGTTATGTTTATTTTATAAACTTACCCGTTCGGCAGATGGAGCATGTTGGTTACATGACAATTTGAATTGTATTTAAATTGAGAATACATTATATGTATTCTAGGAAGAAATGAAAGTACCTACCAAGTAACAAAAATCAAATGAATTAAAGTCTTTACCACGTGAAATTCGTCTACAGTATAACCCCTATTTTACGTTTTTTAAGAGACTGAAAAAAATCTAATTGGAGGGAAAATGTAAAAGGGGGGTATTGAAAAAAAGAACATTTAAATTATATGTTTCTAAAAAAATAACGTTTTATTAAAAAACAACATTCAATTAAAATTTTTATTGAAAAATTATTAAAATGTCACGACCCAGTCATTGTCAAGTGCGCGTAACTCGCATATTTTGAATATTTCCGACGTAAATCGCGGGAAAGAAAAACATAAATGCGGGTATTAAATGTACTGAAATACATCGGGACTGAAAAAAATACACGCAATTGCCGGGAAAACGAGGTTATACTGTATTTATTTCTGTGAGTTTATAATTTGAATCTGAAAACGATGTATTCATATGAGGTTTTTAAAAATATTATTTAGTAGTGTAGTGGGACAAGTTTTAGTGGAGTTTCCATGATACTGGATATTATTATGATGCTACAAAGGTTGTCATTACGAAAGCCTATCAATTTGTTATATCACTTGTTTACGTATAAGGCAGTGTTGTCAGTACATTTATGTTTATCTCCAACGCATTAATTTATTATGACACACATGATACTTAAATTTAGCGGAATTGTTACAATCAATAAGATTATACTTCAGTAATTTAGGAATTCAGGGATATTCAGTATTTGTATTACCCTTGCAAAAGCTTGTGATGCAAAAGTATTTTTAGTATGGTTGATTGGGTAACTACAGAAAATATGTTATTTTTACGTTGTCAGGTTCTAAGTGAAGACTTCAGTAAAAATAAAATATTTCAAGATTTCGTGAAAACTGTGGGGTTACTGCCAAAAGTTGGTAAGTCTCGGAATCATGTTATGGATTAATTACAATTTGAAGTTTGACATGCCCTCTAAAATCAGGCATAATGCCCATTTTTTTGTGCTATATGCATGTTCTATATATCGGATGATTTTCTAGAATACAGATATATATTAAAAAGATACTTTATCCGTTATTAACTCTAAATACATAAATTATCGACTTACCAACTTTTGGCAGCTAAGATAGATATATTTCTGTTTGTTTTGAATTGTCGAATATTCATTCAGTTTTTTTTTAAAAGAGATGTTAAACAAATATCAAAACTTTGCACAGATTTATTTAAGAAATAAAAGCGGTAATCGTATATTAATATCTTACTTTGCACGTAATACTAGCTAACCATATTGTATTATTATAGGTAGATGTTTTGGTTTTTGATTCATTTTAAAATTAAGTCTCTGAGGTAGGGTCTAGGACGACATGGCGCCCAGACAACTGGGCGCTACGCAATTGAATGAAAATAGATAGACGTTCGTGAATTATAGGTATAATATATTTTTATTTTTATAAAAAGCGTCAGGCATAATAATATCAATCCGCAATAAAAAACATTATGTTAAGGAATGAATTAAAACTATTAAGTAGTAAATATAAATTTATTAAACTTCCTCGTCTATTTTCTGTATCAATTTTTAAAAATATCTATTTATTTCATTATTGATTGGTATTTCATTCGACAGTGCGGCGCCTACGTGTCCTGGAATATATTTGCCCCAGTTCTCTTAGATATTACTATACCTCTATATTTCTGACTTTTCAAAAATATTTGATAATACCGCATTCAAAACAAGTATGTGAAAAGGGAATACGTATTTCGGTGTAATTTTGATCGAAAATATTATAGTAAATTTCAAAAACATTATAAAAAACTCAATGCATATAAATACTCTAAAAAGAAATCATTAAAATAGTTATCCAAGCACAAAAGTGATGATCAAAGAGATGATTTAGTTTAGATATAGTATATCAAATAATTATCTATTCGAAACATCATAACGATTTTCTTAATTCCACATCTATAGATTTGTTTAGATTTGTCGTGTTTTTTTAAACTAAATACTGGTTGAACAAAAATTAACTTTAAATTCGAATCGATGAGAGTTTTATTGTTTATAGGAAATAGTTCACATAAATGACTTTAATTTTTCTTATAATAGGTAGATTATACATATTATTATGTAGGTATACTGAATGGTCATTAATTGTTAAATTTGCAATAAATAAAATAATGTTGAATGCAAAATTTCTTCCAGCTAAAAGTAAGCAAAAGCTTAGCTAGACAACTCAATCTACATAGAAAATGGTTTAAATCCTTGTGTGTTTTGAATGTTTTAGTGTGAAACTGCCTGAAACGTTGGTTCTCAATTCCTGAAAAATAATTTGGTTTATGCACACATATGGGTTATTTCGCTTGAGAAGATGTAAGGGGCAAAGTTCTTGCATATTCCAACCTAACCGCTAGCTCCAATTTGCTTTGCAAATAAGTGTTCACTTACTAGACGTTTACGTATTCAATTTTAACTCCATTATGAATTTTGATGTAATAAATAATCATATATACGGCATCTAATACCACTACAATAAGCGTGAAGCGAAAATATCCCTATATATATTTTTTATAACGAAAAACATAATATTTTCATTATATAATGATACATCCAATACAGATTCGGCTTCAAAATATTGCAATATATTTTTTAATTATTAAAAGTATTCTAAAACTACATTGTCATAAAATGTAATGTCATTATGGTATGATAACTAAAAAATCGTCTACTAAATACAAACAAATCTCAGTTTATTAACATTATTTTCGTTATACTATACATTTTATTTTTGAGTTTCATGTTTTTATAATAATTATTTATTATCTACATTTTAAACAGATGAAAAGAATAGATATAAAATTTACCTCCTGTAAGTACATAGTTAAAATAGATACAGTAGTGCGTTTAATCACGTAGAGGCCCGAGGCACTGATTTAGTGACCCCATACGACAAAAAATATGATATATTTAAAATTTTCAAAATATTTTTTTTTATGCTTTGAATAATATTTTACACTCGGCTTATGAGAAATGCAAACATATAAATTTAATGACTTTTTGTCTAGTTTTAACTCTTTGGAGGCTTCTTTTTAAATTTTATGACGAATCGGTTGCGTCATTTGCGAAAAATAAACGCACGTCACGTCTTTAATTTCTACAATATATCGATACATTTTTTAATATTTCGTTTGGTCATGGAGTATCCTTTTTAATTATGTTTCTTTCTTCACTAAAAATTCTATAAACATTATTTGATCAAGAAAATAGTATTCACGAAAATAGTAATTTACAAAAATACCTCTTTTTTCAAACGAATTGCATTTTGTTTTATTTATTTGATGTTTTTTTTACACTGAGTGCTTTCGAAATGGTGAGATTTTTACAGCTTACCAGTCTTCCTTCCTTCTTTTTCCATTTACTGTGGAATAGCGAGCCCGGACATTTAGCAATGAGGTTGGATTAACAAACTTATTTAAACATCTATAATTATTCATTATGTTATTCAAAATAGACTTGCCATAATAATATCAAACAAATAAAAATATTGCGAATTGTGTACTTCGTTTCACTACAAAAATAAGGATTAATAATATTGTTTCCAGTAACTCTTTTTAAAGTATTGAATACTAATTTAGTTCATTATACTACATAGCTAATGCATTATACTAATTATATATAACTGCATAATACAACAAATGTGACGTAAACAAGGAAATGATGAAAATATCATGGAATTAAGAAATATAGTCTCTGGGTAATCAATTTTCCAATTGGTAGAACATGGGTTAAAACTACGGATTATGAGATTTAATTCTGCTGGGTAAAAAACAAACTATGTTATAATTTGTATGTCTGTTTGGTCATAATTCCTCGTAATAAATCTGTTACCTAATATTATTTCTAATTCGAATATTATCATAATATTATGCTCCGCGTAGGTACGCACGTGGTTATTTACCGTTTCCACGTTTAAACGCGCCATTTCCTATATATTGATTAATTCATCGGAACTCTTTTGTTTTTTTCTTTATTAATTTCTTTTTTTTCCTAGTATGAACCATTTTTAAATTACTATTATTAAACATTACAAAGGTATATAATAGATAATATTAATATTATTAATTTAAAGAAATCCAGCATTTTCTGAGTGGCAGTTCATAAAAAATTCTGTAAAATAGGCATCTGACAATTATTCCGCTCATAATATATGGTAAGTTTTATCAAGTAGGTATATTTACTAATATATTATTATATTTAAATTTACATAATAATATTACAATTACCGTCAATACTATGAATAATTAGGTGAAGAAAAATAGTTATATTATATATTATATGAGACAGGTATCCATTAGTTTACAAAATTTTATATTAAATGCTATATTAACTACTATTACCATGTTTGATCCTAAGATGAGCATTCGCAAAGTGTAGGTTGTGTTGGCATTTTTTTTACGAGATATGGATGTAAGCCACTTGCTCAACCCATTAGGTCCATACTCTGGATCCACACACGCATCGAACTCGGGATCCTCGACATTATAAACCGACGTGGTAACCGCTCGGCCATCAATGATATACATGGCGTATTAATAAAATATATTACTTCTTCCATCTTTTTATCTTGAATAAAGTTGTCTTTATATTTCTTGTTATCGTTCCTTTTAAGATACTTTTACAATGATTTTGGGCTATTTTATACGACTTATCTAATATTTGCTAAAACTTTACTGGTCATTCTTTTGGTTTTGTCAAGTTTTTATATGTTAAGTACTTTTTTGTATTCCATAATAAAATGTGTTTCACTCAAACATATTTTATTCATAGGTGTAGTATATTTATCGAATATAAATACGTTTATATGCTTTTACTATCTATTAAAAGTAGAGCAAACCGACTTAATTTATAGAGTTGAAAATTGATAATGTCGAAAGCCGAACACGGAGTGTTTTCCTTTCCTATATTTCTTTTGAAAGAGTGCCTTTACGTGGATATGGCCGGACAAAATTAATGTACCACCTGTTTGGGTTACGATTGCAATGAAAAGAATAAGTATGAAGAGAATTTATACACCGCATTGAGTTACGTTTATTTTGTACTTAGTCAATTGACTGACACGCCTCCAATGTCTGTGTAATAATACATGAAAGGTAATAATTTTGCGGCTCTTTTTATAATATATCTGTTAGTATTTTTAAAGAAAGAAAAATAACATATTAAGGTATGTTTATATTTAGTAAACATTGATAACATCTCATGTATACCCATTAAATTTTTTTTTTTCAAAAAAATACGACACCCGAAGAGATTTGAACCTGTAACCACTATATTCACATCAATGTGCTTTTCTAATTAAGCTACGGTAAACTACTTAATTACTACGAATTTAACTTGGTCCTTAACTTAACCAGGTCTTACATGAAATGCTTATTAAATTGCGGTAATATATTATAGAATGTTACATTCTAAAATCTTGTGTATTATTCGTTGAATAAAAAGATATAGCAATTTGTGATATCAATATGACAAAGTATGGAAAAAATTCCCGGCCCAAACGCATTTAACATTATGGACAACACAATAATATTGATTAAGTTTTTAGTTAATTAAAATTATTTAAGATCATTGTAAGACTTTTATTTATTTCTAGAAGAGTAAAAACATTGAATTTGGCACTGTAAATAGTCAAAGCATTAATCATTAAATGTTATCATTATTTTAATATTTACTATAAATTGACCAATTGAAAAGAGCCACAAACTTATTAAAACAATATACCTACCTACCTGTGGGGTATATTGGCGTGCGTTGATTGCAATATACGTATATATTATATTGTTATTGAATAGGTATCAAAATACATTAAACGGATAATAAATTTGATTTAATGATATTTAGTCTCGTTGAGATAGGTATATACCTATTATTATTCATTCATCGAGACACAATATAAATAAATAGCTACAAAAAAAGATATTCGTCCAGTGGTATCCCTTGAGATAAAAATAACGTAAGATCAACGAAGTAGTAAATTTGAATTATGTGGAAGTGTGTGAGAACACGAGAATGACAAAAAAGGAATGGAATTATTGTAGTATGACGCAGCAAATTTTCTAAGTGCAACAAAATTGGTCTTTTTGGCGACTGAGTCGGACGACCCGATTGTCATACTATCTGGTTAGACTGCTTTGGGTAACTGTTTCGGTAAAAATTTAGGGTAGACTTATTGAAAATAACATACGCCGCTACATAAGAATCGTGATGTCATAAAGTTTGCCAGCGAAAGCCATTACGTCAAGTTAAGAATTTACTAGTAAGTATAATAGTCCAGAGTAAAAGACATTCATCATTTGATATTTGAAAAAAAAATATTATTAAAATTATGTGTGCCTATCTTTGATTGAGGCGTGTCATTTTTTATGCCAAATCTTCAACACTATATCCCAGGGTCTTTAGAGAGATATTCCACTTCTTTGTATATTTTGACTTTAAATACTTCGAAGTTAAACGTGAAGGAATGGTTTTGCTGAAATAGTGCAATTATTGGCAGTGTGCTTACTTATTTACAAAAAAGTTAGTGATTGCATTTCCACAGTATGTCTTACTTTCTTTTTCTATTTATAAGTCATCTGTGACGTTTTTTCGTTGTTCATTCATCAGTTGGATTTACTTTGTTGGCGATGTTGATAAACACGCTTTAAAAGTTTCACATAAAACAAACAAAGCTTCACTATCAAATAAAATATTGAATCGAAATAATTGTAAAAGCTCACTATATCCTTAATGAAAACTTGAACTACAAACTCTTCACTAGTCTTGAATAGTTTGGTAGATAAATACTAGCTGCTAATTGCGCAAAATTCTGAGTAATCGTTTACAAGACAGAAACTATGTTTTGATTTAATTATATTCTTCATTGAAAATGTAAACTCATATAGTCAGATAGCCAGAAAATCATGATTAAAAACAACTTTTGAATCTTTGTTTTATTTTTATTAAAATACACTACATATCTGTATTAAGACGACAAAACATGATATGTACCATTTTTCTAAATTGTTCAGAATAGCAATTTTAAACTTCGAAAAATATTCAAACAATGAACAAATCGCATATTGATACAAATTATTTCTCCCAACCTGTAAGACCTATTTATAGCATATTATGATGTCTTGCAGATCTCACTGAGATAGATCTGAATGTGTATATAACTCAATTTGCCAAAAAAGCGGACATTTATCATGTTTTGCCATCTTAACACAGACTGTAGAATTAATCAATGGGGATATTATATTGTGTACAATGTGTATTTTTTGTATATTTATGAGGATTCCAAATTATTTATATATGTTAATAACATTGATTTAGGTACTTTATTATAAGTTACGGTTTTAGCTAAATTTTCATTGATTTTATGCATACACATTTTTTGATCGTTGTTCGGGGTATTGGTATTAAATGGTATGCAGCCAATGAGTGATTGTCAGATGGTTCGGCCACTTATGATGGCCCTAATACAATATAAATGTCTTACCCCCTTTACATCATAACCATTACTAGGCCTACTATTAACAGTTAATCATTCTTAAACCGTGTGCTTACAACTTAAACACACGTAACATGTAAAATATTAAGACGTCATCACATGCACTGGTTTTGACCGACAATTGCCGTTGCACAGGGTGACTCAATTATCAGTTAACGCGTGAGAGTGGTAGTGCGAGTGGTATTGCGAGTGAGTGAGAACTTGACCACTGAGCCAGCCTCATCATCATTAAAGTTCAGTGCCTGGCATCCTTCGTATATCCCCCCATAGCATCCATATTATTCCGTCATATTACAAACCACTGAAAAACGCCGCCAAGAAGTATGGAGTGGTCACATTTGCCTAAACTCATGAAATGAATGTACAATTTTCGTTTATAAGAACGTCTTTATGAGCTCAGCAAAACAATCAAATCTCATTGGTTAAAAATTACTTTTAAAAATTCGAACTAGTGGATACTTAACTTTTATTTTATTTCGTATGGATTATTTCACGCAAATATAGCGTTTGTCTGAACCGAGTCCTGTGTGGGTATTGTAGATGTGCATGTATGATGCAAGTGTGGTGAGATGTAGATCATGGAGCACATAGTGGAATCATGTAACATGTACGCAGGCCAAACTGTAAGCCATTTTGTACATTTAAGCTTTATCGGTTCTAATATGACCTACAATACGATTAGTTCTGTGATTTAGATTAAATAATGTCTTTTATATTTTGAACAAAATGTTTAACTTATTTATTTATTTAACTATCACCATATTATGATTATATAATATAATATTATAGTGTAAGGTTTATATCTTCTTCTAACCAACTGAATTCTACCATCTTCAAGGACATTTTCATAGTATATACAGCTGATCTTGGAATACTGACTTGATCTGGGACGACGCGCAAAAGCTGACGAGTAACAAGGATTCTTGGAGATTGTGTGTGGTGACTTTAGATCCATCTAAGGAGTGGAAATGGTGAGAAGAAAGTAAGAAGAGAAACATTTAATTTAACTTGATGAAGAATTTAGATAGGCAATATGAATTTATAAGAATATAATTGTTTATATTAAATTTAGTTAGGTATATGCAAATAACGTTTCAATTACTTTGTATTGAGCATGCAGTCTTGTGCCAAGTCTTAAGATACATCTGTTGTAAATATTGTTTAAAACTATTTACAAATAATAAAAATTGTTTGATACATATTTATATTCATGGATTTATTGTACGGTTGGAAAACATGTGCAAGAATACCAATATACAAGAAAGTGTAGCCATATTTCAGAGGGGACTTTTAGTGTTTCATCAAAAGTCGGTGTGGTCTCTTAATATGTTGTTTTGGTTAATGCGTGTAAATCGTCCAAATTACCGATAAAAAAATAATTTTGAAAAATCACAGATTTTTTTTAGAAAAAATCATTGAAACAAAATAACCGAGTGGGAGTCGAACTCACATCATTCACGTATCTAGTGAGTGCTCTTGCCTTTAAGCTGTAGATCCTGTTTTAATTCACGCGAGTAATTTTTTGTAACTATCTTTTAACTGTGGTGCTTCAAATTCCGCCAGTCATATGACAATCTGCTTTGTGATCAGTTAAGATTAATGACGTTAGTAATTTAATCGTAACAGACGTCCGACGCGAGTCAAATTGTTATTATTTACGTTATTGTACTTATGAGTAATAAAATATCGTTTTTTCATTACTAAATACATACTGAATAAATACAAGGTTTTAAGAATACAACAATCTTAAAATTCTTTACGTATATTCAGTTTTGAATAGAGAAAAAAAAATGGTTGAATTACATATAATTTGCACGCACATAATATGCTCGTTGGTCTGGAGTAGTCATTAAGATTGAAAAAGTGTTTAGTTGGTACTGTTTGTATCTTAAGATATTAATTGAACATACATACATACTTATATGTTTTTTATTTATTTTCAAATTATCGTTGTTTCTTGACCGCGGCCTATTTGAATTTAATAGTGGGTAGTATGTAATTTGTAACATCATAATATCCAGTGTGTAGGCAGTTTGATGAATTACTTAGGTATTTAATAATGATGTTTAGCTATGTTCACACTATGCCGACACACAACTACTCTTTGATACGGCGTAGATTCCTATACGTATTATGGTTATTTTCTATTATAATATGAAATATGGACATTGATTATTTTCCATAATGGAAATATTTTTCCAACGTCTTTCCCACGTAGGAAGTATAACATAAAATCACTTTGGTGAGATTTTGTTTAGTTTTCTTATAGTTTCCTTTGATAGAACTTCTACTAACTTGTTGTTTTTAAGGAATTTGTCGACTTATGCAGTTATGACATTGGTATGAAATATGAAGCTCATTCTAATTTGAATGAAGTTGTCGGTGCACTCACACCATTTTTTTATTGGTCCTATCGATCAAAAATCTTCACCAATCAATTATTAAAGTTCAGTTTTCATTATTAATTTAATTTAATAAAACGCATATTTTTAGTACTTATTCCACTTTTAGTAAATAAATTTGGACCGATTTCGTCCGCCTTGGGGTACATTTTCAAATGAGTAATCTTTATAAAACAGGCACTTATCAAATCAAATTCAAAAGGTGCCACAGATAATCAACCAATACATTGAATTATCCATCCAATAATACTTTGATAATAACAATGAAAGTAAAATAATTAAATTGGAAATTAATATTTCATAGTACATAATGTTATTTAGGACACTAAACCAAATATTCTAAATTATTAACATAAAACAAAATATTTAGCAACAATCACTTATAAAAAGACATTTCAATATATCACCAAACAAATATTTATAATTAATCACTATTTAATAACACAATACATTTGATCAATAATTCATTTATAAATTTTTACAATCAAAATCTACAAAATAACCACTTGATGGACAAAAAAATATAAAAACGAATATCAGCAAAAATATGAGTCGAAAATAAATTAAAAACTTAAAATAAAATAATAAGAAATGTACAATCTATAAAATTATGTTGAATCAAAAAGAAAATCGCGAACATTATGTAGAATACAATAACGGAGATGACACAAAATTCAATTAGATCAGATCCATCCATTACCTATATATTGCATAATTCCATAAAATAATATCACAATCCATTTCCACCATGAATTGACAGTTAACACAGTAAAAGAAAGAAAGTCAATTTTCAATTGAAATGCATAATATATGCCGTCAATCTATTTAGCGAGGTAATTAAAGGCAAGCATTTAGCGAAATTACTTCTAAATTCATTAATATTGTTCGCAGTCTCTATAAGTAACACCCTTCACCCTCCCCTCAACATGTCGCTTTCGGTGTGTAATTCTGCCAAAAGATTAAAAAAAAAATATACGTTGTCATATTATTATGGTAGGTATCATAGCACTTTTTGTGTTGTATTTTTCACCATCCCTGCAAAGGCTGAAGGTAGTCGTCTCTGGTCAGCTTTTGGTACTCGTGATATATCTCGATGGTCTAATGTTAATACCCAGTATCTAACCTATATGGCGAATATGACTTCTTGATGTACTAAAATAACAAAAATACTGCCTATCGACTGCGAAATTCCTGTACCTGTAGTTATTTTAACAAAAATGATACTGCAATTTCAGTAATTTCCTGTATCTAAAGCAGGAATAAACCTGTAATAGCCCGTATCTTACCTCTAAGCTATCAAGCGTGTTGCATGACAAGTGTTAAATTCAGCTTTAAAATGTCACTTTCGAATTATTTAAAAGGTAAAACGGTAAGTAATATAACAAACTTGGATGTTTATCTTTATATTATATACCTGTATCACATTTTAGACTCATGTCGCTCGATGCGGCCTTTAAGACCTGGCAGCGAAAGTGGAACGAATCGACCAAGGGCCGGCACACATATACGTTTTTTCCAGATATACAGTGGCGAATGGAGATAACCAAATACCTGACTCCAGACCATTACACCAGTCAATTTGTGACTGGACATGGTGGATTCGCTGGCAAGCTCTTCGAGCTTGGACTTGCAAACCGTCCGACATGTCCATGCGGAGGGGAAATACAGGATGCCAACCACATCCTATGGGAGTGTCTGAGTATGTGCTCCGAACGGGAGGAAATGCTCAGGTCGGTCCAACCAGCTGTTGGACCCATCGGCCCGTCCGACCTGGTTGCTACTAAGGCCAATTATCTTGCTTTCAAAAAATTTGCGGCGTCTTACTACGGGCGTGAAGATCTCTTCACATAAATTTTGCTGCCTGTATGATTAGCTTCGTTCTTTAATTTAATAAACAAGTAGCTTCATTTTCTTTTTAGTAATTTCCATGTGCTTTTTCTCTCCCTGGCACTTTGCATTAGAGTAAACTCAGTCAGAGCTCACTTTGAGCGTAGCAATCTAAGTCTTGGGCATCTTCTCCCAGGACGCTCCCAGGCCAATTCTTAGATGCTTCACATCACCAATTGATGGGTCTCGTGATACTCTCGATTAAGACCGAGGGTGGTACGGGGCGGGTTTGGTGGAGGGACTTTAACTTCAATGTATCACATTTTACTGTATGTTATCATTTGACCACTTTTGCTTTACTACTTTTTACGTTACGGGTTATTGGCATGCTATGTAGTTACAACATGTCTGAGCTATTAACAGTCAGATACGGGATATTAAATATGATTTAGTTTTTTTAGCTTCCTGAAAAAATTGTAAAAAGTCACTTACGGGATATTAACATTAGACCATCGCTGCTAAGGACTGGGTATAATAGTTAGGAGTGGGTTCGGGGATATTATACTTACTAATTACAGTTAATTTCCTAAAATCCCAGCTGAATATTATTTAGAACAATTGCAATCAAACATAAGGCCTGAATATAAGTTATGAAACGTGACAAAATGGGCATTAAACGAGGCCTTTATTGAATCGTCGATCTTTATCGGACTGATGATGATGATCATGACAAAATAATAATGTTTAATAGATTTTTTATTACGTTAACTGATGAAAGTTTGCCGGTTCATGTATAAATTACCAAAATGTAACACGCGTAAATGTTAATGTATAAAATTATTGGAGTGTTGTTTTGAGTTTGAGGGAGGCGCACGCGAGGCGTTAGTTGTGAACGAGGGCCCCTAGAAAGCGGGGGGTCACCCGAATTTTTACCTCCCTTAACTTGGTTCATGCACTCCACTGTTACGGTAAGAATAAACTGCTTAATCACTACACCTTTATGAACCAACTAAACAAAGCTAAAATGCATCTTGGAATTAAGTGGAGGCTACATGATATCGAATTTATGAGAATTAATATTTTTCGTTGTGACCATTTTTATAAGCGGAGATATATTTGTGTTTTCGGGGTAAAAGTACATAAGTCAGTTTGGTTACAGCTGAGATATACGAATTGAAAATAAATTACAATTTTCAAAATACCGTTTGTATCTAAAAAGTTAACTGATGTTTATTTTTTTTTATTATTTTACATTAATTTTTGAATAAGATCAATATTATATGGGCCTCCATATAGTGGAGTTTTGTACAGATTTTTGTTTTTCCGAGAAATTGGTTATAACAAATTGCTCATCCTATTAAGTCCATACTCTGGCTCCAAACACAAATTGAAAAACAATATATTGTGTATTTGCCATACCCATGATTCAAACCTAGGACCCACAATATTATTAGATGAAGTGCAAGCCGCTCGCCTAGCGTGGGCTTAAATTCTTCTTAAATATTGAAAATTTTGCATGAGCAATTTTATTCAGAATTAAAAAAAAAAATTTTCAACTTCGCTATTTATCCAAGATTCATCTGACAAAATCTGTGTTACAAAAAAGAGCAACATTATTTAATCACAGTAGCATTAAAACTTTAATGCGAGTTCAGCACTTTTATCTCACAGCCACATAATATATATTATGTACCATATTAAGAATATTTGGACGTTTTCTTGATATATATAAAAAATAATCCAGAATCAAGGACTATACTCACTTTAAAGTATTATCGCTAGAATTTTTTTCCGGCCGAAGTTGAAGACGACTTGAAGTTTTCTGTAATAACATTATTTGAAAGGAAACTATGCTTAAATATAGAACTGTCCTACTAGACAAAGGATAGATGATCATCATAGTTATACTAGTAATAGACATTCTCATAAAATATATATTACTACTTCGGACAAGCCAGGGACAAAAAGTCATTTCTTCTCGTGCACTAGAAATATTCTGAGCTAATTCGTATCTTGATTGTTTTGTTTACTTTAATTCTGGCACACTCTACCATCGGAGTTTAGAGCAACAGAATGTCTATAATATAATCAATGTTGGCCTATCAAGGTCTTCATGATATAACTACGAAGCCGTGGGTCGCAGATTTTAATCCACCATTGGTCAAAATAATTCATTTGATCTAATCGAAGGACTCAAAGAGTTAGACGAATAGTTCCTTAAAAAGTTTATGAATGTAACTTATACTCTATGACAACTAATATGGCCGTCCATAATAATAGTCTGGCATCGGTAATTAATGGGGTTTCCGATGGTATTGCTGGTTACTGTGTAACTTTCAATACTTACAATGTAGTAACCTTTTTGCAGTAAGATTTTCGATTGCATATTTCGTTCATGTTAATTAACCATATTTTTAATATGATACAATCATCATATTCTACTAACATGTTTGCCATATTGCATTCAAAGTGTAAGAAATAACTGGTACTAGGATAAAAAGTCACAAATTCGTGCCGCAGTCCAAATATAGTAGGCCGTGGTGAAAACCCATTTTTTTCTATTTAACATTTTCGTCATTGTCACTTTGATCAGTTAGGTTAGGTTACTTTAGTTATAATATTCACATAATGGATTTTATCCAAATTATTCAATCATATTTCCACTGATATCATATAATATACCTATATATCGTCACCTCAATATACTACAAATAGATAACTCTGATTTGGGCATTGTTGGGAAAATGAAATTTAAACTTTACTTGATTAACATAAATTTAAGCTATTTATATTATTTAAAATAAAAATGAAAAATTGTGCTTGTCTAATTGGAGAAAATTAAATAATGTTTAATAATATAAAAATGTAGATATTTTATTTTATTTATTTAATGCATTTATAGTTTTAAAGTTATCTAATATTTTCAAACACAAAATTTAGTCAGTTACCATTAACTTCTTACTTACATAGTTTTGTCATTTTGTAGAAAAGGAAATGTGGAATCATATTCAAAAGCTATTTCAAAAACAGTGAAAATCAAATTATCTAGTTGTAGTATTATTGAGATGACGATATATTTTTAAATAGTTATGTGTTTTGTTTTAGTTCTAGGTGGCACAATTATTTGAACGAACCATTCTTTTCTGAATCGAGTCATTAAACGTAACCGAGCGGTCACGGAAGGGGTGGATGGAGGTGGTACCAAGGTGCCCTGCGTGTTTGGGCCACGTTACCATTATTCTCGAAAAAAATCCATCCTCATTCTCTATCGCCGCTGAAAACAAACACTTTGCAAGGGGCTGGGGTAAGTTAGATGCGTGCTTACCGCGTCGCGTTAATCCCACTTCTGATTCTTCAACCACCCCTATATTGGCACTCACCTCTTTCAGTATTATTTTACTTTCGATAACCTTTGATCAGTTCCATACAATTTGTAACAGTACGTAATAAATGAGGGGTGTATTTTCAAAGTGAACTTATTTCACTACTTGACTTATGTTAACTTGAGTTATGAATGCCAGAATTTAAAGGATAAGATTATAAAGAAGTATTTTTTGTATAGAAGAATCTAATAGCATTCAATCCAGTAGAAAAATGAACTTCAAAATAGGTGTTAGTTACAAAAGTAACTTATTCCAATACAAAAACATATGTCACGTTAACACCGTAAACAATTTTTTGGCCTTTGCCAAAAAAATGTTGAAGTGGAAGAAGTTCACTTTGAAAATACACGCCTCAATTATTAATGGTGTATGGATATCACATCAAATCTGTGTCATATAGCATACCAATGCATAAATGAATTGTATATCATAATATATGTAACACCGAAATGTATCATATTGTATATTGTAAGCAATTGACACCCTCTTAATTGGGGTAGGGGGTAGATCTATAATACGTGACAATGTCGTCTTTACATTGGGCTAGTCATTGGTTTATATATAGAAAATGTATTCGTATTATACTTATTGTGCGATTATAATCGTAACTGCGATTCAATGGGGAAAGTTTTTCCGAATGGTAGATAATCTTGATTTTATGACTTAAGGGTTATTTTTGTGTACATGAATATTAAACATAACATTTTTCTTTTTGGTCATTTTCTCATAGTTGATAATTTGTGCGAGACTCCCATTATCCATGGTTCTCTGTTTCCCTTAGGTCTGCGTGAATGTTGCCCCCGGTCAGCTCCTTTACTTGGTTTCTTCAGTTTGGTGTCTCTCTTGGGGGTCACCCAAAACCACCAGTCTCTCTTTTATTTATTCTGGATATCACAGATCCCGCATTTTACTCTATTGCACCATAATAGTTGCTAGTCTAATGAGGGCTTTTCACGCCGGTACTCGAGACTGACTCCGGTGGGGAAATGCTCTGCTGGTCTTCCTCATTCCAGAATACCTTTATATGCTAAATTATTCAGTTTTTTTTATTTAAATAAAAAGCTACTGTATGTATATTATATAGTTGATAAATACTGATATATACTACATACATAAGTATATAGCTGATACATTTTTTATTATGCTACAAAATCTCAACTGAGGCTTATTTTTACTATTTTTACATCATATTTATACAAGTTAATGCGTATGTACATATTGTTACATTTTTACCTTCATCGATGTGGTACCTATTAAAATTTATAATAATTGCAAATTATATTCTCTTAGAAATATTTGGTTACACAAAAATGTGTTGATGTTTGGCTGAGCTGAGATGCTGTCAGACTGTCATAATTGCGATTATCTGTTACACTAACTGTTTCTCTATCAAGTATTTTACTGACGTAGTAGGGTTTATTTTTACTACTATAATACGATGAAAATACTTTTTTCTTCTTGTTATACTCTGTTTTTAAATGTAGAATTTTAATTGAAATCTCGAAATCGGCAAAACGTGTGTGAGAAAATAAACTTCGATAACTGCGTTCCGGCGGCTATTTAATGTGCATAGCCCCATGAAATATCAATCTGTCCGAACGTTATGTTTTAATTTATGAATCATTTGTTAAATTATGTCTAAAACCGCTCTACCTGATAACTTATATACTGTATCTGACTTAGGAACTGCC
Organism: Rhyacophila brunnea; assembly: GCF_057557595.1. NCBI lineage: Eukaryota > Metazoa > Arthropoda > Insecta > Trichoptera > Rhyacophilidae > Rhyacophila > Rhyacophila brunnea. The sequence continues at coordinate 36,700,069 of NW_028233350.1, read as the reverse complement.
GGTGAACCAATTAAACTTTTTTTTTGTTCAGATTAAGTTCAGATATACAAAATTTAACAATATATTCGTTTTTTAAATCCACGTGGATATAATATTATGACGTACAAGAGTAAAGTAGGTAAAAGCCCATTCTTCAAGGAAACTACGCTTAAGTAGTGTTTATTCAGCAGTGGATTAGAATGAAGATAATTGAATAAGTTAGTAAGCCTATTATTAAGAACGTTTCATTTGTGTTTTCCTTACTAAACTGATTATCTGTAGATTGTATTTCACTCCGAGAATACAAATGTAGATGGAAAGCTTTTGGCTATAGGTGAGACTTGCTACTTGTGGTATAGAAAAGGCTTTCAAATAAATAGAAGATAAAACTGGTCACAGGGCGGTAAAAGGAAAAAAAGGCGGGACCGGCCGGGGAATAAAAAAACGAATGATAGCAGAAAAGATCAGGCTCGAAAAAACCTAACGTAAGTAATATTCAACCTCCTTTCAAAATATTTAACCCCGAGCGTTGTTCGAGGATTTTGAATATTTCATAACTAAGTGGGTAAACACTTATGATATAACGGGTTTTTTCACCGATAAAAACTTTCATTGCTTCCTGAAGTCTTCTTCAGGTATATTTTTGATAAAAATACCTAATTAATACTCGTAGGGTTGCTGCCAAAAGTTGGTAAATCGATAATTTAGGTATTTATAGTTAACAATGGATTATATGTATATTTATATATATATATAATATGCTAGAAAAGGTTGTCCGATGTATTGAACATACACAACATAAAGCACCAAATCATGTCTGATTTTAGAGGGAATATAAAACTTCAAAATTCAATTACTACATAACATGATTTCGAGACTTAGCAACTTTTGGCAGTAATTACTTATTATTATATCCAATAACTCAAAAATAAAATATTATACAGGTGAAGACTTGATAAGTTAAAATAAATTGCCCATTTCGATCCCGAGATTCCATTGAATGAGACCGTACGTGGTTTTGAACCGTGTGCCATAATTAACTTATGATTTCTGTTTATGTCAATACATACGCCTCATATTATAGAGTAGAGGTTGAATTAACAGATTTTATTTTTACAAGAATAGTAAGTTATTGACCACTAGCCCAATATATTGGGGTTTTGCACTGTATCAATTAATCAACATTGAAAAACAACATGTATTTTTTATTACGGCTTCATATTTATACAAAACGGGCCGCACTCCGCACTAGGTCAATGTTTGTAAACTCGACACTAAGCCATTATTTAACCTCTTACAAAAGTAAATTATTTAAATATGAGAATTTTCTTCAAAATTACCTGCGCTGTGCAAATTTTCGTGAATAGCATGAATTGATGTATTACTCAATTCGTAAATAACGATAAAAGTGTGAAAAACTAGTGATACCTATAAATAATATGACTATTTTTGTAAATAAAATGTGTATGAAGCTAGGCTATTAGCACTACGATTTGAAGATATAAGTAAGATCAGTGTATCTTGATAATATTCAAAATAAAAACTTAAGTTTTTGAGTTGTGCCAAAAATGCCGCGCGTTAATTTTGGCGTCTACAATATACTACGCAGTGGCGAGGGACGGAGGTAGGCTGTTAAGATTCGACATAAATAGTGCACACTAAACTATGTCAGTCAAACGTATCAGTTATCATTGAACTAAAATTACAATGTGTAGATAGTGTGTGCTAGTTTTTAAAATTCGATTAATCCCTGCCTAAACAAAACCATAATAGTTTTGGTATACCATGAGCAATCCGACAAAAATAGTACACAATTTTTCAGTCATACTTATTTGTTTTCATTGAATTAAGAATTAAAACAAACTATAATCGATTAAAATTTTTTTCTTAATGATATATCTCAAATTATGTATGTTTTAATGGCATAATTAAAGATATTTAAGGGGGGATTTTTTGAATAATAAAATGCCTAATTCTCGTCAAATTTGGGATCACAGAGATTATCAATACAATTTTTTATCATGAATATTTTACAAAAATTATCTCGTAATAAATTATACTAATGGTTTTATAAATGCGTTTAAAAATTAATAAACGTAAAAAAATCTTAACACCACTGCACAGTTATGTACCGAAATATGACTATATTCTAAAACATTAGAGCGAGAGGTTTAAAAGAATACTATTTTATGTTACAAAAATACTTTATGCAGTCATAAAATGTTTAAAATAAATATAAAGGATAATAAGGCTTCAAAACTATATAAATAGATTATCTACAACGTTTAAGGAGTGTCCAGGATCATGGTTTGAAAATACAATAAAAACTCAATTTTGACCTTCGACGAGGACGTCCGCCCTTAATAGATAAATGATTTTTTTTACTACTATATTCAATTCGTGGATTAAGCAGGGCTTAATTGAATTTGAAAAATTACCAAACCCTAACTACACACTGTAGTATTTGTCCATTGAAAACAAGTACGTTTCACTGACATATTTTCTTGTGCACTATTTATGTCGGATCCTAACAGCCTACCTCCACCCTTCGCCACTGAATTACTGCAAGTACACATTATTAACTGTATAAAAAAAATAGTTCTATTTTTTACGCTTATAATGGTTTTTTATAAACTGATAATATTGTATTATTTTACCACGTTTTTATTAGCTCGTATTCTTGTTTGTCCAGTACAATTTTTTTCTTGTTTGTCCAAGATTTGTATTGGACGATTGAAGATTTTTAACTAGCTTACCGACTAGCTAGACATTTGAAACTTTTAAAATGTATCAGAACACGACGACAACGCATTCTTTTAATAGTTTTAGCTAACTTTAAGCAGAATTGAATTCTTTTTCAGTTAATGGAAATTTATTTCGGAAAAAATTCGTTAAAAGTAAAACACTATTATTGGTTACTAAGGGGGTCCTATTATCTAAATTATTAATATATGTATACGTGCGTTACTATGGAAATCAATATAAAATATCAAAATGACATTTCAGTATTCTATAAAATTCAGTATTTCTATCAAGTACAAAAAAAAGTGTTTATTAATACATAGAATTGTCAAGTTTATATGATTCAACAGAAAATTAAAAACGTTGTATATAAAAAGTTCTTTTTATCTTGTAATTATTTCATTATGTTTATTTAATATATAGTTTCGTAAAAACTTCGTTATATATAAATTAATAAATGTTAGTGTTGTAAAAACATGTATGTTATTACTGTAATGTGTACTAAATATTCTTTAGATTGAAAATGAAAAATATTATAGCGTTTTAAAATTTTTTCGGATTATGTTTCATGTTAAAATTATAGTCTGATTAATCTGGAACGATTTTTTTCAATTCAGTATTAATCAAGTGTAGATAGGTATATATTATTATTCTTTTCGTTTAAGATTTTTAATTAATACCTCTTGTTTCATAGCCGAAAACGCCTGATCGAAAATCGCTCTCGGTAGAAATGGAAAAAATAAAAAAGAATATTAGATTTCCGCGAGAAATAGACCATTTTCCGGTACATTTTCCCGGCCACAATCGGCCCGCGGTTCACTAAATTTCAAACTCAATCGGCAAGAAACTCATTAAAACACTGTGTTGATAAAGGCAAAGTGGAAAATCGATAGAACAGTCAAGGAAGCTGCCTGCTTGCCAACAAAAAGGATTATTCCATTGTTTTACCTTCGGACTCCGGATTGGCTGAACTCGATGGTATTATACGGAAAGTTTCCTCTGACCTGTTGACTGCTTTCTTACCCCTCATCGGTCGATTACTCGCCTCGTGGATTCCCAAGGGTGACTTAATGGCTGGGAGGGTGCCGGAGTTTTTTGCATGGAAATTTTATTTGCGAATAATAAAGCATTATTTTTATGGGTTCCCTTCTTTCATTATTTGCAATGACCAACAGGCGTTATGAAAGTATTTTAGGAAATAGAATAAAGTCATTTACTTCACTATAATATGTGAGTTATTCAGTAATAACAAGCATCCTTATTAAACTTTATTAATTTAAAAATGCTATTGTGAAGTATTTTAAAACTTATTTTTATTGTTAAAAAAATGTTACTTTAAAAATAAGAACCTCGTTCCCATTGATTGTCTACTGGCTTAAGGCTATACTTCAGTTGAGTCATGTCTAAAAAGATCATGGCTAGGCAATGCGCGGATTGCGGGTCGCGGGTGCAAAACGCATGCCGAACGAAATATAAACTGTCATATAAATCCAACATGCGTCCGTTTAATGTTCTGTTTATTGTTTTATTAGTAACAATGATAATATATTCATTGACATGTTTTCTTTTTTAAGTAAATGGGTAACGTTTTTAGTCATCTTTACACGAGTATCAAATACTAATGTCAATAATATGGACAAAAAGAGGAATTAGTGGATAAGGAAGCAGACAAGGGTTTGCGATATGATAGAGTTCATTAAAAGCCTCAAATAGAGATGGGGTGCATACATAGCTAGAAAAAGAGACAATCGTTGGACAAATTTAGTCATCCAGTGGTATCCAAGAGGTATAAAACGTCCGCAAGATAGACCTAGATGCCGCTGGATCGATGAAATATTAAAGTTCTGCGGAAGTACGTGGCAACGCAAATCACAAGACCGAGAGAAGTGGAATCAGTTTGGAAAGGCGTTCATCCAGCAGTGGATAGACTTAGGCTGATGATGATGATGATGATGAATAATGTCAAAGACGAAACACATTGTAGAATTATTATATTATAATATTTAGTTTTAGCAGTAATCAATATTTAAAATGTCGCCGATCAAGAAAAAGTAATACAATGGTTTTCCTATCGTAACAGTACATGCTAATTGTCGTAACCCTCAATTTTCACCAAAGCTGAAATGACATTTTGATGTCATTGGACTAACCTACTGCATACTCTTATACGAACTGGTCAAGTACCTGTCATAAATCCCAAAAAATATTTCATATCAAAATAATTCAAATCTAATTTTTAAGCTTTTTTGTAACTTGACAAAAAATATTTCAGCCAAATGCTGTAACCCTCTAAACGTAAGCCACAGGTGTGTCAATAAAATATTTTTTTCAATTTAACATAATAATATAAAATATAATAAATAAATCCAATGCCCACAGTTTTTTTCACTTCCTGAACAACTTGATATTTGAGCGTTACGACAATTGGCTTGGACAGTGACGATATTATAAGTCAAGTTGATAATAGTAACCGTAACAATTATCACATTAACCCTGCTCAATTACTACGAAGCAAAAGAAATTGTATCTACACGTATTCAATCATTCATTATAAACAATATAATCCTATACATATCTTACTTTTGTCGAAACATCCTTTTACGTCTTCGGTATATAAGCGCAAGGTTGCGCCACTTTCCTTGGTTTATTGACACCTCTCTTACGTTCTACAATGTAAGACCTTACGGTGTGTAGATCGTTTTTATAGTACCGCTGTAAGGTGAGTTGTGCCACAAGCAAACGGAAAGTCACTGTCTTGCGGCATCCGAAACACGTCATATTGTCCCAACGACGTGAAGCGTTTCCTCATGATTACTTCAATAACCGAGAGCTGCCACGTCTGCTTATGAACTCGAGTGTTTGAACGCGGTCGTACCAATGTATCCCTAATGTACCCATATTATATGCATAACATTAATTCAATGAATCAATCGATTGTATTGGTACCGTTGTAGTTTGTTATAGTTTAAATAAAAACAAATACATTTAGTTAACGTATGCAGAACTTAGGCAAAAGACACATGCTTTTCATCTCCATTAATCGAATTCAATAGAGTGTTGTTGTAATGTATTGTCATAGAATTCTCAAAAATAAGTTTTTTAAATAAGTTTATTTAAAAGCACAAACAAGAGTGATTTTTTAAAATCATTAGTACCGTCAAAACAAAAACAATTTTTTACGGTTAACGTCATAACACGTTAGGTAGTAGTCAAAAAATGGATAAATGCAGCCTTTCATTGTGAGGAATGGAGAAAAAGATTCTAGGCCATGAAAAATAAAGATCAAAAGGCGAAGGGTAGGTACCTGTAAAAATCAAATTTTCTACAGGAAGGAGATGGCTTATTAGATTCATTGTTTTTTTTCGTTTTCTTTATTATAATATATCATACTGAACATAATGATGCAACGAAATAATAGGAGAACGTTTGTTTCAGATATTTTTTATGCCAATATACATTTTTTTGTATGTAGGAACCTAATTGATTCATATTATTATTATATTTCCACGTTTTCAGTTAAGTTTTGGCCCTTTAAATATATTGGATCCAATGATATAACTAATATAACTGTGATAAAATATTACATAATTATGGCATGTACATACTATGTAGCAATCAATAACATTATGCCTCGTCAACATGAATATCGACAACGTGAAATCAATAAGTCATTAAACTATCAATTGCTTAATCTAGCATCAGCGTTTTATTATCGGCAATGACATAGCAATCGCTTATCTCATGCTTACCCATCAAAACACCTAGTAGTCGCAAGACTGCAGTCAGTTGGTTTATCAATCATAACCTAGTTCAACAATAACTAGTATGATTTATTAACTTAAGATAAATAGTGACTATTGTAATGTATTAATTTCATCAAGGACGATTTATACGAAGACACAGTCACCTGCTCACAGTCACTCGACATTCGTTATTCGACATTCGTCTCTCAAGAACAGACTTTCGAGCTCATCACTACGGATCGCTGCTCAGTCTGAGCACCTAGCATGATACTCTGTACCGTTCTCTTATTCCAACCATTGAAACTCTCTGTACTCTGCATCAAGGCAATAAAAATCTACATTCAACAATACTACTGCTGTCTCAAACATATTATTACATAGAGCCTGAACATGTTGAAAAACGAAATGAAGATTTTTATAGGTGATATTTTATAAGAGTTGCATTGTAACACTTGTATTGACTTTAATAATGGTGTGTTTTTACTTATGCGATGATCGATGCAAATGACAGTAAAATCACCAGTTAAGAAAATGGATACAATTCTGTTATTACTGGATTATGCCTAAGTAAAGATATTTTTTTCATTTTTTATTTCATTGTTTTTGGCTACATATTTTAGTCATATTTTTTACCATTAACAGTTGGCTACCAGTAATTAAATATGACCAGTTTCAGTAACTTGACAACCTCCCTTACCATTCAGAGTCATCTAAGTAACAAAATTCATCCCAGAAAATTATGGAAAGTCTATCTGTTGACATTCGCTCTTTAAGAATAGATTTATTGATACACCTTGCAGTAATTAGGATCCTTAGTATACGCCTCCAATACGACATCTTGAAAGCATTGATCAATATTTAAAAAATAGAAGAATTATATTTTTTTATGATAAATTAATATATTATATATTATAATATATATCTATAACATTTATTTTTTATCAATTTTTTTTTCCCGACCATGTCCGATCCTGATATGATCATATGGGCCTCCACAGAGTGGAGGTTTGTATTGACAGATTTTGTTTTTTACGAGAAATTGATGTCAGCCACTTGCTCAACCTATTAGGTCCATACCCTGACACACACAAATTGAAAAATAATATGTGTACTTGCCAGACCCAGGATTCGAACCTGGGAGCCATGGCTTTATAGTCCAACGTTTATGCCGCGCGGCCACCGTGGGCGTTTTTTTATCAATAATTGTACTAATATTAAAATTTTATGAAATGTGTTAAAGAATAATTACATGATAAAAATAACTTTTTATATATAACGTTTTTAAATTTTCTGTTGAATAAACTGACTTGACTAGCTTAAAAGGATTACGGATTTCTTCCGAAATAACTTTTCATACAAAACAGAATTAACTGAACATGAATTCAATTCTACTTAAAGATGGCTAAAAGTATTAAAAAATGCATTGGCATCGTGGTGTGATATATTCTAAAGGTTTCAAATGTCTAGCTAGTCGGGACGTTAGTTAAAAATCGATTGCGAGATTTGTACTGGACAAAGAACCACCGGACAAATAAGAATACGAGCTAAGAAAAACATTTTAATAAATAACAATGTAGTATAAAAACTGACGAAATATTTTAATAAAAAAATATTATGGTTCAGTGAAACCTCATCAACTTTGTATCGATAACTATTAAATCTTGTAATATGTAAATTTTGTGAATACCCTTTCAACCGGAAAATTGCCGGATCGAACGTGAAATATGCGAAGAAAACCGTATCGTCGTATATCAGACGTCAAGCGGTTGTAACAAATACTTGATTGTAAATAAATTTTTAATCCCTCTCGACAAAATATGGGAATTTTCATCAGAATTATTATATTGCAAAAGGGTGGGTAAGGCACCAATCGAAATCGGCGATATGAGATTTTATAGGAAGTAGTCAGGATTGGACTTGTAAGCTATAAAAATACTTTAAAAATAATATTTATATATACTTATTTATTTTATAATATAGTGTCCGAAAAGAAGATCTAGGCAATAACCGGAAGTCGTTGGAGTCGAAGTGCGATTAACTAAATAGGAGGGGTTTGTTAGTTCACAGTTTTAATACGTAGACAACTCGTTGATAACCGGAAGTCGTTGCAGTCGAAGTGCGGTTAAAAGTAGGAGGGTCTTATAAGTTCACAGTTTTAACACGTTGACAAGCAGATCTTGTTCAACAGTATATGTATATTAAAGAATACTTACATAATTATTTGGAAGCATGTCTTAAAAAGAGCCATAGCCGCTGGCATGTCAATTATTAGCACGTTGTTACGGATAATGTTATTTAATGTAAGATCAAAGATATCTACAACGTAAATAATAATTATGGTTATTCAGATCGCAGGAAAGTTCCGAGTAAATACTTGCAGCCATTTTTATACAAAATAATTGAATATTAATACTATTAGTATTTTTTGCTGGGGCTAGCTTTTTCGTTGGGTGCCATGAATTTATGTAGGTAGAACATTATCAATTAGAAAAAAATGTATCGAGCAGGATGCAAGCCTGCATACATAGAGTTCTGACCATAATTTGAGTTACCCAATATCCACACGACATGTAAATATGCAGCCGCGATTTGTGCACGGCCACCATCCATGACGCTATAAATATGTCAGAATGAAAAGGTTTTAGTACCACACTTCCTTGTTCTGAAACGAAACTGCACGGGACTGATGTAGTAACCATGTATCTTAGTGCTTAAAGAAAGAGTTTAAAAAAATAAAAAAAACGTGATTTACTCTGCCGTCAATAATTGTACTGTATCCTCTGTACCCGTGAACTGAAAATCTGCAGACACAAAGTAGTCAGGTGTTGAAAGTGATGAATCTAATGAGGGATCAAAATTATTCCGTCCTCCATGACGCCAATATGATTTACCAATTAACTAATATGTGTCGCTAGATTTCAAAATCAGCCAAGTCCTTAATAGATGAATAGGAGAAAAACAGCTTTTTGTTTTCTTAAATACACAGTCACAAGGGTTAAAGTTTATATTATTTCGACCATAAAATATTTAAAATGAATAAATTCCACATTTTGATCATGCATAAATGTTAGAAAGCAGTAGTTCTTCAGCAATTCACAAAAAAGTAAAAAATACCTAAAGGTGGACTTTTATATATATACATACAGTACTAATTGAGTTGAAATTTATTTACGAGTACCATTATTATCGGCAATTTTGTTTTGTGATTTTGATTCAAGGAGACCTCCCTTGCAAGAGCACTGTATATAGATTTTAACTAATGTTAAGACAATGAAAAAACGCTTTGAAGCAAAAAGAAGTAATGTAAATAACATTTTTGTTTAATTTTTTTAGATTATTTTTAGTGGTTTACATACAAAAAAGAAATATATCCCTGCAATAACACTGTATATCATCCCAGTGGTCAAAACCTTGTACATCATTTCTTACTATGGAAAAAGACGGCAACTTAAAAATTGTTTTAAATAATGTTTTTAATTCATGTATAATATGTTTGTTCAATATATCATTCGATGCCCAAGGAGATGTGCAACTTCCTCAGTGCAGCTCAGAACTTCCCAAAATCAATATACAGTGTTGTTGTAGAGGAGGTCTCATATTATTAATGCGTCCTCGTAATTAAAAAAATATATTATGAAGATAGTAAATTTCCATATACCAATATCAACAAAATAAAAATAATTACAAGATAAAAAGAAATTTCTATAATAAATTTAAATTTTCTGTTGAATTATTATGCTCAATATGCTCAAACTTGTACTTGATATGAAGTAAATAAAATACAAACAAACAAACAAATATATAATACTGAAATGTCATTTTGACATATCATTTTGATTTTCATAGTAACGCACGTATATATAAATAATTTAGTTGGTAGGACCACCCCCTTAGCAACCAATAATAATCATTTACTTTTTACGGATTTTTCTAAAATAACTTTCCATAAAAAATATAATCAACTGAAAATGAATTCAATTATGCTTAAAGATGGCTAAAAGTATTAAAAGAATGCATCACCATCGTGTTTTGATATATTCTAAAAGTCTAAATTAATGTCTAACTAGTCGGGAAGTTAGTTAAAAATCGATTGCAATATTTGTACTGGACAAACAACCACCGGACAAACAAGAATACGAGCTAATAAAAACGTTGTACAAAGTGTATGGCACAAACTAATACATTCAAACTTAGGTATGCGAAGATATTAATACATATGAAAATGAAGTTTTATTATTTTTATAGGACTGATTTGTACCTGGAAATAAAAATGATTACCATTGGAGCATACTAACTCGGAAAAGTGGCTCTCCATGCCATCTTTTTGCATCACAAATTCCTGTATTCCTTCTCGGGTTTCTCACTCTACTTCGGGGAGTACTATAAAATATTTAATTAAATATTTACGACTGAAATATTAAGTTCATAAAATAGAAGCAGCGAGTTTTCCTGCCGCTGAACATGTCTCACGTGTATGCTTTTGGTGTATTAGAATATCTAGTACAGGTTATGCGTATCTGCTGAAGTCAAAAGAGAGCAATTATTGTGAATCGCCAAACAAAGAAAATATCATAAGAACGTATATATTTTTTTGATTTTACGTTTATGATAGTAATTGAACAGACACAGAGATATTATGTATAAGATACAAATAATAAACAATGATGTTTTTATTTCCATTATTAGAATACCAAGAGTATAATACCCATATAGTAGACCATGTGCGCACAAAGAATAACGGTTCGGGTTTAAATAATATTTTTAGGATTAAGAAAATCTAGCAGATGCCACTACTTACATATATTTGTACATCCTTAACTTATTAAGATATGATCCCAACTCTCAATATTGAGGCTCGATGTGATATATATAAAAAAGGATTTCAAGTTATACACATTCATATTTTTGTAAAAATCGACTTTTTTTTTAAAATAAATATAAAAACTACGAATTTGTCAAAAACCTTTACAATAAAACACAGAAAACTTAACAAGCTAAATTTTAATAATAAATATGACCATAAAATATATGTAATAATAAAATGGGGTTCTTTCACAAATTCATATTTTATAACATATTTTTTACAATTATTGTAGTTTATCTTTGACTTAAATAAAAATTATTTTTCTTTTTAATGTTTACAGATTCATATTTTTTTAAACTAATATAGTTGAAATTGTATTTTTTCATGTTTTTAAGTACACGGAAAGTAGAGTAAAAGCTTCATTACTTTGCACTCCGGCTCTAATTCTAAAAATATTTTTATACATTATATCGAAGGTATAGTGGCAGAAGACAATAAGTCAAAAATTGGCTGTTTTGAGTTATGAATGCAGTTTGATACATCGAACACGCTTTTTCGTTTGTAAATACAAGCTCAGTCCTATTCTATTTATTTTTTCCGCAATTTTAAAAAGTCAGTAGGTGTTAAGTCAATTCCGTTCACAATTATGAAAGCCAAAAACAACAACTAACTTAACGCTTTCTGGCGCTAGAGATTTTAATTTATTGTAGGTCCACACAATCAGTGAGTCACTTATTGTATTTGGCGTCTTGACTATGCTCGCTAGTCGTTTTATTGACATCGACTTATAGGGTATCCATCGAAATAAGCCAAACCGAATCGTTTATTACCCTTCAAACTTACGCTGTTTCCGTTTACAACAATTTACTAACTAGTCGAGCGTTCATGGAGTTGCTGCGAAGCTGTATACAGAAATCGCTTCGTGTTCCATAATGCTCCATTCAAATAACGGTATTTGTACATGCAAGTCTATCTAAATAAAGCAGACATGATTGAATAAAATGAAGCACCAATTTTAGGATCAATTGTAAAATAGATAATACCATTAGACAATAATCAAAATAATTCTTTCTTTCTTTCGACCATGTCCGATCCTAAGAGGATCATATGACATATAGTATTATTTTGAATTTAGAATTTAGAATTTTAATTTTTGAATTATGTACGAATTTTGAATTTTAGAAGTAAGAATTTAGAATTTAAGATTGTGTATTAATTTTGAAGGTTGAGGTTTGAATTTCGAATTTCGAATTTAGAAGTTAGAATAATATAACATATAGTATTATTTTGAATTTAGAATTTTGAGGTTTGAATTTCGAATATGGAATTTAAAATTAGGAATTTTGAATTTCGAATTATGAATAAGGAATTTCATATTTCGAATTTAGAAGTAAGAAAAATATAACACATAGTATTATTTTGAATTTAGAATTTTGAGGTTGAATTTCGTATATGGAATTTTGAATTTTGAATTAGGAATTTTGAATCTTTGATTTCGATTTAAGAATAAGGAATTTAATATTTAGAAATTAGAAGTTAGAATAATATGACATATAGTATTATTTTGAATTTAGAATTTTGAGGTTTGAATTTCGAATATGGAATTTTGAATTTTGAATTTTAATTTTTGAATTACGAATTTTGAATTTAAGAAGTTAGAATTTTAATTTAAGATTGTGTATTAATTTTGAAGGTTGATCTTACTATTTTCGAATTCGAATTCGAATTTTGAATTTTGAATTTTGAAGTTTGAATTTCGAATTTCTTATATAGAATTAAGTATTAACAATTTCGAATTTTGTATTTTGTTTTATTTGGAATATTGAATTTCTAATTTTATTTTAGAATTTGCAATAAAAAATTTCTTTTTTATTTTGAATTTTGAGGTTTGAATTAAGAATTTCGGATTTCGGATTTGGAATTTTGTATTTTGATTTTTGAATTTGTTATTTGGAAATTGGAATTTGGAATTTTGAATTATTAAATTTCGAATTTGGAATTAGGAATTTCATATTTAGAATTTAGAATATAACATTTTTTATTCATTTTGAATTTTGAGGTTTGAATTTTGACGTGTTCAGTAATAATTAATTCTTGACATTTTATCTCTTTTGTTGGTAAAATATAATACTTAAACATCATTAGAAAATTGCATTAATTATAAATAAATACTTCTATATAGAATGGTGTGAAGTTGTCCGTTTGATTAATAATATTACAGAATTTAATTGCAGAAATACAGCCTATACAACGTTAAGTAGACTTGGAGGACATTCCTATAGTTATGTGTGCTGAATATTGTGACAACATGGATAACGGTCAGCAGAATATTGGTAAAAATATAAGACTTTTACTAAGTTTTCTGAATTTTTAATTGTTGTTGGCCAAAAAACACTTTACCACTAAGTTTAACGTTGAATTTATTGAATAGATTAAATTACACAGATTAAATTCACGCACTTATAAGATGTGTTATATTGTTATTGATTAAATTAAGTTAATTTTCGTTTATTTTTTAATTTTACAGAAATAATTCACCAGGGTATCAATAATTACGTAGTAGTCATAGTTGAGTATGCGGAAGAAAGTGATTTGAATGAAGAACAGATTAAGATCGCTAGTCAAATGGAAGGTATCCTGACTGATAGTGAGATATTTTATGATAACAAAATACACGACACGTTGGAAACTGTTGGTTCCCAACCTGAATGTTCAGTTGATAGAAGGAGTCGTTGGAAGAAACGTAATGTTTCAGGATGGAAACGAAGTGCACAAAAGGAGAATATGAGTACCTGCCTACCTTATAAAGACAGAAGTGGTATTAAGAAATCGCCAAAACTTCCTAAACCAATTGATTGTTCTTCATGTCGGTTTAAATGTAGTGAAAATTTTACACCGGAGCATCGAAGACATATTTGTGAAATTTACTTGGGGCTTAGAAGCTTTGACGGAAAAAGACTTTATTTTAAGAAATGTTGAAAGTAGCACTCCAAAAACCCAAGGGTTAGAATTGCAGAAGGAAAAGAACGTAAAGATGCCAAAGTATACCAGTTTTATCAAGATCAATTAAATCAAAGAGTGTGCCAAAACTTTTTTTCTAAAAACGCTTTGTATTTTAAACACCGTGATCATATTATACACGTTAAAAGTGCGCATTAAACAAGGTGGATTTAATGAAATGGACATGAAATGCCAAAAAAGCCCATCCAATAAAACACATTCAGATGATGTAAATTTTATAAAAAGCCATATCAAAAAATAACCTGCTTTTATATTCATAGTATGTATCTACCTAATAAAATATGACTAGTTTTAGTACTTTTCTATTTCATTTATTGTTTTTCACCTACCTATGTTAAATTTCTGTCTAATTTCTGTTGCAATTTATTTCCATTCCTGTTTGTTCTCTTGTCATATCCAATGATTTTGTAAATAAAAGGATATAAAAAAAAAATTCTTCACCCAAATACAATAAAATAACGATCTCACAAAAAATGTATACACCTAATAAATAATTGATGATTTCACTTAAAAATTGAAAATTTTTAAATATTTTTTTTTTAGTTTTTATTTCATCTCGTTTTTAAATAAAAAATACGATAATCAGAGGTTATACAATGGTGTCGTATCCATTACACAAAATTAAGTAGGTATATTAATTAGATAATGGTAGAATCTATTGATTTGATTTTTATTAATACTAACCTTTCACAAAATATAAAAATTATTTTTAAATATCCACTATCCAAAAAATAAAAAGCAAATAATCAATTTCTAAAATCCTGTATCATGCTACTTAACTGCAACATATTTGTATTCATCATTCTTTTAGCTCCAAACTCAAGTGGCAAAAGACAATAAGTTGCCTTTTTGTTAATAAATTCAAATAACTAATTATTATTACTTTAAACATAACTAGATAATCTATTAATCCTATTCTTAAATGATCAATAAACTTCATAAATTGCTTAGTTTGCTAATAATGCCAAGATATAAATATTTATAGGAGTAGGAATGTATTGATTTTGGAAAAAGTCGATTATCTCAGCACAAGGTTTTTTGACTTATCGCATTTTGCCACTATAACCACGATATTATCTATTATTTATTTATTACTAGATATATTAATAGAAATTAATTTCATTTAATCTAATTTTATGCAAGGTAATCAGGGCAAAGAGGGGTATGTAGTAAAATGTGCAAAAAATGTACACTCTACGAAAAAAAATATTAAGTGTGATAGGAAAACTTTGAAAATTTAAGCTGAACTTTTTATATTATACTAGCTGAAGTACACGGCTTCGCACAGGGTCGCTTCGAGGTTATATTTATCTTAGATATTTAAAAAATAATAAGAGGTAATTATTTTTTTAATATTAAAATATCTGTGTTAGGTATACAATATGGCAATATGAAAATAATTCCAATAGGAGTAAAGGTCAAACAAAAGACCACTAAGTTAAAATCGAATCCAAAATACGCAAACGTTATTAATGTTATTAATATGTAGTAAAAAAAATCAAAATTGCATGGAACGAACAAACGTTTTATTTTATATAATACAACAACTGACAAAATTTTCATCGCAATCGGATGAATGGTATAAGAACGCATACGAATAGAAGAAAAAGATGATTATCTAATTCAAAAATATTCGTGGGCATGCGCACGACAACTCACCAAAGTTTCATTGTGAATAGAAGAAGATAAAATAGAAGATGAAGAAGAAGAAGAAGATGGTTATTCTAATTCAGAAACCTTTGCAGGTGTTGGCACAAACACTAATGACAATTTCATCGCAATCGGATGAATGGTATAGGGACCATACAAATAAAAGAAGATAGAATGATGACGAAGAAGAAGAAAAAGATGGTTGTACTTATTCAAGAACCTTTGCGGGTGTTACTACAACAACTGACGAAGGTTTCATCGCAATCGGATGAATGGTATAGGAACCATACGAATAAAAGAAGATAGAATGAAGAAGAAGATGGTTGTACTAATTCAGAAACCTTTGCGGGTGTTACCATAACAACTGACGAAGGTTTCGTCGCAATCGGATGAATAGTGTAGGAACCATACGAATAAAAGAAGATATAATGAAGAACAAGATGGTTGTACTAATTCAAAAACCTTTGCAGGTGTTGGCACAAACACTAATGACAATTTCATCGCAATCGGATGAATGGTATAGGGACCATACAAATAAAAGAAGATAGAATGATGACGAAGAAGAAGAAGAAGATGGTTGTACTTATTCAGGAACCTTTGCGGGTGTTACCACAACAACTGACGAAGGTTTCATCGCAATCGGATGAATGGTATTGGAACCATACGAATAAAAGAAGATATAATGAAGAAGAAGTAGAAGAAAATGGTTTTTCTAATTTAGAAACCTTTGCGGGTGTGCGTACAATAACTGACAAAAGTTTCGTTGCAATCAAATGATTGATATAGGAACCATACGAATAAAAGAAAATATAATGATGAAGAAGAAGAAGCTGATGATTTTTCTAATTCAGAAACCTTTGCGGATGTGCATACAACCACTTACCAAAATTGCATCGCAATCGGATGAATGGTATAGGAACGCATATGGGACAGATAGAAAGACAGACATACAGATAGGCATACAGACAGACAGACATTCATTTTCATATATAAGATATAGCCTATACTCTTCGCGGAAGTGCAAGCAATAAGTTAACATAGTTTTATCGCAATCGGATGAACGGTATGGCAGCGCATACAATACGAACAAACAAATATTAATTTTTATATATTAGAAGATTATATCGATGTGTAATAAGTGTATTAGTGAATATTATATTTATCCATGATTTTTAAATATAGATAAAATGCCTTACGTACAAATATTATAAATCTTTATACGATAGTATAATAAGCCTTAGTAAAACATTCCCGATTTTCACTTTTGTTTTCAGCCGGTGTATTGAAACCTAAATCGCTTTACGTAATCTATATGAAAACAAAAAGTTGTAAGCTCCACAGTGTGTGGAATGTTGAAATAACACAAAAGTCTTTTTGATGTTTCCACGATTTTCTTTTTGCGAAGTTTTCCCTGCCTCACTTAAGGCACGTGCCGCGCCTCGACATGGCGGAGGGTACAAAACGTTTCCATTTTGACAAAAAAAAAAATGAAAACATGCGATATTGGTTTAAAAAGGGATGTGATGGTATCGTTTGAAATACAGATTCTTAGAATTTTCCTTAGTACACCCATAATTTTTGGTTGCTTATTGAAATACCAAATATCCCTATTAAATGTTATATACTTTTAGCTTAGTAGCAACACGATTTAATTCATTTTATTTATTTATTTAATTCAATTTATTTCAAATGATATTGTTTTTATTATACACGACATGTGCTGTAAGTTGAATAGAATCAAGATAATTCAATAAAATATTGTGAAAATCAATGAAAAATAATGTTTTAATATACTTATAATAAAATTTTTAATTAACCATTTTATTAAATGAATATTTCACAAGATTTAAGAATGTAACATTCTAATTATTGAACATTCATAATTTTGAAAACACTTCTGAGAAAATATATTATAACCAATAGAAAAAAATCTATTTGGAAAAAAGTAAGACACCCCACTTCGCAAGAATCGAAACTGCATATCTCGGGTATAGCGCCCACGCATATTGACTTTGATTTTAAAAAAAGCCGATCGACAAAGTAGCTCAATTTAGTAAGCGCTTCAGTGACTATTAAAAACCATTAGTTAAAATTTGTCGTAATTAAGTATGACTCCTTTAGCATTGTGATCAATGTGTGTGGGCGCGATACCCGAGAGACGCAGGTTCGATTCCTGCGGGTTGCGGTGTCTTACTTTTTTCAAAAAGATTTTTTCTATTGGTTATAATATATTTTCTCAGAAGTGTTTTCAAAATTATATAATTATTGTTATAATATCTTTGTATCAAAATGAAAATAGTAGATTACTAATTGAATTGGCGTTTTATCTATTCTGAAGTTTAAAAAAATCATATATCGCATCAGGCCATAAACGAGTTAACTCGTGCATTCTTTTAAACGTCCCAACTACTGAATAAACTATTTGTGTATATTATTTTCTAAACAATATTTATCATTTTGGTGTAAAAATATTCACGATGGACTCGAGAAACATATTGATTTTGTAAGTTTTCACAAATATTTATCATTCTCTTCCAATTTCATATTTTTAAGGGATTTATTTTATTCCAAAAATTGCTGGCCTACAAGTGTTCACGTAGTAAAAATTGGCTGGCAGTGATAATGTTAAGGAATACAGAGACATGACTGATGCTAGTTTTCAGCGATTTTAATTTTAATATATTAATTATGAAGCAAGGCGTATTTGAGATGTGCTGCTGATGACGCTATGTCTCGATATTGCAACAGTTGAGAATCAGCAACAGACTGTCATAATATTTATGAATATGTTATATTTTATCCTTATTTAGATATATGTGTCGCTAGATTTCAAAATCAGCCAAGTCCATAGTAGATGAATAGGAGAAAAACAGCTTTTTGTTTTCTCATATACACAGTCACAAGGGTGAAAGTTTATATTATTACGAGTATAGAATATTTAAAATTAAAAAATTCCACATTTTTATAATGCAGAAATGTTAGATAGCAGTAGTTCTTTAGCAATTCACAAACAAGTAAAAAAAAACCTAAAAGTGGACTTGGCTGATTTTGAAATGTAGCGACACATTTACTGCATCCTGAGTTATAAAGCCGTGAAAGGGTAATTGTTTTGGTTAATATGCCTGGTTAAATGGGCGGGAGAAGGTATTGCAAGTAAAATAATTTACTGGGAACTCGATGGAATCTACCATAATATTTGCAGAGGATAAGGAGATACGTGGTCGCGATCATCACTCACGAGGCTTACAACGAGGAAGAAGGATATAAGTAGTTATATATCAACACGCTTTGAGTCAGTCATAATATAACATGTATGTTCATGTTTTTTCCTTTTAATATTTTATTATTCAATGTTTACATATATCTGTATTTGTGTTTTTACCTTGTTGGTTACCGGATATCTTTTCAATAATATTATCAAAGAAATATAAAAGCTTTCTCTAACTAAAGAAAAAATAATTGGACTCTGTATAAAATATAATATAGAAATGAAAAAAATAAACATATATTTACGGGAAGCTTCTAACGTAACATTTTAGTATTGAGATCTTCTTAGATAAATACATTATAACATATTACATTATAAATACGTTTTTAGTACCTATATTGAAAACTGGAACTTCTTCAAGTATTTCAACTTTGATCAATGACGATGTATTTGAGAAAGTTTATTAATTCATAAAATGATTAAGCATACCTATGGTCAAAATTTAAAAAAAACGGTACGGTTATGAGGAATACAACGGAAAAACATTTTGAAAATAGCCGATATACTGAATTATTTGTTAGGTCAACCTAACCAAACCTAACCTAGCCTAACCTCACCCAAACTAACCTAAACTAACCCAAACTAATACATAATCCAGTATATCGGGTATTTTCAAAATGTGTTTTCCGCTGTATTACTCATAACCGAGCTGTACCGGGTAGTCAAATTAACCTATCGTTAAATCTAATAATTTAAGTTTGCATTATATTATAGAATTGTGGATATATCAGTATTAAGAAATATATGCCTCAAATATCAGAAATCACGTGTTATTTCAAGAATTTAGTTAAAGAATCACAGGGTTATTTTCACAGTCACAGTCAAGACTACTCTTAAATAAAGCTCTACAAAACCTTCATCGTGCCCATATTGACCTATATATTGGAGTACTGGGCTATTTAAAAAATATGAGACGTATCTTGATATATTATTTAGAAAGTATTTACTATTGAGAAGGGTTTTTGGAGCTGTGTGCGATGAAGATGGAATACGGCGAAGAAGGTACAGTCACAAACTTTACGAATTGTTTCACACGTAAGAGTGAAGGGAATCCATATTGAAAGATATCTCTGAGAGTAAGGAAGTAGGGAGAATTTAGAGACATTTATAAATGGTCAAGAATGTGGCTGATGATAATTCTTACATTTAAATTGTATTAAAAACGATAGCGTCATTAGTGGTAAAATAAAAATATTGTAACTGGTAAATCCTTCATTTGAAGTATTAATAATTCTGATGATAGAGATATTACTCTGTTTCATTTCAGTTAGGTAATTATTAATAACATTTATCATCCGTAAATTAGGTACGTACATTTAAAGCCTAACTACCGTAATAATGGTTTCATATGAGCTATTCAAGTCAACACCATCGTCATGTTACGGTAACTAAGTTAGGTCATATTATTAACCCTTAAAGAAACAATGTAATTATTGTCTATTTGAACAGGATGTATTGCGTAAACGTTTACCAATAATTCCTGTGAATTTATGGAAAGGTAAAGAGTAGTAAAAGCGAGTTTTAATGATAAAATAATATTGTAACAATAAAGATATAGGTATATTATTTACACGCTATACATATATAATCGAATTAAAATTAATTAATGTGAACATTAAAAAAATACTATTGATAGTTATCTAAACCAGTAGGTATATTCTATACACAATACGGCTACTTACGGTAGTTTATCATATTTATGTATTGAAGCGGTTAATTTTTACAATAACTTAATCGTCTAAACCTAAACTGTCAAAAAGTGGTATGTTTTAATAGCCCCTCTCTTCGCTGTGTTAATTTTTAGAGCGTGATACACAGTTTTGATAGTTTAGACGGCTAATTTATTGTAACAATTATAATTAGTACCTCAAAATATACATAATATGATAAACTACCGTCGATAACCACCTTGTGTATTGAAAAGACCCACAGGTATTATTGTAAATTGAGTTCAAAAAGATTATTCAATGAGCAGTTGTCAATAAAAAGAAATAAGTATTTTGGAAAAATTATATGCCTTTTATTAAGTTTTTAAAACTAAGCCAATGTAACCAAACTTTTTAAGCCGTTGTTTGCAAATCAATCAATAATAACAATGAATTCAGTAGTTAAATCATTAATTGTCAAATGTGCTTTATGCAGAACAATAATATTTTTTATTAGATAAATATTCTATCTTTTCTCAGATACAATTTTTTCATTTTTATTTTCATAACAACATATTGAATGTAATTTCGGATTCTAAAGAATAAAGTATATTTCCTATAATCAAAGAAAAAAAAGTTTTTAATATTTTAATGAGACTCTTGTTTATATCTTCGACTTCTTTAGATTTATTTCTCTATAAAATAATATAAAGTACTTCATTATCAAATATTTGCTGGAAATGAAGATTATAATATTTTAAAATGTTTTTTTGACCATGTCCGATCCTAATAAGACCACAATATGGACTTACACAAAGTGGAGGTTTTATATTATTAGATCTCTTATAAGCATTATTTGTAAGTCACTCGGGCGTTAAATGTAAAGTAAAAGTATGATAACATAGTTTGAGTAATTGAAGAAGTTCTCATGTTATTTGAAAAAAATACTAAAAAGAGAAGATACGTCAAGATACGTCTATATCGCTTAGAAGGTTTAAATACGTTATGCTAAAAAATACATAGCTCTCGTGAGGCATACAAAATCGAATGTGTATTTAGGTATTTCTATTATGTTCGCACTCCGTTTTTCCAAGGCGATAGGTTTTCCATACTCCACTCCCAATACCAGCGCTTTCTACAGGCGTGAAAATATCACTAGACGGTTTTCACACGATGCGCAGATACTGACTTGATAAGATATGTGTTTTTTGAGTAGGTTTTGCGCAGTTTTGAAATCGTATTTTTATAGTGGTTCCCTTGTAGCAAATTCGCTAAATGGCAATGATCTAATAAAAGAAAGTGCTCGTCCTCTATTCTCTATTCAACGGGATACACTTTTATTGAAAAAGAAACCAATAAAGAGGTTACGGGAAAAATTCTTCTCCCGCGCGTTTCCGAATTCCTCGCCGACCTCCTTTTATTGCCAGACATTTTAACAAATAAATAACTTCAAAGTGGAAATGCATGCCTCACATTTTTGTGTGCAAAAACAAGTTAAAACGATGGTGTATTTTTTTTATCTTCGATACGTCCCTTTAAAAGTATTTATATTGTCAAACAAGAAAATTTTATGATCAAACGACGCAAATAAAAAATATCTCTATAATATATCATGAATTAATAAATTGATGATATGATTTATGAAATTTGCATTTTATTTCGGAAATGTCTTTTTTTCATCAGGACCTCATAACCCATGAAGATGATTGGAAGTCTGACAACCATATCTACAACTTATGTCATGTCACTTTTTATGTCACTTAAATTGAAATTAAAATTGATTTAAAGTTACACATTGTGAACTTCAAATTAAAAATATTTACACAAAAAACATAGTAATTTGATGAGTAAAAAGAAGCAACATACAATAGAGTACGTCATAGCAGTAAATCAAACAAGCTCAGAAGATTCTGTTTTAAAAATTTGAAACAAAAAGCTCGCCTACGCCAATTCGTTTTCACGCAAGTAGAATCTGTCAATATCCGAAGTGATTTGTCGGCGACACAAGTATTACCGGGTATTTAGTAGTACACAAAGCCTGTGACAATGAAAAACCCGTAGCATTTTTGATTTGGTACCTACAACCCTTCCGACCTTTGACGTGACTAAATACCATGAGTTTTTCCAGATTTTGATGCTTTTTATGGTTTATATGAGTATAAAATTCTGTTAAAGGTAAACTGTAGAGACATTTTGCTGGAAGTGAGTTATATAAGAGACTAAATTACTCGTACTTAGAATATAATTTTTATCGTTTCAAAAGTGCATCAGCAAGAATAATTTTATAAAAAAAGTTACAGTTTAATCGTTTAAATAATTTATAAATTATTTAAACTAAATAGACAGATAAAAAACTAAATAGTTTAATCTTTTTTTCTAATTTTTTTTATAGTTTTTGAGAAAAAAAATCAGGAATGCTAAAAACTGGAGATGGTCCAGAGGAACACAACATGCCCCTAATAGTAATAAATTAACTTTCAAAGAAACCTACAGGTTAATACTACTTTACTAAGACATGGAGATGGTCTTGATATTTTTTACCACGTTTTTATTAGCTCGTATTCTTGTTTGACCAGTACAATTTTTTTCTTGTTTGTCCAAGATTTGTATTGGACAATTGAATATTTTTAACTAACTTTCCGACTAGCTAGACATTTGAAACTTTTAGAATATATCAGAACACGGCGACAATGCATTCTTTTAATACTGTTAGCCATCTTTAAGCAGAATTGAACTCAATTTCAGTAAATTCTGTTTTGTATGGAAAGTTATTTTGGAAAAAAATCGTAAAAAGTAAAACACTATTATTGGTTGCTACGGGGGTCCTAGCAACAAAATTTTTAATATATACGTGCGTTACTATGGAAATCAGTATGAAATATCAAAATGACATTTCAGTATTCTATATTTATTCAGTATTTCTATCAAGTACAATAAAATGTTTTTATCAATACATAGAATAATTGTCAAGTTTATATGATTCAACAGAAAATTTTAAAACGTGGTATATAAAAAGTTCTTTTTATCTTGTAATTATTATCTCTGTAGTTTGTGATACGTCTTTCTCTCTTGTTTTGATAAATTCAACTATGAGAGGGTATGAAAAACTTTCAAATTGCAAATACTCTATAACATGATTTCTAGACTTACAAACTTTTGGTAATGTCCCCATGATATACAGAATAAAATCAGTAGTGAGGCAATAACTTAAAAGAGTCATCCCAAAATATTATCCTAGGTGAATTTAAAAAAATATACATTAACGAAAAAATGTTAAATTACCTTATTGTATTTTATTATATAACATAATCTTTTACCAATTGACGCTCGCAAAGTCCGAAAATGATCAAAATATTAATATAGACCGAAAGCAAAACTTAGAACTTGTATAAAGTTTTCATGAAAATGCTCGCAAAAAATAAATCAACTTTGGCTTCAGTAGAATTCTGTGAAAGTTCGCCCTCCCATTCAAGTTTTATAGATTGTATCGGGTGCATGCTCAGTGAATATGTTAACATTTTATTTTCCAATAAACTACGTAACGTACAGTTGAAAATGTTTGCAGGTCAGACGTTTGTACAAAAAATATCGATAAATTAGAGAGAGAAATATTATTTTTTACTTTAGATCAAGTTAAAATACAAACTGAAAGTTTTGCGATAGATTAAATATGGACCAAATAAGGTAATAATAATATTTTGTAATAATTTATATTGAAAATGCGACATACTTACTTGACATTCTTATTAAACAAACTATAGTATATAAATTTTGAAAACAATAGGGTGTTAAAAAAAATCCATTTTTTTAAGTGACGGTGAAAATAGAAAATTTAAGTTTGACACGTCATCTGCCATAAACAAACAATGAAAAACTATTAATTTAAGAAATTTTAGGAGACCCAGAAGATTGCTAAGTTTTGGTTTTTTATATAATATGTAGGTATTTTTTTTATGAATGACTGTAAAATTAAAATCCCTTTTTGTTCCCATTATCATCAACATGTAAGTATATTATTATAATTAATTATAAAAACATTCGATTTAATATGTCATTTACGTAGTCAGAGTTATTCTGATATGCTAAGTAAAAAGACAGTGTTTTTAGTTTTAGTGAAATGAGAACCCAAGTTTAAAACTACCTTTTCTCTTATATTATGTAAAATTATTGAATTGTTTTGACATACTCTTTAAATAATATACACAGTCTATTTAGAGATTATTATTAAACAATCTAATAATTTTACATAATAAAATAAAGTGTAATTTAAAAATTGTGTTCTAATTTTACTAAAACAAAAAATACTGTGTTTTTACTTAGCACTTAGCAGAACAGTATTGAAATCACTCGATAATTATGGTATCCACACTAAGTGTAGAGAAATTAGGTAATTTAGAGAATTATTACAAAATAAAACCCTTATATCTTAATTGTTGTAAGATTTTAATTTTGTCACATCGGAAGTTAAAATATTATGGCTGTTAAAAGGATAGGTACTTTATATATTATTTGACAAATTTTCTGTACTGTACGTTGCATTTTTCTAATTTTAAAAATATACTATAATATATGAAAGTAAAGTGAAGTTTAAATAATGTATTTTCAACTGCAGCGACATCCGGAAATGGACGTTATATAATACAGTGACGAGAGTATGGTAAATGAATTTTCCGGAAGAATTTTCAAATGCCTTGTACGTGTCACTGTATAAGTATTTAGTATTAAGATTCACAGTGGCAGTCCACTGAACTAGTTAATTGAATATGCAGTGTCGATAGTGGGCTACCAAAGGCAACATACGAAAGGAGAAGTTAGCATCGGACAGGGGCGAGGCTACTGTTAGAGAGAAGGGGGTCGTAGCAAGCTAGAAGGAAATTTAATTTCACTCTGAGGACGTGACATGACTCTGGTTTTGAATATTTATTAGATAACAATAGAATTTGCAGCGGAAGGCAATCTATAATTAAATTGAAATTATCAAGTTCAAGTTTCAATAAAGGTGCTTCGGAAGTTTATTTTAAAATATTCATGATACAACTATAACACCATTATATTATAATGTTAACATAATAACTCGAGTACATACAGATAGCATTGTTAAAATAACTTGTTTAAAGGTGTATGGAAATTTCTTCCACGGATTCTTACATTTTATTGTTGAAATCTAATAAACTCCAGGATGTATGTCTAGGTATGGTACTTCTTGACAATATAATAATTTCAATTTTATAACCAAGGAACTCAGAAATAATGGGAACTGAATTACGTAATGGGTGTGGAAGAATATGGGATAAACTTCACGTGTTCAGACTACGATTTTAATTCGTTCTTCAAATATTCTCGTTTTATGCACCGGCGCTTGTTCAATATTGGCGAATTTGAAGTTGAAACACAAACTATTACACGTCTATAATAAGGTTTGATTCATTTTCGTAGGACACTCACACATTCAAAAATTTGTGTTAAAATGTAGTGTATTGGGTTATAGCCTATCGGAATTCTATCTATTAATCTCTTCTGTGTATATAACACATCGTAACCCAGTACAATACTGTTATAAGTCTGAAATAGTTCATGTTGAGTTAAAGGCATGATTAGATTAGGTTTATTGCTATTTTAATAAAATACTTTCGTATCTCAAACTTCGCTATATTAGGTACTACTATTAAAATTCTGTTCAATCTAGTAAAATACTATTGGAACTAAGATACGACACCAAAAGCTATCTAAACAATTAAAACATAGTTTTCAAAATATCAAATATCCCAATACAATACTACAATGTAACACAGAAATATAATATGTTTTAAAGAATAATGAGACATAGTGAAACATAGATAATGTTACCCATTAATTTATACTAGGTACTTCTTTTTCATACAATTTAAGAATGTCACATTATTTGAAAATACCTCAGATAGGTATAAAGTACTAGAAATCAACGCTATTCGCGAAGCGTTTTAAGATGTAAAACTACTAGTTAATTTCATCGTAATTAGATAGGACGCAATGTTATATTGTGGATGCGGGTTATATTTAATATTTGAAAGTTTTAAAAATTCAAATGGCTCTCCTGCTAAATGGCATTTTTTACTACTACAATATTTTACTGGGAATGCGAGATGTTCACGTAATTAGTTTTACAAATCGTTGAAGAGTAAAATAACTATGTAAACTAGTTGAAAACCTCGCGTTGTTGCGGTTTTTGTATTCGTTGTAAAGAATGCCGCTACTGATTATGAAAATAACCTGTGATTGGCGGTTTTCTATTGTGCATTTAATTTGACAAAAAAATACGGGAGTTCGGCCCGTTTTAGACGGGACACTGGTGTCGTGCTCGGTATAATATAGGAGGCTTTTGTATTCGAATAAAAGGTCCTTTGTATTATGTTTACGAACGCCCCAGAGCTAATGAGTCAACGCATAATTTTGCGTTATAAATGGGAACATAAAACTGGCTGCGGTAATAAAAACAAGTGTATCGGCGACTTGAGAATGTAGCGGCTGACGCAAAAGTGTACCAGATACGCGTTGACTCATTAGCTCTGGGGCGTTCATAAACATAATACAAAGGCGCCTTCATTCGAATACAAAGGCCTCCTATAGTATATCGAGCGCGACACCGGTGTCCCTCCTGAAACGGGCCTAAGAGTGAGTCCGTCAATGTGTAACGCAAAAAATAATTCTCTGAAAATGAATGACATCCAAACATCGATGGCAAGTCTCGTCACCTCACGATTCCAGAATACTGTCAGAACTTTTCGACGAGATACGTGTACGAAATTTATTATCTCACGTACTTGTACGCCAATAAAGTACACTTCACTGTGCTAAACAACTTTAGAGTTATCGAGATATAGAATTACAAATTAAATATCTATTTTCCATAATGTCAAATTATAGCAAACTCAGTAAGGAGCTAACCTCAATAATACATTCTGTATATCCATTTTTCACTTGGTTACATGTAAGTTGTACGTATGCAGTTCATCGTGGGACACTATTATTCATGCGCCACAGTACGTGACACATGAATTCGTATGACATTTTATCAAATGACGAGTTCTTCGTTGAACATTTCACCGTGGAATACATTAAAATTTGTACGTATCTTACAAAATGCGGCAATAGTTTGCAAATAGTATTGTTCCAATTAGATTAACCCTAACCTAACCTAACCTAGTAAAGACATCTCCACATGTTGTAGCATACGTACAAATATACTCCACGGTGAAATGTTCAACGAAGAACTCGTCATTTGATGAAATGTTATACGAACTCATGTTTCACGTACTGCGGCGCACGAATAAGTGTCCTGCGGTGAACTGTTTACGTACAAATTTCCGGATACGTTTTCACTTAGTCAGTCATCCATTGACGCAAATGCCAGATAATATAACTGACTCGATTATTTCAATAAAAAGAATATTATTTTGATTGTATTATAAATAGTGAATAATAGTTCATCGGAAATGTCACTCGAATCTAAGTACCTGGCCCATTACTATCGCAGTATATGTACTGTCAGTTTACGTATATTATTGTACCAATTTGCCCTTGTACTTGTAACCGTAAATAAACTCTCACTTCTCCGTCAACACGAATAACCACGATCGTCTTTCAGAGTTCGCCCACAGAGTTTTTTTGACTCAATTATGATAAAATCATCCGCACAACGTTTGAAAGAGTAATATATTAATTTATTCACAAAAAATAAGCAAACAACTAAAACTACATGGTATTGTGACAAAACACACTCAAAAACAAAATCACTGCTGACCTTTTAATTACCACATTTAAATAACACGTTAATTATATCTAATGGCGAACTGCTCCAAACGCGCCAGTCTCGGTGTTAGCAATAAATGAGTTAACTGAAAGAAATACAAAAAAATTCACTTCCTTAACGAGTGCTTACCGGACACATTCATTTTTATTTTCAGTATTGGTATTTAAATAATATTTTTTTTGATATCGTTTTAAAACCGCAAGAAAACTGAATAAATTCAAGACATATTTTTCACATTAAACTTTGAAGTGTGATGTCATACATCTCATCTTAGTACAAGCGTAACAGAGTGAGAAGATTTTTTATGACGCAATCTCATAAATTGACTGAGTATTTTGATAGAAGAAAATATATCATTCATAAAATATATAAAAACGAACCGAAATTTATGTTATGTAAGTATTATGAAAGTGTATAGAAGCCTATGTATGTATCTCTTTCATCGATTGGCGGTAGATGTCGATGGTTAATATTTGTTCTTAATTGTAACATAGGCATGTGGGGTCTGGGTCACTGCACGAAGAGCTGGTGTCTTAGCAGTTTTTTTGTACGAGAATTATATTATGTTAGCTGTCAACCAATAAAGTCAATGCTCAGAGTCTAAACACGCATTGAAAGAACAACACATACATTTGCCACAACTCAGGATTCAATCACGACTTAGTATTAAGTATATAATAATAAATTATTTTGAACTTTCAGCATAATTATGTCCTTCCATCTAACACCATCTTGTTATCTTTCAATTTGATTTTCTTCCTCTAGTTTTTGTGCATGACACTGTCATATTGTATTGCCGCCCTCGTAATCCAGTACATAAGATATTGTACTCTCACCTCCTGGTTTAATTCTAGGTGAGGTCACAGTATTATAATCACTCTCTTGAATCTCGTGTGTTACTTCTGCTCTTGAAACATTATTGCCTGTTATCGCGAGGGATGGTTTCCAATCCTGGTGTCGGAATTAATTTGAATTTATATACGCCTGTCAATTACCTACATGGTCGCAGTCATGATTTATTCTTGATCGGAACCGTGTCAAGCCTATCAAGCACCATGAGCGAAGGGTGCAAGCCTTGTCAATGCGCTCCTCAAATACGTACTTATACATTTTCAGTAATGTACTATGTGTTTTGTATTCGAAATTTTATTTTTCTATATAAAATCGTAGGTTTGTTTTACTTATGTTTTTTTTTGAATTTTTATAAAATATGTATTCTTCTTCTCTCTTGTGAGGGTAATATTTTTGTAATAATGTAAATCTCATGTTGTGAAAGTCTTGAATTAATATGTGTTATGCCCACAATGTTTTGTTTTCTTAAATATATAAATAGTTATGTACGTTGGTTTATTAAAACCTGGGTGTTTTTGTGACTGTTTTGCTTCTACTACTATACTTATGTTTCACTAAATTACTGTTATTGGGCTTTAAGGGCTATAATAACGTTGAAAAGAATACTGATGTGGCTATATTATTATATATATTCAAAAACTTAAGTATCTCATTGATTCAGTGGCCTCTATGCCAACACCTAGCTCTCTAGTACCTAGCATTGGATCAGTCTTGCAACAATGTGTCTTCTCCATTTCTACTTAGGTTTTTTAGCTAATGCTATCACATTTTTCGCTTTTCTTTTTTAACCCAACAAAATCCCAGTCAGATCAGAAGCTCCCATGTTTGGAAATAATACGCGTATGTATTATGATCTCACTAGAAAATGAACCAGGGATCCCCGGTATGAGAAGGATAGACTACGAGGATCACTACATGCACTGTATCTTGGCCATGTTAGTTGAAAGGCCATTTATGAAGCGATCAGAAGGTTAGTGACACATGCGTGTTGTTTTTTCAATATGTGTTTGAGTCAGTCAAATGATTTAATCGCTTAGACGAATAGCTAATAATCATTTCTGTATATGCCTGTATGATCCGCTAAGGAGCGATTTTTTTAACCCCACATACAGTTTAACAGTATAACGGTTTAACAATAAATTAATATGTGTAGTTACTATTTAATATACATATATCACAGGATATAACATGTTCATTGTTTTTGGTTATTATTGTGAACTTTCGTAAGATTACGCCTGTTGTATCGCCATGTCTCGTCTTTGCGCCGCTCGCACTGTTTTTGTACCATGCCTAAACTATTAAATATTACGTAAAATAAGTAGCTCGTTTAATGTTCTCCTAATTGTATACAAATTTGTATTTTGTTGTGTAGACAAGTACGTTTATGTATGTTTTCTGAATTAATTAAACCTTAAATAATGTTTATTATTATTGAAAATTGTGAAAGCACAAAACAACTCCTGTTTACGGAAACAGGAAGATATTTAAATTGTAATAATTCATGTTTAAATTCGTAATTAGTCATTAATAATTATCTATTTGGTAAAACCCTTGTTCTCTAGGCCCACGACGAAAGGCGGCATTAATCTAGAGTCCCAAGTTGTTCAAGATTATACGTTTACTTTGCAATTCATTACTTACCATTTTTAACTGTTATAAAGAACCGTTTGTTTAACTGTCGCTATTTAATGGAAGGAAGGGCGAGGCCCACATTATTATGTTTCATTGAAATTGTTTACTTAATTGTTGTCATTAATCATTATTATACAAATCTAAATGAAAAGCGCGGTATATTAAGTAAATAGGCCTTTTACAAAAATTAAAAACGTACGGTAACCTTTCATAATTTATTAACAAATTATGAATAAATATAATGTTAATTTTTTTACGAATTTAATTATGAAAACGATAATCTAGAGAGGCGTTTTATATTTTATGTGTTAGATTTTATCTTATTAATTAATTTAATTGTTATTACGAGCACGTTATTAAACTTGTAACCATTAATATGTTAATGTTTTTTTAGTTATAAAACAGTAGTTTTGAAATTAGGAGCAATTGGTATCCTAGGATATTAGAAGATAAGGGTCATTAGGCTACTCAAAACGGGCAAATAATACAAATAGATTCTTGCAGGGCATTAAGTCGTATGTCTGAAAATCTGAACTTCACAATAGATATTATATAATTATATAGGTACATACGAAGCTATAGTTATATTTTACATTTTAATTACAAAAATCAATATACCTACTTAAATACCTAAAAAAACCATTTAATATAAAATTAGATTATTAGGTGCCTGGATTAACCCTTTAAGTGTCACAAGCGAGTGTATTTGCCAAAAGTTTATGTACCGTCAGGCCATAAGCGAATTAACTCGCGAGATATTGTCGATACTATAGCAAGGTTAGAGTAGTTTATGTATATTTTCAAACATATATTTATTATTTTAGTATGAACACGTTGATTAAAAACGTGACAATTTTTTATCATTCTATAGGTATTTCAGATTTCTCGAGTGATTTATTTTATTCCAAAAATAGCTAGCGTAGAGATATCCACCAAGTAAAATTTGTCTGGCAGTAAAAACATTAATGTATAGAAATCAGAAGGGTAAGTGAATGATGGTGGGGTGTGTAGAATTAAGAATAATGATGATTTGTAGCCGCATATACCAGAACTCAAAACTCTCCATCTTAATAAAACACCTGAGGCTGAGGTGGGCAGGTTCGCTGCCAAAAATAGTCCTCGTTATGAAACAGAGGGAGCATGATCAATCGGTAGGGGTCACGGATGCGCTAAGAGCAGGGGTTGAAGAATGATGCAATAACCCTTCTAAATTCAAATAACTGAAGAAAACTGAAGAGGTTCGCGCCGGCTGTTGTGTAGTAAAACGGTGAAGGTGACGAAGGCCCGAATTGAAATGTAGCGCCATCAAAAGTAGAAGGAGTCTTGTGAGATTATATTTTTTTCTACAGCACTACAGTTGGTACAATTCATTTAAATGTTAATATATTACCTTCTATAATATAAAGATTGGGCCCTAAACGTATGAAATTGAAATAAAATAACCTAATAATGGTTTAGTTAACTGTAATTATAAATTTCGTAATTCAGGTTAAATTTAAAAGAACTTCACTCTTCTAATATGACATTCCACTGTAATTTAAGATTCACACAATAAGTTATTTATTATAAATACATGTTCAGATATTCCAAAAATAAGCTTTGAATAATGTAAAATAAATTTCGACTTTGTCGTATATATCAAAATAGATATTTTAAAATAAAATCTGTTTATAAATAACAAAAACAAAAATACCCATTCCTTTATTTTATGTAGGCAGCTAAAACCATTTTAAAGGTGAATAATCACGTAAAAATGAAGAAATGCGTATGGACGGTATGTAAACAAAACAACATAATTCTAACCATAACGTGAGCCGCCATTTTATTTTTGGGACTTCCAATAAGGAAGACAATAATGAGCTTGTTACTAATACAACAAAACGTATTATCATTTGATTCGAAAATCGAACTGCTTTCAAATTTCTTAAAACGGAATTCCTTTACGTAATTCTATTACGTTATTAAAAAAAAATTGAGTTACAAAAACAGATTTTTATAAAATGTAAATATTATCTCTCAATAATAAGAATATTTATTTATAATATATTACGTTGTACGAGGAAATGATTTATTTCAACAGAGAAACTTTCCTAGACCTTTATCCTTACAACTCGGGGGTTACTATAGGTTTTAATACCTGGTAGTCTCTATTAGGTGAATCCGTTCCATCAAAATTTCACGGTTGTCAGCGCCTCTTTGTGTCGATCTGAAAATGTAAAACAGAACAGCCGCTCGACATTTTCGCGACCTGCTCCCCCCCTGTCCTCTCCCCACAGGCCAATTCCCCTCAATCTCCCCCGTCGCATTTCCTCGATCAATACGATTCCCTCCGACCATTTATCAACATAAAATTTTAAATGATGAAAAATTCTTATCCGAGAGAGGTAATTATAATGCACTGGGCACCCTGTAGATGGATATTTTACACTCTATTGTAACTTGTAAAAATTTTCACGCTTTTCGAAGATAAGATTTTAGATTCATGTCTTGTTATTGTTATTATACAGTGAATCGCGTATTTTCACTTTCGCGAATATTTACTTAGACTGTCTTTTGTTATTTTATTGGTTTCTCAAAGATTTTGCATATTGTTAATCTACTTTCTTTAATACTTTGGACGCTGAAGACGCACCTGACGCGTAATGATCAAAATATTTAAAAAAATTACAGAAATAATCGAGCTTTCAGAAAATCTCATGTTATTTAAATTTATATTGTGACGTCACAGGGAATTCAATCAGCAGGGCTATTACAACTAGTTAACAAGGTAACACGTATCCGTTATTTTTCTGTATCCAAAATAACACGGATATCACTCAGGGAAATTCTGTATACAAGGCGGTTATCTACAATAATTGGTAACACACGGCACTGTGCCTTACTTCATTCAAAATATATTCGATTATAATCTCCAATTTGATTTTTTTATCCAGTTGAAGATTTTAATCGGATGCATTTGGAATCAAGTATGACGTTTAAAAAAATATGTTGCAGTACTACTCAACGATATTTGGTAGTACGCGGTTAACGCAGACATGCTCTGATAGTTAAACATTTCTTTTATTTTGTTAACTGTCAATTCATGGTGGAACTGCATTGTATTGTTGTTTTTATTTAAGAAAACGCAATTTTTTTGAAGTAATTATTCCCTTAAAATGTCCCTCTGAGGCGGACGAAACCGGTCCTAATCTATTGATTAAAAGTGGAGTAAGTACTACAAAAAAAAATTGCGTTTAAATAAATAAAAACAACAATAGTTAACATTCCTGGACAATTAACTGCCTGAATACGACATATCATATTTATCACTTTTTTCATTTATTTTATTTAAGTGATATGTTAGAATGGCCATGCGGAAAAAAACCGCAGCTGGTGAGTCTCATAGATTTTAGGCGCAAAGCCCAGAAAGCATGGCAGGGTCATCTGGCACGAGCAAAAAAAAAAACAAATATCTAATTCGCTGAATAAAGAAATATTCTAACTCACAATTTTGAAATATTGTGCAGAAGAGTTTTTGAAACACCCTACATTTATTATTTATATAAACCAGTGTATGCACCATTTTTGTTATCAATAATCTTACTAAAATATT
Source organism: Rhyacophila brunnea (assembly GCF_057557595.1). Taxonomy (NCBI): domain Eukaryota; kingdom Metazoa; phylum Arthropoda; class Insecta; order Trichoptera; family Rhyacophilidae; genus Rhyacophila; species Rhyacophila brunnea. Next base: position 36,665,351 of record NW_028233350.1, on the reverse strand, counting down.
ATCCATACGCTATAAAAAAATAGTAAATTATATCAGTAAGTGGTTTCACAAAACTCTCGTTCGCAAAAATTTAAACGCAAGTTACAATAGTTTCGCCTTCAGCTAACGAATACATTGTGTCTGAGGTATTTAAAATTATGTATGATCAAAAAAACTATATTAATTCAATATACAAAAATATTAAAGATGTACGATAAAATTTATCTCTAGTTTACGTTTAATTTATACAATGATTTGTGATAGGTTATAATAAAATTAATGTAGAGAAAAGTAAAAAGTAGATACCTATCTATTGTTTGCCGTAGAAAACCGTAGAAAATGAATTTGATTGATATTGAAAGTGAGAGTTTGAAAAAATTACTACAATTGTTAAAAATGATAAATGGTTATTTTAATAGACCGATTCACAATTTAAAATGTTGCCAGCAAGCGAGCTATTCAGATACCAGTAGAATAGAAATAAACAACGTTTAGCAATAGCCGAAATAAAACATGAATATGTTATATAGCTGTGACACAACATGTGAAGACATGCACATTTGATAGATATCAGAAAAATGTAAAATTTGTGAAGTAAAATCACGGAATTTTAGTGTTTTTGAACTGGTAGATGTTATAAAAGTTATTAATACTTTGCTTCGAAAAAATTGAATGCATTGTTCAGAAATTGTTTGACCATATAAATTCCTAACCTATTTCCCACAATCATCTTGTAATACCAGGCACGTTAGTTACATTGCAAACTCCGTCAATTCAACACCTCTAAAGTCATCGATTCAGGCACTTGTGAATTGACTGTAAACCGCTATGCGTACAGGGTGACTTATCCATAACGCATATGTTTGACTTTCATTGCGCTGAATCTGATATGGTTTGAGCGAACGTCACGTCTATTATCCATCATAAATTCATTTTTCCCAAAATACAGGTGAAATCTTGAGAGTGACATTCTGAACCGTCCGTTTACCAGTGCGTGAGTGCATGAATATGAAACCAGCTCCAGCGCACCAGCTATCTCAACAACAATGGTTAGTGTCTGGATTTAATTCGTGTGTAAACACCTTCTCCCAGCATCCAGAATCAATCCCAATTACAGTCCACTAAAAAGCGCCGCTGGCTGCCTGCGACGTCTTATGTTGGTTTCTTATTTACATAATGTTACTGTGGTGTAAAAGTCAAATCAAATCAAATCAAATCAAATTTATTTATTTTACATATAATGAACATAACAAATTATAAATTCAAAGCGTTCACGACATGACATAAAATAAGTGTTAATAATTAAAAAAAAATACCGAGAAGTGTGAGTTATAATACAATAGGTAATAAAATAAGAAATAAAATAAAATAAAATATCAAAAATAACAAAGTAAAGGTAGATGGAAGCACACAGAGTGAATTTTGATAGAACCTATCTTAAAAATTTATTAAACAACGTCCACCTAAATTCACCCTCACGTAAGTGGAATATATCAATATCCGACGCGATTTCATTAAACATAGTTATTGCCCTCTCAATTGGCATTACTAATGGCAGGTTAGTTCTGCACCGTGTGAGAACAAACAACGGATGCTCTCGATTCCTAAGGTAATTATCAGAGACACACAAGCCAACACCACCAAGAGTGGCAGAGTTTACATGTACGCCGCGTATAAGTCTGAAAAAATATGTAGCTAAATAAAGATTCCTTCTAAATTTTAAGCTACAATATGTAAGTATCCCTAAGAGAAAATCAGTCGGATAGAACCACGGATAATATCCATACAGCCGAAAGTAAAGGAGTCTCAAAAATTTCTTTTGGACTCTCTCTACCATAAGGCCGTAGTTCAACTGATGCGGGGCCCAAACGATAGACCCACTCTCAAGTCTGCTTCTAATTAATGAGTTATAGAGAATTTTTAGTACCGTAATATCCGAAAAGACCCGGGAAGTACGCAAGACAAAGCCCAACATCTTTAGCGCCTTTTTACAAATGGTATCTATATGACCACTAAACGTCAGTTTACCGTCAAACGTAATTCCAAGATCTCTTACAGATGATATTCGCGAGAGAACTCTGCCATGCATCGAATACTGAAAAAACAATATTCGTGGGGTTTTAGTAAACGATAAAACATTGCATTTATCAATATTGAAGTCAGAGGATACATTCTATATTTGGTTACGTACTTTTCCTGTCGTACTTGTAAACTCTGCCATACTTAGTTTCAAGCGATCAATAACTCTGATTACCGCAAATCATTTCGGATATTGACATATTCGAAAACTCAGATGAGCCGGTCACGCTGTTAGATGCAATGGATCTAGAGCTCTTCCTAAAGTTTATCAAGGAATCTCTGTAGGCAGTCAGCCTCCAGGTCAACCCGGGAGGGGATGGATGAATGATGTCAAAGAGGAGGCTGAATATAACCAACTTGACAAAGAAAGAACTTGATATTGAGATTCCTGGAAAACTGTTGTATGCTCGGCCATGGAATTGAATGGTCTGTAGCGCCAGCTTAAGTACGTACCTAAGTAAGTAAGTATTAATATATTTCATCTACGAAAATATGAGTTTAGTTGGAAGTTGGACATTTTTAAATTTGGGTGGTGTACGTAATTGAATTTGAGATGTATTTACTAAATTTTGAAAATTTCTTTTTTGAATTATTTTGAGATGTATTTACTTAATTTTGAAAATGAATGCAATGGAATTTTACTGTAAATAGCTTGCGGATTGTTTATTTATCTGCTTTATTTGCCTATTATTTATTTATTAAAAAAAAACAATCACATAATTACAATTAAAATAAAATAATTTTGTTTGATAATATCCGCAAGTTAACTTTTAAATTGCAGGATTATTTTCATGTTAGGTATTTATAATAGTTCTATTTTCTTGAAATAAGGTTTTACTACAACATCTCTGTTTTCGCCCCGTATATGATTTAAAACTTTTGGCGTCGATAAAATATGGGCGAGAGAGGGTAGAAAAAAAGCTCTCACTGCAATTTAGTTCACTTTCAATTTTCTTTAGTTATATGCAAACGAGATGGAAATTATAACTTGAGCGACGCGCGTCTTGATAAATGATTCAAAGTTAGTCTGAGAGCTTCCGCAAGTGCCTTCTTTTGCCCCGTGAGCCCCCAACTGCCGACCTTATTAAGTGACAAAACTTCTAGTAAACAATGAATGATTGATTATATTTCTACCGTTTACATTTTTTTCCACCATACCTCATTTTTTGAAGACATTAAAAACTTTCTGATGTTAATAAACTTTGGCGGGCGAAACTCGCAACGTAAGGTCAATATTATGAATTTCCATAACGTGCTTGCGGCAACTTGTTCTTTTTTCTATTTAAAAAAGTTCAATCTGGCCCCCTTTCTTCGCGAAAGTAATTTATCAAATAATTGACATGCTCTTAAAGCGATACAAATATAACAAGGTTGATTGTTATATCATCCCTAATGTATTTTTAAAGCGTTAATCAATATCATATACTGTCTACAGAACATATCGATCTAAAACGACGTACGAACTGTCATAACCTCCCAAGTTTCAGAGTATAGTATACCTATCAAAGCTAATGAAATACCTACCAAACTGTACAAGTTGATAAAGAGTAATAAATTATATGCTTATAAGATGATGCAATACCTGCAGAATTAGCAGAATACTAGCTTGATAAACACATGGCCTACGGTCATAGCACTATGGACCCACACCCGAATATCATATGAGTGGTTCACAAGCATAGTAAACCAAGTCCATTCTGGTTATTTTTGGGTAAGCTAGGTTCAAACATAATATTTGAGTATTTCTAAATCTGTAAGGGTGTGATTTTAATTCTGAAGTGTTATTTAGAGTACATTTAAGTTATTGTGTAAGGAAAATCATACCCTTACAGAATAAGAAATACTCAAAAATTATGTTTGAACCAAGCTTACTCAAAAATAACCAGAATGCACTTGGTTCACTATGCTTGTGAACCACTCATATCATACACAAGAAGTCAATAAATTAAATAATATTATATCACCAAACTATATAAAAAGTAGCACGTGCCTCGCGCCCTTGTCTATTATCATTTTTTCCTTGTAACGTGTATATTATGTCCACTGTAAAATATGTACTTGCATATCCGTTGAATAAACTTTTATAAAAGCGTTATTCTTTCTCAATCATCTTTATCACCATCTAGTAGTCTAAACACATCCCTAAAGGTAAATCACCTAACAATTACCTTCAAGTCGACGGTCTTTAAACGATAGATATGTGAATATTACTTAGAAGCCGCACGGAAATCTAGTTTATGGTAGAGAGACAAAAGAAAGAGAACACCATCATACCACATCAGGTTAATTTCAACACAAGTCACCTGATTCCTTTGCCTTCTTAGCTGAGAGACATAACAGTACAATTAGAATATTAAACATGCAATTATTTATTTTTTTGACTCATTTAAAGTATTAATAAATTCCCTATTTATGAAGAATTCATTCAAACAATCTGTTTTAATAGTGTGTACTGCCACCAGATAAATAGTTCAGTATACCACAGCTGTGCAATTTGTATTTTATTGAGATTCAAATGGCTATTGTCTCTCCCTATTTCTCTTTATTATAATGACTTGTCCTTGACTCTCCAGAGACCCATTCTTATAATTATTTTTGAAAATATTTTTTATGTTTTATTATTTGGATGTACCTTGTATCACGGCCCTGACATAATATTATGTGTCTGAGCACTGAGATGAATGAAAAAATATCGTAAACTATGTATTTAATATATATAATAATATAAAAAAACCGATTGTCAACAATATAACGCAATTCGATAAGCATTTCATGTAAAACCCACTGGTTAAAATTGTAGTAATTAAATAGGATGCCCGTAGTTTAATTAGTAAAACACGTTGGCGGTTACAGGTTCAAGTCCAGTCGGGTGATTTTTTCTAGTCAGTATACCTATATGAGATCTTTTCAAATAATGTATGTTCAATATTAAGAATCTTATATTGTGAAATCTTGTAAATTATTTTTTGAATAAAAGAAATAGTTAAGTTAACTATTTAGCTTGATATTTTTTAATATGTTTCTAAATAAACCAGAGTGACGCTGCCAAATACCGTGTATTGACTTTGCCATCACCCCCCAAGTGTATCTAATAATATATCATTACATTACCTCATTTGAGGAGTGCTTAGGAGGTGAGGTATCGATAAGCATTAAGTAACTATAGTCTATGGCAGTTGTTTATTTACTATAAATAAGAGATGGCCAACTTGTTTGTTATTGTCATCAACTTTTTTCTTTTTACGAAAGTCACTTTATAAATGAACGAAAACCAAAGAATATGTCATTCGAAAATATTTAGCATGTGGGTGAAGCATAGCTGTTCTGTTCCCATTTCGATTTTATAATTCACGCAATATGGCTGCCATTTTTATGTTCGTTGTGATTACTTACTCGAGAGTTTCTAAAGCTTTTACATACATTTGTTGGGCCAATTGTGGTGACCGTCATTCCTTGTTTCCCCACCTACCTCAAATCCTTATTTATTATTATCACAAGAGCAGGCAACGAGAAATTACGGGTCATCAGTCGACCGTGATTGAATAACATTCAGTTAGCTCAAGCTACATCCAGAAAGCGGACGCGTGCATGCTTGTTACAGCTAAGCCGTTATTAACTGATTACTTAGATTATACAGACTGATTCAGAAGTTACTCGCGGACCACGGCCGGGTCAGATTGATATAGTGTGACCGTCGTCCAAGCAATACTTCTGAATACCGGGCAAGCCGTGATACCGGCTCTCATAATTCATAAAAACAAGTGAAACCGTGAGAGTGAAATTCCAAAGTGTCCATTTATCAGTGCCTGAGTGCGTGAACACCGAACCGGTTTCAGCGCACGCCAGCCCTCTCAACATAAAAGTTCAGTGTCTGGCATCATGTGTAAACACCTCCCTAATCCATAATCCACCAACCATCACCTTCAAATGACAGTTCACTGCTAAAAGCGCCACCACACATTTTATACCAATGGTTTTTTTAAGTAAATAATAATGCCGAAGAATAGTATTACTGTCTGCTTATCAACTCATAATGATAAACTGTCTTTTTACGCCCTGAAAATTAGAAAACAAATATCTTAGCAGTAGTGTGTGAAGTTCTCTGAAAATGAACCTGCAATGTAAAATCACTTGTAGCTTATTTCATATCAGAATCAGTGGTCCTTTTTTTGCTTCAATTTCATACATTTAGACTACATATTATGTTGTATAGAATGAGGTTTTCGACATTTTTGACGATGAAAACACATTTACATGGCTTTTTTCAATATAATATTATGTCATTCAGGATATGAAATAAAATCACTGAATATGTTTCAGATTTATATCTAATTATAGGGAAACAGATCGGTTTTTAATTTAATTAAGTAGCGTATTTTTAAAGGAAAAATCCAAATTGGAATGTTTTTATAAAAATGTTAAAAATGATCAAGATTTTTTCGTTAAAAATCTTTAATTAGTATGAAATATTGTTTTTTATATGGTTACGCAATTGTATGTTATTTGTAAATTGAAAATGTTCCATTGACTTAATATATAATTTGCTAATCGGTTAGAAACGTAAATCACTGACCATACAACTCTATCAACCAGTCCATCATGGTTGTCGGGTTGGCTATTATACCTGCCATAGGTAATTTATGCATGACGCCAAAAGATACAAAAAATTGAAATTATTTAAATCAATATTACTCATAACTACTCTTTTATTACAGTATGGGTACTAGGACACCACATAATGTTATGTTTATCAAAATATTGTAGGAAATCGGTGTCTGAATATATTATTTTGCACATAATTCACATTACCTCATGAATATTCAATGAAAATTAACAATATTGTGTACAATATAATATATTTATTTGTATTGTAATTTATTGAAATGCCACTATATAAAAGTAATAAAAATAAAATACTCAATAAAAATATACACTGATCTAGTTGGTAGAGCGACCGTCTCTGAATCCTTGATCGATGAGAAATCCATATTGTGTTTTCAATGTGCATTCTATCCAGTGAAATCCAGTATGTTTGATCCACTGACTTGGGCGAATGGTTAATAACAATTTCTAATGGAAAGTCTATCAATATAACCTCTAACCGATAGAGGCTTATATACTCAGTGTATATTATATATATTTATTTCAATTTATTTATTTTCAATTTATTTATTTATTTATTTTACATATTGTGGACATTACAAATTATAAGTTTTAGACATTCACAACATGACATTTAGAAACAAAGAAATATTATTAAAACAGTTTTATGTACAGTATAAATGTGTAAATACAAAAAATATCAAGTATATAGGTACAAGGAGTACACCGGATGACTTAAGCAGACCCTATTTTAAGAATTTAAAAAACAACGTCCACCTAAATTCACCCTCATGTAAGTAGAATATATCAATATCCGAAGCGATTTCATTAAACATGGTTATTGCCCTCATAATTGGCATTACTAATGGCAGGTTAGTTCTGCACCGTGGGAGAACAAACAACGGATGCCCTCGATTCCTAAGGTAATTATCAGAGACACACAAGCCAACACCACCAAGAATGGCAGAGTTCACATTTACGCCGCGTATAAGTCTGAAAAAATATGTAGCTAAATAAAGATTCCTTCTAAATTTTAAGCTACAGTATGTAAGCATCCCTAAGAGAAAATCAGTTGGATAGAGCCACGGATAATATCCATACAGCCGAAAGTAAAGGAGTCTTAAAAATTTCTTTTGGACTCTCTCCACCATAAGGCCGTACTTCAACTGATGCGGGGCCCAAACGACAGACCCACACTCAAGTCTGCTTCTAACTAAGGAGATATAGAGAATTTTTAGTACCGTAATATCCGAAAAGACCCGGGAAGTACGCAAGACAAAGCCCAACATCTTTAGCGCCTTTTTACAAATGGTATCTATATGACCACTAAACGTCAGTTTACCGTCAAACGTAATTCCAAGATCTCTTACAGATGATATTCGCGAGAGAACTCTGCCATGCATCGAGTACTGGAAAAACAATACTCGTGAGGCTTTAGTAAACGATAAAACATTGCATTTGGCATTTATCAATATTGAAGTCCAGTTTGTTACGCCTGCCTCAATCTAATATATTATCTATATCACGTTGGAGTTGACGACAATCGTCCAAGATGACAACTTCCATGAAGAGTTTCAAGTCGTCAGCAAACAACAAAAACATAGCATTTTTAATTACCAATACTATGTCATTTATAAAAATCGTGAACAGCAATGGCCCTAAGTTTGAGCCCTGGGGGACACCAGAAAATGTGTAAAAGGTCTGTGACTGATAAAGGCCGTACGAAACGTATTGTTGACGGTTCCTAAAATAACTCCCGAATAGCTTCAAAAATCGATCCGACAATCCAATAAGTTGGAGTTTTTCCATTAGAATATCGTGATCGACTCTGTCAAATGCCTTTGAGAAATCATTGTAAGAACAGTCAACCTGGCTGCCTTTATCTAGTACTGACGACTCATAATCAGTGAATACCATCAGGTTGGTTTCCGTTGATCGGCCTGCTCTAAATCCATGCTGTTCATTCATTATAAATGACTCAATTTTTGGAGAAATCATGCTGTGCATGATCATCTCCAGAATTTTTGCTGGTACAGAGAGAACAGCTACCGGCCTGTAGTTTTCTACTGACGACTCTGTACCACTCTTATAAATTAGAGTCACCTTCGACATCTTCCATATTTCCGGAAAGATACCTGTCTCCATTGTAAGATTATATATATATGCAAGTGGGCCTTTGACAAAATCAACACACCCCTTTTAAAAAAATGTAGGGACGTTATCCGGTCCCAAAGAGCGAGTATTCTTAAGTTTTTTAATAAATCTAAACACGTCACTTTCATCGATTGGGAAGATGTCAACGGATTGGGCACCGCACGATCGTTTTCTTGACGTTGAGGCGATATCCAGATTCGGAGTACTACTTGCGTAGACAGACCTGAAATGAAATGACCTAATATAATGTTAAAAAGAGTTTAGTTATGATGTAGTAAAAAATATGCCAAAGTAGGCTACGTTTTTTCATTTTCATATTTAAAAATATTTTTACATTTTTGGAATATTTTACTTTCTTGATTTTATTTAAAAATAATATAAGTTTAATGATTTTTTCAACAGTATTTCCTAGAAAAGAATGTTCTTTCTTTTTTCATTTAAGTTTTTGATAAATTTAATTTAAAATACACGGATATCTCCGTCGGAAGTACTTTGACATAGTAGGTTTTACTTTGACGGGTAATTTAAAAAGTTCTGCTTCCGACAAATGAGTACAAAGGCCACTTACAGTCAAGTGAATATCATTCTATATTATAGTTCCAATTAAGCTACATTTTTTAATGTAGCCACAGGTGCTGCAAATGTGAAATAAAATCAGCCACACCATATTTAAATTGGAAAATTGGATTTTTTTAAACAACAAAATAACATAAAAATTATTAAAAGCAACGCTTTAAATAATTTGTACCTATTAGTTATTGGACACTACCTTTTCAAGATCGGATATTGGGTCACGGAAGAGACATCATAGAGGGATGGCAATTTGGAGTCTGTAATTTATTGGTAAGATGAAGTGTTTCCAATGATATACTGGGTTGAAACCAGCCATGAAAATTTTGATACGAAGCCGTCTTATTGAAAGTATGCTAATAGTTTTATTGGTTAAATAACGTGTATTATAATGCGCGATTAGTCGGCATCTTTAGATTGGAGATATAATTACAGTAATGGAGACAACGAATGGAAGTGGCTAGGCTTGTTCTACCACAAGTAATGTGTATATTGTAATGTAGGTAAATCGTCACCTCGTTTTTAAGAGAACGGAATTGTCATCAGTTAATAATTAACACAAATTCAGCAGTTTTTTTCTCTCATCAGTATCAAAGCGTTGTTATGTTTTATCAAACGGTTTAAGTCTTTGCAAACCATTATTAGTCTACTCTGTATATTAATATATATATATATCGCCATCATCATAATCATCATCGTCCGGGGTCGATCCGCTGCCGGATGAAAGCCTCCTCTAGCTCTCTCCACTCTTCTCAGTCTCTAGTTATTTGCTGCCACGTACATCCACTGACATTTGTAAGCTCGTCTATCCAGAGGATTTTACAGCATTCTTGTGGGTGTTTAGTGCCCCTTGGGTACCACTGTATGACGGTATTTTTGTCCAGCGGTTGTCTACTCGCCATGCGACATATACAGTTCATTGCCATTTTCATCTGATTAGCGACCTCAATCAAATCGCGTACTCTTGTCTGCTTCCTTATTCTATACGGTCATTTCGTGGCACCGAGATGAAAAAAATACGAGTTGTTTGTGGAGCATTGCAGACAATAATGTTCCAATTTTATTAGATCCTAATCTAACCTAACCTAATCTAGCCTTTGTTACAATATTTTTTATTAGTGAACATAAGAATACGAAGTTTGTAGAATAATTTTCGATTGCCAGACACAATACTGAATAATAGAGTGAACACACTTTTTTCTTGTACAACATATTATCTTAATTCATGCTCTATACTATTATTTATGGCTAAAACCTGTTTTTGTGGTTTTTCTACATATAATTATTAAAAATCTATATATTAAACTGCGATGGAGTTAAGGAAAGTGAGGTGAATTCACCCAAAAAAACTGTTTGCTAGTTGTGGAAAAAACTGATTTCCGTACTTTAAAAACGTACAATATTAGATAATAATAGTTAAATATATTGATCAAAGTATATGAGAGTAAAGTTAATAACTATAACAACATTGTTTTACTTACTTTTTGTGAAATAACAGTGTTTGAGTACCTACCTAATGCCGGATTTCAATTAAAGGAACGAGTTTTTAGATTCACAATGTTGGCATTGAATTCGTTTATGAACTGTTGTGGGACCTTATGTTAAACAGATACTTTTAAGTGATTATGAAGCCGTTTATGATGATTATTTGGTTCAGCGGGGAAGATTTTTTTATATTTTATTTCATATCGTTAACCTTTTCTCTAAAGTAATACGTATAAGCTTTTATGCTTTTCTTAAATTGTATACTTTTAACAATAAAAATACATTGGAGTTTTTCATCGTCTTTCGAAAAAGCTATCTTTGTTAGACGTCAGCAATAACAATAAAGGGCCAGAAAGAGCCGTTCCGTGTAACACGTGGCGGGTCGCCTCATATCGCTGAAAGCTTTGCTAAAGCTTTCTATACTCTACGTCTTAGTGGCATTTGTCGTAGAGAACGTGAATTATGAAAAAGTACGTCACAAGTGACCACCACTTCCGCCTCGGCGCCACATGTTCTATTTCAATCTACCATTCATTAAAGCTATATTGCAACGTCTTAGGAAAATCTTATTACAAGAGATTTGGCCCAGATCTTTCTTATGAAAAAAGATAATGTAGAATATATATATTAGGATTACTTATTGTAGATACGCAGAAAGGCCGTATAAGAATAAACTTGAGAGGATTTACCGCTTTGTAAACAGAATCATTACAATTATTGTAACGGGGTTTATTTATTTCAGACAATTGAAACATATATAAAATAGTTTTAAGCTAATCTCTAGTTATAATATACTAGGCATATTTTACATTAAGTAGGATTTTAAGTATCTAGTTATCAAACCTGGCTGTAATACTTTACACTTCCTTGTTATAATTTATTGACTTAAACAAACGAACAATAACACACGTTTTTAACATCACTAAATAATATATACAATGCACTATTCATCGTTAATGTGATATGTTTTGATCTTCCTTTGAGAACTCATTGCACTGATAGCCAAACTATTCTACTACTAATAAAAATACTGTCGTGTAGTAAAGTGAAACTATGCCCTAGTTTAAGACGCGAGGATGTACATATTCTCTTTCTCTTACTCCTGAGGCAATCTGTGAGTGATGAAATACGTATTAAGAGATACAGAAAAGTCACGCAGGCTTTCTTATCGTTCATTTGAAAACGACTTTCACGTAAGCTGGTGTCATTTATGTTTAAAAATGAACCTAACACTAATCTCAAGTGAAGGATATAATTATTTTTATCAGTTAGTTATTGAATATCGCCAACAAGAAGCGGTTTAAATTATTCATTTGTTCATAATATGATTCTATCGACTCTCATCCAACAGAGGTAATTAAGACTATTTATGTCTTTATCAGAAATTTTTATCAGCCATGCTGACCAAACCACTAACTTTTGAAATGAATCTCATGTATTCCTATTTGATAAAATAGTGGAGTAGTTGTTGTAGTTAAAATGCCCACCACCACCCGTCATATATGCACAGCCGTGGATATGCACGGCCGTTTTCTATGACGCTTTAAACGTGTCTGAAAGAAGTGATTTTAAGTGCTCATTCCGTCCCGAGACGGAGCCGCACGGGACTAATGCTACAACCATGCACCGTAGTGCTTAAAGAAGAATGTTAAGAAAGATTTTTTTTTGTTTTTTGGACTGGCTCTGCTATCCGCTGACGTTAAGCGCTTTGTGTACCCGCATACTGAGTGTCACGAATTGAAATGGATGAGTCTACAGAAGAGTCGGAACTATCCCGCTCCCCATGCGACGTTGCAAATTTCTCGAATGCCGCAAAGTTGGCCTGGGTTGCTATCAGATCTCCATGACCAATTGGGCCCGTGTAAGGACGGACCCTGGCAAACAGCTCCGCTCGTTCGAGTTCCATAAGCGGGCAATCCCAGAGGATGTGTTCAACATCTTAGTGGTCATGCCCGCAGGTACAATCCGGCCCATCTACTATCAGGCCAAACTCGTGGAGTCTGGCGGCGAAGTTGCCATGGCCGGTGAGGAACTGGCTAATCCAGTGCAAAGGTTGGAGTCTTCTAGTTTGGTGCCTGCAGAATACGTCTGGACGTTGTTGTAGTATTGAAACAATTACAGATATACATTAACTTGAGAAAATCGAAAATCTATTATATTTTGACTTACCAAGAATCTAATGCAAAGCCCGCATATGAAAATAAAATACATTAGGTATTGGACAAAGGATTGCCTACCTTGTAAATATATTAAAAATCAAATATATAACATAAGAACCTTGATAAAATCATAGAAATACACATAGTTTATAGTATAGTTGAGTTGATAATTTGGTTGTAATAATCTAAATAATATGTTATACCTTGGCACTATAAAAACATGGCGAAAAAACAAAATGAAAAAGCCCATTTTGACGTTTTATTATAATCTACGGTTAAAGTTCCTGATTTCCGGAATAATAATATAACAAATAATACGACCTTTTTTTACTAAGTGCACTACGAATACATCCAACAAAAATATTATGAAAATGCTAATAACTCTCATATACATAACTGTGGTTAGAAATTATGCATTGCTGTATAACTTTGTTCTCCAAATGCTTAAATAAATAAACAAAACAGATACTGATTAAATAAACACACGTGTTGAATTATTAATTTGATGATACGAGTCGGTAGTATGGTAAACTCAGAATAATTATTATTCCACATAGGAATAGCTTAGAGCAATGCAACAAGCCGTACAAATTAACAATAATTTATTGCCTAAATACTTCTCTATACATACAAGACGTGTTTGTGATTGAATTTCTGATACTGTATTAGTTGAGTTGGACGGTTTTTAAAATTAAATTAAATAATATATTTGTATTCTGGACAGAGTTATTATACCACAAAATACAATTAACAAAACTGGTCTTTTATATACTATATTGGATTGAATACTCGTAATATTGGTAGGGCCACGCTAAGAGAGCCGCCAGAGAATGAAACTTAAGAAAAAACGGTTGTGACTCAGTTCATTTTCTTGTGCAAATTGCCGTACCTACAAAGAATTATATTTTCGTAGAAACTTTGTATTTATTATACCTACTATATGACTAACTGATATATTATACTAATGAGACTTTAAATAAATGCTTTTCAGTATTTTTGTATAAAACTGTGACGCATTTAGTCAAATATCGGAGACATTAACTGATTTTTGTTTTCGCGAGAAATGGATATTAGCCATAGTCCAAACACAAATTGAAAAACAATATGTATATTTTCCAAACCCATGATTTGAACTTAGGATCCAAGACATTATAGGATGATGCGTTAGTCGCTCGGCCATCGCGGGCGTTATAATATTTATATTATTTGCTTTGAATTTTTGTTTTGTAGTAAGTAATGTACCTAGATATAAGCTCATATATATGTGTACCGCACGAGCCGTGTTGGATTTGTTGTCAACAAAGCCTGGAGCAACCGCATAGTCGAGTTCAACTGCATTTCTGACAGGGTCGTAAGCGTGATACCTAAAATCAATGCCAGGTACCGGATTCAGGTTTTGTAAGTATATGCTCCGACACAGAGCTATTCTGATGAAAAAATGGAAGAGTTTAACGAGAAAATAACAACTTTGAAAAATAAAAGTTAATGCCACTTCAACATCATAATGGGAGATTTCAATGCACGTATTGGATCATACCAAAGAGATGACGTAGCGGTCGGACATTTCGGACATGGCTCAAGGGATGGTAGAGGAGACATGCTTGTGGAGTTTGCCGAAACCAACAATCTTCACATCATGAATTCCTTTTTTGAACATAAACCTACATGTAAATGGACGTGGAGAACCCCGTCAGGAAGAACCAGCAAAATCGATTACATCCTCACTGACAGAAAATATACATTTTTAAACTGTAAGGTGATCAATCGGTTTAACACCTGCAGTGATCACCGGATGGTGAGATGTAAGATAAGATTGAACGTCAAATCAGAAAGATCCAAACTGCAGAAGAAGTCAAATGCTCGCATATACCTGCAGAACAATACTGAATTCCAAGATGAACTTAAAAATGCACTATCGGCTTTCTTAGATGAGAACGAACCCGTTTCCCTATCCAATGCGGAGGACATAACGAATATCATTCTACAATGTGCAGAAAAAACAGGCGTAAAAAGCTGGGAAGTCACACTTCTCACCAAGCTTTCGAAGGCAACATTGAATCTTATGGATCAGAGAAGGAAAATCAAGAGCGATAGACAGGCACAAAACGATATGTAGTTTTCATCACTTTGTAAAACCCTTCGAAGGAAGATAAGAGAAGACCTTCGTAAATTCAATGTAAGCCTCATACAAGCAATTGTGAAATCAGGCAGAAGTTGAAACAAAAACAAGCAATGCTTGTCGATAGGAAAACGTCAAATCACAGCACTAAAAGCAAAAGATGGTTCTATCATCAGAAATTGGGAACACTTGTTAAGCCGAGTTGAAGATTTCTACAGCGATCTCTACAGTGATGACACTGACAATACGACTATAGACTTAGATCTTCAGAGAAACGGAAATTCGGAAGACCATACTCCCGAAATCACATCCTGAGAAGTAACCCATGCTTTAAATTACATGAAAAGTGGGAAAGCCCCCGGGGAAGACGGTATAACGATAGATATCCTCAAAAGAGCGGGAAAGGATGCAAATGAAGTACTTGCACAATTGTTCACAGCCTGCATATGCAAAGAGGATGTCCCAGAGGCATGGAAAAATGCCAGCATTGTCATTCTTCACAAAAAAAAGTGACATAAAAGACCTAGCAAATTATCGTCCAATAAGTCTACTCCATATTCTCTACAAGAAATTCACAAAAAATCTCTAAAACCATCTGCAAAATGTACTAGACGAGAACCAACCGAGAGAACATTACGGATTTAGAGGAGGATACAGCACTATGGACCATATCCAAGTCGTCAGAGAAATCATAGAGCGGTGCCAGGAATACAAACTGCCACTATGAATGGGTTTTATAGACTATGAGAAGGCGTTTGATTCGATAAAGAAATGTTCAATAGTCGACGCACTCAGAAAACAAGGAATCCCTAGGCGCTATATAAATATTTTCAATAATATATACAGTAGCGCAACATTATCTGTCAATTTCCATAAACTATCGCTCAGATTTCCTATCAGCAAAGGAGTGACAAGATGATACCATCTCACCTAAACTATTTACAGCTACCCTTGAAGACTTATTCAGGCAACTTGACTGGAATGACAAAGGGATCCCCATAAATGGAGAATACCTGAGTCATCTGCGCTTTGCCGATGATATAGTAATTTTCTCGCAAGACTCAGAAGACCTCCAAAGCAGAATCCAGGAACTCGCTGAAGTAAGCAACAAAGTAGGAATGAAAATAAATGTAACAAAGACGAAAGTCTTGTTCAACTGCTTTGCAGGCCAAAAAGAGATCCTCATCAATGGCACCTAGCTCAAATAGGTGAAAAGCTACATCTATATGGGACAACAAGTGTCTATAGATGGATGTATATTTGATGAAATTGTTCGCAGAGTAAAGCTAGGCTGGAGCGCTTTTGGCCGCCTGAATAATATCTTCAAAAGTGACCTTCCACTGTGCCTAAAGCGCAAAGTGTTCAACCAGTGTGTGCTTCTCGTGATCACATATGCGTGTGAAACATGGACCCTAAGTAAAAGAGAGATCCAGAAACGGATCCAGTATGGAGAGGTGCATGCTGGGCATAACACGAAAGGACAAAAAGAGGAATGAGTGGATAAAGAATCAGACAAGGGTTTGCGATGTAATAGAGGTTATAAAAGCCTTAAATGGAGATGGGCTGGACATATAGCTCGAAGAAGAGACAATCGTTGGACAAATCTAGTCATCAAGTGGTATCCAAGAAGTACAAAACGTCCGCAAGGTAGACCTAGAAGATCGATGAAATGATAAAGTTCTGCGGAAGTACGTGGCAACGCAATACACAAGACTGAGAGAAGTGGAAGCAGCTTGAAGAGGCCGTCATCCAGCAGTGGATAGATTCAGGCTGATGATGATAATGATGATATTATGTAATAAAAAAACATATCTTTTAAAATATTTTCGAAATTTTGCCGCCCCTGAATCCTGTCGGTCGGTTATTTCGCACCCATGACACCCTCATTTGGCGCGTCCCTAAGAATTCATCCATTTTTCGACCATATCCAATCCTAATGACGTCATATTATGGGCCTCCACGGGGTGGAGGTTTATATTAACAGATTTTTATTACGATAAATGGATGTCAGCCACTTGCTCAACCTATTAGGTCCATTATACTCTGACTCATACACAAATAGAAAAACAAAATGTGTATATACCAGACCCAGGATTCGAACCTGGGACCCACGATACTATAGGCCGACGCTTAAGCCATGCGGCCATTATACGGGTTATAATTAATTCGTAGTAACAGTAGTCTCTTTTACTCACAAACAGGGATTTTTCATGCTGTTGCCATATAATATTGTATAATGGCTAAAAATAGCATACATATAAGTAATTCAATATAATATTTATCATAAATTTATGGGATTTTCGATTATATTTATTATAATCGGTATTGTGTTTTGTGGTCCGGTGTAAATACATTTATTATCCAGCTTACATTGAGTAATGAATATACATTACAATGTTTATTTCTAATATTTTCAAATAAAATGTTGGTGTTATGCTATTAATAAAATAGTTATTTTCAAAGGGAGTAATCGAGTTAAGTATTAAAAGGATTAAATAATTGGCTCTAATGCGCTCGGTATTTATTCGTTTATTTTCTCTTCCTTTACGCTATCAAAGTTTCTGAAAAAGCTTCCTTCGAGCTTTCGGACTCTCTCAAGATTTCCAGCTGTCGAAATTAATTATGTGCTGCTATCTGACGGCACGTTTCGCTTGCTAGAGTAGGATCGAACGATTGCTTCAAGCTTTACTTCTACAGAAGTGAGATATCAAGTCTTGCACAGAGGCTTCGAGCTGTTTAATTAGTCAGTATAAAATAGAAGCGATAGAGTATTTTAAATTTAGAACGATGAATCTTAAACGAGTGTTTAATAATATAGAAAATAAATAATAACAAGTTTTAAAGAATTTTACTTTATATGAGAATTGATAAATCAAAAAGTAAAACAAATGACGTCTTTGGTTACTTACTTAACGTTCGTACCCGGAATCATTTTATTTTAAAATATCGCAGCGGAGATCAACTTGTAAGTTATCGTTAGCATTTTGCTATATACTTGCACGAGATATTCTCACCAATTAAAATATTTTACATTGTCGGTATTATAAGGGGGATATGAAAGGACTCCAAAACGAATCCAAGTTCAAGTATTTTTAGGAAATGATAATAAAAATCAGGCAATCATTTCATCACCGGAACATTATATAAACATTACATATCTTTACTTATTGAATCTATAGGTAAGATTTTGATCTGAGAAGAAGTTGAAATATAATTGAATTGTATTTTACAACGTTTTTATTAGCTCGTATTCATGTTTATCGGATGGTTGTTTGTTCAGTAAAAATCTTGCAATCGATTTTTAACTAACTTACCGACAAGCTAGATATTTGAAACTTTTAGAATACATCAGAACACGAGCATTCTTTTAATACTTTTAGCCATCTTTAAACAGAATTTAATTTATTTTCAGTTAATTCTGTTTTGTATGGAAAGTTATTTCAGAAAAATCCGTGAAAAGTAAAAGACTAATATTGGTTGCTAAGGGGGTGGTCCTAGCAACTAAATTATTAATATATACATGCGTTACTATGGAAATCAAAATAAAATGTCAAAATGACCTTTCAGTATTCTATATTTTTTTGTTTGTTTGTTTTTTATTTACTTCATATCA
Source organism: Rhyacophila brunnea (assembly GCF_057557595.1). Classification (NCBI taxonomy): domain Eukaryota; kingdom Metazoa; phylum Arthropoda; class Insecta; order Trichoptera; family Rhyacophilidae; genus Rhyacophila; species Rhyacophila brunnea. The sequence continues at coordinate 36,646,591 of NW_028233350.1, read as the reverse complement.
AATACAAGTTTAGGCATATAGAGCATAATAATTCAACAGAAAATTTAAAAACGTTGTATAAAGTTCTTTTTATCTTGCAATTATTTAAATTCTAACAAACATTGTAAATATAACTTCTTATTGGCTTTACAACTGTATATATATATCATGTATCACTTCAGTATTTGCATCCAGCCAGGTCTGTCTACAGCCTGGACGCCCATAGTCTTTAAATTATTCAACTTGATAAGAGGTAACCAATGTGATAATTTGCCTTCTAGCTTTCCGAATGATTTTTTTTTGCCATATGTAAAATCTGCATACATAGTCCATTCATTTAAAGCGGCGAAATTTTAAGCACACCACAGCACGCCGCGTAATTCTCTATCGATATTTATTTTAGATATAGCGATTACCTAGGTATCCTATGTTTATTCTCACGAGGTAGAAAACTTACAATCTGTCATTTTTATAATGCCAATTGAGAGACAAAAAAACTATGTTCAATCAAATTGCTTGGAATGATATTGAAACATTGGAGTTAATCCCTCTAAACCAAAACCCGCCCCGCATCACACTTTGTCTTAATCGAGCGTATCACTGGAGCCTACAGTGGCGATGTGAAGCATCTATTTTAATTTTGCCTGGGAATACCCTGGGAGAAAATACCCAAGACTGAGTTTGCTACGCTCAAGGTGAGCTCTGACTGACTTTAAAGAATTTACTCTAATGCAAGGTGCCAGGAAGAGAAAAGCACATGGAAATTACGAAAATAATTGAATTTACGGTATATATTAACAAAGAAAACGAAGCTAATCATATGGACAGCAAACATTGCACGTATCTGTTAGGTATAATATAATAACTAAGCATTATACTCCGCTTATAAGTGCATAGATTTACAGCTGACAGTACGTATTATCGGGGCGATAACAAGAAAATGCACCTGTAAACATAATATATCAATCAAGTTTAAAAAGTTTCGAAGCTTCTGAACTTTCACGCGACAGTTGGGATTTGTCCGATATCTGCGCCTACGCAGTAGAACGATATTGACAAACCTGCCGGAAAAAAACGAACTGTACCGCTCAGAGACTCATCTTGAGGTTAACCGATTTTCACGACTGTCAAATAGTACCATAAAATGACAACATAGCGTTTCGAAGAATGAGATTGGCGAGATAGTCAGCATTTTTACGTGTAAACAGTTATTATCGCGATTGCTTAAAATACACACTATTGTGGCAAGTAAATCAATCCACAGGTGCTATTAGTTTAGGTGGACGTTTTTTTATAAATGTAATAAATTGGGTCTGAATAGTTGGTCGGTGTAATTTTTACTCGACATCTGTTATTCTATATTTTATTTTAACATTATTAACACTTATAATTCTTGTTTTTTATTGCATGTTGTGAACGCCTTAAATTTGTAAATGTTCGCTTTATTACGTCAAACAAATAAATTTGAATTAAAATATTTTTGGACATGCACGTTTCCGAGTCATATATGACAATAATTCTTATCAATGTTTCATACAAGATGCATTTTATATGCCTTTGATGCATTTCATGTATAGTAACAGTTCGATGCCTTGGAATGCAGATGCATCGTTAGACCAAACCAAAGTGACATCGATTTTGTTGCCTAGCATAAAATTTATTATTATCTAAATTTCATTTTTTAGACAATGTAAATATGTTATATATAAATAAATTAGATTCATTTTATTTGCTAATTGCAACAATGTCAACTCAACTAAATATCGTTAAATTTATCATTTATGAAGCTGCTTTAAATATGTTTGATCAAAAATTCAACGAAGGATGTCATATTAATAATTCCAGACTTCATAATAACACTAATTTATTTAAAAGTCTATGATTAAATATTTTTGTCTTCAAAATTAAAAAAAAAAATGTTTTAATTTTGAAAATATTTTGATGAAACTTTGCAGTAAAGAGGTTTTGCAGACAGACGTTTTTACACCCTGAATATTGATTGTTCTATTACCGTCTATTATCTAAATAATTTTTCCAAAAAATTTTCATAGGTTTCTGAGACAGAGTAATGATATGATTTTATAATCGTTGGGTTTCAACACAACGTCTATTAGTTATGATTGATGGTAGGATGACAATATAATAGCGAGTCTGTGTCTCTTCAAAAAAATGTATTAGTCTTATGAATAAAAGAAAATATTTTGAGATGCCTTTTTCTGTTTTTCTTCATGCATAATACCACCTACAACTTTTTAAAAAGAATGCCCATTTTACCTTGTATTCGTATGGAAAATTTTGTGTTTTCGTTTTTTATTGTTTGCTCTGCGGCCGCCTTTTTGGCAAACATTTCCGATTCTCACCGTATTTTTTGGTACAGTGAATTGCTAGAAATTAAAATTTTCTCTCATGATTATAAGGAAGAAGCTTTTACTTGTTTTCTTTTATATTACTTTATTTTTATGCCGTAATCTATTTATAGAAGTGAATATATAAGAATGTATTATGGATATATTTTTTTATATCTACATAGCGTCGGTCCCTATTAAAAAGGTCGGATCTGAAATTTTGTCATTTTCGGATTGTTACGTAAAAATTATTTAAACACTTAAACATTTATACCACAATCACAGTTTTTTTTATTTGTTTAAAAAAATTCGAGATACTTAAGTTAAAAATAACGGATCTACCGAGAGTGTCCGAATAACAATGTCGGTTCTTACCAACCGACATTGTTGGCTGGGCGTGGGTGAGCAAGATGGGTCGGATCTGACAGTTGCTGATATGTTCACCGGACAGACGGATGTTTTTATAAACGTTTAGAAAAGTTTCTATAACCCATGTTTTTATTCATTATGGCAAGCAATAGGTCACAATGGATATTTGATGAAACATCTTTGATTGCTAGTACTGAAAAATAGCATTTTGCAGATCCGACTTTTTAATAGGGATCGACGATAGGTAGGTATTGATACCTACATATATTTTGAGCACATTTGAAAAAAAGATAGTACCAGAATTAGGCGGCCAAATTAATGGAATTCTAGAATTACAGACTCTCGACAGTTTGCTTGCGCCGAACAACTTGAAAAATAAAACGTTTTTAGTTAGGTTTAAGTTCGAAGAAAGCTCCTTTCAGACGAACGGATTTTTTTAAAGTCTACCAGTTTTCCACTAACATAGATTCTGCGTATCGTTGAATACAGTGTAGGAAATAGTAAAGCCACGGAAAAGGCTAGCCGATGTTTATTCTCACTCATAGGATGCTGGCAAAAAAAGAAGAAGATACCATCACATCAAAGAGTGCTAATTATGTGACACTGGATAAGGATAATATATACTGACTCGAAAGATAAGGTGGATTAAACTAAAACACTGCTTTTTTAACCAAAAATTAGATTTTGATAGCATTTTGTTATAAAGCAAGTTTTCTATGCTCACACAAAATTTCAAACTCTTAAACTTATAAATAAATGCTTTATCATCTTTCACACAAAACACTCAACTGCAGGTGCCAAATTTCCAATATCGTAAATGAAACACCTCTGATATTTACTTAGGTATATACAGTTTCTTTATACATAAGAGGAAAGCTAAAATAGTGTATTAGTTCATAGTGCAGCTTATTTGTAAAAACATTCCAACTGTATTTTAGGTATGTTACATTTCGTTCGATAATTCAATTATTAAGTTTTTGAATGACGTTAGCCGGTTGGTAGATTAAGCAGTCGATATTGGTATGAATGTGAGTTGTAATTGCATACTAAAAAAATGATGAGCATTTCAATTGAAATTACATGAGGAATGATATTTTATATATTATATTTCTTATCACATTTACATTTATTTCATATATATTATATTATTTCTTTTCATTGCTTCAACTGAAATGTTTTTTTTTCGATTAATTAATCTCATAAAATAACATTCATACAACAAAGTTTACCACGTTTTACAAATATTTAATTGAATTTCCATGCTGTTTTCGAACTTCCTTTATGAAGTCATATTTAAAATTTTACCCTTTTTAATAAGTTAGATAGTCATAACTTTCATAAAAATTTTGTACTGTATTTTTGATTTTCACGTCAATAATATTTTAAACCATTTCTAATAGGTAATTTTACAGTTGTTAGTGCTATATAAAGACTTCCTCGATCACTTTTATGACATTTTACGATAATTTGTACATAGTTAGAGTTTCACAATTATTTTTATTAATGTTGTTTAGATACATATTTACGATACAGCTAATGGCCACAAAAATAATAACTGATTTCATAACATAATGTGTTAAGTGTATTTTTAATCATAATTAAATTTCCAATGTTATATTATTAAACACAATACGGTAATTTCAATTTTAGTGTATTTATTTACTTATTTTGAAGAATGATGTAAACCAAGTTTAAATAATATTATTAGTATATACAATTACTGTACAATAATATTACTTACAAGTTTCTCATAATAATTATCAAGAAAGCGTGACAGGAAGTATTTACTTAAACTTCAAGAAAATAACAGTAGTTCATAGCACGAATGAGATATCAACTAGCTTACCTGTTATTTAATGTGATTTCTAAATTTTACTTAATAATAAAATTATTGTATTGAACAATTAATATTATAAAATTATTGTTTTAGTCATTCAATCAAGTAAACAATTATATTGGATTTTAATCACATTGCAAGATCATAAGCACTTTGAAACCTGTATAACTATGTATTAATTGGATGGATATTAATTGTTAATTTAAAAATTTCACCAATGTATCAAGAATCTCATTTTAATTTTAAAGCCTTTATTTTGAGGAAAATGTAAATTATTTAAATTTAATTTATTTACAGTTGAATACGGAATTTCAGTATATAATTGAATTAATGATTAATATTAGAAAGAGTTATTCGATTTTATGACAAATTGAATAAATTATTGACTCTTTCTTTTGATGAATTATAATAATAAGACTTTTCCACATCGAATGGTAATTTATTAACTCAAAACCTTGAAATTATTCTGAGTTACTTTCTGATTGAAATATGCGTCGTTCATATATATCAATATGAACAAAAAGTTGAGGGAAAGGGTAAATTATGTTTATTTCAATATACATGATAATTTTTGGTGTAATAATAGCCCCTGTACACGTGCATGTATTTATTTGTAGCAATAGGTAGTGTGTATTTTAAATTATCGCGATTATAACTGTTTACACGTTAAAGACGATGACTGTCTCGCCAATCTCATTTCCATGAGTAAGCGAGACGCAATGTTGTTATTTTATGGATCAAATTGACAGGTCGTGAAAACCTGTTAACCTCAAAATGAGTCTTTGCGCGGTTCGTTTGTTTACCGGCAGGTTTGCTATTATCATTCTACTGCGAAGACGCAGATATTGCACGGTCTAATTGTCGCGTTAAAATTTAGAAGCTTCCGAACTTTTTGATTCATACTTGCAATATTGCAATTTGCACGATAATACGTGTTTACACGTGCATTTTTTTGTTATGGCCGCGATAATACGTACTTTCAGCAGTAAATGCATGCACTTGGATACTTTATTTACTGCGATCACATATTAAGACTCTTAAATAAGTAATTTATTTGTCTAATAATTGAAATGGCGTATACGTGGTAGAACTCCATTATAAATATTTTGAAAAAAAGTCGACAATATAGCCGAAAAGCATACGCACCGTTTTATATTGTCAAAATATTGGCAAATATTCGTACTGTTTTTCAATTTGTGTTTGGAGTCAGAGTATGGTACTAATACGTTGAGCAAGTTAGTGACTAATACAATATATGTCTCGTAAAACAACTATTTCTTAACAGAAACCTCCATCCTGTGGAGGCCCATATATGATCTTATTAGGATCGGACATGGTTAAAAGAAAACAAATATAGTCGACCGTTCCGAAAATGAGTTTATAGTCAACGTAAATAATTCAATAAAGTAGAATTAATAAAATAACTTTGGTTTGAAAACCATTACTGATTTATTTGTTACCAATAAAAGTATTTTTTTTATAATCGATATTTTAGAATATAGTGCATTAATGTCCATGTTTTTACTTCACAATAACCCGTAGCTTTCTAATTACTTAATTATATGTCTTTGATTTCCATGTAAAAATGAACATTCTTTCGACCCTTTTCTCCTCTTAAAAGATTGTCGGAGGGGGAGAAGTAACAATAGAAAACATATTCAAATTTTTGATAATTAATAAATAAAATGAGAAAAAAAATTCAATGTTTTTGTCAATATAATCTTTTACGATAACAAAGAAAATGTATTATAATTCAAAACGTAAATAAAGTTAGCCAAAAACAAACTGACGGCGTTGACAATAAATGCCTTAATACGTATAACAGACAATCAGTGCTTAAAAGTTATTTCTAACCAAGGAAGGTGACGATAATAAATTACAAACTATGCCGGTGAACGGGGGCGCTTATGAAATACGTGCGGTTTAAGATTCCGCCCGAGTAACGCGTTGTCGCCTTTACTCGAGCTTTTACAACCACCACGCTGTTCTACTAAAAGCTCCCACACATTTAAGTGTATTATATTCTATACTGACGAATTTGAATTATTCCAGGGAATTATCAATATGGGAAATTATTAATTATACCTATAATAAAATTAAATTATTCCTTCCTGTATATATTATATTCCAACGACACATTTAACTTTAGAGGACTATCAAAAGTCAAAATAAATTTAACTTTAAAATCCTTAAAAACTAAGAGTGGAAAACCCATCAAGGATACACGAAAATAATATATCTATAGAAAACATTATGTTGACGTCTTTGCTGTAGGAACTTGTTTCATATACAATATATATTATAATAAAAGAAAAAAAATGCCTAAATTCCCCTATAAAGTTTGTATATAAAAAAAATTTATCACTGCCAAGGAAAATGTCTTGTTAATATATTATTATTTGCATAATTAATTAAGTTGTCTGAATGGCCAGAATATGAATGACAGCAACGCTATTTTTATTTGTTTTATCTATCATCGACTTTAATATACCATTTTTTTAATTTAACTGCGCAGACAACCGGTGTGCATTTCAAGCTTGTATTTTTGTAAAATATAAAAGGTTAATTATATAATAATACTTGATTAACTATTTTTTTATTCAATGAATAATTCACAAGATTTAATAATGTAACATTCTAATTATTGAACATACTAACTTACATAATTTTGAAAAATACTCCTCAAAGCAGGAGATGCAGGTTCGATTCCTGCAGGGTATCTTACTTTTTTAGATTTTCAAGTGTTTTCAAAATGATGTATATTATATAGTAATACGATAGTGATAAAACGCTATGATGTGTGTTAAGGGTTACTTTATTATCCAGTTTTATAAAACGTCAAAAATAATAATTTTAATATCGGCCAGCATGCAAGTTGATAACATACGGATTAGAAATTCCTGTAAATTGAAGAGGGAAAATGTAGAAATATCTTGCAATAATATAAAATAATTGCAATAAAAAGTGTATAACCTATTTGGAATAGAGCTGCATGATATTATCTTGGGTGACGAAATAGAAGATTAATTTTTCCCATTTTTCATTGCCTAGGGTAAAATTTTTTCATGATTCAATTTATATAAAATAGCTCCGTTTACGACTAACTCAATTAAATTTATCAAAATTCAAATACCCCTATCTTTTTTGTTATCAATAATATATTGGCTTATAATATAATAATATAATCTACATACATATTATACAATGTCAGTCACATGGCAGTCGAGATGGACTTCATAGTTTAAGGCAGCAATTTCCAAACTGGGAGGCACAGAGGGTTGCAAAGGGAGGCGCGAAAAGTTTAACACAATTAATGTAGCCACAGGTTTCCAGTTTGCAAATGCATAGTTTATAAAACGGTCGCTAGTTAAAAACTACATAAAAAAAATAGTCATAAATGTTGTTTGCAACCCTGTCTGATAATATGGAGACTAATTATATAATACCTCACTTCAATACTATTGTGAAGGGCGCTGGCTATCTCATAAAAAAATGAAATAAAAGCAATGACATATTAATGTCATTGAATAAAAGGGTCAAATCCTAATTTTGAAATTTGAGGCAATATTGCTTAGCAACGATAACTTTGTTGTTAAACTTGTCTATTTAGATGAAATTTTAAAAAAATTGAGTTTATAAATCAATGAAGGACCACTAATGCATTCACTGATTTAAAAAGACAAAGTGAAGGCATTAATAAAAAATTGGAGCTTTGAAAAAAATAAGTTCGCCGTGTTTCCACTTTAAATGATATCTGCGCCCGATATATTGAAGCAAAAAAAATCTATCTACGAGTTCTTGGTTAGTTTGCTAATGCACTTTTCACATTATTTCATCAACAGGGGAGAAAAGGGGGGGCGCCAAGATTAGATTTTTTTTAAAGGGAGGCGTAATAACATAAAGTTTGGAAACCACTGGTTGAAGGGTTGGCAGACTTTCTTATTTTTGCAGATGTATTCGTAGACATTAAGCAAATAGATCTAGACCCACATACTGTATTAGCCAGTTCCTTCCCGTCCAAGATAATTTTTCCGCGAAACTTCAGGGGTTTCGCTTGATACAAAATGGGCCGGATTACTCCTACGGGACGACGTTGAACATGTTATTTGGGATTGCTCGCTTATGACTTCTAAGCAAGAGGAGCCGTTTGCCAGGGTCCGTCACCAGTGGCGAAGAGTGGAGGTAGGCTGTTATAATCCGATATAAACAGTGCACATTAAATTTTGTCAGTTATACGCATTTGTATATATTGAACTGAGACTGCAGTTTACAAATGGTAATTGTTAGTTTTTTAAATTGTATTAAGCCCTGCCTAAGTCGAATCATAATAGTTTTGGTATGCTATGGGTGATCCAACCAAATAATGTACACTTTTTCATTCATACTTATTTGTTGTCGTTGAATAAAGAATATAATACTACATATATAGTTTTTTTTAATTCATTAAGACCTGCCTTCTATCCATAAAATAATATCCAAAATTGTACGAATTAATGGAATATTAGATATACGAATATTTTTTAACTATTTTCTATTATGACTTGGTTTGTAAAAACTAACCAACAGCATCTGTAAATTATTGTAGTTTTAGTTCAATGAAAACACATACGTATGATTGACAAAGTTTAGTGTGTAGGTACTATTTATGTCGTTACTTAACAGTTTACCTCCATCCTTCGCCATTCCCGTTCACACACGGAGTCAATTGGCCTTGGATAGTTCATGTCACATATTACAGCATCGTATGGAGAGTAGATTATTCGGATCGATCTCAATTTTTCCATGGAATAATCATTGCATTCAAATATTGATATTCAGTATGTCTCAGAGACTAGCTGAGCCAGTCTAATCCTTTTATTTTCTCTCTAAATTTTTTTTGAGTACCTACCTCGGTGCTTGATTTTTACGTCAGTCTTGTGTGGCTCCGTATCAGGATAGCAGAGTGAACACGTGAACTCCTTATTTTCAGACACGTTTTAAGCGTCATAGAAAGCAACCCTGCATATCCACGGCCATATATCGAGGGCTTAGTGTCAAACAACACTATCTACAAAAGTGCAACTTTACAGGAGAGCCAAAAATCGTTATTTTAGATTCTTGTTACTCAACAAGGGAAATGTTTATTTAAAACCTAATGTTAATATTTTATAATTTATTGTGTATTGTACTTGTACATTTATCTTGCTTATGATGATTTAAAATTTATAGGGATAGTTTTTAAAAAATATGAAAACAAGGGTTACTTATGTAGTTAGCGTTAAACTTTACTGACGATTTAATAAGAAATTAGAAAAAATTGACATAACGTTGTTTGACTATCATGTAGCCGTAAATGTAAAATAACGTTATCTTAAAAAAAAAAAAAAACACTTTTTTGTAGATAACTTTGTCTGACTTTAAGCACTCGATATACGAAGAGTAGAGATTGGCAAACTAAAATCACGGTAATAATAAAATATAAGTGACTGACTGATAATTTGTGTGTGTGTTTTTTTAATATTTGCGTTTTGACCAGCGTTTCGAATATTTCTTTTTTACAGTATAATTTTTTAAATTATTTTTTTAGTGTAGATGTTTGATTTAATAAAACGATTTTTTTTGTAGTACTTATTCCACTTTAATAAAGAAATTTGTACCGGTTTCGTCAGCCTTAAAGGGGCATTTTCAACAGTTGAAGATATCGCTTTGAGGCGGACGAAACCGGTACAAATTTATTTATTAAAGTGGAATAAGTACTACAAAAAATTGCGTTTTATTAAATCAAACAACAATACAATGCAGTTCCACCATGAATTGACAGTTAACAAAATAAAAAAAAATTAATTGAAGATTTGTTTGTTTCTTCTATAATGAGTAAAAAACTACTAATTTATGAAATTCTTACAGTTTATAGGCTATATTGTTTGTAGTTACTATTTTAGTAGAGTATAATTTAGAAGTTAGGATAGAAAAATGCACAACATAACGTATTTGCAACAATTGATTTCATATAATAAAAAAAGTCATCAGAACGATACGGTAGCCTGAGGATCTGCAGGTAGAAGACCGCGCGCCCATGTGCAATTGTTGTTATAACATAATAAAATTAAAAAGCCATAAATATGAACACATAAACAACCAATCCTGGATGAATTGTGTTTTCACCTTTGGTTCATCCTACTTGTTAAACTAATATTAATACTATCGACCAAGGGTACTTCGATGGAATTTGAATTTAAATTCTAATACATTCAAGTTTTGTACTATTCCATTTCAGTCGTTTTACATCTTTCGGCATCTTTAGGAACTATGCGCACTCACCAATGGTAAATACACACTGATAACTAATACAATAATGTAGGTAAAAACTTTATCACCTACCTATTAAGACAAGGATCACAATAAAAATATAACAAACAAAATTAAGAATAGTTGAAGTGTTTGTAAAAACTTCTACCTTATCGCTAATAATACAATCAATATGCATATAAATTGTCAAAACCCTAATAATAGATCATTAGATAATAATCAATAATAATACGTTCAATAAGATGGTGTAAAATCATTAATACTGGGAAAACAATGGCAACGTATAGAGAATTTAATGGAGGTAACTAATGATAATATATATCAATAATATAAGTATCTACTAAAATAATAAATAACAATGGGTATTAATAATCCATTATTGGTAAATGTGAGGCTTTAAAAAAAGTTATATTAACAAATATTCTTACATGTTAGGTTAATTTGTTTTTATTTATTAACATAACAAATCCACAAATAAGCCCACATACTCGTACATACCCAAATAAATTTGTACCCTAATAGCTGGTATGTGTATAGTTTGCATTGTTAAAGATTTAGTAATAATAATAATTACTATATGAGCAATAAAACTATACAAGTAATCTTAGTTTCTTAACTTACAAAGATATTATTACGTTAGTTGAGTTAATTAATTGTAATTGAGATAACTTGTAAATTTTCAATATTGAATATCTGTCTGGCAGCTTACCAGATAGCAAGCGCATGTAAGTGTTTCCAATAGTTTTCTGTACAAAATCCCACATGTAAAATATATATAAATATTTAGATCGATGAACAACCCTGCAAAACGAATACAAATCAATGCTGATGTTTTCTTTATATACTCCCTTTCATACATATTAAATTAGACAGATGAATACGCAATGCAATGCATTTAAGTCAATCAAAATTGGCTTTTAAAATGATCGTATTAGATTATTTTTAGAAAAAAGTGTACATTGAGATTTTCTTATATCACAATAATGTATTGTGCATATATGTGTTGTAAATATTATTATTGAACATGGCATCGGGGGGTTCATGCAGACGTGTCATTCAGTTCGAAGGGAAACGACATTAAAATAAATGCAATTTATTTTGGTTCTTTCAACTAAATAAAAAATGATCACGGTAAAAGACTCGCTAGTAACACGTAGTAGGAAATAACGTTCTACAAAATATAATATTTTTTTCATTCAACATGAGCTGGCCAGTATTGGTTAGGTATCATATATAATATTATGATCATCATCAGATCCACTGCCGAATATACCCCCTCCTAACTCGCTCCACTCTTCTCGGTCCCTACTGCTTCTCTGCAAAGTACATCCACTGAACTTTATGAGTTCGTCTATCCAAAGGGTTTTAGGACGTCCCTGTATGCGTTTAGTGCCTCTTGTGTGTCACTGTATGACAGCATTTTCCCAGCAATTGTCCACTCGCCGAGAGTCATGTCCAGCCCATTGCCATTTTACATACATATATGAATTATATATTCCTGAACTTTGTTTAACAGTAAAATTATGGTAATATACGTACTTATAGGCTACGTTGTTTTTTCCCTTTTTCTCCTACTTATAATCACCATAATATACATAAAAATATTATTATATTAATTTATATTATACCTAAATGAGAAATGACTATATTCATTGTCAGTGTGCATTTATCTTTGGTGAGTGCGCATATTGCCTGAATATACTAAAAAGAAAAGCCTGGGTTGCTAAAAAACAACTCGAATTGAATAATACAGACTTTAAACAAGAATCTGAAGAGAGTGCAAGAATCTAGGGTTTCAAATAATCATTTTTTTTAAAAAATAAATACCTCTCCATCATCGTAAGTTGTCATTTATTGAACGCTCTGGCTCAGTTCTTAACTACCAATTACCCAACCACCAAACTTAAAAAAAATATACTACTTTCTAGGATATAGTTCTAATTGATTAGGATATGTACCGATATAACTGTCTTTTATATTGATATTTATGCATTTTTTTCGGTCATTTCAAACACCACATGATTATTATATATATATATATATATATTATAATATATTAGTATATACGAGTAGCAACGTTGTTAGAAATTATTTGAAGATATGTGATGGTTATACCAGTAACTTAATGTATTAGAGTCAGCACCCGGAAAACAGTCCATTTTATGTTAGTCAGGTATGTTTATTAAAATTATTATTTATTATAATGAATTTTAGATTATTATAACTTGAATAAAAATAATTTAATACTTTATATAATATGCAGGTAATATTATTCATGTTATATTAATAAAATTGTATATACAATTTATGTTTTATTTCCTTATTATATACATGAATTAATAGTATTATATATATCACTACATTATCATGTTATTATTGGTTATGAATTAACAAACATTAGTTATAGATGAACACGCCATTTAAATAAGAGGATTATAATATTAAATCATTCTAGTTGCTGGGTAACCTATTGAGGCACTATTAAATTTGATAACAGTTTAATAACCATTGACACTTAAAATACAACTACTAACACTAATAATACTAATAAAACCACAGCATTAAAACTATTCAAACTTTATATTATAAAACCAAATAGTTTTCCTTACTGTTGTATATATAATTATAAACAAGTAAAAACGCCCACTCTGGAGTGTTGGCAAAACGTCTCCTTTTTAGTGCGTAGGTCGTGGTTAAAAATGCCATGATTTCAAACCCAATCGACTTAGCAAACACTTATCAAATATTTATTATTGAAAAACTCTGTTACGAAGCCTTCTCAAAATTCAAGATCTTTAATAGATTATAAAACCAATATAAACGAACAATCAACATTCCTCTGATATTTAAAAAAAGTGTTAATAGTAAAACTGTATTCATAAGTATGATATTGTAGTTAGTAACTACTAGAGTAAATCTCAGGTGTTTTTAGTCAAAAGTATTTGGCGGTATGATAAAGGTGGTGCTAGATGAAGAGTCGTGGTTGCTTGGTTGTTGAGATGAGAGTTTATTGTTATTGGTTGATACAAGAATACACTGAATACAATAATAAAGATGTTAATGTGAGATTATAATCGCAAAGTAATGATGTATTGACGAGATCGATATTATTAAGAGATTAATTATTATGAGAATGCACTGAGAGATGATTCGACTGGAATGATGGATGTACTATGTCGAGTGAAGAGCTAGTTATAATACCAGTACCTACCTCTCGTGACGGACTCGATGAGTGGAGTGTTATTTCATAGATTGTTATTCTTATTTATATGAATGCAGTACACCATGGATATTGTCATTATTATCAATCAAAGCAAACACTACTGGTCTAGTTATGATTGAGAAAACGCAGACAATTATTATTGATAATGTTTTATTTTAATATCTTAACCTACATAATAATATTAAAGTGTGTCACTAATTTAATGTAGAGTATCATGATCGCTACAAGTATATTAATTGATAATCAATGATAAACGAGCGTGTGTATTTAATATTCAATGTTCAATATAAATAAATGTTAGATTCATTTGTATTTTTCAGAAAAAAATATATTTTTTAATATTAGAAACAAAATGTACGGTAAAACTACAAGTTTTTCAAAAATCGTTCTGTCACCTTCTTACAATCTTAATAATATGAAAATACATTGTATATAATATAACAATATTAATATAATACCAATACAAATCATTTTTCTAAAATACGAATATTATTTCATATAAGTACATTCCAAATTTAAATTTATTTATTTTAGATACTTATTCATATAATATATATATATTAATATTAAATTGACATTTTCAATTTCACTTGCAGAGGCATGAAAATTACTTTAAAGTGCTAATACTGTACTAATTGAATTTAATTATAATATTATATAATATTCCACAACTCCACTGTATAAAATAATTTCAATGAATTATTTCAATTCTAAAATTATTGGTTATATTTCGACGTATTATTTAATAACCATCTCAAATACACATTGCCAGAATTTTATAATAAGGGATGATATCTTCCTTGGGTTTATTTACACTCTCACTGTTTGTCATCTCACCAGGGGTGGTACATAGTAGTATGAAGGAAATTAAATCGGAAGTGTGTGGAAACCCGGAGACGACAGTGGCACCACTTGAACCGATGGAGAGGCGAACACTCCACATTCACATTATTTGGGCTCTTAGTGGCTGTAAGGAGTAGAGCGAAGCGGAAAATAGAATATGAGAATTATTCACCGCACATAAAAATATATTATTACGTCGCTTTGGTATCGTACGTATCGGTTTATGGACATGGTCAATATTACGCGCATTACCGCTAACCATAATTATTTAAAAAAAAAAAAATGATCCCGTCTACTTAATTATAACTTACTTACAATTTTTTTCCCACATTATTTTGCTCTTTTTGTACCCCCCCCCACCTCATGGCAATAATATTGCCATAATATAAACTGACGCGTAAGATTATGGTATTCCGAAGAAAGCAGATGGTGTATTATATTAAATGAATACACGATTAGTTTCAAATAGTTCTTCTATAAATTGTCATATTTAATACCTCCAGTCAGGCACTGAAGCACTGCATTGGAAGATTTTTTTTGTTGTGTACCTACTCAACTTGTTTGCATAATATGACATGCCGACTTTATTTA
Organism: Rhyacophila brunnea; assembly: GCF_057557595.1. Lineage (NCBI taxonomy): Eukaryota > Metazoa > Arthropoda > Insecta > Trichoptera > Rhyacophilidae > Rhyacophila > Rhyacophila brunnea. Next base: position 36,631,116 of record NW_028233350.1, on the reverse strand, counting down.
ATTCCACTTTATATATTTTTAAATTTCAAAATTGACGATAAATTCTATATTGTTTTAGGTATATAATAATTAACTATTATTGTTTTGTGTATTTTCTTTCAGTTATAAATACTTACAGTAAAAACAAAATTTTATTTAGCCCTACTAGTGGTACTAATTACCTGGCAGGCGATGTGCCCTAAGCGCTGACATCGGTATACGTATTCGTACGCATACAATCCACGAACCGAATCATTATTTTGTTTTTACTGTACATGCGTCGCTTATAAATGAATATATACATATGTGTGAATTGATATATATATATATATATTTATATATATATATATAAAGTAAAAGTTATGAAATGCTGAGTATTTTAACAAGCAATAATAATTATTGTGGATAGTAATTTATTCTCGCAATCCATTTAGACGTTGTCATGTGAAAATCAAAACAAAAAACCAACATCAAACAAATAATTAGCAATAGCATTAATGAGCTAATCTTGTAACATGACATTTTTACCACGTTTTTCTTAGCTCGTATTTTTGTTTGTCCGGTGGTTGTTTATCCAGTAAAAATCTTGCAATCTATTTTTAACTAACTTCCCGACTAGCTAAATATTTGAAACATTTAGAATATATCAGAACATGATACCAATGCATTCTTTAATACTTTTAGCCATCTTTAAGTAGAATTGAATTAATTTTTAGTTAATTCTGTTTTGTATAAAAAGTTATTTCGGAAGAAATCCGTAATCCAATACACTATTATTGGTTGCTAAGCAGGTGGTTCTAGCAACTAAATTATTAATATATTATACGTGCGTTACTATGGAAATCAAAATGACATTTCAGTATTCTATATTTGTTTGTTTGTTGCAAAATAGCAACAAAATGATTTGTTGACAATTGCCTTATTTGTCTAAATTATTAATATATAGAATCGTCAAATTTATAGGATTCAACAGAAAATTTAAAAACGTAGTATATAAAAAGTTCTTTTTATCTTGTAATAATTATTTACTATGTTCATAGGCGGTGTAAAACTGTAGAAAAAATGAAAGTGTTTCCTGTTTGCTGCTTCGTTTTACTTTGTACGCACACTTACGCGGTATTAATCGACTACTTTGATCCCTTCAAGCGAAAGTAATACGATTCGTCATGGAACTATTAAGGATGTAAAGGCTGTCATGTTCACGTGTGTAATTCATACCGAAAATTTGATTTGCGTACATAATTTATTGGATTTATGATAATGAGATACCTGTACTTACCCTAATAATTAAATAATTTACCGCCTATGAATATTACACAGTGAAACAATAATTGACATTTACATTTTGAAAGACTCTAGTAACATAGATATTTATTAAAAAGAAATCTTTAAAAATATGGGACCGACTATTAATTGTACAATCTCATAATAAATAATTATAAGATAAAAAGAACTTTTTATATACCTCGTTTTTAAATTTTCTGTTGAATCATATAAACTTGACAATTCTATGTATTCATAATTTAGGACAAATAAAGCAATTGTGAACAAATCATTTTTTTGCTATTTTGCAACAAACAAAAAATATAAAATACTGAAATGTCATTTTAATTTCCGTAGTAACGCACGTTTATATTAATAATTTAGTTGCAAGGACCACCCCCTTAGCAACCAATAATAGTGGATGGATTACGGATTTCTTCAGAAAAACTTTTCATACAAAAAAAAAACTAATTCACTGCTAGATAATGCTTTTTTAATTACCAACTTTAAAATGCACGTTAATTACATCGATCGGCCGCCTGGTCATTACGCGCCAGGTGCATCTTCAGCGTCCAAAGTATTAACTGAAAATGAATTTAATTCTACTTCAAGATGGCTAAAAGTATTAAAAGAATGCATTGGCATCGTGTTCTGATATATTCTAAAAGTTTTAAATGTCTAGTTAGTCGGGAAGATATTTAAAAATCGATTGCAAGATTTGTACTCGATAAAAAACCACATGACAAACAAGAATACGAGCTAAGAAAAACGTGGCAAAATAATAATAATCAAGAATACCTACATCCACTAAAGATATGGCAAAACATGACCATATTACAGAAGTATAAAGAGTACAACAATTTAACCAATGACAGACTCCTGCTCTATGCTGATAGAACGTCTTCACCAACGAAGCGTCTTTGCTCGAGGAATTCTGTCTAAGGTGCAAGAGAGGAGCTTCTTTAGACTTATAGCAAGCAAAAGGATGCCTGGTGACGTGACTGACTTAAGGCTTCCAAGTAAATATGTTCTGAGCGATAGTAGGAATTTCAGGTGTGCTTATATAATAATATGGTGAGATTCAGACCACGGACCATATTATTGTAGAGTTTCAGCCGTACACCAGACCAAACTATCTGAAAATATTGCGTGGATTTATGCCTTAGTGGTTCCAGTGTAACCTGTATATTATATTACTTTGATTGTGTTTGTGATTTTGTTTCCTAACGACTGTCTTTTTCTTCTTTAACTTCTTTTTGTTTAATAATAATAATTATAAGGTTTTTATGCAAGTCAAAAACATCATAACTTTGAAATTAATCACCTTTAACGCCTGCTATGAACCATTATATAACACCGTAACCGTGGCTCAAATTAGAAAGCTAGTAGCTATAATTTGACAGAATTTGAAATATCTTAGCCTTATTAGTATAAGGAAATTATTCTTATGAATCATACGTGGATTGTTTACTGAATAAATATGATGGGAAATTAAGGCAGCACCACTAGGTCTAATTTTTATCAAGGCTTGCGAGGTTTTTCAAACCGACCGATATATTCTACATTATTAAATCTTACGTACTTTCAGTATTGATCAATGATTTGAGTTTCCCCATCTCCACCCGCCATGTATATGCAGCCGCGGTTTGTGCATGGCCGTCTTCCATGACGCTAAAAACGTGTCAGAATGAAAAAGATTTTAGTTCCACACTTCCTTGTTCAGAAGCGATGCTGCACGGGACTGATGTTGCAATCGTGCACCTTAGTGCTTAACAGTATTGATCAATATTGATATGAGTAATGTTGCCATATAAAAAATAAAATATAGAAAAATCACAGGTGTATCGATGTACATTTCGGAATATATCGGCCTGTTTTGAAATTTTATTGCACTGCGCTTGTAAATTAACTTTAAATTATTGAGGTTTCTTATTATCGTGTATTATAATATTTTAAATAATAATATCATTATATTAAAACTTTTAACCTAACGTGGATAATTTCAAATCACCTCACTACGCACTTGCTACATAAACATAAATATTCAACGTGAAATGGCTTGTTCTTCTTCTTATTATTGTGCCATCCCCTAGCAGAGGTCGACCACCATCAAGACAATCTTATCTTTGTCGTCTGCTACCCGGAATAGTTCAGTGGAGCTGCACTCGTACCAATCACGGAGGTTCTTAAGCCACAAAACGCGGCGCCGTCCTCTGCTACGCTTCCCATTGATCTTTCATTGAATGACAAGTTGGGGAATGCTGTATTTTTGTCCTCTCATAATGTGGCCATCTAACGTGAAAATCTCCAACGAAAATACGATTCCTTTAATATGCACAAGAAGATAAATGAAACATTGGGAATTACGAGAAACCTCATCAACTATCTTGAAAGACGAAGATGGGCGTTTTATATTAGATTTTGAAAAGAAGCTGATTCGTTGGAAGACATATATTGAAAATCCATTTGATGATGATAGGGGACCTATTGGCTATACTTTTAAATGACTTGTAATTAATTATTAAATCATTATCCTTCATAACATCTATTAGGGTTTATTTTCATAGTATATGAATAGTCTATAATAAATATCATTAAAGACGGTGTTTTGCAACGTCTTTTGATAAATATCCAAATATAATAACTAAAAAGATATTGTACTTAAATTACATGAAAACTAAGTTATGTTCGCTTATCAAATTTAAATCAAGTGTTTGTCAGCTAAAATATTGTGTGTATTTTATTAAGATGTTAAAGAAGCCCGACGCGTATAAAAGACTTTTGGTATTTAAATAAATTTCAAAACTTTCAAACATGTAAAGAAAGCTTGTATGTTCTATAATTATGTTTATTTTTCAGTGTAAATTATATTTTCTTGTTAATATCGTAAAGTACTTATGTTGAAAGTAATATAAGGTTTCATTACCAAAAACTTTTTGTATTAAAGAGCTTTTTATACTTACTGATTTGATACATTTTTCGATGCTATAAATAAATTCGTAGTTTTTTTTAATGATGAAATTTTGAAAATAAGATTGTTAAATGGTAGATTGTATTAAGGATTATAATATACGACAAAAATTACAATTTCGAGAGTAATACCTATTTTTTTTTTATTTAATCACAGTATTCTGGGATTAGCTTAAATGGATAAAATTTGGACCTTTTTCTTCTTCTTTTTTCTTTCGACCATGTCCGTTCCTAATAGGATCATATGGGCCTCCACAAGGTGGAGGTTTGTATTCAGTACATGTTCATGTAACAGATTTTGTTTTTACGAGAAATGGATGTCAGCCACTTGCTCAACCTATTAGGTCCATACTCTGACTCACACAAATTGAAAAACAATATGTGTACCTACTTGCTAGACCCAGGATTTGAACCTGGGACCCACGACGCTATAGTCCGATGCTTAAGCCACGCGGCCATCGTGGGAGACCTTTTTATTTATAAAAAAATAAATATTGTGGATGTAAGCGTATGAAAAAATATCTTTTCAAAAACAGATATATTTTTTTTCCGTTTGGAAAAAAGAAGCACTGAAGTAGTCTAGCTAATCAACGTTTCCCCTAGTTTGTACTCTGAGGGTTGCTTATTTTTGTGACATTATTTTTTACAAAAATATTGAAGACGGCTAGCTAAAAATATTTTATTAATAGTTAAAAATTATTTAACTAAGTAATTATTAAATTTGAAATTTAATTAATAATCTCACGATTATTGAAAATGATATGTAAAGTTATGGGTAATCTTAATCACCATCCAGAACCGCTTTTGCATTTAAAAATCAGGCCGCATCACGAGCTGAAGTCCTCGTTAAAACGTTTTAATTGAGGTTTTTGGCATATTTTATGCATTATAGATTTCGATTACTCCTAGTTATTCAAAATTGCATACCATGGCGAAATATTTACGAAATTAAATGATATCTGTGTATCAGAAAACATAACCTAAAATAATGGAAGAATTAAAAAACTTTCCCAAGTTGCAATTTTAGATCTTAGCTGTGAAGAAAAGCGAAAGGCTTACTTCCCAAAACTTACGGAATTTGATAAAGAATTCGTACTTGAACTTGAAAAAGTAATTTGTGGCATGATTTTTTATAGTACGGTAAAATATGGAGGTTCCGTTATGCCGTACAAGATTATAAAAGGGTTCCGTCACTAAAGCTACATTGTTTAGCTTTAAAATATAGTATTTCTGAGAAAATAAATTGACAGGCTTCTTCATAAACTGTCAAAACAATCTTCAAGCTCCAATACATTTTATTATTACAGATTAAGATTATGTTATTAGCATAAAATATACTATACATATACCATATAACCGTGACGTTTGATAGTTTTGGGACAAAAAAAAATATTATCTAAAAGGCTGAGAGCCGGCAATGTAGTATTATTGAAAAATATAGACGATGGCAACTGTGACAATTATCACATTAGCATTGTCTGCTTTGCGCGCATAAGAATAAATTGTATCTGCGCGTGTTCAAGTTTAAAAAAATTCCCTTTTAGATATATTTATTTTAAATAGATCACAAATCGCTCAAACCGCAATTATTTTTATATGAATAGTTTTTTTTTTAAATCGATTTTAATTATTGAAAACACAGTAGGTATACATATTTAAAAAGATTCCACAAATGAATCCAGAAATCTCGAAATTTGAGAATTTTCGATGGCGGGATTTTAGAGGCATGAAAATGAATGGGTTTTTTGGATTACAAACCCTTATTTCGACACAGTAATAGATCTTAAGATATAACTATGTATACCTACGTATTAAAGATGCTGGACCAAAAGTATATTTATTAGAGGTATGGTTTGATTCTCAGAATGCCATCTAAAAAGTGCGTCAACAATGTAGGCGTTCCGTGATGAAAATACAACCAATTTTTAGAACGTTTTTCTTAGCTCGTATTCTTATTTTTCCGGTGGTTATTTGTCCGGTACAAATCTTGCAATCGATTTTTAACTAACTTCCCGACTAGCTAGACATTTGAAAGTAGAATTTAATTCATTTTCAGTTGATTCTGTTTTGTATGAAAAGTTATTTCGATACCAATATTGGTTGCTAAGGGGTCCTAGCAACTAAATTATTAAATAATAATATATACGTGCGTTACTATGAAAATCAATATGAAATGACATTTCATTATTCAGTATTTCTATCAAGTACAATTTTTTTTGATCGTTTAAGCTAGTCAAGTTTAGGTCGGATATAATATAATATGTTGATACACACGGTCTACAATTTAGTAAGAACATGATACGAAACCGTAAACTTTGATAGTAGTACTCAGACTTCGAATGCAATAATATATCTGTTTATAGAAAATGATGATTGTTGTATATAATAAATGGCAATAATTTGGACGTTACTATGCAAAACGAAATACTAACTTCATTATTTAGTGTAAATATTTGCACTACTATCGTCATTCTCTATTCAGTGCCACAGCTTATGTATCAATTAAGAATATTAATACCGATAAATTATTTTTTTAAATTATTCATATGAGCACTAAGAAATTAGCTTTCTTTTGTCACAGTAAGATCGATATTATGGATTTATTCTGTAGTGTTCGGTTATGAGGAATACAGCGGAAAATACATTTTAAAAATACCCGATATACTGGATTATTTGTTAGGTTAACCTAATCAAACCTAACCTAACCTAATCTAACCCAACCTAACCTAAACTAACATAAACTAACCCAAACTACCAAATAATCCAGTAAATCGGGTATTTTCAAAATGTGTTTTCCGCTGTATTCCTCATAACCTAACAGTAACATTTATTCTAGTGTATATAATATGCATGAGATGTTTTCAAATTATGTATAATCAATATTATAGATTGTTACATTGTCAAATTAATATTGTGTCTTATTTGTTGAATAAAAAAACAGTTTATTTAATTATGGAATAAAAACCAAAAACCAAAATATGAGTAAGTACTTAGGCAATGTTTCATGATTTAAAATACGTTGTCAGTATAATTTAACGATAAAGGGAGATGAGTTGCGTGTTCGCTTCTTTGTTTAGCTGAATCTACTAACCAAAATGAAGTTACCATCGACAGTATCTTTGCTTCAGCTCAGTTCACAATCGCCCCTCTCTTGGCGCCCCTTGTTTGCGCCTAGGGGCGTTCTTACTCGGCACTGCCACCGTGATATGACACTCGACTCTCAAATTAGCCGAGCGGGTAATTGTTTGCGACTGACAAACAAATTTTGACAGTTTTCTTTAATGATTGTCGTTCTGCTACGAAAACTTAATTCTATACGTGCGGGGACTGCGAGAATTTACGGCAATTTCAGCGGAAAACCGCTTAATTAATATTTTAAGAAATGTCATCCGACAGCTTGCCGGATTGATAATTTAATAAACAGGATGACAGAAATAGATTACAACAAACCGATAAAGCCGCCATAAAATTAATAAATTTGTATTAAACATGTCATCATTTTAGATATTAATAATCTTTTACTACTATTCAGTTATATCAGTGAAAAAACAAGATAGACCATTCAAATAAATAGTATAAAATTATATTCTATATTATATAATTAAATCTTGTGTAATGTTCATTTACATTCAATATTTTACCACGTTTTAATTAGCTCGTATTCTTGTTTGTCCAGTAAAAATCTCAAAATCGATTTTTAACTAACTTAACCGACTAACTAGACATTTGAAACTTTTAGAATGTATCAGAACATGATGACAGTGCATTCTTTTAATACTTTTAGCCATCTTTAAGCAGAATTGAATTCATTTTCAGTTAATTCTGTTTTGCATGAAAAGTTATTTCAGAAAATAATTCGTAAAAGTAAAATACTATTATTGGTTGCTAAGGGGTTCTTAGCAACTAAATTATTAATATATACGTGCGTTACTATGGAAATCAATATGAAATGTCAAAACGACATTTCAGTATTCTATATTTATTCAGTATTTCTATCAAGTACAACAAAAATTATTTATTAATACATATAATTGTCAAGTTTATAATATGATTCAACAGAAAATTTCAAAACGTGGTATATACAAAGTTCTTTTTGTCTTGTAATTATTTACGTTTAACTTAACTAAATAACCTACTATATTTTAATATAAGCCTAATTTTTTATAATTTCTCGGGAAAACAATATTTTTCTCTGATTATTTTAGATATTCAATTCATTCGCTCACCCGCAAGATTTTTAGATTGAATTGAACATATTTTAAAGCAAGTTGATTTATATATTTTAAGATTTATACATAGTTCGATACCTTTTAGAAACATTCGATCGAACATTTACAAAATATTTTCAATGTCGCATAAAAATAAGGATACAATTTATATATTAAAATATGTGGACACCACAGTAAGTAGCGCACGATAATTATTATTAATTAGTAAACTAAAACTGCATTTGTAAGTTATTTTATTGATCACTGTAAAAGATATTTGAAAAATAGTATGTCAGATGTCTTCTTCACAAAATTGAAATTTGGTGTTGATTTAATCAATACTATGCAATTGTATGTAATCACTATTGACTTTTATATAATGTATCTAATAAGGGTTATATGAGATAAAATTGTTATAATATCATTATAGATTTTAGCTGTGAGTTTAAATCTAGTATCCAAATATTACGTACACATTACCGGATGCATTTAAATAATAAATAATCTATTTTTATTCTCTAATAATGGTTTACAACTAAAATAGCTCATAGCTTAATATCCTGTAGAATTTAATTTAATTTGTATTATCATTTTATTACTACATACAATTAATTAATTATAAATATATGTGGCTCTTTTTCTTGATGTGGTTTTAATTCGTTTCTTTTGTTAATTTATACATGGCTATTGACAAAGCTATTATAATAATGGGCGACCTAAATGCAAAAATAGGCCAACCCAGACAAGACGAATACTTCAATTAAATCAAACGGGTATGGAGAAAGAAACCATAGAGGCCAGAGATTAACACTCTGGAGGAGGCCTTCACCCGAAGAGGGGTTTTTACAAACCAAACAAACTAATTACATACCATTGTTCAATTTATAAACATTATCTAATAGTATTACCTATGTATTATACAAAAAATATAAAAATATAAAAAAATAATAATAATTAATATTATATAAACTAGAAAATAAGTAGATAATACAACCATAGATAGACATATGTACATAATAGATATATTCATAGGTTATATATATAGTCATTTAACTGTCATTTACTTTTGTTTGTAAGAAATAAAAAGGCTTTTTATTATTATTATTATTTATTGACAAAGCAAAAGATCTGACATATGTGATTTTACCTCCTTCTTTAAACACTTCGGTGCATGGTTGCAGCATCAATCCAGTGCAACTCCGTCTCGGGACGGAATAAGCACGTAAAATCACTTTTTTCAGATACGTTTATAGCGTCATGGAAGACGGCCGTACATGTCCACGGCTGTATATACATGACGGGTGGTGGTGGATACCTAGGTAAGTTAATTTAAATATGACATCAATACTAATCGGTCGATACCTTTTTTTTTGAATAATTCGTAAGAATTTAATTTATCATAAACTAGCTGACCCGGCGAACTTCGTGCCGCCTCAGAATCAATAATCTTATGTTAACTTATTAGCTGAATTAAGTTCAGTTTTTTATTAAGTTAAAATGAATACTCAAAATGATTAAGTTCAATAAATGTGCAAAAATCAAATCAAAATGAAAAGTATTTTAATAACATTGAACTGTACACACTGTACACCCACGATGACCGCGTGGATTAAGCGTCGGCCTATAGTGTCGAGGGTCCCAGGTTCGAATCCTGGGTCTGGCAAGTTCACATATTGTTTTTTAATTTGTGCATGAGTCAGAGTATGGTCCTAATAGCTTGAGCAAGTGGCTGGCATCCATTACTCGTAAAAATAAAATCTGTTTATACAAATCTCCACTCTGTGGAGACCCATATGATCCTATTAGGATCGGACATGGTCAAAAGAAAAAAAAGAATGTAATTCACGTGGCAGCAAGGCATTTTCTTTATTGAAGCGAATCGAAATGATTCGCGTAGCATTGTTGCACTATTTTCTGTTAAACTATTTGCTGGATGGGTTGTACTCGGGCGATTCCCTTCATTGAAGCACCTTGTGATATACGACATTAATCGTTTTGTTGTCAGGTGCGAAAACGAACAAAGCAGATGGTTTGCCGACACATGAACATGCTACGTACAATTGACCGTGAGAGAAACATTCATTTTATATATTCAGGCCACAAACACTCAAGGATTGGCCTTGTAATTTGTTGATCGTCATGCCAAATGTAAGACGAATTGGAAATTGAATTCGTTTAAACTCAAATGGCATATCGGTTGGGATCATCGAAATTCTCGGAATGAGAACTTCCTCACCTTTGAACATTACTTTGATTATCGTCGCGTGAATCACATTGCCTATTAGTTTTCTCACCACCAAACGTGTTCCGTTACATAGTTTTGGTTGGTTCAGATTTCAATGCATGATGACTACCGAGCCAAATTTCAGTTGTAAATTGTGCGGTGGCAAGCCAGGCAGATCCAATGAGTTTAAAAATTCAGTTGGATAGTTGGTTGCTTCGTCTTCGTTTGTTACACAGTCGATAGATTTGAAGGAATGTAGTGGACTGACGATTTGATTTTGAATTGTGAAGTTTAAGTGATCCACATCCTTTGTTCTTTGCCGCAAGAATGCTCGTTCACTCAACCAATTGTAATTTTTGTGGTTAGCAATGATGTTCGGGAATATTTTGTTGATGAGTTCGTCCTTAGTTGAGACGAAATTGCAAAAATTCAGCGGAAACGAAATCAATACGTTCGATTCATCGACAGGAACACGGCCGTTACCAATAGTCAGAAATTGCTTGTAGAAATCTTCGGCAGATGGATTGCTTAGCAATGCAACTCGCATGTTTGTCGTCAGCTGAAGTTTCTTCACATGGCACCACAGAGTCGATGATTTGAGGCAAGCATTTATTTCATCAGCAGCGGTCGATCTTGGAATGACTGGTAGTGTTTGGCGGAAATCGCCAGATAGTAGAATCATTGCGCCTCCAAAACTTCTTGAGTCATTGCGCAGATCTTTCATAGTTAGATTGAGTGTATTTAATGCGCGCTTTGTGCGCCATTGTGCATTCATCCCAGGTGATGATTTTACTTGCTACCAAAACTTTGGCCATTGCTGAGTGTTTCGCAATGTTGCATGTCAGTTTTTCAGTCGTTTGAAGGTTTACGGGCAATTTCAACGTTGAATGAGACGTTCGGCATCCTTCTAGCAATGTGGCCGCTATCCCAGAAGAAGCAACTGCTACAGCATTTTTGGACCTCGTACGAAACGTAGCCAAAATCAATGACATAAGGAATGTCTTCCCAGTTCCACCGGGCGCATCGAGAAAAATAAGCCACAATTTCCATCATCAATTGCCTTCATTAACGTATCGTATACTTCTTTCTGTTGGGGGTTCAACAGTGGTACATCCGTTCGAACTGATCGGTTCAATGCATCTCGATCATATTCACGTTCACATTCTAATTCTCGATATAAAGCGTCGTTCATTCCACGATGTGGCGTTGGTATTTTTAACTTGACTAACAAACTGCCGCACATGAGGTAACACGTCATGTATTCGATAAAAAGCAAAGTCTGGTTATGTATCTCCTCATTCACCTCGAGATCGGGATTCCCTGAACTGACACGAATTCGATGTAAAATGTCTTTTGACATGTCATCCTTGTACTTGTTCCACAGTTCAGGTGGATTCAATGGGAAGCATGTCGAAATAATGATAGCAAATAATGTGCGTATCTGACTTGGAGATGCAGAAACAATAATTGCTTCAGCGATTGTCATATCCCAATGAGTATCGTTTTCAAGCAAATTGAGCTGTTGACATGAAGCCCGAATTGTTGGGCATACTACACCATTGACAGTTAGACATTTCGACTATCATTCTTTCTTTTGTTTGTTTGTTTGTTTGTTTGTTTCTTGTTTATTGTTTCTGTCATGTATCAGAGATGGCGTTGTATACGGATTTATTTTTTTGTGATTTTTTTACTTTTTGAATGCGCGAGGTTCATTTTTCAAATTCACCGATATCAGTTAAAAGCCGCTCCATACAAAATGTATGAGAAAATGAATTTTCCTCATAATTTATTTTTTCCGTGATTTATCCAATGTTTTAATAGTTCCCAATGCGAGTTAATTTCTTAATTTAGGGCGGAGACAAATCCAACAAATCAAAGATCATAAAAATCGGTCCAGCCGTTCTTGAGTTATAAATGGTGTAACTAACCCGACTTTAGTAGGTATGTATATTTAATAATCTTATGTGTAGAAAAATATGAATAAGACCTGATGAATTAGATGTGAAAATAAACATTTTAAATTGCATTAGGTACGAAAAAAAATATTAGTAAAGATTTTACTTTGATAAAAATTGAAAGCGGTAGGTAATTTATATTTTATTTACTATACCTATGCAAACCCAGAATAATCCTTTTATATTAAATACACCATAAAAGCTTTTAAGCCCTTAAATTTCAAACAATATACGTTGGTTAAATAAGATTCACAAACTTAACGTAATGTTCTAAGTATTCCATATCGATTCGATTCGGAGCTTTTGAAATCAATTTCGCGTCTCATTCATTATACTAACCAAGCATCTTATGGCATCTCCAAAACACCATTAGTGTAATGAGATTCTGAATATCCGACGCCCTTTTCATGAGTGGTTTCAAAAGGATTATTGGGGCTTCCTTGAAAATAGACTGAAAGAGACTCTAAAGAATCGATTGACGAGAATCGGCGGGAAGCTGTTTTGACAACAAATCCACATTGGAGCTTAACTATAAGACAGCGACGGAGGTGTTTGTAGTATAAGCACTCACCAAAAAGGTGTGAGTATCTGATAATAATTATCCTCTCCAGTCGTTATCAACGTCTTAAATAAATAAAATTACACCTTAAAAATACCATAAGTAGTCTTGTTATAGTATATATAATAATTAACACCTAAAATTAGGTATAATAAGCAATCTACAGCTTTCACGAGATTATATTACTATGTATCAACAGTTAAGTTTTCAAATACATATACCTATACCTAGTGGAACTCTAGATTTAAAATCTCATTGCAAAATATTTACGCGAGCAGTATACCTTCAAACGACTTTATTATTTATACAAGGACTCTAAAATAAGAATTACATAAGATATCATTCAGTTATTTAAACTTAATTAGAGACGCTAAGAGGAAGTAGGAGCTGGAATGCATAATATCTCTTCTAGACTACAGTGATTATGATATGATATCATATATTATGACTATGCATGTTACAATAATTTTATTTTTGTACTCCAAGTTACTTGAATGATCATTTGATGATTTAAGTAGGTACTCTGCTTGTTTAATTCAATGAAAAATAGTCTTGTTTTACCTTAGTGTACTTAGTTATATTTTTAATTTTGCACCGATATTACATTATGGATTTATCGGTTTTTGTAATTATTTACTTACTTACTTCACCCTGTCACGCATCAGTATGAAGGTATATGGAAAACATAAGATAGCATCAATTTTCTCATGTAATAGGTACACATACGATTGAATTAAGTATATGATCAGACTACGCCATAGTTATCTACTTATAAATGACTACAGAACATACTATATCCGTATTGTATTACTTATTGTAAATGTTAAATGTTAAAAAAATGTAAAATGTTAAAATGAACTATACACATATCCATTATCACAATAATTATGGGATGTATGAAATAAAGAAATCTACAGCCTTGCAACTCTTCATATTATATAGTTTTATGTATCTACGTAGCTTTATTTATAAAATGATGATTTTGGTTATTATTTATATAAAAGATATACCTAATGGAATTATGGTCTTTTTTTGGTAATTTTGTGACGGAATAATTAATTGTGATAGTGAATGTGGATGTTGGGGAGGGGGGTTTATGCTAGGAGGACGGGCATTAACCTTAATGCAGTCGAGGATAGCTCCGTGGTCTGGCTGCAATATCACTCGCTCGGTATTGTTTGTTGGGTTACCCGGTTACTCGGTGCGCGGTACTTGATGGTACACTTTTGATGAATGCCGTTGATAAATGATAAGAGCCGGTATCACGGCTTGCTAGGTATTCAGAAGTATCGCCTGGATGATGGTCAAACTATATCAAACTGACTCAGCCGTGGTTCACGAATTACTTCTGAATCAGTTTGTATATTCGAATTATTCAAACTAAACTATAAACGATTAAACGAATCTTCTTTTCGGTTCATTAGGATCATAGGGGGGGGGGGGCTAACTAAAAAAATAGTTGTTTTGAGTTAGCCCCGGTTTTGATAATGCCGTAATTATATTTATTTGTGACACAAAGCTCTATGTCGTCCATATATCTGTTTACAAGATATTATAGTAAGAGTAAAGTGTGCGATTTAATAAATATCATAGTAGCAAAATATTTATTTGCGTTTATCGCAAAACTGTGTTATTGTGATTCTTAACCTCCGGTTTACACCCTGTAGGTATTAATTAAAGCTAGTTACAATACATAATATTAACATATATAATTTTTACTCACTTTTAGTAGCAGCAGGTAACTTACTACTTTAAATTAAATTATTGGCTTTCAACACGAAAATAAAAAATGAACAAAAAAATATTGAACCCTCCTTTGTTGAAATGCTGAATGTTAAAAAGATTTTGAGGATAGAATTCGACAAAGATTTCCACTTTCATTACGATATACTGTTCGCCTTTTTCGCAAAAAGCGTACGTGCAAAACGAGTGAGGTTGATAGCAATGATTAATTTCCAGGCCGCATAAGAACAATAAATGTTGAATAAACTTTTAAAGTATTTTGTTTTATCCATGTTCCAAAAAATATACTGAATAATTTAACGTTTTTATTTTATACGAGAAATTTTTAACTTGATCGAAATTGCTGCTGTTTCAATCTAAATAGCTCGTAATGTATAATTCAAATCCAAATTTATTTATCATACATAATTTGAAAACAACCCAGCGAAATATATTACCACCAGAAACAATATTTAAAAAAAAATACGATGCCCAGCGGGATATGAACCCGCTATCAATTAAGATATCTAGTTAGTAGTACTAGTAGTTTTTACAATTCACTCTAAATCACTTTCTATATTGCGTTCATTTTTGATAATTTTTTTGCTTATGTATTTTAAGTTGACGTATTAATTATTTTTAAAAAGATGCGACGCCTAGCAGGATTTGAACCCGCACCCCTGAAATTTGTACTTATGTAATTATGTTCAATTAATAATGAAATATTTTTCTTAAATCTTGTCAATTATTTGTTGAATAAAAACATAATTTACCAAATTTACTTATTTTACCTAATGTTAAAAATTAGAAATTACATATTCAAAGCATAATAATATCGAGGGTATACTTGCAGAACGCATTAAGTGAGTTTTTGCTGTTTTTCTGTTTTAAATGCCAAAATTCTTAGAATTTTACGCTCTACGTTCTGGTAAAACGCACTTAGTCATAGGATATACTGGTAAGAAAATAGAAACTGCATTAAGTCATATTGTTATTTTTTTATACTGACAGAAAGCATTATATGACCTATAATGCGTTTTGTGTGTACAAAATACAGGACTTGTAACATGGCATATGCATTAAGTGTGACATAATGCATTCTGTCAGTACAAATTTTGTCAATAGATGTCACCATAGGGCATAGGCCATACCTTTGCAATTTTAATTCATCTGTCTTTAGTGATTAGTGAAACAATACATTGAACCATTTGAAGAATTTATTAGAATGGCTTCGTCTCAAAGAGCAAAACATAATATATTAAAGATGTGTTGGAGTTGTTCTTATGATCGCAAAAAAGATTACATTCTAAATGTTGAGATTGAAATTCCCGTTGATAGAAAACCAAGGAATGAAAAAAGGAAATCCAGACAAAACTAAAGAGTTATTTCTTTTTCAAGAGTGGACAAAAAGTCAGAGTCTGAAATATTTTTTTAGAGTACTTTACACATTTCAAATAGATCAGTAATTCACGCATTTAAAGAACAAGAAGACGTGGGAGTACAGTTTACGTTACACGATCGTAGAGGTAAACATCCCCCTATTCACAAAACAAGCAATGAAAATTTAATCCATATAAAGTCTCACATAGAATCCTTCCCGTTTATGGAGTCACTACACGAGAAAGGACATATATATATAAGGTAATATTTAGACAGTAAATTAACAATTTGCAAAATGTATAGCCTGTGGAAAGACTATTGACACAGATAACCTATCATAGAGTGTTCTGCAAAAATTATAATTTATCGTTTTTCAAACCAAAAAAGGACCAGTGCACATTTTGTAATAAATACAAAGTAAGTTGCCCCCAAGACATCATAATGGAAGAGGATTTTCAGAGTCATTTGAAAAGGAAAAATGAATGTCATTCTGAAAAAGAAAAAGATAAGGATATGTCTAATAATGAGTCCTTATTCATGACTGTAACATATGATCTTTAGAGTGTGTTACATATACCATCCACAGAGGTTTCACTGCTCTATTATAAAAGAAAATTAAATATGTTTAACTTAACTATTTACGAAGGTCCAAAGCCGAATAAAGGATTTTGTTTGGCTTGGACCGAAATAAATGGAAAACGAGGGAGTTGCGAAATAGGAAGTTGTCTCATGTGGTATCTCAAGCAGCTTCCATCGAGTGTAACTGAAATATCTTTCTTCTCCGATACATGCGGAGGCCATAATAGAAATTTGCAAGTATCTGCTCTTTTCTTGAATCTATGGAATGCGATTCTATGCATAGTGCCATAGAAAACAGGCAAAAGTTTGCATCGATTTATTGTGCCAATGACTAAATGATTTTTGAATGTCTCGTTTCATTTCGAAAAAGAAACCATACGAAGCAAGCGAGCTAAAATATACTGACTTTTATGACCTCAAATTTTTGTCGAATCAGTTAATAAAAAATAAAAACTTGGCGTAAATTGGCTAAAAATGAAATGTCTTAAATATGAAAAGGAAAAACCATTTACCATTCAATATAAATATAACTTTAGTGATGTGTACGAAACAATAAACGTTTTAAAAATTAGAAATGCTTCGCGTATCAACCAAATTTGTTTTGTAGAAATCGAAAACATTCCACAATTATAATATAAAAATCCATTAAAAATAAGTTGTGCCAAAAAAAAGGATTTGTGTGAAAAAAGTGTAATACTGGACATTTTTCATTGGTGGTTTCAACAATTATCTGCCGAGAATAACAGCCATCCAGACTTACTTCCGGAGCCCGATATAAATGATTCCGATGCCGAAAACGACAAATAATAATGAACATTCTTTTTTTTAATATTAATACTGATACTAATCTAATTGTTTTCATGAATAAGTGCAATGTGCAAGTGCAAGGAAATGCAAAGAATGTCAATCAGAATTAAGGCTAGTCGTAATATGTAGCATACTATCCAATCTGCATACCCTTCAGAGAAATGTTATTGTAGTTTACGGTAAATAATTTAATTCTAAAAAAAATCTGTTTAAAAATTATTGTGATTTATTATTATTTTCATTGTATTTTTTCTATATTTCTCTAATTTGAAATAAATAATGTTATTTTCACTAAAAATATTATTTTTATTTGTATTATTATGTACCAATCTAATCATTAACATAAATAAATATAACAATAATGCATTGTCATTTATCTAATAATATGTCAAAGTTAGCAAATAGTTACTGACAGAATGCATTATGTCAGCGGTCACTTACATTTACATTTTTAAAAAAATATCCATACAACTTATCAACATCAAATCTTATGTTTTGTATGCCAAAAAGGTTATTCTTTATAATGTAGAAAAAAAAATATATAAAACATAAAACATTCTACGTGGGAGAAAGCTTTGAAAAAAAAATTAAGCTATTAATGCGATTATCTCAGAACTTGTTTTAATGACTTAATGCTTTCTGTCAGTATACCCTCGATATATAACATGACATGGGCAATTAGTGTCAAAGTCAATAAGCTCCATTTTTTGGTTTTTTGATATTTTTCTTCATTCTTAATCTAAGCAGGAGGGTAAAGTGAGGTTAACTGGACATTAAAAATAAAATTTTAGTGTGAATGAATATTTAATTATTATTCGACCATGTTCGATCCTAATAGGATCATATGGGCCTCCACAGAGTAGAGGTTTGTATTAACAGATGTTGTTTTTTACGAGAAGTGGATGGAGCTGCCAGTGACTGCCATATTCTGAGGGTACCGAATTGGAAAGCGACCACACTGGATAGGGACAGGTGGAGGGAGCTGTGAGAGGAGGCCAAGACCCACACCGAGTTGTCGCGCCCCTGCTGATGATGATGATAGCATTATCGTATTAACCCATAGATAATACTTATTCATTTCTTATTGAAAAAGTGGGCCATAGGATTAACTGTGCAGTGTCAGGTTTGGCTTAACTGGGCCCAGCCATGTATATTAATAGTTATAATATGTGTGGTAAGTTTTTAGCATTATAAAATAATTCAAAAGTATGTATTTTTAAAGTTTATCATCAAGTTGTCTCACGTTAGAACCCACACCATGATATTCAGGTCAAAATACACAAAACGTGAAACACAATTAATAAATAATTATAAGACTAAAAAAAGTGTATCTCATAAGTTACTATGTTTTCATTGAAACATTTTCACTGAACATACTATCGAAAAGTAGTACCTAAATATGCTCAGTTAGCTTACCCATGAGACCAAGTTAATCTGGCTATGTCATTAACTGATGACAAAGAACAAGGCGACCATACACGCACATACATATTATTATTATAC
The DNA here is from genome assembly GCF_057557595.1 of Rhyacophila brunnea. Taxonomy (NCBI): domain Eukaryota; kingdom Metazoa; phylum Arthropoda; class Insecta; order Trichoptera; family Rhyacophilidae; genus Rhyacophila; species Rhyacophila brunnea. The sequence continues at coordinate 36,611,967 of NW_028233350.1, read as the reverse complement.
ATTCATATTTAATAACTTTTCTTGTGTCAACTGATATGCGTTCATATCTTTAAAGGCCTCACTGTTAGTAGAATTTATTTAACCGCGCGATTATACTTCCAGATATTAAGAGCCTAACTCTGTTCAATCTTTTCAATTCCTTATATTTTTCATTTTCAATACCTGCATTCAACTGCAATCGATTGAATTTTTTTATTTGACAATACCTACATCTCTTCTTCTCAATAATCTCTTTAACGAAACTATGTTTTTTTTTTTAAATGAATTACATTTATTTATTTACAGAAAATATCAGTATGGCATAAAATTAATGCACTACAATATATATCTAAATACAAATATATAATTACAGTAGATAAAAATTATAATATATTAGCCTAATATAGTTATATTATAAAAAAGTATGTGTACTTTAAAATTCAATTAATAAAAATAATAGATTATCCTTAATGATGCTATAGAATAGGTACATAATATCAAGAAAGTTCACAAACCGTCCTGCAATGGGGTAGCACGATTGTTTTACTGAGGTGGGTTTATATTAAGCAACTGTAAAAGATAGATACGACAAAAATGGAAGCTGCTTACTAATTATTATTTTATCTATAAAGTTTCACATCTCATAAAAAGATTTAACGAGATAGCAGTTTTCAATTTGTGTTATCTAAGCTCATTTTGAAAAAAAAGGAAAGCAAGCTAGATCACGAAAAAGAAATTTCTTTGCGATAATTATTCATAAAAGAGGTATAAACTTATTTAAAAAAGAAAAGCATTTACGAAGTTTCCCTCTGAAATCCGGCGTTCGCATCACGCGATAATGAAAAAAATCTCCCCCAACCCCCAAGGTAGGAGCGCCTCCGGCCTATTACCTAATTAGGTGAAAACTCAGCCGCAAAGTGTTTACCGAAAACTTTTCTTCATCCCATAACCTTTACAGCATTCTTCACCACCACAGTCAGTGCTCTACGCCTCTACGCCTCTACGCCAAATGGCTCTACGCTGCGCCTTGCTACGCTATTCAAACGGAAAACAACAACGCTACTAGATTACTTATTTTTATCTTCTTTTTTATCTTATCGCGCCAGAATGGATAAAAGAAATTTGCAGTATTTGCTAACTAGTGTTTAACCGCTAATTTTTAATAAACTATTTATTTTTATTCAATGAATAATTGACAAGATTTAAAAACGTAACATTATTATTAACCATTAGAAAGAATCTTTTCAAAGATCATTAAAATACTACTTAATGTCGTCGCAATTAAATATGACGCACATAGCTTAGTTGGTAGAGCACGTGGGCATGGGTTCAAAGTCCGCTGGCCGTCATATTTCATAATTATTGTAAATTTATTTCAATGAAATAGTATAATAATAGATATCAAATTTTTAATATAGGAGTGTGTTTTATAATTATATATTGTTTATACTTATTTGAAAAATTAAATCAAGACATTTTTGACATTTTGGTGTAACATTAGTTTTAAATATTTTCTATCAAGCACCTAAGAGAAGACGTTTGATCATTGTTTTATTTAAAAGTGCATCGTAAGTAATTCGCAATATTATGTATCATAAAGATTGTAACGTGCCCGCTTATAAAGTCATAGATATCAAGTTTAATTACCTAGTCTGGTCAAGTTCCTTGTTTTTTCAATGTGTGTTTGAGCCCAGAACATGTTTGTAATAAAAATAAGTTAAAAAATTTAGTAACAAAATATATTTTTCGTAAAAAATCTGTACATTTACTTCTTGGATAGACGACAAGGATTCCCAACGGATTATAACCAATAAAAAAACAATGTAAGTGATTAGTTCATATGACTTAAAATAGATAATTACCAAAAATTCTAGGTCTTTGGTTTTTATTTTACGAATGAAAATTTTATAAGAAAATAAAAATCAGCGACGACTTCGATTCAAGAAGCTGAAAAGAGTTTGGTTAGATGGTGCATCTTAAAGAGGAGCATTGATAGCACGAATGCGTTGAACAAGCGACATCTATGTGTGACTCTTAGCCCAGTCGCACATTGGAAATTATCTCGACTTGGTTATGGTCATACACTACAATCGGGTGCACGCGACTAGCCGACATGAATGAAAAAAACAGCTTCTGCACATATGCCGATACATTTTAGTACTATACCTGCGCCCCAATATGTCGAGTATTTTTTTTTGCTTGTGACATTAGCATTTTCTTCAAACTGAAATGTTGTATTCGAGATGGTATATTAAGGTATTATATCGTGGTATATCAAGTTTCACGTGTTTTGTGGATACTAACAAAATCATACCTGTGTACTAATTTGTCGTATTGCAGTCGAGACAAGTTAAGATGTACGACCCCGCTAGTTAGTTAAATATGTACACCGCCTACCCAATAGACAGAACACATTGCATAACATTGCATTATTATTATAAAATATTGTGTAGTTTAGTCAATATTCAACATTAAATATAAAACGAAAATAATTTATTTTACTGTCCACTAGACACATTTCATTGCTGACATTTTGTATCTTGAAGAGCATTTGAATTGACTCAAAAAATTGACAACGAATTGAAACCCCTTTCTAGTTAGTACTTGACGGGCCCATCCTCTAATGCGATAATTATGTTGATTTTGGTTTCTCCTCACCAGAAACCGAACATTAAAGACAAAGTTTCTATTGCATCTGGCAACCAAATTAGCATTTTCGCAATTATTTCTCGGCCTTTGGCCGCCGTTCTCCACTCGACGCTCGCATTTTTTTCGCCAAATTAGGAATTCGGCAAAAAATTAAGCTTCAAGTATCCTTGACCTCACAAATTGGTGCCTTGTGCTTTTGGGCAGTTTAAAAGTGATTAAATACTACTTCAATAATACTAATTATTGCCTTCATTTCTACTATTTAAAAATAATGTGTATGAAAAATATACTTTCTTTTTATTTGAATAGTATTATAGTCTACATATATGATTATCTACAATTCTACAACATATTATAAAATAAGATAAAGGTTGTTTGTTCAAATTACCTCTCTTGCCAATTCAAATTGTGAATCTTCACGAAAACACAAACATAGACCCCTCCAAACCAACCCACCCCGCACTACACCTGATCTTAATTTAGTGTATCACGAGGCAATACGTTTGTATGTTAAGCATCAGCAGTTTTTCACGCCTGGGAATGTCTCAGGAGCAGATGCTCAAGTCTGAGATCGCCACACGCTGAAGTGAGCTTTGACTGGAGTTTACTGAAAGACACAATTTAATAAAAAGTATAATGGGGAGAAAAGCATGGAGACTTAATAGAAATAAATAAATTATATTGATATATAAGATACAAAAAATAAAGCTGAAACAATACGGACAAACAAAATTATGTGAAGAGATCTTCACGTCCGCAATAAGATGCCGTAATTTTTTTTATTGCAATATAATTGCCCGATGGGCCCAATAGCTGGTTGGACAAACTTAAGCATGTCTTCTCTCTTGGAGCACATTCTCGGACATTCCACGAGGATGTGGTTTGCATCCTGTAGTTCTCCTCTAGATGGACATCTTAGCCGGGTAACAAGTCCAAGCTCATAGAGTTTGGCAGCAAATCCACCATGGCCTGTCAAAAACTGACTGGTGTAGTGGTCACGAGTCAATTTGATTATCTCTATTGTATCTTCACGGCAGATAAAGTTTACATATTATTTTAGATTTGATTTTTTATAATTTAAAAATTATTTTAATTTCGAAATGTTATAATATGCCTAAATACACAAATTTTAATATTAAAGAATATAATTCATATTGTTTTGTTTAGTAATGTAAATGTATATCGATCGATTTTAAGAGAAGCCAAAAATTACGAGTAGCGCAACGTGGTATGGAAAGTTGCATGTTGGGCATAACGCATATCGGTCACAAAAGAAACCAACGATTTGGTAATGAGCTGACATGTAGCTCAGCGAGTCGATAGCCGCTGGAAAAATGCTGTCATACAGTGTTACCCAAAGGCCATTAAACGCCCACAGGGACTCCCTAAAACCCGCTCGATAGACGAACTCATACATTTTGGTAAACGTACGTAACAAAAATGAATTAAGGACCGAGAAGAGTGAGAGGAGATATAGGAAGCCTTCATCCAGCAGTGGATCGACCCCAGTTGATGATAATATCGATCAATGAAGTGCAAAGCCGGATACTCCAATTTTAAATATTCAATTTAATGTTTTCTATAATATATCAATGCTAGGTTTAACCAGTAAGACCAATAAGGTGATACAAAAGCAATCTACGTGCTGCAGGTTTAACATGGTGGGAGGCGCAAATTGTAGCGACGGACCGAGGGAAGTATCGCGATCTTATGCTTGTCCTATGCCCCAATACTGGGGTGTGAGAGGGTGAAATAAGTAAATATGGAAAGGTGCTGGTTACGCATAATTTAGGAAGACCATAATAGAAACAAATTTTTAGAGGGACGGACAAGTCTAGTGTCAGTAAATACATATAATAGATATAGGGAATAATGTAGGTTTAGAGAGTTAAAAGATCACATAGTTGGGTTAAATCTGATAGATTGATGAAATCAGGATCAGCATAACAGCGGAAAAAAAACTAATGAACAAGAAGAGTGGAAGGAGCTAGAGGAAATATTTTCCCAGTATATTATATAAACCCAGACTAATAATGACAATGATATTGTACAAGTTTTTTTTAGAATAGATGTTGCTAAAAAAGGTTTAATCATAATATGTAAAAACAATGCCAAATGACGTTTGTTATACTAAATGACGTATCAGACGGTAAAATTATGACGCATATATATCATAGAACTTTTTCAAACTTAACAAAGCCACGTATTGTCTTGCTTTTAAATCAAACAATATTCAAGACTATTTATTCGCAAAAGTATCTGCAAATGACGTCACAGAACTCTGAAGCAAAAGCCATAGAGAAGGCTTATTCGCGAGAAAGTTTGACCTGGGGAGGAGGATAAGTTTTCAATATGTGAACATTGTACTCTTAGAAGAGCTGTGCAAATATCAAAAGCAAGTTGAACCTTTCCACTCCAGATTACACCAAATGAGAATACCGGAGTAAGGAGGCTTCGAATATTGTGTGCGTTTTCTGTATTTTTTTTTACATCCCCGAACCGTTGGAACTTTATTAGTTATTGATCTTGGAATGTGGATATTACTCTTATTGAAAAAAAACGACCGTGACTCTAGTGGATATCAATCTCAGTCAAAACGCGTAAAAACTTTTGGCTTACAAAAGTTTTTTGCAGGTATACTATGGTGTGTCGCTTTTAATAAAAAAATAAATAAAAACAAGTTAAAAAATACAATTTTATATATCGGATAAGAAATAACAACTTTAAAAATTTCAAAACTAATAAATAACTTTTCTAACTTAATCGTTAATGAACTAATATTAAGTTACACAAATATAAAATACAATCTACCTGGAAAATATGCTTTATAATTTTGAACTTTTTACGACACTGGTACGCTTTTTTGCCTAATTATCTGGCATTAAATTTGATCAAATGATATTCACTTGCATTCATATATTTAGTCATAAGAAAATAAATATATAATATATGTAAAATAATATTTTTAGAATATTATACATCATTTTCATCTTTGAGCTGGAGTGTAAAGTTATGAATTTACAACTCTACCAACCAACTCGATCGAAAACAATAAATTTAGAAGTAGATGAGTTGTTATCTGATCACTTTACTGATGCATGATTAATAGCTGCATGTACGTTATTTTTTAGAACTTTAAATCGTGGTTTTAAGATATCGAAATGAAACTTTAGCCCGATCGTACCTTTAAAATTATAACGCCTGGTAGCCAGTATCGTATTAAACACTTATAATCTGTGTAAGTTCACACTACTACTTCACTCTGTCACGATCCAGTGTTGGGGCATAGCGAAAGCACAATATCGCGCCATGTCCATCTGTCCATTGCCACGTTTTGTGCCTCTCGCCATGTGAGATCTGCAGCGATCGTTCACGTATAAAAACTTCAATGTTATCGTTATAATTAAATAATAATATTTTAGAATATAAACTGGAATATATTATAAGGTATTAATACGATGTAACATTTTACAAACATCGGTAATATTTTAATTTTAGTAGTTACTTCTCATAATTAAATCAATAATTAACATTTTCTCTGCCTCCCATGGCATTATCTGACAAGCCGCAGAATTTTAACGACACACGTTGAATATAGAGCAAAGCTCTTACTACAACCGCTGTAATACCGATAATTTGTGGCTAAGTATTTCGTAATCATTCAAATAGATATCACTGTGTGTTTAATTTTTTAGATTATGCAAATCAATCGACAGTGGCTAGTAATTTGAGTTTAAAGTCGGGCGAGATAACTTGCGAAATTTGTATGTGCGGCTTGTCGATCACGGCCTCATAGAGCGAGATAAATCTCTACTACCTACTGAAATGTTAAAAAAACTAATATATTATATCAAGAATGTCCAAAGATGACATTATTTATGTAGATATTAACCTGTATAATGTAATAGTTATCCACTAAAACTAATTTAATAATATACAATAATAAAATTAACGATGTCACTGTTGTGAACGTATATATTAATATATTTGTATACCCGTTCAAAATAAGGAAAAAATGTTTGTCCGAACTTTGAAATCGAAACGTTGCGAAAATGGGTCATTAGCCTGAAATAACTTATAAAATTAATAACTCAGATAAATATCGAAGAATTATCAAAAAATAATTTTTGTTTCAAAAACATTAAAATTTCTGAGGATGTCAGTTTAAATCGGTAACCTCCACATTCCGCACATTTAAAAATAGTCGCGGAAAACCATCAAGCACATTCAGGAGTGCAAACAGAATATTTTCTTTTTGTAACTATATTAGTATACAGATAGAAAAGCAAATAGCAAAATCAAATGTCCTTGACATTCACAAAATTAATAAAAAACATATTAAAAATTAGTCGTAAAGTATAAAATATAGTAGATAATAAATATAAACGACTTTAACAAATGATAATATAAATTATATTAACTTCTTCATGGTGTTTTTAAGTCGATAGCTGTTATGGCTGAAACACTATTAACGTGACTTGACAATGGTATTACAACCGAAATATATATCGACTTAAAAGATATTCTGTAGAATTTATATTCTCATTTTGTGAAATGGAATTTTACTAAGTAACTATATGACTTTGCAACCAATTTCCGGTTTAATACTATTAAACTAACAAATATAGCTAATTTTTAATGAATATAATACTAATAGAATGAAGAAAAAAATAAAAAAGTGAAAATGAAGTTACCTACTTTAAAACTAATAACCATAGAGTAAAGTATTTAAGTAATTTTTTTTCTCTAAAAAACCTAATGTTGATGAAGGGATGTGGTTTTATTAAATTCAAAGTTTTTTTAAAAGAATTTGTCAAATATGTATGTTTTTGAGGCTGTTCTAAATTACGAGTATGTAAAATATATTCAAACAAGGTTTTCCTCAACCACTTTGTTTAAAACAGTTTTGAGTTAGTTGAAACACTAACAATATCTCCGTAGAGCATGCCGATATATAAGTACTCCACGGAAATAGTTTGTGGCATTATTTGGCGGTAATTATTAATAAAATTTGCATAGGACCGTGGACCAAAATGTTTTACAGTGGTATTGCGGCGAGCGTGTATGAACTGGAAATATTTATCGCCTGGCTATATTTCTCTTCAATTTGTAGCTGGCTGCCTTCCGTTTTTGCGAGAGCACATTCTCTTGGCTGAAGTTGTATCTCACGAAACAAAGAGTCTACTGTAAGTAACTGCTCGCGTCTGTTTGTCTTGTCTACTTTTGAAATCTCCGCCATTGTTTTGCTGTCGTGTCAGCTTAAAAATGTAATCAAAGAAACGACTTTTGTTGAGGCTTTCATAAACAAGGTGTTTCGTGCGAACCGAGAAAAAATCTTGCACATTACGAACGTTATCGCGAAAAATTTACCACCGCCACTGTGAAATGCAAGATGTGTATCTCTTTGTACTTTCTTTTTGCTCTGTCAAATAATATTATCGTATGCTCCAGACGAATTAAAAATAATATTGCTGATTGCCAAATTTACCACAGGTTTCATACAAATTATATTTAATTTATTCTATAAGCGAATGTAAACTTTTAATTATTAATGAGTAGATAAGAAGCAAAAAAGCTTCTTTTCATTTTTGAAATGCATAAAAGTCACTCATTGATATAATAAAATTAGACCAAATTACTTTATTGTTTTTAATTTAAGCAATTGGCAAAGTAGCTCAGTATACTCTTTTAAACTGCATCTAAAACCCTCCGAAACTGTGTCATTATTTTTATGTCCAAATCTAATATGCATAGTGAGTGATAGAGAAGTCTTTTTGATTTTGTTCATCTCAAGTTAAGATTTGATAAGGTTGTGAAAATAACCAACCAATAACGTAAAATTAACAAAAAAAGCTTTATCTCGAAACTGTATTTTTATACTTTGATAACTATAAAAACCAGTGACACACAGTTCAAATATGCTGTAGATACGGCGTATGCCTTATTTATTTCAAGTTTTTCATATACGTATGATAGTATAACCAATAGATAAATTTAATGACGTACTAGTTTTTTGGTACTGGTCCCTTACAGGTGCAAATGTGATATGGTGCGGGACTCACTATTTGAAACACAGTTTCCCATTACTTTAATACAGCAACGTTAACACATATTTTATATAAACAAAACTAATGATATCAACACTAAATTCATTTGTTTTGAAAATCTGTCATTTAGTAGAAATAATGTTTTTACAATTAGAATATCCTGCGTGACAAAAATGTTACTCCTCAAAATACCCTTTATGATTTAGACAAGCATCCCCGACGGTATATTGTTTTATGTATGTATACAGAGTGTACATTTTGTAACTTTACACTTTTTTGCACGTTTTACTAACACTGATATACCTACGAATAAACTTAGATCAAATTAATGATATTCACTTGTATTGATATATCTAGTAATAAATAAATAATAATATGTAAAAAATAAAAATGAATATTTTTAGAATGTACATCATTTTCATCCTAGAGCTGGGATGCAATGTCATGAGGAATCCACTCTACAAAATTAATGTAGAACAATAATGACGTGTATAACATATTATTAAATACATAATCGCATTCAGTTGGATATGACTTATCCAGCTCAATATTTTATTAAACCAATTTCATATCACTTCTGTTCCACTTCTCTCGATACACATCAAGCAAACAGTCGAGAAACAAAGCATATTTGCAGATCCTTGTCTTCAGCAATAGCTATTTTGCGAAGGCCGTCTTATTGTTTGCGATGGGTAGAGCGGTGCATGTAAAAGACGCGGGTAACGGCTTAAACTGGGGGCCTAACAAGGCAAATCTGTTTGACGTGTTGGTAATAATATAACAAGGTGGGGCATGGTAACCGGAGGACGTGACGCAGATGAGACCCTGCTGGGTTAGCAGGTAAAACGTATCGCTTACTTGGTGAAATTTTCGCGGAGATAAATCTATATTTCAAGCGAAAACGTGCAAAAATATTCAACGAGAATTTTCGATGTGATAGATGACGTAATTTAAAAAAAAACTTTAAAGTATAATTCAAGGTATTTTGAAACGAAGTGATTATAACAAAAACTTACTGCATATATTATTTAATAGACCAATGATTGATATGGGTATATACATAATACCCGGAAAGAGTGGTAAATATTTTTTAATTTCTTATTCTGACCAGGCAGTATCGCCCAGTATTTTCAAAATTAACACAAAAAACTGTTTTGCCTCGTTAGTAAAGATAAGTGTAGATATTGTTCGTGAATAGAATGAAAAATAAAATAAAATTGTACTGAAACACATATAGAAATCTTGATCGTTTTGGATATCTTCCATTTATTTAAGGGTAAATTCAGGTGGACGTTGTTTTATTAGTTTATATAATTGGGTCTACTTAGTTTACCTGGTGTTATACTTTCATGTACTTTATTTTTTTACTAATATCATTACCCTGTATTTTTACCACGTTTTTATTAGCTTGTATTCTTGTTTGTCCAGTATTTTTTTTTTCTTGTTTGTCCAAGATTTGCATTGACGATTGAAGATTTTTAACTAACTTCCCGACTAGCTAGACATTTGAAACCTTTAGAATATATCAAAACACGACGACAATGCATTCTTTTAATACTTTTAGTCATCTTTAAGCAGAATTGAATTCATTTTCAGTTAATTCTGTTTTGTATGGAAAGTTATTTCGGAAAAAATTCGTAAAAAGTAAAACACTATTATTAGTTGCTTAGGGGGTCCTAGCAACCAAATTATTAATATATACGTGCGTTACTATGGACATAAATATGAAATGTCAAAATGACATTTCAGTATTCTATATTTATTCAGTATTTCTATCAAGTACAAAAATAAGAATTTAATAATAGGTACACAGAATTGTCAAGTTTATATGTTTCAACAGAAAATTTAAAAACGTGGTATACAAAAAAATCTTTTTATCTTGTAATTATTATTTAAATATTGCTAACATTTATTTTTATGTCATTTTTTGTTACCGTGTCCAATAATAAGAAGTGGGCCTTCAAAGGGTGAAGGTTTGTTTTTATGAGAGATAGATAGTAGCCACTTACTCAACCCATTAGGTTCATACTTTGACTCCAAACAGACATTGAAAAATAATACGTGTATTTGCAAGAGACTCAGGATTGAATCTAAGGATCCACGACATTATAGGTCGATGCGTTTGCTGGTAGGCCATAGTGGGCGTATTAAGATATATTGACAAATTTAGTTTATTTTGACATAACACCTTTTTTGATTTTTATTTATCACAGTTTTGTTACACTAAAAGATATTCGAAATGGTTATTGTATTTATGGTTAGCTTTGACTAGCTTGAGTTTTTTACCCATGCGAGTTGCTCAACTTTATAAAAGGCGTTTTATTAAGTATAATTACAGCAATTTGTGGATGCACTGGCCATTTTTTTTGGCGTTATTCTATCAAATTCTTTCAATTTAGTATTCAGTAATTGTGTTTTCTATATTCTGTAGTAATATTAACTATTAAATTTATTGTAATGCATACTTTATAAACCGACTTGAAATCTTTACTTTGAGGCTATCGCGCTTTTGTGGTAGAAAGTTATTGCAAAAAGGAGCTTTAAACATATTAACTTGTCATTAGATTTATAAGTATTAAATAACAATAGTGAGAACTTAAATAAAAGGTTATAATATATACCAGTTGTTAGTTAATAATTTAACCAGCAAAATTAATTGGATTTGTATTTATGACGATATAATTATTTTAAACCTATCATATATGTACATAATGTTACGACATTTAATACCTCTATGGTTACGATTATTCTCTACTTTTACGTCATTTAGCAACTACCAAAACCAGCTAGCAACGGCCATGTGGAAAGTTCTTTAATCAGCAGTAGATCCAAGCTAACGATGATTATAATAAATTGAGATATATTATCATCTTTTTAAGATTATCGCTAAATATTAGAAGGGGTCCTTTTTAAAATGAAATTTGTCAGTTTAAAATAATTTTTCGTTTATTTGTCGTGATATTTAGAATTTATTCGAAAACAAAAGTATTTTGGGAAAATTTAAATTTGCTGTTTTTAAGTTAAGTGGATTAGTATGTTAATAAAGTTTCATAATATAATTTTGGTGCCTAAGTGAAATATTTTAAATGTTAGAAATGTTATGAAAAAAGAAAATATTTACATAATATTATTATGGTATGTGGTACATTTATATCGACTAAAGTTGTGTGTAAAAAAACTTTACCAATCTTGCCTTGTTTTGCATAGGTGTGCTAAATCTTCAGAGTGAATAACACTGACAAGTTATAATTTATGTTTCAAAAAGACGTGGCAACATTATTCACCTTACTTACCTATAAAATACAGCGTCTGCGGTGATGTTTACTTTATAAATATACTTTGTAACGCACACACAATTTATTTCTATTAATATAAATTGTTCAATAAATGTGATGTTTTAATACAAAATACACGCATTACTCACAAGTAATAAACCGCCTTGTATTACATTTGAGTTTGATAAAATGAAAGTGTACGTACATACTCGTACATTTAATTTTTTTTTTAATAAAATTTCATTAATCGTCTTCATTGTAGAATTAAATTTATGAAATATCACAATTCTATTAAAACCGCATTAAATATACGAATATTGCCATTCAAAAGTAAACTTAAATTCTTAAATTAATGTATAATATCTAGAAGTCCAAATGGATCGCACTGGAGCGCACGTTCCGATTCAAATCAACAAAGTCATCGATCGCGGAAAAATTAATTTGACCATCTGAGCAATATAACAATACATCTAAAACACTTATTTTTATAAAATGCACATAAAATTAGATAACTATCGTGCGCTCCTGTTTGTAATATTTTTTCCATTTTTAGCGTTAATAATATTCAACTAAAGCTTGAATCAATTTTTCTCTTCTTCTTTCGACCATATCCGATCTTAATAGAATCATATGAACCTCCACAGAGTGGAGGTTTGTATTAACAAATTGTTTTTACGAAAAATGGATGTCAGCCACTTCATCAACCTATGTGGTCGATAATCTGATCATTCTTAAATCTCCTTTTTTATCTTTTTTAAACATCTTTTTTTAAAACATGTTAACCGTTAGAAATCTACTAAAAAAATTACTAATAATCAATATTAAATTTAGTAAAAGTATTTACTTACATATTCACAATTTTTTACCATTTGAACAATCTTGCTTTTCCATCCGCTGCCGGGTTACGCTCTTATACTAGTTTCATGTTTATATACAGCAGAGTAATAAAAATTCGGTACTCATCAAAGTTGCTCTGCGAGTATTTCAGGAGTAGCTTTGGTTAGCGTGCACTAAAGTGCATGATTTTTATTACGATAAAATGTTTTATGAGGCGTGATGAACTTTGTTTGCCGTAAGGCGCCATTTTAAAAAAACTAAGAAATTGTCCCTCACAGAGACGTCATCATTCCCATATGCATAGATATTATTACCATTTGTTATGTATTTATTTTAGAAAAAAATTTGGTTTCAATGTTCATAACTAAATTTATAAAGATTTTACTCATAATAAAAGTTATTTTGCAGTACTTATATAGCAATCATCTCCAGACCACATAAACCGCAAAACAAAAACAATAGGGAGTAGAATAATAATATAAAAATAATAAAATATATTAGTACAAATAACTATCAAGCTGTCTGAAATATATAAAAATAGAATAAATTAAAATACACATACCGTCGATAGCAAACATTTTAATGCAAAAAATAATCTATACTAATAATAATACTACATATAGTCTGTCTGATGGTCTGTTTCTCTAAAATTATAAATAATGATGAAACTTAATGCACACCTTATTGGTATCAACTTAGCTGATAATAACTCAAAAGATATTTCTTAAAATAACGCACTTGAGTACAATATGATATGAGACATGAGTTGAGAAGCACAAGATAATAAAGTAAGAAACACAATATCCTCAGGCTACATGAGCTCATACATACGCTAGAATTATCAGAATATTCAATAATAAAAACTGACAACTTAAAAGTTGGTAAACTGTATCAATTACCGGTCATTTGTAGCTCCCTTCCAAATAAGTAAAATTAAAGAGATGTGTGATCACATGATTCGAAAATGTGTAAATTTTCAGAAAATAAAATCACGTGTAAGGTTAATCGTGTGGCGTGAAATGCGTGTGGTAATTTTAGCGTGATTCTGATAATATATTAAAACACTAAGTAGGTATAACGACATTGCATATTATGTTTTCCCGTGTCGCATGTTAACCGTGAGCTCACGTGTTGTCACTTGATTATTTTGGTTATTTAAAACCTTTTCATTTTTAAATTTAGAAAGTTATAAAAATGATGGTACACAATCCGATATCATTGATTTTTTTTAAATGATAATATATTTAAGTACATGCGAAATAAACAATTTATTTAATTAAAATTTTAGATATACTTAGGTTAAACTTTATATTTAAGATTGTAATTGGTACGTAATTTAAAATATTTGACGATCAATACTTTTTTTTGATAAACATAGCACCTATATAATTTTTTAATGTTTAAAAAACAATGAAATATCGTGGGGATGCTGTCAAGAGTTAGTAAGTCGATAATTTAAGTATTTAGAGTTAACAACGGATTATGTGTATATATAATATAAATATATATGCTAGAAAAAAAATTCAAGGTCATCCGATATAATTAGAACATGCACATAAAGTACAATGAAATTAGCGTTACGCCTGATTTTAGATGGCATGTCAAACTTTCAAATTATAATTACTTCATAACATGATTTCGAGACTTACTTACATTTGACAGTTACCCCACGGTACATTCTTTACAATTTGTTATTAATTATTGTCATATGTTTTCCCAAATATTATTACATACTTCCCTTAAAACTACTTTTTACAATAATTCCGACTTCATAACATTATCGCCATATTAAGTGTTCTCATAAAAATTCTAATATTTATGCAACTAATAAAGTATTAAAAGATTATTTAATTATTTATATTGAACATAATAAATATTAATTTGATTTATGTATTTAAATTAATGCTCAGCGCATCTATTCTATACACAAGACTACTTTTGGCCGCTACTGCAGATATCTAGGATAGATTTGTATCGAAATATTAGCATTTATTGTAACAATCACAATAAGTTAATTGTAATTGTTACAATACATGCTATGTTTTAACAGCACCTCTTTTGGCTGAGGTAAAGTTTAGAGCGAGATAGACAGTTTTTACTGTTTAGACGGCTTACTTATTGTAATTTTTACAATAAGTGCTAATACTTCGATACAAACCTACTCTAGATAGCTGCCATACCAGCCAAAAGCAGTCGTGTGTATATATAATAGATCCGAAAAAACCAATATTGCCTGCTTATACGAACGCAGTTAACGGCACTTTATAAAAATAGGTTTAAAAAAAATAACAAACACGTCCCAAATAAAGTAAATAAATATCTTTAGTATTTTTAATAAATGGTGTTGTAAAATGAAAACCTGCATAATTTTATCACTATTTTTCCAACATGAAATTTAAAAATAATGGAATAATTATTACTGTAGAATAATAATTTTCCTAACTTTTCAATTGGCATATTGTACAATGTACGCACCAGTAGACAAAATCTAATTATCCAATTTCCGCAAGCAATAGTGTTGCAATAAAATGTTTCAGAATAACAATATATCGACCTTGGCAGTAGTTTATAATTGAGATTTAATATCCTCAGCGCGGCAGTCTCTCGAGATACCGAGCCTCCTATCGCGCAGAATAAATCTCTATTCAAATCCCGACCAAGAAGATGGCAAAGCACAGTGTTCCGCTCCTCCTTACAGAGTACTTAGAGGGCATAGTATCAGGCGTGTAAGAAAACCATTAGATTCAAATCCACTAGATGCGCCCGTGTTCAACAACTTAAATCTTTAAAAGTATTTTTTTTTGATTTATTTATTGCAGTTTAAAATGTTTACCTGCCACCGATAATAATAGTTTGTGAGGTAGTACAATATTTGTTTAAATGATGTATTTCTAAATTATATCATTATATCCATCATTAGCATAATTAAATGTACAAGATTTGGCGAGTATACCAGATTTGGCAGGTGTATGACTGCAAGATATCTGCGAAGAATATCTACATTAAAAAAGCACTGTCATAATCCTCCAGGGAAGACATACCAGGCCCAGGGTCTCAACAACAGTTTGAATTTTGCAACACCTACACACAGGAGATAAAAATGTACGGTGTACATGTTTTAAGTATCTAGAGTATGTCCGCAGCATATACGGTATCTACTCATTCCCGGCCGGGAATCGAACCCTGCATCTCCACGGGTAACCGCCCCAAACGTCGCATTTATCCAATATGCTACGGCGTGACATACTAATTGCGACAAATTTTAACTATTGGTCACTTTTAATACGAGATCAGCACTCTTCGAAATCAAGCTACTTTGGAAATCGATTTTTGTTTCTTAAATCAAAGTAGGTAACTATTTACTATTACTTCGATTACTAACTGACGTCGTGGAATTTCTCCAATATTTTTTAGATGTAACTACTTGCACTTGCTAATAATTTTATAATTAACTATTTCTTTTATTCAAACGAATGTTTTTCGTAATTATATATGTTCAATAATCAGAATGATATATTCTTAAATCTTGTGAATTATTCGTTTGAATAAAAGAAATAGTTAATTATAATTATTATCCAGTGATACTTAAGTTACTGCCAAAATGGAATCGAAAATATGTAATTATTCCTGATGACCCAACGCAATCACTTTCCAATTGAATCTTTATAATGTTTGTAATGCAATCCAGGTAATATAGTTTCGGCTCGATGATATTATATCTAAAAAAATAATTATACGAAAAACATTATTAAGAACAATCCCATAAACTGATTATTTAAAATGATAAAAAGAACTAATATTATCATTATATCTAATTATATTTTTCTTATATTTATTGTTATAAAGGGTTTATTAATTGAAAAACTTATGAATATATTAATTATATAATAATCTTATAAGATAAATGAAAAACTATTGTTAAAACTAAGTAATTGATACAAAAAATGTCGTTTAACACAAATATTTAATTGTCAACTGGCAATAATCCTGAAGAACCAATTGTCTAAGATCTTTGTGAAAGAGTTTTGTAATTTTGCAATATAAACAGAAGGTAAAACAGTAATTTTGTATGACTTATAATAGTGCGGTCACCTACACAAGTCAAGTCCAAGTCAAGAACGCTACGCATTTTCATGCGGACAGCAAAATGTAGAAACAACTGAGACATAACTGAGATATCTGAAAGGCGTCACAATTATTCTCAATAGTGAGTGACGTGAAATTGAAGAGATGTCTTGTAATGAAGAATACATTGTGATGAAGTTGTTAAAGCTAAGGGGTAGAGGAAGTTTCTCACTGTGAGCATACAAGAGTTATACATGCGCACATTATTTAATTATTGCATTTTACCATAATTATTTACGTTCTGTCTTTGAACGTGTGCGGTTCACAATGTTGTTTGGTGGTTAGTTTGAATGTTTACCCTATTATAACACATTCACTGCTGACCAGTTAATTACTACAACTCGGTCAGTGCTTAAGATACGCCTGACGTGTAGCAATTAGCATGATAATTAAATGTGGTAATTAACAGGTCAGCAGTGAAAGCATATCGACTTTGTTTAGGAAAAAGGGCGTAACCCACACAGAACAAATTTTACAGGAGAGGCAAAAAACATTTTTTGAATGATTTTGGTTCAATATTACATGATGTTTGATGATTTGGTGTAATATCTTTTCGATCTACTATTAATTAAAGAAGTTATTACAAAAAAAATCATTGAAATTGAGGGTAAATGCTTTTTTCCTTAAATTAAAACTTAAAAACTCAATTAAAACCTGAATTTAGATAATAAATCGGCATTTGCGGCTTACTTGCTTTTTACAAAACGTGTATATAGTTGTAGGTATACATTGTTAATATCTAATAAAAGCACTTTTTGAAAAATCGAGGGTTACGCCCTTTTTCCTAAACACAGTCGATATGTGTCTAATGGCCACATGCCAGGCGTGTTTTGAGCACTGATTGTATTAAGGTTGTCGAAGCAATGATGTTAATATGCCCGAAAGACACATGGATTGGCAATTGTTTGGTGGGAGGTACGTAATACGGGAATGGGGTGAACAAATAAACTAAATTGCCAGAAACCAGTTTCGGCCTATTTCCCGGAGGGCGGTCAATTTATTGGATGTAAGTATTTATAGGTTATTTTGAAAACTCAGATAAATGTGTATAACAAGTTGAAAAAGCGAGCCCTCGCACGCGTGTCGCATATTTCGCCCACATTCACTTTGGCCCATCACTCATTACGCATAGCCGTAGTAAACGTTCACAATCTGATGATACGGCGAATCTATAGTTTTAATGCCTCGAGCGGAGAACGGTGGCCTAGAAGCCGGCGGTACGGGCTTGGGGGGTTGGCGGGCGATGTTAACAGGCAATATGCGGGTGTGTCGCCGTAAATCACATCTGATCCCCGGCGGGGAGGTCGGCCCGAGACCTCCTCTTTAGGATTCTCTCGCGGTACCCGTAATAAATGTGATGAAAGCCGGGAATGTCGTCAGCGATGTGTTTTAATCAACGCTCTGGTCTGTTTGCGCTAAGACAACGTGAGACGGAGAGTCCGTCTTGGCG
Source organism: Rhyacophila brunnea (assembly GCF_057557595.1). Classification (NCBI taxonomy): domain Eukaryota; kingdom Metazoa; phylum Arthropoda; class Insecta; order Trichoptera; family Rhyacophilidae; genus Rhyacophila; species Rhyacophila brunnea. The sequence goes on along the minus strand of NW_028233350.1, from coordinate 36,593,605 downwards.
GAGGTGTGGAAAACACGAACCGTTAAATCAAAATTAACATTTTGCACCGTCAATAGAGTAAAAAATCAAAAATAATATATATTAGGTATAAATACTTCACCCGAATAAATCGCGTTATGACAACGCTTTTCTTAGATCGTATTCTTATTTGTCCGGTGGTTCTTTGTCCGGTACAAATCTTGCAATCGATTTTTATCTAACTTCCCGTCTAGCTAGACATTTGAAACTTTTAGAAAATATCGGAACACGATGCCAATGCATTTTTAATACTCTTAGCCATCTTTAAGTAGAATTGAATTAATTTTTAGTTAATTCTGTTTTGTATGAAAAGTTATATCGACACCATTATTGGTTGTTAGGGGTCTGGGGTCCTATCAAATAAATTATAAATATATACGTGTGTTACTATAGAAATCAATATGACATGTCAAGTACAAATTGTTTTGATTGTTTAAGCTAGTCAAGTCAAATTTATATGGTTCAACAGATTTTAAAAACGTTGTATATAAAAAGTTCTTTTTATTTTGTAATTATTTATATATATGATTTTTACCCTATGTAGATCTTTTCAGCATATCACAATAATTATTCATAGTCGTATTTCGTGCTTAAGGGCACCTATGTCTGGCACCTGATATTATATTATTCGATGCAATAATTTATTTTGTTATATTATTATTATTAATAAACGTTTCTACTGATGTTGAGAAAATAAACGGCATTGTAATGATATAAGAAAGTATCTTTTAATATTAATTAACTATTTATTTTATTCAACGAAAAATTCACAAGATTTTAAGAATGTACTATTCTAATTATTGAACATACATAATTCTGAAAGCACTCATGAGAAAATATAATAGCCAATAGAAAAAATCATTTTCGAAAAAAGTAAGATACCCGGCAGGAATCGAACCTACGTCTCTTGGGTTTCGCGCCCTGCGCACTTCCACTATGCTACGACCGCCATGCTCAATTGCAAACAATTTTAACTATTGCCTTATTATTACCTGCTCATAAGAGCTCTCCAAATTGAGTTAGGCAATCGATTTTTGTAATCTTACTTTTTTCGAAAAAGATTTTTTCTATTGGCTATATTTTCTCATGAGTGTTTTCAGAATTATGTATGTTCAATAATTAAAATGGTAAATGTAAATCTTGTGAATTATTCGTTGAATAAAAGAAAATAGTTAATTAAAAAATATGTTATAATATACTTCACCCGAATATATCGCGTTTTTTCTTATACGATTTTTACCCTGTGTATATCCGTTCAGCATATTATCACAATTATTCATACTTGTATTTCGATCTTAAGGGCATATACGCCAAGCCAGATAACATAATATTTATAAAATATGTATAATATATAACGTAACATAAGATATTATCTGATATTATAATAATCGATGCTTTAATTTATTCTGTTATATTACCTATCAATGAACGATTATACTAATGTTAAGAAAATAAACGGCATTGTAATGATATAAGTATCTTTTATTCAACGAATAATTCACAATATTTGAGAATCTACTTAACATTCAAAATTAACGCAATTAGATAAGCATTTCATGTATGACCTACTAGCTTAAATTATTGAAATTAGGTAGGAAACCCGTAGTTTAATTGGTTAAAGATGCCAGTGCATATACGGGTTCAAACTCGTCGAGCATCGTATTTTTTCAAATGTGATTTTTTCTAGCTGGTATATATCTGAGGTATTTTCAAGTTATGTATGTCCAATATAAGTATCTGTAATACAAAGGTTAATATCTTTTATTTTGTTAACTGTCAATTAATGGTGGAACTGCATTGTATTGTTGTTTTTATTTAATAAATTGTTATTTTTATTTAATAAAGCGCATTTTTTTTATAGTACTTATTCCACTTTAATTAATATATTAGGACCGGTTTCGTCCGCCTCAGTGGGACATTTTCAAAGGTTAATAGTTATTCAGGCTATTCAAAATTATTCATTAACTTACTCATTTCAAATACCTACGAAATCTATGAGTACACTGGTTTTTAATAGCATCCAATCACACAGACTGTAAGAATATAAACATTATCTGGATGTACAAGTTTATTATCTTAGAGCACGTGTTTGAATGAAAGAGTCTATTTAATGACGTACTAACATATTATAGTGATGTACCTAAGTAAAATCCATAGTTTATTCCTACTTTCAAATTGAACGAAAACGTAAAAGACGAAGAGTGAGTTATAATATTTCAGACATCTATATCCAAGATTCAACTTCATATAAGTTGGTTGAGCATTTTAAGTGGACTGTAATTATTTTGTGGGAAGATGAGGAAGTTGGATCTAGGGGTGGGGGCGATGGAACAGGATGCCAGATACTGACCTTTGTGATGATGTATGATGACCCCGTGGTCTGGTTTCAACTTTCACTCGCGTATCGATATTGTTATTTTGGGTCACCCGGTTCGTACACTCACGCACTTTGTGATACAGTTTTATGGATTATATGTGAGGGTGTATGTATGATGATGATACATTCTGAATGAGTCTGTATCTATTGAGTCAATCACTTAAGCGACGGAAAGCTATTAGAAGCCCGCACACGCCCGCTGTCGAGATGGAACTGAATGTTCTTTGTAACACCGTCTCTCATGATCCGTAATTGCTTATTGATTGTCTGGTGACAATAACACTGGGGATTAGGAGGTGGGTGAGGAGATAAGGAGTGGAGTGGGAATATATATGGCCCAATCATAAGTATTAGCTTGAAGAGGTCTTCATCCAGCAGTGGACAGATTCAGGCTGATAATGATGATAAGTATAAAATTGAAAGACGTTAGTGTATAAAATTCTCATTGTATATTTTATAATACGTGTTTAACCCAATTTGAAACTTTCATGCGAAACACAAGTAAAAGGAAAACATCTTAATATCCTGGAAAATTCCCTACGTATAATTCATTGCCTAACAGTGATGTATTGTGAGCTGTATTGTATCATTAAGTGAAGCAATTTAAAGCTTTGCCTAATGCAGGGATAGAAAACTAATTTAAATATCTGTGCCGTGACGTAAAATGGAGAATAAATTAAATTATAAGATACCATCATGCGAATAATGTTTGTGAGAGAATTATTTTACAACGTTGCTCTAACAATGAAGAGAAATTATTATTAATTTGACTTTTCACTATCGTATTATATGAGAAAACTGAGTAGAGTTCAAAATGGAAATCTAAAATACCCAACTTAAAAAAATATAAGCAGGTTTTATTCATAATATTAGATGTCTTCTCCTTCAAATTATTGCCATCTCTTATAAAGCCACAAGAAGAGTATATTTGATGAAGAATTATTTCAACATATTTAGGTATTTATGAATTTAGTTAATGCCTAGAATTCCGGGGTATTTTTTTATTAAATTAAAAAAAATGGAGGGTTACATAGGGTTTTTAATATGTAGTTTTAGAATATATTACTGTAGCTTTAATGATATTTTGTTTTTTGGACGTTACTCCTTTAAAATGCAGATTTTTTTGGATGACCAAGATTGTCCACGTTTGATCTATTAAACTTGAGCCTGTCCTTTCCATACTCCATCTACCCTAAAAGCTACACTCAATTCAAAGGGTAATTTGACATAATAATAAGGCACTGTCTTTATATAATACAATACAATACAAAATAATACAATTTATAAGGGGTCCTTTAAAACTGTCTGACATTCAAGTTGCTTTTATCTACAACAGTAAACATTTTCATGATAATGAATAAAACAATAATATAAAAAGATAGATCAGAGCAATAGAGAGGGTGTTGTCCGCCTATAATATGAAGCCGTTTTTTTTGCAATATTAGACGCTTAGTAGAACTTTGATTTCATTATTATTAACTTACTTATGAAACGCTATACCATCATCTTGCTTCTCAGTACGGCTACCAAATTTAAACACATTATCATAGTTAACTATATTTTTTACTAAATTATCTATATAATACCTACGTATTTATTATTAATTCATTATTTTGGATAAAAACCTATGTATTTCAGTAAAACGTGCTCCAGATATTTACCTAAGTACATTATTACATCAAATCAATATTTACCGGCGTATATTTTAGCTTAGCTTAGTTAATTATTCATAATATGACATATTATATCTTCTATCTTACTCTAACGCATATTGCGGAGATTACACACATGCCAAATGCCATCTCACTTCGAATTATTGTAAGCTATTTTTCAGGCCATGTTGTATATCTATGCAAAAATCTATCTTTATCTCAGATAGGAAGGTACAGTAAAAACAAAACAATGATTCAGTTGGTCGATGGTGTACGTGTGTACGGGGAGCCGTACTAAATACCTGGCAGGCGATGAGCGCGTATTCGTGCGTATGCGTACGCATGCGTACGCATACAATCGACGAACCGAATCATTGTTTTGTTTTTTCTGTACACCTGGTGTGGAAATTAGTAAATAATAGGCCCAAAATGGGTATGGAATGTTTTTTAAATATTGTTAGTTTAGTTATTAGTAAGTTTAAAAAAAAATAATAATAATTAATATTAAATAAACTAGAAAATAAGTAGATAATACAACCATAGATAGATATATATAGATAATAAATATATTCATAGGTTATATATATATATATATATATATTCATTAGATATAGTCATTTAACTGTCATTTACTTTTGTTTGTAAGAAATAAAAAGGCTTTTTATTTTTTTATTTATTAGTATCTTTTACAACGTTTATCTTATTGCTCTATTTTAGTCGGCTTGACTTAATATATTGTCATTGATTAAAGCATTTGTAGCAATTTGTTATATATTATATGAAATTATCATTTCAAATTTAAATAGTATTTATGATCGTAGGTGACATTATAATAATTAAAATAAATCAGCTACTCAGAAATCTAAATTGCTAAAACGGCTACTGCCTAATGTCAGGATTCTCTGCGAATCAACTTTTCTATGGTGTGTATTATGGTGTATGATAAAATATTTTTAATTGCGATTACTTAAAACGTAACCTTTTACGATGGTTATTTAAATATTGCAAACCTTATGTTCACAATTCATGACCTACAACATGTCTAGTACCTCCGTCGACAGTACAATTTGGATTAGAAAGTTTTTAAAGATAAAAGTTGTTAGGGTCACTTCGATGTGGAAATGGTCCGAGTAATTCCCAACAACAAACTTAATAAGACTGCCCTAATGTTTTTTCTGACCATTCGAATAAATTGACCCGAACATAACACAAGATTATCTTGCCAGTATGGTATATAAAAGAAGAGTGTACTCAGAGAACTAATAAAACATTTTTTTTAGAAATATTTTGACTTTGGAATTTTTTTGTCGTTGTAGAAATTATTGTTGGATATTTAGTGTATTTTTCAATATAATTACTAAAACATTTACAATTTTGATAATACATTCATAAATGATTTATTATTGTACATACATACAATTATAGTCATAGTCATAATTCATTGTTAAGAAATCAATTGAGGCTATTAATTTCAAAGACGGTAACCATAATTTATATTTTTTTGATATTTTTCTTGATTCTAACTCTGTTTGCCATCATAGGTATATTCATAAAATCAAATCTATCTAAATAATTTAAATAAATCGAATCTAGCTCCATTTGTTAGTTTATTAGAGTTAAACCGTTGATTTTACAGTCGTTTATATTCATAAGTCGCACGTTTTAATATTTTGCCATATACTTTAAACAGGATTTTTTTTATTAATTTTAATAATTTTATGGACATTTTAATATTTGCTTTTTCATTTTTTTTACTGTAATGTCTGCAAAAAGAAAATGCATTTTTTGCAGCCTTAAATTTTCTTGACCTTCAGAGTAAAAATATAAAGAGAGTGAGTATTGGTCGGCAAAATAAAGCCGTGTTTCTTGCGTATGACGCACAGTAGAATATAAATTTATCATTATTAATTTAACTGTAAAACGTAATACCTAAAATCATGTTGCTTCTCAGTACGGCTACCAAATTTAAACAGGACATAGTTATACATTTTTCCTATTAAATTAACTAAAAATAATTAGGCTTTATATTTAACACAAAAACAATAAATTTCAACAACACGTGCTTGCAATTTTTAAATAACTGTAGCCATTCAAATCAATATTTACCGGCGATGTGTACAAAAAATATTTAATTCAGCCGTATAAATTCAATCTTACTCTAACGAATATTGCGGAGATATGAGCGTGCCGAATTCTTTCTTACTCGCACCTATGGTTCGTTTTTGTTCAAGCCTTGGCTTGACCAGTTTTTGTAAATATCTCAAAACGGCAGAATATGAAGATTACTTGTCTTTAAAAACTAACACCCTCAAGGCACTGGTAAAGTCTGAATCAATATAATGGTCAAAATTTTAAAAAAATACGTAAGTAGGTACATAATATTGTATTTGTAATTTCACATAATATATTATTATGATCTATACCTTCCAAAACTCACAAAAACCATTTTAATAAATGTTTAAAATTTAATCTAAATTACTTTGTAAAACCGATTTATCAAAATGATACAGGTGGATGCCAATATGTGCTCATATTTATTGCAATAAAGGGTTTATCGGATTTTATTATAATACAGTTTTAAAGAATTTTTATTAATATTTACATTTGAATTGCAAAAAACACAGAATTATATAGAAAAGTAATAAATTATATAGGGAAACAATAATAATTATAAAAAAGTAAAACAAAATTAATTACAAAAAGTGTAAAATTAAACTATCTAAGTACCCACATATATTAACCAACAAAAAATAATTATTAAACCACTAATTTTATTCGAGTAGCTATATAAAATACCTCCTCCAGTTCTCTGGATACCTCAGGAGTACCTATAATAGCAACTGCATTAGATCTTTGGGTTTATATGCTTATTCATTGTTTCAGGTACCTACTCAGTTGAACAGCACTCACCTATCAGATAAGCGACAACCAATTTTTGCCATGGTCTTCAAAGCAGATGGTCTCCAGAGTCCAAATGTTTCAAACCCCAGAGAACAGACAATATAATCAGGTAATAGACAGTTGTTTTTTTTTGGCTTTATTAGACTAAGCTCAGAGAGCTGCTCAACCTAATGAATTTGTGGGAGTCGTGGTGTTGTGTATGAAGAAGTCGAGATTTGATGGTTGCTCCGATGGATGGAAGAGCGAGTTTTATTGGCAGCGTGAACAGTCGGTGCAAGAGTATGTTACAGTAGTTATGTTACAATACTTACGATACTCGTCCGAGGTCTGAGTCTCGGTAGAATTAGATGTTGTGCGGAGCGATACGGAGACTGAGATACTAACAGACCAGGAATTTATATTCGAGTGAATTCCAATGAATTATGATCCGCTATTTATTGACGTGCACACAATCAAAATAATATATTGAAAAGAATATTTAGGAAATAATTATTATAATTGGATCAGCTACTCTATATGGAGTTTACGTCATTGGACATGGCTGACGATTTAAGGAGTTTGGCATAATTAGACACTACGGGAAATGGATATTAAGGAATTTATAATTGCGGTCAGTTATTTAATATCGCCAATCAATATGGTGATACAGATCGAGTTGCTTATCCCTATAAATCTAACATCCTAATAACCCAATACGAGTGATAAAAGAAACTAACGTAAAAAATTAATGCATTTCAAAAACACAATAAAATGATCACAAATATTTATTTTAGTTGTGGTAAGAGAATAATATAACTGTGAAATGTACAAAAAACGGCAATAATAATAATAAAATTGTCGTGATGTACATATTTTATTTTAGTCTTGAATCGAATACTTAATTACTTATAATAATATTTTTATTTACGTAGTTAATTTAACACATTATTCTGAACAGTTATTCATAATGGTTAATGATTATTTTAAAACATGTATATTAATCAAGCTATCTTGATTAGACCGGCACTGACATGGAATAACTCCATTATGGCACTGAAGAAAATGTTAATATTTTACGATTACCTGTACATACAATTAACACACATTTGTTTTTTTATTTATTAATATTAACATACAAAATAAATCACTATTAATTTGAAAATAATTGAGAAATACTCATATTACATGCCAAGCAACCTATCGTAGGTCTTGGACAGCTGCAGATATAGTCTCCAGTCTTTCCTTTATTGTACACTTTTAATACAGATATGATCTCTTTTTGGATAACCCAACCACATAATGTATATGTTCCCATGGGCATTCCAAGCCATGACAGATGTGTTTCTTGGATGTTTTGGTATCATATTTAACCCTTTAGATATTAAGATCGAAACCCACTTGGTCCAAGTTTTTTAAACGATTTTTAACAATATGTATGTCTCATGATTTTCAAAACTATGTATATTCAATATAAATAAACTAACAATAATTATTGAACATTGCATAAAATTGATAATTTATATATCTCAGCCCCCGTAGGCGGTCTACTGCTGAATGAAGTTCTCCCCATAGCACCTCTTCATTTATTTCGGTCTCTAGTTATTCGTTGGTACGTTTATCCACTATTATACCATATGAGTTCGTTGATCCAGCTGATTTTTAGACGTCTTTGTAGTTGTTTACTACCCATTGGATACTACTCCTCATGATGGTATATTAATATGTCCAATGATTATCTACTATTGTAGGACAAGTTTTCGAGTCTTTCCAGAATTTCTGGGTATTTCTTGGGTACTTCTATCACATCGTGTACACTTGTATGCCTCCTTTTTCTTTTGTGGTCTTTCCGTGTAATGCCTTTACTTTACATGCCTTATTACCCTACTTGTAATTTTTGGATTTCTCTAACATTAGGAGTCCACACATGCATGAGCACTGGTAGCACATATTGGTTGAAAACTTTACTGCTAAGAAGGTCAGTTTTGAGTAGGGATTCCAATCCCGGGATCCCGAATCCCGAGATCCCGAGCTATTTTCGATACTTATGAATCCCGGGATTGATAAACATAATCCCGGGATTAAGGGAATGATTTTTTTTTTTAATTTTTATGGAAAATAAAATGAAAGTGAAAATATAACAGAAAAATTACTTTTAATAAAAAATAACTACATTAGAAATAAACTGAGTTTGAATGAAGTTTGAATTATACCCATGTGTAGGTTGTCGATTCATTTTATTTTTTCACATAAATTATTAAAAATGGAAAGATTGGAAAAAACAATGCTCCGCACTTTTAACAAAGTAATTCCACCATGATATCATACGTTTTACGGCAGTTTCATATTTGGCTGACTAATTAGATTTATGAAGCGGAAAGGCCATAAGTACGCCATGATTATTTGCTTTACTATTTTAAATCTCGCTAATCCATTCATTAAGTCTTTACTATCAGAAACAGCAATCTCCTATTAAATTCACATTATTATTTATATTAAAATTATTATTTGTAAATATAAAAAAAATATATTACAATGGAAAAAATGCCAATCTCGGGACCAGTCCCGGGATCCCGGGATTGTCAAATTGTAATCCCGAAATTCCGGGATCAGAATTTTGGCTCGGGATTGGATTCCCTAGTTTTGAGAATACAATTCAGATTTCTTTTATTTTGTTAACTGTCAATTCATGGTGGAACTGCATTGTATTGTTGTTTAATTTAATAAAACGCATTTTTTTGTAGTACTTATTAACTTATTCAGTTGAAAATGTCCCTCTGAGGTGGACGAAACTGGTCCTAATTTATTGATTAAAAGTGAAATAAGTACTACAAAAATGCGTTTTATTAAATTAAACAACAATGCAATTCAGACGCATAAATGCGCTCCATGCCAGTATATTTATACGAGTCATACATATAAGTGTCAATTGAAATTTGTAGTCCGAGATAGACGTAGTTGTTGAGTGTCATATATGACGGTCGGTGTATAATTCAAAGTTTGCATAATGAAATTGTTAGTTACAAACCATATTGTGTTAAGTTTATTTTTTTAATCTTACTATAATGTAACTATATTATAATAGTATAGTACCCAAGCGTTGTATAATGTAGAGTTTCTTTTTTATACTGAAATATAATACCAACTGTTTTTTAAAAGAAAAATATTTCCAGCTTAGCGCACCTAATATTTAATAATAACAAGTTATTTCATAAACACATGTTCATTTTTGTCATTTTTTCGTGAAACGATTTTTCTATACACATTGTTCGCGTGGAAACTCACATGCGTGTTGAAAATGTTGTACCTTTTGAAAAGTTGGCCACTGACCACGCCAATATACAAAATTCTACTGATTAATTACATAAAAAATACGAAATTTTATATAAAACCACACGACGCTTTGTTTATTTCAAGGTTTTTATTTTATTTCACAATATTAAAAGAGAACTTTATTGTTATACGCTATAAAAAGTATTTTAATAGAATTAGACAAAAGGTATAACTTTATAAAATATGTTTATAATATAATATATTAATTTTGCTCTACAATCGGTTGTAGATGAGGACATTTTCATGACATATGGTTGTTAATTATCAGTTAAACCAATTAGATCCATGCTCTGGATCAAAACAAAAATTTCTAAATAAAAAATACTACTTCTGAATTATCTACACGTATTTCATTCATCATTTACTATTATCATCTGAATTGTAAGGTATTTTGATGAGTCCTATACTCATAGTAAAATAAATTAAATATTTCACAATATGAGATTAAGCCTGTGAGATGACATTCAAACTACAAATGTTTTTATTTACATTACAACACCATGTTTGATTCTAAGAGTATCATGATATGGACTACATACTGGATATTGTAATATTAAAGATTTTTTTTTCTTTACATGGAATTGATGTTAGCAATTTGCTCAATCTATTGGGTCCATATAAACAGCATATTAATTTTCCAGACCCGGGATTCAAACTTGGGATTCTCGATATTAAAAGCCAACACGCTACCGCTTAACTTAAGCTTAAGGAATATAATCAGTATTAGAAAAAAACAGTATAAGGAATAATAATGCAAAAAATTACACGGAAGGACACACAATGAGCTAAGTACTTAGACCGTATTTTAGGAATTTATGGAACTAATATATCGTAATAGATTCTTGGGTTTTCACCGCGTGTACTTCTTCCTCCTTTCCTCGACGTTTCGGGCTCGTTGCAGAAGCCATTATCAAGAGATATGTGTTATGATGTAGTGTAGTGCAGGTGAATAAATGCAAACGTAGCTCTAAGAATGCCAAAAGGAATGTGTCACTCATTACGACCAGAGATACCGGATCGAATATTGAATTTTGCTGACAGTGCCGGAAGCCATGACGTTTTTAATCGTAACCCATGATCCCCATTAATATTTTCAGGGTTTCTATGGATTTTGATGGGCTCCTTTAGAAGTCGTGAGATCCCTTATTCCGACCCAGTATCTTGGTTTCGAAGTCAAATTTGTATCCTGTATCCAACGAGTGCTCATTGGATATCTTCCAAATCTATCCACTCGATGGATACGTTTGCTCTTAGCTAATCGGACTCCTTTTGGCATTTGTAGAGCGACATTTGCATTCATACACCTACACTATACTTCATCATAACACGTATCTCTTGATAATGGTCTCTGCAACAAGCCCAAAACGTTGAGAAAAGAAGGAAGAAATACACGCGGTGGAAACTCAAGAATCTATTACGATAAAAAAAAGAACCGTGACAGTCTCAAACATTATAAAACTACTATATGATATTAAAATGAAAATATACATATTATATACGTTTTGTAATAATAAGAAAATATTATGATATCTATATATATGGCTGTGCCTAGCTGGACGTGTCTACTGGCAGTAGAATAATGGTGTTTTTTGTTTTAAATAAATCGCCTCATTGTCGAAATCTCCCGAAAAGGCTTAAAAATACTTTTCGCGCGAAATTTGTCATAAAACGCTGGCAGATTTTTATTTTAAAACGGCACTCATTTGTTCCGCTATTCCGGGGTGTAATGTACACGTAGCGAGGCCGCTTTGATGCGACGCCCTACAATAAACAGATAAACGTAGCCGATTAAAATTTCTGCTCTTCGGGGTAAATAACAAAAGATTTTTTCCCGCAAAAATATCACGAAAATAATAATAATAAGTCCGAAAGCGGAAAATAATTAAATAAAAACGAAATAAATGGTCGAAATTGTATACCTTTATTATTATGATTATTTAAATTTAATATTACCTTAAAAAGGTGTTTAAGAAAAGAAATTCAATGTCCATGGTATTTATAACTTTTTGTTTAATAAAAATTATCAATGGTTAATATCAATTTGTGTTAGTTTGTTCTCTCGTCAACTAAGAAGTGGAGAACTAAAAAGAAAAATGGAATTAATAAAAGAAAATCATTATTTATTTTAACCATGTCTGATCCTAATAGGATCATAATATGGGCCTCCACAGAGTGGAGGTTTGTATTAACAGATTTTTTTTTACGAGAAATGGATGTCAGCCACTTGCTCAACCTATTAGATCCATACTCTGACTCACAAATTGAAAAATAATATAGGACCCTGGGACCTGTGACCCACGACACTATAGGCCAACGCTTAAGCCGCGCGGCCATCGCAGCCAATATATATATTATTTTTACCACTTTAATAGGTGATGAAGTCCAATAAAAGTAGTGTAGTAATATAAAATAACTAATCGGTAACACGCATACTTCGAGAAAATCATGTAAACGTATTGTTGTGACCTCATCCGGAATCGAGCTTGGTGCCGGCTCCAGAGTATAAAAGAACATAAACCAATAAATGTATCAAGGTAACTATAAAATCTATAAATTTCATTTAAGTATTAATTTTTTTTTTATCCATTACTTTAATGATAAAAATATAATATCATAAATCATTTTTATATTTAACGAATAATTTGCAATATTTAAGAATATAACATTATTTTTTTGAACATAGAACAACGAACATTATGTTCAATAAAAGAATGATACATTTTTCTTGTGAAATATTGCTTTAAAATACAAAAGCAGATTGTCAAAAAGTAATGAAACTTAAAAAGCGCTTCAGATTATAAAACTCACCATTCAACTTATTCGCAATTAGATAGGGCACGTATAGCTTAGTAGTCTGGAGAATCATAGGGTGCACAGATTCAAATCCTGCTGGGTGTTAAATTTTTTCAAAAAGATTTTTTAGTGGTTTTATATATCTGAGAAGTGTTGTAAAATTGTGTTTAATATAATATGAGTTTTTATATAATATATGAAATATAATATAAATTAATTTATTGGTTAATAATAATATTAGGTATCAAGTAATAATTACTAACTATAATGTGCTTTTATTGTATAGTATGTTAAGACTTAGTTAAAGCTTTCGTACGCAAATGCGTTTTATATGTAAGCAACTGATTTTTACTCTACTATATCATGCTATTGAAATATTAAAAAAATATTTCAGATGCACGTGTGATGACATTTCAGTAAAGATTTATATTATAATATGAGAGAGAAACTTGAAAAAAAATTCTGAACTTTAATAATATAAAAAGTCAGCATATTTTTAGACATTTCACTTTGGCGAATATTTATTTCTTAGAAGAGCTTTTTGTACATAATAATTTTACGATTTGAAGTAGGGAAGATTTCGTAAAGCACGGATATAGGTGGGATGACGAGATGAAACAGTTGGCATGTTATGGAGAATAGATAGGACGGGAATCAGACGTGAGGGCGGAAGGGGGTACTGGGCACCGGGTGCTGAAAATGCGTGGGTGGAATCAGGGTCTTGAGGGGGTATTTTGGCATCTGGAGCGGACTTCTTGCAAACGCGTCTTTTATAATATTATAGTAACTAATATCTCAATATATTATCATTAGTTAGTGTTACACTAAAGCTGTCTCATATTTAGTGAAATCTATATGTGAATACTCGCTTAGAAAGACATGGATATTTTGTATATTATTACGTTAATGTGTTATAACAGCTATAAATACAGTTTATGTATTTTTTTCACATTTAATAGTATAAAATAATTAATTATTTTTTTATTCAACGAATAATTCACAAGATTTAAGAATGTAACATTCTAATTATTGAACATACATAATTTTGAAAACACTTCTGAAAATATATATTAAAATATATATATAAGCGCTTTACAAATTGAGTTACTATCGGCGATCAGCTTTTGTATTTTAAAAAGTATGTAGTATAACTTTAATAATAATTACTAACCGACGTCATGGATCACTCCAAGATTTTTTGTTGTAACTTACTTGAACATGCTAATATTTTTTGATTAATTATTTTATCACTAATTTTAAAGTAATATGTACCTACGTTGATTTAAAATACAAAAGCCGATCGCCAATAATAACTCAATTTGGAAAGAGCTTCAGAGAGTATTAAGAGCCATTAGTTAAAATTTGTCGCAATTAAGTATGACGCTTATAGCATAATATTGGTATATGTGCATGGGCGCAAAACCCGAGAGATACTGATTCGATTCCTGCTGGGTATCTTAATTTTTTCAAAAAACATTTTTTCTATTTGTTATAATATATTTTCTTGGAAGTGTTTTCAAAATTATGTATAGTATAAAATATACTGACTATTTTGATTAATAAAATTATTATTTTATTACGTTCATTCTCTTGTGTCAAAAACCATCCCCAGTGCAATCGTTGCGTGAATCGTCTACTACCCTGAGCAGTTTGATGGGACTATACCCATACTAATCATAAAATTTCTTAAGTGGCATTGGGGTTTGCTATATCTTTTGTCATTCATTTGAGAAAGTCACTTTACTTTGCATTAATATCTATTATTAGCCATATTTAATTAAAAACTATTGGATGCATTAATGTACGTAATCTTAATTTTATTTATAAAAACATATGTTATTTAAATAATAAAGAACGTACATTTCTGTTGTAATATTTTTGACATTTCTAAAGTTGCGTGAACGTCAAGAGATTTACTTTTCGCTGGCTGGCGTGAAATTAAAGTAATCCACTTTATTCACTTATTCTATTTTATCTACAGTTTTGGGGAAGAGGAAGAGAATTGGCTCACTGGAGCGACTGGGGACAGCCTTCACTACTCTGAGAAAAGCAAAAGGATCGAGAGGGTGGAAAGTCTTTGTCGCTTAAAAGATGTCATAATTATACGTATGCAGTTCGCCGTATCACACTTCACCTTGAAATGTTGCATCGAAAATAAATATGGTCATATATTAAAGATTGTCCAATCTCTTTGAGTCGTATAGTACTGAGATAAAATTCATGTCTAAATAAAACATGGTTCTTGTGGATTTACAGGAAACCAGCGGAAAATGTTTGGTGAGGTTAGGGTTAGGTTAGGTAAGGTTGGGTTAGGATAGGTTAGGTTAGTGTAGTATACGGTCATCTCTTTCCGATAAGAAAGCTCACGGCAAACTGTACTACGGTGAAATGTAATACGTACAAATTACATATAACTGAAGTCAATAAGGGACTGAATGTTAAAAAAAACAACAACAACTGTTACATAATAAATTATATGACCTCATTAGTGGAATAAAACCAACAGATTGACGGTTCGAGACAAACCGTGGGTGTTTTTTGTTTTTACATTTTTTGATCAACATCAGTTGGATTTACTTTATTGGTGATATTATAATATCGTGAGTAAAAAATCACTAATAATGGGATACCTTCTTAGGCGCCCGGAGCTTACGCTCGATTATTTCAAGGCAACGCGCGGCCCTGGGCGAGATCTTTGCCTGCCTCTTACCGTCGCTTTTTGGCGAATGTGACCTGCAAACATATAAGACGGTATTTTTTATTGCCCGAAATGTATCTGCCCAGCTGAGCGTATTTTACGTTTATATGAAACAATTTTATGCCCTTTCTGTTGGCCAACAGATGGCGTCTTGTAAACAGCAATTCAATTTTTGGAAGCTTTACCCGATTGAGATCGACGGGTGGGATGTTATCAGTTTTTATTACCCCCGAAACCTTTTTTTCTCGCATTTAATTGCAACCGTTAAATTTTCAAATGCAAATAAAAAGCTTTCTTGACCTACAAGTTTAAAAGGCCAAATAAAATGAAAATGTCACGAACGACTTTGTTAAATATCGATTCTTATTGTTTACAAATAATAAAAATGAAATAAGTCGATCAGCGTGTCAAAAAAGGCGTTTAAAGTGTTTTACGTTCGTTCAGGCGCGTACACAAAAAATGGTTCAATAGGGGTCTACTTCGAAGAAATACCCAAGATAATATTTATTTTTGGTTTTTTAAGGTGGTCGTAGGGGGTGGGTTAACAACATCTAGTAGCTGCCGCTGACTTTCGAATTTACACCGCGAACCTCTACACTTTTCCGGGTACATCGTCATACTGTACTTTTAGTCTAGAAATGAACTATAACCATGGGTGCTTACCTATGCGGTATTACGACCTCTAGCATCCATAAGTGGTTATCGAATGCATGTGGCCTAACAGTCATAATAATTATGATAATGTCAGTTTGTGTCATCCGTACTGTCTTGTCTCTTGTCAGAATATTAAATGAAATATTAGATGTCTCAGATGGTTTCACCAATTCATGAGTTCCATTGACTGCAACTACTTAATCTGCAAACGGCTAACTTAATTTGGTTTTTCAGAAAAGAGAAAAAACTTAATAATTTAACTATCGAGCGGAATTTAACAATTCCATAATTAATACAATTGGATTTTTTTTTACAAAAAAGCTGTAATATGAATTAATACACTATTTTAGCTTACCTTTTATACTATATAAAGAACCTTTATATAAAGAGCGGAGTTGTTCCATTTTCGATATTGAAAATTTGGCACCTGCAGTTGGTTGTTTTGTGTGAAGAACGATACCTCATTTATTTATAGGTTATGAATTTAAAATTTCGTGTGAGCATAGAAAACATGCTTTATAACAAAATGCCACCAATATCTCATAATTGGTCAAATGTGAAGTTAGTTAGTTTGCAGATTAAATAGTCGATAGGTCCTGTAGAACGACAAGAGTAGAGCGTTCAACCCGTTGAAAAGGTTATTTGACAGCGAAAGCTCGGTCACAATTCTCAGTCATATATATGGTCACGAAAAAAAAGAAGAAGTAATAGTCTATTCACATAAATAATTTGTGTTGTTTTCCGGGACCAAACCACTCCCCCGTTCATGTGTGCACACCTGCGTTCATACACTGTACCAAAATACTATGTAACTACTACTTCTAAATAGATTTAGACTATGATCATAATTTGATCAATAAAAAAAGGCCAATGCACAAGTTTCTGAGCTTTATTAAATTAGGAAAACAAAAATATTATTTATTAAAGTTTTATGTCAGCCGGGGTCGATCTACTCTACTCGGTCCCTAGTTCTTTGCTACCTCGTACATCTACCAAACTTTATGAGTAATTCATCTATTTAGTAAGTTTTAAAACGTCTCTGTAGTTATTTAGTACCCCTTCGGTACCACTATATGACGGCATTTCTCCAGTAGTCGTCAACTGGCCGAGTGACATGTCTATTGTCATTTCATCTGATTAGCGATCTTTATCACATCGCGTGATATTGACTACTTTCTTATCCATTAGTTTATTTTGCGACCTTTTCTCGCTATGACCAATATGAAACCTTTCCATGCTATATTGCTCTTTTAAAGCATTTATTTTTACTTCTTCGTGAGTTCATTTACAATTGGTCTGGCAAGTATTAATTTTCATGTTCCCGCCAATATTATTCGTCACTTTGCGGTCTTCATGATACCCTGTGGCAGAATGGATGTGATGTTTCATGATGCTGTGTATCGTGCTATTAACCTGTTTGATGGCATCATAAAAATTGTTTTTTTCTGACCATGTCCGATCCTAAAAGGATCATATGGGCTTCTTCAGAGTGGAGGTTTGTATTAACAGAATTTCGTCAAAACGAGAAATGGATATCAGGCACTTGCTCAACCTATTAGATCCATACTCTGACTCATACACTAATTTAAAAAAAGTGTACTTGCATAATATGCTTATATAATATTCGTGTATGTATTAAATAGGTTAAATTAATACTTTAATATTTAAATAAGATACTTTTTCTATCAATTTCTTGTTATATTGGTTGTTGCTTGTAATTAAATCATTTTTATATTTTATTATGTATTATGGCGCTTGGCCAATCTCTATAATGCCATAATACTATTTTTTCCTAAATAAACACATCTGATACATGAATCAATAAATAACAAAAAAAATACAAACCCTAAATCAATTAAGTATTACAATTTAAACAAACTTGTGTGTTTTTTGTGCTTTCTATATCAGTGGAATCAGTTAAGAGCAAAGTTCAAGATTATCACAAAGGTACTCGTATCTATATCGACTTCGTTTTTTTAAAAAAAAAAAATATTTGAAGTATGTAGGTATACTAATATATATTATAACATATAAAAGGTCGCACACGTATCCGCCCTCTTAAAATGATTATTGTATACTTTTCTATACGCTTCAGGAGTAATCGTATTATTTGATAGCAACGCAACTTTTGACAGCGCAGATAATCTAGAAAGAAATATTTCAACATTGTATGTAATAAGTTAACAGTTTTCATATCCCAATGCGTAGAGGAAAACTTTAGTTCATACTTTCTTTCAGTTTTGAAACTGCAAACTCGATAAGTGTTACCGACTACCTAAATGGCTGTTTTCGTGCGTAGGTAGACTTCATTTTATCCAATTATTCCAATCTAAAATTTCTAACCTCATTGCAAATGGCAAACCAAAAGCTTACAGCGCAATAGAGAGAAAAGTTATAATTGTACACTTATACAATATGTAGGTTTATTATCTACCGACGACTTAACTTTGGATTTTTGTCAAGTGTTTTTATTAAAAAAATAACCTATATGACGTTTCCTATGAGAATAAACAACTCAAGCCATGTCTGCATATTGATTGGCAATATAAATAGCTGATCACAATAATTACGAATTTCTTAATATAAATTTCCCGTAGTGTCCAATTATTGCAAACCCAGTAAATAGCTGACTGCAATCATAATTTCCGTAATATCCGTTTTTCTATATAGTCAGCTAGGTATATCCAATTATCGCAAACTCGATATAAAACGGCTGACTTAATTATAATAGTTATTTTCTAAATATATTTTCAAGATATTGTTCTGATTGTGAGTACGTCGATAAATAGCGGATCACAATTATTATTGATTGGGAATGCCATTCGATTATAAGTTCCCGGTAAAAACACATCGCACCGTATATTGTCAACGTATTTATTATATTGTACCGATTGTATCGATTGTACCCTTGTACTTATGTAAACAGTAAATAAGCTCTCGCTTCTCCATCATCACGTACAACGACTACCATCTTTTATCTGCAACATATATCCACCGCCTAAGTGGACTCCCACATCCATAATTATTAATTTACTAAACTATTTGTTTATTTAACAAATTACGGTAATTATTAATACTTTGATTTATACGATAAAAGTCGACTGCCAAACAATAATGAAATTTAGAAAGCGCTTCAATGTGAATTATGATAAACACAACTTTGTCACGATTAGATAGGACACACATAACTTAAAAGTGGTTATGTACATGTCAGCAAATACCATGGGGCATCAGTAAGAATCCGGCTGGGTGTCGTTTTTTCCACCAATTTTTTTTCTAATGCTTATATATTTCTCTGACGTGCTTGTTATGTGAAGTGTTATATAAAGATAATGTACTCGTATATAAGCACCTGAAGGAAATCAATTCAACTTTCAATGATTCTAATAAATGCATAAGCTTAACGTATATTGAGATCAATTTTAGCCTAAACTTTCCCAAAAATTAAAGGAATATGATGTAGTTACAGGTATCGTTCTCCAAATTTAATGGTTATAGGGTGGAGCTGCAGTTTGCGGAGATATTATTGAGGACAGCGATTGACATGAAATCCCTTGGAATTGAAAAGGGTGAAAAAATTTGGCAGAACTGTAAAGTTCTTCAACAGAATTGGAAGGAGGGGTTTAACAACAGACCCTCACTCAGAAGAGAAAAAGCGATATGACATCAGGGAGCAGTAAAAACATCGTAACAAAATAAACCCTAATATTTAATTCAAAACTAGTCAATTGCTTACAATTAATTTATTCTGACTCTTAAAAAGTGACCAATCTTCACCATCTAATAAAAATAAAATTTTGTGTAAAAATTCGCTATGTTAATAAAAACTTTTCATTCCGTAACCAAACTTAATCAATGTCTTTATTTATGTATACAAATTATATTATTTACTGATAAAGCTTTAGACGGCCTTTATTCATTGATATGTCTTAGTCAGGAGGCTAGAATGGGGAGGGTTGCAAGTATCAACACGTTTTTATGGAGATCGATATATATTTTAAGATCAAAGTATATAGACAGCGAAGAAAGACCGAATAGGTGTCGAACACGTGATGATTAGGGCCATCAAAAAAAAAACAATACTTTTGTACCGATGCTTTATGACATCGAACCTTTTTTCGACACAATACTGATACCAGGTATCAATACCTTTTCATTCAATTTGACGGCTATAGAGATCCTGCCTATTCGTTAATGGGTTTCTTTTTCATACAAAGCCACCTCTGGTTAAGGTGCATGGTGCGACTTCCTCAAAAACGGCTTGTAACACTCTTCATGGGTATTTTTTACAACATAAATAAAACCTAATATTATAGATGTTGCAGTCAACTCAGCAAATTTGGCCGTCAAATGCCGGTTCTGAATTGTTTTTGGACGGTGCTCATAATATAAATATCATTACTAATTCATCAAATCAAATTTTACTGACGGAGCATACTTCAAGAAGCCGTGTGGGGAGCGTAAACATCACTTGCCTTTACGCCTCTCGCGCAACGTACGCATCGCATGGCTACTCGAAGTGTGCTTTCAATACACCTTACATATTATAGAGGCTTAGTTTAGTACCTGTAGATCAAAAACTGTTCCACAAAAAATCCCAATCAATGAATATAATAAGAACCAGGGCATTGTTGTTTAATTTAATAAAACGCACTTTTTTGTAGTACTTATTCCAATTTTAATCAATAAATTAGGACCGGTTTTAATTTCTGGTAACCGGTCCTAATTTATTGATTAAAAGTGGAATAAGTACTACAAAAAATGCGTTTTATTAAATCAAACAACAATACAATGCAGTTTCACCATGAATTGACAGTTAAAAAAATAAAAGAACCATGGTAGGTACTTTGAAATATTACAATATTTTTCTTATTTTTCATTCTTCATGCCCCCTTAAAGAGATCAAGCAAATGTTTATGACCCCATTTTAGTAAACAAAAGTATATTGAAAACTTTCCACATCGTGGTAATTTTGATAATTAATTTTAACAGTTTACAATAATTGAGAGTAGTCCTGCTTATTTTTTATATACTTACATATTATATGCATATTATGTCAACTGTTATCATACCACCTCTCGCACTTTATTGACGCATGTCATAAATTTGACTAACAAATCTATGAATTATTTTTTCAACATACTAATATAGTACTCTATGTGATAAATTATATGCTATTAATCTTTGCCTAGTTGCACGTTTAGTGACGTAGGGACCCGATACATATAACTAATTTTTAGGGCACTATGCGATAAAAAATCTGTCAATGAATAAATGATTCTACTATAAAATATATAGATCCTAAATACATACATGCAATTTCTGCATTAATTTTTTGAATTTTAGAAACGCATGATCTGTTTATTCTCACAGGATGTTACTGATTATAAACATTGTAACAATAGTTGAGAGTTTGATCAGTGAAATCTAAATCGATATTATTAAACATTGAGAATATTAATTTATGAGAAATACACATATCTTGTAGATATTGGTATAAATTAATAATACTTTAATTGGCTTTAACATTTTAAAAGCTCTATTTAAAATTATCTGACGAATCGGTTGGTACGTTATTTGTGGTAAAGAAAATTGCCGCTGTTTTGCCTATAAACAACTATAATACAAATGAAATTGATGTAACCTTTTAGTTAAGGTTGAAATCAAATAATTAATTTAACGTCTTACTATTACAATTATGTAAGTTGTGTCTGTTACCATAATATTACGACCTATTAGTTATTATAAATTAATTAAAAAATAACACGGAACAATGTATTAATGAGTAAGAGTTGTCAGGTGAACCGGTTTCTACAAGAGAAAGAAAATATTGATCGCGAGTATTCGCGATTACGTTTTTGAACTTTTCATTGTTAAATATATTACTAGAACAACCCCTTTTAATGTGTTTATTTAAATGGAGCTTTAAACTGATCAAATTTAATTGTTCGCAGATAAGAAGAATTTTAATTATTTTTCTTACCGATTCAAGATTACGTAGTGAACACAGTAAATAATAATAATATTGTGCTGTCTGTGATGTCAGCAAAATAAAACGAATACAAAATTTCTTTTATAATGCGTTTAATAATAAAAACCGATCAGTTCATTTATAAAAACTATTTTACAATGAAAATTAACTAAAAGTACGTCCATATTCTATGTGCAATTTTATACAAAATGTATTGTTCTATAATTTCTAAAATGCTCAAAAATCATACAAATTGCAAAAATACAATATGCTACAAAAATCGATTATTTAAAGTAATATAAAAAAAATAAATTTCAATACGTCAAATTTTATTTTTTATGGATCTGTTGGAAAATAAGGTTAATCAGCTTATAGGAAAATTTATAATTTTCTAGTTTGGAAATAACATAATTATGATATAAAAAACTAAGGTTAAATAATTACACTTGACGCAGAAAATTCCCAGTAATATTGAATTATTGTAGATTTATTAGCTCGTATTCTTGTTTTTCCGGTGGTTGTTTATCCATTACAAATCTTGCAATCAATTTTTAAGTAGCTTTCCAACTAGCTTGACATTTGAAACTTTTAGAACATATCAAAACACGATGCCAATGCATTCTTTTAATACTTTTAGCCATCTTTAAGTAGAATTGAATTCATTTTCACTTAATTCTGTTTTGTATGAAAAGTTATTTCGGAAGAAATCCGTAATCCAATCCACTATTAGTAGTTGCTAAGGGGGTGGTCCTAGCAACTAAATTATTAATAATATATAAGTGCGTTACTATGGAAATCAAAATGACAGTTCTGTATTATATATTTGTTTGTTTGTTGAAAAATAGCAAAAAAATGATTTGTTGACAATTGCCTTATTTGTCCTAAATTATTAATACATAGAATTGTCAAGTTTATACGATTCAACAGAAAATTAAAAAACGGGTTAGGTATATAAAAAGTTCTTTTTATCTTGTAATTATTATTACTAGCGAGACAGACTGGCGAGAGCCAGCTGGCTCAGCTAGTTATTATTAAATGCCTTTTATAAAAATATTACTTATTATCAAAACTAATACAGCAGTGACTATATTATTATTTCAATAGTATTTAATACAATATTTTCATATAACTATGACAATAATTGTACCATTAATTAATAGAAACAAAATATTTTAATATTGCACTGTATAATAGATATACTTCATTGTTTTGGTAGTCAGAATAGTGAAAGTATTTGACATTCATATTATTATTATAATTTTCATAAATAATGGTCGAGCGGTACGGTAACGTATTTGCTTATAAAGCCATGGGTTTCTGTTTAAAATCACGGGTCTGGAAAAATTAAAATAATGTTATTTTATCAATCGATATGAGTTTGGACCCACAGCAGTAACATCAATTTTTCGTATAAAAAAACCAAAATCTTTTAGTATTCCTCATTGTGAGGTGGTCAAGATCCACATAGGAACGTAGAACCAAATAAAAAAAAACCGATAAAAATGTATGTTATTCATTGGCTATTTATAATTGATAAATTTAATATAAAAAAAATAATATGTTTTATATACAATTTATATACTAAAGATATTATAATTATTATCTTTCCAGGTTCATCAATTAATACTTATGGAATTTTTTTATTAAAGTATTGTACATTAATAATTATTATAACACATTATTTTATTGTATTTCGCGATTTTTATTATAATGTTTATATTATATTTCGTTAGTATTGAAAACTATCCTCAATTTCAGCAACAAATGAGAGGTACTACGTTATATTAACCCTAAGTATATTAACAAAATAAATAATGTTGTTTGACGATTGGTGATAGGTTATCTATTTGATCAATTCGCAGTCAAGGTAAAATAATAGAGAGAATTGTGAGAGTTTTATACTCATAATTGAAATACGATCCCACAAACGGATACCGTGATGTAATACTATCTTGCGGAATAAAACATAATTCGCTGGTACTTAAAACTGCACTCCAATTGCGATCGATTATAATATTACGATTATGATACAAATATCAAAGACATTGAGCAGTCGTTCACAACAATATTATTCGTAACATAGAACAGTTAAGACAATCGTCGAATCATGTTTTAAATTTACTACTGGACATGACGTTTAAATGCCCCAAAAAGAATGCATCGTACGAGAATTATAATATTTTGTGTATTATACTCCGCAAGAGATGTTTTAACAATCATATATTTTATTGATGGGTAATGAAGTGTCACTGGAAGCTTCTATCAACAAAATATAAGCATGAATTTGAATATAATTAACACTTTGTTTTAAGTTACAAGTATTTTAATTATCTAATATGTTTTGATCAATCTAAACATATTATAAATTAAAATAAAGATTACTTTAAATTCAAAGGTAGACAAAGAATATTTTATTATAAAGTATTTTATAATTTAAATTTGGTTTATTAAGTTGTTTAGAAACATTTAAATATATCTTAAAATAATTATTCACAGTTTTAAAGTATTTTACAATTAATTGAAAAAGCAGAGTACATAATAATTGTCTTTATTCGAAGATAATCTATAAAAATACCTAGTTTATTAAAATATTGGCCAGTATAAGTACGTGAAGACTAAAATTTTGAGAAATCCTGATGCCGGCTAGGAATCAAAGTAAGTAATATATTAATGGTCTTCTTCTTTGGCCATATCCGCCCCTTAGCTGGAGCATATGGACACCACGCGGCGCCTCCAAGAATCCCTGTCGCTTGCCAGTCTTATTGCTTCGTTCCAGGTCAAACCAGCATTCCGTAGCTCCCCCGTATACACTCTGTAGATTGTATTTAGCGGTCTTCCAGGTCGCCGGAATTCGGTCGGCTTAAAGAACAGGCAACCCAGGTTAAAGTTTTCTTCTGGCATCCGCAGCACGTGGCCGAGCCAGGTCCAACGTTGCCTCTTCACTTTCAGCGTGATGAGAGGCTGCTTGGTGCGTTCTCTTATCTCCTCGTTGCTCCTAAAGTCATACCACCGCAGTATTCGTCGCAAACATCTGTTTTCGAAGCTCAGTATACGGTTGCTCTGAGCCTTCGTAAGGTGCCATGATTCGCTACCGTAAAGCAGCACTGTCAGAATGCAAGCGTTGAATAGGCGGCATTTGGTTTTGACCAAGTACAATCGTGAGTCCCAGACATTTCGCATCGAGTTGAATGTTGCTCCAGCCATTCCCATTTGGATAGCGAGCTCTTTGTGCAAAATGCCATCTCCCGTGATGCATACCCCCAGGTACTTAAAGCTGTCGACGCTCTCGATGATTTGTCCATCGCTAATCAGAGGGAAATCTGGATTAGGACAGGTGCTATTGCACAAGACGTTGGCTTTCTTCGCGTTGATTTTCAAAGCAACGCGAGAGGAGTTGTTATGCAACCTGTCGATTGTCTCTTGAATGCCCTCGATTGAGTTGTCGAATAGGACAGCATCATCGGCGTATTAATGGTACCTAGACTCAAACCATAAATTTAAGTCAATAATATTATTAGAAAAAATTGAGACACGTTTTAGTTATATAATTATCAATTAAATTTGTCATAATTATATAGTGTGCGGGTGGCTGCAGGTTTGCACCTGTAAGACACCATGTTTTTTTTTAAAATCTGGTTAATTATTATTGTATTATACTCAATAAAGAATGCTACATTTTTTAATCTGGTGAGTAAAGGAAATATATTTAAAAAAATGTTTATAATTTATGTAAAAAGATTTATAAAAATACACTATTTTATTTTGTACAAAGTAATAATAAATTATAATCGTCGTCAAAATGTGAGGCGTTCCGGTAAAATCGATGTCTTTAACGGGGGTGGTTGTCAGCTTAGGAAACACTGACTTATTAAAGCAATATTAGAAATAAAATGAACACGCTTGGAAATAAGTACATTTAGTTACATTTTTATAGCGTGTATATTATATTACTCGACGAACTAAGCAGTTTATTTAATATGCAAAATGAAATGTTGGTAATAAAGCTAGCTGTTTACTTATACAGTGAAAAGCATTCAAAGTAAGTGCTGTTTTTTGTTAAATTTGTTGTCATATTACGTAAAATATTCCATTCTTAATTTCAACTTTCAAAAAAAAGACCAGAGTGACCCAGTTTGTTAATATTTCCATAAATTATTTCTTAAACGACTGGGAGGTTACAACGTTTTTGAAAGGATATTAACATTTCGACCACTTTTCATTCGAGAGTTTCCTGCCCGTAAGATGTTTGGTAATTAAATTAGCTTTACGTTTGAAAAACATTTCCCAAAATACCTTCGCTACGAGTAAGATGAAACAAAAATTTTGGTCCGTAGCCAAGTTGTCAGCCACTTAGTCGGTTTTCATCAACATTAACTTATAAGGAAATTAATAAAACGTAAAAAATTAGGGAAATTTTCATATAGACGAAAGGGAACACTGAAATATTTTCATAGGCTGAAAAATATGGGATAATCCAAACAAACTTTTTACTAAATACTAATAATAATGTTTTTTTTCTTTGTAAAAACCTTTTGAATGAAGCAAGCCAATTAAAATCTTAATAACATTTGGATGTATTTAATCATTAACTTAATTGAGATAGTAACAATAAATCTTTTTTATTATAAACACGAAAAAATAAAAAATGTAATAACATAATCCTAACGACTCTAAAGGATTTATCTGTGGCTTCAAGTGGCTTTAACATTTAATAATAAGTGAACTATTTAATGTGACAGGAAATAACTTATTTGATCAATGCTTCTCCCATAGCCAATTTGTTGCGCAAAAATATATTGAGCGAATAATCCAAAAACCTTTTGAAATAGGGGAATAATTTCAAAAAAGATTGTCTATATCAAAGGCTCAGAATGTTATTTAACCAAGAAAACATGCAAACTGAACCTATAAAGGTCTTGACTCATATTATATAGATATATAATATATTATACATATATATTATATATATATATATTTGGGATGTGGTGGGTGGGTGGAGATGGATGATGATGCTGATGTGAAGACTAAGACTTGTAGTATGAATTAAGATTGCGAGTTTATTTACAGGATTACACAAATTTTAATCATATTAATTTTAATAAAAAATAATAATTTTTAATAAAGATTACACAGGAGTGACAGTTTTAGACAATATAATGATATAAGATAAAAACGGAGTAAGATAGTGAACCCGAGGCGCGGCGATGCTGAGTAACCTTTCATTCAATTGTGATTGGCAATTTATTGAAGTCCTCACAATCGAATAATGCTGACACTGAATATCATACCAATTTTGAGTATTGGCTGACCGCGTGAGAAATGCATACTATTTAAAATAATAAATGTTAATTGAGGCAATCGTTCTTATTAGTAAGTGGTAACTAGATGCGTGTAAAAATGTATATTAGAGAAATGTATGTTATGAACAATATTATAATCGCCGTCAGCATTCTCATTGAGTAAACAATAATTGATACCGCTGACGGCCTGTGAAAATACACATTAAAATAATAATTGAATAATATTATTGAGATTGGTTAATATATCACGGACTTATGGGCTGACAAAGCTTGGTTCCCACAGGACTCGTTGGTTTCCATATATAAACACACAGTTTTCGAGGCCATTATTATATCGTCACCTTACTATTAAGACCTCGTAAGTCCGATATTATGGAAAAATGAAGTTTAAAAATTGAAACAAAAAAATATTTTAAATTATTCAAAACCTCTGTTCTCTATAGTCTAGACTAGTATGCTGACCATCTATCAACAAATTTTAAAAAAACTTGTAGGTCTTGTGGTTTCAAACATGGAATAATTAATACCTCATATTTCACAACCAGTGTTAGCAGATTCATAGATTAAAGAGGTGTTTGAAATATTGTTTTTATTACGTTTTTTCCTTCCTCTTAACATTATTCTCTAACAGACTTACGAGGTTTTACCAGTATGCTGATGATATATTATATAATTAGTGTGAAGTTTATATTATAAATAATGAAATATAATTAGAATTACCGCTTATATACTCATAATAGAAACGTAGTGACGCCGTAAACAATGTCGATTCAAGTCTTGTTTAGCAAATAAGATGAGCAAATGCGTGTCAAGTGTAATTTAAGTCGAACTTTTCTTTGGTTTTCATGAATTTATTAAGTGGCCGGCGCAGGAAGTTGTTCAACTGATGACCACTTGGCGTGTGAACGGTTCATATGTATGTCAGTTCCGAAAACCATAAATACGGATAGCAGATTAAGTAGACCGCGAGTTTCTGCTATTCGAACGTGTCAGGTGGGCGGCTCGACCGATTGCTAAGTATCACAAACCCTTTGATGATGTTATATAATAATTATTGTGTTCCACTAAACACAAATCTATGTATAAATAAAATTAATATTAAAATTATAAATTAATATCAATGGTACCTAAATGACGCTTTTGTATGTCTAGTTAGTTTATTTTTATATTATTTATTTATTTAAGAAAACAAAACATTGTGGACATAACAAATCTAAATTCAAGACGTACCTACACAATATGAGATTTACATTATAACAAATCATTATCAATATATAATATATCATTACATTATCCTCACAAGAGAGGAGAAGAGAATAATGTAAAATAATAATAATAATAAAATAATTACAAGATAAAAAGAACTTTTCATATACCACGTTTTTAAATTTTCTATTGAATCATATAAACTTGACAATTCTATGTATTAATAAATATAGAATACTGAAATGTCATTTTGACATTTCATATTGATTTCCATAGTAACGCACGTATCTATAATTTAGTTGCTAGGACCCACATAGCAGCCAATAATAGTGAGTATTGAATATTACTTTTAACGATTTTTTCCGAAACACACAAAACAGAAGTAACTGAAATTGAATTCAATTCTGCTTAAATATGGCCAAAAGTATTAAAAAAATGCACTGTCGTCGTGTTCTGATATATTATAAAAGTTTCAAATGTCTAGCTAGTCGGGAAGCTAGTTAAAAATCTTTGACAAACAAAAAAAAAATTGTACTGCACATGAAAAAATCTGTACTGGACAAACAAGAATACGAACTAATAAAAACGTGGTAAAATAAAATTAAAATAAAAACAAAAACATACTTAGTACAATTTTATACAGATAAATAAAATTTCGAATACAAAATACATAGCACGTCACCGAAAATATCTACGTCTTTGGGGAGCGCATTGACTAGTCTTGCACCACTCGCTAATGGTGCCTGATAGGAAATGGTTCTGATCCAGAACACATCATAGCTGCGACCACGTACGTAATTGATAGGCGCATGTTAATTCGAATTCATTAGGACACCAGGATTGGAAACCATCCCTCGCGATAACAAGCAAAATTGTTTCAAGACCAAAAAAGACCTACGAGATTCAAGAGAGTGAGACAAGTAAGAATGCCTTGTAGAAAGGTAGTCGGAAAATTATTATTTGACGAATTATCGATAGGAAAATAGTTATATGTCTTAAAATAAAGACATCAATTTATGTACTGTATTTTATTTAAAAATAAGAAAAGTTCGTCCATTGCTATTAGCTGATAAACCCCCGTTTTCTTCCAATATAATATGATACTAGTACTCACGCATGTATGTGCCATCTGGACTCATAACCAACGTTCTCTCTAATTTTTCTATTGTGTGTGTGGATTATCAATGCATCTGAGCAGTGGCGTAACTAGGGTTGGTGTCACCCGGTGCGATAAATTTCCCCTCCCCCCGACAAACACACACAATTTCTCATTAAAACTTATTTTTTAAGGTATTTATTAATTTCAGTGATTTAAATGAGTGACGGTACGAATATAGTGATCCTGCTCGATATAAAATTGGACTTGCGTGCTCGCGTTAGTCGCACTTGACCTTCGCCTTCCGAGAAATGAGTCGAAAAATTATTGAGCATGTAATTATTTCGTATATTCGAGCAAAACTAAAATCCGGCAAAGGAAACTCTCTTTTACTATATTTTTGTGTGAGGACTGTGCGGGGGATGAAAACATGTGTGCGGACACATTTTGGTAAGAGTGCGCGCACACACGCGCACATCTTACAGTGAACATTGCCCATAACGTGAGAAAAATCTAAAAGTTAGGAGTTAACTAATGAGATAAGAGACAGACAAGAACACTTGAAGGGATAGATATCGACAAGCAGATGAAATGAAATTGGGTTAGAATGTTGCTCGGCGAGTGATAAAGCGCAAACATTCACGTCTTCTTTTTTTCTTAATTCTGTGGTAGGCCGTTAGCGATGCAATACGATTTACATTATAAGACGAGGTCACGCGGGGTTCCTCGTGGTTAATGAAAGACCGGGTCTCCAAAATATATCTTCAGCCTAGCTCATCATCAGGAGGAATATCGAGGATCAATATCAAAGAGGGAGATCGCTTATTATTATGACACAAAATTAAAGATGCCACCAAATATCTCAATAGGTATATTCAACTATGGGACTGGAGAAGAAGAGACACTGAACAAAAATCATAATTTTGAAAATCCTAATAAACATATTTAAAAAAAAAACATAAAAACGATGGACCGAGTGGGACTCTAACTTACGTATTTCACTTTCCAAGTGTATGCTTATGCTTTTAAGCTTTCAGTATAATAAAGAATCTTGCAATCTTTAAACTTTACGTATAAACAGTATTGAATAAAAAATATTAATATCGTTATTACAGGAAGGTGAAGAACAAAATTTGGCTAACGCTAGACATCTGTTAGATTAAGTTTTAAATTTAATTTCCCTGAATTGACTACTATAGAACAGATAGTTTCTTGACTTGTGGAACTTTAAGTACCTCAATTACAACGTAGTTATTAGAAGAAGAAGAATCGAAAGCTTAAAGGCGAGAATACTCACAGGGAAAAATGAAAGATGTGAGTTACTGTCCCATTCAGTCATTCCTTTTTAATACAACTGTATGTTACTCGGTTTTTTTTTTAAATCTATTATAAATAATCAAACTTTTTTTATGACGTATATTATTTAGTTTTGAATGAAAATAGTAATTTAATATATTGACGTTTAAAATGGTTTATTCTTATAAATTGTTGTGATATGACCTAATGCAATTTAAGTAGGTAGATAAATATAATAAAATAACCGTACATCTCTTTGTTATATTTCAATAATTTGAAATGACGAGTTGGATTAAAAATAATACAGTTTAAATTTCATATCCCTCAAAAATCCATCCTAAATCACTGTTAATGTTGACATCGGATGAAAATTCGCTTTTATTTTTTTATCACATATCATCAAAATGATATCAAACACTTCGTATCGCATATTTACTTGACTGTTTTAATTAAAAACAACATCTCCAGAATATCATAGTACAGTTTGATATACAGCCGAGGCGATGCGAAGCAGAGGCGCACGCGGAACTCGGCGCGCAGTCTCGGGAGGGGTGTATTGAAGTGTGCGAAATTTGGAAAGCATCCTCATCACACGGAGCATTAATTAATATGGATATGCTTCATAACTCTAGCGCGACCCGGTCGGGGACCAACTCAGCGCCTGTGACTTAACCAACCCCCACCCCCTACTCGCGAGCACTCGTAAACTGCAGGAGGTCACCCTTATTATTTATTTGCCCCCTGATAACGCACAGCGAAATACCAAAAAAACATACGAGAGTATATTTTGGTATTTTGGAGTGAATCTTTTAAATCTCATACACGCGTTTGCATTAAATTATACAGTTTGATTGATTTGTGTGAAAACATAAAAATTGTGTACTAACAATTTAATGAATATTGTCTTAAATTTATTCATATAATAATGTTATGTTTATTTTTCAGATAAAATTATTTAAAAAACAACAAGAAATTCCAGCCAAAAGTATTATCCAACAGGATCAATCAAATTAGAATAAGTATAATGTGAATTAAGAATGTAATATGATGGTGGAATAGAATAGAATAGAATAGAATAGAATAGAATAGATTAGAATAGAATAACAGGTGGACAGAAAAATCATAATAAATCAAATTAAATTAGATCAAAGTAAATATTATAGAGAATATATTGGAGTTATTAAAAAACGATTACAAAGGAAAAACATAATCAGTAATCATAAGAAAAATAGAAAAAACTATGTAGGTACTTTATTATATATTATGGACGACGGGCAATATAAGAAATGAAAAATTCAATCAAAACAGCTGAAATATTAAAGACAAAATAACACTGTTTAATTTTTTTTTGCAATCTATCATCCAGTTTTAACTATAATTAGAAATTGGTACATTGCGTGCGCAGTCTACATGTGTCCTTTTCCCCACATTAATGCATTTTTTCTAATATACTATGTCCGATCCTAAGAAGATCATAATATCATGGACCCCACAGAGTGGACGTTTTATTAACAGATTTTTCTTTTTACAATAAATTGATGATGTCCCACTGGACCATAATCTGAGTCAAAACACATATTTGAAAAACAACATGTAAATATTGTCGCGAGATCCGGGATTCAAGGTCGGGATCAATGTCATGGGGTACAATTATATACGACTAGAAAATATTACCAGGTAGCAGTGCCACCTGTCAATATTATTCAATTCAATTCATTTATTTTTTAACATATTGTGGACATTACAAATTATAAGTTTAAGACGTTCACAACATGACATTTAGAAACAAAGATATATAAATATAACAGTATTACATAAAAAAAAATATATATCAGTAGGTGAATTAGATAGGTACAAGGAAGTACACCGGATGAGTTAAGCAGACCCTATTTTAAGAATTTATAAAACAACATCCACCTAAACTCATTCTCACGTAGGTGGAATATATCAACACCCGAAGCAATTTCGTTGAACATAGTTATCACTCTCCCAATTGGCATTACCAGTGGCAGGTTGGTTCTGCACCTTGAGAGAATAAACAACTGATGGTCTCTATTTCTAAGATAGTTATCAGGGACACACAGGTCAACACTGCCCAGAATGGCAGAGTTCTCATTTATACCTTGTATAAGTCGAAAAAAATACGTAGCTAAATAAAGATTTCTTCTAAATTGCAGACTGCAGTATGTAAGCATGCCTAAGAGAAAGTCAGTTGGATAAAGCCACGGATAGTATCCATACAACCTCAAGTAAAGGAGTTTCAAGAATTTCTTCTGTACCCTCTCCATCATAAGGCCATACTTCAACTGGTGCGGTGCCCAAACAATAGACCCACTCTCAAGTCTGCTTCGAACTAAAGAATTAAATAAAAGTTTTAATACCGTAACATCTGAAAAGACCCGGGAAGTACGCATGACGAACCCCAACATTTTAAGCGCTGTGTTACAAATGGTAACTATATGGCTAATAAATGTCAGTTTACTCTCAAACGTAATGCCAAGATCCCTTACAGATGATATTCGTGACAGAACTCTGCCATGCATTGAGTATTGGAAAAACAACACTTTTGAGGCTCTGGTAAACGATAAAAGATTGCATTTATCAATATTGAATTCTAGTTTGTTACGCCTGCCCCAATTTAATACATTATCTATATCAAGTTGGAGCTGACGACAATCGTCCAAGGTGACAACTTCCAAAAAGAGTTTCAAGTCATCAGCGAACAACAAAAACATAGCATTTTTTATTACCAATGCCATGTCATTTATAAAAATCGTGAACAGCAACGGCCCTAAGTTTGAGCCCTGGGGGATACCAGAAAATGTGTAAAAGGTCTGTGACTGATAAAGGCCGTACGATACGTATTGTTGACGGTTCCTAAAATAACTCCCGAATAGCTTCAAAAATCGATCCGACAATCCAATAAGTTAGAGTTTTTCCATCAGGATGTCATGATCGACCTTGTCAAATGCTTTCGAGAAGTCATTGTAAGAACAGTCAACCTGGTGGCCTCTATCCAGTGCCGATGACACATAATCGGTAAATACCATCAGGTTAGTTTCCGTTGATCGGCCTGCTCTAAATCCATGCTGTTCATTTATTATAAATGACTCAATTTTTGGAGAAATCATGTTGTGCATGATCATCTCATGAACTTTTGCTGGTGCAGAGAGAACAGCTACCGGCCTGTAATTCTCCACTGATGACTCTGTACCACTCTTATGGATTGGAGTAACCTTCGACATCTTCCACGTTTCCGGGAAGATACCTGTCTCCATTGCGAGATTAAATAAATATGAAAGCGGGCCTTTGACGAAGTCAATACAAACCTTTAAAAAAATGTAGGAACATAATCAGGTCCCAAAGAGCAAGTATTCTTTAGTTTTTTAATAAACTGAAGTACATCGCCCTCATTAATTGAAAAAATATCGACGGATTGGGCACCACATGACGGTTTTCCTGACGTTGAGGCAACATCCAGATTTGGAATACTACTTGCGTATACAGACTTGAAATGACCAGCAAATGCTTCTGCCACTCCATGTCCGGTCACGTCTTCGCCCTTCCAACTCATCCTATCAGTAAACCCACCATCTCTTCTTAACGATTTTACGTAATTCCAAAACAATTTAGTATTTTCGTGAATGGAATCTCTTACCGTTTCCATAATGTTCGATAGGCCCGTCGAACAGCTTGTCTCACTTTCGAACGATAGATGCTAAACATGATATAGTCAGTCTGATCATGCCCAGCCTTCCATGCTGTATGATAGTTATGCTTGACCTTAATGTCCCCAACAATCTCCCGAGAAAACCACCTCGGGTATCGCCTTCCACCACGACATGGCGACTTCCTCGAAAAACATTGATCAAAAATATTATACACAATATTGTAAACACATTGTACCGCCTCATTCACATCACAAATCTCGAGCAACTCACTCCAGTCCACTTCACTCATCAATGAGTAAATTATCAAACAACCACCTCCTCCCTAACACAGTTAAGTGCACTTATTATTCGTTATTGTTTAACCCTTAAATGCATGGCGTATTCATACGAATACACAGCATAATATGGCATCTATTGTCTAAATCTTCCAAGATTTAGTGTTGACGTAATACTTTTAATCATTATCAAAGTCAATGCTTCCATTTAATTTTACGTTTGACAACCAGATGACACAAATTTATTTTTTGTTACGCTTTAACCACACCAATCTGACATTTCATCGGATCGTGACGTTTCTCCATGTTTGCAGTGCTATATCTATGAAATAATAGATCTTCCAGTCCTATAAAAAATCATTTTATACTGAACGAAGGTCAGTCAAGCAAATTTTTATAAAATATTTCAGATTTTTTTGTATATTTCTAGAATAATGTGATATTTACGTCTGTATTCGTTCGAATACACCATGCATTAACGGGTAATATTTACCACATAGAAAGCTAATTTTTGTAAACATATTTTGGCCTTTTTAGATCAACCATGGCTCGCCGACACTATTTAACTGACAAGGAACTTGAAGAGTATGCTAACAACTTATCTGACAGTGAGGATGGAATGGACTTCAGTGACGATGACAGTATTGGGGATCCAGAATTTCGACCAGAGATAGTTGGAGGATGCAAGATGACAAAGCGGAAGTTTCCACTTATGATCCAAATGACGACCCACCATTGCAAATGGATGAGTCCTATGATCAACCAATACCTTCAACTTCAAGACTTCCACCTTCAAAAACTAATCCCCTAAAACTATTATGGAAAAGGAAAAATATAACACTGGATGAAGCCTGCTTATCTTTTTTAGGCAGCACATCACTTCTTCAAGAAACAGCTCAAAACACCTTACCAATCCTTTACTTATTTTTTTACCGATGATATAGTTGAAGAAATAGTTGCTCAAACGAATTTGTTTTCCATTGAAAAAGACCCGAGTAAGCCAGTGGGAGTTTCTTGTATTGACATAAGGCAGTATATAGGTATAATTATTTTCGTGTCTGTCTTTCGATATCCTGGCACTCGTTGATATTGGTTGATATTGATCAGATGTATATCCGTTTTAACCAATAAAATCAACAATGCCTATAAATAAATTTGAAAATATTCGTCACTTTCTGCTGAACCAAAATGCAACGCTTCTTCCCAGAACTGACTCTAACCACGGTCGGCTACATAAATTAATTAGGCCTATTTATGGTAAATTAAATCAAATGTTCTGTAAAATTCCTATGGAGCAGAGGTTGTGTGTAGATGAACCAATGTGTTCGTCAAAAATTGGGCATTACATGAAGCAGTACATGCCTAAAAAGCCAAATAAATTAAGCTTCAAGTTGTTTGTGCTGTGTGATGTGTCAGACTTTGCCTACCTATTTGAGATATACTCTGGACAAGAAAATGAGGCAAAAAACAGACTTCTGTCTTAACCAAGCCTAGGAGCAAGTGGGAATACTGTCGTCGGATTATTAAGAAATGCTTCAAAAAACATTAATAATATCGTGTATTTTGATAACTATTATATAGGACAATCTAGAGTATATTGTGAAAAATGTGGAATCATATTGTGTTTTAATCAAGCAAAAAATTGTTTTAAATTATTCCATAATGTATTATAAGTTGTTTTGTTAGTAATTATAAGAATTTGATTTATAATATTATAATTATAAGGTTTTAATTAAGTCTATCAATTTTTTCATTTCATGTTGTAAACTTTCACTTTTATGAGCTAAATGCATGGTGTATTCATATGAATACAAATGGTTTTTATATTAAAATTTATCCAAAAAATATTTTTTATTTTTTTTTATTATTTTTCCCATGTTATAGACAATCAACTACATATGAATATATTTTTTTAATCAAAATCGGAAAAATCATGCATTTAAGGGTTAATATTATATTTTTATCACAAGTGTTATAAGGTTTTCTTACGTCAAAATTTAATTATTCACAGGCTTTGGCCACACTGAGGATAATTAATAATTGGGAATAAACAATAACGGCATACAGCATAATAGAACTAATAATTTTATAGAAAAAAAACTGTGGAATTATTGATAATAATTTATTAAGGTATTGCAAGAAACAACAGATGATAATATGTATTGTTTTTTTCTTCATTGCTTTAATTATGCACAGTGTGGCCAAGGTCTGTTGTATTATTCGTATTATTATTATTAAATGTCTATCCTATTGAAATGGATAGGTATTGTAATAATTATTTTTAACAGTATGAAGTCGTGTAAAACAATAATGCGCAATATGGGTTATAAATAACTTGTACCTACTAGTAATTTGTATTGAATAATAATTCGCTACTACTCCACTAGTTCGAGCATAAAACCCAACAAGTATTGTGTGCAAGTTTGTACAACTTTGATGAGCAAACTTTAGCATTCATGATATCAATATGAAATAGTACAATAATCCAATTCGTATTATATAACAATGAAAATCGAATTTTCACAGAATATGAAATCCTTGTCTAGGTGCGATTTTTATTTATAAACAGTTATTTTTTCTTCTTCGTTAGTTAAACTCCTATTGATATGTTGTTATATTTTTGATTTTATATTGGTAACTCCATCATAACTTGTCGTTATCCGTACTTGCCTCTTCTTATAATATCAACCATTGCTAAAGGGTGCCTTTTAAAGGTAAGTTGGATGTGGTAGAAAACTGAAAACAAGTCCTAGAATAGCCATATCATTTACTGTAGGTATTTGAATTTTGATCGTCTTCAATATTTTACTTTTTTATAATTGATAATAATATATTGAAATAAAAACAACATAAAATAGATATTTAAAAAACTGCCTCAGCCTCAATTCAAACCCGATCTAAAAAAAATTATTGTCACAAGAGTCGAACGGTTAGTCAAGACCACGGGATGAAACCAGCGCGCCGAAATGAATCATTACGGATACGAAAAGGGCCTTTTAGGCAATAAAAAAAATCTTCAAGTCACGAGATAAAATGACACTGGTTTGAGATCGTGAGTATGTGTTTTTACAATACGTGTATAATATTGTTTGTATGTGTTGTTTGCGTGAAATGTACCAAATTACTTGAAGTATTATACCGTCTAGTCGGCAGTCAATTTATAATACATTCTTATAATATATACGACAGATGTCGTTGGCAAAATAAATTATTTTTGTAGAATATAAAATAATCAAGTTATTATTTCAACACGTTAATATGCAATAAAAAATATTTTTCTTAAGAAGGTTCGTTTTGAAAAATCGCCTAGTCTTTGTCACTGATATCAACTATTTATTCTATAAATACGACTTTCATAAAACGTTTCAGCCATTAATTAATTTGGCTTCGTATTTGTTACGCTTTAGAGCAGGGATGGGCAACCTGCGGCCCAAATAAAGACTTTTTGCGGCCCAAGGCCCATTTGAAGTTTTCAGCTTTCTATATTTTACATTTTGGTATTCATACAATGAAAAAAATATTATATAAATATATAATAAATTTACTACGTTTACATTATATTTTGTGAAATTGGAACTTTCTTGTTGTGCTGCGTGCTAGTACCTATTTTTATTCTTAATACAATAAATAGTGAGGGTAAGACGGTATAGTGACCGTAAAGATTTTTGTAAATTTTCTAATGAAATCACAAAATTAACCAAAGAATTCGATACCTATTTACTATATATACTCTATTTAACGTGTAAGTGGAATCAGTGACCACAAATTTACAAATGGAGCTTATAGAAGTACAATCAAGCACAGAGTTAAAGTGCATGTTCGAAGGGAATAAGTTTGAGTTTTATCAAAAATATATCCTTGAAGATAAATTTCTAAAATTAAAACGACTTGCAATGTGCATTACAGCAGCATTATTGAGACTACATATTACTGCGAATCGCTCTTTTCGAAATTAAATGTAGTAAAAACGAAGTGTCGCAGCAGCTTGCTCGATGAAAACATGACCAATCAACTGCAGTACACGTCGGCTAAATTACCAATCGATATAAAAAATATATCAAACAATATACAAAAACAAGAATAACATTAATTATTAGGTAATAAAATATTTTGTATTAGTTCTTTGTTTTATTTTTTATGTGTGGCTGACCTAACCTCAGTAATATATTTTTTGGCCCACCAAACGATTTAGGTTGGGCACCCCTGCTTTTTAGTTGCAAAGACTATCAAGTTACGTTAAATCGAAATAATTTCAATATAATATTATGAATTCCTTCATAAGTATAGCAAAATACAACGATAGTTGCTAAACTCTCCAATGTATTTTCGTCACAATATCGCGTTTCACTATCTCTATTACTATAACTGTTTTTTGAATTTAAATTTATTGATATTATTACTAACCTATTAAGAATTGTAAAAGTTTAGAATTGTACAAGATAAATATTATAATGCTGTATCATTAGTTAATATATATTTAAAAAAATAATTTTTCATTTTTATTATTATTTAAATAAATCCCAATTTTACAGTAGGTATTAATTCCATTTTTATTAAATATTAAACTGGTCCAATCAGTTTTAGTACTATAAAATTGCGTAACATTACAATTTTAATAATACAATGCATTTCTACCATGAATTATTGACAGTTAACACCTTTTATTTTGTTAACTGTCAATTCATGGTGGAACTGCATTGTATTGTTGTTTTAATTTAATAAAACGGATTTTTTTTGTAGTACTTATTCCACTTTTAATCAGTAGATTAGGACCGGTTTCGTCCGCCACAGAGGGACATTTTCAACTCAGTTCAACTTTCAGTTGAAAATGTCCCTCTGTGGCGGACGAAACCGGTCCTAAACTATTGATTAAAAGTGGAATAAGTACTACAAAAAAATTACGTTTTATTAAATTAAAACAACAAGACAGTTAACACAACAAAAATTATGCTTGTGCAAATATTAGTGTTCTCCATATTTTTATACGGTGTGATGGACCCTGAAGGCAAGGGAGCTGAAGGCAATTGATGCCTTTGAAATATAGTGTTGGCGCTGAATACATCGTATTTCTTGGACAGAGCACATGATGAACCAGTCAATCATCAGTCATCCAGAGACTGTAGGTAAAGAAATGGCTCTCGGCAATATGTCTGAGACGTAGTCTGCAGTTTTTTTGACATATTGTTCAGTGCGGACTGGACAACCCGGAGAGACCAGTGGTTTTGGGTGGCCTCCAGAAAAGGCCAATCAGAAGAAAAGGGTCAGCACGCTGGAGCGACCAAGTGAAGGAGCTGACTGAGGCCATCTTGTCATGGTCGCTCAGAGGATGACGAAATTCAAAGGTGGTCACGATCCTCAGCCATGAAGGTACAACCAAGAAGAACACCATACAAGAAATTAATTTATCGTTGTTCTACCAGTGGTCAACTGAATCAATCTACCTATTGTGGATACAGTATACCTAATAAGTAATAAGGTATACTGAATTTATATTATATTCGTGTTGATAATAATAATATGAGTTTATGAAAATCAATATCAAAGTTGTTGATATTACAATGATACAAAAAAAATATATTTATACTAGATGTACCTATTTGTGTATTTAATGGATATTAATATTTTTACGCCCACGATGGTCGCGCGGCTTAATCGTCGGCCTATATCGTCGTGGGTCCCAGGTTCGAATCCTGAGTCTGGAAAATAACCATATTGTTTTTCAATTTTTGTTTGAGTCAGAGAGAACCCAATAGGTTGAGCAAGTCGCTAACATCCATTTCTCGTAAGAACAGAAATCTGTGATTACAAACCTCCACTCTGTGGAGGCCCATATGATCTTATTAGAATCGGAAATTGTCAAAAAAAATAATAATAATATTTTATAGACTTGTTGGTTGTATTTTATGTGAACACTCGCAAGTCACAAATGACGTGTATCACATTTTCATATACCGTGTGTGTTTTTAGGCATTCGTTAACCAGCCGATTCACAGTTAAATAGCAAAAAGTGTATTACAAATAGTTTCAGATTGAAAATTAAAAGTAGGTACGTTATTTTTATTGACCTTTATTACATTTTATTATTGTTATGATACAATCAATGGGTACAATCAATTAATATAAAAATCCAAAAGTGAGGTAAATATTACAATAGGTATTATAATTTTGGTTTCGCGAAAAAGTTATAATATTTTCTTACGCCAAAAATATGCTAATCGTACTATAATTTTGATGGAATATTTTTTACGCCTTTGTCCAATATGTATGGAAAAGGATGACAGTACTATTTAGTATGTATATAATTTGCTCTTCATTTTAACATAAATTTGAGTAATAAAACGTATCGAGAGATAAATTGATATGATTAAAGCACAATCGCATAAATATTTATGGTCAATAATGCATATGTATAATATATACAGTATAGAATTTGTTTTTCATTTTAACATAAATTTGAACACTAAAACATGTCGAAAGATAAATTGATATAACTATTAACTATAGAATAGTAACATAAATATATAATTTTAATCAAATCCGCATGTACGTATTAATATGCAATCGTACAATCTAGCAGTAAATAGATCACTTTTGTATTATTAGTTTGAGATGTAGGATAATCGGACATAGTACTGATAATTTTGAGTTCAGTATTAACATCGCAAACGGGAGGCCGTGTTTTAAAGAATATTATAGAAGCAAAATGGAGTAATATTCGACTTTTACCGTTTAAATATTGTATTATCTGGAGGAATCAAGTCCTAAAAGTTTCAAATTTAATATTTCATTCAAGGAAAGTTTGCCTTTGTAATTTTTAGCAACATAAACCATAAGATTGGAATTTCTAAATGACTACAATAAGTCAGAGTTCTCGCAGGGCGTGGGATGTTAATATGTTGAGGCTGTAATCCAAATAATATACTTGGGGCTCCATTTTTCACTGCCAATTTAGAAATTGCTGTAAAGTTTTCAGCGGAAGGGCGGAATATATTTTATTCAATAATCTTACTTTGATATTATGCGGGTGGTTTTTTATTTTTTAATGAGTTTCACCCTTTAATAATATATCTGTTATAAATAAAGGTTATTAACAAAAATTTTAGGAACTAATTAGTAAAATATAATTTAAAATTATACTAGTACATGAGTGATGAACTCTATCACTGCCCTTTTAACATAAATAACGTTAAATTCATTAAAAAAGTTAAGTGACA
This sequence comes from Rhyacophila brunnea, assembly GCF_057557595.1. Taxonomy (NCBI): domain Eukaryota; kingdom Metazoa; phylum Arthropoda; class Insecta; order Trichoptera; family Rhyacophilidae; genus Rhyacophila; species Rhyacophila brunnea. The sequence goes on along the minus strand of NW_028233350.1, from coordinate 36,551,174 downwards.
AATGGCTTTAAAATTCTTATATACAACACATAACCGCTATAGCAAATTAAATAAATATATTTTGCAATTAAATAACAACTATACCTTTTATATATTCAAATAATGTACAATATACTAATTATATATTGTAAATTGCTCAAAAGAAGAGAATCATCCTCTTCGTTTGTGCCATACCCGTTATTGGACGTGAGCGATGATTTCAGAATTTTTCTCCTTGTCCATCTCCTTGGCCGCTCTAACTAAGGAACTAATGCTGAGCTCAAACCAGTTTCTGAGGTTCTTGAAGTTCTACTTCTCCCAGTTGCTTACTGGAGATCTTTATTTAAATGATAATATACAGAAAGAAATATCTCTTGGGGTGCCGCATGATGCACCGAAGGAAAAGATTCGAATAATTTATTAATGTTCAAGAGCACTTTGGTCAAGTTTGGAGGAAATTTTCATAATGTATTTCATACAAAATAAAAAAAAGTAAGGCTTCTGGTAGGTACCTAGAAAGAGAAGAAGAATTAGATGAAAAAACCATTGATTATATGGCGGAGGTTCAGTCAGGAATAAAAATAGAATCGATATTATTTTAAAAATATATTTGAATTTTATTCAGTCGAATATTTCTGCTAGAATTTCTTATAATAAGTAAAGTATACCTTAACTTTTTCAAGTTAATTCCTTTTTTAAAATAATAATTTTACCTTTTCAAGATAACGTTTTTACAGGTTGTTAAGGTAAATTGGGTAAAGTTAAGTAAATCCGTTCAATTGGGTATGAACGAGTTTCTAGAATGTTATACCTACTTATCGTAAATTATGTTATATGCCTCCATAAAAAAATATCTGATATTCTATATTAGAACAATTCAACAAAATAGTTTCAATTCATAATTATTTTCATGCACAGTAATTAATCGCATTTAAAAATGAATTAAGCTCATTTGTGCATTCATAACGTTTGCGTTATTGTTTGAAAGCCGATTAAAATTAACTACTTAGCTTACTATCTATCTATATGGGATTATATTTTAGAGACCAATCAGTAGTTTAATGGGTTCCGAATATGATCCGATTTGAATAATGGTTTATAATATGAGCACTAACTTGTTCCCCGAGGCATCGTATATTTAAGAATATTATAATGATTTATGGTCATTAAATTATTACTATCGTATTATTTCATGTATGTATTATGAAACATGTTACATTGTTACTAATAATAGGCCACTGTAAGTTGTAACTCTTTTTTTATTGAATAAATAATTCAAAATATTTAAGAATGTATGATTTTTTATTGATCAGACATAATTTGAAAGTACCTTAGATATTTACAGATTTTTTTTTGTAGAAATACATAATATTATTGATTAATAAAACACAAAAATTTTATAGCACTTATTAGTAAAATATATTTCCACCATAATTTGACAGTTAACACAATAAAAAAAAAACATAAATTCTATATAGGAAATAAAAGAGAGATAACTCATAAAAATTTAAAGATTAGTCAAAATTATTAAATGAACTGAAGTGTATATAATTATAACTATATGCGTATAAACAAAAACATAGACATGCTAATGAATCTAGTAAAATAGTAAATTTTACATAGGAATATAGAAATTTACAATATATTATTATTGTAGTCCAAAATTTTGCTCACATAACTACACACACCCACGGTGGCCGCGTGGCTTAAGCGTTGGACTATCGCGCTGTGGGTCTCAGGTTCGAATCCTGGTCTGGCAAGTATACATATTGTTTTTCAATTTGTGTGTGAGTCAGGGTATGGACCTAATAGGTTGAGCAAGTGGCTGACATCCATTTCTCGTAAAAAACAAAAATCTGTTATACAAACCTCTGCTCTGTGAAGGCCCATATGATCCTATCAGGATCGGACATGGTCGAAAAAAAAAATATTCCTCTTATTCTATTGCATATGTGCAAGAGATGTATTATTTGAACTCTTCTCAACCACAATTTGGCTTTAAATAAATTATCATCATTGTTGCAGCAGAATGCAATGAGTGGACATAACATCAAAATCATTTCTGTAGTATCCTCGGCAACACATTTACTGTTTGAAGAATCATTGGAGTATCTCCATTCTTCCATATTGTTTTCTGTTTTAGTTACTTTAATTTGTATGTATAAAATTCTTTTTTTTTCATGTAGAGCAAATAAAAGCTCGCAATTTTCAAAACATTTATCCAAAATGGTATGTTAGATACAGACCGATGGATTTTTTTTCACTCAATATTTTTTATGTAAATCTGAAAAAAGTACAAAAACAACCGTATTCAATTTTTACACTTACCTGGCAATATATTGTATTGTTCATGAAAAAGAACTTTTTTAAAGATAGGAATAGTGCCTAAAACCTTATTTTTATTGTTGAGTGTTTTATTGGTATTGCACAGTGGCTAACTTTTTGAAAATAATCCTCAGTGACGTTGGGAATTCAGCCCCCACTTAAGAAAAAAGCCTAAGTACGCGTCTAAGGAGACCTATTAAAATTCGAGCAACGCCTATTTTTCCCTTTTCACACCAGCATTTCACTAACAAACCCGTATAAAGTGTATTTTATATCAAACAGTGGTAGATACAACTAGGTACGTTTTCAGCGTCTTTATTTACACGTGATATATGAACACCTTAAATGGGTCAAATCCCATCGCACTTAGCAGACTATCTCTTTTTATGTAACATGTGTGTCTTGGGAAAATATTTCTAAAACTAAGTTTTCCGGTGGAGAGCAAAAAGGGCACGTTTTCTGTGAAAAGAAAATGTTTTCTATTTGATAAGATATGTCTAAATGACATTCCAGCGGAATAAGGTTTGAGGCTTTGAAAATTTTCTTGTGGTCACGTAACTTACTGGGCCGTGACAGATCATAGGATTTTTTCCCTAAAGTTCAAAGATACGCCGGGTTTGATTGTCATTTGGGTTTATTTTTGTTGGTTTATTTTCGTATAGCGTTGCATAATACTATATTTTTATTTTTGTGTGCATATCCATAAAAAGATTTAAATAATATTACTCGACTTTACGAACCGCCATTATCTAAGTACGTATGTTAAAAACATCAATATAATTGCTTTTCAACATTTTAATGAAAAATGATAATTAAAATCTCTGTATTTAATTATTATTTTAAAAATAACTGGAAGACATTGTACTATGACCTATCAACTCTAAATGATTTCAATGTGTTTAATGGTTATGTACTTTTTACTGACTTATACGGTGTAAATGAGAACTCTTCAATTTTTGATAATATTTACCTGTGTCATTTTAATAACCATCTTAGAAATTGAAAATATTAGCTGTTGTTTGATATACCAAGGTGCAGAACTAATATGCCATTGGATTGTCAATAGATGGACAATAACTGTTTTTAACCAAATCTTTATGGATATTGATATATGCCAACTTCGTGAGGGTGAGGATGAGCTTAAGTGAAGGTTGTTTAATGAATTCTTAAAATAGGGTCTTAATAAGGCTCAGTCGGAAGGAGTGTGTGTATGTTTATGTGTATGAGTGTGTTTTATGCTGTGTTGCGCTGTGCCATATTGTGTGGTGCATATATTTGGCAGTGTATGTGCATGACAGATAATTCAAGACAAATATTATAATGTAATATATAAAGTACATAACATGTATATTCTTGATAGATACAATGTATATATTATAGAAATTCTCATATTTACAGAATTATAGCAAAGAATACAATCGATAGCGAAAAACAATTCTAGTTATACCAACCTGGTGAAATGGCTGTGTTACACACGTGATTAAATAAATATTTGTTTTCTTATTTGGTTCTACAATACTATAATTTGGATCTGGGCTGCATCGCGAAGCAGTTTTTTTCAACAGATTTTTATTTTACGAGAAAATTTATGTCACTGACTTGCCCAACATATTACGATCTTGATCTGGGTCCAAATACACATCGAAAAAGCGACATGAATTTTCCATACCAGGGATTTAAAATATAGACTCGCGAATCTATCAGCTGACACGCTTACGCTCGATAATTACAGATATCACTAAATAAATATAGTACAAGAAGGACATGTTCTTACGTCCATGACGAAATCAATTAATGAATCTAAATGAGTCACCTGCACTACTACAAAAATCTGACACCATTCTAATATATTATTATTACACAATAACGTTGGGTTAATTTTCATTTTGTATTAAGCTCTTGAACTATTTTTTTAAATATGAAAATAAAAAAGAACTGACAAAATTATAATGAGTATTTATATAAAACGAGAATAATTAAATTATTACCATGGTAGTTTATTGTCAACCTTTTACACTGCGGAGGTAATGCATATTGCCTATAATTTAACATGTAGATTTCCCAGGCCCAGGATTCATACCCATGATCCATGAATTCATAAGCGTGCATGTAAACGCTCGACGTACCTAAATATTGATATTTATTTTGGTCAGTTAATATGTAGGTACTTAAATGACTCATTCTGTTCACTTAGGTACTTAAAAACATATGTAGTTACTGGCATAATATGGTCTATACAGTTATATAAATAATCACGCGTGTACCTTTATGGGTACTGATTTATGACCGTGACTGTACATAGAATCGGTAGGTCACGCATGAAAAAAACTGTTGGGAATCCGGAAAGCATTTCGTAGGTGGACGAACAATTATTTAGAGTCAGACTTGATTGAATGAGTTGAATACGGAAGGCAGTGACTTTGAACATATCTACCTGGAAAAAGTTGATCAAAGATGCTGAATAACAACTATTTTTATATGTGGTAACATTAAAAATAAAACGTTACTTAAGCTAATGATACAATTAGCTGTAAGTTATTTTGTATTTTAAATCAATTTATTGCCAAATTAAATTGTGCTAGATTTATTAACAATATGATTGCGTTTATATTTTTTTATCTGAAAGATAACTAAAATTATAATGAGTATTATATTAATAATTATTTTTGGTTGCATCCTCGCGCTTTCATGTGTGTCCTTGTCGTACCCCTTATAACTTCTAAATGAATGGAATATCTAATTATTACATAACTCATTGACGTGCAGAAGTGCGCGGCGTTGCCGTGACAACGGGCACTCAATTAACGAACACATCATTCATAAACGGAGCGTCGAGAAGCTCCGCTCTAATCAAAATTGTTTCAATCACTTGTTCAATTTCTCATAGTAGTCATAAGTAATTATAAACAATATATTTCAACTTCATCTAACGAAGTTTTATACGTTTATTACGAAACTTAACACAAAACCTTTTATGTCTAATATCGTGTGAGTCATGATTACAATTTTGACGAAGATTAGAATATTATGTAGGTAAGTCAATTTTACAAGTTATTATCATAGTCATCATCATCATCAGGGGCGCGACAACTTGGTGTGGATCCTGGCCTCCTCCAACAGCTTCCTCCACCTGTCCCTATCCAGTGTGGCCGCTTTCCAATTTGGTACCCCCGGAATACGGTAGTCACTGGCAGCTCCATCCAACCAGCGAATCTTTGGTCTCCCTCTTCTACGGCCTATTGGATTGCTGAACATTACTCTCTTTGCTGATTCATTGTCGTTTATACGGTGCACATGACCTAGCCATCGCAGTCTCCCAATCTTACTTGATTGAACTGCAATCTTCGTACAGCCCGTAGAGCTCAGCATTATATCTTCTCCTCCAATTGGTGCCATCCCTGATCGGTCCATATATACGGCGGAGAATTTTTCTTTCAAAGATGTTCAGGGCTCGTTCATTTCGCAGAGTTAATGTCCAGGTTTCCGATGCGTAGGTGAGCACTGGCTTTACAAGTGTCATGTAAAGAGTGCTTTTAGTTCGGTGAGATAGTATGCGGTAGCAAGTAGCATTTATTCGCAGACATGATTCTCTTGTCGATTTCTTCTGTAATATCATTATGTCGAGTTACAAGAGATCCAAAGTATATGAAACTATCGACCGTATCAAACTTGTATGCACCGACACATAACATAACAAAGTAGTCACTATTAATTCAACAATTATAATCTAAAAATTAAATAAAAAACGTTTTTTTAAATACTAACCTTTTAAACGGACTAAAATATCAGACAATAGAATGATCATTCATTACTTAAATGGATATCTATACTTTGTCATATTATAATACAGAAAATTTCTTTGAAATAGTCCAGATCGGAGGTGATGAACTTTTTTTTGCTTACGTGTCAAAAAACCTTCGATCAAGCACTTTCCCCCCAAAAAAGATAACTATTTTTTTTAAACTTTGTCTTTCTAATACGTTTCTCTAAATTTTCTCACTATGTCAGATGATACTTATCGTCGGTGTATTTTAAAAATACTACTACGTGGTTCTACAATTACCAGCATAAGCCGGCTCGCACATCACAACTCGCACCGCGTGCCTAACCGCCATAAATCAAAGCTTCCGAGAACGGGCAGGCGGTGTTCCTTGATAAAACCTCGCACATCTGCCTAGCGATATCGACATTCGCCGCATCGTGGCTGCTCCGAACGCGGCGACAGTCTGGAGAGAAATGGCCGTTTGTGCGCTTGCGCGGAGTTGACTTTATTTAGATCCAACATGCAGGCTGTATGACATGCGACATGTTGTATCTGCGGATCGTCTCGCGTTGCAGTTGCATCGGCCAATCTGCGAAGCTCCATTTGATAACGTTTGTTTCTTGGTTTACGATGACGTCACATCGACGAATTCGTCGTAAGACGCATGCGGCGAGTTCTGATGTGCGAGCCCTCTAAGACTTACATACGGGCACTAGTTTTACATCCGCTGGTATATTTCAAATTATTTTATTATTTCTAGATATAACCATGTGCTTAAAGGTTGTGATAGAAAATTCTTGATTCTCGTTTCTCTATAATTCAGAAAGACATCGATTCAGAAACTGTATTTTTTTTATGGAACATAAACATTTTACATAAAGTGTAGATTAAATAAAATATTTACAGGAAAACAATTATTTGGAATGTGCCGAAAAAAATAGAAGAATGATACAGAAAGATAAATATTTCTCGAGAAATCAATCAATAAACGAATCTTGAATTCTCATATCACCCACAATATCTATATATATATATACGGACGAATTTTTAGTAATAAATAACAAATACTTACTCATATTTTTCTTACATGCGTTAATTTGGTATTCACTATATATAAAAAATGGACGCATGACACGCGTTTCCCTTACTTAGTGAGCTTTATTAAATTTAGAATGAGTGAACTTTACGTATGGAGTAAACGTACATTGAGTTGGTGTAATGTAATATGTGATTAGGAATCTACCTACACACCGGTTGAATACTTTTACGTGTATGTATTAATCATGCCCCCCACATTCTCAAATGGGCCCCCAGAGCAGGATGTTTGGCGGGCCTCCCTACCTATCACTAAGGTTCAGTGGTGAAGGGTGGAGGTAGGCTGTTAAAATCCGACATAAATAGTGCACACTAATCTTTTTCAATCATTCGTATTTGTTTTCATTGAAGTAATACAACAATGGGTAGATAGTATTTTGTTAGTTTTTAAAATTTAATTAAACCCTTCATAATCCAAGCCATAGTAGATAATACTCAAAAAATATTCGTTTACCTATAAACTATCTAAAAGTATGCCATTAAATCATACATAATTTTAGATATTTATAGATACAAGAATATTTTAATCGATTATGGTTTGGTTTAGGTTGGACTTAATGAATTTTAAAAAAAACAACACCATCTGTGTAATAATGTATTATTAATTCAACGAAAACGCACAAGTATGACCGAAATAATGTCCACTATTTTTGTCGGATCGCCCATAGCATACCTAAACTATTATGTCTTGGTTTACTTAGGGTTTTTTTTAATTAACCAACACTATCCGCATATTGTAGTGAAAATAAATATGTACGACTGACAAGGTTTACTATGCACTATTTATGGCGGACCCTAACAGATTATCTCCACCCTTCGCCAGTGCTAAGTTTAAGAAAAGTGTGATGTTTTGCAGTAGTGTTCCTCAAATTAAATGGTATTTCGAGGAAAATTATTGAGTTGTCGGTACTTGGCATCATATTATTATGAACCACTGGTCGCACCCCCCTCTTGTGGTAGCCAAGTAAAATGCGAGACTTTGATATTAGATAAATAATAGCCATTTTTATTATTCGGAAACACTACAAATAATAATTATTATTTGTAGGAAAAATAAATAGACGTGAATTATCATTTAATTATATCAACTGCAGAGTTAGATATTTTAATATTTTTTATCAAGTAAAATAGCGCCGGAGGCAACTTTTTTCTACTGATAGTACAACATTGTGGTGTATGTTTATCTCATAACTAGTCGCTCATCCGCCAGGCTGGGCCCCCTAAACCTCAATCTGAAGCCCTGTCAGCCCTCCCTTGTGGGTCATGGTATTGATTTTGTGTTTTATTTTAATTATTTTACGGTAGGGATTGATAAAAAATAGTCCCATTCATTGATTTCAAAAAATAATTTGTAAAACAATTATTACTGGATTGGATGTTTTTTATAGCTTGTTTTAATTTATTATTTGTATTGCAACATAGTCCTAGCTTGTTTTATTAGGCTGGATTCTGTATACAAACAACTCAAGGGTCAATTACAAGAAATAAACATAAAGTAAAAAATGACTAACAGAATTATACTGATTGAACAAAAATGATGAGTTAAATGACTCTAATAAGAGTAATCAGTCATAACGCTGGGTTAAGCTATTTGACCTGTCGTCTAGAAATTAGTGTTCAGTGAGTGTCAGTGACCGCATGGGTCGCGACGCATATTGAAAAAATGTGGGAGAGTTAAATTGGTCAGGGTGAGTGATCTGATATTAACAAAGGTATAACATTGTAACCCACACAAACTGTATTGACAATGACTAAGTAGTATCTCCATTCACACTTTCTTCACATTTAACATATATAATTTAGAAAAAACACTTTCTGAGAGCATATATTATAACCAATAGAAAAAAATATGTTCAATAATCAGAATGATATATTCTCAAATCTTGTGAATTATTCGTTGAATAAAAGAAATAGTTAATTATTCTTTACATTGATTTAACATATTTAACTATTCATAGATAATTAGTATTAGGTACTATATAATATTTTTCAACCACATATTTCAAACAAAAATTGGTGGGTTAAAACAAACCATAACCAATATTTGGTGGTCACATAAACTGAGCTAGTTGAAATATGTACAAATAAGATTTAGGAATTGTAGTTAATTTTCTGCCAAAATTGATGTTGACCTAATTTCGACAAGGCAAACAGTTGTAGATACCAGGCCATACCATCCTACGACGTGCTGAGAAGGAAGGACTGAAATTCAGTTATCTAAGATAGGTCACTTGGATTTTATCTCTCAAGTTGTTTATATTCTTTACCAGTAGGACTACATAATACTGTGTTTTATTTTACATATGTATGATAATATATTATAATATCTTTCTCTGATAAATAAAAATATGTGTTTCTTATGGTAAAAATGTTTAAAAAAATCTATACCAGGGAATATTGCTAACTACAAACTACATTAGGAAGTAATATTTCATTAAATTGGCTTTCAAAGTCAGGACTCTCTACCATGCAAATTGATTAAAAATGTCCGGCTGTTAAATAACGCTTACCTATATTGAGATGTCATACACAAATATTTCATCTATGAAAATGTCTTTTCATACAAATAGATGTTGCCAAATGTAGATATATTATATCGCGAATAATATGTTATCTTAGTTGACCTTATCATTCATTCACTCTTTAAATATACGTTTTAGTATATTGTCAGAATACTGCAGATTAATCTTGTCCAATTGAAAGCTAAGTGGAATATCTTCAATTATTGTACAGTTAAATGGAGTCAAAAATATATAAATAACTTTTGCACTTGAATTGAGATCCGAAAAAAGCTGATGGATCTGTAGTGACAAATGTTAGTTTCAAAAGCAGTATTTTCCATATTTAACCATTTTGAGATAATTGCAAAAAACTGTCAAATATATTTACGACTGTAACTAGATTATTTTTCTTTTTTCAAACAATTAATAATCAATTATTTGAAAATGTTATTAAAATTGATAAAAAATCATTTTTAAAGATAGTCGTAAAATATTTCAAAAAATACGGCTAAAGAATATTATAGACAAGTTTGCAATTAATTTCCGGTGTAACTAATTCAATTTAAACAACAAACGGAACTGTTTTTAATATTTTACGAATATACATTATTGATAGTTCACCATGTTCATCTCTCTCATCAACATTTTTTTTATTAGAAAGTCTTTATAAAGTCAGTTAAAACACACGGTGCTTGGAGACCTCAGTATTGGGTATCTGTCCCTGAAAAATTACCAGACGTAAAAAAAAACTGCTGATGCTTCACACCAAACATAGGACATCGTGATACGCTCGATTAAGACTGAGTATGATGCGGAGCGGGTAGTTTGTAAGGGTATATGTTATCTAAAATAGTCAACAAAATTTAAAAAAGTTTATAATATTATGTAGTTGAAAATAAATAAAATACGTAACTAATAAAAATACAATATGTATAAAACGAATTCGCAGCGGTAGAATAAAAGGCAAATGAGTTCACACTATTTTACAAGGAAATAGTGTTCCTTGTTCTCACTTTGGTTAGGTTACGGTGAAAGGGATGAGGAAGCCAACCACCCTAGCGCTCGGTGGCTCTATATCGCGAACTGAATAGTTAAACGAAATATGATATAGCACATCATTTCTCCACATATTCAAGGCATATCATTATTTTTATCGGTATACTTCCCGAAAGACCTCTTACGTTTTTTTGCATTGTTTGACCTTGCTTTACAATACCTTTACACTTTATCTTTTCATATTTTCATTTTCTTCCATAGTATTATTAATAACAAAAAAGCATTCTTTAATACGGGTACTTTTGAGATATTGTAATAAATAATGTAGTCGATAGTACAAAAATGTAAATAATGTTAGAATAACGAATATTGAGTTCTCAAATATTCAATAGAGAGATATTGCAAACAAGGACGTTTTAATAAATTCACAATTAAAAAAAGTACCTTAGTGTTAGTACAAAAGTGTTGACGAAGGTTTCAGAAAACTTTTAAAGTGTTCTTATCCACACGCAAGAAATCGATAATTTTAGGTCTAAATACTATCTATTGTATTAAAAAAATGATTTGAAGGGTATACATTATTATTAACTTCTATCGACACCCACAATGACCGCGTGGCTTAAGCGTCGGCCTATGGCGTCGTGGGTCCCAGGCTTGAATCCTGCTTCTGACAAGTACATAATTATTATTTTTCAACTTGTGAATGAGTCAGAGTATAAACCTAATAGGGTGAGCAAGTGGCTGACATACATTTCTCGTAAAAAAAAAATCTATGAACACAAACCTTCACTCTGTGAAGGCCCATAATATGATCTTATTATGATCAGACATGGTCGGGAGTATCCTTTATCGACGGCGTAACATCATATTACAGAAATTATGTACATTTTTGTTATTGTTTTCTCAGTCATAACCAGACAGTGCCAAAATAAATTATTGATGTCTGATTGAGATCTTTCATTATTGTTTACAAATTAAATTTTGTTTTTTTTTTATTCAAAAAATAAATCTTATTTTATTTAGTTTTTATTTTATTTTGTACCGGTTTAGGATAACATAATATTATAGTAAGTTTGATACGTGTATATTTTACGATATTTTGGTGTATTTGTGTATCACTGGAAATTTTCTAATGTATGAGTAAATTCTTTATTTTGAATAATGTATTTTGCATTGCTTCAGTTTTAAGAAGATTGGTTTAGTAGTTATATAAAAAGGAAGAAGCTATGTTCTGTTTCAGTTTTACATTTTCCATTGATGAGTGCATGATGATACCGAATGGCGAAACCCGGTTCATTAAAATGATTCAAATGAAAAAATACAAATCTAAAATTCGTGTTTCGCGTCTATAGTATTACGACAATAATTATTCATATAATATGTATGTATTATATAATAATATAGGTATGATGCAATGGATAAAAACAATTCTCGCCAATGAAATGATATGTTACCAAAAAAAATATGGATCTAATTTAAAAAAAAAAAACTTGGTTTTATATTTGTATACGCATTAAAAACCTTGTTTGAAAGTTATTTTTAGTATTTCAGGTGCATCTCGTAGTCATATGACAAAGGCACTGGCTTATGACACATATGGTTCCATGTTCGATTCCCGGTGATAAGTACGCTTATAAGTAAGAATGTGATTTTCACGAATGCGGGTATTTTACCACTATAGTTAGCGCCCTTTTGATTTATTGTAATAATATCAGATTTTTATAAACATGATCAACATAATAATTACTCGATATGTACCTGTATTATGTAAATCTACGAGATAATTATTTTTTATTAAATTTCTACTTAAAACTTAATTTAGAATATTTTTAAGCATGTTCATAAATGTGAATGTTGTCTCATCTGGTGAAAAGAATTTAAATGACATGATGCGAATTGTCTCATTAAATACTTGCGAGTTTAAAAAATGGCTGAATGAGACATCTGCTAATGAGACAGTTTTAATTACCAATTTGCCCAATTGAGTTTTTATACAGACTCACGTTTAATAGCACATCCCAGTTGAGTAATGTAGAATGCGATGTTATCTCTCACAAGGCCAGCCTAGAAGGTAATAAAGCGCCCACCAGCAGAAAAATACAATCTATATTGTAGGTTTTTTTTGTTAATTTATCATCAGTTTTATTACTACAATATTATGGAGTATTTAAAAATGGAATATTAAAATTGGGACATAAAATATTATCTTTATTTCCGACAGTGTCGCTTATCAAATGTCATAAATAATTATTAAATTGTGATGGATAATTAGTAACATAAATGAAAAAAATATATATAACCACTTTATCATACAAAAAACGCAAATATTAAAACTTAGGTAATCATCGTGATGTTTCAATATTTATGTACGGTTTATAAAATATAAATAAACCATCCATAGCAGTGGCGTGCGATGACCTATGTTTGTAGAGATGCTAAATTTTTTGCGATAACATATTATTATCGACTGTAAATTATAAAATATTGGCGTGCTGTTAATGACATATGTAGTATGTGGTATTGTACAGTGGTGGTACCTATTGCTATTTTATAAAAATATTAACGCAATATTAATATTATAAAAATTTTCGTAGATAGAAGTTAAATAAATTTACAATACCATTGCAAAAAATATGTTCGTAATACTTTGACACCCACGAAGGCCGCGTAGTATAAGCGCCGGCCTATAGCGTCATGGATTCTAGGTTCGAATCCTGGATCTGACAAGTACACATTTATTATTTTATATGATAGAGTCCAGAGTATGGACCTAATAAGTTGAGTAAGTGTCTGACATCCATTTCTCGTATAAATAAAAATCTGTTAATACAAACCTCTACTATGTGGAGGCCCATATTATGACCATGTCGTTGAAAGAAAAAAAAGAATACATTATCAATAATTATTTCTTTGGATGCTACGCATCTGCAGTATTTATGAACGGTGGAGGTCCATCCATGGCTATAGCGCTATAAAAGAAAAATAATATTTATTATAATCGCCCACAAAATATGGTAAAAATAGGAAAAAAAACTCATTCGTATTATCAATTAATTGTTCAATTTATAAGCGCACTGTCTTTTTCTGACACATCACTCTATATTAATACAATGTATAGACACAAACACAAGCTGATTATGTTCTCTCAATCATTTTAAATGTTGTAGAAGTTTCAGTGGCGAAGATTCCATACTAGGCGATTATTTAAAGCCTCCTACTCAAGAAAAAATAATTACTTGCATATTGACGTATTTATAACAATATAATCATATGATTATTTTATACTCTATAACGATAATTTAATTTGTCAACGATATCTGTCGTATATGTAGGAATGTATTATAAATAATACAGATTACAGAACAATCTGTCAAACGTTTAAAAAATATGTCACAGCGCGCCATCTGCTTATCGAATTGTTCTATCAGGAATGGTGATGTTTTTGTATGATGTTTGTCACGTGACCTCAGTCTGTCTATCTATCGAATTGTATTAGATACGGTAAGCTCCGATTGTGAAGCCTAAAACCTTTGCGCATAATATTATAATGATTGCAGATTTATCCAAAATACATAAATAATAAATAGATTATTTTAAAAAATAGTTTCTATGGCATTTAATCACACGTATACATAAAATATAAACGGTTTTTTAAAATAAAAAAATAATAATAATTATTTTTAATGTTTAGGAAAATACGTATTTAAACTCATCGCTCAATTTTATGTCGTCAGCAAGCTATTAAAATGTTATCAAATTAGTGTGTCGTCATTAGTATGTACTTATTCATTAGTAGTAATATCGTATTATCTTCTTATTTTCCGTAAGTATACCTAGCAAGTCTGCTCTTTTTCTCAGATCTCTACAGCCTACCTCTTTCTAAAAGTCACCCTTTGCCACTGGGAGGTATAAATGCTAAACCAGGAGATAGATGCCAGTTTTCGAGATGTGGCTGTCTAAATGCATCTTAAAAATTCCTTGGACGGACCGTGTGACAATTAATAATGTTGATATTGTCAATCGAATCGGAAAGGACCAAGAAGTTATGCGTGGTATCAAAACTAAAAAATGTCACTACGGAGTAGTACTACTGGAGGGCGGGGCAAAGATCATCTTGATGGCAGTCAAACTCCGTTAGGGGATGCTACAATAGGAAGAAAATTTTCATAAAAATAATGTATTCGATTATAATATGTAGACATGCGCTTCTTATACTGCGCCTCACCTCATATTGTTATAAATGCGTAATTTTATATAAGTATCTTTTGAAACATAAAAAAAAAGTTTTATAAATTGGTAAAAATTTATAAGCTGTGCAAGTTTTATAAATGTTGGTTCAGTAGTTTTTGAGTTATAACCGAACAAACGGACAGTCGAACAGACACACCGATTTCAATAATATTATAAAAATAAAATAACGATGTTTATGACATAGGTTAATTATGTAGCATCACTATTATTTATGTACATATTATGTGAGCGTGTTTTGCATACTTACTGTGATTTTCGCCCGTGCCTTAGTCTGTCACTATTCACTGTCAGTGAGATAAAACCGCAATTTTCTGGTGAGTTGCATTTTATGACACCGGCCAGCAGTCACAAAAGAAACAACGATTACTAGGTATGTTCTATACAAAACTCTTGCTTCAAAAATTCGTACACTGCGAACACTGTTTTACTTGTTTTTTTGTAAAAAATATGTAAATTACCCCATAATAAATGTACTTTTATACATAAATAAATCAGGTTTATTAAGATTTCTCCCAATCATTATAAAATTGATATTATAATTTTTTTATTTGAAAGCTCGAAAATAAATAATTTTTGTCGACGATTTCAGAAATAAAGTTAATTTCTGTTGAATCAGTAGTAAGCTGGAAATACGTAAATGCCAAATCAATTTATGTTTAATGAGTGATTTATGTACAATGTTATTAAAATATATATTGTAATACAGGCGAATCTATAGATAGGTACTTATATTACCAATATAAAAAAATATACATGGCGTCAGCCAAGCTCTAACGTTTATGTTGTCATAGTTTTAATAATAATACTATCGACTTAGGGAACCTCATGGAATTTGAACATAAATTTTAATTGATTCAAATTATATACCCTTTTACCTTAGTTTTTGCCTTTAAGCATCTTTGGGCATTATACGCAATTACTAATGGGAAATGTACTCACATATTATTATAATGCAATAAAATAACGTGAATACATTATTACTAAGCTTAGTAATGAAGGTACTCGTACTATAAAAAATAGTGTTGGAAATACTGTAGTAGATACCTACATTAAGTTAGGATATCAAATCTAAATGTTATGCTTGTTGTTGGTACGTCTATATGGTAAAGAGTAAATAATTGGGAAGGAATACATTTAACAAGACTGATGCTAACTGAAAAAGAAATTACATGATATCTTCGATAACTGAAAATAGCCATGTTGGCGAAAAGTGACATTTTTATGGAGTGCGTTAGTAATACTGAATATCAACATATTATATCTGTAAGATTCGAGCAACCGTAAGACGTCTTATAATTATTTCAAAAACCAATGCACTTTTACGTCTTCAGTCGTGTCTATATAACATAATTATAATTGATTTATAAAAATGAATGTTTGTTTGTTTGTCCCATATGCGTTCCTATACCATTCATCCGATTGCAATGAAACTTTCATCAGTTGTTGTGCGCACACCCGCAAAGGTTTCTGAATTAGTAAAACCTTCTTCGTCTTCTTCTATTCGCATGCGTTCCTATACCATTCATCCGATTGCAATGAAACTTTGGTAAACTTTGGGTGCGCACACCTGCGAAGGTTTCTGAATTAATACAACCATTTATTCATCCTCTTCTTCTTCAATAAACAGAATTGAAACACAAACACTTTCTTTCTTAGTGTAGCATTGCAGCGCATACCGGGTATTTGCTAGTAATTGATAAAAATTACAAACTTTTGTGTGGAGAGTTTTTTTTTGTTTTAATTTATTTGAATTTCGAACTTTTACAAAACTTACATGGTTTTTACTCTAATAAAGTTATTTTGGATGTATAAGGCTTATAAGATAGAACGCCGACATTTTGTGATAACTGATGAGGTAATTATCATTGTTATCATCACCATCATTATGAAGACAGGATTCACTGACAAATAAAAGTCTCCCCATAGCAAGTTCCTCACTTCTCAGTTCCTAGTTTTTAATTTCCACATACTTCCACCATACCTAATTAGTTACCTAATCAATTTCGTTGAAACTCTCAAACTTTTTTTACTTACTTTGTTTGCCAGTTTTCTATAAGTTTTTTGTCTATTTTCCATGGTCCTCTCTCCCGTGTGCACACTTTTAAAATTAGATAGAGCACACTGGAGTGCATGGAAATCACAGTCAATGGGAACTGCTCCTGAGATATTGACAATTACAAAATACAATGCCGAAACCTTAAATCGAATACAGGGTCTCGTGATATGCCCAATTAATACCATGTGTGGTTTGTTGAGTACGTTAACTTAAATGTTTACCACATTAATATATTAAAAATTATCCAAGCTACTCGTAGTTAATTAAAAAGATTGCTTTACAAAGGCTCAATATTACATTTAAGTAAAATGATGATTTCTTAAAAGAAATATAAAAGTAAGTATTTGATCATTATTTTGAAAGATGTGGGAAGTAAAAATATTTTAGTTTTCGTTATAGGTAGGTAATAGTTTTTTTTTACGATAAAAATTCTCAGTTTTGATGAAAAAACTCCGTAAAAAGATTCCATATAAGTCAAAGATCAGCGAAACCGCTTCACGATATAATGTCATTTTATATAATTTCAGCATAGTAAGTACCTAAGTATATGTTTTATTACAAGCTTTGAAAATAAGTTGAAATATTTGTCAAAGAAATATTATGCTGTGACCTCTCTTGTCTCCAGACCGTCCTGTCTTTCGCATTTTACCTCCCAATCTCGCCCAGAAATCTCTTTCCTCTATTTCTCTCCCACTTTCCTCCCGTTTCTCTCCCATTTTCCTCCCATTTGTCTCCCGGCCGCAGCTCAAGTTTAATCATTAAAGCGGGCAGACGTTTTTGGATAATAATCTTGGTAGACAATGCAAATTGCAGTCGTGCTTTTTCTCCAAAGAAAGGTTAGCTTTTGCGACCGATCAGCGAATCTACAGTCAAACGTATTGACACAAATTTGGAATGCGAAATGAGCGATTTTAATACGGAAAGAATAATTTCATGGAGGAACTGTGATGAATTTTAATGCATTTCTGCTTTGCTCCTGCAAAATATACATACAAAAGAATTTATTACTAACAAAAAATCAATTCAACGCCTGAATGAAACTAAATAAATCCTATTCAATAGATTTAAAATATTTTTTTTTATTACTATTACTATAAAATATAAATTAGTCAGTTAGACATTTTAATCAATACCAACTAAACTAGAATTTTTATTATCTTATATTAATTGTAGGTGAAAAGTGTCGTAATCTAATATTTTATTTATATGTGGATTTGGTTAAATACTTAGAACATCATTATTTACTTAAGCAACATGGAACAACATCAGAAATATACCTACATAATGTTAGAAATATTATAGAAATTTTCGATTGATTAGCAATTATTATTCGAAAGCTTAATCTGAAAAAATCACCACTCAGATTGCAATAAAGTCTCATTCGTTACGATTTAAAAAAAAATGGATGTTTATTAGGTCATCAAAAATTCTATACACAACGTTTAATTCATTTAATATAAGTACCTACCTATAAAATGTTGTAATAAAAAATAAAATAGTTGTAAATTACCAGCCGCTAAATCGCAAGTTAAGTAGCAGTGATGTGAATTATACATATAGAAATATAATATATATATTTATAGGTATATAAGTAAATTACATTTTTTTGCAAAAGCGGAACATTATAGGGCCTATAAATATATAGTGGAGAACATATTTTATATTAAAGTTAATATATTATTTTTGACAAGAATGAATGCCACACATATGGAATCAAAGAAAAGCTGCCATGGACACAAACTGCTTAACAGTATAATGTTGGTAAATATATTATTATAATCTATATTATACGTTTTCCGTATATTTGTAATTTTATTCACTGTGAAATATAATAATGGAAATTCTCACTAGCACTACGAGTACATACATTGTTTACAATTAATTATGTATCATTTAACTATTATACACATTTCATTACTGTACATTCTAATTTCTACGAATAAATGAATCAAATAATTATTGTTATTAGGTACAGTAATAATTGCTTTGATTATACATACTGGTTATGGGATGAAGGTTGTCTGCGAAAAGGATAAATCTAGATAATTAATTAATATACTAGAAATTATTTTTGTTTATTATTGGATATTCCATGGAGTATAGGTTAAGAAGCCGTTGAAGAAGTGAAAGGGTCGTCATCTTGTAGATTTCCGACTGTTTCTTTTATTCCGTATTTAGACCCAGCTCATGTATATAATAGAGTGAGTGGATTATTAATATCCATTGATCCCAAAAAAATCTCTCTAGGTCCACATCGTAGTATAAGCCCAAAGAGAAATAAACAACTAGCTACTGATACATTCTCAGTAACAAAAACATCAGTTAGACTATAAGACTTCAACTAAACTAGTGTTTCGCTAAACGTTTTATAAAATATTTTATTGATTATCAATGATCTATGTTCTTAAAATATTGAATTAAGTTGTCATTTAACACACATAAAAATGTTTTGAAAACGAACCTATTATATTAGTTTTTAATTAAAATATAGATCATACAAACGTTTAAAATAATATTATGAACTATTTTATTAATTCTCTATTACATTTTTGAAAGTACTCAATAAACTACTAAAAAAATAATAAATGTTGATGCCACCTTTATAATTTCCAATATGGTATGTTACTTACTTATACCTTTCAATTAATCTGGCATAAATTGATTCATTTGTTTTCTTTTACTACTCCGATACAAATAAGATTCTTTTATTAACGCGTCAGTTATTTTTTTTTTAAATTTAAAATGTGCGTTTACATGTACTTTTTTTTTCACTTAACCCTCTCGCTGTTTCACTTTTACTCACACATTTTTATGCGTTACAGACAGATAGATAAATAAATACATATTACTAATATTAATGATAAAATAACGGTAAAATAAAATTAAACAATTATAATACGAATGCACATTCGTAGATATCATTTTTTATCTGAAAATTTTTAAACACTTTAAACTGTAAAATATATTATTTATCATTTTGTCGTTAGATAATTGTTAGTCGCATTATAAATTATTTTGGTGTAAATTGGGTATTAAATTTGGGTACGTAACTTGATTAACATTTTACATTTTTGCACGTAAGAATACTCAAATAACGATCCATTTAATGTCAAAAATGCCGCTCGTTAAATAATACGTAACATTTTCCAAAAAAACAGTACCTACTGAAACTTTCCTCCAGTATTGCAAGTCGTAATAATAATTAATATCCAAGGGTTCACGCTTCGAACAAATTACAAGGAAACTCGAAACCTAATTTAAATAACACAATGGAATGAATCAAATTACGTAAAAACTAATAATAAATTGTCTTGGCGAAAGCATTTCCACAGTCAACAGCGAGATTATTGTAATCCGGAGTGTTGCCGGCGCCGTGAGGAACGATTATAAGCCAGCGGCTCTCAAAGTTTTGATTCGGGCGGCTTAAAAAGTTGGCGGGCGGAGTCAGCCGGGCGGAAGAAACGGGAAGTAACTTCGGCAGCGACGTTATACATGCAAATCGACGGATTATTTGTCTTTAGTGTCGCCGCCTACCTGACTAACTGACTATCTCTGACTAGGCGACAGCCCGCCCACCTCGCTTTCTCTATATGCTGTGGTTGCTTCCTGCTAGCATTCTAAAACTATTTGCTGACATGCCGATGAGGTTTGATTTTGTATCTCTGCACGCTGGAAACCAGTTTTATCAACATAGCGTTTTAGACTAATCTATCATCATACTAACTTAATCCAACCTTTTTTGACACCACAGACAGTTTAACTTAAAATATTTCAATACAAGCCAGATATATTTTTTTTTTTAAATATTTTTTAACAAATTCTATGATATTGAAGCGATTACTAAATTTTGTACTTGCATTAATTTTAGTTGGATGTGTTATTTTTGTTAGTTTAAAAATGATTTTTATCGTTATTTTAGAAATGCTAGTTTTATTTTTATTACCACGTTTTTATTAGCTCGTATTCTTATTTGTCCAGTACTAATTTTTTCTTGTGTGTCCAAGATTTGTATTGGACGATTGAAGATTTTTACTAAATTCCCGACTAGCTAGACATTTGAAACTTTTAGAATATATCAGAACACGACGACAATGCATTCGTTCAATACTTTTTGCCATCTTTAAGCAGCTTTGAATTAATCTTCAGTAAATTCTGTTTTGTATGGATAGTTATTATAGTTGGTTGCTAAGGGGGTCCTAGCAACTAATTATTAATATATACGTGCGTTACTATGGAAATCAATATGAAATGTCAAAATGACATTTCAGTATTCTAAATTTATTCAGTATGTCTATCAAGTACAATAAAAAGTTTTTATTAATACATAGAATTGTCAAGTTTATATGATTCAACAGAAAATTTAAAAACGTGGTATATAAAAAGCTCTTTTTATCTTGTAATTATTATTTTTAGAAAGAATACCATTTTTATGGAAACTTGCTTATTTATCTACACTTTTGTCAACCAAAGTTAGTACACATGCGCAAAAATTTTAATGAGCCATTTTCAGATTTAACATACATGTACCTTAACGGTAGCAACACTTTATTGGTTGCACAATACTAATAAACTATTCAATGACCTCGATTCCCTGATGAAACGCGAAAAGCTCTGTATTCAAAGTCAAACATAATAATATTATTACAAATTTAGTTAAAAGTCTATCGTGTATACTGATCGCAAATCAATTTGACATGCATTTGAGGACTCTAGAATCAAAACTGATAGTTTCCACTTTTAAACAATTCTTTTTTTTACAGTTTCAATGAAAAAGTCTTTTTTCTCTTTTATAGATCTACCTTCTAAAAAAGTTTTTTTTTCAGAAATTGTACCCACAAGAAAGACATAAGAAATTTTTAGTGACTCACCAACATTTTACGAAAATAGTAACTGCTGATTTTGTTTCTAAACCTCTCATATATTATTATTGTGTATTAGATGTCTATTTCTAATTTGCGTATTTTTTGAGGTTTTTCAAAAATTATATAGGCACCTTATTAAAAATATGTATTCTAATCGCACTTGCTCCAATACGCGTTAAAATTTTTGAGACTTGTACAGTTGTTTGTTATCGTAATAGATTTATAGGTTTTAACTAAAACGTCGAGAAAAGAAGGTGGAAGAACACACGGTTAAAACCCAAATTGTTTTTATTTATTTTTCGTATATTATGTATAATGTATAAAAGGTTTGATCTTCTTTTTTGTTTTCATATCCTTCACTGTTGAGTATCATCTCTTTTTCTACATATCTTCGTTATGTCTCTCCAGCAATCCCTGTAATAGTGACGTCTGCATAACTGAATGTATCGTGATACTCATATCGTCCTTCACTTGGTCGGACTATCGAATAGATGACCTTCCTCTTCTACGTTGACCCTCGATGCTTCCGTTGAAGATAAGCCTTATATATGATGAAGGTGCCCACTTAATAAAATATGATAAATTGCATCGCATTTCCGCGTCTCTCGCGTTGAGAATGCCCCGTTTTCAGAACTTGCGCTCCGGGAATTATGTCACCGCGGGCTTTGACCGACAAACGATTCCAATTCAACAATCTTAACTTACGCCTCAAAGATAATTTTACGAGCACAGAATTTTGCATCCCCGTTGACGAAAATTTTTACTACTTTAATAATATATTCATCGGAAACTTTCTAAAACTTTTACGGAAACTAAATATTATGATCGGACTCTTCCATTTCCAAAATTTACCATTTCCAAAAATCAGAGTATTTTCACTATTTTACAACGTTTTCCTTAGATTGTATTCTTATTTGTCCGGTACAAATCTTGCAATCGATTTTTAACTAACTGCCCGACTAGCTAGACATTTGAAACTTTTAGAAGATATTATCATAACACGATGCCAATGCATTTTTTAATACTTTTAACCATCTTTAAGTAGAATTGAATTCATTTTTAGTTAGGGGGTCCTAGCAACTAGATTATTAAATAATATATACGTGCGTTACTATGGAAATCAATATGAAATGATATTTAATTATTCAGTATTTCTATCAAGTAACATTTTTTTTGATCGTTTAAGCTAGTCAAGTCAAATTTATAATATGATTGAACAGAAATTTTAAAAACGTTGTATATAAAAAGTTCTTTTTATCTTGTAATATTATTTATATTATTATGATCAGAATAAAATATGTAAGTAAATGCCCTTCTTCTACTAATTATTTTATTTAGTTTGTACTTCTTTGGAGCGAGAAATAAAGAAAATTAGTCAGCTGAATGCAGAACTATTCTAACTCACATTTGAAAATTTTAAGAAGGGAGTTCCTTGAAACAATCCATTTAAAATATTTATTATTTGTGTATGTACATTTATAGTTTATATTTTAGTAGGACTATTGATGAAAAACTAATGCATAACTGTGTCTAAATAAATAATAAACAACTTAAATAGGATGTTTCAAAGAACACTTCTGTAAAATATTTAGAATAAAAGGCAATAATTATTGTTGATTGAAAAAGATATACTTACATTGTTTTTAATATACACTTACTGCCATTATGTACATAAACAATAATCATACTTCAATGCCTCTATTTACAAAATTTAGTTCGTATCGTTGTGAATATATTAATAAAATGTTATAGTATATAGTGACAATTCAAATACATTTAAATATATAAAAAAAAAACACGAAAATTTAAACAGTATATTTGCGTTAATTATGTCCATATTGTTACTTCACCTTCCAAATGCATATACCTCCCAGACACATTTAGGACTAGTGTTAAATCGATCGCCAGATCAAAATCAATAATAAACTAATAAGCAACAATAATACAAGGTGACCGCGCACTAGTGAATAAGTGACCCAACCATATTATGACTAAAAACTTTGCAAATGAGAGACCCGGAATCAAAGATTGCTTTAAGTACTTAGCACCAAACCCTAAAGGTTAATTCACGGAGTTCCTCAGTTAACCCTACTTATGCATTCAAATATATCGTCTAATAAAATTGTAAAAAATCATTATTCATTTTCTCCTTGATAATTAAGACCTATACGGTCTATTTATCTTGGTCTTCTGTAGCATTGAATGAAAAAAACTCCATATAATGAAATGCGATAGAGCGCTTTCAGATAACTGAATAGGAATATGAATAGAAATTTAACTTAGTTCTTAATTAGTGTTTTGCTTACTTATGTGCAATCATGGTCATTGCGAAAACTGTATTTCTGATATAATCAATGCCCATTAAATAAAAAAAATCGGTGCGTGTACTTATGTACGCACATTAGAAGTTATTCGTCTTTCTACCATGTCCGATCCTAATAGGATCATATGGGTCCCCACAGCTTGGAACTTTGTATTAACAGATTTTATTTGTACGAGAGATGGATGTCAGCCACTTGCTCAACCTATTAGGTCCATACTCTGACTCATACACAAATTGAAAAACAATATGTGTACTTGCCAGACCTAGGATTTGAACCCTCGACATCGTGGGTGTATTCTTCTTTTGCGTAACAAAACAAAAACAAAACTTGTAATAACCTAGATTCTTCGACTAGCTCTTAATTAATTATCTTGTTAAATTACACACCCTAGAAAAAGGGCCGCTTATTGGAGTCCCGTTGGTTAATTTATATATACTTTAACATATTATATTACTAAATTATATAATTATTTCTCGTTGTTTTTATTTTTAAAGTAACAACTGTCACTATTTAATCATTTGTTTAGGTAAGGAAACGCAAATGGCCGACACTAATAAATTCGTTGCCTAGGCAACGGAACAATTGTACTATCAAACTTGCGTTTACATACAGATGACTGATTTGTAGCTAACTTTATACTGTCGCGCACTTTCGTAACGGTGTGCGCGCGCAGCTCTCAATTTCACTCTCTACCAAACGCCCTAAAAGCAGTATTACTTCAAAAAAATAATTATGCATATCTATCAGTACGCATTTAGGGTATAACAGGCTGAGTAACCTACGGTGACATTACAGTAATGGGAGGGTAAATAGTTATAAAATAAATCTGAGTGTTTTGAATTGTGTATATACATTATTTATGTATGTTAAACTGTTTTCAGAGAAATTTATAGATTTTTTAGTTGTAAATAATGTTACGTAATAAAAAAAAAACTTTACTTCTCGAGATAAATAAGAGAAAACGCAAACTGCGGGGGCGGGTGCTAGAGTTTCACTTCAAGTTTGTATAATAGCAAAGTTACACTCGAATAGTCCAGGGGGTAATGCGGTGGGTATTCACAATGTAACGGATATCGCGCTGTATCTTTTTATGACATTAATGCGCGCTGTACAATTTTAAATGCTTGCTCTAACTTTGTAAAACTCTTTTGATAGTTAAAAGTAGCACGTCTCAGGTGTGAGTGTTTTATAATAAAAGCACGAAACTGTAATCGTTTACTTTGCCTGGTGAAATGAGTCCAAGTTTGTAAACAATTTTATGACAACGTTGATGGTCGTACTGCGTAACTTCTGACAGAATATTTTTCATCATCATCAAATTCACATTAAAATTTATTTATTTTACATATTATAGTAAACTTAAAAAATATATAAATTCAAGACACTCAGAATATAACAGGGGGATAAACCAATGACATACATACATATATTATGTTTGGCGGTCGATAAGGTGGATATATTGAGAATAGATAAAAAAAAGCAGTGGTATAAAATATGGATGTGGATGTTTATTGTCTTGATGTAGTAATACAGAGAGTTATAATGGTAAGAGTACGATTAACGGTGTAGAGTGATCGCGGTGAGCACGTGCTCAAACCGAGCCGCGATCTGGTAGCGACGACTACTGATATACTGAAAAGCAAGTAACTGTATCGAGCGAGTGGAGTAGTGAGTCGAGTGACGGACTCGAGATGAGTGGTGATGAGTCATGTATCATCCTCGCCAGTTATAACAATGAAATAAAATAATTACAAGAGTCATTGTCGCAATTAAATAAATCATAATATACACTGTTGATCTAGGTTATGATTGAGGAAAAGCTGACAATCGCTTCCGCCACTCTGGTTTTGTTTTGATAGCAAAACATGAATATCGAAGTTTTTCACCCTTGTAATGCTGAGTGGTACGATTGCTACATAATGAAACAGTATTAAAAATATTTATACAAACAAAAATTAAAATAAAAGAGTAATTCGATCACTAAACAGAAAAATCGTAAAAAAAAAACATAGATGGGTGTACATCGGCTGAGCTAAGTAGACCCTACTTTGAGTTCTTCAATTTTAAAACGAATACCTACGTATAAATACTTAATTAATTTGAATTAAACCACTCTATTTCTAGTACGGTTATGTAACCTACCCATTTTATGATTATATTTAAAAAAATATATAATATACTGTTCACCGTTATTGGTTTTAAAATTTAATTTGAACTATTCTTTGTACTATTCAATATTATAATATACATACTTACATGAATATAAAAAAATCTGAAAACGAATTGAAAGTTTAAAATAAATATGCCTACTCATTTGCACGATATAAAAATCTTTTTTCAAATAACATGATTTGTAATAGATCTATACTTATGTATCGCAGCATATGTTTAATAGTTTTTGGTGATTAAAATATAATTTTTTTAACGTTCGAATGAGCATCTTCTTAATATTTGACAATTTCTATATTAGGCTATTCAAATACATGCATTCCCACTACATTTGAATGTTATAATATATATAATACACATAATGTCCATTGGAGGTCTTGCCTTTGGTTAACGACAAGGGTGAAAAATGTATAAGACATAATTGTTAAGTTGCTGAGTTAGTAATCCTGACATAAATGGACTTCAAAGTAAAATATTATGTAATTGTAAATTGTTCAAAATTTTTTCAACTTACTTACGTACTTTGAATTTATCAATATTTTATGGATTATATGTAGCCAGAATATTCACATTAAATACATTATTATGATTATTTATTCACCATAATAATTAATACTATTGTATATAAATATTATTATAATTTAAATGCTTAATTACAACTACAAATATTATTTCACGCGTAATTAGGATTTTTTCCATGTCCAATTTTCTACAGGTTAGAGGTTGTATTAACGGCTTTTTGTTTTTACGAGAAATGTATGTTAGCCACTTGCTCAACATATCAGGTAAATACTCTTGGATCCAAACTCTAATTAAAAAATAACAAAAAATATTTATTTTCACCAGATCCGGGATTCAAACCGAGGACCTGCGAAATTACAGACCGACACTTTACCCATTCGCCCACCTTAGGTAGAATATGGTGATCTAAAAACTACTCTTATCTATTTTCAGTTATATGTCACTAGTATTCACTTCATCATTATGTTATTATATAATAAACTTAAATTATCTTGTTACGTGAGCGAAATGTGTCGTATAATAAATCTATCTCTGTTTCCTGATCGTACCCTCACGGCTGAGGATAGTGACTACCTTGAAATTCTTTCATATTTTGAGCGACCAAGAATTCCCACCTTTCTTGATTCTCTGTTTCTCTCAGAGCAGTATGAAGGCTACCCCCAGTCAGCTCCTTCAATCCTATTAAATTTAATAATAGTCATATAAAACAGCTTCTAAATAGTTTTTATAAAATCATTTTTGTACTCTTTTTATCTTCAGTAGGTACACATTAATTACTTATGTATATAAAAACAATAAAAATTACATAAAAATAATTGCGTATGTTTAATAAAATTAACAAAATATTTAAAACTATTTAAATATAAATTAAACGGAATTTCTTGGATATATAACTTTTTAATAATACTTACCATATATGTTAGGGGGATAAAATATAATAATATTACGTTCCTTTATATTACTGCTATGTACCTTCATAGATACTGTACTGTGAAGTCAACCATAAAGCTTTTACATAACGACATAATATGTATAATATAGTCATAATATGCAAGGCGAAAACAGAATAATGAACTTTATACCTCATTATACATAATGTTTCTCCATATTGCTTCCCCACCAAACGCTTGAATGAATGAATTTGTATCATGAAAATTAACCGTAATGTGTTTGAAATACTACCAACTTGGTTTTGAAAGTTTTCCAAAATTTCCAATTCACCTTGGGATCAATTAAGTAAATCTTCCAACTTTTATTCAAAATGCCGTTAAGAGGAAATTGAAGAACTTCATTTACGTTAGCGGTAATTTATTGATTTGACACAGAAAAGAGATTATTACAATGAAATGAGAATAACCGTTATATGAATGAATCTTTTACGTTTCATCTAAGATAGGATATGAAACGTTTGATGTGATTTAAATTCTGTCAAAGTAATCAGAGTAAAGTACCACTTGTATGCTAACAGTAGGTAAGTTCATTTTTACACGTAAATTTGTATTATAAATACGTTACACGAACCGTGTAAAGCTAAAAGCACTCTGATAATGTCGCGAATAACATTACATATTTTTTTATAACAAGTTATATTTACATACATAATACTTTTACAGATTTATATTTAAAAAAAATAGGTAACATAAGAATGAACACTTATAAACTAAATTTCATTAAAAACTGGTTATGTTTTTTTTAAATTTTAATTTGGTTTAAAATATTTACAAAATTTCAAATTTTAAGAATATTTAAGTAAGACGATCCTTGATTTCATTGATAATCATCTAAGACAGTAGTGGCGAACCTATGGCACGCGTTTGAAGAGAAAAAAGCTTGATAATAATAATAAAATGTCAGATTGCATTATATAAAAAATAGCGGGCAAATACTCTTCAAGACTAAGCATTGCGTTTAATATAAATAATATATAATTGCATATGTCAATCCTTAGGCTTTAATCGTCGCATCTTATATTATCGCACTAATCTTATCAGGTGACGGGGGCTGCCGCGCCGCAAACGTTTAATTTTGATCGATTTACAATAATTATACTTGATATCACTGTAGCGAGAGAATGCCTCATCTAATCGGAGCAATTCTGTCACAATTTATGAGTAAAGAACCAGACTAATTAATACATTAAGAAAGAATTTCATTTTTACCCACAAAAAATGGCTGCACCAAATAAGAAACAAACATTTGGTGGAGCTAGTAGTAGTTATGCTCGTAGACAGTTTAAAAAATTGTGGACGGAAATGTATGGCGTAATTGAAAAAAAAATGCTATAATATGTGTGCTATGTTCTTTGAGTAGTATTTAGAACATCATCATTTTTTTAATAGTATTCTTAAAAACTATTTTTCCCCCATGAAAAACTGCTCGGCACGTCAGACAGCTGAAAAATAATATATGGGAAATTTTGGCACGCGTACGTACAAAGGTTCGTCAACCCTGATCTAAGATAAAGTTTATAACAATATCATCTAAGCATGTTATGTTATACGTGTTTATGAATCGATTTAACATAATGAAGATTACCATATATGATGTGGTGGTAAATTTAGTTTTCACTGTAGGTACTGTAGGTACTTACACGGATTCAGATATTTAAAAATAATAATTTATTCAAACTATAAACAATCGTACCTATACAATATTATTTTGTGTGTATCTACAAGTTATTTTAATTTTAATGAACGGATATCATGCCTAAAGATCAGGATACGTATGATTTATGTATTGGTTTGGTTAGGTTACTTGTATTTTAGCTTGTGGAGAAGGCTTTACAAGCTGTCACCAGATCTTACAAAACTTTCCAGTAAATAATGTACTACGTATGACATGTGGTAAAGAAAATTGCATGTGAGATTCAAGTGAGAACAATAACTATTATTCATAACTTATACTGTTTGAATTATTTATCAGGTTAAATTAATCAAAAATAGTGTTATGTTAAAACTTAAAACTTAAAACTGTTAAAATTTCAATAATTTTAATTAATCCACCTCTATATTGTTCTGGATTGGATTATTCTAACTTATCTGTAACGCATCTGTCAGTTTCTTCTTGGCGCATGCACGCGTCTTTATTGTGCGATCGTATTTAATATAACCTCATGTTGCATCACTCTCATGCGCGCTGCACTTTATCGCATAGTCACGTGTTTATATGCATTTTTCTCAAACGCATTGGTATTCAAAACGACGCATTCTTTAGCTATGAACATTGTTACCTTATATTGCCTCTTTTAAATTAAGTTACTCAAAAACTTACAACTAATTGCAACTAGACAACTGTTTTTTTAGTGTATTTTTTTCTTATATTGCTTATTTTCTGTTCATATATACGTTTTTTTTATGTTTTTCAGTATTTTCTGTATTTTCATTCTCCCAGGATTATTTCTTATGCGTTTATATCTTTTGATAATTTGCATTTGTGTGGTTGTACGATACAATTTTTAATTGCGTATCGATACTCGACAGCACCATAATTCAAATGGATGTATTAAAATATACAAAAAACACTAAAAGCACACATTAATTTTACCGCGTACACTTTTTGGAAAACGCTACTGTAGAGCGTCGCACTACCTTTATCTTTATCAATAGGTAGGGGGCCTGCCAAAGATCCTAGCCAGGGGGGCCGCTTCAGGATGTGGGGCCATGCCCACCGCACATCCAGTAACCGGTATTCTATACTATATCCGGTATACCAAAATTCAGTACACGGCAAACAGACTTATGAGGTTTTAATAGTAAGGTGACATGATAGTGTTAAATTTTTATGTGAAATTGCCTTAAATATATTACGAAACATTTTCTGTTGAGAATTCTTTTATAATGGTTAGAAAATTACTTAAATAACGTTTTAATTATTGAATCACCAGCAGTTAAGAAGATTTAATATCCAAGGGCGTCGCTTTCTCTTGATATTCCAGTCATTTATTTAAACCAATTAGTAGTAATTCAAGTATAAATTGGATCCGAAATAATGGCATCTCATTTTCAATTCACCTCTTTTGCTAGAGCTCGCGGATCCGGGCGGAGGAACGTCGTATTGACGAATTTTTGAGGCAATCTCATGGAGCGGCAGCCGTGAAATATTAAGGTTATTATTCGTGAGAAGATTCGGGCTCGAGATTTATTATGTTGCCCCAAGGGTATAGTTTGCGTTAATGAACGTGATCATTTAATGCGAAATATTAGGAAACGCCATTAGCCGTTTTTGTTATTTATTCTCTCCTACAATGCCATTACTTTTACGTGATTATATTCTTATGTCTCCATAATAAAAATTACTTAAATTAAAAGAAAACTAGTCTTCATTATTACTATTATCCGGTGACTCTGCAGAATTATCATAAGTGGAATTATTTTGTTCTCTAGCTTCTTTTAAAATAAATTGCACTGAAACTTTCAAATAATAACTGCACACTCAGCATTATATGGGTCACACTTTAATATGAATATTTTGTTGTCAAAACGCAATAATACAGCGAAAATGATTGTCAGCATTTATCAAATCATAGCTATATCAGTAGGGTCTATTGTGATTTGTTAATTGTAACAATATCTCTTGTAATATATGGACTGTGCCTATTTGTATACACCTTTTCATCCTCGATATTATATTACCTTTTAAATTATATTATTATTATTGACCTATGTGAATATCGGCCACTTTACGAAGAGGTTTCTTAACATATTTTTGTTTTACGAGAAATTGATGTTAGTCACTTGCTCAACTTCCATCCATACTCCTAACACGTTATGTTGAAAAATAATATATGATTTTTTTACCAGATTCAGGATTCGAAGCTGGGACCCACGATATTATAAGCCAGACGTGTAACCGTTCGGCCATCGTGGGCGTCATAATTATGTATTTATATTAAAAATATAATTTACAAAAATCATTAAAAGAGATGAAATTGGGTACATAACATCACCTTATTACAACGTTTTTATTAGGTCGTATTCTTATTTTTTGTCTGGTGGTTGTTTATCCGGTACAAATATTGCCATCGATTTTTAACTAACTTCCCGACTAACTAGGCATTTGAAACTTTTAGAATATAGCAGAACACGATGCCAATACATTTTTTTTTAAATACTTTTAGCCATATTTTAGTAGAATTGAATTCATTTTCAGCTAATTCTGTTTTGTATGAAAAGTTATTTCGGAAGAAATCCGTAATCTAATCCACTATTATTGGTTGCTAGGGGTCTGGGATCCTAGCAACTAAGTTATTAATATATACGTGCGTTACTATGGAAATCAATATGAATGTCAAAATGACATTTCAGTATTATTTCTATCAAGTAAATTTTTTTTGATCGTTTAACCTAGTCAAGTCAAATTTATATGATTCAACAGAAAATTTAAAAACGTTGTATATAAAAAGTTATTTTTATCTTGTAATTATTATTCTCTAGCTTCTTTAAAAATAAATTGCATTAAAACTTCCAACTCATAGCAGCTATGTTAAATGTGTAGCAATCATACCACTTAGCATTTCTTGGGTGACATACTTTGATATGTAATTTGCACATCACTGTTGCAACAACGTCACAAGTCCTAAAAAATAAAAAAATGAGATTAATGTCAAAAAATACGCCTAATAGGTCTCCGCACCTGGTGCGTCAATGTCATAAGTCAGTGGTTAACTTTAAAAACTGGACATGTCCCATATATGCCGAAAATGAATTATTATCGGAATATCATTCTATAACCTCATACATACTTTGTTGACTTTCAAAAATAGCCACAAAACACCAATTTCATATTGAAAAGAGGTTTCAAAAAGTAGGTTGACATTCAAATAGGGACACGTCCAACGTTGTTGACATTCGAAACGAGACATGTCACTTTCAGCTAATGGCAGGTCTGTATTGAGTCACGTGACCAAGTATGTTGTCATACAATCTGACAGTTTGGTTTTTGTCGCGTGCGTGTTTCAAGTTCAAAAGTTATGAAATATAACCACTGAAGTATTGTAGTTCTTATAGTTTCCGTCAAAGGTCTCATATATCAAATCATGAAACCATGTGACTCTATGACGTTCACAATCTTTAATTGCTTCTTCTGAAAAAAAAGTGTGTTCTGTACAACGTTATTGCACCGGACGTGAGGCATGTTTTATTGTCAAGACAACACAAAAAAGCGAAAACGACTGTCAGCATTTTCTCATTCATAACTAGATCAGTAGAGAATATTATGATTTGTTAATTGCAAAAATGTCTCTTGCAATATATAAACTGCATTTATATAGGTACACCTCTTCATCCTTAAAAATATATTACCAATATAATTATATTATCATTATTCGTTCTACAATCCTATGTGGATCTGAGCCGCTTTACGAAGATGTTTCTTATCAGATTTTTGTTTTACGAGGAATGAATGTTAGTCACTTAAGATCCATATTCTGGGTCCAAGCGCACGTTGAAAAATAATATGTGATTTTTTACAAGACCCGGTATTTGAAGCCAGGATACACGATATTACAAGCCCCGATACGTAACCGCTCAGCTATCATGGGCGTTATAATTATATATTTCCATAAAAAAACACAAAAAATATTAATTAAAAATTTAAAAGATAAAGTTGGGTACATAACATGAACTTATTTTATAGAATGATTTTAGTTTAGTTATTAAGTTTACGATGTTAGATTCTTTAATATAGAAAAAATACAATAATTTTAAAGAACCTTAGAAAAATACGTATACATTGGAATAAAATCTAGAACAACACGTCTTTCAATTTCCGGATGAGCGCTTTTGCCTCTAATTTATCGTTCCGTCTTCATTTTATACGAAGTATTACTTATATTTGAGTTTAGTTCGAAATACCATTCACCTGGTTAAGGTAATATATGATTATATAAAACAAGTTGACTAGGTTTTCAACAAGAAAAATCATTTACTGTAGTTCTAGAGTACCTGGATGAAGGTATTGTACATGTCAATAGTAGAATTCTAGAAGTAGAATTCATTTTCTTCTCAAGAAAATGAATCCTTGATTAAAAAAAATAATATATATGTTGGCTTTAAAAGAAACAATGTAGAAGAAGTCACATTTTTTATCTGTTTAGTTGGGATGAAAAACTGGATCATGCACAAAATAGTTCAGGGCAGTCAAAGATTGAATTTATAGTTTTTAAAATAACCAAAACGTTTACTGTTTGTTGCATTAATTTTAGCAACATTTACGCAATACTTAATAACTACTGTGTTTTCTGTTAGATTTATTTATGCTCTCTGTATCAGTTTTTTATTATTTGATATATATATCATTTTTCATTGATTTAAAATTATATATTAACCAATATGGTTTACTACATATTCTGTACTAATTATTATAGCAGCTTTCTGTATGAGTGGAAATGGTAGGAGCAGCATTTAACTCAATGAGTAATGCCTGGGAATCCCGGATATCTTAAATATCGCATATTCAATTCTGGCAATATTTCTTTACAGTAGAGTCTTGAAACCTTACAAAAACTATGACAAGTTATATTTATATTGAATTTCAGCAACATAATATACTTGAGATGGATAATAATTGTTATTGTGGTGGACCATGCATGTCTAAGGTAAAGATGCAACGTAACACCTGGCTAAGTCACGTGATATGGATACATCAAGAGGGTCTCAATCTAGAAGACATCTAAATATCATTTGCATTAGGAAACGCCGTCAGCTGTTTTGGTTATTTTTTTACTCCAATAATCTTATTTCATAATTAATATATTGTATCTATGATAAAAAAATCTAAATAAACAAGAAAAACGTATTCTTTGTTACCGTTACAGGTCAATAATAAAGCTTGCTATCTTAATTCATCATTCAATTAAATGCGGAATATATCTATGGCTTCCGACCATATTCGGTTAAAAAAACGCTGCATATTTAATATTGATATCTACTCTGGTGGAGATACTTTATAGCAACAAGTCATGGCACCTCATATATTCATTATTTATCGGAACGTATGAACAGCACGTCATGTATTCAATAATCTTTTGTGATTGCCAGTCATCTTGCGTCATTTCAGAATATACTAGTACCATATGAATGGTATTTCGTAACGTTCTAAGCGATGGTGCCCACAGAACGCGTCAAGCGGGCGAAGTCGGCGTATTCATAACCATAATCACACGTCTCTCGCCGCGCATTACCCTTCACCTATGTAATGAGCGGCCCAAGCAGCACAAAACAATTATTTTTACAGCGTCTCTCATAACAAAGCAATAAAAATATTATATTATTTCGGGGCTTGTAATAAATATTTACGACGACATTATTCAACCAGCAAAATATAATGACACGGAATAAAATAAAACAATGGGTTCTCTGTTATTAAATAATTGCTTTTGGCCCGTCGATCGACGACGCCTCAAGCAGCGTAATTTTGGTAGCCATGTTCAATGAATGGACTTTTTTGTATTTTCATTAAATCGTATCGCCGAGAAGCGAAAAACGGTGACTCATGCAGCAGTCGGCGCGCAAGGCATCGTTAAGTCCAGTGGGCGGTGGCGTATTTGATTACGTTGTATTTTTGATGATTTACGCGCCACTTGTAGAAATTTTGCGCGAGCGCCGCACTCGCTGCGTCAATGGGCTTTATGCCTAAGGCATCAAAACTCGGTTGACTTAAATAAAAATGAATAATTTGTGGGTATGTAGTGATATAAAATTAAAAATAATGAGAATATAAGAGAAGGACTAAGCAGCCTCTATTTGCATCCAAGACTTTGGACCTGAGTCAGGTTTCTACCAAGGATTCCTCAAGAGGGTCAAGGTATAGTATTTTTTCAAACTAGCTAAATTCTATCATTCTCGAGGGGTGCTTCTGGTACTAGATGTATGTACATAAAACTATCTATGCACCATCTAATTAGCGTATTAAGCACAGAGGCCGTATTTGCATTTTAAGCAAGTGGGAGAGTTTACACTGGAACTGTCAATTGTCGAATACGGCTGCTACTAGTCACGGAATAACGATCACCAGTATTATTACTAAAGCATTATGGCCGTAATTACTGCGAAATTAGGCCAGTTCGGACGTAAGTCCGAAAAACTAAGGGATATTAGCCATATCTATGTCGGATACGGCTAATATCCTTTAGTAAATGATAGTTACAACCGAATCGCTTAGTATTTATCGATTTTTTTCTCAAACTCTGAGAATCCAAATATCTTAAAACATGAAAATACCTAAATACGTCAGTTACGGCCTCTGTGCTTAATACGGCAGTATATGGGATTATGAAAATTGAATATTATAAGTAAATTGAGGGTCAAGTCGTGTTTAAACTTTTGAAAATCCTCGGTGTACGGCAAAGATCTTCATTGGATTGCTGGGCCTTTTTTTAATATTTCATACTTAATGCATTATAAGGCAGAAGACATAAATATTTATTTTACAAAACACTTAAAACATGATAAATAGATGCAAATAATATTGGAAAATACAATTATTTGTGACGGTTAAATAGTATGAAACGAATTAATTTAGGAAGGTTAAGTAGGTAATTTTAATGTTACTCGTGTTTATTAATAAAGTTAGAGTAGAAACAAAAAAATAACTGAGGTATTAATACTAAATTTTCATAATACCTAGTTATCTCTGAAAGCTTTTGTTTAATATATGACTGTACAAAGTTATACACAAGGGCAATTTAATAATATTATTATGATTATTTTTTGCAGCCGAAAACCGTTTTCCAAAAAGTTAATATCCGAAAACAGGTCCCAGAAAACCGTTTCTTTTTGTTTTACGATAGGTATTGATATTAAAAGTGACCGGGTATTAGAGTTAGTTTTCCCAGTCAGTGGGTATCTATTCTGATGGCGAGAGGGGAATTTTATAGTCGTACCCGACCCGACCCAACTGTTATCAGACTGGGCGTAACCAAGGACTGGCGAATATTTGCCATATGTTACAAGGCGTGCCCATTCAACTCTTTACGTTCGTACTAAATCCATGATATTTTATAGGCCATTCTGTATTTTTAAATTAAAGTGGAATTGAATTTAGGTAATAGCAGTTTTAATTGATTCTACGATTTGCTAAATTCATCTTTTTATAAGGGCAATAAGAATGAAATCAGTATTTGATTGGTTTAATTAGTAGATACCCAACTAAAATACTTTAACACACAATTTATTGAAGGTACACTTTCTGATAGAACCTTCATATAGGTAAGTATTTATTTTCATTAGTCAGTTAAAAATTATGTTAATAGTATTATGTTTGACTTGATCGTCGAAAAAAGTCGTTTTAACACAATGCTTACGGGCCCTTTTAATTAATTTTGTAATTAACGTGTTAATTTGCATTAGAAAAGTAATTAGCAAAAACACAATATTTTATGACAGAACATAAATAGTCATTAAACTTTATAGTAATACGAAAAAAATGGTCTTGAAATAGATCACCACCAAAAATGTATTCAATCACACTCGGACCTTCCTATTATCTGATTCTTACATGTGTTACCTGATTACGAATATACGCTATATCGTACTTTGATGTTTTAATAAACTTCGTTCTCCGTTCAATTTTTTTGATTCTTAGTATACGGCAAATATTTTAACCGTAACGACACCGAAGCGAAAGTCCCATATTCTAGTCTTTACATTATAACATTTTTGTCTACACAATAATATATTCATGTTAAATTAATTATATTTTAATTTTCTTTTGTCAGGTCAGAAAACCCGTACCGCTTTTGATATCATAATAATTTGGCTAACACTGTCTCGTCGAGATGATTAAAATATTGATTAGTTTAGGTTTTTTTTATAAAATATACGTGTGTTATAATTATTTTGAAATTAAAAGAATGAGATATACTTATTTTACGTCACATTTATATAATTATATATATATACATTTCCTATCTGTTAGGATCGGTCAGGTTAGGTTAGCTTAACACTGCTCTAATGATTAAGATATTAATACAAAATAAGTACATAGTGTATTATAATATGTTTACATTGTTTTAAAATGATTATAAATAGATACTAATTTATTAACATTTAGTATAACAATGGAAATGATATGCAAGTGACGCCATTAGTGAATTGGATATCAAACAAAGGAAACGTTGTATTTTCTTCGTAATTATTATTTTTAATGAAGCACTATTCCATGGCGGAAAATAAAACACAAAGAATTTGCAGATGTCTCATATTTTATCCCCGTCTTGTTAAAAAGAAAAATGTTATAAAGTACACTACATTTCCAAAGGGAGCGAATTATTATTCATCAAGCGGAATATAATATTTCATAAGAGATGTACATAATATTTAAATAAAAAAATAAAACCTATTTTAACTTTTGTATTAAAAGAAAACTTAAAAGTTATGACTTAGTTTTATTATCAAAATAGTGAGATGATTTATAGTGTATTAGTGACCTATAAAAATTACTATGATCAATAAAATAAGCGATATGATAATAAATCTTTTTTTAAATATTTCTCGCTACTCTAAGAAGAAAATACAATATTATTTTGATATTTTATTTATATTACAAAAACCAAACCTATAAATAATTTATCTTTCGCAATTTCTCTCCAGTTTCCAGACCCCTAGATCCTGCTCCAGTCCTATTCCATCCATGCAATCCACCCTAGCCTCCCGCTATGTCGCTTCTGCTTGGGAAGCCATTTTATCAGGATTTTTGGTACCCTATTGTCTGTCAGTCATTAGAATATTCATGTTATGGTTATTGGAGATAACCAAATTGTTTTCTAACCACTACACCAATCAGTTTTTGAGAGGCCATGATAGATTCGCTACCAAGCTCTCCGAGCTTGGACTTGCTACCCAGTCTCTAGGAATGTCCGAGAATGTGCTCTGAGAGGGAAGAGATGCTCGTCTGTCCAACCATCTGTTGGACTTATCGAGCCACTTATAAAGGCCTATTATATTGCATTAAAAAAAATTGTGGCGTCTTTTAGCTTTGTTTTTTGTATCTTTCATAATATGAACATTACATTCATTTATTCTTC
Source organism: Rhyacophila brunnea (assembly GCF_057557595.1). Taxonomy (NCBI): domain Eukaryota; kingdom Metazoa; phylum Arthropoda; class Insecta; order Trichoptera; family Rhyacophilidae; genus Rhyacophila; species Rhyacophila brunnea. Next base: position 36,512,309 of record NW_028233350.1, on the reverse strand, counting down.
GTTTAGTCTCCGTGGCTTTCTCTCCCATGACACTTTTTTATTAAATAAAGTGTTTCATTAAATTTAGTCAAACACACTTAAGAGCGTGGCGATCTCAGTTTTGGTATCTACTCCTTACATACCATTACATACGTTCCCATGCGTAAACAACTGCTGAAGCTTTACATTCAAACGTAGCACCTCGTGATATGATCGATTAAGACCGAGTGTGGTGCGGGGTGGATTGGGTTGGAGGGTTTATGTTTGTATTTAATGTTTTTTTTTTGTAATACCAAAGAATTTAGACTAAACATATGAGTCTTATTCGATATTTCTGTTTTGACATTTTATATTATTTTCAAGCTCATGTAGCATTCATGGTTAGTAAACTCCATAAATATTAATATCGCTAAGTTGCAATTCTGGTTTTATTATATACACAACGCGGCCATTTTCATATTTATTGTGATTACTTACTCGATTACATACAAATTTTATTGGATAATGCCGAAGTTAAATAATTTGGCTGGTTATCTACGTAACTATCGTAATGAATTGTCTTTTTGCACACTGTGAAAATTAGCATATTAATATCACAGCAATAGTGTGAAGTTCTATTGTAAATGATCGTGAATGAGAAGTCACTTTTTAACTAGCTTGCCATGAATTCTTCTGAAACATAGCTGTTTTCACGTATCAAGCTTATCAGGCATCGATTAATAGTGATGGTTACGAGACTGGTATGCGTTCCCAAGGGGCGTGATGTGTTATTTATTTTATTTTAAAATTATTTTGGTTTATTTTTCTTCTTCTCTTTTCTAATAATTAATAAACTTATAATATACCTGAGTATCTTTTCCATTTCAACGTACTGTAAGTTATTACAAATGACTGGATTACTGTGTAATTTTTCATAAATATCGTATCGTTTTTATATATTATTCATTTGTTTAATAAATGATTTCTTCTTTACTAATTTGAATTCCTTTAAGGTACTATTGTATATGAATAGTACTTTCCATATACGCCCATTAATGGGACTATTTTACCACGTTTTTATTAGTTCGTATTCTTGTTTTTCTAGTACAAATTATTTCTTGTTTTTCCAAAATTTGTATTGGACGATTGATTAACTTTACCTAACTTTAACTACCTCCCTAATTTTAACTAACTTCCCAACTAGCTAGACATTTAAAACTTTTAGAATTTAGTATCAAAAAACGATGACAATGCATTTTTTTAATACCTTTAGCCATCTTTAAGCAGAATTGAATTTATGTTCAGTTAATCCTGTTTTGTATGGGAAATACTAAAGAACGAAAAAATCGTAAAAAGTAAAACACTATTATTGGTTGCTAACTGGTTGCTAACTGCACAGTTATGTACCGAAATATGACTATATTCTAAAACATTAGAGCGAGAGGTTCAAAAGAATACTATTTTATGTAACAAAAATACTTTATGCAGTCATCAAATGTTTAAAATAACTATAAAGGATAATAAGGCTTTAAAATTACATAAATAGATTATCTACAACGTTTAAGGAGTGTCCAGGATCATGGTTTGAAAATACAATAAAAACTCAATTTTGACCTTCGACGAGCATGTCCCTCCCTTCAGTTAATGGAACCTGGTTTCTAAGAAAAAAAAATAAGCATTAATAATTTTAGTATTGCACTGATTACATAAACAAAAGTTATGAAGGTAAAACGAGTATCTGAGAAAAAAATATGTAATTTTTCTCCTTCTACTCTGATCATATGGAATCCTCAAAAAGTTTTTGTTGCTCGCTAATCTTCTTCTGTCTTGTCATATCACGCAAGCTTGCCGTACCATAGTTGTATGCCTATGGTTTTTATTTAGAGGCACTTTATTTTCACCTTTTTTTGAATAGTTAAAGGTTGAAATAATTATATTATACAGTATTACCATTATTCTCATGAACAATAATTAAAATAAATAAGGAATAGCAGTGTGAAATTTATATATGCGTGGCTGTCATCAATTCCCTGTAACCCAGATCTCAATAATTATATTATTATTTATTAAATATTCATTTTTCACATATAGTCAGCTATTAATATGATTTTGTAATGTTATGAGATCTGGGATCTTCAATTTTATAACATTGCAAATTAATATTATTTCATAATAATTTCAAAATATTATTTCATAATGCGGCCAGTCAATAAATAGTGCGTCAGAATCAATTGGACATCTCACTCGATTACAAGTTTCCGTTAAAGACACATCGCACCGAACTACCGTTATATTTACTATATTTCATCGATTGTACCCTTGTAGTTATTTGAAACATTAAATTAAATCTCGCCTACTCCATCTTCACGAACGACTATTACCGTATCTCATCTATAATACCTATCATCCGCTGATACAATGAATACGAGATAATATGTAAGAATATGTATGTGTAGCAATCATACCACTCAGCATTACAAGAGTGATACACTTCAATATGTATGTTTTGTAGTCAAAACAAAACAACGTAGCGGAAACGATCATCAGCATTTCCTCAATCATAATCTAGATTCTAGATCAACAGAGTTTATCATGATTTGTTTAATTGCGACAATGTATCTTATAATCTTTGAACTGCATTTGTATAAATAGCAAGGACAATCCATAAATCATCACTTACATCAAGTTACTTAGAGCACTACTCATCTCAAGTTCAGTCTCTTGGTTATAGTATTAACACCTCGGTACATTGCCAATGAGTTCAATAATATAATCAATCTCATCAGACGGATGTACCCGCGATTATAACATCACTCTGTCATCTTTATCATTGTAAATATTTACTTTTATAACGATGAATCTCTCTACCCTAAGCAAACAACGACTTCATCTTCCTCCACCTCATTCATTCCCATTATTCTAGATAAAATACTTTCAGTTCCCTGGATACCTCAAGAGTAGGGATTCCAATCCCGGGATCCCAAACTATTTTCGATACCTATGAATCCCGGGATTGGTAAACATAATCCCCAAACATCTGGTATTGAGTTTTTTTATATCAATTTTTATGGAAAATAAAATAAAAACGAAAATATAACAGAAAAAATACTTTTAATAACATACAATTACATTAGAAATAAACTGAGTTTGAATGAAGTTTGATTTATTACCCATGTGTTGCCAATTCATTTTATTTTTTCACATGAATTAATAAAAATGAGAAAGACTGAAAAAAACAATGCTTCGCACTTTTAACAAAGTGATTCCACCATGTTTTTTAATGCATTTGTCATTTTTTTATTTTAATTAAACTTGCATTATTTGTATTCGTCATCTTTTCATAAATACATAAAACTGTTTGACTTTCACATTATTAATCATATTACAATATTACTTACTCCATTAAACCTATGTATTTCCAAGATTGAACGTACACGATATTAACAATAAATGTCTCTTAAATAGTATAAATTATAATAGATTTATTTTTGACCGATTTAATCAACGTTATTTGTATATATAAAAATTTTATATTAACTATTGAAAAAAATGCCAATCCCGGGATCGTCAATTCGTAATCCCGAAATCCCGGGATCAAGATTTTGGCTCAGTATTGGATTCCCTGCTCAAGATTACCTACCAAAAATAATGACTTTTTTACTTATATGATTTTCATGTTTATTAGCTATCTCAGGTACTTAGTTGAGCGGCAGTCACCTGTTTTATTAGTCGATCGACGATTGATTTTAACCACTATCCACAAAACAAAAGCTTGATGGTATGAAACGGTGATCGGCAGTCGTATTTTTCGGCTTTATTGGTGACAAAAAAACATGCTAGCTTATGCTACTACCATTATAATATGCATTTGAAGTAAAATGTCAATACAATCCAGTATCGATTTAATTCTTCACAGTTTACTGAAATAATTTACATTGAAAAAAAATCATTAATGATGTGAAATCGCAGAAAAAATATTTACCGAGAGCGAATATTGAATCACGTATCACTGATTGTAACTCCGTTTTATGCGGGCCACGATATCACGATCGAAAAATTGTATTTAAAGTTGGTATGTACTTCAAATTATATACCATTCTCTTATTGCAAATATTTTATAACCACCGTCGATATAAAATATAATGAAACATTATACTTTTTTAATACCTTAATATGAATTAAAATTTAAAATAAAAACATGTAATTAATTGTTATTATAATTTATTATTTACGATCTTATAAATACTAATATGCACGTGTTTTTTACATTGTTCCAATTTTCCAATTCATCTTCGATGGCAGATGATTACAATAATTGTCGGTAAAATAATTGAAGTCTGATTTAATAATTGAATTTTAAGTTAGATGTTATGATGTATGTTATGGTTATGAATATTAATTCAGAGTTAAATATTAGATATTTGAGGCTTGTATCCAAACGTTTCTAATAAAATGTAACTTGCAAGTAGGTATAAAATATATGGCATGAATATGTCGATAAGTCTAAAAACATCAAATATCAGGGCAACTTTTTGTAAAGTCGGTTTTCTGTAGTGAATCAGGAATGCTTAAAATTTTAGTTAGTTGAGAATTAACAAACATTTTACTAAAATTTAAAAACATCCAAAAGCATATAATCTGATTTACCATGGAATGCCAAACATACAAATCTGCATTGAGCTTTTATGTTTTTGGACTTGTCAACATATTTACACAATATGTAATTATGCTACGAGTATTATGTTATGAGTATTACGTATTTTTTTAATAATATGAAAATCATTAACCTTCTATAAATTGAAGATAATAACACTATAATTATGGTGTTGCTAAATAGGTCTTAGTGAAGCTTCGCTGCTTAATAAAAAAAAACTTGGTAATTCGCAATTGGAAGCCGATAAAATGCCAATACTTACTACTACTACTACTTCACCATGTTCAAACCTTAGAGAATCATACGTGCCTCGACAGAGTGGAGGTTGTATTAAGAGATTTTGTTTTCACGAGAAATTGATGTTAGCCACGCTCAATCTATTAGGTTCGTACTCTAACTCCAAACACAAATTGAAAAACAATATGTGTATTTGCCAGACCCAGGATTTAAATCTGGGATCCACGACATTATTAGTTAACCTTTAAGCCACTCCGCCATCGTGGGCATATAAATATGGTGACCAAATTGTCAATGTTTTATGATTATCATCTAATTTTTTAGATTTTCTGTTAAGACATGTATATTATGTTATTGAATACTAAGTTAATTTTGATTTTTTGCATTTGAAAGCCCATAAAATATCAAGAAATCAATTCTTCTTATTGTGCCATCCCCTAGCGGAGGTCGGCCACCATCAAAGCGATCTTATCTTTATCGTCTGCTACCCGAAACAGTTCGGTGGAGCTGCACTCGTACCAATCACGGAGGTTCTTAAGCCACGAAATGCGGCGCCGTCCTCTGCTACGCTTCCCATTGATCTTTCTTTGAATGACGAGTTGGGGAATGCTGTATTTTTGTCCTCTCATAATGTGGCCGAGGTATTGTAGTTTCCTGGTTTTGATACTACGTAGAACTTCTCGGTCCTTCCCCATTCGATTGAGAACTTCAACATTTGTCACCCGGTCAGTCCAAGGAATTTTGAGGATGCGTCTATACAGTCACATATCGAAAGTCAAAATATCCGTGACATCTCTTGGTTTAGCGTCCATACTTCCATACCTTAGAAAATAATTGAGAGCACATAACAACGTACCATACGCAGTCTCAGACCTAGGTTAAGATCTCGAATGCTAAGGAGGCGTCTCATTTATCAATAAAAAATTTAATTTCTTTATGATATAGGTGATCAATTTTAAGATCTAAGAAACGTGTCAGTCTAAATCGAAGCCTATTTATGATTACATCCATTACCAAGGACTGACACGTATAATACTTATGAACTTGCATGTTCGTGATGCGGTTATACTAATATATTACTGAGATTTGGTGGAAACATCGTTTCTCATAAATAATAATTACAAGATAATAAGAACTTTTTATATACAACGTTTTTAAATTTTCTGTTGAATCATATAAATTCGACTTGAATAGCTTAAACGATCAAACAAAATTGTACTTGATAGAAATAATACTGAAATGTAATTTTGACATTTATATTGATTTCCATAGTAACGCACATATATATTAATAATTTAGTTGCTAGGACCCCAGACTTCTAGCAACCAATAATGGTGTCGAAATAGCTTTTCATACAACACAGAATTAACTGAAAATGAATTAAATTCTACTTATAGATGGCTAAAAGTATTAAAAAATGCATTGGCATCGTGTTTTGATATATTCTAAAAGTTTCAAATATCTAGCTAGTCGGGAAGTTAGTTAACAATTGATTGCAAGATTTGTACCGGACAAAGAATCAGCTGACAAATAAGAATACGAGCTAAGAAAAACTTTGTAAAAAAATTTTCAATTATTATCGATATGATGCTAGAAGGAGACCCTTCTATGGATCCGTATTATTTGCACACGTGCTTAAAGTAGCTTCTAGCTTGAAGAAAAATATGTGTGTGTGTGTGTGTGTGTGTGTGTGTGTGTACAAGGATACGTGATAGACTATTATTTGGACTTGTACATCAAATTTAATGAAAATTATACGACAATCTGACAACAAACAGCGAATAATTGCCACAAGTAATTGGATTACGTGAAGATTTAAGGCTATACTTCAGCTGGGACACGGTCTAAAATGATCGTAACTACGCGACGCGAAGATTGTGCAAATGACGTGTGCAGAACAAAACATAATTTGTCATAAAAATTCAACGTGCGTCCATTTAATGTTATGATTATTGTTCTATTAGTAATAATAATAATAATATATTCACTGACAAGTAAATGGGTAACGTTTTTTAGTTATCTTTACACGATTTAAGAATTAAATCCCCCGTCGCCATCACAAAACAAATTGACATGTTCACAGCTCGACTTTCGCTCTCCGATTGCCAGTGAGTGCGAAATTTCGTCGTATCTATAATTGAAATTTATTTGCCGTTTCACTGAAGTATGCTCTTAAGTCTCACAAGATTTAAAAATGTATCATTCTAATTATTGAACATACATAATTTTGAAAACAGTTCTGAGAAAAAATATTAAAACCAGTAGAAAAAAATACGACACCCTGCAGGATCGAGCCTGCATCTCTCAGGTATCACGCCCATGCATCTATACTACTATGTTAAAGATGTCATACTCAATTGCGACAAATTTTAACTAATGGCTCTTAATACTATGTGAAGCCCTTTCCAAATCGAGTTACTATGGCGATCGGCTTTTGTATTTTAAAATTTTTTAGGAAATTCAAGTAAGTTATTACAAACAAAATATTTTGGAGTGGTCCGTGACGTTGGTTAGTAATTATTAAAGTAATAGGTACATATTACTTTGATATAAAATAAGTTATGTTGTCATTCAAAATGTCTTGCTTTTAATACCATTTTCTTTGCAATAACCTGTCTGACTTCAAAGTAATTTAATTGTTTAATAACATTTTTTATGGTTGCCTTAATAAAATTTTGCTACAATTGGCAGTTGTTTTAATATTTTTTTACTTATTATAAAGTTTATTAAAACTAACGCAAATATTTTTTATTGGTTTCACTTTAAAGAATACATTAATAAAGTTAAAGAATAATGTTGCGAAACATCTTGCGTTGAAACGTTACATACTAATTGTTATAACATTTATTTAAAAAATATGGAACAACTTTTTATGAACAAAAAAATAAAACAAAATAAGTGTAATCAGAGTTTGAAAAGAAAATCAACAAAAAACTGTAGACGCCTAATCGTGGACACAGTTTATTTCTTAAAGCAGAACATTTTGTACGGAAAAGTTTCCCCAAGACGTTCCAAACCGCGGCGAAACAAAACATTGATAGAAAAGAAAATGTGTCCGTAGCAGACTTTTTGCTAAAGCGAGTTTGTTGTTGGAAGCAATGGAAACTCTCCTTGATCTTGTTTTATTTGTCCAAGAGTTTAAACTGAGACATGCAATATGTAACGCATGTTATCATCATCAGCTGGGTTAAATTCACGGCTATTTTTCACTCATAATACAGGACAAACTTTCATTGGTAATGCAATTTTTGGAAGCAATAACTGTGTTCAATTAGATATTTTCATATTAATACTATCGACTGAACGTACTTGATTTTATTTAAATTCTAATGGATTCAAGCTCTGTACTATTCCATTTAAGTCGTTTTTGCGACCCGGGTTTTGCCTTTCGGCATCTTCAGGCGCCGTATACACTCACCAAAGGCAAACATATACTGACAACGAACTCTCTTTACTCTAGCTTATATAATAAATCAATACAATAAAGTAGGTAAAAACTCCATTACCTACCAAGTCAAAGGTTACAAAAAAATACAATAAACAACTTATGAATAGTTGAAGTGTCAATAAAAAACCTAATTAGTAAAAACCCTATCTTATTAATAACAATACCCTCCATAGAATATTATAATAAATCGTCAAAACATAATAATAGATCATTATTCTGTTGAACAATAAAAATCCTACGGTGTATATTGATATATTATTTTATTATAGTTTAGTTTAGGTGGACAATGTTTTATCAATTCTGAAGATACGATATGCTTATTTCACTCAGTGTACGTCCATTTACGTCGTTTTATCTTGTCTTTTATTTTAATAATGTTAGTTAGTTTGTCATGCTCACTATATATCATTACCGGCTCAGGCGGTCCATAACAGGCCTCGGCAGTGTCAACCTTACACTTACCAGTCATAGAAAGTTTTCATATATTGTAGCTTATACGTTGATCAATTAACATGTTATATTATCATCATCAACTGGGGCCAATCCACTTAAAGATGAAGGCTTTTCCTAGCTTCCTCCACTCTTATCGATCCCTAGTTTTTTTAATGCCACGTAAATCTACCGAATACTATGAGTTCGTTTATCTAGCCACCGCTTGTATGACAAAATTTTTCCAGCGGCTGTCCACTCACCGAGCGATATGCCTAGCTTATTGCCATTTTACCTGCGTAATGACCTCTATCACATCGCTCACTTCATTCTGTTTCCTCATTCATTGTTTTTTTCTGATCTCTCCGCGTTATGTCCTTTCCATGCCGCGTTAAGCTACTCGTGATTATTTTTGGACACCTTTTACATTAAGAGTCCATGTTGAACTTTTTACGCTTAAGACAGATTACGAGGTCACTTTGAAGATACTATTCAGGCACTTTATATAATCAACCCAAATAAAAAGATATCAATTATCCTACGAAAACGGAGCGAACAACTTTACTATATTTAGCTTTTTGATATACATACTGTGTTTTAGATAATGCCTTGTACCTTTTATAATTATTTAGTATGAAGGTATACTTATATTTTTCATTTTACTAATCTAATCAGGACTGACCTTTGCTTATTTTAATGTTATTTATTTCCTTTATTTTTTCATGTAAATTGTGAACATTTTTAATGTATAATGTTTAATTTAAATAATGCTGGATTTTTGTATTTGACAACGATTAAAAAAAGTTATGGAGTAAATAAATGATAATATGTAATAAGTTCTTCCAATTCACTAGTTTTCTTTTTATATATTTTTTATGCATCGTTAAAATATTGTATGTGTCGCTATTATTATATTAACACAATAATATTATATTCTCTGCATCACAACATTGCTCTAGAATAAATCACCGATGCATCTCGTTGATTAAAAAAATATCTGAAACTGCAACTATTTCAAAATTAGTAAATATATTTTCTCTATGATCGTTTCAGTGACATGAAATTCGTCTTTCGGTATCTTAAAGCTTACTTGTTGTATTTATAAGTTGAGGTGAGTTAATAAGTAAGTACAAAAATAGTGTATCCGGAAATTTGTACGTAAACAGTTCACCGCAGGACACTTATTCGTGCGCCGCAGTACGTGAAACATGAGTTCGTGTAACATTTAATCAAATGACGAGTTCTTCGTTGAACATTTCACCGTAAAGTATATTTGTACGTATGCTACAGCATGTAGCAAATTTTATGAGATCTCTTTGCTAGGTTGGGTTAGGTTAGTTTAGGTTACGTTAGGTAACGTTAGATTAGGTTAGGTTAAGTTAGGTTAGGTCTTATTGGAACAGTACTATTTGCAAACTATCGCCGCATTTTGTAAGATACGTACAAATGTATTCCACGGTGAAATGTTCAACAAAGAACTCTCAGTCATTTGAAAAAATATTACACGAACTCGTGTTTCACGTACTGCGGTGCACGAATAAGTGTCCCACGATGAACTGCATACGTACAACTTACATGTAACCCAAAAATAGATTGATGCCAAAACCAATATTATTTATAACATTTATAAAAGTTATACTAATAAAAAATGTATATTTCTCTATGTCTCACAACGCTTTCTGTAGCCAACAGTTTTTGAAATATTGAATATATTATTCCTGGTTTTTTAGTGCTTACCCTTTTTAATCTATTTATCTACAAACAACTCTCAACGGTCACCGTGTCACTACAGCAAAATATTGTAAACCCATCACTTGTTTTATTCCATCCGATTTTTTTTTTGTTTATGGGTAGATATAAGATACTATCACGGTTATATATGTATTCGTGACCTCGTTGGTTTACACAGAGTCCGGATATGGTATTAACACTAGTATCAATCTGACGTTTGTTAACTACAGGTTGCGTCTGTTTTGAATACAATATTACTGATGTATAAACATTGTAGATCGCATACCCCTTAACCAAATCTTGAAAAAAGTCCGTTGGACAGGAGAAAATAATAGAATATCTTTGTGTAGTGCTGAAGTGAAATTAAATACAAATTATATGGGTAATTTTTTTTTCGTCAGGACTTCATGAGTCTATGGCTATAGAACAGCATATAATCGGATTGGTCCCAAGTCTTTCGGCATTTTGTGATACACAATACCTATGGTCATGGCCTCATAAGGGGGGGGGGAGGGCTGACAGGCCTCTAACCTGGGGGCCCGGTGAAGCAATTCAACCGGATAAGTGAGATAAACACACATCACAAATTTCCTTTAATAGTAATTGCTTTAAGCTATTTTCCGTCAATAATTTTATTATTTAAGTGGTTGTACGATACAATTTTTATTTGTTTATCGATACTCGACAACTTCATAATTCAAATAGATGTATAAAAATATACAAAAAAACAAAATATACACATTAATTTTACCGCGTACACCATTTGGAAAACGCTACTGTAGAGTGTCACACTGCCTTTATGCTTTGCGATAGGTAGGGGAACCGCCAAAGATCCTAGCCTAGGGGCCCGCTTTAGGATGTGGGGCCCATGCCTGTGGCCACTGGAAGACACGTAGTACTCATAAATAATTCGTGGATGAACACCCTTCGTTATACCTGCAGACCAGATGTTTATCGCTACACTAAGAGTACGGAGTGTCTAGGTATGGGGAGTATATTCGGAAAATTGAAGTATTTTGCAGTTAAAGCGATGATAAACTATAAGTAGTAGGCAGAGTAAATGTGGAAGTCAATGACATATGATTTTCTTAACGCCGCCCTTTCCCGCCGCCTAAAAATCAACATAAAAAATATTATGGATATTTTTGTAAATAGACCTGCCCATAACATTTTTTTGTGTGCGCGCCTGGGTGTATGTATACATATTCTCGAGTAAAGGTACATTTTCACGCTTAAGTATTTCGATACTTATTATGTATTCAACGTATTTGACTGCAGACGGGGTACTGATGTATAATTAATGATAGTTGTTAAATTATTCTTTATTATTGATAAAAATACATAACATTACATGAATACTAGATAATAATAACCATGATAGTAGTAATTGGATTCCCATTTTTTTTTTTGACAAAATGATAGTACCTTGTGCGCCTCTGTGTTCTTCCACTAAATTTGATTTGTGTCATAAATGTAATTACGGGAGAGTTGAATTAGTTCTGAAAAAACACAGTAAAAATTTCTGTCATCAATATGACCTGCCATTTTCTAGTTTACATTAATTGTTTTAAAAGCAAAGAGAAAATAGTGTATAGCTAAAATTTTTCACGGTACCGAATCTTGATTTGACATAAAAGCAAAGAATTATTTTATGTTAAAAAATAATATAACTATGAATAATTATTAAAAATCCTTCCTAACATATTCTAGAAAACTTATTTATTATATTATGGAGTTGCTGCTAAAAGTTTGTAAGTTGATTAAATAGGTTTTTGTAGGTTTAATGTGTCTATATATTATAAATATTTATGCTAGAAAACAAATTCAAGGTAATCCGATGTATAGAACAGGCACATAAAACAAAAAGAAATTAGCATTATGCCTGATTTTAGAGGGCATATCTAACATCAAATTGCAATTACTCCATGGTTGTTAAACGAACGCACGTTTTAGAACTGTTTTTTTTAAATTGTAAGTATATCTTTCATTTTTTTATTAGGTTATAAGAGGAATGACAATAATGGCATATTATATAGTTAAATGGATTTTCCCCCCTCTACTTTTTATAGCTTTATACGAATTGATTTGACACTTTAAAATGGTAATTAACAGTAAAATGTATTAAATTGCATATTTTTTCCAGTAGCAATAGTATAAAATTTATTTAGTAATTAATTGAATTAAATATAATAATGTTAAATAAATGATTTAAACTTTACGTGTGTTGAAATACATGTCTTCAACTGCATAGTGTCTAGCACTTTGTAGTGCTAAGCTTGCGTTCGAGATCCAGTTTTTCATGGCGACATTTTCACAGGAAAAGTTTTGTTCAGCGCACCCCGAGGTGTCGTCCCAAGTCGCTTCCCTCGCTCGGCCGACCTCACAAAACTCAGCACTTTTCATATTTCGTTTGATGCACGAGTTTTCTTTTTAATACACGGCTGAGCAACAGCAAAAGAAAAATTATATCAACAGAGCTTACTGTTGTGGTGTTTTGTGTATATTTATTTTGATATTCGATAGGATATGATATCTTCTAATGAAGACATGGAAAGCTCTTTTTTAGACACTCAAAGGGTAACTTTTAAGGGTGATTTTCGTTTGGTATACTAATATATTATTATACAAGAGGCAATAGCACGTAAATAATATATTGTAAGTGTGGGGTGAATACCCTACCATCCAGCATGACTTGGCAGGAAACCATTAATTTTTAACTACAATGTAACTTATAACATAATATTGTTAAAATTTCAAAACAAGCGATTTATGTGAGTCAATCAAATTTCAACAGAAAGCTAATTTAGCTAAATAATGTAATAATTTAATAATCAATAATATCGCAAATTAAGAAATAATGCTATGTGATATGCACAAGAGTTGTTTGTATGAAAATCAATCTGGCACAATTATTAAAAACTGCATAATTGTTCAAATTAAAATCAATTGTTTATAATTATTTACGAAACGAATGATGCATTGCACAATAAACCTCATAAGCATGATTATCAAAAATATACAAGTAGTTGATAGCACCATTTTATATTGTATCGAATCAGTATAAAATACTCAGTAGAAGAAATCAACATGGTCATTCAGTTATCAAAGATTTAGCCGTAAGGTTATCATTCCACTTTGCCCGGTCGATCTCGTAAATCTATCAGAACGCATACTCGTGATTTCACGCATTTAAATTATAATCTGTAAACTTATCTGTAATATTTAAATTGATATTTATTTGGAAGGAGACTATAAAACTATGGTTCATTTCATACACGCACCAAATTCTGAGTTATTCCTTGGAGTCAACTTACCCTCTGGTTCCATATTCTATCTCACTTCTAAATAAGAATTAAAATAAGCTGAAACTTACCAGTAATTGAATACTCGAAACGGTAATTTTTTTCAAGATCTAGTCACTAGAATTTATTATATTTCTGAAATTATTCTGGTTGTATATAATAATATAATACAACTTTATTTGCATTTATAATATACCGTATGGTTATGATCCGCAATATATTTCTCCGATTTTCACCAGCATGCACCAATTTAACGGTTGGAAAACACTGTAACTAATCAATATGAACCGTATTGCCGCCGGGTTCCACCGATCAGTATTTTGATGCACTACGCCGGCAAATTATAAATATATCATTATTCAAGTCATTTAATAGTACCTACTCCATTAAGTTTTTGTGATCGAGGTCTTTTGGGACCAAAAACCAAACCAAAACATGTACCTACTTTAATTGTAACTTTGGGGCTCTCTAGAATCTAGAAAGCCCCAATAAAATCATTTTCAATTTACGAAGTACTTTTTAAACAATTAGAAAGAAACTTTGTAATTATAAATAAGCTATTCTTTTATTCAACGAATAATATACAAGAGTTGAGAATGTAATATTCTATATTATGTTGGACATGCATAATTTAAAAACATCTCATGCATACACCCACTATAAAAAAAATACGACACCTGACGGGACTTGAGCCTGTAACTGCTGGATTTGCGCCAATGTGTTTTTCCAATTAAGCTACGGGCACCCTACTTAATTGATGCAATTTGATAAGCATTTCATGTAAGAACGACGTGTCGGGTGCCATATTTTTAGTTAAGATTAATTTTTTTCTAGTGAGTATATGCATGAGATGTTTTGGACACCCACGTTGCCGCGTGGCTTAAGCGTTGGAATATTACGCCGTGGGTCTCAGGTTTGAATCTTGAGTCTGGCAAGTATACATATTGTTTTTAAATTTGTGTATGAGTCAGGGTATGGACCTAATAGGTTGAGCAAGTGGCTGACATCCATTTCTCATAAAAAACAAAATCTGTTAATACAAACCTCTACTCTGTGGAGGTTCATATGATCCTATTGGGATCGGACATGGTCAAAAAAAAAACATGCATGAAATTTTTAAATTATGTAAGTTCAAGATATTTTGTATTTAAAATAAATCTTTTATCATGTTACAAATATTGTTACTTGCACCCTTTTGGATCGATGTTATGATAAAATTTAGTTACACAATAATTAGGTAAGTTTTAATGAAACGGTTTACGTACAGTATATTCTCGAAAAAAATGTAACACGTCAAAACATTGCATGTTTTATAAGCTGAGTCTATAATATTATATATAAGACATACATTTTATGTTGATATCAGCTGACGTGAACTACTTAACTGCACCGATTTGATGCGATAACGATACCCTAAAGCAATGGAGCGTGTGGCACGTTCTGATATTCTTCATACACCAACTATGTCCGTTCAACTGTATGGTATTGATTCGTTTCTAAACCTGAACACGTAGCATAATTAAGATTTATGAAACATACTGTAACTAATAATAATATATTATATACAAATTGCCAGTGAAGGGCAGCCACGAGGGGTACAGCCACCTGTATACAAAAAAATAAGACGTTCACAACATGACATTTAAAAACCAAAGAAATAGTAATAAAACAGTGTAAAGAAGAATGAAATATATACAGTACAACAAAAGCAGTATAAAAAGTAAATAGGTACAAAAATTATAAACCATGGAAGCACACCGAATGAACTATGTGAACCCTATTGAATTGACATACCTACAATAAGTATTTATAACAATCCCATATAATATTAATTAATACTATCGACCGATGGTACTTGATGGAATTTAAATTTAAATTCTAATGGATTTAAGTTTTATACTATTCCATTTGAGTCGTTTTTTGCGACTCAGGCTTCGCCTTTCGGCATCTTCAGGCTCTGTGTATTCTCACCAAAAGGAAAATAAACACTGACAACGAATACTACTAGCGCTAACTTATATAACCAATCAATACATGATCAATTATTAGGTTTGACGATTTATTATAATATGCTTATCGAGTGTATTATTATTAATAAGATAGGGAGTTTTTTTACTAACACTTTAACTATTCGTAATTTGTATGTTAAAATTTTTATTGTGACCCTTGACTCGATGGGTAGGTAATGGAGTTTTTGCCTACTTTATTGTATTGATTGGTTATAAAAGTTAGAGTTAATAGTATTCGTTGTTAGTGTTGAGTGTACACATTGCTTGAAGATGCTGAAAGGCGAAACTCGGGTCGCAAAAAACCACTCAAATAGAATAGTACAAAACTTAAATCATTAGAATTTAATCCTATATAACGTAATAATTTTCTTTTATTTAAAATCAAAGAAAGAGTAATATTTTGGTATTGAACATTATTATTACAATGCAAGTAGAATTAATTTTCCCGTTTTTTTGCGATTTGATGCGTCATGCGATTTTTTTATGAAATGATTCTGTAGACTAATAATTTGTTTAGTTATATTATTTTTAACTTATTTATGCTAAAAAATAATACATCAACGATACGGAGAGAGTGTGATTAAATGTAATATTTTAATATAAGTAGAGAAACTACTTCAATTTTTTTATGTAATTAAGAGAACACCGGTGTTTTTATTATATCTTGCAAGTCATTGTTTTAAATTAAATCGTTAAGAGGTTTATCAATAAAATTTAATTTCATATTTCAATTGAAATACTTCGAAAAGTTTTCAATGATATTGTAGAGCTTCGCTAAGAAAATAAGGCTAACAGAATACAAAGCTTCGTGGTAACCAGACACTTTATTGGCATGGCAAAGTTTTGTAGCTGTCTGTCGTGACTCTTGACGACACTTGAGCTTATGTGACCAAAAATATTGATATAGGAACCCTTCTGTTTAGTACTTTGACACAACATGCATTCAAACTTGAATAATGATTCACTAGGGATGAATATATTTCACTTTTATAGAAAAATATTGTCACGAACAACTTTATTTAATACACATAATATTTTCAAAGAATATTTTTTAGGTTATTGTGATATTATATTGTAGTATGTAGTAGGTGTATAAAAAGAATTTAACCATCAATTCCTTCACTTATTTCTGAAGATAATAATTCTTGGGAGTTTATTTAATTATTTTTCATATCTTTAATAAATAATTTTGGTTTTTAAATTAGTTAGTATCAATGTCTTGAGGGCACAAAGACTCAGATGGCCCGGTCACGTTAATATATGAGATGGATCGTTGAATATTCGATGGAGACTTTATTAAGGAATTCTAGTAGGGACTCGGCCCCGAGTCGCCCCTCAATGGAGATAAAGAAATAACGTCAAATGGGATGCATGGACGCTGAGTATAACCGACTGAAGAGAGAAAGCTTCGGTTAGAAATTCCTCGAGGATGGTTGTGCAGTCTGCTATAGACCTGAATATTAAATGAAGTAAACTAATATGCACATACCCCTTCTACACGTTTCACGATATTTTCAGATGATGTAGCTTTTATTCTGTATTTCAGATTTATCCGACACGTTTCCATGTTAGTCGAGTAACAATTCTAAGCAAATATTATAGCTTGGCAAAAAGTCCACCTTTTTTAATTGACTGATATAGTGAGAGTGATTTAGTGAGGTTACCTTCAATAGTCATAATATAATCATATAATACATAATTTGGAAAGCCTCAGAAACATACAGATTAGAAAAAATCATAAATGTAATATGGTGCTTTACCAATTTAGTAACATATTATGCTCTATCAATTAACGAAAAAATTAACTTGTCGTTGTGCTACTGAAGCGCTTTAATGCCCGCGTTCCATTGGCGAGCCAAAAGTCCGAGGACAATAAATCGTCCGATTTGTCTATGCTCTGCTACTGATCAACGAACGAATAAAAAAGTCGAGCTGCCAAAAGTCAAAAGTTGCGATTATCGTAATGTCTTCCGATAATCCTATGTTTTGTTTTATTTATATGTAGACTTGCATAAAATAATATAGCAGTGAAAACAACACAAGTTTTACGTTTTATTTTATGAATTTCATAAATACAAATAAAAAAATAATTGGTAAATCTCTCATTTTCTAATGTGTACACAAATTAATCAATGAAAATGTTTAAAACAATTACAGTTTTTTTTGCGGTCCGAATAATTGCGTATTAATGTCAAATCGAATTTGCATAGCGATCGACGGACGAAGTCTGTAAAATATCAAACATGTTTGAAATCCAACGAGCCTGGTCTGCGGATTAAAAAGTCCGCAGACCTGGGGTGCTCCACGCGAAAAAAAAGTCCGAAGACTGTAAATCGTCTGACTTGCGTGCCAATGGAGCGCCGGCATAAAGATAAACTAATAACTGCTCACTTTTGTCGTTTGACTCAAGGTAGGTAAGTATAAATGATTGATATTTACCTTGATTACTAGCCTGCTCCAAGGTCTCTCTAAATTAAAAATATTATAAATTCAATAAAGAATAATTGGTACTGTTCGGGTATACGGAATACAGCGGAAAACGCATTTTGAAAATACCCGATATACTGGATTATTTGTTAGTTTGGGTTAGTTTAGGTTAAGTTAGGTTGGGTTTGGTAAGGTTAACTTAACAAATAATCCAGTTTATCGGCTATTTTCAAAATGTGTTTTCCGCTGTATTCCGTATAACCGAACAGTACCGAATAATTATTCCATTAGCAAATCATGTGAGTTATTAGTTGAATAAAAGGACAAGTAAAGTACCACATAATATGTTTAGTAGGTAGTACAATTTAAAAATTATACTTTTAATATTTTGATAATATTATAAAATACCTACTTAGGAACTAATTAAGATGACTATTAATAACGACAAACAAGAAGAAAAATAGTTTGACCTACTTTATTTCACGTAGTATAAAGTTGTTCTCAATAAACTTGTTTTCATTTTATTAAAAGTTTGAGCTCGTTAATAAGTATTTATATTATACCTACTATAATTAAAAAGTTGTATCTCATTCATAACATTGTCGTGGAAATTCCAATAATAAGATTTTGAGACACATTTTCCCATTGAAAATGTTTTAATAAAAAAGCAAATATAAATATTTGTAACGATATATTATATTATATAATATGACATACCTACTATAATATATTTCCGTAAATACAACACGATACATACGCATTGAGTTGTTTGTTTAATTATTATGAAATGTTAAAGCCATGTAAAACAAAATAGTAAAATTTTCCATCGAAATATTGAATGAATAAAAGCGGTAATCATTAATTTTTATATTGAATGTATCATTCAATATTATTTAACTGTTTGTGTGTGTAGGTATGTATATTGTATTTAGATTAATTAAGAAATCAAATCGTCAAAGCATTATTAACTGAAATGCAGGTACGGAATATTTTCTCTCTAGTGGTAATGTGTATTTTTGTGTCAAATGTTTTTTTTGCCAATTTCAAAAACATAAATATAAAACTCTATGCTTGCACTAAAAAAATAAATCATTATAGTCAGCACGATAGTGAAAATTAAAAAAAAATTAAGTCTAGATTTGGTAAACCAAAAAGATTATTTGAGGCATCACAACGATTTGTCTGAATTATTACATTTGTAACTTTTCGGCATATTACGGATAATTTTCCGACTAGTGGACAGCTTTTACATATATTGACATTAAACATATATATAACTTGAAAACACCTCAGATAAATATATATATATATTAGAAAAATCACATTTGAAAAAAAATACGACGCCTAACGGGATTACAACCCGTATATCCAATGGTACGCCAATATGCTTTAACCAATTAACGTACAGGCCTCTCACCTAATTATGATAATTTATCTGAGCCACTGATTGAAAGTGATGAATCTAAGGAGGGATCGGAATTATTCCGTCATCCATATGTCGCAGCAAAGTATTCAAATGCTTCAAAGTTGGCCTTGATGATATCAAGATCCGCGGGCAGTCTCAGAGAACGTGTACGTGCCCGCATGTGCATTCGTTGTTAGTCATATTATAATGTACAATAAAAATATATATAGTTTTCGCCAGTTGCGTAATCAAACCCACACTATTATATTGCTTCCGATGTGAGTGGTCCATCAGTTACTCCACTAAATGGCAAAAAGGTATATTGTAATATATTTAGAAGTTAAATATTACTTAAATTCGCAAGGTCATAAAAACCTTTATGTAAATTTGATTGCCACAAAACAATTTATTTTGATTTGTTTCCATTGACTGCTGGTTCATCGATTTATTGTTTGGTTTGATATTATTATTATTAAAGAAGCACCTGACCTTATTTCCTCAATAAAATAATTTGTCTTTGAATAAACGAATCTGACATCTATTTATTTAGAATAGACTGAAATAATAATTGACATTTTAAATGAATAAAATCATCATTCATCATCATTAGCCAGGGTTAATTGTCTATTAGACGAAAACCTCCCCTGGCACTTTTAACCAATATCACTCTTTAATTAATAACTTTTTTCATTCACAAGGTTTAAGAATGTAAAATTGTAATTATTGAACATACATAATTTTTGAAAACACTTCTAAGAAAATATATTAAAACCTGAAGCGAAGCCGATAGCCAATAGTAGCTCAATTTAGAAAACGTTTCAGAGACTTTTATAAGAACCGTTAATTAAAAATTGTTGTAATTAAGTAGGTATTGTACCTTTAGTATAGTGGTCTATGTACGTGGGCGCAAAACCTGAGAGATGCAGGTTCGATTCCTGCGGGGTGTCTTACTTGTTGGTTTTAATATATTTTCTCAGAAGTGTTTTCAAAAAAGAATGTATATCGATCTTTAGTTGTTTCTGCGACATACTTACGCTGAACTTGATACGTTCGGCAATCTACGGTTTTTGTCTGGTTCTGTGGTTATTTAGTGGCCTTGGGTTCTCAGCGCTTACCTACATCGTCTTTCTACGTTATGCCCAACATGCACTTTTCCATAAAATACTTACTATTAAAACAGGGTTCTATTTGTCGCATTTCATGCTAAGACTGGTAGTACAAATTGATCGGATACTTTACACGTCATATTGGTAATTCTTTTTTGACATACCTACTATTAGTTTATGCTTATTCGGTTTTCCGACTAATATCACCGAACATAATTACCTCCATAAATAGAACTTGATAGACGTAGTTGTTGACCGCCTCAATTCCAATGACGTTGATGAAGATTGGGTCTTCAAAATATTATATAACCGATAATTATTTTTTTGTGGCTTCCTATTCTTGAGGTGTTTTGGGTCTATATTAAATTCTGAAATACCCCAGAAACATAGTTATTAGAAATGCAAAATTATTGAGCCGGACGAAATTGTATTCCGATTAATGCGCTTTACAAATTCAATTACTTACATGATATCTAATTATGATGAAATTAACTGATAGTCGTGCAACTGAAGCCTTTCTCAAATTTCGTTAATCTTGGGATGCGTGTCCCGCCCGGCATCATTTTTTTCGTTATTTTTTTTTTAATACGTATATTTCTGAGAATGTCACATTCTTAAAACTTGTCAATTATTATTCGTTGAATAAAAAAAATGTTTAACAACTATATTGTTCACAAGGTTAATCGAGACGGTTTTCATAGTAAAATGTAACCTGAATAATAATATGTCGTCTAAAGTAGCCAAGAATAGTTTGGGTGTGATCATATCACCTTGCCGAACACATTTTGCTAATAAAAAACTAGATAACTTTTGGGTTATAGTCTTACACTGCTGTATAATTATATTATTCAGAATATTTATAATATAACACATGGAGATTACCTGTTTACACAAGGAGTCTACAGTTATGGTATTTAATGGCATAATAGTAGTCTCTTTGCTTGGTACCTACGCTCCAACACTTGGAATTGTTGTGTTATTAAGTGGATAATATATAATATTTCATATTATACTAAAAATGATTACAAACTTTCTCTATCCCCGCTGTGAAGCTACTGCATAATCATGCCCACAAGTGTGTTTTAGAGTCTGCTATCGCTAACAGGATAGTAAAAAGAATTTGATAGTCTTAAAAGGCACCATCGCAAGTACGTTACTGAAAACAAAACCTCTCACTGCAGTTGAGAATAAATAAAGGCTGCAGCAAAGTTTATTGGGAGATAAAAACTGAGTACAACCGAATATTTTACTGATGCGTAATTATGTTATTTACTGCAGCTTCACTTGCTATTAAATTGAAATGGTTTTATTCATTAGATATACAGGTTTACCTATATACCAATAAGTTCATGCACTCTCTGTTGGATGAAGGTTTTTAATACTATTTGGTCCTTAATTTTTCGTTGCTACGTACATCCGTTAAACTTGATTATCTCTTAGATCCTATTGGTCAAACTTTTACGTATTTGATTGATTTTCCCAGCGAATATTATAGTGTGACCCAGTGGCGAAGGTGGAGGTAGGCTGTTCCATCATAAATGGTGCACACTAAACTTTGTCAGTCATACGTTTTTGTTTTCATTGAAATAAGACTACAATTTACAGATGGTATTGGTTAGTTTTTAAAATTCAATTAAACCATGAAAAAACCAAGCCATAATAGAAATAGTAAAAAAATAGTCATCTATCTATAAAATATTTGAAATTATGCAATTAAATCATACATAACTTTGAATATTTTCTAGATAGGATAAAATGTTTTGCCTATTATGGTGTGGTTAGGCAGGGCTTAATGAATTAAAAAAAATGAATCAACAATATGTATAATATGTATTCATAATCCAACGAAAAAGAATGAAAAAGTGTGCACAATTTTGTCGTTTCCCCCAAAATATACCAAAACTGTTATGGTTTGGTTTAGGCAGGGTTTCATTGATGTTTAAAAACTTTAATATTTGTAAATTGTAGTATTGGTTCAATAAAAACAAAAATGTATGACTAACAAAGTTTAGTGTACACTATTTATGAAGGATCTTAACAGCCTACCTCCAGCCTTCGCTACTGATTATTGTGACCTGTCTATCTCATATCAGAGATTTTCCTTCCATTTCAAGCAGGTATTCGTATTTTGTTCAACACCTTTGTTTGATTAGTTATTCAATCCTTAAGCGTTGTGCCCAATATACATATCTATATACCGTATTGTGATACGCTTAGCTTTTAAATCATCTTTAAAATGAACAAGACAGATTTATGAATTATGCAAGGTAATTCTATTTACAAGAATTGTTTTTGAGTCTGCAAAGCAGTTTTGAACCTTTGTTTTGAATGTATTTATCTTTAAACCTAATTTAAAGCTCGCTCCTGCACGTTCTTGCATTCTTAAAAATACGATATGCAATTTTAGTACATTGCATATATGTAGCAAATGATAACTGTATAAGCCTTAAAGTCAAATGAATTATTTTTACAGCAAACATTAAATTTGTTATTACAAAACTACAGTAAAGTTCGATCTTACAACGTTTTTCTCGAAAAATTGTATTAATCAAATCCCGACGTTTGGAATGTACCGATTTACTAAATTCAAATCCAATTTTCTGCTTCTTATGGGCCAGCAAGCAAGTGTTAATCTTAGCGTCCTTCAGTATTCGCATTTAAAAGTCCCAGTCCAAAACAGCTTCTATTATGTTTTAGATCCCTGTTTCTTGAAAATACGCTTAACATTATCTATCTACATTTTATGCGGTCTGGAAATACTTTTCCGCCATCTGATTGCCGAAATATCAGTAATTTTTATAAATAAATGCATGTTAGAGCGTGGCCACTTTTTTATTTATTTCTTTTATGGTGCTTAAAAAAAATAAATCCTAAACATTTAAATATATCAAAAATCATTAAATAAAATTATTTTTTATTTTTAAAAACAATCTAGGTATATATTTCTATGGTTGCATGGTAAAAATTTTATTTAGTCGCATTTTTACGAAGTTAATATTTTCATGCCGATATGTCATATTTTGTCACATGTAAGCAAAAAAGATAGATATTTTAGTTTGTAGAAATTTTTAATCATTTTTAACTTTGAGTAAAATTACTTATTTAGAACACTGAATATAACACACTATCAAAAATTTAATATACATATATGTAAGAGAAATAAAAAAAATACATCAATTAACTTCTAAGCAAGATGATTTTGAAAACTGGTCCGATTATCTCAGTTGCAACCTTTTAACTGAGTGAAGGAATTTTACCTTGAAACCACAGATTGATATGACGTGACTGATTGCCAAAGAATTCTTTTTTTGATTGTCTTATTATTAATTAGATTAATTAATAAGAAATTATATTATCCGCAAAAGTTTTAGGCTTCGTCTTTCAAGCCTACCGTATTGGATACATTCTGATAGATTGTGTTGAGGTCACGTAACATACAAAATAAATCTGAATACCTAACAAAATATACATACAAAATACAATAGTTGAAAACAGACGGCGTTATCGTATATTTTTACCTTTCATCTTCTTCTTGGTCGTGCACTCATGGCTGAGAATCGTGACCACATTTAAATTACGTCATTCTTTGAGCGACCAAGACTTTCTATCCTTCCCGATCCTCCGCTTCTCTTAAGGCAGAATGGATGGTGCCCCCAGTCAGCTCTTTCACTTGGAAGCTCCATCGCGCAGACGCTCTTCGCCTTCCCTGGAGGCTACCAAAAACCACCAGTCTCTCCAGATTGTCCGGTCCTCGCCTGACAATAAATTCAAAAAACTGCAGAATTCTTCTCAGACATATCGTCGAGAGCCGTTCATTTGAGATGTGGTGTTGGCGCCGAATGCTTCGCATTTCTTGGACAGAGCACAGGACGAGCCAGTCAATCATCCAAAGACTGAAGATAAAGGAACGGCTCTCGATGATATGTCTGAGAAGAATTCTACAGTTTTTTACCTTTCATACGAATTATAAATTCAATGCTTGAAGATTCCGATGACAAATGGGTCTGTTTATTTTTTTACTTTATAATGTCTTTTTCTTAGAAGGTAGGCTTTAGATAATTGCCTAATATGAAGCCTTCGCCATTGTGTAATATAATATCCACCTAATTAGGTCTAAAGAAAATAACGAAAATCTTATACACGTAATATATAATATATTTTACCCGAAGTTGTGAAGTAACAAGCGCAGGCGGTACCGTTATATAACGTCCAGCGAAACGCGATAGTGCCTAAAATGGTTATAAATTCAACTACTTTACAGCGCACGATGAGATCGGTTTAATTTTTAACACTCCACTGAAGTGGCCGTTAGTTAAAGAGGTTTCGGCCTGATATATTTATCGTCAGTCCTTGCGTTTTTGCGAAGCTTTTTGCCGGAAAATTAACGGTTTAATTCTAATTTTCCTCCTACTTGGGGGTACATTAATTAATGTGTGTATTCAACAATGAAAGATTTAATGATAATTAATATTATCTGCTGGCTGAGGGTAGGTAATTGATGGAAATCTAATATATATTTAAATTAACGAAATATTTTTACTATTCATTAGTACCTATCCGGGTTTTGCGATGTGAGTTTCGCTTATAATTTCACTTGTGGTGAATATGTATACAACAGACAACTGAATTAATTTAACTATTTATATTGTAGTAACGTACATATAAAGATATTATTATACAGTAAAGGAATTGCCCTATTTTAAAAAAATATATATAATTTATTGGCCATTTTCTGATATTTGTAAGTAAATTATAGCATCATCATCGTCATCAACCTGAACCTATTCACTGCTGGATGAAGACTTCTCCAAGCTGATTCCACTTCTATCGGTCTTGTGCATTGCGTTGCCATGTAGTTCCGCAGAATTTAATCATTTCATCGATCTAGCGGCCTCTAGGTCCACCTTGGGGACGTTTTGTACCTCTTTTGTACCACTGGATGACTAGATTTGTTACTAGACTAGATGTGTCCAGGCCATTTCCATTTAAGGTTTTTAGTAAACTTTATAACATCGTCAGTTTCCTTATCCACTCATTCCTCTTTTTGTCCTTTCGCGTTATGCTCAGCATGCACTTATCCACACCACATAAGTAAATTATATACTTTAACATACTATATCTTATATATAAGCCTCACGTCATGGCGAAGATTACATTTAATATTTTTTTTATTACGAACAGTTGTGGGAATCGAACCCACCATAAAATACTACCTATAATATCTACTGACTCGGCCACTGTGGATGTTTCATAAACGCCATTATAAATACATAGTTATAACCTTGTATTTCCTTAGTATCATAGCTGTGCATATTGCAAATCCGCGTCCACCTCTGTACAGTATTTTTGTCCTATTCTGCTAAAATATTTTTTCACAAAACCGTGTGCATTATAACTCTTTTTTTCTGATACTAATATGGTCGTATGGGCATCCACTGTGCGGAGGTTTGTATTAACAGATTTTTGGTTTTCAGATAAATGGATGTTAGCCACTTGGTCAACCTATTTGGTGTGTATTATTTATATGTGGTCGATTATTGAAACCACCGAGATTGTAATAAGTTACATAATGAAATTTAGTGCCCATCATTATGTATTGTTAATAGTCTTAATCTATTTCCAAAAATGTTTCCACGTCATATTGTAAATAAAAAAGTACGTTCATATTGTCATGTTTCATTTATCACTATTAAACGATATATGATTTTCAAATACATTCTATACGAAAAAGTCGGCATTGGAATTATAATATAAAATTGAACAAATAAATGCCCATACGTTTTATGTTTTTGCTTGTTTATTATAATAAAAAGTTTATTTACTTATAAAAATGGATATAAGTACAGTTAAAATTTGGAAATATAATATATTTAAAAAGGAATTGACTTTAAAACTAAAAATATTATAATGGACTTATCGGTTTAAATGTTCAATTTAATATCATATATTTTTGCATATTCAAAAAAATAAACATACAATTCAGAATGTCTAGTCTATTTGAAATATCTACTTTAAAACTCAACATGGTATATGAAACATGGTGTATAGAAGGCTGAAAACAGAATAGATTTTTATTTGACACGTGTAACATGAGAGTAGATGTTCAAAATGCATATAACTTTATTTCTCATGGGAAAGGCACTGGCGAGCCAAAGTTAAATAAAACAAACCGAAGCAGTTGTATTATTCAAAATGTAGCTCTTAGAAATGCATTGTAGCATCATTTTCAACCGGTCAGTATAAAGTAATAACTCAAACTTGAAATGAAAACATTGTATGTACATACATTGTTTGCACTACTGTTATAAATTAATAAACCATATTCTATGTGTGTTTAAATTTATATGAAATAAAAAAATTGTGAGTGTTTGGATATAGGATTCACTTACTATATATATGGATACTTTAAAATATTTTTTTAAACACGTCTTTCTATTATGGAATGGTATTATGGAATATCTTTCTGAATGAGGGCTAAAATACCAAATCAAGCCACAGGCTTTAAGTTTACACGTTTATTGTCTCAATAAAAGCTTACAATATTTAATTGGGCGCGAAAAGTTATGTAGCAAGTTAGAGGTATCTAAAGTAGGTATATAAAAGTGAATAGATTGATAACATAAACGATAACAGAGCTGAGAGTCATAAAAAAGTGCTGCCCGCTGGTGTAGGCAATTATTTGCATTAGCATTTCTCGTGCAAAAATACCAGTTTCCAACTTAAAAAAATATTTTATACTATCAAATGAAATATTCTACAATTAACATGTTTTATCCAGATTTAATGGCGTTAAAAAATGAATAAAAATGCATAAAAAATAGCTTACTAAAATGCAACCAGCCAAGTGCATAATCCACGTTATGTATCAGTATAATAATTGGAAAACTAATGCTCTAATCTTATGAGACTTACAACAGCAACTTACATATAAATAATATTATACATTATAAATGGTAAAAGCTTTCTATTACCTATATACTATTTTTATAAAGAAAATCCCTACTAAAACCGATTCCAATATAAAAGCTTTCATCAATTTTAAACATGTAATAAATATCAATTCTTGGAATCAATTCGATTTAAGAGATAACAATTCCGATTCCACAAAAAAATCGATTTGTAATGATATGGCCATAAAATCTATAATAAATACCTACCAAGAAATAATTAAATAGATTTAGAATAATATTTATTATTCACGTTCTTATAACTTGTCTTAAAAATGCCATTCGAAAATAGATAAACCATAATATTTTAAAGTTAGCAATTATTATCGTGGAAAACAATTTTATTATTTCGATTAGATTCACTTCATTTTTAATAAAAATCGATTTTATTTGCATATTATATTATATCCTTTGGTCTATAATATTATATAATATATTATTCAAGACTGACTACCTAATAATATACAAGATTTTAAGAATTTACCTATATATTATAGCGTATAGCGAAGGATTTCTGTTTATGTTCTAATTCAGCCCAAGAGCTTTTACCAAGATTTTTCAAATCGATGTATACAAAAAAATATTTAAATGGTTGCTGTCGCTGTATTATAATTACATAAACTGTCATCAAAACTCTACCTGTGAATATAATTACCAAATGAAAATCTTCCAAATAAAAAAATGCGTAAAGTTAAAATAGTGTTATGACAAGTTACACACAGCGCTAAAAGGAGTGCGGTGGATGTTTACTTAAAACCGGCATGTCACCGTGTAGACGCGGTTTTAGCAAAATATTAGCAAAGCCGCTGTTAAAATAGACAGGGAGGGGTCTGACGGCATACCTACACGAGGTGATGGAATCTCCTAGAATTTGTAATGCGGCTATGAATTTGCAATTTTTAACCAATAAATTCAGCATGGCTATTCTAACATAAAACTTAACTTCAAAACCATCAAAAAAAAATAAAATGTGATAATATATCGTATTCAGGCAGTTTATTATCCTGGGAAGTTAACGGTCAAACGTGATATTTTTAACACCACCTCAAATGATTGCGTTAACTGCAAGCTATCAAAACTTATTAAGTTACAGTGTCATATCAGAAAATGTTGATTAAGAAATAAAATGAAAATAAATGAAGTTATTAAAATAAATAAAGTATAAGATAGAGAAATAAAAAACTGTGGCAATGGATATTAGTAAAAAAAAGTGTTCTTACGGTAAAGCAAAGATTAAGTTATTGATTCTTTAATATCAGGGCGTGATATCGCACTGTGACTTGAATTTAACTAACAGTAAAACATTACTATTTTATAGGTGTTAATAATATATGAATGAATAGCAGTAGAAATAAAAAAGTTATTAAGTCGCCTATTTCCAAAATTCACTTTGTCCATTTTGTTTTGTTCTGAGATATTCACAAAAAATGTGTATGTAACCTCTACATAGAGAAATATCCATTTTTTTTCTTGAGAGAAATTTTAATTACAGAGCTTTTTCCAACCAAACGCTTGAAAGAGTTTTGCGGAACATGTTATACTTTTGAGTATTGAGCGAAAGTTTCAATATACTCACTCTGTAACAATAGAAAAGATGATATTTGAAAATGGTCACGAGACGGACTAGATGCATTTTGAAATTTGATGATAATTTTATATTTCAAACATTATACTGACTGCAAAAGACTAGTTTAAGAATTGTTTATAGAATATGTGTGGCCTCTTTGAATAAAAAATAAAATTGCATATTCAGTTCGTTTTTAATCAAAACTGGACCAGATGATTTTTGGAAATAGGTGACACAATTATTTATGAGTAGTCAGGGGCCAAGTTTAGTCTAAATATGTACATTATAAAGTAATGCAGATGTTAAAGAAAACACGGTAATTAAGGCAGTTAACAAATATTTATTACACGATACAAAATGTATATAACTAATAAAAATCAATAATAAGAAAATAATAAATAAACGATTAAGAATTGTGATATTGGTTCGCAGATACATTGATTTTATACAAATATTATAGATAGCTACACAGTTACTTTTCTGAACCTCATCCGTCATTTTATATAATTTGATGCTATTAAAAATTCAAATGAAGTCACATTATTAAACTGAAGTTAGTTGGATGCCATCCGTAGGCATCCGTCAAGGTAAACTGATTAACAAAGAGATCTGTTTATAAGTGAAGTCAAGGTTAAAGTGTTCGAATAATAAAGGAATCGAAAGCCTTTCTTTAGTCGCCAGCGTTAGATTTTGTGCGAAAGAGAACATGAATATCTTGTCTTTGTCATTTAGATCATCCCTGTATATGTTTTAGATTGGGTATGTTTGTAACGTAACAATTAACACGTCTTACTTGATTTCAAATGCATCTGATAAGGATAAGGCGTAAGACGCAGTATGGTGAGTTAATAATTATTGTAGATAACCACCTTGTTTATAGAATAGCTCCGAGTGATATCCGTATTATTTTACCGTGAACGGGAATGTATAACCGTGTTAACTATTAAGAATAGTCCTGCAGGTCAATTTATTAACATATAGCAAATGATACGGTGAAATTTCAAAAATAGGGTAGATTTTGATGTATTTATTAACTGCCTTTATCACTTGGACACAATTTTATTATTTAAAACAAGATAGTTAAATTTGGTTACAATATTAAACACGGTTTACATAATAAATGATACAATATAATGGGCAACAAAAACATCGCCACCCGGTAGCAAATTTAATGTTATTCGTTTACATTTTGTAACTCGTATTTACAAATACATTCATACTTTAAACTGTCGATACATTTTAACCGATGCTTCGATACTTTTACTTTGATACCGATACCAAGTATGAATATTTTTTCTTTCGATATTACGTCTTTTGTTTTACATATTTAAAGCTAAAACGCATGTAACAAACATTTTACCTGGTCCCATATTCTGACAAATTAATGCAAAAAAAAAATAAACAAAATAAATAAATAAATAAATAAATAAATAAATAAATAAATAAATAAATAAATAAATAAATAAATAAATAAATAAATAAAGTAAATGAAGGCAGTCAAACCCTGTCCCTAACTATGACCAGTCTATTGATTTTAAATCATTGAACATTAATATCAATAATTTAAAGAAAAAATAAGGTTAACTGTAAGTTGTACGCCGGTTTGTCTTAACCTCTAGGATATAAACATTTTTTCACTCAAGTTCTTATTTATTAGACACAACTAGGAAATATAATATGAACCTTTCGTCATCTTATACGTGAAATCCGTTAGACAGGCAATGTTTCACACCAACCTATTCACTAAAGATCCTCCTCTTTAACATATCAGAAAAGAAAGTGAGGGCTGAGAGACCTAGACTGCGATGGTTGGATTGTAAAAAGGAATACACTATCTGTAAGACTAAGGTGATGGCGGAATCATGTGACAGATAGAAACAATACCATATTGGCTTGCAATACCAATGGTGATGGTTATTACCTTAGTGGTCAAAGCCTTCACCATGTTTTTATTTTAAATCATAGTTTGAATAGTGCGTAGTAGATTTTTGTGGATTTTTTCTTCATCGCATTCTTGTAAAATTATCTTATTATGAATTAATTATACCAGAAAAAAATGGATCCTATATCTTTTAATCGGTCGCCGTATGCACTTTTAGCCTAACAACGTCTTTAATTATTGTAATAGTTATTTGTAAATCATTGTAAATATATATAACTTAATAAAAGAACACTATCTTTGAGTCGGGTGTAATTAGATTAGGTTGTTCGATGTGATATAGACATGACGCAAAACTTAAGGTGGGGAAATAGGGGGTGGAAATCGCATCCCCAGTTCCCCGCAGTGTCACATAAACAATCTTGTCGCGTATAACAGGTTTATAAAAACGGTTTTACGATCAGTGCGCCTGGGCATAACACCTGCGCGACCCCAACCCCTTGGCCACCCCGAGAAGGCTCTACATCCACCCCCTGCCCCCGCCCACCCGCCGAGCGATACGGTGGTAATTTCCGCTAAATGCCTTCAGGTAATGGCTCCATTATATATAAATAAAGTTACGAACTGGCTCTTCGAAATATTTTGCAATCGCTGCAAATTAAGACTTGGGACGACGAAGCATAATTTTTCCACTGACACATTTTTGAAGACAATTTTCTTACCGCTTGCTTCCCGCTTTTAAAATCTGATAATCCCTTGTACACACAACTGATTGTGTTGAGAAATAAAAATAAATAAATGTATTAGTCATACATAGTCCCGTTAAGATTTTTTTTCGTTATTTTATAATTTATCGCACATTATTGTTTGAAGTCATTCGTCACATCAATACTAAAATTAGATAACTTGATTTTCACTGTTTTTGAGATAGCTATTAAATATTATGGTTCTACATTTAATTCTATAGAAAATGATAAAACTAGGTAAGTCAGAAGTTAATGGGAACTATCTAAATTTTGTGTTTGAAAATATTAGATAACTTTATAACCATAAATGCATTAAATAAATAAAATAATATATCTACAATATTTTTTCATACACTTGAACATTATTTAATTGTTTCCAATAATTAAACAAACACAATTTTCCGTTTTATTTTAAATTATAATTATAGCCTAGAATTTATGTTAATCAAGTAAAGTTTAAATTTCATTTTCCAAACAATGACCAAAAACATTGCGAAACATACGAGTTATTTAGTTGTAGTGTTGAGGTGACGAATATATTATTTTCTTAAAAAAAATTAAACAATTATAGTTTTGCATAACACATACATATACCTACATAACACATATACATAATATATTTAACATCTAAATTAAATTGTACCTCATATGTAAATACAAAGCGAGACACTTAAGTGAATTATAAATTAAAAATAAAAAACAAATTTTATACCACAAAACAGATCAAATTTAGTACAACGTTTTTTTATTAAGATAAATTTATTCTTTGGTAGGTAAAATAATTATTGCTTCTTTTTATTGATTTATGTGATATTAATAGAGGTAACAATTTATGCATCACATCTTTTAAGTGAATAAACTGGTAAACGAGACTACCCTTGCAAAAGTAGAATGTCATGGCTCAATAATTTTAGATACTGGATAGACGAAGAAAGTTAGATAGAATCATTGACAACGTCCGACAATGGAAATAAAACAGAAAGAAGAAGTACAGCTTAGTAACTCCTTCTTTTTAATTTATTTTTAGTTCACCATTTTAATAACGCCCTGTGTTCATTAAATTTCATGTCTCAGTAGAAACATTACGTTCGTTTTTTACTAAAGCTTCAAGATTAGACATAAAAATGGCCACGTGAATCGAAGAAAATGTTTTTTGAGATTTCATATTGCTATATACTAATTTTATACATTTACATAATACACCTTTCGCAATACTGTTGTAATCTGGAGTCTGAAGCTAAGTTGTTTCTCAGAAATTAGAGTAACATTTATTTGAAGCAGTATAAGCTTGCATTAAATGAAAATGGCAAACAATGAAACTTAATCATCAATATCATAATAATTTAGCGATCAATATTTTTCAATGATATTAAATTTTCCAATCCATGAAAATAATATATTACGCCCGACTATAAAAGCTATTTTCGTAAAACAATAAATATTATGTTGGTGTATTATGACAAAAATTAATATTTTTAAATAATATTAAAATTTTAAAAACGTTCGTTTTTAACGTCTCACAAGCGTGTTATGAATCAAGTTTTTCGATAAGTACTCAACTAATATAAATGTTTTTGAAGGTTATATGTTATCAAAAATTAACAAAGGTCAAAAATATCGAATTGATATCTTTCAGACGATTGAATTTATTATTATAGATACATTTATTGGAAGTGCGAAAGATTATAACCAAATTAATATAATGGAAAATAGTCACATATTAATTAATAGAACTTATCTAAAATATGACGTACGGTTGACTTTTTACTTATGTATCGTTGTTATACAAATTTTCTTCTTTATTATCATTATAATATATGTAGTTGTCTACTTATTCAGGCTAATAGTTTCAAAGCCGATTATCTTCATATTCTGCCATTTTCAGATAATCAAAAAACTTTCAAATACATTTAGGTCTGGATATAGAATATATTATTTTTCTATTTCAAAACATAATATATTATATAAATCAGAAAAAAACTAATAACGAAATAAAAGTACACAAAAGACGTTAAAATTAATAAAAAATGATGTTTGATATTAGTGGAAGAATAATAAATAGGGACTGATGAATATAACTGGCTTTGCAATCAACCTCTTGTTCAAAGCCTCAATTACATTGAGCTTCTTTACGAGCTGTTTATTGGCGAATTTAAAAGCGGGCGATTCAGCTACTACGATTTGATGATTACACACAAAACTTTCCATTCGCTGAGAAGCCACGAGCCAGCGACTATTTTGACGGAACGTAGTTCGTTTTTTACCGGGAGGTTGGTACTGCGCAGACACAGTAGGCCCACACGCCGGCGTATAGCGTGTAAAGTTGACCGGCTTTCAACTTTTCTGGGTAGAGTGTTTACAACCTGCTTATTAGCTTATTCGATGATTGCACTGGGCGACTTTACAGGCAGATTGTAAATTCGCCAATAAACAGCTCGTAAAGAAGCTCAATCTAATTGAGGCTTAAGACTGTTTTACAAAAAAGCGGTGCTGTATTTGATATTTTATAAAGATCTATACAAAGTCAAAGTAGTAAGTAATATAAAAAATAAAAATTGAGGTAACCAACTTTAAAACCAATAGCATTAATTATTGTTATTGGATGTGGCAAGGCATTTATAATATTATTATACGGAATACGCCCTTCAAACTTTTTCTATGACTATAATCAGGAGCGATATTCAAAGACCTTGATTAACATAGGTACACTAGAGTGCGCCTGATTTATATTCGGATTTGATATCATATTGTAGTTAAGCTTCGGTGAAAAAATCCCTTTTCGCTCGCCGTAAAATGATGCAAATATTTTTAAACCTAAGATTTTTTTTTTATTTTGTTAACTGTCAATGAATGCATGGTGGAACTGCATTGTATTGTTGTTTTAATTTAATAAAACGTTTTTTTTTTGTAGTACTTATTTTCTAGGTCTTAGGTTTCTCATGTTGTCTCATCATGTTGAAAATGTCCCTCTGAGGCGGACAAAACCGGTCCTAATCTAATGATTAAAAGTGTAATAAGTACTACAAAAATGCGTTTCATTAAATTAAAACAACAATACTAAGAATTTTTCCCATCATACAAAACTGAGGTTGGACTTGTCAAAAAAAGTTTTTTCCTTTCAACCGACATAATAATAATTATATTGATACTCCTAGAGAATATAAATTGGCGTATCGCAATTTGCCATTAAAGTAATTAGAATATTTTATTTGGTCAAGTCGATTGAGATTAAAAGAAAAACCTCTGTGTCCGAAGTACAATAGTCTAGAGTTAATCTGGTTATTTTTATATTTGGATAACAAAAAACTGTCTGCCCTTGAAAGAGGATCATATTATTAGGTATGTATTGACCATTGAAAATGATAAGTCCTTTAAAAAAAAGTACTGTAGTTGGTTTTTTTTTTATTACCTATTGTTAGCATTTTTTTTTTAATATTCTCTTTGACAGATTTCATTTTTATCCTACAATGAAATATTCATAAGTGCAAAAGTGGGTGCTTGAATATTCGAAAAGGATATATTTTTATTATTGTAGGGCCACAAAAGTTAACCTCATCTCAAAGACGGGATTATGTGTGGATGTAAATTTTTATGTAAGCTTTATGACCACGTACATAAACACGTCAGCATGTGTGCACATGCCATAAAGCAGCGAGCATCAACCCCCACATTACATGCCTTCCTTCGTATGAAAAATTGGATGATTTTTTTTACATCTTTATACCTTTATTAATGTAGGTAATAATAAGTCGTCCTTTATCATAACTACTTTCAGCATTTTTTGACAGCAATATAATTTTATATAAGTATTTTGATTTGTAAATTATTCTTTACATTTTTGCCATTAAGGGTCAAGGTGTTGTGTGGAAATCAAAAATTAAGAATTTGGGGTATTTTTGAGAGTTTTACTATATTATTATCTGTTGTCTATGTAGGATTTTATATCTCTATGTCATTATGATACGTTATATTTTCTCGACATATAAATTAACATTGAATGCCCTTATGAAATATATTATTATCGTAATAGAGTATTATTTTAAATATCGTCGTATTGAAATTGAGAATAAAGTCATATTTGATACATAAGATATCCGTAGTTATAAAACTTTCTAAAATTATTATTTTCTCAACACAATATGCATTATTTATCTTGTTATCTGATTTAACAATCTATAGTTAATTTTATATATTAATTCATACAATTTTCATATATTACGTACGTTTTTAATTTACTAGTTGTCGGAGAAATGGTAACATTTTATTTCCCGTGATTGCAATGTTATAATATTGTTTTTAACAAAATATAATTTTATATTGGCGCATATTTTTTCGCCGGCGATCTAATGGCAACTGGATGTATGTAATATTACGTTTAATTATCAAAATATTATACTTATAAGTAATAAAAATTGGTAGTGTATTTGGTTCTTCTCCATTTAGTGGAAACCAGCGGCAAACAAATTTTGAAAATAGCCAATTATACTGGAATATTTGTTAGGTTAGGTTAGGTTAGGTTGCCATTCTTGAATTTATGAATTTTTCCGAAATCGGCTACGATAATTGCCGCTGTTCCCGCCTGGATTCCACTAAATAGACTAAGTTTTGTACTGTTTATTTTAATCTTTGTATTTTTTGAATAAAAAACAATGGACCTTTATTTAATAATTTATTAAACTGTTGTAAAATATATAAATAATTATGGCAATTACGATTTTTTTTTCCGAAATTACGAGATAATTACAAACTCCAATTTTACCAAATATCCTTTCATATATAACGTTAAATTTAATATCAAATAAAGACAAAATACGCGTGTTGATAAAATAATAAGTTTAAATAGTGCTATAACCACGGAAAATTGATGTACGAAATATGGCTTTATTTTCAATTTTAACTCAGCGATATCTTTAATAATACTTTTTTTGGTCATTACATATTATTTTAAGACAACATAATGACTTGAGCTTCTTTCCTAGAATGTCTACAGATTATCTAGGCTAAGCTCATAAAGATGGCCTAACTTCTTCATTTTTGACCTTCACACAGTACTCGAGCCCATAAGCACTTAATCCTATATAATAATATTATCATGATACATCTATCACTTCATATCAATATTATTAGGGTTGTGTTATATAATCATTAAAGATTATTATAAATATTTAAACAAGTATTATACCGTAGTATGTATAGCTACCTCAAAAATTGACAAAACATAATAATTATTCTTAGAGGAGCTGAAAGAAAGAACTTTTATGTTTATCCTGAGACAATACAATATGGTGCATTCTAGGAATATCTTAAGGAGTAGGAGTGAGCTGTTTTATATAATTCGGGTAAGGTAAAATCGAAGGACGTAGAGAAACTGACAAATAGTAAATCTCTCGTCTGAGTAATATCGAATATCCGTGGCTGGGTGGGATTTTAGTAAGAGGATAACACGTTCTGGGAAATTCAAAATATAGTCTTTCGTCAAGGTACTTCCGAATATCAGAATTAACCCTGTAACATGAAAGATGAAGAATACTTAATGTAGTCTTTGGTTTATTTTATAAGTGAAAACATTGTAACTATGTTTTCCGAGCCATTTGTTATATATATTCATCAAACCAGAGCTATTCGAGTACACGATGGTGATGTAAGAGTATTTTTAATTTATAAAGTAGTTTTTTGTTCTAAATTGTTGTAATTTTTTAAATTATAAATGCCTTAGGCGGACTGATAGCACAATGAATAAGAAAAGTCAATCCAGGCATTGAAAATATGTCACGTTAGAGGTCTTTTTTTCAAGGGTTTCTAGGTCTGAAATATTTTTAAGATGTATAGCAACTGCTTAATCTATAAACCAGCTAACTTAATTTATGCAAATTGTTCAGAGAGGAAAAAACACAATAATTTAACTATCGACGGGAATTTAAAAATTCCAAAAGTACATTTAGATTTTTTTTTACATATAAGCTGCACTATGAATACTGTGTGATACACTATTTTAGCTCCCTTTTTATATAAAGAAAAATTATTCCATAAGAGCGGAGTTGTTCCATTTGCGATATTGGAAATTTCTCACCTGCAGTTGGGTATTTTGTGTGAATAATGATAACGCATTTATTTATAAGTTTAGGAGTTTGAAATTTTGTGTAAGAATAGAAAACGTTATGCCATCAAAACCTCAACTTTGATCAACAGTGCAGTTGGCTGGTAAGCAGTCGATAGTTTAAATAAAAGAATTTAACATTCTTTAATGTCAAATTCTACTAGATTTAAGTCTTGTACTATTCCGTTTTGTATTTATTCCATTTGAGTCATTTTCGCGAGCCGGGTTTTGCCTCGTGTCATCTTCAGGCACTGTACACTCATCAAAAGGCAAATAAAAACTTACAACGAATAATCTAACTCTAACTTAATATAGGTATAACCAATTAATACAATGACTGACATTTAGTGTGTGTTTACGTTTGGTGAGTGTACACGGTGCCTGAAGATGCCAAAAAGCGAAACCCGAGTCGCAAAAAACGACTCAAATGAAATAGTATAAAAGTAAAATCCATTAGAATTTAAATTCAAATTCCATCAAGTATCTTCAGTCGATAGTATTAATATTCTTTAAAACACAATTACTGCAAACCTTTTAGTTACCACATTTAAACAACATGTTAATTATATCTAATGGCCAATTACTCGAAACGTGCCAGTCGCGGCGGTATTAATACCAAATGAGTGTTAATGTAGTGTATATTTAGTATTTAATATACTTCGCAAGTGTAGTCAATATAAATCAGTATTAAAAAAAAATCATGCTGTTTTTTTTAAATTAATAAAATATGGAGTGTATAAAGGTTTCTGACCTCTTTCAGAAGTAGGGGGAGGGTTCGGTATAGGGAATTTCTCACAAGGCAAGTGAAAATTTGTCTGGCGTGCGGTCTGAGGGCTGCGCGTGGAAATGTCGGTGCGGGCGAGGTCTTACGGCAAACAGTGTAACGGTGTACTCGCATTACGACCCATAAACAAAACCCTCGTGTCACGCGATCAGCACGCGGTGCTTATTGCTGGTATCAGAGGACGAGAAGGGAGGACTGTTCAATAGCTAAAAACTGGAAAAATATTTGAAGGAAAGAGATATGGTAAGTATGGATTTAGGTTGAGATGCATACAACCTCTCAACTTATCACCAAATAGTTGTTATTCGGGAAAATGGACCGCAATAAATGAAGCGCCTAGTTTCAAAAGCCCCTAAAACGACTTTAGGTAGTTCTGAGAAAAATGAGAAAAACGGTTTTTGGTAGTTTTGAGAAATATGAGAAAAAATCATTTCTATTAAATTTGTGAACTTTATGTATTTATTTTGTAATTCGTTACATTCTTAAGAGTATTTTGGTTTTCCATTTTAGAGGTATTTGAAAAGCATACCCAACCATTTTAGCGGGTTTTGAAATGTACCCCAATTTTTGATCATACGTATTGACGGCTTTTGGCGTTTTTTCAAGCTCAATCTTTGGCTATCATATAGGTAATAAAATATCCATCTAAATACATAATATAACTCAAAAATTTTCAAAAACCGTTTTAGGGGCTTTTGAAACTAGGCGCTTCAAATAACCATCATTGGGTGGTTCAAAATAATTATGGATTAAGTCCGTCAAAACGGATCCTGAGATATTTGTACCTAAAGTTAAAACTCCTTTTGTAAAATTCAGGATTGTTTTCACTGTATGTATATATTTATCATATTTTGATAGTACATGGATCAATTAAAATAAACAGTCGAAACATAATGTATATTCAGGCTTTATTAATATAAGCAAATACGAAAAAATCGAATTTTATGAAAATCGGACTTGATTCATAATTATTGTAAACCTCCCAATTATAAACTGCAGTCTTTAAGATACGTATCTATCTTTAGGATACCAATATCGGCAACTTAGATTGCATTGCCTACAATATCCATACATACTAATTAATACGGTTAATTTATAGTAGATAAGTAGTAAATATATGGAAAAGGGCAGTGGTCAAGACCAATATCAACAAAAAATCTTGAAGTGACCCGTAACGTCGGTTAGTAATTAAAGTAATACCTACTTTGATTTAAAATACAAAAGCCGATTGCCAATAGTAGTTCAATTTGGAAAGTACTTCAGTGAATATTAAAAGCCGTTAGTTAAAATTTGTCGCAATTAAGTATGAATCCTTTAGCATAGTGGTTTATGTGCATGGGCGCGGGACCCGAGAGATGCAGGTTCGATTCCTGCGGGGTATTTTTCTAATTTTTTTAAAAATTATGTATGTTCATTTAAAATACGTCTAACACAGTCGATCTAAATCATTCGCATAAAAGTCTTGTACAACAATGTTAAATAATAACATAAATATAATATTAAATATCGTGGACTTATTTCCTTTATAGAAAAAGTATTTAGAGTTCCGATTATATACGTAAACACAAAATACTAGCTGTATCAACTATGTATTACGTAAATAGAGTTCATATTAATAATATACGAATTTCCTTGCCATGCTAATAAGAAATATACGGAATATATAACTGAGAAAGTAACGTAAAAAAAAGTATAAAGAAAGTAAGTATTAAATTATCCACTATTAACTTGTATGTATTTAATTTATATGCTGCAGTTTTTATACTTACGCCATAGTATTTCTATTGAAAATACTTTAATAACTACTATTGGAAAATCTGAATTTTAAAACTATTTGTCCATTTGGATATGTCACTCAGCAAAACTCTTTAGAGGCTTATTTTGGATAGCCAGTCCATCATATTTATGTATCCTAGAAGGGAGTTAATAACCCCCTTTTTATCCAATTAATCCATTCCTTGGTTATCAGTATCATATAATTTTCTTTTCACAAATTTCAATTGCTAAACTTTGGTTCATTTTTATATGCATTTATATATGTATATGCATATTTATATATATGCATATATATTATTCTTCTTCTTCTTCTTCTTCTTTCTCGGTAATACATCCTGGGGCGGAATTTGGCCTCCTCTACAATTGTCCTGCACACGCTCCTTTCCTTGGCTGCTCCTCTCCAGTCACCAGCCCTCCACATCTTTCTCCAGTCCTCTTCGATACAGTCAGCCCACCTCTTCTTTGGTCTGCCCCTAGACCGTTTCCATTGTGGGATCCACTTGGTCATGATTTTTGGCGTCCTGTGCTCAGGCATTCTCTCAACGTGTCCAGTCTAGTCTATCGTACCCACCTTAGTCTTTGGGATCGACATAATTTCACCACCGTTTCATGTATTATTAACACTTCTAACTCGTGGTTCATTTTTATCCTGTAACTTCCATTTTCCAATGTGGGCCCGAAAATTCTCCTGAGGATCTTTATTTCGAATATGGCCAGTTTATGTTCTTCCCTTTGAATGAGGCACCATGTCTCACAGCCATAGGTAGCTACTGGTCGAATAACTGTTTTGTAGATAAAGCAGTTTGCTATTTTTGCTTAGGATTTTTGAACTCAGTAGACCCTTACAGGCGTAGAAGCACTTATTAGCAGCTATGAGCATATATATTATTACATATTATAATAATAAGTAATATATTTTATATTTATATGTTACACCATATTATATGACTTATCTCTATTCCAATGATCATTCAATAAAAAATATGTATCAAAGCAGTAAAATACACCAAAGTTTTTGATCACAACTAACTCAGATAATATCATTTGTTAGTCAAAAATATAATTTATAATTCTACGAAAAATAGTAACTGCTTTGATCGACAGGATTGGAAAGAAAAAATGTGCTGATATGAAAATATATACATATAATATGTACATTTGAACAACCCAATTCTGCTGTGACAATCAAGCAAAGGTTACCAATGAATAAAATTGAAAGGTTCAGTCTCTGGGCTTCAGGAAAAACAGATTCTAGCATATAACACATATTCGCATAAGTCAATGCTTCGCTTAATATCTTATTCCATGTTTTTTATGAAACAGTTTCAAATATAAATTAATTATTTATATATCTCTTGGAGCATGATTGGATTCATTTTTTTATGTAAAGCTTTTTTATGAATAAATAAAATTATTCTAGTCTTGCCTAAAATTGGAAAAGATTTTACTATTATACAGGAAATAATATTCATTTAAAAATAATATAGATATTACTAATAATACCAGTACTAGACTGTTAACAACTACATC
Source organism: Rhyacophila brunnea (assembly GCF_057557595.1). Classification (NCBI taxonomy): domain Eukaryota; kingdom Metazoa; phylum Arthropoda; class Insecta; order Trichoptera; family Rhyacophilidae; genus Rhyacophila; species Rhyacophila brunnea. The sequence continues at coordinate 36,470,277 of NW_028233350.1, read as the reverse complement.
ATTCAGTAATCTGTTACTAAAGTAAGTATTTTTACATATTATTATATTATATTTCTTATGAAAAATATTTTACTTGAATCTTGAATCAGTCTCCTAAGCAGATATATTAGATTTTATTCCAGATTATTTTAGTTATATGTATATTATTTTCGATACTGTGTTAGGAATTTTTATTTCTTAACACAGAACTATATTAGAAAAAAAAGCTTAATAATCTAAAAAAAAATCTGAAATCAAAACAAAAGTTGCAAAATCACTATTTTATTTTCCCTTAGTTATATAAATAGAATATTTTTTTGCTATAAGTACAGTTTTATTGGAGGCATTAAGAAGCACTTTATAGTTATTTATTTTTTAAATTTAAATAGTATGCTAACTAATATTTTTTTATTCCGTAATAAAATAAGATTCTTTGATAATGCTTGAGATATAATTCAGCTTCAAACATTGTGATTATTTTTCTAATAATCGTTTTTTTAATAATACTTATAGGTAATACATACAAAAATTAAACAATTTTTGTATTTAACGTATTAATAAAAATTGACACAAGGTTTTATTAAAAAAAACATTTCATATTGATCATCATTTATTTTTCTATATTTTGTAATGTTTCTAAATTTTGGCTGTAATTCGATGGTATGTACATATTATTTGTATTCGATTAATTGAAATTGAATATTTGGTGATTTACAAATTTAAATATTAATTATTATTGACTCAGTACCCAATGATATTATAAAGCAAGCTTTAAAGCTCTGATTACGTTGAAAGGTCCGTATACGTACAGAAGAGTATTCCATATTATGAAACCATCTGTGTTGTACTAAAAGCGACCTAAAGCGGCCTCCTAACCGGCAATACTGCATTTGTTCACCCTAAAGGCCAAAGGCTCGATTGAATGGAACAGCGCTCAAACAGTCGCATTTAATTAAGCCAGTGATGCTGAAGATAGCATGTACAGTATTCCAGAAAAACGGTGTTTTATTTTGTAATGTTTAAAAGCATAAATTTAATGACGGCTTGCACTATAAAATTAACAATAAAAAATGTGTACCGCCACGAATAATAATTGACAGTGGATGAAATAGTTCAATTTCAGCATATTATTTTAAAAAGTTTTTTGTTCAATTTACAATGTTTTATATTTTATGCATAGTTTCAATGATGACAACCATTTAATTGAATATCAATTTTCCCATGGAGATAGTGTGATATTGTATAATAATTAGCAAACTTAAAATTGCATTGTGGTCAAAATTGTATTCTGTGAAGACTAAATGCCCTTCCAGTAAATGCACACTACACATTATAATAGTTGAATGTGGTATTAGATTTCAAAGGCATGTTTTTATCGTTATTTAGCAATACACTGATACAACTGTGTTATAGACACTCGAGTTCATATAATAAACTCTCGGTGAGAATAGTTAAAATATGCATTAAGTAGTTTGGATAAGTATTCCAGTTAGTCCACCCATAGCAGACCGTACTACAAAAATGATCTTAGTATTTCAGGTGTCACACAGTAGACAGTGCAAGACGTGGCAATGGAGCAAGAAAAGTCGCCCTTTTAGTATATTTATCATTGATCTTTCCTTAGATAATGAGTAGGGAAATGATATAATTTTGTTCATTCATAATATAATTAATATTATGTATGAGTTACTGTAGTTTTCTAGTTTTGATATTGCGCATAGCCTCTCGGTTCTTTCTTATTCATTTGGTGATAATATTCTTTTCATCCTGTCAGTCTAACGACTTTCAAATATACATCTATACAACCTTAAGGGTATTATTTCTCTTCTGTATGGTCTGATTTAGCATTCATACCTTCATAAAAAAGTAAAAGAGGATATACCATCGAATCATGCGCAGTCTCAAGTCAAAAATGAAATAATACCTGATCTAGTTTTAGTTTTTTTCTATTACTAAATAAACATTATATACTACTAAAAATGTTAATTTAGAAGAAATAATAAATGATATATTAAATGTTATTTTATTAACTAGTTCATAAGATTATTTTAACCAATTACCTTTAATACCGCATGCAAGGTTACAAAAATTTAAAGACAATTTATTAATTACTGGAACGGAACTTATTGTTTTTTAAATCACAAAAATGATTTTATAAAATAAACAAAAAACTGTATTTGCATCTTGCAAGCTTCTGAAAATGTTTACTCGCTTGACTATTGGCTCCCACAGCTGCAATAGAAAATCAAAGCTAATTCGTATTCGATACTAGGAATTGAATGAGTACATTGCAAATCGCAATGGAATTGAATGATACAAGTTATATTGCCATACATATCCACATATATACCACAAAGGTACTGCATAACTAAGAATAGAGGATTTAATTATATAATTAATTAAAAAATGAAAAATATTTTACATAAATAATTTATAAAAAATATAATTATAACATTTAAGTTGACTGTGATATCTATAAAATAAAATTCATTTTAGATAATTATATACGATGGCTGACCAGTTAACGTGTTGGCTTATAATGTGAGTCCCAGGTTAGAATCCTGGGTATAAAAAAAAACACACACACATTTTTTTTTCAATTTTTGTTTGGAGTCAGAGTATGGACCTAATAGGTTGGGCAGGTGGTTAACATCCATTTCTCGTAAAGTCAAACATCTCTTAATACAAACTTCCATTCTGTGACATAGTCAAAAGAAAGAAAGAATATAATTATTGGAACACATTGATTTTCCTAATATAGATTTTAGGTTTTTTTCTTACCATCAGTCATAAAAATAGGTAGTTTTGTTAATTATTATATTGTTTAAAAATGCCAATTTTTACATAAATAACAAAACAGACAATTTTGGCCAAGGAGATGCCAATTAAATATGTATTATTTCACATATGTAGAAAAAAACAAATACATCCTTTGTATTCCGATTTATAATAGAATCTTTAAGAAGTGATGGTAGGTATTAAGAAAAAAAGATAGAAAAAAAATAAACACAAAGGGTTACTTATATTATTATTATAAAACTATGTGGTAGATTAAAAATGTAAATTGAAATGTTTATTACAAAATAATATCAAATACAGTGTTTCGTTACATCCTTTTACAGATCAAAATCTTTTTTTCTTCTTCATATTTTTCATTTAAAAACTATTTCATAATATGGTATAATCAAAATCTAATAAAAATAAACATACGTCATATTATGTGTAATTTTACATGATATGAACCAATGTTGGCTATATAATCAAATAAAACATTAGGGCCGCTTCACAAAGAGGTTTTGTTACAGATTTTTTACGAGAAATATATGTTAGCCAATTTTTTAAATTGTGTTAACTGTCAATTCATGGTGGAAATGCATTGTATTATTAATTTAATTTAATAAAACTAAAATTTTTATAGTAGGTACTTCAATGACAAAATGATTTTAGTTGAAAATGTTCCTCTGAGGCGGACGAAACCGATCCACAATTGTTTATTAAAGTTTAAAAAGTACTTTAAAAATGTTAAATCAAATTAATAATAGATGTTAGCCAATTTCTCAATTTATTAGGGTGGTGTTTTTGGTGCAAACACACATTAAAAATAACATATGAATTTTCCAGTCCCTGGATTTAAGCCCGTGACCCACAAAGTTGACACGTTAGGGTGAAAGTTTTAAGCAGTAGTTGAAAAAGAATATTTTGAATTTATACAATTATTACGACGCTATCAAGGCGGACATGCCAAATTTTTATTTTTTTTAACAATGGTTTACTATAATTATTTCCAATCTAAAAAATTATAATAATATTTTGATATACGATGTATAGACGTGAAGGTTATGTTGATACTTTAAATACATAGCCTTTGTTTACTGTGACTATAGAATTGTAGACTCAGTATTTAGGAAAAAGCATTGGGTATAATATATGAAATGAAAAAACCTTCGTTCAAAATAATCTTCGTTCCATTGGAAAAATGTATCAAAGACTTGGTTAACTTTATTCGTTTGGCGTAACAAAATTAGTTCCAAGAGGGCTGCGCAAAGGTCTAGTGGCGCAGTGAATAAACCGGTGGCGAAACCTTTTTTATCAGCACACAAGTAAAGTTTGGCTTTGCAATTTAGAGCCGGGGCATAAAAACGCTTTCTTTTTCATAAAAAGCCAGTAGTTTCAAATAAAACTTTCTGACCCCAGGAACCTTCATTATGGTCGAATCAACCCACCAAAGCTGAGTGTAACCCTTTCACATAAAATGTGACAAAAACAAGCCCAAGTGTTCATGATGGCAAGCGGAAATTTAAGCTAGACGTATGACCGCGCCCAGGGGAAGGCAGAAAGCGAAAGGGAGGGTTAAGGCGTTAAAGCACTGCGTGTGGGGAGGGGGAGGTTGTGAGTATTAAGGCAATATTGCATGAAGTTAGATATCTGCGACGATAATCCGGCGACAAAACGCACCATGTGTGTGTATATTAAGGAATAGATTTTTTCCGCACACCACTGGAAATACAACTATTCTTATTACAAGCTACAGAAAACCAGTCTGCTTTTATGGAAGTCGATGTATAAAAACATTTTAACACGTTTCTACGAAATATATTTTTATGATAAGATTCAAAATATAAAGATAGTAATGTAGTTTACGTGGTATTAATACATATTAATAATTTACAGATACAATTTTTTGGTTAATTCTACAATTTTGAGTTATTAAGGCTGTAAAGCATACGTTTTCAAACATTTTTGGCTCACTTCTTCCTTTTCAAGGTTTTTTTCTGCATTTTTGAATTTCAAAAATGTTGTGTGAAAGTAAAATATTCTCTGACCATATCCGATCCTAATAGGATCATATGGGCCTCCATATAGTGGAGGCTTATATTAACAGATTTTATTTTTTACGAGAAATGGATGTCAGCCACTTGCTCAACCTATTAGGTCCATACTCTGACTCATACACAAATTGAAAAACAATATGTGTACTTTGCCAGAACCAGGATTAGATCCCGGGACCCTCGAAACTATAGACCGGCACTTGATATGGCGGCGGCTGATACTAATATATTATTATGATATAACTATTTTCCTTTCAATAATTCGTCAAACGATTATTTTCCGACTGCCTTTCTACAAGGCGTGCTTACTTTTTACTCTATTGAATCTCGTACTTACATGCACCTGTCAATTACCATGGTGGCCGCAGTGTATCGTTTCCTTGTGTCAAGTCTATCAGGAACCATTAGCGAAGGGCGCAAGACTAGTCAATGCGCTCCCCAAAAACTTTTCAACTTTCGACAAAAAAAATTTCAGTGATGTGCTATGTATTGTGTTTTTTAAATTATATTTTACTGTATTAAATTGTTTTTTCTTCTTCTATCTTGCGAAGGTAATATTTGTATAATAATATACATCTTACATCTTGAATTTTGAATAATTATGTTCACAATGTTTTGTTTTCTTAAATAAATAAAATGATAAAACTATTTATCAAAATGAAATTTTATATATAGATACATAATAGATTAAAAAATATGTAACAAATTTATACAAACAATAGCAAAATTAATTAAATTTTACTTATAGATTAGTACTTATAGATTACTTATAGATTATCCTTTATAGATTGAAATTCAGGGAAATAAAGACACCGATAGCTTATTAAAACAGCAAATTGTAAGAGAAGCATGGATAAACTGCTAATAATTTTTAAATAACTATTTTTTTTTTTCAGCAAATAATTCACAAAATTTAAGAATGTAATATTCTAATTATTGAACATAAATCAAGTTCAAGTAGGTTACAACCAAAAATCTTGGGGTGATCCGTGACGTCGGTTAGTAATTAAAGTAATAGCAACTTTGATTTAAAATACAAAATCCGATCGCCAATGTAGTTGAATTTAGAAAGCGCGTCAATGAGTATTTAAATCCAGTAGTTAAAATTTGTTGTAATTAATTATGACTCCTTTAGCATTGTAGTAAATGTGCGTGGGCGCGATACCCGAGAGATTCAGGTTTGTTACTTTTTTCAAAAAGATTTTTTATATTGGTTATAATATATTTTTTCAGAAGTGTTTTCAAAATTATGTGTTCAATAATTTGAATGTTACATTCTTAAATCTTGTGAATATTTGTTTGAATAAAAAAAAATAATTAATTGAGTATTATTCGCTGCAGAACTAATTAGTACAGTCATGTAGCATCTGTAGCCTGCTTAGGTATAACACAAATGTCGATATAAAACCAACAATAAAGATATTATAAAAAAAATAAAGTTGTTTAGCCTTCTCCGCTTTGTACAGACATATTTGCACGTACAAGAACAAGAATAAAACCCCATTTAAAGTACAAATAGATACACATACATAAAACAATACTAATAATAGTGACATAAAATTTTAATAATAATAAGTAAAAAATATGTGGATAAAATAAATTAACTTACATGTATACGTATTTATGTATTCGTCCATGCGGTACTAAACATAGTAGTGTTGTACCTTAGAAGATTATAATCAGCAATCAGTAGCTCCGAAACCTTTTCGAAAAACGTAAGAGGCTGACTTTTCCTGAAATTACCCCAGTCTCAGTCTGGTCTCATTTCACCTGTTACGTGAGCAGAAAGAAGATTCATTAACATAAAGTTGATGTTTACTGCTTACTCAAGATGGGTGCGAGAGAGACTTCGGGTAGGGATCGCAGTCCTAGATAAAGAATTTAATCTCGGGATTTAGAATAATAACGATTCGATAGAAAGTAAAAAAAGAAATTGGATTCTCATCTAAAATGTTTACATTCATTTACAGTGATGATTTAGGAGTTCTTCGGAAAGTTCTTCAAAAATATTGTTAATTCTCTAAAATTACGAGTCAATTACAAACTGTAATGAAACGTAAACCAAAATATTTTTATGATAGTAGTTAAAAGGTCAGTTATTTCCGCAATTTTTCAATTTGAGATATTCGTACAAAAAGCCTTAAGTATATATTAAAAAGCCATGTTTAATGTTGGTGGAAGAATATAATATAAAATATAGAATAATGATTTTCATTGACTTTACAATCAACTGGTTTAATACTATTTTACTAACAGACGGAGGTAGATTTAGTTTATAAATATACTTATATTATTTTGTTTAAAAATGGTTTATAATTTCTTGAAAGTTACGTATCTTCAATTAAAGAATGATATTATAGTCAATTTAACTTTTAATTTGACGTTTTCACAGTACTATTATACTCTTCTAAGGTAATAATATATTATTTCTGTTGGTAGTGGGATGACAACACATGATAATTGTTATTTTTTTTTGAAAATTGGGTTATGTATACCATCAGACTCGTTTCAATCAGATCTACAGGATATCAAAATAATGGTATAATGGTATGTCTAGACTTTTTAAGTTGGGAGAAATAATCTATGTCAATATTATTGTAATTTGTCCATGGTTTGACTATTTTTCGAAGTTTAAAATTTGTCTCCTCAACAATTGAGAAAAACGGACATATTATCGTGTTTTGCCATACAAAGTTGATGTGATCAAGGAATGGATATTTTTAAGATGAGAAAAACTAGGGAATCTTAATGATATAAAGCTTTCTTGAAAAATACATATTATACAGGCTAAGCTTGGAATGATACGCTAAACGCTTTCTTTTCGTTGATCTAATATTTTTATCAATTTCCTTGGTATCCTAATATTTTGATGGATGCACAGTAAAAATTTAAATTTAGCCCATTGAAACTTTAAAAATATTGAAACAGTTATAATATAACAATAATAAATTGTATGTAATGAATATGTCGATTGGTAAAGTAGACATTGATGTTTCTAATCACTAAAGAATCACTTTAAACTACCCTCATGAGAATATGCCAAAATAAATCTCGGTATTATTTAATTGGGATCTCGAATTCCCGAAATAGAAGACCCTGGCTAGTAGGGTGCCTAGAGCATTCGATAATACTTTTCAATGTATTTTCTTCTCTTTACGCCTGCCCGGTTTCTTCTTTGTTAGCATTTTTACTGTCCGCTATTCCTGGTATATATTAGTTGATTATATAGGACGCCAAACTTATTATTTTAATGAATTGTTTTCGTTCTCTGGAGTGGTGAATAAATTTAAGCAAGTGTACAGGTAATGTTTTTAACAAATGAATACAAAATACAAGGCGAATTTCATGTTTCTCGCAATTTGTAGCCTAGCCCGATGTATATTGTTTTAATTAAGGACAAGCTTAAAAATGTGTAATCTTTTATTTACTTAGAAGATTAAAAATGTCCAACGATTTCTTGGAAAATAAATTTACTTAATTTTTGAGGCGTACTGTTATCTGTGAATAATAATTAAAAAGATATTTCTTCTCTTCAGTGTCTTGAAATTCAAATAGAATTAATTAATGTTAAATAAGAAGCTTCTGTTTACAAAATAAAGTATTTAATAGGATTATAATACTTAGACATTATTACAATCAAAGCTAAATTAAATACAATGCGTTATATTAAATTGAAATGATTTTTGTCATAATTTAATTTTCGGGTGGAGCATATTATTATACCTATTTAAGACATAAAAAACATAGGTACTAAAATATCATAACAATAATTAGATAATAAATAATCTATATTAAGCCATGAGGTTAGAATCGAAACTGGAAAAATAAGAGAATACGGTATAAACTGGAAACTCTTTCAGCGCATCTATTCTATACACAAGACTGCTTTCGGCCACTACGGCAGCTATTTAGGGTAGGTTTGTATCGAAGTATTTGCACTTATTGTAACTTTTACAATTAGTTAGCCGTCTAAACAGTCAAAACCATCTATATTGCTCTAAAATTTAGCGTAACCAAGAAAGGTGCTGTAAAACATAGCACTTATTATAAAATAATTACAAGATAAAAAGAACTTTTTATATACCAGGTTTTTAAATATTTTGTTGAATCATAAATAAACTTGACAATTCTATGTATTAATAAAAACTTTTTATTTTACTTGATAGAAATACTGAATAAATATTATAGAATATTGAAATGTCATTTTGACATTTCGTATTGATTTCCAAAGTAGCACACCTATTATAATATATTAATAATTTAGTTGCTGGGACCCCTTTAGCAACGGACAATAATAAGTTTCCATACAAAACAGAATTAACTGAAAATGAATTCAATTCTGCTTAAAAATGGCCAAAAGTATTAAAAGAATGCATTGTCGTCGTGTTCTGATATATTTTAAAAGTTTGAAATATCTAGCTAGTCGGGAAGTAAATTAAAAATCTTCAATCGTCAAATACAAATCTTGGACAAACAAGAAATGTACTGGACATACAAGAAAAAATCTGTACCGAACAAACAAGAATACGAGCTAATAAAAACGTGGTAAAATACAACTAACTTATTGTAATTGTTACAATAAGTGCTAATATTTCGATGCAAACCTATTCTAGATAGCTGCTATAGCGGCTGAAAGAAGTCTTGTCTATAGAATAGATGCGCAGAGCTATTTTCATATATCGATTACGTAACTCCAAAACCAATAAAAAAGTGATACATATTATGCGATGTCGTATTTCAAGATATGAATTCTCATACAACATGACGTTTTTAATGTGGGTCTGGATGGCCACCTGGTTAACTGCCTGAAACGAGATAAAAGACGACAATTTTGCGTTGACAAAAATTGCGTTACCGCGCATCACGTCAAACCAGAATTGGTGTCTTACACCCCCTATAACTATGAAATGTCATTTATTACGCGAAATATTTTTTTTATATATAAACTACAAATGCAATGTACCTTTGTACAAAGTAATATAAAGTATATTATAAGCGCCATATAAATTAGTATGACAATAAACTAACCGATATATAATAATATATAGCTCATATATAATTCCAATTCTTTTTTTAGGATAAACTATCGTAAAAACGACATAATATATAAAGTGTTAGTGTCAAAAGGCGCTGTTAAGTGTTAACTCGCAATTTAGTTAACTGTCTTATAAATACAGAATTGAACCTAACGATATCCATGCTATTTCGGATCAAAAGCAATAACGAAAACATGTTATCGTATTAACTATTCAGAATAGCACTGCAAGATATCAGACACTTATATTAACTGTACAATTAACATATTGTATGTACAACATTTTACCTTAATATAAAACTAGTCCGAGTATTTTATTTATATGAGTTTAGTATGAGAAAACTTAATATGAACCAGTCTCAGCTCGATACAGAATAGCCATAATATCTATTTGAAATCAACTTTTTCAATAGAATCATTTCCGTGTAATAAAGAATCCTAAATCGAATGTGATAGTTTGGCTCTATCTACACTAAAATCAAAGTTCCTAACATAGCCTATGAAATAAAAATATATTAGTGTTATAATTTCAAAAAATAACCTTTTACAGCCTTACACAGTATGAAATTAATAAATAACTGTAAAAAATCGTTAAAATAATATAGGCATTATTCTAACTATTCTAAGTAATATAATATAAGTCTATAAAACTGATCACAAAATTATCTTGAGCTTAATTATTCTTCAACAGAACATAATTAATTCTGTAGCTTTATTCACATTTTCTATTCATCTATTCTGAAATGTATGCATTTCTACAGTGTCTGGCTAAGTTTCTTTGTTGAACCTGTGGATAAATCTAGATGTTTTAAAACGTTTTTATTAGCTCGTATTCTTGTTTGTCCGGTGGTTGTTTGTCCAGTCCAAATCTTGCAATCGATTTTTAACTAATTTCCCGACTAGCTAGACATTTGAAACTTTTAGAATGTATCAGAACACGATGCCAATGCATTCTTTTAATATTTTTAGCCATCTTTAAGCAGAATTGAATTCATTTTCAGTTGATTCTGTTTTGTATGGAAAGTTGTTTCGGAAGAAATTCGTAATCTAATCCACTATTATTGGTTGCTAAGAAGGTGGTCCTAGCAACTAAATTATTATTATATACGTGCGTTACTATGGAAATCAAAATGAAATGTCAAAATGACATTTCAATATTCTATATTTGTTTGTTTGTTTTTAATTTACTTAATATCAAGTACAAGTTTGAGCATATTGAGCATATTGAGTATAATAATTCAACGGAAAATTTAAAAACGTTGTATTTAAAAAGTTTTTTTTATCTTGTAATTATTAAAACTGACAACGTGATCTCCCCATCTGAATTTTTTGACATTTTTAACATTCATAATTGATACGGATGCCCTAAGTGTGATTTTTGTGTTACAAAGCGTAGTAAAATTGTACTGTCAAACACGACGAAATTATTTTCGTGTTGAGTTCAGGGACAAGTTCGTCTGGTTGCCCACTGGATAAAATCGGTAATTTGACGAGTCCTAAATGTAATTTAAAAAGTATAATTCATTGATAATGGATAAGTTAACCTACCCATATGAATTTAGAATGAACGTCAGAATATTTTGGAACTATTGAATGAAACGCGATAATGTTTAGCATCTTGTCATATTGTTTTTCTGTAGTAAGATGACAAAACATGATATATCGTTTTTTTTTTTTTGAAAATTGAGTTAGGTATACCTTTAGACTCGTATCAGTGAGATTTACAAGATATGGTATGTCTAAGTATTATAGTTTGGGAGAAATAAGCTTTGTAAATATGTGATCTGTTCGTTGTTTGAATATTTTTAGAAGTTTTAAATTGATCTCCTGAATAATTTAGAAAAATGGACATATCGTATTTTGCCATCACTATAGGTTTATAATATTTATTTAACCTTACGAGCCATTCAATATTTGAAAATATAATTATTTCAGTTTCATGTTACCTACCTCAAAAATAAGCTAACATCTGTTACGTTTTTTCTGGTATGGTTTGTTTTGCCACTAAAAAAATTCGATCAGCCTATTTTCTGTAAAGGTACCCAAAGACTTTAAATTCAGTACATAATACATGGTAATATTATAACAATAATTATCAATCTGTCCTGTACTACAAACACATCTTAATATAACAATATTTGAAATGTTTTTTGTTATGGTCCTATCTAACTGAAACTTTCACTTATATATTTTTCGTAGACGGCATGTAAAAAAACCATAGGAGTCATCAATATACTTTTCGAGATAACGAAAAAGCATCGCATTTGTTGATATTGTTAATATTCAACAGGTACATCAAAGGAAGGGTTCTGGGAGGATAATAAACCATGCCAATGTCTCATCTAGTCCGTAGACACCAATATGCATGAAAAGGCAATCATTATTATTTATAGCATTACAATTTTTGGCGGGTTTTGGCCTCATTAAAAAAAAATTTCCACCCTGGAAGATCGAGCGCTGATATTTTTCAGTTGCGTTGAACAAGCATTCTTAAATCTCATGTGGCGCTATCCAACCATCTCAATTTCGGCCGTCCAGGTCTTTTTTTGCCCCCAGGGGATGTGTACATAGTCTGCCTTGCTGCATATCCTCCTGCATTAAATTGTATGTAGGTACGTGGTTGATCCAGCGCAGTCTTGGCATTTTCATTATATTCCACGTGATCTTTTCGAATTCATAAAGTGTGTATAGCTCAGTAATTGAAGCTGATGATATAGTTTGAATTTAAGATTTATACTATTCCATTTGAGTTGGAATAGTAAAAAACTTAAGCCCATTAGAATAAATCGTCACTGTTCTGGCAGAAGACACTAATTCAAAAAAATAACGTATTGAGTTAGTTCTACCAAAATGTTCCTTATTTCAAACTTTACCGTCTGGAAACCTTCTTAATAAATAAACAGTCTTTATTTTAAAGTCATCCTTTTTACGATTACTTAATAAACTCACATGACAGACCATTTAAAACATTTTAACAATTTCAAAGTCAAATTATTCAAAACTAATATTCTCCAGTTAGTGTGTTCTGCCAGAACAGAGACGAAATAACAAGTTAAAAATAAAATAACTACACAGTGATATGAATAAGCACCATAATGTTTTTAATTTAATGCATTGCAATTTATTTGTATAATGCTTGGAATGAAACGAATTTGATTCTCCCTAGAGCAGCTTTAAAATTAAACAATTTGTATCAATTAAAATTCGAAATACCAAATACACGCTGGCGTTTCATTTCTACATGATAAAACTTTTAGCAAAATAATTAATTTTGCGAGCAGTTGAACTTATTCCGGGAGAGTATTATAGCGCAACAATTGAATTATTAATTGAATTTCAAGTACATTGCGCTTGTATTTCCAAGTTGGCGCCCGTGGGTGAATTTACAACACAAATCTAACGGTACGCCGGCGCTAGTTAGAGCTGCATTATGCTAATCCCAGCTTCCGTGTTATTAGAAATTCAGGCGTTAACTGCAACACGGAGGAAACCTTATCAAAAGAGAGTTTGCATAAATCAAAAATACTCGCTTTTTGCTTCCTCTTGAAAACTTTACGCGCTGATATTCACATGCTAAGGAAAATATGAAAGTTATTTGAGAATTTTAACACACGTTTATTTGCTTCCTATTTGAACAACTTTAGCATGCTACAGACGTTTCATTCGCTTTTTAGACTATTATATCAGCATTATTAAACATACTATATTATTGACAATAACGAGCAACATTTTTAGATTATGCTTACGTGTATCATTTCGTACTTATTTACATCTTTCTCAGCATCCATAATACATATTATACTTGTATAAGATAGTATAATTTGAATTTTATAACATCATTTTAACTTACTGTCCGATAAGAAGATCTAGGCAATAACCGGAAGTCGCTGTAGTCGAAGACTGATTAACTAAATAGGAGGGGGTTGTTAGTTTACAGTTTTAACACGTGGACAACTCGTCGATAACCGGAAGTCGTTGCAGTCGAAGTGCGGTTAAAAACAGGAGGAGCTTATTAGTTCACTGTTTTAACACGTTGACAAGAAGATCTTTTTCGACAGTAATAACAATTGAGTCATTATTAAGTATTATTTATTTGTATTACATCACAAATACAATACGGTTTGCGATGTAATAGAGTTCGCTAAAAATTTCAAATAACATGGGCTGGACACATCTCGAAGAAGGGATAATTGCTGGATAAATCTAGTCATCCGTTATACCCAAGAGGTAAAAAAATGTCCGCTTGGTAGACCTAGATACCATTGAGTCGATAAAATGATTAAGTTCTGCGTAAATACGTAGCAACGTAACGTACGTGACCAAAATTTAGTGGAATTAGCTCGGAGAGGCCTTCATCCGGCAGTGGATACATTCAGGCTGATAATTATGATTTATTTTTATTTAAAAATGAGACGTAAAATGCTTTGATGTAAATTGTGTTCTTATGTAATATAGTTCTGCCACTAAAATCAATCTGTTAATAATTTACTAACATTACAATACTATTTACGTATATAGCCCACTGAACAACCATTCTCTATAAATCTCTATGACGAGGTCTTTCCAATCGGTCGTACTAAGCTTAATGATATAATTATCATCAATCAGCAGATGTCAATTCACTATTCGCTGAAGGCATCATTTTGTTAATTCTACTCTTGTTGGTCCCTTATTTGTTGCCACATCTATCGAATATTATAAGTTTATCGATTTAGTAAATTTTAGGGCCTTTCCATGGTAATTTATAGAGTGCCATTTGGCTACTACTATATGATTGCGTTTATCCAGTCACTGAGGTGACAATATGTCTATTACATTACCATTTTATCAGTTTAGTAACCTCAACGCATATCACGTATTATTGTCTACAATCTCGTTAATTGGTTGCATTTGTGGTATTTACGTATTTTGCGTAACATGCAGTTTTCCATGCCACGATACTGGATACAGTTTACATTAATTATCCATATTTTACATTCATACGTAAGCACTTGTTCCGCAAATTGATACAACACTACCCATTATGCTAGAAAAACATTACAATTATTTGACATGAGCAAAGGTGCTATAAAAATCATAACATTAAATAATCAAAACTGATATCTTACATAAACTTTACCAGTCAAATTACCAGTCATTTGTAGCTCCATTTCTAATTACCAAAACTAAGATGCGTAAGAGCACGTGACTTCAAAATTTGTATATTCTCAGAAAATAAATAAGTGTTCTATCACGCGTCAATGTTGGTGGTATAGCGTGATACGTGCGAGGTAACTTTAGTGTAGTTCTTATAGATTTTGGCAAATTTTGCTAGCGGAGATTATTTTTTTCAGCTCAAAATGACGTGCTACGGGATGTGGTGTAAGTTTACCATGGGATCGTTGGTGGTGATTTGTTTCGAACAATAATAGCAATGGGATGTTATTTTTGAAGATACTGTTCAGGCGCCCATATAGCGGTCCATGCTAGTGTATGTGTGAGAAATCTCTTCATATATATTCCACCGTCAATTGACATGACGTGTTATCCAAGCTGAACGTAGTTGTTGATTTGTTCAATTTGAGTAGAGTGATGAGATTGCTTTTAATTCAGCAAAGCAGTTTATCATTACTTTTATCATCGAGACATTTATCTTTACACCATTTTTACGGCTTTTATTTGCAAGCTAATTAACTAACCCATTTGACTAAGGGCGGACGTGCTCAGCGTGGGTCAAAATGGAGCTTTTTATCTATTTTCAAAGCATGATCCTGGACATACCTTAAACGTTGTAGATTAATCTATTTATACAATTTTGAAGCCTTATTATCCGTTATATTTATTTTAAACATTTGATGACTGCATAAAGTATTTGTATTAGATATAAAATAGTATTCTTTTAAACCTCTCGCTCTAATGTTTTAGAATATAGTCATATTTCAGTACATAACTGTGCAGTGGTGTTAAGATTTTTTACATTTATTAATTTTTAAACGCATTTATAAAACTATCATTATAATTTATATCGACATTATTATAGTGAAATATTTACGATAAAAAATTATATTGATAATCTCTGTGATCCCAAATTTGACAAGAATTAGGCATTTTATTATTAAAAAAAATAGGCAAGATTAACACATTTGAAGATAATTCTAAAGATACTTATTTTAAGCTATGTTATTGACCATTTAAGTGTGATAAACATCCTACAAATAATGATTGCTTTATAATAATTATTGACCTAAGAATAAGGTAGTGTTTTTTTGAAATACGCAATTTCTTTTGGCATTCCCCATTGCTTAAGCTACAACATACGGCCGTAGCCATAAATTAACAAACTGTTTAAAATAAATATAAAGGATAATAAGGCTTCAAAATTTTATAAATAGATTATCTACAACGTTTAAGGTATGTCCAGGATCATGCTTTGAAAATAGAACAAAAGCTTCATTTTGACCTACGCTGAGCATGTCCCCCCTTTGAAGAAGGATGTATAATATATTTAATTTGAGATATTTGAATAATATATATTATTTATAGTTATTAGATTGATCGTGTTTTCTTTCATAGGTTTAATTTATGTAATAAAATACAAAGAATATGTTTTTTTTCATTATATCAGCTATGATGCCCTCAAATAAATCACATGGTTATTATTCTCAATGAGTAGGCTTTCCGTATTGTGGAGTTAACTCGTCAAAGAAAAGAGATAAAACATTTTTGTGTTTGATAATAAACAGTGATTGCTATTCATCGCAACAGATGATTGACAGTAAATCGACTTCGAAAGTCTTGCCATAAAAAAGGGATCACCGAAACAGAATAAAAACACCCTGTTTAATGTTTATCCTGTCGCATTCCCCCTACACCTCCCCACTCTATCTCGCTCTCTTGTGACTTTAACGAATACGATAAAATGAATTTTATGTACGTTTTGATTTATACAGAATATTTATAACTGTCATCACTATAAATCGGCTTTTTGGGCGAATATTAAATAATACCTAACAGTAAAAACCAATGTCTCAAGGCCAACATAAAATTATATCGTAAAATTGGTGTATTAATGTTTTGCAATAAAAAACAAAACCCACCCTTTCTTAATTAGGAAACCATATTTATTCATCTTTAAAAATTCTATTAACCTACAATATTTATTATCATTTTAACTATACTCAAAATTACTTCATAACATAAAATTGTGTCGCCGAGTTTCAAAACCCACTATAACACTTTTTCATTATGTTGATAAAATCAATAACAACTTTAAAGGTTTTTGAATGTTTCAGTAATGTTATAGCAGGATTTGATAGACACATTGATTTTGTTTCATAAATGACAGTTAATCGTAGCGGCTTTTGAAAGATGCGATAAAATTTTCATGTAGAGGTTTTAATAACGAATCCAACGATATACATATATATATAAGTATATATATATTAATTATTTAAAACAAAGTGTTATAGCGGGTTTTGAAATTTAGCCACACAATTCATTCACCTTTATATAATAGGCACATAATATATTATTATTATTTAGTCAAATTACACAATGCATCCATCTTTATCCAACAATACATCATCACTATTATTACCGAGGATCCACTGATGGGTAAAGGTCTCCTCCAGCTACCTCTACTGTTATCAATTCCTAGTTCTTTGCTGTCATGTACATTTACCAAAAAATATGATTTCGTTTATTTAGTGGGTTTAATGGCATTCTTATGTATAGTCATATATTGCCCCTCATACATGACGATTTTTTTCCAGTGGGTATCCATTTGCTGAGCGACAGGCCAGCCCATTACCAATCCACCTGCTTAGCGACCTCTATTGCATTGCATACTCTTATTTGCTTCTTTATTCATTAGATTTGTAGTCTTTGTACGTTAAGCCCAATATGCACCTTTACTCTTAATTTCTGGATACTTACATTACTAGTCTACGTTTTACACGCCTACGTGAGCACTGATAGCACACGTTGGTTGAATATTTTACATTTAATCCACAATGAGAGGTCACATTTGAAGATACTACACAGGCGCTAAAATGTACTACATGCTAGTCTGCACCAGCGACCAATGTTGTCGTACATACTTACTACCATCAATAGGCATTTTGGAAGATATAAGTAGTTGTTATATCGGTCGATTTGAATATCATTCACGAGGATCGCTTAAAGGCAATTAAAAATTCAAATTGAAGTTTTTGTAATGTTATAAATCATGTTAAGATTCACTTAAAAGACATTATGTTTTAACTATATATTATTATACAAATAGTGAAACAATATTTAATTAGATATGCAGGTATATCTATAATAGTATTTGGCAATTTTTAAAAACTTCTCTTTTCCATTACAACTGACTAATATAAATTTGAATTTCTATCTATAAATAGTGTAAACTGAGCAAAAAATATTATTATTATTTTAATAGTTTGGATAACTTATCATAGTAAACTTCAATAATAAAATTAATTATAAAATAATATATTTATTATATGATATGACAATATGTTCAAGTGTGTTTTTAATTATAGTTAAATCCTTTAATATAAAATTAACTGTTAATATTTTAATGATTATAGATTATTCATTGATTTAAAAAGTTCATAAATAAAACTATTACTGAATTATATTAAATTGCATTTTTCCTATTTTATCTGCAATTCATCATATAAACGCAAAGTGTTATTACTTATATCAAATTAAAGATTTTAATAACATTATGCTATGAAAAAATTCAAGCAGTAAAAGTCCAGTAAAATAGCCGAACAAGATTTAATTTTGTATACTATGAAGGCCAATTAGTAATCTATGGGAAAGTTCATATTCAATAAAATAATACAGGTAAGCGTTTGTTGGGCCCTTTTTCGAAAATGGTCTAATTATTTACTAATTTTTGCTATTAACCTCTCCAATCATTTGGGATTTTCCCAAAACTAAATATTATTGGTAAGTATGAAATATTTACTATTTTCTTCAATGCCAAAGAAAGGTCTACATGTATCGTTGATTTTTATTCCATAATTCACTAACTTATAACACTAAATTTACAAATAACTCCATATTTATGAAAATATCAGATTCATTCAAACCTATCGCTTGTATGAGATTTGGAACATAAATTATTAATAATGAATATATTATTCTATTATTTATGCAAAAATGGTCCTACTATTAAACTGATGCTGTTAGTTTCAAAGTTGATAACCTCCATATTCCGCCATTTAGAGATAATCACAAAAAAGCACATTAAGAACTGCAAATATAATAGTTTATTACAAACATATTAGTAAACAATTAAATAAAATCAATATAGCGAAATAATACGTCCTTAACGTTATGTTTAAAGTTAGTCGTGAAATATAAAAAAAATGGCGGCTGATGAATTTGCATCCAACCTATGGTTTAATTCTATTTTACCAATAATTAACGAAGCTGGATTTGATATATTCTGAATAATATATCGATATCATATTTCAATAAGTAAATAACTCAAAAAACCTTGTTCTTAGATAATGGCATATAAAATTTTAGGCACAAAGTCTCATTTAAATTTTAAAGCTGTGATTTTTAAAGGAATATTTTTTTTAATTTAGTCCTAAGGAATTTAGCAATTCACAATGAAATTTTATAGTTGATCAAAAAATCAACACAGACATTCCCGTATATAAATGATTACTCAGAAACGTATATTTGATTTTATGTCTCATTGAAGACGTTTTCGACCTATTTTTGCTGCACTATAAAGATAAAACCGGTTTATATCGAATGGCATTATAAACTCAGCACTTTGAAATTTTGAGTTGCCGTGTGGAATTAGGGTATCGATATATACGTTGAAAAATACTAATAAAATAAGAATGAAGAAAAATATTATATCTAATCCAACCGACTTTAAAACTACCCTCAGTTACAATTGTATTATATTTATGGTGCATACTAGTGATATTCCAAAATTTGAATATTTCTAGAAATATACTTTCAAATGAGTTTTTTATAATTAAATAATAATACTTTTAGCCATTTTTCATGATATAATTACATATAAATGAACATAAATAATAATATATTTATTTATAAATTTTCCGCTTTTACTTTTAAGTGCAAATTTCGACATAATCAGTTTTGGAAAATCACCCCACAATTTAAAAATAATATGCCGAAAATTTGTTAAAATTTGAATTTTTACCGTATTTTTAGGCCGCTCTAAAATAATATCGGGCTTAATAATATCGCCTGCGTAGCGTGTGGTAGAATTTAGACGATGTCTTATCAGCCCTTATCGGGGGTGGCTTGCCGCCCACGAATTATCTTCACTATACCCAGATAAACCGCTCATCGATACCCTCCGTATCGAAATCATTTGTTTTATCATCTAATTTATTGACACTAAGCTTTTCCTGGAGGGTTTTCACATAGTTATATGTACGCCGTATATGTAGGGTTTCCATATTTTTTCAAAGTCATGTCCGGACACTATCCGATTTAGAAACTAATTTTAACTATAAAAACAATAAGTGTTTCTATTTTAAAATTTAAAAAAATAGTTATATTAAAATATATAATGGTAATATCATTATTGGAACGTGGTCTATTGTGAGATAAAAGAGCTTTATTTAAAATATAAATACACACTGTCATACATAAAACGTAATGCAGTCTTTATTGATATTTTTTTTTAATTTTCCAGTTATATTTTCTATTATAAAACTAGAATAAAAAAATATTTGAAGAATAGCATAACTTCTAAGAGTACTTAATATATTTACAAACATATTATATAGTGTTATATATATATAATGTATAATAGTTTCAATAAAAACTCGGTCAAAAATACGAACATACCCACCGAGTCCTGATAATCCGGACTAATTTTGGACGTATGGATATCCTACATATATTATGATAGGTACCTACGTATTATGTACGCCGGAAATAGGAAATAGAGGGCGAATTCGTATAGATCCTTTTTATACGAGGAAAACTATTCTCACCCCAAAAAATCATACTTATCTATTTCGTTGCAGGTAATATAAAATAATTTATTGATTTTTTTATATATATAGCTTTTATTCTTAGATATAATATATGCATGTAAGTAAGATACCAGAAGAACGAAACAAATAATTACCTATGAAATATGACACCCTTGAGTTTTTAGAATAATAATATGAAATATTTATCATGTCATTATTTAGAATATTGTAAAAAAGGCAAGAACTTTTAGTAAGACACCCACGTACTATTTTTTATATTAACAGTTTCTATGTACGCATTACTTAAAAAAACTATACTTAGAAAACATTTTTTTTAATAAACGCACGTGTGTGTATAAATAAAATAATTTATCTAGTCTTAAAATGAATAGTGTGATCGGTATAATATAAAATATTATCATTTTCTTTAATATTTATATTCAAGCCTTAATAGAAAAAGCTGCAGAAATATACAATATTATGTAATAGAAAAAATGTCAAACCGACTGGAATTCGAACACATGTATTTTATTTGCATGGCTGAAATCACTTAGCTATCATTTATCAACGTGAAGAGTTTTTATAATGTTAGCTTAATTTTGTTCAACATCTTTCATAATAATTCAGTTATTAAAATATATTATTTTTTTAGTAAGGTACGAGGGTGGGTCAATAAGTCCTTAGAAAAGCCGGCAGGTGGCGCGACTAGTACTGTAAGCGGTTTGTTTTCATGCAGCGGCACTACCGATTCAGTATGCTGCGAAGTTTCAATCAGATTGGTCGGGTTGTTGTGTGTTTCTCGTACATTTGAAAAAAAAAATTGCTTGTGGAAAATGGAAAAATGGAAAATGGAGAAAATTGAGTTTAGAGCTGTTATTAAACATTTTAATATAAAAGGGTTAACAGCAAAGGAAATAAAAAATGAGTTGGATTTAGTTCACGGCATATTTGCTCCTTCACTTGCAACTATTTATAACTGGTTAAATGAATTTAAACGTGGTCGTACATCAACAAAGGATGAACCACGCTCAGGACGTCCTGTAGAGGTGACTACACCAGAAATGATCAAAAAAATCCACGATATGGTGTTAAGTGACCGAAGATTAAAGTTGAGTGAGATAATTGAGGTTACAGGGATCTCAAAAGGTAGCGTCATTTCTATTTTACATGACAAATTGGGCATGAAAAATATTTCTGCAAGATGGGTGCCGCGTTTGCTCACAGTCGACAATAAACGCAATAGGGTGGTGGCCTCTAAAGCCCTGTTGTCGCTCATGCAACGCAATCCGGATGAATTTTTTCGTCGCTTTGTGACTGTAGATGAAACATGGATACACCACTATACTCCCGAGACGAAAGAACAGTCAAAGCAGTGGATTGCGAAGGCAAACCATGTCCAAAGAAGGCGAAAACCGTAAAATCAGCTGGTAAGGTTATGGCTACTGTATTTTGGGATGCACGTGAAATTATTTTCGTTGACTATTTGGAAAAAGGAAAAACAATAACAGGGGATTATTATGCATCTTTATTGGACCAGCTAAAAAACAAAATTGAAGAAAAACGGCCTCATTTAAACAGGAAAAAAATCCTCTTTCATCAGGACAATGCCCGTGTTCACACATGTTTACGATCAATGGCTAAAATTGAAGAATTGAAGTTCGAATTGGTCGACCACCCACCGTATTCGCCAGATTTAGCCCCCAGTGACTTTTTCCTTTTCCCAAACTTAAAAAAATGGCTAAGTGGACAACGTTTTTTTTCAAATGAAGAAGTCATCGATCGGACAAATGCTTATTTTGAGGACCTTCCGAAAACTTATTTTTCTGACGGTTTAAAAAAAATGAGAAACGTCTAACCAAGTGTATTGAGCTCCAAGGAGATTATGTTGAGAAATAAAAAAAAAATACAAAAATAAAAACTGTTTTAATGCTTTTTTCTAAGGAATTATTGACCCACCCTCGTATCTACTGCAGAACATATCTGGCACCTATTAAGTGAACAAATAATTATGAATAGTTGAAGGGTTTGTAAAAAATCCCTATCACCAATAATACAATCAATAAGCGTATACATCGTCAAACCCTAATAATAGACCATTAAAAATAATATTCAATACATACTACATTCAAGAGGTCTGAAATCATCAATACTAGAAATTTAATGAAGTTAACTAAGGAGATATATCAATAATACCTGTGATTTTTTAAAAGTTATATCAATTAAACAAATGTGCTTTAAATTTAGTGCAGTTTTTATCTACTTTGGATACTGGTTTAGCTGAACTGTGGATAAAGTTTTTACCTATGTTATTGTATTAATGTATTATATAAGTTAGAATTAACTCATTTAATGCTGACAACGCGACTGGCGCGTTTGCATTAGTTGGCCATTATGTATAATAAGCATGATATTTAAATGTGGTAATTAATTAGTAATTATCTGGTCTGCTGTGATTGGGTTAATTGTATTCGTTGTCAGTGTATAATATTTACCTTTTGGTGAGTGCACACAGTGCCTGAAGATGCCGAAAGGCGAAACCCGGGTCGCAAAAAACGACTCAAATGAAATAGTATAAAACATAAATCCATTATAATATAATATAATATTATATACCAATCGGACTTGAAGCTTTTGAGATGTGGCTGTATAGACGCATCCTCAAAATTCCTTGGACTGACCGGGTGACAAATGTTGAAGTTCTCAATCGAATGGAGGAAGGACCGAGATGCTCTACATGGTATCAAAACCAGGAAACTACAGTACCTTGGCCACGTTATGAGAGGACAAAAGTAGAGCGTTCCCCAACTTGTCATTCAAGGAAAGATCAACGGTAAGCGTAACAGAGGACGGTGC
This sequence comes from Rhyacophila brunnea, assembly GCF_057557595.1. NCBI lineage: Eukaryota > Metazoa > Arthropoda > Insecta > Trichoptera > Rhyacophilidae > Rhyacophila > Rhyacophila brunnea. Next base: position 36,446,617 of record NW_028233350.1, on the reverse strand, counting down.
CGCATTTCGTGGCTTAAGAACCTCCGTGATTGGTACGAGTGTAGTTCCACTGAACTGTTCCGGGTAGCAGACGATAAAGATAAGATCGCCTTGATGGTGGCCGACCTCAAAGACCACATCATTTCTCTAAAACCAACTGGATGAACGAATCCACTAAGTTCAATGTACGTAGTAATACCGGGAAGAAGAGTGGAGGCATGATGATAGAACTCACATGTATGTCGGTGGTTGAATCTTCTTCAGTATTATTTTTGGTTGGGGTGTGTGTGACGTCACGGGGTTTAATTATGTAAAACACATCCTTTTGATTTGGCAATTTCCCTGCGCAGGGATGTTTTATTTCACAAAATTATTCAGACATCGATAATTTTACAATATAGGTTACGTCAAGAGCCTTAAATTAAACACGACACTGGCGTTATATTTGGTGTCGACTTATTATTATTATCCCACGCGTTAAGCACTGGTTCACTTTTTCTCTCATTCGCATTCTTTTTCACATGGACGCGTTTGCACATTGTTTGATTTAGTTTCGCGAGCACTTTGATATTCGTCGCAATCTTGGCCGATAATTAAACATAGATTTAGTAATCGGTTAGAAACACGGTTGATTATGCGGTTCCCGCGGGTGACGCTACGCGCCGACGTAACACTGGTTTTATGTTGTCACTTCATTGTAGGGTAAATCTCAACTGACTTTATTTTTCAAAAGCATCTTTAATTTTTTTGGCGGGTCCATCCTACTCAGGAGAGGGGCAGAGGGGCGCGGGTTATTCGAGAAATGTTTAACTCTGCCTGGGCGGCGGTCAGTATTCAAGGTCGCCTGAAATTTCTTAGAAAAATGATCAGGTACTCGGCCCCGCTTTCGCCTGTCGAAGTGCGTTGCGATGATGTTATTTCGTAAATCAGGGGAGGCAAATCCTAACACAAGGGCGTATGATTAGGTTGTGGATATGTGATTTGAAACTGCGGACCAGGGGTTTTTTTCCCATCTGGTGACAGTAGTAGCAACGAATTAGAGACCGAAAAGACTGGAAGAAGGTAAAAGAGGCATTTATTCAGCAGTGGTTTGAAATTGGCTGATGATGTTGAATGTGAAACGTTTGTAAACACATTGACTGCTGACTAGATAATTACTTTTTAATTACCACATTTAAATAGCATGCTAATTATATCGAAAGTCCACCTGATCGTTACGCGCTAGGTGCGTCTTAGGCGTCTTTTAACCCATAGCTTACGGGCCGCACAAAATTGTGTTTTTGCTAATTACTTTTCAAATGCAAATTAACACTTTAATTACAAAAATAATTAAAAGGGGCAGTAAGCATTGTGTTGATTTTAAATAAACTAAAGCTAATAATGCTTATAACATTGTTCAAGTATGAAATGAAAATTTCTGAAGAACATATTTTCATGAGTCCTTTTCTAAAAATGTTTTGAGTAAGTACTTATTCTGTTTAATGGTTGTAATAAAAATACCTTTTGTATAATATTTAATTAACCAGTAGGTAATATATTTGTGTTCAGGTACCTAAGTCTTATTATTAATGAGAGCCTTTTCATGGCAAACGACTCGAAATATAATATAGGTATTATGAGTTTTTTCATAATATTTTATCGTTTCATTTTTATATAGCAATAATTATTATTGTAGTAGATGCATATATTTTTCAGTGATTGAAAATACTAATAAACATTTAATGTTTTAATATACTGGTATGTATTTTCTATGTAAAATGAAGAATACGTACTTAAATGAAAATATATAAAATATTCTACAGGATGGTTTATAAGTTATTTTATTTGTCACACTAATAGTGTTGCCAACTCTAATTCACAAAAATATCCCAGATTTTCACAAAATAAAAAATGGCTAGTAAGTAACTAAAATTTCAAAAAAATAAGTCAATATAATATTATTAACACATTTTTACGAGAATAAAGATTGAGTAGAATTTATTGTTTCATACCCAATGAAATACATTATTGGTCATCACCAAAATATTCTGTTACATCTATTTTATTAGTAAGATATGGTATAAAAGGCAATCGTGTTTATTTTCATGAGTAGCTTTCTAGCTTCTAAATACATATTTCAAGAAAAACGCCGACAAAAAAAGTTGACAACGCTGCACAGAATTGTCAAGGAATAAAAACTCATATATTTAAGATAATTATTGCATATTTTTTAATAAACTGCTTTAAAATAAAGTTATTGATTATAATGGTTTTACAAATACTTCGTACGTACTATTAAATCAAACTGTTTTTCTCCAGTTCATCCATTATGGACTTAGCTGAATTTGAAATCTCACTACTCGTATGGGTAGTTTACTTTATAGTTGATGAAAGAGAGAGGGAGGAGCCTATCTCTTTTTGTAAGTTAAATACATGAGCAGAAACCAATCTTTTTGTTTACAGTCTGGGTAATAGTGTGATAAACCAAATAACGATCGATTCGTAAGCCAATCTGTAGAATTAAATAATGTAATTTATAATATCGTTTTGGTAAATGGGATATCATTAAGTAAATGCATCTCAATTAATTAGAAAAGATTTAATTCGAACAAAAAATATTATTCTTTGCGTATTTTTACTGAATTTGCTACTATATGCGTCAGGAAAAGTAAGGTAACTGTAAAATTCCAACACTTTACCCGAGAAGAATCTTTATTTTTGTATCGTCATTTTTAACATTGATTCATATTATATTATAATATCATAATATAGCTCATTTTACATAATCATTTTCCAATCTAAAGAGGTATTTAAAGAGGTATCTTACCTCATCTTTCCCTAATATAAATATTCATAGATACGAGGGTGGGTCAATAATTCCTTAGAAAAAAGCATTAAAACAGGTTTTATTTTTGTATTTTTTTTTATTTCTCAACATAATTTCCTTGGAGCTCAATACACTTGGTTAGACGTTTCTCAATTTTTTTTAAACCGTCAGAAAAATAAGTTTTCGGAAGGTCCTCAAAATAAGCATTTGTCCAATCGATGACTTCTTCATTTGAAAAAAAACGTTGTCCACTTAGCCATTTTTTTAAGTTTGGGAAAAGGAAAAAGTCACTGGGGGCTAAATCTGGCGAATACGGTGGGTGGTCGACCAATTCGAACTTCAATTCTTCAATTTTAGCCATTGATCGTAAACATGTGTGAACACGGGCATTGTCCTGATGAAAGAGGATTTTTTTCCTGTTTAAATGAGGCCGTTTTTCTTCAATTTTGTTTTTTAGCTGGTCCAATAAAGATGCATAATAATCCCCTGTTATTGTTTTTCCTTTTTCCAAATAGTCAACGAAAATAATTTCACGTGCATCCCAAAATACAGTAGCCATAACCTTACTAGCTGATTTTACGGTTTTCGCCTTCTTTGGACATGGTTTGCCTTCGCAATCCACTGCTTTGACTGTTCTTTCGTCTCGGTAGTATAGTGGTGTATCCATGTTTCATCTACAATCACAAAGCGACGAAAAAATTCATCCGGATTGCGTTGCATGAGCGACAACAGGGCTTTAGAGGCCATCACCCTACTGCGTTTATTGTCGACTGTGAGCAAACGCGGCACCCATCTTGCAGAAATATTTTTCATGCCCAATTTGTCATGTAAAATAGAAATGACGCTACCTTTTGAGATCCCTGTAACCTCAATTATCTCACTCAACTTTAATCTTCGGTCACTTAACACCATATCGTGGATTTTATTGATCATTTCTGGTGTAGTCACCTCTACAGGACGTCCTGAGCGTGGTTCATCCTTTGTTGATATACGACCACGTTTAAATTCATTTAACCAGTTATAAATAGTTGCAAGTGAAGGAGCAGATATGCCGTGAACTAAATCCAACTCATTTTTTATTTCCTTTGCTGTTAACCCTTTTATATTAAAATGTTTAATAACAACTCTAAACTCAATTTTCTCCATTTTCCATTTTTCCATTTTCCACAAGCAATTTTTTTTTTAAATGTACGAGAAACACACAACAACCCGACCAATCTGATTGAAACTTCGCAGCATACTGAATCGGTAGTGCCGCTGCATGAAAACAAACCGCTTGCAGTTAAGTACTAGTCGCGCCACCTGTCGGCTTTTCTAAGGACTTATTGACCCACCCTCGTATCTTGAGAGTTAGTATAATTATTTTGCGTATATAATAATATTATATTTAAAGGTATTTTTGGATTCAAATTATTCTCAATATAATAATAGAAAAGTAATAAAAAATACACATCTAATAATTTGTTAAAAATATGACACATATTATTTAAAACGAAAATTTGAATAACCGATATTAAGTACGTCACTTAATTTTATCATTATGTATAATCTCGTGTATCTTGACGATATGTCTGAGAAGAATTCTGCAGTTTTTTGGACATATTGTCAGGCGCGGACCGGACAACCTGGAGAGACTGGTAGTTTTGGGTAGCCTCCAGGGAAGGCAAAGCAGAGGAAGAGTTTCTGCGCGATGGAGCGACCAAGTGAAAGAGCTGACTGGGGGCACCATCCATTCTGCTCTGAGAGAAGCGGAAGATCGATAAGGATGGAAAGTCTTGGTCGCTCAAAGTATGGCGAAATTTAAATGTGGTCACGATCCTCAGCCATGAGTGCACGACCAAGAAGAAGTAATTATAAATGTATATATTATGTTTTATAATCGGTGTTAAATTTATATTTATTATTATTGTAGTTTTTATTTATAATCTAGACTATTTTAATATAAAATCAAGGTATATACTGTTATGGGATATATTATTTGTTTTTCTTTTGTTTAATAAATCATAATACATGTCAACCAAATAGTATATTAGTTTCTCTAGAGATATTGTATTACATTAATCAAAATATTATGTTATTTATGAGTTCTAAGATAGTGTTTTAATAAATGCACCTCTAATAATTTTAGAATATTACAAGTTTACTGAATGATATTATATAGAATTTTCTGTACATTATTGTCTACCTGAAAGTCAAACATGATGTGAATATTTTTATGGCGATGTATTCCAAGACAGATAGTTGTACAGTGTGCAAGAAGTGGGTGGAAGCAGAAAATCGAAAACGAAACTTAGGTGGATAACACCAAAACCACCATTCAATTTCACGAAAGTGCCTGGATTGTCCGGCGAGGTCGGCGGATAAGAGTGCCAGGGATTGTATGGGAGGAGGTCCGGGAGGGAATAAACTCAGTCGGGTCACTCAAACGGCGTCTTACTCATGGGCGACATCCACTTTTATTACGATCCGTAAATTCATTCGACGAACAAAACGAAATAATCGAAAACTATGAAGGGGAAAACCGGCCAAGAAATACTTAGGTATATTATTTTATCAGACAACGGCTAAAAATATAATATATCGTCAGTGTTTTGTAAAAAGGGCGAATTAACCAAAATGCTATTTTACAGGAGGAGGATTTTTGACTTTTGTCATTTATTTGTATATTACCTGTGGACGATTATAAATATCTAACAAGTGTATAATAAAGATTAGAAAGAATACTGTCCTGAATAGGTATTATAATATAATATTTTAAGGCCTAATTTGTCACATTCGCTTTTTATTTCGTAATTTTAATTAATTTAATTTTACTCGATTATCGTTTTTAAGTACTTTCCTGTGGGATACAAATTCGCCGTTTTTACACAACAAAGCTAGTGGGGTACATATCGTGTTTTCATTAAAATCTTGATTTCGCTAAAATGGTTGATTCGCACTTTTTACAAAATACCGACGATATTATAAAATTAAATAGAGAAAAGAATTATATTTATAGTCGAACTTTGTTATTACGATCTCGGAAATAGCGAGATCTCGGATGTAATGAGGAAGCATTCATTAATATTTTAGTTAATGATTTTCTCCATTCATATATTCAATTTTATAACGAGCTACTTCTCGGGTATTTCGAGCAAAACTGTTAATGTGTCATTTATTTAAAAACAACCCTTTCGACCCTAAGCAATAAAATCCGACCGGGAAGTTAACTATACCGATGCCGCCGGGATCGGATTACGTTTATAACACTAGTTACGTGTCTATGTACCTAATTAGTGTTTTCGCCGACAACATTGAAAAAGTATCCACGCATATGGTTGTAATTGCATGTAAAAAAATCCAAGCTTTGTGAAGTCAGTAGGTACCTACCAGCGCCGGCGGCTCAGCACTTCATTACAATAAACAACTTCTTTTGTAGAGTTTATGAATTCCATGCTTGTTTCGGGGATTTTTACGATGGTTTCCAGATGTTTTATGTTCTATGCTTAAATAGAACGTGGCGTAAAAATTTTATACAACGATATAACGAGTAATGCTTATAACGAGCATATTCAGTCAGTCCCATCTTCCTCGTAATAACCAAGTTCGACTGTATAATATTTTCTTATAAATATGTGTAATTCACACAGAACACATAATAATAGAATAATTCCGATAGGCAATATTCAGTAAACTACATTTTGATGCAGGGTTTTGAATGTACAAAATCTACAAAAATGAAACACGCACGTGTGTAATAAACCAATATTAAATGAGCGTCAATGCATAAACCAAGAGTAGTTGTAAGTAGTCGACGTATGGCTTATTCTTGACATGTGTTTAAGTGTATCCTGGATGATTCTTTACTCGAGATCGGTTACCTGGTACTCCTTACCCGTTAGATATTTCAGTTTTCATTATTTCTGAGTTCCCTGATAATGCATAAGAAAATGCTAATTCAGATATAAGCTTACAATATTATAACAGAGATGTCCAATACGTCGATCGCAAAATAGATATTGTTCTATATAAAAATCCATAATATAGTACATAGGTATTGACAGTATATAGTAGATAATAAATTGTAGTACAATATAATTTCATATAAGATTTGTTGAGGAAGCATTGACCATAACTATTTTTACCACGTTTTTCTTAGCTTGTATTCGTGTTTGTCCGGTGGATGTTTATCTAGTACAAATATTGAAATCGATTTTTAACTAACTTCCCGACTAGCTAGACATTTGAAACTTTTAAAATACATACGAACACGATGCCAATGCATTCTTTTTATACTTTTAGCCATCTTTTAGTAGAATTGAATTCATTTTCAGTTAATTCTGTTTTGTGAAAAGTTATTTCGGAAGAAATCCGTAATCCAATCAACTATTATTGATTGCTAAGAGGGTGGTCCTAGCAACTAAATTATTAATATATACGTGCGTTACTATGGAAATCAAAATATTTCAGTATTCTATATTTGTTTGTTGCAAAATAGCAAAAAAATGATTTGTTGACAATTGCCTTATTTGTCCTAAATTATTAATATATAGAATCAAGTTTATATGATTCAACAGAAAAATTTAAAACGTGGTATATAAAAAGTTCTCTTTATCTTGTAATTATTATTTCCTAAGCCAACTTAAGAATACCACGTGACTTTACCGGGGCACGTCATCCTTATTTCATCATTCAAAGTCTACAACAGGAGTAAGAGAAAGAGAAGATCTGTATCTTAACGCTTTAAAATAATGCGTAATTTCATAACACCATCGCGCAATAGGCTCTTTCTACAATATGAGCAAGATTTGACGATGAGTGTAATTATTCCCCAAAACCAAGCCAAAACTTATAATTTTCAAAACGAACGGAAATTTAGTATTTCTTTGTGAGACAAGTATCGATGTTCAAGTTGTAACAGTGCCCCTGTGTCATTTGTATATTCAAGATGAAGAATGTCAATATTATAGTTTGGAAGATTACTGCCAGTTTTCATACCGAATAGTAGATCAACACCTACATAAAATTAGACATTTTCACTATTCTGTAGATATCGGTTTTGCTATAACTATTTAACTTTATAAGTAGATGTCCGTTACATGATTAATATAAGATTAAGTTTTTTTATATAACACGATTAAATGCATTTTTTTATTTAAATTAAGACTGGATTGTGCATGCTTTTTAGTAATAGTAATAAATTAACTTTCAAAGAAACCTACAGGTTAATTCTACTTTACTAAGACAATATGGAGATGGTCTTGATATATTTGTGTCGCTAGATTTCAAATTCAGCCAAGTCCATAATAGATGAATAGGAGAAAAACAGCTTTTTGTTTTCTCAAATACACAGTCACAAGGGTGAAAGTTTATATTATTTCGAGTATAGAATATTTAAAATTAATAAATTCCACATTTTGATAATGCAGAAATGTTAGAAAGCAGTAGTTCTTCAGCAATTCACAAAAAAGTCAAAAATACCTAAAGGTGGACTTGGCTGATTTTGAAATGTAGCGACACATTTTATGAATTTACATAATATGATGGAAAAGTATTCATAGAATCAGAACACAGAAAAATATTTGAAAAAATGGAGGTAAACGACATTAAAAACAAATGTCTCATATTGTTTTTATACGTTATTTAGTAATATTTCTATATAATATATGGTGATGTGGGTAGTGTTAACCAAGAAAATTATATTTTTAATGCATTAATTCATGACTTCACAGTTTTATAAGATATTAAAATACCGTGAAAATCGTTGGAGAGAGAAAAGTTGGGGAAAGCAAGTATTTTTTTATACACCATGTATAATTGAAATTTGTAATTACGATAGAATAAAACAATAATTACGTACCTATTCCTGGTTTTGTACAAACCAATATTAGTATTGACTTCATTCTATCTTTACTAAGTTGATTATTCATATGTCTTATATCTTACTCTAATGCATATTGAGGAGATTAAATTGTAATATAATTGTTATAATACTCGTACCTATAAATAAGATATCAAAAGATATATGTGTTTAACACTAAAATTTGCATAATATGCTTTTTAGCTTTTCTGTAAACCGGTTAAGTACATAAACTCCTCTTTACAAAGAGGAGAGCACTTGGATATCATCCAAACTGTACTGTTAAATTCAATTAAGTGAAACTTTGTGATTCTTTAGAACAATGGTCATTGTATGTTTAATAATAATTTGTAAGAGATGCTCTCCACAATATATCCTGACAACGTTGCTTTGAATGAGAGAATTTCATAGAATGATTCCACTCACTCATTTTTAATGGTTTTTATGGCTTTTATAAATTTAATGAATTTTACATTGAAACTATTTTGTCCATTTAAAAGTACCGACATGATTATTAGAAATACCTCAGAAACATTTTCTTTTTTATAAGCGCTATCATTGCAGGTTGTGAGTAACTGACATTGAAGCCAATGGCCCCACCAAACCACACCTGGTCTTAATCGGGGATATTACGAGACCCTACGTTTTGCTGTGAAGTATCATTTTTTTGACTGGGAGTGTCCCAGAAGCAGTTACCCATGACTAAGTTCGCCATGCACTCAAATGTGCTTTGACTGAATTTACATGACTTTAAATAAAGGTACCTATAGGAGAGATGAGCACGTAAAGGCAATATAAAATTGTAGTAAGTAATAAATTAAAGCTCCTACAAAACTGCAGAAGTGAAGAGATCTTCACGTTGAACGCCGCAAATTTTCTGAATGCAATAAAACTGTAGTCAGACATTGAATTGTAAACAACTCTATGTGGGTCTTTGGCCTCCTTTAACATCTACCTACATCCAAATCTGCGTCTAGAGAAAAGAAACCCTTTTAATGCCATATGTGAAAAAATCTTACCTTCACTAGAACTGTGTGTGTGTGTGTCACAGAGAATGTGCTGCTTCTGAACAGCATGCAACCTGCTCTAGTGTTCAAGTTTCTTTTGGTACTACTATTTACAGTGATAAATTATGGAAAAATCTATCAAAAATATTGACAATTTTTCGGAAACATTTTTATTTCCCGGTGTCTGTCTACAACAGCAAAATATGTGAGCTTTCATTATACTAAAAAAATACTGTTTAAGGTTTCATATTAATGTATTTCCCAAGGTAGGACCTAAATATTTGATACTGCTCAGGGTTCTAAATGTTTCTCAATCAGATATATGATTAAAATTAAAATTACTTTTGTGTTATAGTTTATTCTTTTCGAAGTTTTACTTTTTTGGGGCTTTTGGTAGAAAGTGAAATTGATAGCTGCGCACGCCCACCGTTTCGAAAGTGCGCGACAGTATGAAGTTAGCTGCAAATCAGTCAGCTGTATTAATACAAACGCAAGTTTGATAGTAGAATTGTTTTATTATTGTCAGCCATTTGCAATTTATTACGTAAACAAACGATGAAACGTCAGAGTGACAGTTGTTACTTTAAAAATAAAAACAACGAGAAGTAATAATTATATAAATTAGTAATATATAAGTTGAGGTATATAGAAATAAACCAACAACGTTGCAATAAGCTGTCCATTTTCATGAGTGTGTAATTTAACAAGATAATTAAGAGCTAGTCGAAGAATCTAGGTTATCACAAGTTTTGTTTTTGTTTTGTTACGCCAAAGAAGTATAACTTATAACGCGCGTACATAAGTACACAAACCGTTTTTTTGATTGTGTGACAATCGATCCAGTCGACATATAAGACTATACCTTCTTCCGCCATATTATGATATTTTCAGTGCGTTTATCGATTTATCAGTCACAGACCTTTTACACATTTTCTGGTGTCCCCCAGGGCTCAAACTTAGGGCCATTGCTGTTCACGATTTTTATAAATGACATAGCATTGGTAATTAAAAGTGCTATGTTTTTGTTGTTTGCTGACGACTTGAAACTCTTCATGGAAGTTGTCACCTTGGACGATTGTCGTCAACTTCAACTTGATATAGATAATATATTAGATTGGGGCAGGCGTAACAAACTGGACTTCAATATTGATAAATGCAATGTTTTATCGTTTACTAAAGCCTCACGAGTATTGTTTTTCCAGTACTCGATGCATGGCAGAGTTCTCTCGCGAATAGCATCTGTAAGAGATCTTGGAATTACATTTGACGGTAAACTGACGTTTAGTGGTCATATAGATACCATTTGTAAAAAGGCGCTAAAGATGTTGGGCTTTGTCTTGCGTACTTCCCGGGTCTTTTCGGATGTTACGGTATTAAAAATTCTCTATAACTCCTTAGTTAGAAGCAGACTTGAGAGTGGGTATATCGTTTGGGCCCCGCATCAGTTGAAGTACGGCCTTATGGTGGAGAGAGTCCAAAAGAAATTTTTACGACTCCTTTACTTTCGGTTGTATGGATATTATCCGTGGCTCTATCCGACTGATTTTCTCTTAGGGATGCTTACATACTGTAGCTTAAAATTTAGAAGGGATCTTTATTTAGCTACATATTTTTTCAGACTTATACGCGGCGTAAATGTGAACTCTGCCATTCTTGGTGGTATTGGCTTGTGTGTCTCTGATAATTACCTTAGGAATCGAGGGCATGCGTTGTTTGTTCTCCCACGGTGCAGAACTAACCTGCCATTAGTAATGCCAATTGGGAGGGCAGTAACCATGCTTAATGAAATCGCTTCGGATATTGATATATTCCACTTACGTGAGGGTGAATTTAGGTGGACGTTGTTTTATAAGTTTTTAAGATAGGGTTTATCAAAGTTCACTCTGTGTGCTTCCATCTACTTTTATTTTGTTACTTATTTAATTTATTTTCTTATTTTATTACTTTTTCTCTGTATTTTTATTTTTTTTTAATTATTAACACTTATTTTATGTCATGTCGTGAACGCTTTGAATTTATAATTTGTTATGTTCATTATATGTAAAATAAATAAATTTGATTTGATTTGATTTGATTTGATTTGACCTTCTTCCGCCATATTATGATATTTTCAGTGCGTTTATCGATTTTATATTAAGAGTAAAAGAGGGAATGTACTTGTTACCCTTTACCGAACCTCAAATTTTGTCGATTATACATTTTATATTATGTCTGTTTAAAACTAAGGAATTTTGTACTACAACTTTACTGGAATGGCTTCGTAAGACGAATTCTACCAATAAGCCAGTGTAAAATGAATTACTCTAAAAATACATTGTATCGCTGGAGCCATTCCGCTTGAAAATAGTTTGAAGTCGGATGGTAGTAAAGTGAGGTTAGGTAGAACCATTGGTGCAGCACGCACGCACGCACACATACTCATGGCAGGGAGGGGGTGGGCAATAACGCGCGGACATTTCGAAAGGTTATACCGCTTAGGAGGTCGGAGGAATGCCTCTCGCCATATTTGGCAGCACATTGGACGGAAATGAACAGTTAGGGAGACGTCAGACTAGTGAATTTCTTGAGTGATGTTTTTCGCGATTCTGGCGACTAATAAAATATACCTACTCAAAGCATTTGTACTGAATGCTATATTTAAAGAATTATAAAGGTTCTCGTAAATTACCTTGCTAACATACATCTGGTTCTGTTTACATATTTTTTCTTCATAAACAAAATGAATACCTACAAATGATTAATTTGGGTAAAAAATGAATTCTACCTTTATTGCAGTAATGGTGCATACCTCAACCGCATGATTGAATTGTGTAACTAACGTACCTGCTTATATATATATAGTATATTACATTAATGGCATATATGAGGCGTGTATTTTCAAAGTGTGAACTTATTTCACTTCAACAAATTTTTGGCAAAAGTCAAAAAACTGTTTACGGTGTTGACGTTACATAATAAATTATGTTTTTTTTTGTATTGGAATAAGTTACTTTTGTAACTAATACCGATTTTGAAGTTGATTTTTCTACTGGATTGAATATTATTAGGTTCTTCTGTACAAAAAATAATTTTTTAATAAAATTTTATCCTTTAAATTCTGGCATTCATAACTCATTTTCGTCAAGTAGTGGAATAAGTTCACTTTGAAAATACACTCCTCATATATTTATATATATACATAAAAATTAATGTTACTTACGTTACCATTTTGTATTTAATTTTTTTGCAGATATATTAGTAAAAATATATAAAAATAGAAATATTAAAATAAATTAATGCCCTTAATATAAATTCATATTTAAAGTAAGTAGTGAAAAATAAAAAAATAGCTGGTGATAACTTTACTATACACGACGTTGTAATCAATCTTTGGTTTATTTTTTCTTAACTAGGTAGTAAATTAAAATGGATTTAATATTGTATGAATATATTCTACCTATACTATTATGACCGAAAGAATCAGAATCACGAAAAATAAATAAAAAAAGAAAATTTGAGGTTATCGACTTTGATACTAAAGGCCTCAAATGAAAATTTGACAGAATCTAGATGAATAATTATAATGTATCTACCTCAATAGTCGGTATAGTAGGCAGAAAAAACTGTGGACAAAGAATGTTTCTATAGCGTCGCCTGGAGGTAATAGACTCAAGTGTTTAGAAATGGGTGAATTAAAATTATACGACTTCAGGATGAAATCGCTTTCAGGCTACCCATATAATCAGAATATTCAGTCGTAATATTGAAGTTGCAAAATGTATTTCAGATTTTCTCCGCATTGTAAATACTTTACTATGAAAAACTGAGTATGTATATTATACCCCAAAAGATATTGCAATAGTTTTCTTAAAATACTCTGTACCCTAAATATTATATATTCTAAGATTAAACAACATTATTGTGAAAAATTTATATAAAAAAAATCCAATTCTACAAAAAAAAATGGACACTGTAAAGCCATTAGGCATTAAATCAAGTACCATAAACATGGTTCAAAAAGTTTGTTTCGGCTCTTCTGGAAAATCGCTGATTTTGACTTACGTCAGTATAGGTCTGTGGGTGCGATATATACTATTATGTTGTATGTATTATATGCGTTATATAATATGTTATATATGTTACATGTTATATTATGTTGTTTGTGTTATATGTTATATATTATCATTGTCTATAAAACCCATGCATAGTGGCAGTTTGTATTCGATTCTGGCGTTCGATTCTATGTAAAAAAATTCAATACTCGATGCACTTAGAAATCAAGGAATCCCCAAGCGCAAGGGTATTATATGTAATAGAGTTCGTTAAACACATCAAATGGAAATGAGATGGATACAAAACTCGAAGATGGGACAATCGCTGGACAAATCAAGTCATCCAGTAGTACCCAAGAGGTACAAAACGTCCGCAAGATAGACCTAGAGGCCGCTGGATCGATGAAATGGCTAAGTTCTGCGGAAGTACATAGCAACACAACACACAGGACCGAGAGAAGTGAAATCAGCTTGGAGATGCCTTCATCCAGTAGTAGATTTATTCAGGCTGATGATGGTGATGTTATATATTATTTGAAATTACGCAAAGATTATTGAACAGAGTTGCTTCATAGGTTGAATGAAATACCTGGGTCCCTATGTAAGAATAAAATATATTAAAAAAAACGAATGGCCTGAATAAGGGAGCATGAGTGACCATAGATTATGGTTATTGTCTCAACAAGCTACTACCTATGTATATTATTCCGTCCAGTATGAAATTATGCGAAAATCATTGTACCTATTTTGGTGCTAAATAAATGCTAAAATAAAACATATTATTAAGCGAGCGATCTGGACCAAGAGCCCTGAGATTGACGCAATGGTCCCAACCATTATTCACTGTTATATTACATAATAATATAAGCGTATATGAAAAAAATATTTACAAGGACAAAGATAGTTTTTGGAATAAGTTTTCTACTTTTCCTAAGTAGGTACTCTCTCAAGAATTTTATTTATACGTAATTATGTTATACAGTCAGGTTGACGATTGTATTGGAGATACTGAAGTTATGTATGCTAATGAAAAATGAAAAACTTTAAATAAATTATGATTGCACCTATATAATATAATATATGAAAATATAATCTTATAATACGAGTATTACGCTTTATATAAAATAAAAAGGCATTTGTTGTTGTAGTGTATGAATGTTGAATACTCGTAATAATGATTAGCTCTGCTGATCTTCTTGTATAAATTTTGTTAAATCTTAAGCAATCTATTAGGTAAATTAAATACTTAAGCAGGCTGTATAAATACAAACTTGGTATTACCCTAGTGAGATGCCATCCCTACATACCTTAATAATTAAATTATTGGAAATTGCATAACGTTCACATTGAGGTACACATACGTCGGTAATTGGATAATTAATATGAAGAACTTTAGACGTATTTCAAGATAAGTTTATTTTATAGTCTATGGATGAGTTGTTAAAATCTCCGAAGTGACAATATAAAATATTTCAATGAGAGATTAATAACTGCTTTGTGTTAATAAAAATGAAGATAAACTTTAATTTTTTAAGGTGTCTGAATAACATTATTTATCAGGTAGTGGGAGGCTAGTTATAATCGATTATTTTTTTCTAATATTTCCGATATGATTATTATGGACATTTGAAAGTATAGAGGTCTTATACGTTTCTGTAAATAATTATATTTATTTTTTTTACTAAGCGATAACAACCTATACGTACACTTTGAAATCGAATGAAAATTAAGATGAGTTTCTTTTTCGTGGGTGTGCATTGAGCCTGAAGATGTCAAAGGTGAAACCCGGGTCAAAAAAATTAATAAATTGAATAGTACAAAATTTTAATTAATTAGAATTTAAATTCAAATTTCATTTAGTACCCTCGGTCGATAGTACTAATTTTGTAAAGAAGCTTTCAGTCTAAATATTCACATCTTAAGATTGAACAGCAGCTCAACGATATTATATTTAATAACAATCTAATAAATCAGAATTGCATTCTTTGTTATTCGTGTTTTGCCTTTTGGCATCTTCGTGTACCTACACTCATCAACGGAAAATTAACCACTAACATACAATATAGTTAATTGCCGTTGATAGACCAAAGCAGTACCTTATAATATATTGAAAGATCGTTAAAACTTATTTTATAATGTTGAATTATAAACTTTTAAATCTTAATATTATCGTATCTACAAAATTTTAATACATCATAGTGTTATTATTTATTTAATAACAATGTTCTATTCCGACCATGTCTGATCCTAATAAGATCATGGGCATATATGGGCCTATAGACATATGGGCCTCCACAGGGTGGAGGTTTGTATTGACAGATTTTGTTTTTACGAGAAATGGATGTCAGCCACTTGCTCAACCTATTCGGTCCATACTCTGACTCATACCCAAATAGAAAAATAATATGTGCACTTTCCAGACCCAGGATTCAAACCTGAGACCCCACGATGCTATAAACCGACGCTTAAGCCGCGTGGCCATCGTGGGCCAACAAAGTTATCAGTGTTTTAATTTATTACTTTAGTATATAAATGGTAATAAACTATATCCTGTGGCAGTTATTTATTTGCAAGTTCCACAGTATCCGAAGAATTGAAAAGAAACAAATCCCAATTTCAAACTCTAAAGTATTCTATTTTTATGAAACTTATAAATTATAAAATATTTTTTCTAATTCCAGTTGTGCGGAAACTGTGTTTGTGGGGTAGGTATAATATGTTTCTAGTACTAATGGGTAGGTTTCGAGCGGATAAAGTAAAATGAAGCTTCCCTCATTCGCAAACCCTACTTACTCTTCATCGCCACACGTCCAAGTCAAAAAGACGGTTTCCATTTTTTTTATTTTTCCCCAAAAAAAATATTCCCCATTTCATTATTTGCAAGATGTGGATTTCGCGCCAAAAATGAATTATTTTTAGTACCTACTTGTTAGGTATAATCCGAAAAGTTAGGTAATCAAGCTCCCGGGTATTATGTTTCTTTCTTTATTAGTTTTCTGGAAACGAGAGGGGAAATAATTGTTATTATAAGAAACAGTCTATTCGTAGAGCTCGTCAAAATATTGATTAAATAATCTACGACGCACAATGTCAAGCACATCACTGTCGTGTTTAATTTATTATTCCATTTCCATCTAACATTATTTTACGTACGAGTATGTAGGTAGCTAATATTATTAGGAAATATGTTAGAAGATAAAAAAACAATTTATTATAATCAGTTATAATATACGTAAAATTATTTTTTAATTCAACTAAGAATTCATAAGATTTAAGAATTTTAAATTCATTTTATGGCTGTCATCGGATTCCCTGATCACAATTACAATATTATTTATTAAATATTTAAATATTTAACTAATAACTTTTGAAGACTGATATCATAGATATATCTCATTAGTTAACTCCATTACTTCCCAATATGTTACCATTGTCCCCAGAATGGACGATTTCACACCTCTTGAGTGTAGTATTTTTATTTTTTATAATTACTAATGGTATATTATTAAGTTTTGACGATTTATTATACGCTTATCGAGTGTAATATTATTGATAAGGTAGGGAATTTTTTTACAAACACTTCAACTATTCATAATTTGTTTGTTATATTTTTTATTGGATCTGTGACATAATAGGTAGGTGATAAAGTTTTTACCTACTTTATTGTATTGGTTTGTTTTATAAGTTAGAGTTTATAGTGTTCGTTGTCAGTGTGTATTTGACTTTTGGTGAGTGTACACAGCGCCTGAAGATGCTGAAAGGCGAAACCTGGGTAGCAAAGAATGATTCAAATGGAATAGTACAAAACTTATATCCATTAGATTAGAATATTAAATATTCATTTTTCAAGTACAATCACATAACACCTATAATATATACAATATGATTTCGTAATGTTACGAGATAGGAAATCTATAATTTTATAACATTACAAATTAATGTTACTTATTTCATCATAATTTCAAAAGATTATTTCATAGTGTAAATATGACAGCGGTTCAGAATCGATTAGACATCTCACTCGATTACAAGTTTCTGTCAAAGACACTTCGCACCGAACTAGCGTTATACTTATTATGCATCGATTGTACCATTGTAGTTATTTGAAACAGTAAATAAAATCTCGCCTCCTCCATAATCACGAACAACTACTAGCGTATCTCAACTACAATACCTATCCTCCACCGAACCAAAGAACCTACAATATTAACTGTCAATTCATAGTGAAAATGAGTTGTAATAATATTTCGTGAAGTAATGCATTTTATTTAATTATTAATAATGTAAAATTCTATATTGAATATATTATGTATTGGAAACATACAAAATCCGGTCATCAATATTAACGAAATTTGTCGATCATTTCAGTCGAATAGCTATTATTAAAATTATAATGTAACTTATTAAGTATTCAATATACTTACATATATGGAAATACCTCAGATATATACCATTTAGAAAATGGATTCGGTGTCATATTTTTTTCAGGGTTTTTTTAAAGATGTTTCCAATAAAGAATGCAATATTCTCAAATTATTTGAATAAGCAAAAAGTGTTTGACAATTATACGTACCTATATATAAATATGGCAGAAAAAATCATACTTTCAACTACATAATAAATTAAATTATTATCTTCACTTAAAAAAAATTCACTATTTAAATTTAATATTTCGCATTTTCATAAAATATTTAATACCTACTCGCATAAAAAATATATTATAAATTGAGTTGAAACTGTGATGTAGTAACTAATAAATCATTGAAAATAAATATCAGAATTCTAGATTACTTATTAAAACCAATAAAGATATAAATTTACCCAAAGTGCCTATATTTTTGCAGATAAAACGTTGTAGGAGTTTAAAGATGACACTAAAATTAAACTAAGTATGATTAATACGTATACAAGCCTCCATTCTCAATAGAATGAGCAATAAAAAGATATTACAACTGGCCTTATAGTAGCAGACCATCCATTACCGAAAACATTATTTCACTCCATATTATCGTAGGTACATTACAATAGTAGGCCTCGAGGTGATATTTAACATGATACCCAAGCCTTTTCATATGCCAATTAATTTAATCCGAACCGACGTTCGTAAGCTGGCTCTTCCAGCCTTGTAGCTAGATACAATCAGGACCGTAGCGTCACTGTATGCAATTCATGTTGCACGAGTAAGCAGACACCAGCAGACTACGAGTCACCTTTTTGGAATATAATTAGTATTTTTACGTGATATATATTTATATCTCTAGTAGGGGAAATTCAGCTGATGTGCAACGGAAACCAATCAAAGCTGTCATAAAAACAAAAACAAAAACACGGTAAGTATATCCTCAAATCACCATCCTTTTGACGGTTACGTGAAGATCATTTTAATTAGATTGTTCGACAGTAAGTTATAATATAATCGTGGATTTCTGCCAAAAGTTGGTAAGTCCAGAATTCATGTTATGTAGTAATTTCAATTTGAAGTTTGACATGCCCTATAAAATTCTGCTAACTTTTTTGGGCTTTATGTGCATGTTATATTTATATCCGATGACATTGATTTTTTCTAGCAAACATATTTATATATATACAGATTATCTGTTGTTAACATTATATACCTAAAATATTGATTTACCAACTTTTGGCAGCAACCAATATCATTATATACATGTTGTTCCTTTAATATTTTACTATTTAATTTTTGCCCAATCTGCGCAAAAAGTCTTTTTAAGCTCAGTTAGTACACGTTTGAGTGTGTTGTGACCTCAGTCTTTAAGAATTGCACCTAATACATTGTTAGTCGTTAAAAGATACTGATACTAATCTGATACATTTGATTAAGACCCGGTGTGGTGCGAAGTGGTTTAGAGGCGGGTCTTTGACATCAATGACAGTCAAGATCACTTCCGATTGTACCATTCAAGCCATGGGAAATGCGAAAATTTCAAAAGAATAATTCAGATAATTACAATATGCATTTTTATGAGTAAGCAAATAAAATGATGCATTGCGTTAACGTGATAAACTTAGTGAATTTTATGATAAAGTTATAAATATTGAAAATATCATATTATTTCCGACGTATTTAAGGTTTAGGTACCAACATTTCTCTACACTTAAAAATCATACTTTTTTACAACCACCCCCAAAACGTAACATGTGTTCCATTATTTTTTATGATCCCTAACCCAGCTGTTTTTGTTAAAGATGAAGCTCGCATTTTGGCTAAATATAATGATCTAATATCTACTAAAGTCATGAGCTGAATGAAAACACAACTATCGTAGTCATCATACATCGACATATAACATAATACGTTTTACAAATCCCGCTAAAATACATTTCTTTTGAAGAAAATTCTGTTACCGTGAACTATCATAGTAACATAGATAGTATGACATTAGGATATCACTTCCTTTTTTTTGTTTTTTTTTGAATAACGGAAATGGATGTGCTTACATAAAAATTTCGTAAAATAGCTCTGACTGAGATACTAATAGATCAGGAACATATTATATTTGAGTGACATCTCTAATGAATTATCATCCGCTATTTATTGACGTACTTACAATCAAAATAATATTTGGGTAATAATTATTATATAATAATATAGTCAGCTACTTACTCTATATGGAGTTTACTTCATTCGATATGGTAGACTATATAGAAAACGGATATTGCGGAAATTATATTAGCAGAAAGCTATTTACTGAGTTTGCCATAAGGGGGGACATGCTCGTCGAAGGTCAAAATTGAGTTTTTATTGTATTTTCAAACCATGATCCTGGACACTCCTTAAATGTTGTAGATAATCTATTTATATAATTTTGAAGCCTTATTATCCTTTATAGTTATTTTAAACATTTGATGACTGCATGAAGTATTTTTGTTACATAAAATAGTATTCTTTTAAACCTCTCGCTCTAATGTTTTAGAATATAGTCATATTTCGGTACATAACTGTGCAGTGGTGTTAAGATTTTTTACATTTATTAATTTTTAAACGCATTTATAAAACCATTAGTATAATTTATTACGAGATAATTTTTGTAAAATATTCACGATAAAAAATTATTTTGATAATCTCTGTGATCCCAAATTTGACAAGAATTAGGCATTTTATTAGTCAAAAAATCGGCAAGATTAACACATTTGAAGATGATTCTAAGGATATTTATTATAAGCTATGTCTTTGACCATTCAAGTGTGATAAAAATCTTATGAATAATGATTGCTTTATAATAGTTATTGACCTAAGAATAAGGTAGTGTTTTTTTGAAATACGCCATTTCTTTTGTCATTCCCTAGTAGTTAAGCTACAACATACGGCCGTAGCCATAAAATGACAAACTATAATTAAAGTAGGGAGTAAAATTATGTTAACGCGCGTGTTTGAACATGTACCTAACCGATTTTTTTTTTATTTTTTTTTAAACGGTACATGTTCAAACACGCGCGTCAATATCATTTTACTCCCTATTTCAAATATAGTTTGTCAATTTATGGCTACGGCCGTATGTTGTAGCTTAACTACTGGGGAATGACAAAAGAAATGGCGTATTTCAAAAAAACACTACCTTATTCTTAGGTCAATAACTATTATAAAGCAATCATTATTCATAAGATTTTTATTACACTTGAATGGTCAAAGACATTGCTTATAATAAATATCCTTAGAATCATCTTCAAATGTGTTAATCTTGCCGATTTTTTGACTAATAAAATGCCTAATTCTTGTCAAATTTGGGATCACAGAGATTATCAAAATAATTTTTTATCGTGAATATTTTACAAAAATTATCTCGTAATAAATTATACTAATGGTTTTATAAATGCGTTTAAAAATTAATAAATGTAAAAAATCTTAACACCACTGCACAGTTATGTACCGAAATATGACTATATTCTAAAACATTAGAGCGAGAGGTTTAAAAGAATACTATTTTATGTAACAAAAATACTTCATGCAGTCATCAAATGTTTAAAATAACTATAAAGGATAATAAGGCTTCAAAATTATATAAATAAATCATCTACAACGTTTAAGGAGTGTCCAAGATCATGGTTTGAAAATACAATAAAAACTCAATTTTGACCTTCGACGAGCATGTCCCCCCTTTAAACTTTGCTATTTCGAGCAGTGTATATAATTATGATTAGTGAAATAAGTCTTGCATTTATTTATAACTCTTTGACATTTTTATTATAATAATATTAACTCAATGTTTATTACAATAATTATTATAAACATAAGAGTGGTAAATGATGATGTTCTTACAAACAAGCAGTTTTACCCCCTAGTGGTTGCCTTGACTACAATATCTGATGAATTTGCTCGGACCAGTGTTATCTGGTGTGTTTACTAGACAGATCTATTAAGTTATCCTCTGCTGGTATATATTATGTGTAGGTATAAATATATTGCGTGGCTTGACATCGGTTACAAGCGGACGCATCTGTTTTAAAGCCAACGTGTATCATGCTGTTCATTAACGGATGTAGTATTAATTCAGCAGAGAATTTATGAAACGCAGACAAGACAACATATAATTGCTGTATACATTATATTAGTTACGGTTCCACTGTTTTAATTATTACTCGTTATTTCAACTATGTATATAATATATAAAGTTACAGTCTGTCGTTATAACGTGGAGTGTTTTTATTTAATTTTGATATTAGGTAGATTATTCCTTTACAAGAGATTCAACTGTTACTTGGTACTGAAAATTCTGTAGTTGCCGGGTAAAAGTTGTTAAGTCGCATTTTTATGAAAATAATATTTTAATGCTAATAATATTATATCTATGTAAAGAATAATTGTACTCTTTATAGATTTTGTCACATATTATGTAAGCAAAATTAATAAATATTTTATTTTGTAGAAATAGCTTAAATTGAGAAAAATATGTGTAGCTCAGTGGCGAAGGGTGGAGGTAGGCTGTTAAGATCTGCCATAAATGGTGCAAACTCAACTTTGTCAGTCGTACGTATTTGTTTTCATTGAAATAAGACTACAATTTACAGATGGTGTTAGTTAGTTTTTAAAATTCAATTAAATCCTTCCTAACCAAACCATAATAGTTTTGGTATAATTTGGGCGATACGACAAAATTGTGCACACTTTTACATTCATACTTATTTGTTTTTGTTGGATTAAGAATACATATTACACATATTGTTTGTTTATTTTTTTTAAATTCATAAAGCCCTGCCTAGACCAAATTATAATAGATAACACATATTATTATATCTATAAAATATCCAAAGTTATGTATGATTTAATTGCATAATTTTCGATATTTAATAAATAGACGAGTATTTTTTGATTATTATCATTTATGGGTTGGTTTCGCAGGGTTTAATTGAATTTTTTAAACTAACTAACACCATCTGTAAATTATAATCTTATTTCAATGAAAACTAATACGTGTGACTGACAAAGTTTAATGTGCACTATTTATGGTGGATCTTAACAGCCTACCTCCACCCTTCGCCACTGCTGTAGCTCTAAGGTAAAATTACTTATTTAAAGCATTGAATAATAATACAATATAAAAAACTTATTTAAGTATACATAAATAATGTAAATGAAATAAAAAAGATAGGTACATCAATTAACTTTTAAGCAATAATATTTTGAAAAATGTGCTTTATATCAAAAACGATTATCTCAGCTGCAACCAAACTAACTTAAGTACTTTTACTACGGAACCACGGAATTTATAAAACGAGTTATTTACTTACATGGAATTCATTAAGTACACAAATT
The DNA here is from genome assembly GCF_057557595.1 of Rhyacophila brunnea. Lineage (NCBI taxonomy): Eukaryota > Metazoa > Arthropoda > Insecta > Trichoptera > Rhyacophilidae > Rhyacophila > Rhyacophila brunnea. The sequence goes on along the minus strand of NW_028233350.1, from coordinate 36,423,186 downwards.
TATTTACTATAAGTGTTTCACTCACATGGTGAATTTTATTATAAGGATATAACTAATAAGTATCATAATTTATGTTTGAGCTTACTAAATTATATACCTAACTATATTTGCTTGATACTACTCCACATGAGATCTAGTGTGGCGTGGTGTGAGATTTGTTGATAGTGGAACTAACAGTTTATATTTTAAATAATAAAAAATACGCCCTCAGATATAGTTGCATTTATGAATTATTATCAGTGTGTAATGACTGTGATCGGGGTTACATCGGAACAAACCCCAACAGACCTTCAAAGGGTTTTAATCAACAGCCAAAGAAGTAACATTTATTTAATTTTTATACCACCTAATCGAAAATGATCATAACTTTGCATGAATAAAATAGACCTAACAAATATTTGACTGTTTGGAATTTTAAGAAATAATCATAAGATATTTTTAAGAAAAACATATTAATAGCAATTATAAATTAATTAGTTTCCTACAACACTATTACCAAAATATATTATTTCTGGTAAGCAATCATGTTTGACGCCTACAATAACCGAGTGACTAATGCGTCGGCTTATAATATCGTGGGTTCCGAGTTCAAATCATGGGTCTGTAAAATATACAAGTTGTTTTTCAGTGTCCACTTAGAGTCAAGGTATGGACCTAATAGGTTGTGCAAGTGGCTGACATCCGTTTCTCGTAAAAACAAAAACAGGCCCATAATAGTAATATGATTATCTTAGAAACGGACATGGTTAAAAAAAATATGTTTTAGTTATATACCCTTAATGAAACTATGTATTTTAATCACAACACTAATATTTCCACAAAGATTCTGTAGTATAACATTCAATATATTATATTATTATTATATTGTAAAGGTTTCAATCATTTTAGTACTAAAAAAATGTTTTGAATTGTATTGAAATGGAATGACAATGACAATATAAAACTCCTGCGGGTTGGAATAGATATTACTTGGCATTTCTGAGCCTATATCACGCAGGTTTTGTGGCTATTCATGAATTTATACCACACGATCCGTAATATTAGAGGGTTTTCTCCATATTTTTTTTGCTTCACACGTCTACAGGTTTCTCAGCGATTGCTCGTAGTCAGCAAAAGCACCGGTCAGGCAGGGGGTATAAGTTTGAAGTGCCGGGTGGATAATTCGAGGGTTGAGAGCAGTGATGTCTCCCCAGGGGCTCGCACGAACCGATTGATAAAATCGTCAATTTCACTCAGAACTGGTTAACACTAATATTAGTTTAATTGAATATCTTTTTCCGTGTGCGATGTTTTGTTTCTGATAGTAAAGTGCAAAATAAAGGTTTATACAATCAATATCATGGTGCCCCAATGTATTTGATCTGCTGCATGATGTTTTAAAATATAAGATAATAAACTGGATTAATCGTTTACCATAAAAATTTTAATTTCTGTTTAACAACATATCTTTACATGCAAGAGGTGCTTTGTGGTATTTAAAACTAAGACAATCTTATTTTTTTCTAAAATAAAAGCTTATAATATCAATATCATCTTTTGATTGAGGAAACTTGGTGGTAATTTACATAGTCATAAAAATTCTATCAATTTTGTAAACATCCATTTTGATAACGTTTTGGTTACATTATAATAATATTATCAATTTATTCAAAATCTGTATTATTATTTAAATACAATTTGTATTTTTTGTTATTGTATTATACCTACTCGATACTCATATATAAAAATATATTATGTTCATCATTATTTAACCTATATCCAGAGCTTGAAATGAACCGGAGCGCACTGGAGCTCAGCTCCTCTTTTTGAAATCTCGGAGATTATTGCTACGTTTGATGGAAAAAAATTGCATTTCAGTTCATGAATTATCAAAAAGTATATAATTAATTTCACTTACTTTGCAAATATATTTTTTAAAAATTTAATACAAAACTTGTCGGACTTGTAAATAAAAAAATATAATTTATGACGTTTTATAAGCCCAATTTTTTGCTAATAACTTTTGCATGTCATAAAACGCTTAAAGATTCTTATTCAGTTTGACCATCCGAACTTCGTAGGTACATAATATTATTATAGGATAAAAAATCTAATACAATTATTATTATATTATAATATAATTAAAGAAACTATTTTTTTATTCAACAACGGATAAGATATAAGATTTGAGAATGTAACATTCTATATTATATTGAATATACATAACTAGTAGTAGTATTTTAGTTTGTATATGCATGTGATGTTTTAAAATTATAATAAATTTACATAAAATTAAATAAGTTTAGTAAACTATCGAGCGCTCCAGTTCGTAAAATTTTTCATTTCGATCTCTGCCTATAAATAAATGTATTAGGTTAGGTAGTTTTTCTAAATTTACAGTAAACGTAAATATTTTGTTTATATTATTTTCATAAAAATTCCTGTCAAGTATCGCTTTCATCAGCGTTCTTGCGTTTCACCAGATTGCGGCAGCATCTTCTATATCTAACATATACTTACTCCCTCTTGTAGATATTTAGGAATCCTGAATCTGGTTGCCTTGAACAACATGCCAGTGAAGCAGAGACTTTCTTGAACATAACATTAGAATTGTAAAAAAATCTCGCTATTAAAAACAACGGTTAGAAAATACTTACGACTTAGCTACAAATATTAATTAATAATATAAATTAATTAATAGTGACTGTACTTATATACTAGCATACATCAAATAATAAAATTGTTCTCACTTTATTTAATATAAAAAATATAAAAATTGTACGCTTCAAAATTGTAATAAGTAACAAATTATATTTGAATGATTTCCATTTTTTAATTCATATATTATGTTTATATATCGAATACTGCAAATTTAATTACACATTCTAAACTCTAGCCACAGAGAATATATATAAGCCAGTAAATTTATTTTGCTTGGTTAAATGTATGGCTGCAAGTCTAGTGCAACCCTTCAGCTCATCGCTGTGTTTTTACGCACCCTAACAACAATATTTGCCCCCATAGATAATTGCACATGCGGATGGATTCACAAACATTTAACAAAAAGATTACCCCGTAATACGATTCGACGAAAACTAATAAACCATGACACCCACGGTGGCCTTGCGGCTTAAGCGTTGGACTAATTCACCGTGGGTCCCAGGTTCGAATCCTGGGTCTGGCAAGTACACCTATTGTTTTTCAATTTGTGTGTGAGTCTAGTCTAGTATGGACTTAATAGGTTGAGCAAGTGGCTGACATCCATTTCTCGTAAAAAAAAAAAAAAAAATCTGTTAATACAAACCTCTGCTCTGTGGAGGCCCATATTATGATCCTATTAGGATCGGACATGGTCGGGAAAAAAAATAACCATATAGTGTTCACAGTAAATAACGTGCTATCCGTATGATTTGAGTTTTTTTTATTTATAATTTGATTAACGCATTCGCTGCTGAGTAGATAATGACTTTTTAATTAGCACCATTAAAATGCACGTTAATTACATCGATCGGCCGCCTGGTCATTACGCGCATGTGCGTCTTCTGCGTCCAAAGTATTAATACTTAGGCCCTCCTCCCACGGCGCAACTGAAATCTGACAGAACTGGTTTGTGAAGGAACTCATAAACTGGCCAATGTGATGCTTCGCACACGGCGCTACTGAAACCACTTGAAATAATAATCACATAACCTCAAACTGTCAAACTGAACCATCAGCTGTTTTGTACAAAAACCGACAACACGCACGCTGCTGCGTTTATTCGAATAGAATTAAATTATTAAAATTTTGCTTATCTTGTACTTTTTACGTTTTGGGTTGTTAATGATTTTTATAGCATGACACATGATCGCAGTGCGGCCAATTTTGGTAAGAAAATATGATTTTTCACCGAATCTAATGATGTTGGTACCACTGTTTTACGGTGACTGGAAACTTCAGAGACCGCGCGACTAGCATGTCGCGTCTCTTCGCGACCGTTTTGAAGCTGAGAGATTCCAGTCTCGCCGTCAGCGAGCCGCCATTAAAATACATAAGCTAGATACTGGCTGGAATTTTAGTTTCAGTTCCGTCGGACTTCAATTGCGCCGTGGGAGGATGGCCTTAGAGTTTGCAGCAACGAAAGTAAAATGTATTTTTTCTTCATTTATCGATTATAATAATCCAACAATGATATTCACTGTAAATTAAGAATTGATTAAAATAATTAAATGGAAATAAAATGTTTTTCATAAAATATATGGTCAATATTATCCGTAGTAGTATATTTTCCATGAAACAGCTATTAATTATTGTAAATCGACCAATCATTTGGTAAAGTAATCAAAATATAGGAAATGAATTAGTATGGGCTGAAACTGATATATATTTTGAATTTACAGTTTTATAATTTGCATGAATAGATTTAATTCAAGTCCATCATTTTATTCTTACATTTTATTTGACATCAATTATTTATAAAATATGTTGCATTATTATTATTATAGGCAAATTTAGCCTCTTGAAAACTGAGTAAAGCCAGCAGACTATCTTCCACCTGGAGTCAGTTTTGAGTACCGTACATGGAAAGCCCTAAACAGACTAAAAACCATGATAGGGCACACCCGAGACAACATGATAAAGTGGGAGTTCTCCGATGACCAAGCCCGCAAGGTCGGTAAAATTCAAAGCATGGAACACCTATTTTCATGCAAGGCTTGCCCAATAAGCTGCAATTTCGACGAGATCCTACAAGCCGAGAACAATAATGTTGCCTTCGTTAACTTCTAGAACAATATATTGTAGTTATTGGAGACCCGACATGACAAAGAAGGTGCATTATTCGATATAAACTGATGTGCGATATTTGAAAATAATATAATGACATGTACACATCTACGAGATGCCACAATAACATGTATTGAAAATGATACGTACGAGCGTGAATTCGATGAATCGTCTACAATTTATTATGAACATGACGCTGATTTTCTCAATCTCTATCTCATTCCTTACTCAATTGGTCATTTGTGATCAACTACCCGCGACGGTCAATTTTTCGTTAACATTTTATCATTAACTAGCTGAAGTACCCGGCTTCGCACAGGGTCGCTTCGTGGTTATATTTATCTTAGATATTTGAAAAATAATAAGAGGTAATTATTTTTTTATATTAAAATATCTGTGTAATACAATATGGCAATATGAAAATAATTCTAATAGGAGTAAAAACACTAAATTAAAATCGAATCCAAAATATGAAAACGTTATTAATGTTATTAATATGTAGTAAAAAAAAAAAACAAAATTGGATGGAACAAACAAACAACAAACTTTGTATTTTATATAATAATAATTTAGAAACCTTCGCAGGTGTGCGCACAACAACTCAAAAAAGTTTCATCGCAATCGGATGAATGGTATAGGAACGCATACGAATAGTAGAAGATGATTTTCTAATTCAGAAATCTTCGTGGGTATGCGCATGACAACTCACCAAAGTTTCATTGCAATCGGATTAATGGTATAGGAACGCATACGAATAGAAGAAGATGGTTGTACTAATTCAAAAACTTCGCGGGCGTGCGCACAACTGGTCAAAATTTCATCACAATCGGATGAATGGCATAAGAACGCATACAAATAGAAGAAAAAGATGATTGTACTAATTCAGAAACCTTTGCGGGCAAGGGCACAACACTTGCAATCGGATGAATGGTATAGGAACGCATACGAATAGAAGAAGAAAATGGTTGTATCAATTCAGAAACCTTTGCGGGCGTAAACACAACACTTGATCAAATTTTCATTGCAATCGGATGGATGGTATAGGAACGGATACGAATAGAAGAAGATAGAATAGAAGAAGATAGAATAGAAGAAGAAGATGGTTGTACTAATTCAGAAACCTTCGCGGGTGTTGGCACAATTACTGACGTAAATTTTATTGCAATCGGATGAATGGAATAGAAACGCATACGAATAGAAGAATATAGAATAGAAGAAGATAGTTGTACTAATTCAAAAACTATTGCGGGTGTTACCACAACAACTGACGAAGGTTTCATCGCTATCGGATGAATGGTATAGGGACCATACGAATAAAAGAAGATAGAATGAAGAAGAAGAAGAAGAAGAAGAAGAAGATGGTTGTACTAATTCAGAAACCTTCGCGGGTGTTGGCACAATTACTGACGAAAATTTTATTGCAATCGGATGGATGGAATAGGAACGCATACGAATAGAAAAATATAGAATAGAAGAAGAAGATGGTTGTACTAATTCAGAAACCATTGCGGGTATTACCACAAAACTGAAGAAGGTTTCATTGCAATCGGATGAATGGTATAGGGACCATACGAATAGAAAAATATAGAATAGAAGAAGAAGAAGAAGATGGTTGTACTAATTAAAAAACCATTGCGGGTGTTACCACAAAAACTGACGAAGGTTTCATTGCAATCGGATGAATGGTATAGGGACCATACGAATAAAAGAAGATAGAATGAATAAGAAGAAGAAGAAGAAGAAGATGGTTGTACTAATTCAGAAACCATTGCGGGTATTACCACAAAACTGACAAAGGTTTCATTGCAATCGGATGAATGGTATAGGGACCATACGAATAGAAAAATATAGAATAGAAGAAGAAGAAGATGGTTGTACTAATTAAAAAACCATTGCGGGTGTTACCACAAAAACTGACGAAGGTTTCATTGCAATCGGATGAATGGTATAGGGACCATACGAATAAAAGAAGATATAATGAATAAGAAGAAGAAGAAGAAGAAGATGGTTGTACTATTTCAGAAACCTTTGCGGGTGTTAACACAACAACTGACGAAGGTTTCATCGCTATCGGATGAATGGTATAGGGACCATACGAATAAAAGAAGATAGAATGAAGAAGAAGAAGAAGAAGAAGAAGATGGTTGTACTAATTCAGAAACCTTCGCGGGTGTTGGCACAATTACTGACGAAAATTTTATTGCAATCGGATGGATGGAATAGGAACGCATACGAATAGAAAAATATAGAATAGAAGAAGAAGATGGTTGTACTAATTCAGAAACCATTGCGGGTATTACCACAAAACTGACGAAGGTTTCATTGCAATCGGATGAATGGTATAGGGACCATACGAATAGAAAAATATAGAATAGAAGAAGAAGATGGTTGTACTAATTAAAAAACCATTGCGGGTGTTACCACAAAAACTGACGAAGGTTTCATTGCAATCGGATGAATGGTATAGGGACCATACGAATAAAAGAAGATAGAATGAATAAGAAGAAGAAGAAGAAGAAGATGGTTGTACTATTTCAGAAACCTTTGCGGGTGTTAACACAACAACTGACGAAGGTTTCATCGCTATCGGATGAATGGTATAGGGACCATACGAATAAAAGAAGATAGAATGAAGAAGAAGAAGAAGAAGAAGAAGATGGTTGTACTAATTCAGAAACCTTCGCGGGTGTTGGCACAATTACTGACGAAAATTTTATTGCAATCGGATGGATGGAATAGGAACGCATACGAATAGAAAAATAAAGAATAGAAGAAGAAGATGGTTGTACTAATTCAGAAACCATTGCGGGTATTACCACAAAACTGACGAAGGTTTCATTGCAATCGGATGAATGGTATAGGGACCATACGAAGAGAAAAATATAGAATAAAAGAAGAAGAAGAAGATGGTTGTACTAATTAAAAAACCATTGCGGGTGTTACCACAAAAACTGACGAAGGTTTCATTGCAATCGGATGAATGGTATAGGGACCATACGAATAAAAGAAGATAGAATGAATAAGAAGAAGAAGAAGAAGAAGATGGTTGTACTAATTCAGAAACCATTGCGGGTATTACCACAAAACTGACAAAGGTTTCATTGCAATCGGATGAATGGTATAGGGACCATACGAATAGAAAAATATAGAATAGAAGAAGAAGAAGATGGTTGTACTAATTAAAAAACCATTGCGGGTGTTACCACAAAAACTGACGAAGGTTTCATTGCAATCGGATGAATGGTATAGGGACCATACGAATAAAAGAAGATAGAATGAATAAGAAGAAGAAGAAGAAGAAGATGGTTGTACTATTTCAGAAACCTTTGCGGGTGTTAACACAACAACTGACGAAGATTTCATCGCTATCGGATGAATGGTATAGGGACCATACGAATAAAAGAAGATAGAATGAAGAAGAAGAAGAAGAAGATGGTTGTACTAATTCAGAAACCTTTGCGGGTGTTGGCACAATTACTGACGAAAATTTTATTGCAATCGGATGGATGGAATAGGAACGCATACGAATAGAAAAATATAGAATAGAAGAAGAAGATGGTTGTACTAATTCAGAAACCATTGCGGGTATTACCACAAAACTGACGAAGGTTTCATTGCAATCGGATGAATGGTATAGGGACCATACGAATAGAAAAATATAGAATAGAAGAAGAAGAAGAAGATGGTTGTACTAATTAAAAAACCATTGCGGGTGTTACCACAAAAACTGACGAAGGTTTCATTGCAATCGGATGAATAGTATAGGGACCATACGAATAAAAGAAGATAGAATGAATAAGAAGAAGAAGAAGAAGAAGAAGATAGTTGTACTATTTTTTGCGGGTGTTAACACAACAACTGACGAAGGTTTCATCGCAATCGGATGAATGGTATAGGAACCATACGAATAAAAGAAGATATAATGAAAAAGAAGAAGAAGATGATGATTTTTCTAATTAAGAAACCTTCATGGGTGTGCATACAACCACTTACCAAAATTTCATTGCAATCGGATGAATGGTATAGGAACCATACGAATAAAAGAAAATAGAATGAAGAAGAAGAAGAAGATGATGATTTTTCTAATTCAGAAACCTTCATGGGTGTGCATACAACCACTTACCAAAATTTCATCGCAATCGGATGAATGGTATAGGAACGAATACAGGACAGACACACAGACATACAGACAGACAGACATTCATTTTTATATATTAGTATAGCCTATACTCTTCGCGCAAGTGCAAGAAATAAGTTTACAAAGTTTTATCGCAATCGGATGAACGGTATGGCTGCGCATTCAATACGAACAAACAAACACACAAATATTAATTTTTATATATTAGATATAGGGTGAAGAGTATTATGATATGGTCAAAAGTTCTTGGGCAACATTTGAAATAAGGCAGAAAACATTTAAATGAATTTTAGCAATTAAGGGACTAGTATATAATATATTATGTTTGATTCCTTAGGTGACAGTACATAGGTACGCAGCTGGGGTAGAAGGGAAGCGGAAACAGGCAGCAAGAATGTCGTCAGAACACAAAGGTAATGCAGTATGCGTGGAATGTGTTGCCGGTCGGCGACCGTCACTCTGCTCACCGCGAGCGACCGCCGTTTCTACCGTCTACGTATTGTTACCCTTTCAAAAGACCCGAAACGTTTTTACTCATGACAACACCCCTTTATTGTATACATATTTATTCTTTCACGGCGTGGACATTTGCAAATTCCTCCCGGCAAAGTGCTTACTTGCGAAAACATTATTTTTTGGCAGTTTTTTTTTGTCTGAATTGTTTCGGAAGGGTTCAGCCGCAGATGATCTTTTGTTCATTGAATTTTGGACTTTTTGTGTAAATTTAAAAGGTAAAAAAGCTTACATATATCCATAAACATCCGTTATTGTATACGTATACGTATACTATACGAAAATGTTTTTATTCGATTTGCATGGAATATACTCTCCACAAAAGCTTCCATAAATCTTTATAATTGAAATAATAATAATATTATATTATATTTGTGCCATATTATGTTCGGTAAATTTACGTAATAAATCTGTTTGCGAAAAGAAGAGCAGTGACTGTTACAGAAATGCAAAAAAAATGTGGCATGTTTGTATGCGAATATCTATGTTTCTATCTCAGACTAAGTTAAATAAAAAGATGAAGTGTGTCTATACAGAACTACTACGAAAGAGTTTTCCAAGGAATATCAACCAATTCCAAGAAACGTACAACGTATTACCCACTATTTATTTTTGAAGTTATACTTCTTTTGGCGCATTTGGGAAAACATATCAGACTGTATTTTTGGCGTGTGACGAAGTTGCGCGCGCCGATGTAACACGTTTGGCGTGTGACGGAAGTTGCGCGCGCTGATGCAACACATAATTTATTACTATGATTATATTCATTTCGGTCTCGGGGGTACATGCGCATGCGCATTTAGTTTGTCGTTCAATACAACCAAGTGAACAGTACGTGTTGTAAATATAACCAATATTGTGTTATAATAAATATATATGTTTATAAACAAATTTCTGGAGACTAAAATTCTACACTGTTAATTTATATTCATAAAACTTTATTTATATTGGAGTGTATATTTATTTTTCATTGTGTATCAAGATATGAGGCTATATTTATGTAAGTATTATTTATGAGTAAAATTATATATCAATAAATAAATAAATTTTGTGAATGATGAGTTGGTAAATAATTCAAAAAATATATTAAAATTTGATTTTTTATTAATTCATCATGGCCACTTCTGAATCGATTATAACCGCTGTATGGCAAAGGTGAGTTTTGGTCCAATACAATGAGATATATATGAATCACGTTCGTTTTCATCAAACTACTCCACTGTAATATTAATAGACTAAGGTAACGGCTTTGGAGTTTCTTCATATTGTCCAGAAGATGGAATTATTGTTATTTTTTTAATTCATCATGGGCACTTCTGAATCGATTATAACCGCTGTATAGCAAAAGATGAGTTTTGGTCCAATACAATAATTAAATTACAATTATCATGTGCTATATGAGGCACAGATGAATCACGTACGTTTTCATCAACCTAATCCACTGACATGGCTGACATCCATTTCTCGTAAAAAATCTGTTAATACAAACCTCCACTCTGTGGAGGCCCATATAATCTTATTAAGATTGGACATGGTCTAAAATATTTTTTTTTTGTTCGATTGCGTAGCGCCCAGTTTTTTAAGCTTCGAATCGTTCTATATCCATTATATCGGTAAGACCATAGACTAATTATTATAGGATAGGTCTTAAGCTGAATTCACGTATATTTAATGCATAGACATTTTCTTAATTTTCTTATAGTTTTTAAAGTATTCGCAGCCATTCATTGGTCCGCGTATTGGGTTTAAACGGTATGTAGCAAATGAGGTATCGACAAATGGCATGGTTTTTAGCCAATAGTATTTTATATCAACGTTGGCAATGTACGATTTTTGTTTTGTAAGCCATGAGCGCAACAAAAGAAATTAAACCTCCTTGGGTGAAACTGTATAAATTATAATTTTATTTTGCATACATAAATTTGACATATTATTTCCATATATTGTTTTATACTGAAGTACTTACTAATAGTATGAACTAACTGAGCAACCAACTGAAGGAGTGAAAAAATATTATTTTATTATTGTTATGAATAATATCCTGAATAATGAAACTAGTCAAAATGATATTATAATTTTACGATTTGTAAATTCGATTCATTGAACACGGGAGAGCTTTTACACCTTACTATTAAATTTCAATAAAATCGTTCAGTTTTAACTACAAAGTTTTATCAGTGAAAATCTGTCTTCGTTTTTTACCTTAACCAATCAAAAGCACACAAAACCCGAACGAGTAATTTAAATTACACTCTACAAACTATTTCCACCCGTTCGCCGGGTTATACGAGTATCCACATCAAGAACAGATGTTTAATTAGGTTTTTTTGCAAATCACTAAACGCGGAACAATCTTTTTTTTTTTTTTTTGGAAAAGCACAGTGGATTTCAGAGGCTTTAGCTAGTAGTTACATCCCTCTTTGTAGCGAAAGGTATCAAGCGCAGGGTGAATCGGTAGCACCCCCCGCGGCTTGGCTCGCCCAGAATTGATATTAATCCCCGCCTGAAAATTAATATAAAGAAGGACTCACTCCCTCCGTTTTTCGCCCATATCTACCTACGCAGGCACCCCTGGATAACAAATCACCATTTGGCTTTTTCATCAAATAATTCTTTATAATTTTGGATTTGATTTTTGCCCTCACGCTAGGATAAATACGCGTTAAATAAAATTTTTCTAAATTGTCAAATAACATTTAAACGTTTAGCCAGTACCTATACTTCAGCATTTTTCTTACATAGGCTGTATTATTATAATTTATTCCAAAATTATAAATATCAAATTGTATTTCTTAAAATGTAAGTTATGTACCTAATTATAATAATACTAAATATAATCATGTAAATACATTAAATTTTATTTTAACTAATTTGATTTTTGTACAGAATTTAGACAAAGATTATTAAGGAAAGATATTTGTTGTACCTCGTAAGCAGATAAACATTACTACATTTTTGTCAAAAATAAGATTTTGAGAAAACAATGATGGTATAACCATTTTTGAAAATTTAAAAAATCTAATATAATAAAGTATAAGAATCGTATAAAGAAAAAAGCAGAAGGATACAACTCTATAAAATGCATATAAATGCAACACATTACCATATTGCAGTCAATGAATAATTATTATTATTTATTTATATCGACCAAAATTACAGTTTGCAAAACAAAAAAAGCACGACACAATCAAACGTGATGGGTGTAGAGTTTTGGTCGCGCATAAGTTGACTGCAATTCAAAATGGTCAAGCACTCAACACTCGTACAAAAAACAAACTAAAAGTAATGTGACTTAAAATATTATAAGTATCAAACAAATATAATATCAAAAGGTTTTCCATTATGGATGATCCAGCGCTGATGCTTTCCAATAATATTTTTGACCAAGTATCTTTAAATCCACCGCGATGCAATTCAACCTAATCAGTTTTGTCCTCCACGTATTTTCTTGAGTCCAAATGGCGCGCACATAGGCCACTTTGCTGGTTACTCCGCCAGCATTCCACGTTATCTTTTTGCCTTTATGAAGTGTGCTGTATACATTTTTGTAATGCTTTAATCTTTAATCAACAAATAAAAAAATAAAGAAAGGAACATACTGATTCATTGCAGTATAAAAACGGGCAACCAAGTTCGCCATTTTGGAAAGCGACGATTCTGCGTAAACAAATATTACGCGGTCTATAAGAGCCGTTGCCCGGAATAACGTTGTATCCAACAATATTCTTGTTTTGAGAAAAATGGAAAAAACTAAATCAGTTATGTTTTTTTACATTTTATATTTGAAATACAATAAACAAACAATTATTAAGAGTTTTAAAATATAAAGTGTGAAGAAAGACAATTAAATTTGAATTTATTACAAAAAAATATAGTGAATTAATGGAATAATGTTGTATATGAAAATTTCACATACAACATTATTCCACAAAATGCTTTTTATTTATTCTACTTCACTCAATAGTGCCTTATAGAAAGCAGCGTGCTCATCTAGCATGAATTCACACATATCATTGAGGTCTTTGAGCTTAGCAGCCTTGATTGGCAGCGGATTGGAGTACATTGGAGTGAGTTCCAAGCTCCCTAACTGCATGAAATTTCTCCGTACGTTAGCCAATCTTCCCCGTCCTCCACGAAGAGGTGGTAGAAGACTGTATGATGTCCATGATTCCAGTTCATTGTGGGAGGTTCGAGCTCTGATTGTGCGACACGTATCTGAACGTGGTTGACCAAAACGCAGCTTGAATTTAGTATTAAATATATCTCTGTAAAACCAATACTTTACATTACTAGTCGGATGCGTTTCTATGAACAAGCGGTGCATTATTCTGATATTAATATCTGGATTTAAATACTCCCTGAGCGGATCACCGCGGTCTCGCGAATAGTGGTTTTCATATTTTGGGAAGCTGTTAATATGATTGCATACTAATACACTTAAATCAGGTTTATTAGCATGCGGTCTGTTCATATGTTGACCTCGTCCATCATCAACTCCTGATCCTGACTTAAGTTTAATTTGTATCACCTGGATACGTCTAGGCGTTACTCCAAGAATGTCACATAATGTACGTTGGCACACTGGATATACCTCACCGTTCACTTTTACTGTATATTTAAAAGTACAAATTTTACGGAAAGATAAGTCAATCGGTGAGTGATTATCATAATTAGCACTATCTTCGTCTGCTCTCTGAATACGGCGTCCGACATTCAATTTCTCGATACATGAGACGAGATAATGACTCTGTCCATTATGATTTAGCAACCTGAATGCTGATTGTATTTCTGTCTTAATGTTAAAATCGAGAACACATCCGCGATTCAAACATTTTTCGGCACAAACGCGACCCTGCGAAAAATAGAAAGAAACGATTAAAAAATTTGAAAAGGTATTATATTAAGTAACAATATAAAGAGTAATATAATGCAAGCATTATTATCAAATAACAATATGGATAAATCATTTGAATACAATCGATTAACGTTCGACGAGGAATAATATGTCGAACATAGTAATTTTATTCGTGACATCAATAGAACTGTCAAATCGTATACAACATTATTCCACAAACCTGTTTCGGTGGCTCAATTGCAGGTTTAATAATATTTTTTCTGGATAAATATTCTTTTCCTGCATCCTTCAACTTCTTGGCTTTATTATCTCTCCAGTTTAAAACATTGGATGTCCGTTTTCTTCCTTTATTTACATGAATTAAGCCACGCTCCGTGATATTGACGGACGGCGACGCCATTTTGACAACTGCATAGACAACGTTCTTCCATAAACCAATAACTTTAAAATGCTGCCACAAGCTTAAATATTGTTTCCCGACCATAATACTTACCTTAAAAGATGCATAATAACATACCCAACATTATTCCATCAATAACTCAACATTGACAGTTTTGTTGGATACAACATTATTCCGGGCAACGGCTCAAATACGTGTGCGTATAAATTTCGTATGTGTTTGTAATTTTGTGTATTTTATGTTTGTGTATCACGAAATGTCGGCCATATTTGCGGGCCTTTCTGATTGCCGTGAATTATACATATGCTCAATCCTTCTTTTTTTTATTCGTAGCCTTTAATTAATGCAGTTTTTAATTAAATTCTCAAAGCTTCTTATAAGAACATTTCTATTAAAGTTTTAAATGTGTCCAGCATTCTGATCCATAAGTTTCAACTGGCGTATAAATAAGGCGGCTCTCGTGGTGCAGTGCGTAAGACGCTTGCCTTCCACCCGAGAGTTCCTGGGTTTGATTCCCGGTCAGGACACACAATTTTTATGTGTTTTTCTCAAAGTCTGGGTGTTTGTGATTGTTCAAAATTACTAACAACCACCTTGTATGAAAAATCAAGGATATGGTTATTAATAATTCTAAAAAAAAAAAACTAAAAATAATTGCCAAATTTGTCATAAAATTCTGTGAAGAATTACTCTATTTTATTTTAGAATTACCCAGTATTCATAGTATCTACATAATAACAATAAATTATGATTTATAAACGTCTACATACCGTATTAGGTGGGTACCTTATATGTCTGGCGCCATTTTCACAGACAATTTTATTTACGTCGAGAGCATACATCGTATAAAACTGTAATTAAAAAAAAACAAATATGATATAGAGTAGCAGTAATATTTAATTAATTAGTAGTTTTTAATCGCTTTGTACCCGTGATGTGGTGAGGCCTGAAACCCTGGGGACATACAGTCGAAGCAGGGCGGGACTCGTGAAGCGTGCTGCCCTGGCTCACTTTATATTATGTACCAGGGCCACATCCGCGAACGATAGCGTAATAAGCGCTTTATATTCAGTTAACTAATTGAATTTAACTGATTTTGAAATTACGTTACTCAATAAGGTGGTAGCTATAAACTTAAAGTTGTAAACTAATTATAGTGAAGGTAATACTAAAACTGTTCAATCAACTTCTTCGTTTTTTCTTCTTTGACTATATTGGATACCTCGTGGCATTTATAAGAATACTTATTCCATTATTCACTCTTATTGCATATTTAAGAGCATACATAAGTGAAACGGCAAACAATTTTCAGTATGTAAGTAACAGTAGATGGAACTAAATTTTGCAGTCGTCGCCAATCGGAGACTGACAGTCGAGGTGTGAGCACGTAAATTTGTTTCGTGATGGCGTCGGAGGAATATATTCTTAAATTGTGTAAAGATGACTAAAAAACGTTCCGCATGTACTTTAAAAAGATAACATGTCAATGAATATACTATTATTATCACGAATATAATAATAAACATAGCATTAAAAGGACGCATGTTGAATTTTTATCACAAATTATATTTCGTTTGGCTCGCGTCATTTGCACAATCCGCGCATCGCCTAGTCACGATCTTTTTAGACCATGCCTCAGCTGAGTATAATAAATAGCCTTACGTAAAATCAAAGTTAAAATCAGCCTTCGTAGCTCAGTGCGTAAGGCACTGGGGTCTCATCCTGGGGTACTGTGTTTGATTCCTGGTGAGGTCACAATATATTCATGTAGTTTTCTAAAAGCTTGAGAGTAAATGTGATCGTTTTGATTTTTATACTATTCTAGTGTTTCACTACAGTAATGGGCCACATGGCCTGTAATTTTGTAGTATGTATTAAAAACAATATAATATAATATTGGCTGTGTTTAAGAAAAAGGGATTAACCTTCGATTTTTCTAAAAGTGCTTTTATTAGATATTTACAATGTATGCAACTAAATAGATGTGCTGTAAAAAGGAAGTAAGCCGCAAATGCCAAATTATTATCTAAATTCAGGTTTTAATTGTGCTTTAATTAAGTTTTGTTTTAAGGAAAAAAGCATCTAACCTCAATTTTAATGATTTTTTGTAATAATTTCTTTAATTATCATTAGATCAAAAAGATATTACACCGAATCATCAATCATAATGCATTCAATGTCTGTGCCTTTTTTATTAATATTAAACTAAAATCATTCAAAAAACGTTTTTTGCCTCTCCTTAAAAATTTGTTTTGTGTGGGTTACGCCATTTTTCCTAAACACGGTCGATATGTAGGTACTACAGCTATTGCTTAATATTTATATTATTCTCTCTCTTAGACAAAGTAGGTAGGTATAAGGACTAACACAACTCTAACTATTTTCCCAATCAAGTAAATACATGATTACTATCAAAATATATGTAATATTATTGGAAAACGAAATGAAAATTTGGTCCGGCTGTAAGAATTGAACCCCTGAAATAGGACTGTTTATTGTTTACCAGAGTATTCTTAAATATAATATAATTTTACCTTTCCCAAAAAATTAAGCCTAAAATGCACATGAGTCTTTTGCATAGTTTGCATGATTTTGATTTCGATAACAGATAAACAAAAAAAAATGAAAATATCGTAACTGTAAATCGCTACAGAAAAAAATAGGTATGTACTAATAATGGGGAACATTGTTCAAAGCATTAAAATGGTTTATTCGGAGGTTTACGATGACATTCTGTCAATTTGAATGATTTCAACAATCATTAATAAAATTGTAGAAATACATATGCAAGACATTTTCCTTCGTAGTGAAAAAAATGATGAAGGGATTAGGTATCAACAACTTACGGAGAAGGCATTTTTTCTGTTGTTTTAGATGAGGCACGTTCATGGATTATAGATATTAACATTAAGTTCCTAATAAATATCTAGATCGGGCATGCACACAGAAAATTGTACAAGGGGATTCATTTCGAAAAATATATCCAAAATAATCTATTATTGATTTTTAAGGCGGCAGGAAGGGGCGAGGTTAACAAAATTCTTAAAATTGGGTCTGTTTAGCTCAGTCGGTATACTTTTTTGTATCTAATTTATATTATGTACACTTTTCTACTGGTTAATAACATAATACCAATCTATTTCTTTTTTATATAATACTGTTTTAATAATATTCCTTTGTTTCTAAATGTCATTTTGTGAATGTGTTAAATTAATAATTTGTAATGTTCACTATATGTAAAAACAAATAAAATTTGAATATAAAAATCTAGTAGGTGGTAATGACTTCTCGTCGCTTTAACAGTAGATCCTTTGCACTTTTTCAGGTACATTCCCTATACACAGATACTCAGCATTTGGAACACCCGGCCTGCAGCTTTACCTACATTTGCTCACCTAAGAGTTATTACGACCGGCCGTATCGACGAGTAGTTATCGAATACAGATAGCTTAACGGTCATAATTATTAAAATCACTAGTGTCCGTTTGTGTCGTCCGCGCTCTTTTATTTTTAAGACATGCATCTAAATATTAGAGCAAACATTGAATGCCTCAATGGTAGCATCAATTCGCGAGTTCCACGTCTGGCGTTGCGGTAACGAAAAATAAAAATATACCTACTACAAACACAAGTAATATAATTATTAATTTAGTTTAGTGAGATATCCTTTTTACAAGACTTTTTTAATTAAAACATTTGTACTGTTTGTATGGAAACATTGTGAACAAAGTTTTAATTTTTGAGTAAATATTAAATTTATGATAAATAATATTATATTTTTATAATTGTATAGTGGCATTGTACCGGATAGTATATCATTAGACGATAATAATATCATGATAGTTGGTGTTTTTTTTTTGTTATGTATAAATTTGATTTATTCAACTGCTAAAAAAGCTGTACTGTATGTATCAAAGTTTTATTTATAAAATAAGCTTTCGCTGACGATGTGTGTATATAACTTATTTAATAATAACAATAGTATAAAATATACGTCGTAATTTTAGAAGCTTTATGTTATTAAACAGATGTTTTTGGCGTCTTAATTATCTGACTTTTCGAGCTACGCTAGTTTCGCAGGGATGGCGGTCAATATTACCCGTCAGGAGTTATGTGTGTTTTACTCATATTGCCTGACAATATTCTAATCCGGCCGTGACTGGTGGGTTGCTGGGCCAGAACGGTTAGATAGTCGCAGTTGAGCCAACTATTCGCACCGCGTCGCTACCTTCAATTAATTCAGCCGCAAGTTTGTTAGTTGGTCGGGTCGGGTTGGGTCGGGCCGGGGCGCCGGGCGGGGGAGGGTCGGACGCCGCTACCCTCTGATAAAAGTCGACATCAACCCTACATCTGCAAATTTAAACAGAGTGCGTTATACTGTATAATTAAGAGGGACTCATCCGAGTATCTCTATGATGGCGGAAATAAAATATTTAGAGACTATCTGGAGAGATAGACACTGGGTGTAGTTGCTTATTTACTTATGCTATACTTATATTTTCAAAATTAATAATACAGTAATTTCCAAAAAACAAAAATAATAAAAAATGCAATAGGTAGGTAACAATTTGTGAAACCTCGTTGCCCTTAATTTTTATGGAATGTCTTCTTAACCAAATAAACCCGCTAAGTTTGAAGAATGAGTATTATTTACTATAATCTATTAATCAGGAAAATGTCTTTCCACCAAAAAAATCATTATATTTATGGTGATAAACAACTCAATCAATATCATCATATTGATCGGCGATATTAAATACTTTAACACAATTAAAAATTCTTTAACATCCGTTTGCCATAGTGTCCAATTATGGAAAACTCAGTAAATAGCTTACTGCAATTATTATTTCCACGATATTCATTTTTCCACATAGTCAGCTATATATTCGATGACGCAAATGCCATACAGTAACTGATTGAATTACAATAATTATTATTTTATAAATATTCTTTTAATATTATTTTTATTGTACGTCAATAAATAGCGGATCATAATTCATTGGACTTGTCACTCGAATATAGGTTCCTGATCTGTTGGTATCTCAGTCTTTGTATCGCTCCGCACAACCTCTCATTATACCGAGATTCGGACCTCGGAACAGTATCATAAGTATTGTAACATAACTACAACTGTAACATACTCTGGTACCAACTGTTTAAGACTTTTTTAATTAAAACATGTGTACTGTTTGTATGGAAACATTGTGAACAAAGTTTTAATTTTTGAGTAAATATTAAATTTATGATAAATAATATTATATTTTTATAATTGTATAGTGGCATTGTACCGGATAGTATATCATTAGACGATAATAATATCATGATAGTTGGTGTTTTTTTTTTGTTATGTATAAATTTGATTTATTCAACTGCTAAAAAAGCTGTACTGTATGTATCAAAGTTTTATTTATAAAATAAGCTTTCGCTGACGATGTGTGTATATAACTTATTTAATAATAACAATAGTATAAAATATACGTCGTAATTTTAGAAGCTTTATGTTATTAAACAGATGTTTTTGGCGTCTTAATTATCTGACTTTTCGAGCTACGCTAGTTTCGCAGGGATGGCGGTCAATATTACCCGTCAGGAGTTATGTGTGTTTTACTCATATTGCCTGACAATATTCTAATCCGGCCGTGACTGGTGGGTTGCTGGGCCAGAACGGTTAGATAGTCGCAGTTGAGCCAACTATTCGCACCGCGTCGCTACCTTCAATTAATTCAGCCGCAAGTTTGTTAGTTGGTCGGGTCGGGTTGGGTCGGGCCGGGGCGCCGGGCGGGGGAGGGTCGGACGCCGCTACCCTCTGATAAAAGTCGACATCAACCCTACATCTGCAAATTTAAACAGAGTGCGTTATACTGTATAATTAAGAGGGACTCATCCGAGTATCTCTATGATGGCGGAAATAAAATATTTAGAGACTATCTGGAGAGATAGACACTGGGTGTAGTTGCTTATTTACTTATGCTATACTTATATTTTCAAAATTAATAATACAGTAATTTCCAAAAAACAAAAATAATAAAAAATGCAATAGGTAGGTAACAATTTGTGAAACCTCGTTGCCCTTAATTTTTATGGAATGTCTTCTTAACCAAATAAACCCGCTAAGTTTGAAGAATGAGTATTATTTACTATAATCTATTAATCAGGAAAATGTCTTTCCACCAAAAAAATCATTATATTTATGGTGATAAACAACTCAATCAATATCATCATATTGATCGGCGATATTAAATACTTTAACACAATTAAAAATTCTTTAACATCCGTTTGCCATAGTGTCCAATTATGGAAAACTCAGTAAATAGCTTACTGCAATTATTATTTCCACGATATTCATTTTTCCACATAGTCAGCTATATATTCGATGACGCAAATGCCATACAGTAACTGATTGAATTACAATAATTATTATTTTATAAATATTCTTTTAATATTATTTTTATTGTACGTCAATAAATAGCGGATCATAATTCATTGGACTTGTCACTCGAATATAGGTTCCTGATCTGTTGGTATCTCAGTCTTTGTATCGCTCCGCACAACCTCTCATTATACCGAGATTCGGACCTCGGAACAGTATCATAAGTATTGTAACATAACTACAACTGTAACATACTCTGGTACCAACTGTTTAAGCTGCAAACAAAACTCGCTCCTCCATCCATCGGAAAAACCACCAAATCTTTACTTCCTCATCAACCAAAACATCATGACCCCCACATATTATTATTGCCTGAACTTTCCTTGGATGCCAAGTTGGGAATGTTGTATCTTTTTCCTCTAATAGTGTGACATGTACTGAAGTTTTCTATATTTCCTCATTTTCCATTCGATTGAGAACGTCAGTTTTTGTCACACGGCCAGTCCAAGGAATTTTAAGGATGCATCTGTATAACCAGATCACGAAAGCCTCAATGTGATATCCGCTGGTTTAGAGTCAATAAAATATAAAAGAATTGAGATAACTTAACAATGAACTATACGAAGTCTCAAACCTAGGTTAAGATCTCGATTACTAAGGAGGCATTACATTTTGAGAAAGGCACTCCTTTGAGAAGGTTGGTAGCTCCACCAAACTGTTCCATGTGGCAGATGATAGAGCAAAGATCATCCTGATGATGGCCTACCTGTTAAGGGATAATACGATAAGAAGAAGACATTGACCGCATTTCATGGCGGTCATGATACTTCATGTCCGGAAACTTGTACGTATGCAGTTCACCGTATCACAACTTCACCATGAAATGTTGTATCGGAAATACATGGCCGTATATTAAGGACCGTCCATTCTCTTTGGGTTGTATTATAGTATTGACATAAAATTCATGTCTAAAGAAAACACGGCTCTTGTCAGTTTATACTTTACAGGAAGCCAACAGCAACAAATAGCCGATATAATGGATTGTTTAATATTTAAGAGCGTACATAAGTGAAACAGCAAATAATTTTCAACTGTATGTAGAACGAAATTTCGGCCGCGTTGCCATTCCGAGACCGACAGTCGAGGTGTCTGCACGTCGATTTGTTTTTCATGGCGTCGGATGAAAATATTTTTAAATCATGTAAAGATGACTAAAAAACTTAAACGTTACGTAAACACTACAATTTATGAACTGAACTAAATAGCATGATGCTTCAAGTCCTTATGGAATAGTTGCATGTAGGAATTCCAATCCCGGGATCCCAAGCTATTTTCGATACCTATGAATCCCGGGATTGATAAACATAATCTCGGGATTTTGGGATTGATTTTTTTATCAATTTTTATGGAACATAAAATAAAAGCAAATATATAACAGATAAAATAATAAAAAATAACTACATTAGAAATAAACTGAGTTTGAATGAAGTTTGATTTATACCCATGTTTAAGTTGCCGATTTATTTTATTTTTTCACATAAATTATTAAAAATGAGAAAGATTGAAAAAAACAATGCTTCGCACTTTTAACAAAGTAATTCCACCATGATCTCATACGTTTTATGGCGGTTTCATATTTGGCTGACTAATTAGATTTATAAAGCGGAAAGGCCATAAGTACGCCATGATTATTTGCTTTACTATTTTAAATCTCGCTAATCCATTCATTAAGTCTTTACTATCAGAAACAGTAATCTCATTAAATTCACATTATTATTTATATTACAATATTATTTACTCCATTAAACTTATGTATTTCCAAGATTGAACGTAGATATACAATATTAACAATATATGTCTTAAATAGTATAAATTATACTTGATTTATTTTTGACCGATTTTATCAATGTTATTTGTGAATATAAAAATGTTATATTAACAATGGAAAAAAATGCCAATCCCGAGACCAGTCCCGGGATCCCGGGATTTTCAGATTGTAATCCCGAAATCCCGGGATCAGAATTTTGGCTCAGGATTGGATTTCCTAGTTGCATGGATCATCGCCGATCTTCACTCACCATGAAACGATGCTACAAGTGTAATATACGAGCTGCATGTTCCACATGTCGTTTTAAAATTTCTTTTAGGATTAGGTTTGTGTATATTATTTTATAAAGATCCCCCTGTAGTCTCACACTTGAAAGTAGGGCGACTTTGTTGTGCAGGCCATGTCTCAAGGATGGAAGACACCCAACCACCAAAGAAGCTTCTCTTCAACAAATCAGAAGGGAAAAGGAGGGTCGGGAGACCTAGACTGCAGTGGCTGGACTGTATAGAAAGAGACACAGCATCCCTGAGACTGAGGCTGTGGAGAGAGCTTGCGGCTGACAGAGGAGAGTGGAGACGTTTCCTGGAGGCAGCCAAGACCACATTGGGTTGTAATGCCGATGATGATGTATATTATTCCTAATAAACTTTCAATTAATTTATTAAATTAGAATAAAGAGTATACGTAATAAAAATACATATTTATAATAAAAATATACTTAAAAAAGATAGGTAAGTAATAGGTATTTTATTTAAAATTAAACTTGTTTAAATTTCCACACCAAAATCATGACATAACTCTTGCAAGCACTGATAAAAAAGTGGCTGTATATTTTCAAATGATTATAACATTGGAAAATAAATTTGTCTTTCTCTCATGGAATTCAGAAAATTTAATAAATACAAATAGCACTGTTACCTACCTGTTTTAAAATGCATGAAAAACGAGGTATTTGTAGGAAAAAATACAATTTCTTGTAAATAGGTTATCTTTTATATATTTTAGCACCTTTTAAAATGAAAAGCATTTGTACATTTTTTACTCAAAACAATATTATAATATTACAACATTTTGTGTAGGTAAAGTAAATACTTTTATTTATTTATATTTTTTCAGTGTTTCATGTTTCAGTACCTTTTCGAATACTATAAATATCCTTAATTGTACGAGATTGTAGAGTAATCTCTGCTATTCTTTGATTGAAAATCGAGCTTATTTAAAAGTAGATAATATTATCTTCTATGAAAAAGCTATCATTTTGGATAATTTGATTTTATTTCTATCACAAAGTTCTTGTCAATTCCTAAAACAATATTGTTATAATAAATAATTCATTGCTTAAAAAAAGAATGTTATCATCATACAAAGGCTAATTGCAAAAAATAATTGCATGTGATATAATTATTATTGGCAAGACCAATTACGTTAAAAATAAAAATTTCGAGACATCCTGACATCCGTTATTAATCAAAGCAAGTACATAATATTATTGCTACCTTAATTCAAGCTACAAAAGCCTAAAATAAACGCGATTTGAAAAGTATTTATTATACCTAATATATGAATACGTCGTAATTAGGTGAGGCTCAATTGGTACAGCCAGGGGACTCAGAAATAATGGGAACTGAAATACCTAACGGGTAAGGCGATAGCAGGTAACCGACTCGAGTAAGGAAGAATCCGGGTTAAACTTTCATACGTGTCAAGAATACGTTTTACGTCAACTACTGAAAACTGCTCCCAGTTTATACATTTACGCTCATTTAATGTTGGTGTATTACACACCCTATTGCACGTGCAAAATGCGTGCTTCATTTTTGTAGGACACTTAAACATTCAAAAACCCTGCATCAATATGCGGCGTATTGAATTATAGCCTATCAGTATTCTATTTATTATCTGTTCTGTGGGTACAGCATATTTAATTTGCGATGGATTCGAGTTATGTCTGTATGTATAAGAAAGAATTTTTAAATTAATTTATTTATACATGTGGTTAACATTACAAATTATAAATTGAAGACATTTACAGCATGACTTTACCAAAAAATAGGTAGTATTAAAACAGTGTAAGGAAAAAATATAATATTTAATATCACAAAAACAGTATATTAAAGCAAAAATTATAAAACATGGGAGCACACCGAATGAGTTAAGGGGACCCTATTGTAAGAATTTATAAAACAACGTCCAAAGATGATCATCCTCACGTAGGTGGAATATATCAACACACGAAGCGATGTTGTTGAACATTCAACACGAAGTTATTGCCCTCTCAATTGGTACCACCAATGTCAGGGTAGTTCTGCACCTTGGGAGAATAATCAAAAGATTTATAAGATACTTATAAGGGATTCACAAATCAATTTTACCAAGAATGGCTTCTCATTTACACCACGTATAAGTCTAAAAAAATACGTGGCCAAATATTGATATCTTCTAGAATTTAAAATACAGTGTATAAACTTACCTAAAAAGCCTGTCGGATAAAGCCATGGATAGTATCCACTTCAAATCTTGTGAATTATTTCTATGAATAATAATATTAGAAGTTTATATAAACATTTAATAAATGAGTAGCTATCAACCTACGTACTCAAAATTGATAATAAGGTTCTATAAATTTATCAAAGCTTTGTACTATTTCTTTTTTTGTTTGTTTTAGTTTTATACTAGAGATAATAGTGATTGATGTGGGTTCATGTTTTATTATGATTTTATTTTTTCTTATATATATTATTCTGATAATGTTCCAAATTGTGTATGTATAATAAACAATGATTTATTCTTAAATCATAATAATAATATGTAGTACTAAGTATTGAATGAAAAATTAAATAAAAAATACTAATGTAATATTTAGTATGATATATTTTAATTATTTTCATTAGTGTGGCATTAAATTAACCAGATTGATAGAGAAAAATGTTTGTTTTGGTAGTTTTTTACCGGTTTATATCACGAACCCTCGTATGTTCAATATGGGCAGGTAGAGTCACCAGCATCAAATCGGGCGAGTATAATCCCTAACGTTTTATACAAATGACATTTGGGGTTTGTGAAGAACATCTAAATTTATATTCACCCGATTTCGTGCCGGAGGGTACACCACCTGCTATGTATGTATCGTTCACAGGTAATTTATTTTATCCCATACCTGCAATGCAGCGAATGTCGTCCTTAACCTGATTAATAAAAACACTTGGCAAAAAATTTACATTCTCTTGCAAAATTAATTTTATTTGTAAAAACGTACACGTTAAGCCGTGTGACATACAGTCTTCACAAACATTGGGGTACTAATAAATGAAACAAAACATAAGAATTTTAACGCTGTATTGTATGAAAAAAAAAATATGTAATACATTATTATATTACGGTATTTAAACTTGTATGTTTTACGGCGTCTTAAAAATATTAGTCAGAAGGTTGAATGAGCTTTTAGTACATTACAAAGTTAGTCCAATAATGTTTAAATCAAACTATATACAGTTAGATCCCCCAAGGGGCGGCACACTTACCGTTTTTTACCAGACGTATTTGCAGACACCAGACTAGAAGACTCGACAGTTCCTCACAAGCCATGGTAACTTCGCCGCCAGACTTCACGAGTTTGGCTTGATATTAGAAAGTAATAGAACCCGACGAGCGGAGCTGTTTGTCAGGGCCATCCTCACACATGGCCAATTGGCCACGCGGATCTGAGAGCGACCGAGCCTTGCGGCATTTGAGGAATTTTCATCGTCGTATGGGGAGCGGGATAGTCCCGACTCCTCTGTAGACTCATTAATTTCAACTCGTAACGTCAACGTCAGCGGACAGCAGAGCCTGTCCATTTTTTTTTTCCTTAACTGTTTTCTACCAGCACTACGGTTCATGGTTGCAACATCATTCAGTCCCGTGCGGCTCCGTCTCGGGATGGAATGAGCACTTAAAATCACTTCTTTCAGACAAGTTTATAGCATCATGAAAGGCGTCCATACATATCCACGGCTGTACATACATGACGGGTGGCGGTGGAAACCAAGGTAAGTTAACCCAATATTACACCGTAAAATTTGTAGTCTCAAATTGAAAGGTAATTCACTACATTCATAATACTATTAGTTTCAAAATCGATTATTTTCACCTTTATAATTATTTTTCTTGATTTTGATTCTATAATAATTCTATAAATACTTTCTCATCGTATGTATATTCATAAAATATTTAACTCAGCTTTTATATTTTATATTGGTTAATTAAAATGAAGCTGGAGGTTGAGTGAAAATATAAGCGCTATTTTCTTTGTTAAAAAAGTAACTTTAAACATGATTTTTTTATATAAATTTTAATAATAATAAACACGTTTTATTCCGTTAATAATTACTCTTTCTTTAATATCGGTTTTGTTTGGGCATAACCAGATAACTGCTTTTTTTGGTGATTTTATGTTAAGATTAAAAATTGGCTCACTATAAATATTATTATCTTACATTTGGTAATAACCTGCTATCTGTATTTCATTTGAAAATAAGTACTCAAAACTGTACCGTAATAATATAATGATGTGTAAAAAAAATACAGCGGTTAGTTTGGTCAAAACATGATCAAAAACTATATCATATTTTCATCACTGATAAGTGACGTTATTTTCCTAATTAGTGCCATAATTGACAATATATTTATTGTCATGTTATTCTTCCTAATTTTTTTATAATATTATAAATATTTTATAATATAAGATAAGGGATAATTTCATTCAAAGTTTAAAATTGCTCTCCTCTAACATTTTGCAGTTAACTGGTTATGCCGAAACATAATCGATGTGTTTATTTAATGAGTTTGACGAATTTTCTGATTGTCTCAAACGCTTTATTGTTTAAAGGCAAGTATAGTTTTCAAATTCTGATTTAAACTTACAGAAATTTCCTGTAATACCCAAAATTGTTTATTTTTTACCTTTATAATATTATATTACGTGGGACACACTCCGATATTATTAATATTTAAATTATCCATGCAATTAAAACAAAAAAACAAACACAGTGTTACATATTATAATATTACGTCTCACTTGTTGAACATGATTGATTTTTTGTAATACATTTTATTTACCACGTTTTTCTTAGCTCATATTCTTGTTTGTCCGGTGGTTGTTTATCCATTACAAATCTTGCAATCGATTATTAACTAACTTTTCGACTAACTAGACATTTGAAACTTTTAGAATATATCAGAACACGATGCCAATACATTATTTTAATACTTTTAGCCATCTTTAAGTAGAATTCAATTCATTTTCAGTTAATTTTGTTTTGTATGAAAAGTTATTTTGGAAGGAATCCGTAATCCAATCCACTATTATTGGTTGCTAAGGGGGTGGTTCTAGCAACTAAATTATTAATATATACGTGCGTTACTTTGGAAATCAAAATGACATTTCAGTATTCTATATTTGAAGCGCCTAGTTTCAAAAGCCCCTAAAACGATTTTAAGTAGTTCTGAGAAAAATGAGAAAAACGATTTGAGATAGTTTTGAAAAAAATGAGAAAAAATCATATCTATTAAATCTGTGAACTTTATGTATTTATTTTTTAATTCGTTATATTCTAAAGAGTATTTTGGCTTTACATTTTAGAGGTATTTGAAAAGCACACCCTACCATTTTAGCGGGTTTTGAAATTTACCCTTATTTATAATCATACGTATTGACGGTTTTTGGCGTTTTTTAAAGATCAATTTTTAGCCATCATATAGGTAACAAAAATATCTATCTAAATACATAATATCTAACTCAACAATTTTCAAAAACCGTTTCAGGGGCTTTTGAAACTACGCGCTTCATTTGTTTGTTTGTTGCAAAATAGCAAAAAAATGATTTGTTGACAGTAAAGTTGCCTTATTTTTCCTAAATTATTATACATAGGATTGTCAGGTTTATACAATTCAACAGAAAATTAAATTTAAAAACGTGGTATATAAAAATTTATTTTTATCTTGTAATTATTTATACTCATTTTGTGACAGAGGTCTTTTAATAATTAAGGTTCAAATAGGTTAAATGGTTTTCGAATAAAAAAAATACAATACAGAAATATATTCCAATAATAATGCTAATTATTGATAAACTTTTCGGATACGCTATCTAATAGGACAGAATTTTCATAAATTAGAAATACTTTTAGTTGCTAAGTGCCAGTAAACTTACTTAGCTATTTTACTAGACTATGTTGTCCCCTTTTTCATACATCATGTCATTGTCACAAGTTTTATCATAATATATCATGTAAGTCAAAAATGTCCAAAGTGTCAATATAGTGTCATATTTACTTATTAAATTTTAGTTACGAAGTGCCTATAAACGTCCCTGTTACTATTTTATATATGTATGTAACACTGTTCACACAATATATTATAATATGAATAGTTACGCTTTACATTTTCCGGCGCAGACAGTTTGTTATGTAGACATTGTTATGTATTATATTATATGATGGTAGGTATATTAAATGCTTAATTTTTTTTTTAAATATTATTTGATTTCTGGATTTCAAAAACGTAAGATACATGTCACATTTTAAAAAAGAGTGGAATAAGTTGCAAAAATCTTCATATTACCTAAATCCACAAATGTAAGTTTTTTTTAGTTTTTTGAAAGCAACAGTTAACACTTAGCATAAAATAATATATTTTACATTAAAACTATTCATTATTTATTTTTATATAAAATTTTTATACTATTTTGACTAAAACACAATTGTGACTTGTAACTTTTTCGAAATACAGCGTTCAATAAAATTATGTCACATAGTATGCCCATAATGGCCAAGTAGTTATATTATAATAGTGTGGGTCCTGGGTTTGAGCCCCGGTTTTGGCAAATTCACTTATAATTTTTTAATTTATCTTTGGACACAGAGTATTGATGTTATAGATTGCGCAATAGGTTAACATCCATTCCTCGTAAAAAGAGACTATTAATACAGCCTCCCCCATATAATGATCTTCTTAGGATCTAATTTAGTGATTTTTTTTAGATATCATTACGTGAACAAATAATAAATAGTACACTGCTTGAAAGTAATAAGTATACGGATGTTTTTTATATATTTATAATAATTGATCTGTCTGAAATCTGTTAATTTTTCGTATACACTATGTATATTAAATATAAATTTAGATATTACCTAAGTTTATGTTTTTTCTGGAAACATGTCGTGCTAGTAGGAATTTACAGGAAACAACAATATAATGTACTGTTTGAAAGTAGTTGTGGAAAAACTTTAAACGAACCAGTTTCATAGAAAATTTAAAATGTTTTAGTACACAATAATATGTTCGTGGGTTTTTTTTGTATTCCAACGCAGATGGAAAACATGTAGAAAAATACAAACAAGCAAGTGTTACTATGCTTGGGGAACATTTGAGGTATTTCATCGGAAGTAGCGACGCGTTTGTATTGCTTGATTTCATAAAATAGCCATGTTTGCATTGAGTTTGAAGACTTTGAATCAGTGGACTGTGAACGGACTCTTGCGCTTTGATAAATGTTTTCAGAATATTTGAGATAAGCAGTTTGACTCCTAACCATCACACCAGTCAATTCTTGACTGGAAACGGTGGATTCGCTGCCAAGCTCTTTGAACTTGGGCTTATCACCCAACTAACATGTCTATGTAGCGGAGAACTACAGGGTGCAAACAACGTCATCTGGGAATATTCAAGAGTGCGCTCCGAAAAGAAAGAGATGGTCAAATTGGTCCAACCAGCTGTTGGACCCATCGGGCTGTCCGACTCGGTTGCCACAAAGGCAAATGCTTAAAAAATGCGGCGTGAAGATCTCTTAATATAGTTTAGTATGTATGCATTATTTTAGCTTTATTTTTACATATTACAATAATATGTAAATTATTTAGAACAATTTATTTTTGTTAATTCCCGTGCTTCTCTCTCCCATGGGCATTTAAATTATGTCTCATTCAACTCAATCAAAACACACTTGAGTACGTGGTGACCCCAGTCTTGGGCATCTGCTCCTGAGATATTCCAAGTCACAAAAAACTGCTGATGCTTCACATTCAAATATAGAGCTTCGTGATACGTTCGATTAAAATCGAGCGGGGAATCTAATGGGGTAGTGCTTGCGTACCGCACGACACTATATCCTGATAGTATCGCATAGCCTCTCCTACTCAATTTCTATCTTCACCTCTACGTGGTGAACCCAGAAGCCTGAGCAACTACACCTAAGATCAGGTAGTCAACTCTGGTGGAAGGTGTGGTCAGGACTAACGGAGAAGGAAGAAATGGCCCTCCGAAAAGGTGTTGAGCGTGAGGTTAACAACCCCACCTTGTAAAAAACTACTGTTACGAATCCTCAACCAACACCTTGGAAACCGGCAACATCTCCACGACGACCTCGCAAACGAAACATGGATTTGATTTTTGGTACATGGAACACACGAAAAGATGCCAACCAGCTGCTGAAAATCAGGAACTGGAAAGACGTGCAGAAGACCGTTCCGGCTAGAGGACGGTGGTAGAGGAGGCCAGGACTCGATTTGAGCTGTAGCGCCATCAAAGAAAAAAAAATGTTGCGGGGCGGCTTGGTTTGGACGGAACTATTAGGTATTCCCACAAGCATACCTACTGTATCTGATTAAAAATGATTAATTATATAATATTTTATTACATTCCAATAATAGACGACAAAATTTTTATATTTCAAATGTGTACTCATGTCTTTGACTTATTCTGCTAACGTCTTTATTATTAGTTATTAAGTATTAATAAGACACTGAACAGAATAAACAGCATATTATTGTCATTTAACGAACACAAGTATGTTTGTCGATTTTCCTTCACGGATTGCTCGACATAACATTTTATAATAATGAAAGCACCTATTGTATTTTATTATTTCATAAACGCTTCCATCGTGAATGAATGATAGAACATTCTTCTCGTCAAAAGACATGCTAAAATCATTATTGACACTTCTTGGGTGTAGACTTCTTTCAAAAACTTCATCCATTCTAAACTATCAGATTTTCTGTAGCGTAGTTTAAGCATCAGTTTTAGTTTCATTGTCATGTAGGAAAAGGATAGGTAGGTAAGGTGGGTATTATGACAATTGATCAGATTGTAACGTAGGGAAAAGAGGAGTGGATTGGAATTGCGAGGAAACGGGAAAGGAGTGCGGCAGAGCTATGAGACCGGGGAAGCAGGGTCGTGGGTAGTTTGACATTTCCTCTAAAACCTATCCGTGCTGGTTTACTCATTCGGTTATTCCTGTAATATAAAATACATAAAAATGCAATGATGAATATCTCGGTTTGAGCGCCACTCTATGAAATGCATAGAGACAATGATAAAGGTAATTTAAATAAAACGCGGGTATTGAATTTTAACAGAAGTATAATTAATGTATAAAAAATACTAGCGGGCGAGAGTGTATAAAGGCGTATAATAAGTTAATCGATTACGAACGCCTATCGTAGTATAATTTAGACAATTTAGAACACAAATAAAATGCTAATTCGGTGGACCGTAACGTAAAAAATTACAATAAATACCACGATACAATGATCTCAGCTCTCTTCGCCCTCGATTCCTTCCTAGGCGGAATCGAGGAGTGGTCTTCCATCGTGTGTTTTCATGGGCTTCGGGACCATGTGCTTCCTTCGGTCTCCATGTGTTTGAGAGGGACGCCCTTCGGTTGTCGACCAGAAATCCAGTGCCGCCCCCAAGCGATGCTTAATCTGCCTACCCTTACGGGACGTCACTGACGGTTCTTCACTACATCTTGAGTTCAAAATGCCATCTTATTACCAAATAATTATTAATAAATAATATTATGTACCATAAACAAAAACTGGAATTGAAATTTTACATTGTCTTTGTTATTATTTCGAATTATGAATGCAACGTCTTTTTTCTTAAATAACTAAACCTAACGAATATAATTTTCAGTATGTATAAAAATCACATAATATTTGGATTTTTTTTTCTTTATTTTATGTTTGGATTTAAAGTTGAATTAATTCCAATTCGATCAAAACTAATAAATCGTCCCTAATGATAAGATAATGCCGGGGGTGATGGATTGTTTACCATAAAAAACAAATATTCTCAGTAAAATTTAAATAAACGTCACCAGGAAAAGGTGGCCCAAAAGCTTCTTTAATGTTTTTCATAAGAGCGACATAATGTTGCTGGCGAGGGTTTGAGAACACAGTACCTCTTCTAGCTTTTGCCGTCCTAATGTTTTAATCTTGTCTCCCCCAGCTACCAAATTAACTTAAGATAAAGGCAACGTACGGAAACTATTAATAAAGACGAAACTAGTGCTGTGCCGTATTAAAAATTTGTATAAACCGGTACTAAAAACATATTTATATATATAAAAAAATATTATGCTTATTAAATTCTTCAATAAATTCATTTTGGCATAACGAGTTTTATAGTATAACTAAGAATGAAAAGAATCTTTTTAGCTATTCCAATTAATTTAAATAGTAGCGAATCCTGTTCGAAAATTTATTGTACGTACGCAGTTCGCCGTATCATAATAATTCACCATGAACTTTTGTATCGAAAATATATGACGGCCGTGTAGTATTGAGGTCAAACTAATCTCTTAATAAAATACTTAAAATATGGTTTAAAAACCAGAGAAATATAAGGGAAATGACTGGAAAATAGTTATTTATAAGAAATATAAATATATCGTATGATAGTATATTTATAGAGAATTAAGAATGACCCTAAGTAACTCAACAAGTAGGTGATCATGACATTCTATACGAGAAACGCGTAATTTTTTTCATCCTAATGTTATACAATCATCTGTTTTCGGTGCGGCAGTTCACGATGAAATATAATACAGAAACTGCATAGTTACGTACAAAAACTATGTAGCAAAACGTTCATCTCTTGATATTTTATAATATTATTTATCTTCATAGAGCTGCTGTTATTAAGGTTAGGTTATGATTTCAGTTTCCCCATCTCCGCCTGCCATCTATATGCAGCCGCTATTTGTGCATGGCCGCCTTCCATGATGCTATAAACGTGTCAGAATTCCGATTGCGATGAAACTTTCGTTGTGCCAACACCAGCGAAGGTTTCTGAATTACTATAACCATCTTCTTCTTCTTCTTCATTATATCTTCTTTTACTCGTATGGTTCCTACACTAATCATCCGAATTGCGATGAAACCTTCGTCAGTTGTTGTGGTAACACCCGCAAAGGTTTCTGAATTAGTACGACTATCTTCTTCTTTTATTTTATATTCTTCTATTCGTATGCATTTCTATTCCATTCATCCGATTGCAATAAAACTTTCATCAATAATTGTGCCAAAACCCGTAAAGGTTTTTGAATTAGAATAACTATTTCTTTCTTCTTCTATTTTATCTTCTTCAATTCGCAATGAAAATTTGGTGAGTTGTCGTGCGCATGCCCACGAAGATTTATGAATTAGAAAATCATCTTCTTCTTCTATTCGTATGCGTTCCTATAACATTCATCCGATTGCGATGAAACTTTTGTCAGTTGTGCGCACGTCCGCGAAGGTTTCTAAATTAGTATTATATAAAATACAACGTTTACTGTTTGTTTGATCCATGGAATTTTGATTTTTTTTACTACATATTAATTACATTAATAACGTTTGCATATTTTGTATTCGATTTTAATTTAGTGGTCTTTTGTTTGACCTTTACTCCTATTAGAATTATTTTCATATTGCCATATTGTATAACACAGATATTTTAATATTAAAAAAATAATTACCTCTTATTATTTTTTAAATATCTAAGATAAATATAACCACGAAGCGACCCTGTGCGAAGCTGGGTACTTCAGCTAGTAGTGAATAAAAACAATATAGCAAGATATATCACTGGTAGATATAAAAAAATCTTCTGCAGTTTGCAATCTCCTTGGAGCTCAATACACTTGGTTAGACGTTTCTCAATTTTTTTTAAACCGTCAGAAAAATAAGTTTTCGGAAGGTCCTCAAAATATGCATTTGTCCGATCGATGACTTCTTCATTTGAAAAAAAACGTTGTCCACTTAGCCATTTTTTTAAGTTTGGGAAAAGGAAAAAGTCACTGGGGGCTAAATCTGGCGAATACGGTGGGTGGTCGACCAATTCGAACTTCAATTCTTCAATTTTAGCCATTGATCGTAAACATGTGTGAACACGGGCATTGTCCTGATGAAAGAGGATTTTTTTCCTGTTTAAATGAGGCCGTTTTTCTTCAATTTCGTTTTCTAGCTGGTCCAATAAAGATGCATAATAATCCCCTGTTATTGTTTTTCCTTTTTCCAAATAGTCAACGAAAATAATTTCACGTGCATCCCAAAATACAGTAGCCATAACCTTACCAGCTGATTTCACGGTTTTCGCCTTCTTTGGACATGGTTTGCCTTCGCAATCCACTGCTTTGACTGTTCTTTCGTCTCGGGAGTATAGTGGTGTATCCATGTTTCATCTACAGTCACAAAGCGACGAAAAAATTCATCCGGATTGCGTTGCATGAGCGACAACAGGGCTTTAGAGGCCACCACCCTATTGCGTTTATTGTCAACTGTGAGCAAACGCGGCACCCATCTTGCAGAAATATTTTTCATGCCCAATTTGTCATGTAAAATAGAAATGACGCTACCTTTTGAGATCCCTGTAACCTCAATTATCTCACTCAACTTTAATCTTCGGTCACTTAACACCATATCGTGGATTTTATTGATCATTTCTGGTGTAGTCACCTCTACAGGACGTCCTGAGCGTGGTTCATCCTTTGTTGATGTACGACCACGTTTAAATTCATTTAACCAGTTATAAATAGTTGCAAGTGAAGGAGCAGATATTCCGTGAACTAAATCCAACTCATTTTTTATTTCCTTGGCTGTTAACCCTTTTATATTAAAATGTTTAATATCAGCTCTAAACTCAATTTTCTCCATTTTCCATTTTTCCATTTTCCACAAGCAAATTTTTTTTTTTAAATGTACGAGAAACACACAACAACCTGACCAATCTGATTGAAACTTCGCAGCATACTGAATCGGTAGTGCCGCTGCATGAAAACAAACCGCTTACAGTACTAATCGCGCCACCTGTCGGCTTTTCTAAGGACTTATTGACCCACCCTCTTACCTATATTATGTACACACACTAAAAATATATGATAATAATCTATATTTATAAAGACTCATATTTTCTTTTATTTAAAAGATGTTTATAATGAAAACAAAGTGTCTCGGAAAATTGATATTTATTTGTTTCATTCATGTATCCTTATAGTACATTTTTCTCTCATCAAAACATTTTAAAATAATGTTTACTTATTTTAACTGTTCCATTAATTAATAAATTGTAATTATTTATAGAGTTGTTTGAATATTACTGTTGAACGTTAATAGCAATCTGTTCTGCATGGTGTGAATCAATATACTATTTTATACAAGCAACGAATAATAGTATCAAGTGGGTTGACATAGAATTGTCAACCAGTTCTTTGGAGTGAGAAAATATAGTGCTACCTTTTATGTAGAGCATCCCTAGATATAACCAAGGGTGGTTTATGCCTTCCTTATTGCGTACAATGTTAACTGCTCGAGCTCACGGTTTCTAGTAAGCAAGATAGCTAAGAAGGCTCAGTCGACGTCGAAAGCGACCTGTTTTGCCCAATAAAGCCAATATAATACACTCCTGTTAATTGTTTTATGACACGACGCCTTCGCAGGATTCAATCTCTCTGATTGGTAAACTGGAACGAAGGAAGTACAGGGGAGATTTCATGTTTATTGAATCGGGTACTAAAGTTGATGTAATTTTCTAGACATCTAGATTCTAGACAATGAGTAATTAATTGGCGGTAAATTTTAAGACGTACTTAATGACAATGGAAACGTAAACTGATTATAATATTATTATTATGGTATTTATAAATTGTTTTTCAGAAGCCTTTAGAATAAATTATTAAATACTCACTGCCAAACTCATTAAGATCTTTTGTCTTAAAAACTTATAAAAATACTTATATTTGTTTAATGTTATATCGAATTATTACATCTCACAAAATTAATAAATAACACATTAATAAATTATTGTAGTTTCTGAAGCTGTCATTTTAAATAAATAAGTAAATTACTACATTAAAATACTAGACTAAATGCTTTTGAGATGTGGTTGTATCAGCGTACCATTAGGATATAGTGGGTTGATTACATTATGAATAATGAGATTTGAAGATGAACTAATAAGAAAAAAAACTTGGGTATAGCTACGACCAAGCGCAGAAAAGCTGCATACTTAGGCCATAATTTTGCAATGAGAAGTATGATTTACTCCAATAGATAATATGGGGCAACAAAAGCTGTCTTCGTAAGTAGCTCAATGTCCAAGGCATTGGAGATCTGCATCGATATTGTGGCCATACCAAAATTAGATTTTATGTAAATTTAACGAATTTCAAGTTATATCTCTCAGTTCTTTTTATAAAAATCGATTCGTCAACAATATTTTCTATTTATTAGAGAAAACTTAATAAACTAAATTTTAATAATACATATTGTGACCATACAATAATATAGGATTATAAAATAAGAGATAGGTATATTTATTTTAAACTTTTCTTTCAATAAGTTAATTGTGTCACTAGCTGTATGGCATGCTGCATCATCCTGATGGAACCGGATATCGCCCAGATCAAAATCATCCAATTCATGCCAGAAAAAAAAATATAAATATATTTCTGTAACGTTTTCTATTGTCAGTAACTGATCTACCATTTTCGTTTTCAAAAAAATATGGTCCAATTACACCTCCATATCATAAACAACACCAAACTCTTAATTTTTGTAATGTAAAGGTATTACAAGAATAGTTTGTAGGTTTTCATTGGGACAATAATTATTGTGCTTATTTACAAAGCCATCCACAAATTACCTTTATCGCTGAAGTGATTTTTTCATGAAATAGTGGGTCTAGTTCCACTTGCTTAAAAACCCAATCAGAAAAATGTTGACCACCGAATAGTCATTCGGTTTAAGTTCGTGTGTTAACTGTATTTTATATGCCTTCAACTATTTCTTCTTATGTAGAATATTCCTTTTTAGTGCAATAAGAAAGTCGTAACATCGATATTTTTAGCAGTACGTTTACGTTTTAAACGTGTTGGATTCTTAACAATACAAACATTACCATTATTTTTGTAGCTATCTTAAATGTTAACAATTTGTATATGTTGTACAACTATGTATCTTATGATGATTTGCCAAACAGTACTTAACACAGATGTAAATTTCAAAAATCAATCAATGAGAAAAAAATGGCTACTGTGACATTTTAAAATTCTAAAATAGTAATTTGACAACCTTTTATGTAATAATAACTTGAGATATTTTTATATTTTATCTATGACTTTAAATAAAAAATATTTATGTTTTAAATGTCTTTAGATAGGTACATACCAGTAGTGTACGATCAATATTATATTCAGTAAATACGGAGCATATACAGACGTAATTAATAAAGTATGATGCAAAATTATTGTGTATTTGTTGTGTAATATGCTAAGAATTTATGTTTTTTCGACAGTATCCCTGCTCACAAAAAGTCGTCGGATACTTCTGAGACGTATTTATTAATTAAAACACGGTAAATGATCATCATCAAAAATACGTCTCAAATTATTGTAATCTTCGTATATTTTTTCTGTTATGTGCATCTAATCTACACCATAATAATATTATGATTATACAACCTAGTGCTTTCTGAAAAGCTAATTCCCAATACGTTACCATTGTTCCCAGAATGGACGATTTTAATCCACTTGAGTGTAAGATTTTTATTTTTTATAATTACTAATGATCTATTACTAGGTTTTGACGATTTATATATGCTTATCGAGTGTATTATTATTGATAATGTAGGAGGTTTTTTACAAACACAATTCATAATTTGTTTATTATATTTTTTATTGTCTCCCTTGACTTCATAGGTAGGTGATACAGTTTTTACCTATTCAATTGTATTGATTTGTTATATAACTTAGAGGTAATTGTATTCATTGTCAGTGTATATTTGCCTTTGGTGAGTATACAAAGTGCCTGAAAATTCTGAAAGGCGAAACCTGGGTTGCAAGAAACTACCCAAATGGATTAGTACAAAACTTAAATATATTAGAATTTAAATTCAAATTCCATTAAGTACCTTCCGTCGATAGTATTAATATTGAATACATATTGTGATTATTAAAAAAAACAATATAATATACCAACGTAAATATTAAGCATCTACTTATCCAGTGAAACCGGCAAATTGGTAGACGTTCATGACAGATAAACAAATCGCTTCGATTCGTAAATTCAGAAAAGCTCTCACGGAGCTTTCTCCCCAGTATGTGACGTGACACGGTAGAGTAGAACTAGCGCACAGAACTTGTGTGGTTCGAATGTGGTACAATTCCCCGAGTTTCCTTCACCATCGGCAGTTCGCTCTTTCTTTTGGAGGCCGGTTGAGTTATGGGATGCGCTCCCGCTGGATGTTTTCCTCTTTACTTTAACCTGAGCGCATTTAGCATCGAGGTCGATAAATTTCATTCTGCTTTCTGCATCGTATACTCTTTGGTTGGTACTATTTATCGGTTTCTAAGCAGGTTTACAGCTCGTTACTCAAGCTTGTTTATTTGGACATAAAGACCCCTCTCACCTGTTTGCGAAAAACATTTACTGCGATTGATTGTACTGTGTTATTTGTTTGAATGCACATTAAGTAAGTATCAGTAGAAAATATACAAAGTTAACAATCTTACATAATAATAGTGGATTTAACATTTTTTTTTTAATATTGAGCATCAAAGTTTTCGCTGAACTTATTATAATGTTATATTATTATATTAGTAACGCCCACGGTGGTCACGCAGTTTAAGCGTCGGTTTATAACACCGTGGATCCCAGGCTCGAATCCTGTCTGTTCTATTCACATATTGTTTTTCAATTTGTGTATGAGTCAGAGTATGGACCTAATAGGTTGAGCAAGTGGCTGACATCCATTTCTCGTAATAGGCCCATATATTATGATCTTATTAGTATTGGACATACTATTTATAATGACTACATGTAATATTACAAAAAATTAGCTTTAAGTAGTAGTATTACACTTTACACTTGAAGATTAAATTTTATCAGAAACATTTGGATACACAGAAATGTTTTGATTTTGGTTGAGCTAAAAATATGCAAGATTTAGTGGTAGAATTGCATTTTTGTCTACTTATATTGTCAAGAAGCATTTTGTTTTTGGGCATCATAATATAGGAGACATTGTCAAGCAACGTGATCAATATCATCATTATCACTTTTGCACTGACATTTAAGAGGCATTTATTATAATTTGAAAACACTGCAGAGAAATATGTAACTAATAGGAAAAAAATATTTAAAAAAAATGACGCCCTGCAGGATTTGAACTCGCGCCCCTGAAATTTGCACTTATGTCCTTTATATTTTGTATGTTCGCTTTATATTATCATAAAATATATACTATTCTTATCCGTTACACTCCAGCATCGGCGTAAAGTCCCAGCATCAGGTTCCGCCACTTTTATTGTTCCATCGCCACGTTTCGCGGCTCCCGCCATGTGTAAAGCATGATTACGTCAACCACTATCAACTCATGATCTCGAGCGTTTTCAATGTCATTGTACCAATGTACCCACAAGATTCGGCAGAGACATCGATTCTCAAAACTTAAAATTAAAGACCCTTGAGCTCATCTCACAGCTATTTATACATGAGAACAGAAAGCACGCACGCGTTGCATCATATTATATATTTTATTATAATATATTAAATTAAATAATATATGAAAGTTACATAGGAATATTTATATTTCATGCAACGTCATGCAAAGTAAATTTGTTTTTAAATATTCAAGCAAAAAATTACATTGGAACACGCAGAGATGCTGTTTGACGGTGAATCGAATACTTGGATACCGCATACACTGCGGACATATTATCCGAATGCTAATAATTACATACATAAGTGAGGAATAAATCCCTCTCTTTTATCTTAGCATTTTGTTGAGACCTGTTTCATGTATCCCTTTCTTGGATGACTTTATGCTATCCATGATAAAAATGCACTGGAATGGTTTGAAGCTTAGCCTGTACCTCTATAGTGTTGAGAATGTGATTTGTGTTACTATGATTATTTATATGTCAATTTATATCTCGATTACACTATCAAAATCCTGTCGATATACAAGTGAATAAATTAGGGCTATAGAAATACTTCGTTTTGTTTTTTAAATATAATACTATAATATAATAATAATAATAATAATGGAACAATTAAATTTAATCTGGAACATGCGCAAATGCAATTTGTTCTAGTGCGCACGAATGTCACGTTTTTTTTTATTTTCGAATTCGCTTACACTACGTCTATTGCATCGTTTTCTCTATCTTCTTATCAATTTTTGTCAAAACTAACAAACTTCTCACTAATTTGATATGTTAATATCAGGTTATTTTAAAAAAAAAAGTATATAGTAAATATACAAGAAAACGTAATTTGTTATTTTTACGTTACATAATAATAAAAATGTAAGTAAATATTTTTAACACGCGCAACTCATTTTAAAGTAATTTTAGGATGACAAGGTTAAAAAAAATGTGTTTCCTTTCATAAAAAATATGTCGTTCCATATTTTTTTACCTGCAAGAGTAATAATAAAAGACTACTTATCTGGTTTTACGATAATATAATAAAGGCGAAAAATTCCAACGTGTACATTATAACGTGAAAAGAATTTCATTATTCTCGAAGACTAACTTGCAAGGCATTCTCCGGTCTATGACCTTTTTAATTTACCTATTTTTTAGACTTGAACTTTCAGTTATTTGCTACATTAAGCACAAAAATTTATAAACATAATAATATAATAATATAGTAGTTAGTGTATACAGAATTGCGATATTATTACGTAAACTATAACTGAGTTAATGAGGTCAACATTTTTTGTTCAATTATAATTTATTATTTTACCTTATGAAGATAACTGATAATATAATATACCTATATAATAATATATTCAATAAAATCGAGAAACTGAGCTGCTAACTTTTTATTTATTTTTAAAACTGTTATTCAATCGTTGACTACTCCAATCTTAACCCATTTTCTAATTTTCCAATAAGCAATTAATTTTATATTTCAAGGCTTTATTTTCTTACTAATAACTTGAATACGTGTAATAATTAAGGCGCTTAAAATGCTCTACATACCAACGCCAATAACTTCAACTATAGTCTAAGTGCCTCACTCAAGTCAAAAAAATACAGCAAAATAATTAAACTTGTCGACGTTGTAAGTCCGTTGGCGTGTTTTATTTATAATGGTGTAAGTAGCACTGCAGTGGTCAACGGCATTAAATATAAAATAGCTGACGATAGTGTGTTGACACTTGCGAGTTCTTAATACCTAGAATTATAGAAGCTGCCGTCATTGCTTCACACTGTAAAACTACATTTTTCAAAAGGTCTGCTTCATGAAGTTTTACTGCAATGACTCGGTATTTTGTAACTACAAGCAATTCTACTTTTTGGTACTTAGAGCCTTATTTAATACACGTATTCACTTGTATATCGATATGTGGAATACCTTCATTCAGTTCTAAAGTATTGTTGTAAATGGTTGAACAAATTTTTAGTTTCTTAATTGCTATTATTACAATAATCATTGCCTATGAAAATTACAATTCTTTACTAGATATTGCCATAGATTTTGAAAATACCAACATTTTAATTTGAAGTTATATTAATGAAGAATAGTAAAAATATATATTAGCTGAAATATTGGCTATTGAAGAGTGTGGGTTAACCTAATAACATTACAATAACTTCTGGATTAAGAACACTGGTGATTTCAGCCATCGGTATTGTGCTAGATAATAATTATGTTTAATAATGCTAGAAAAGCTGTGTATTGTTGACTTACCGAGAGAAATAAAAATGCAATTTTCCTGGTCATATGCCGCATCACTCTGAAATTCCTGACATAATAAGTACTTAGGTACTTGGCAACAGCCCATACAATGTAAAACAATATATTAATGGAGTTTCTGGTATTTAGTAATTTAATGAAAAATAACATTATCTAGAATAGTAGATATTATAGATATACGCTACGCTTACAACATCAAGAAGACTAACAGGAGTATTCCGAATGTATTTAATATTAAAATTTGCTTAAATTTGGAGTATAGTAAATAATTATAGAGTTATGTATAGGAATCCTTTGCATAACTTAATTATCATTTTTTTTTCACTTTCTATGTTATTAATATTTCATATTAAGTCGCCAATATATGGGTTGACTTTATTTTACCACAATATAATATTAACATGGAACATGTTTTATTCATGATCTTCGATGCAAAAACGTTACGAAAAATAGACGTAGAATAATTATAGACGCGCAGCCCGCCCGCGGCCCGCGCCCCGACCCGATAACTTACACGTGCCGATTATTTTCATTTTACTTTCAGTAGCCTTCGTTCTGTGCAAGGTTTGTTCGTCTGTTATTATTACTTTTTTAGTTTTATTATTGTAATTACATAATTTTCAGAAAAGTAAAATTGTTTGAATCCTTTGGATTCGGTTACTTTAACAAATAAATTTTCTTTCGAATTTGGACAACCAGCATTCAGAGAATAAGTAAACAAAGCATGTTCCATGTTAAATAATTTTAGCCGTCAGGGTTTAAGTAACCATTATTTGAGGGGCCCAGGGGG
Organism: Rhyacophila brunnea; assembly: GCF_057557595.1. Classification (NCBI taxonomy): domain Eukaryota; kingdom Metazoa; phylum Arthropoda; class Insecta; order Trichoptera; family Rhyacophilidae; genus Rhyacophila; species Rhyacophila brunnea. Next base: position 36,379,543 of record NW_028233350.1, on the reverse strand, counting down.
GCGAAGCCCCCCCCCGCTAGGCGCAATCATCTGTTTTACTTATATTTTAATAAAAAATTACATTATTTTGATTGTCATGCGATTCTAATAGACTTGTAATAACATTGAGGGTTAGCATTATTTATCAAAGGCCCATCAATTTAAAACTAATAATTTGGCCTTATTGATATAGCAGTAAGTTGTGCATCACTTTTTAAATATACACATAAAATTAGGTACTAGTTATCAGTACAAGGAAATAGATTGAAACTGTTTTTCTTCCCTGTTATAAAGGCACTAAAAATAATGCATAAACTCCCGTAGTTGGCTTTCTTGTATAAGGCTCGTTGCAATTGAAATTTTTCCCTGAAATCAAAGAACGTTTTAAGAGCTTATAGCTTGGCGAACTGCATTTCCTTATGTTTCCAATAAAACGAATGAGATTGGCAATCTCTTTTGGTCCGTTTCTTTGAGACTATGAACAAAAATATCTAGCATTTTAATATTACCTCCAACTAAATGAACTCCATTCAGGATTATTATAAAAAAGATAAAAGTTGCGATTTGAATGGAATTTATTAAAGATTTCGTTCACTTTGAGCTGAGTTCGCGATCTTGCCTAAGAATATTTAAACCCACTGTAAAAAGTTGGTCTGAAAAATATGGGGTTTATTGAAGTCATTTGACGTATTCGCATGAATGAAACGTGGTCTCATTTATTAAGATATCAAAGTTAACTTTATATTCAAAGCGAGCTAAGAATATCTCCTTTGTGAATAATTATTCAAATTTAATGCATAGATTCATATAAATTTTCAAAATTAAACAAATACCACCAAAAGTACAGAAATGTTTTATCGTAAGATCTAATAATCAGTTAATGCACATCTTCAGAATAATATAAGTCTTGGTATATTAATTATTTTATAAGAAAAGTAGGCAGAGTGAAGATTATATTTTTAGTTATTATGTAATATTGTTATTTTTAAGCTGCCTGTATTTTAAATAAATTGAATGTAGATTTTGCTACAAAAAATATTATTTAAGATGAAAATTTTTAAATTATGTAGGATACCTAGTAAAAATAGTTATTTTTCATTGATCATCATAAACATAAAAATGATCAAGTTAATAGTTATATTCTTTTTTATTCATTTAACAAACAGAAACTATATTACAAACGTTTACTATGTCACAGTTTTGTAACAGACATTTTTGAATTATATTAGTATTTATTAACCAGTTGATCAATTTATATTTAGAGATATCACAATCAAGCGTACGCAACCTGCTCTGAATCCACTCACACAACGTATTAATGAATTTCACTATACCAGAATAATTCATCGCTAGATTATAAGTGCAACGTGTTAAACAGATACCTATGTGATACATTGCTGGTTTAATAATTTATATAAATATCTCAAAGTTAACTAAGTTTATTAGTTGTCAACTAATTAATTACAGACAATTATAATTGAGAGAATACATATTGGTTGGACTAATGATGGTCGCCTTCATCCCTATACTTTTCTTCTACCTATAATCCAAATAATTGTCGCAAGTCTAGGCGCAACTTAGTAGCGAGTCATCAGTCGTCCATTATTAATAAATAAACTTCAGTTACATCAAGACAACGAGCGCGTCTAGGCTTGTTACAGTCTGACTATCGTTAACGAGTAATTCAAAACTCATACATAGTGACTCAAAAAGTGTACCATGCGAGTGCATATTAGGACGTGAGGGCATGCTCCAGAGACTAGCTTCAGCCGGACAGATAAATATCAATAAAGTTAGTGCCTGGACTAACTCCGGTGTTAAAGCCCCCCCCCCCTCCACCCGAGCATTTACATCTACCATCACAGTTAGTGAATCCAACCCCGAGCCAAAATCTTGATCCCGGGATTTCGGGATTACGAATTGACGATCCCGGGATCCAATAGTTAATATAAAATTTCTATATACTTATACAAATAACGTTGATAAAATCGATCAAAAATAAATTTAGTATAATTTATATTATTTAAGACATTTATTGTGTATGTTCAATCTTGGAAATACATAGGTTTAATGGAGTAAATAATATTGTAATATGTATGTGAAAGTAGAAGAGTTTTATTTATTTATGAAAAGATAACAAATACAAGTTCAATTAAAATAAAAAAATGACAAATTCATTAAAAAACATGGTGGAATCACTTTGTTAAAAGTGCGAAGCATTGTTTTTCCAATATTTCTCATTTTTATTAATTTATATGAAAAAATAAAATAAATTGGCAACACATAGGTAATAATTCAAGCTTCATATAAGATTATTTCTAAAAGTATTTTTTCTGTCATAAATATGACGAAACTTCGTTTTATTTTATTTTCCATAAAAATTGATAAAAAAACTCAATCCCGAAAGTTTCGGGATTATGTTTACCAATCCCGGGATTCATAGGTATCGAAAATAGTTCGGGATTCGGGATCTCGGGATTGGAATCCCTAATCACAGTCATATAAAAAATTATAGTCCACTAAAAAGCGCCGCTACATATTATGTACGTAGAGAAAATCTTAAAAATATTATTATTTTATAAATAGTTTGGAATCCTAAAGGCAAGACAGCTTAAAAGACAATTTATGTTTTTAAAATGTGGTTTTCGCATTAAATACATTGAATTTATTTGACAGAATATAACAAACCAATCAATCATCTAGATACTCAAAATATAAGAACTGCTGTCGACAATTAATACGTCCAAGACTAATTCTGCAATTTGACATATTATTATCATTGCATGTCGTGAATTAGAAAACCTATATAGTAATATTAGTAGTTAGTATTGGGTTGCTTTTTGAGAATCTAAAGCAGAAATAAAGAATCGTCATGATAAGTAATCATGCGAAGGAGCTTACTAAGGGCAGCCTTCAAGCTACCCTTAGAAAACCAAAGTAACGTGATAAATTGAGTGATTTTGTTAATCAGAAGATCGATGCATTTTGTAGTGATCAAAATATTTAGATACGAAGAAACGACCGGAAGAAAAAAATACACACATATCTCACAAAATACTTATTGAATTTAGATGTTATTTTTGGAATTGAAATTGGAACTACAATTATTATCTTTAAATACTATTGTTATTAGACTTTCGAAATATTTAGAAATGCAGCGGGCTGGTTTTTGTCGATAATTATTTGTGTGGTCATACTAGAATCTTAAAAATACATATACTTATATTTAACAAATAAAAAGAAACGGAATATTCTGAATTCTATATTAGAGCAATTATAGAAAAGAAAAATACCTCATTTTTGGAAACCGTATTGACATAGTTAACTTTAAAACATGTACCTAATCAAAATAATATTGTAGGATTCACGTGAATAATTGACAAGTATCCAATTTCAAATAATATTTATCGTAACTCTAAAATCTTAGAAATTATTACAAAACGCAACATTACTCTGAATTTCTTTCGTATTAAATCGAGACTTTCATTAAAAGTACATTTTTCCTTCGCCAGCTAGCAAACCTCTCAAGTTTTTAAATTTGTATGCAAATCAGACGAAACATCAATTAGGAATTACGAAAGAATGTCCCAGAATAAAAGACGGCCGTGGTGTTTTTTAAAAGCCTCTTAAGGTCTGAGTGGTATTATAATATATCATAAAATTCTTTTTTTATATCAAATAAGAAAATGCCACATCTTTAGCACAAGAGAGGATTTTAGGATTAAATCGACGAAAATAGGTAACGAATATTCAGAAATGTATTGCATAAGAAATAATATTATTATAATGGCATTTTATAGAATTCTCTACAAAGAAAATGATTAATGAAAAATGCATAAAAAATAAGATTTAATTTTTTACCAGCGATGTGGTTGAGAAATATGGTGGGTGTCCTGCCTACGTTTGCCAGCAAATGTTCTTTTGCGTGACATTAATTGCAGAAGATGTGCATTTTTTTTTAGTTTTGAATATTTTTTTTTTATATAACGCTAATGTCCGGATAGGCTTATATCCTAGGGGCGGCAGGTTATATGAAAGTATTGTATGAGAAAGCCGATTCTTTTCCCCTCTTTCTATTTAATACCTCTATGCTTAAATCTCATAAAGTTATGTATCTAAAATGACTTCAGGAACGCAGTTATCGAGTTCTTGTTTTGTGTCACACGTTTCGTTGAGCTTGAAAGTTCGATAATTGTAAACATGATTATGTACCACCAAGGAACTTAATTGTTTGTAAAATGATTTCACTATGTTTATTTTTTAATATTATACATAAACGTTTAATAATAATAAGCTTTTTAACTTTTTTCAAAAAATCATTCAAACTTTATCAACCAGCTTTTCCTTATAAATAAAGATGTAGTTTTACGTAGTATTATACGCAGGGCTCGAAATGGAACGGAACGCACCGGAGCGCCGTTCCGGCTCGTGAAATTTGTAAAATTATCGCTCCGTCTCGTGGAAAAAATATGTTGACCGTCTGAGCTAGATTGGCCATAGAATAGAAAATCTGACACACTTATTTTTATAAAATACACATACGATTCAGAAAATTTGTCGAGCGCTCTGGTTCGTAAACTTTTCCATTTCGAGCGCTGTTATACGATGATATAGTAAGTCAATTATATGATTATCGTTCATCGCAGTGAAAAATATTAATAACATATTAATAAGCTTATTAACAAAACTATTAATAATTACTTTCCGTATGCAATAATGATGGACATTAATAATCACTACGCAATAACTGTACAATCATAATCGCCTATCAATGACGGTGTTTTGTCATGTTAAACAGATTTTAGTGCAGCCTTTAAAATGTTTAATATTAATTAGAGTTAACAATAAATAGGAAAATTTTTAATTTTATTTAATCCCGAACCATACAGTAATCACAATAATAATATAAGCTGTTTCAAAAAACTCTTCAGCAAAATATTTAAAATGTGAGTTAGAATAGTTTTGCATTCAGCTTTGGAAGTAAATAGTCAATCGATTAATGAAATTGCAAAATTATGATCACTATGTCCTTTACGATGTAAACTGTGTAATGTATAGCTATAATAATTTATATTTATTTTCGGTTATGAAGTTCAGCATATTTAATTATAACTTTCGTATTTTTGAAATTATTCAAACGTATGAAAAATAAATATCTCGTTTATAAGTATTATTAATTAAGTTATCCACAGAAGTAAAAGCAATATTTTTTTGTATCTTCTTATTGTGCCATCCCCTAGCGGAGGTCGGCCACCATCAAGGCGATCTTATCATTGTCGTCTGCTACCCGGAACAGTTCGGTGGAGCTGCACTCGCACCAATCACGGAGGTTCTTAAGCCACGAAATGCGGCGCCGTCTTTTGCTACGCTTCCCATTGATCTTTCCTTGAATGACGAGTTGGGGAATGCTGTATTTTTGTCCTCTCATAATGTGGCCGAGGTATTGTAGTTTCCTGGTTTTGATACTACGTAGAACTTCTCGGTCCTTCCCCATTCGATTGAGAACTTCAACATTTGTCACCCGGTCAGTGTATGATTAAATTAATATTCAAAAGAATTGTTGAACCAGATTATTATTGTTTACTGTTTTAATAAATTTAATTTAAGAAGAATAATTGTATACAATTATTTACTTAAGTATGTAAACGGTTGGAATAAAAGTTCTTTTTGTTATCAAATCAAATTACATATTTTATGGAAAAGTATTGAAAAAAAGTTATGTAGATTCTAAAGATGTTTTTCCATTATACCCTATAACAGTTCAATAAAAACGCTTTCTTAAAAGCTTCGACGAGTTTTCAATTTGATGCATTCCGAGTCGTATCCAACACTGAGCTATTAATCTCACAAGACAAATAATGTTGACAGTTATTCCCAATAATGTCACTCACTTTGACCTATCTCGTTTTGTTCTCCTCATCTGTCAGTCTTTTTAGTATTCAAATAAAAAATATAAAACAAAATGCTACACGAAACAACGGTGGTGGGAAAATTGTCATCATCAACAGACTTTTTTAAAATACCTATTGTATTGTTTTAAAAAATATATATTCATAATATTCTTTTGATAATCTGTAATATGGTAAAAAAATTTAAAAAAAAAGTATATTATATTCTATTAGAAAAACAGTTAATATTTAAATAAATACACCCTAAATTAAGGGTATAAAGTAAAAGTAAAAACCATAACGTTTATGAACAAAGTGTATGACTTAATTATATCATATACCTACAAGCCAATACTAACGATTGTAAACAAATATCTGAATTACAATATGGACCTCTTCAAAATTCAGTTTTATATTTGCAAACTAGCGATATTAGGACACATATTTTTCGAATCGTTAACTCAGAAATAAAAACTAATATTTATTTATAAATTTGTTTTTGTTTGTTCTTAGACATGGTTTTTACTAAAAAAGTAGGTAAAAAATTTAACAAAACATAATCTTAGTATGGTAGGTATCATATTACTCGTAATTGCATGGTGTATTAAGTATTTAAACAATTATAAATGAAAATATCACTATATCTTTTATGAAGTTAAAATATTTATTAAACATTCGTTGTACGTATATAAAATTGATTTTATTTTAATAGGAAAAGCACTCTCAATACGGACAGACTACAACTTCGAAAGAAATATCAGAGAGATTTTCTGAAATATGAATAGGTACAAACAAACGAAGAGTACCCTAGTGATGAAAAATGAAACTAATTGATAGTATAAAGCTTATGATATATTGGGTTTCAAACAAAACTAAAAGTTGTAAAATTTAGACAAGAGATGCCACAGTGTACCTATATTGTTTTAAAATGAAGGCAGTATGTAGTTAAATGTTAATTTATGACTGAACGTATAAATTTCAAATAACGTACAATATTCTAATATATAAAAATCAATATTTTTTTGTTTGTTCGTATTTTATGCGGTGCCATACCGTTCATCCGATTGCGATAAAACTTTGTGAACTTATTTCTTGTACTTTCGCGAAGAGTATAGGCTATATCGTATATATAAAAATGAATGTCTCCCTGTCAGTTTGTATGTCTGTCTGTCTGTCTGCCTGTCTGTCCCGTATGCTTTCCTATACCATTCATCCGATTGCGATGAAATTTTGGTAAGTGGTTGTATGCACACCTGCAAAGCTTTCCGAATCAGAAAAATCATCTTCTTCATTCTATTTTCTTTTATTCGTATGGTTCCTATACCATTCATCCGATTGCCACAAAAAATTTGTCAGTTGTTGTACGCACACCCGCAAAGGTTTCTGAATTATAAAAACCATATTCTTCTTCTTCTTCCTCATTATATCTTCTTTTATTCGTATGGTTCCTATACCATTCATCCGATTGCGATGAAACCTTCGTCAGTTGTTGTGGTAACACTTGCAAAGGTTTCTGAATTAGTACAACCTTTATCTTTTTCTTCTTCTTCTACCTCTTCATTATATATTCTTTTATTTGTATGGTCCCTATACCATTCATCCGATTGCGATGAAACTTTCGTCAGTGGTTGTGCCAACATCCGCAAAGTTTTCTGAATTAGTACAACCATCTTCTTCTTCATTATATCTTCTTTTATTCGTATGGTTCCTATACCATTCATCCGATTGCGATGAAACTTTCGTCAGTTGTTGTGGAAGCACTCGCAAAGGTTTCTGAATTAGTACAACCATCATCTTCTTCTATTCTATATTCTTCTATTCGTATGCGTTCCTATTCCATTCATCGGATTGCAATAAAATTTTCGTCAGTAATTGTGCCAACACCCGCGAAGGTTCCTGAATTGGTACAACCATCTTATTCTTCTTCTATGCTATCTTCTTCTATTCGTATGCGGTACTATACCATTCACCCGATTGCAATGAAATTTTGATCAAGTGTTGTGCTCACGCCCGCAAAGGTATCTGAATTGATACAAACATTTTCTTCTTCTTTTTCTTCTATTCTATCTTCTTCTATTTGTATGCGTTCTTATACCATTCACTCGATTGCAATGAAATTTCGACCAGTTGTTGTGTGCACGCCCGCAAAGGTTTCTGAATTAGTACAACCATCTTTTTTTTTATTATATTTGTATGCGTTCTTATACCATTCATCCGATTGCAATGAAACTTTGGTAAGTTGTCGTGCGCATGCCCATAAAGATTTCTGAATTAGTATTATATAAAATACAAAGTTTGGTGTTTGTATTTTTTTCTACATATTAATTAATACCTAACATTAATAACGTTTGCATATTTTGGATTCGATTTTAATTTAGTGTCTTTTGTTTGACCTTTACTCCTATTAGCATTATTTTCATATTGCCATGTTGTATTACACAGATATTTTAATATTAAAAAAATAATAACCCCTTATTATTTTTTAAATATCTAAGATAAATATAATCACGAAGCGATCCTGTGCGAAGCCGGGTACTTCAGCTAGTTAATAATAATATGTAATCATAATATCGTAAAGAAAAAGAGTGTTTAATTCCCGGGCTGCTGTTTTATTTTTATGATCCTAAGATTCTTTATAATATTATTATAACATATTAACTTTTCAATTCGGGGTTCCGGGAGTAGTTTTATACATTTTTGATAAAAAAATCTACAATATTTTTTCTAGAAAAGAAACATTAAAATTTACACTACAATAATATAAAAATATAACCTAAAAACACAAAGTTTTTCTGTATAGATTTTACGTTACGTTTTTATGCTCAATTATTGCTCACTTTCCATAAACCAAGAGACTTGAAACTTGGTACACAAATGCTAATGAGATGATAACGTCATAATATTCTACCAAATTTGGGAGTAATCCGGGAGTATAAACATAGGATCTGCATACAATGTCATTCAAAACAGGTTTTATCGATCTGAAACCCTTATTTATATCGAATAATTACTAAAGGTTGGAGTGCAGAATAGTATTTAATTATAAAAAATAAATTTCACAGAGATTTATGAGTTTACAGAGTTATCGCGATTACAGCATCAGAAAAATATGCAATTATGCTTCATATAAACTGAATTATTTATAAAAAGTGGTAAGAGATGTATTTTTTTTTTGTCTTTGTATAAATGTATAAATAAATATTTCAATATTTCTATTACAAATTATTTAGTTTTGGATTAAATGTTAGATGCTTTGTCAATTATTAGAATCAAGGATGCCGTTAATTCTGGGTAAACATGATTATATTATGTGTGTCAAGATATTTTATTATTGTACCTACGTATTATTATCAAGTAAAGCGGGTTGGATTAATTATACATTTTTTCATAATTTAAATTCTTTAAACATGTAATTGTAATGTAATGTAAGGTTCAGAATATTTTATTTATGGATGTAGGTTTGTATTTTTTTCATTACATTAAAGAGAATAATTAGATTTTAAAGTATCCTGTAACGTAATCCACAGAGAAGAATTATAATATAAAAATTGATACCTACCGGAAACATGTAAAGTCTTTTGTTTTAATAACACATTGTATTTTAAAATTCTAGGTGGGAATATAGCGGAAATATTATATTATTTTACAATTTGAAAGATAACAATCTCATTGCAAGAAAAAATAAAATAAAACGTAAAAAAAAACTCTTTTTTTTCTAAATTAAGGCAGTATTTTCCCGTTGAATATGTAAATTAAACCTTTAAATAAATTATGCCCTAAATTCGCTTTGTAAAATTATACAGCAAAATCTTGATAAAATGTCAAACAAAGACTTTCGTACTGACTCTTGTTGTGTTTTTTTCAACCGACGAGATACACACATATTTTTTTGCCGCCCAGGCGATAAAAAAAATGAGTTATACGATCCAGGGTTATCAGCCGGTATGGTATTTTATATTAGGATGACGTCATGGTCTTCTTTTTATCATCTTTATAACCCCGAGTCGTTATTCAGTATCTTTTATTTCCTCCATTCTGTGAGGGAAGTTTTAAAATTCCCAAAGTCTTAAGTTCAGTTTTTACTATACCATTTTTTTCAACAGGACACTTGGGATCTCATCGACAGGGGAGATGTGAATATAACACTAAACCTTACAAGCTTCTTTTCGCTTTTACGCGTAAGGGTGTTTAAACGGAATGTACAGCTACAAGGGTGCAAGGATTATACAACCTTTTTTAAGACTGATATGGCAATGAAATAGTTTGCTAGTTTAGACAATTGAATAATTTAGTTTATAGAATAATAATGTATCATTTAGTCATAGTGATCATTGTGTTAAAACTATTTTATGAATGTTATGTATTTTTAACAAACCACATATTAATTTTGCTGGCTATCTATGAATGGATATATATTGAGTTATGGCTAAAAGTAGGGTAGGTCCTCTATAGTCTGGCCATAGTATTAGTTATTGCTAATACTTAGAATGCCATAGTATGGTAAACTTTTTGAAGAAAATGATGATGCGTGGGGTTGCTGCTAAATGTTGGTAAGTCGATAATTTAGGTATTGTAAATATGTATACTATAAAAAATGATAAAAGTCATCTGATATATTATAGAACATGCACATAAAGCAAAAAAACCAAACTATATGCCCAATTTTAGAAGGCATGTCAAACTTCAAATTGCAATTACTCCATAACATGATTTCGAGATTTACCAACTTTTGACAGTTAACCTCACGAATGTTTTTTTTGAAAAATGTGTAAAATGTCAATTTATTTGAATGAAATATGCATATTTAAAGCTAAACTTCTATTTACGGCAGAAAAGCGCATATACATATTATGATATTATACATAGATTTACTAGCACCAATAAGGTGTAAATTAAATTATTGCGATAATAACTCATCGATAATTTCATTCTTCAAGCGTAAGCGAGGCGCGTTTTTGTAATTGTATTCTGATATATGAAAATTGGTAAACATCAAAATGCTCTGCATGGTGTAGTTCCTATTTTTCCTGCAGGTTTGCCACTATCGCCATACTGGGCATGCGCATACGTCATGTATATTACAACAATCGCGTTAAAATTTAGAAGCCGCTAAACTTTTTTATTCATGTATGCAGCATTACAACATGCACTATATAATACAAGTTTACATTTGAATTGTATCGTTATATTTGCGATAAAACGTACTGCCGCCAGTAAATATATGCACGTATAAGTGGGCTATTACATTGACGATAACTCTTAAATGCATGATGGCAACACTTTAATGTACCTATAATATATATATATATATTACTTTTTTGATCAATCAGATTTAATAATTATTATTATAAATGACAAGTGGCACATGTGAATAAAATTATAATTATTTTGTCAGCACATTTGGTCCACTACAGGGAACTGCAAGTTGTTAAATAAAATTTCATTCACACAAAAATATATAAAATTTGTTGCTGATAGGCAACATCATGCAATTAAGGATTAAATAATGATAATTAGCACTACCATAGGAATTAGTAATTATGTGCCTGACAATAGGCGGTTTTAAAATAGGGCCTTAACCCTTGTTGTTTCTTGGTAAAAAAGCTAGAGTGAGATGAGTTATAGTCGTAGCGGAGAACGATGTTTATTGAAAATAACGAATTACAGCGTATTGATGATAGATGACAGTTGAAATAAAATCGATTAAGTATCAATTGTTTGAGAGTGCCAATAAATAGTCCAAAGGTTACTGGCTGGGTCTTATTGTCATATCTTTCGAGCGTATTATCCTGACGATGTACGACGATAGGTACCGCTTGTCTTCTCGAAACGGTCCATAGCAGTATGTAAGTAAATGTTTATTTTCCAATCACACAATCCACAATCCTTATCCCACCGTAGGCACCGTGCGGAAAAATATAAACCTTCCAAATTCAAACAAATTTATCGATAGCTTACATTATTTATAACATTTTAATTAATCAATTATGAATATTATAAAAAATTTTAAGTGATTTCTTCTTATTTAATATAAACATTTCAAATGGGGAATGACTTAAATAATTACATATTATTTCTTGGTTTTGTTTATCATTAAAAATTAGTGTGCTTAATTAGTTTTCTCTAATATATAACAAAAATATTTTCATGAATCTTAGTTGTAATGTATTTTATGTTTGATTTATTTAAAAAAAAAAAAAAACATAGATTTTTATAAAAATGTGTGTGACTTGGAATCTTTTTTATTTATATCGAATAACCATGAAGATATATTATTTATAAACAAGAGTATTCATGAATGTATTATTATTTTTATCTATCACATATTAAAATATCAAAAGTTGATATCTTCTTAAAAATTTTGTATTAAGTTTCCTTCCTTCCTTTCCACTGTATTGAAAATAAAATCATTTCATATAATTTTGATTCGGAGACATTTTGCTTCATTGATTTTTTCACAATCATTATCCTCGTTAAAATTGTTGACAACCCTTGCAAGCGTCATCTTTTATTCACAATTATTTACGCGAGTACATTTGGCAAATTTTATTAAAAACAGCTGGGAGGTTTTATTTTAAATAATGGTTATTATTTTTGGCACTCTCGTTTTGGCGTAAGTATAATATTCTGTCAATAATATTTTTTTACAGATAATTAATTCACTTAATGGGTGCCATGTTATAATACATTTTTTTTATAAAGTGAAATACGTTTACGTGATGGAACTGGATTTTGAAATGATATTATAGGTAGGTATATATAAATCATTTTTCTTTTAAGATATTTATGTTTACATCTCGTGACAGTAGCGTTTTTTATGAAGTGATTAAATGAGGTAGTACGATTGATAGAAAATAATATTATATTAATACTACACATCTTATCATAATTTCATCTTAAAAATTTTATCAAATAATTGTAAAGTGAAAGAATACTTTTTACTTAATAATATGTTTTTTTTTTTTTTTTTGTAGATGCCTTTATGGATACCTCGCATTTACTATCGAGGTATCTTAAGGACTTTGGCACGCAAACTACTCTACTTGATGCTAGCTTATTTATATGTTACACTCAGTGGTAGTTTATCACACAGCCATCATTTTTGAAAAGGGGCCTTAAAACCTGTTCAAAACTGCCATTACTTCATGTGTTCATTTACAATCCTTATATACTTACAAGTTAGTATTAATTTATGTTCATATCAGCATAACTTACAAATCTGATGTCTTCAAGAACGACAAGCAACAATAACGACTATTGCAGAACTGATGTAGTATTTCATGACGCTGTCGATCGTATGGGTGACGTATTTTTTATATTACACTATTGAGAGATATTTTTTTTTTAATTATGTATTTTGTATAACTACTAATTATTAGGATAAATTATTAATAGATCTAATAATAAGGATGATATCATCAAATGAGCTTCCTGTCCTGGCAGGAGTACTGCACGTTCATGTACGAGGATCAATCACCTTCTTCTTGAGAGGGATCAGTGCCACCTTCGAAGGCATCCATTTGACGCCTCCGTCGAAAACTGAAGATGTATCTTACAGGCACACGTTGTTTTTTCCAGATGTATATTGCAGGCTTCAAAAGAGACAACTAAAACCAAAACACTAGGTAAGCCAGGTGCTGACCGCCCATTGTGATTTCGCGATCAAATTGTGCGGATTTCATTTGATAGGAAATGGGCCGGAATGGAGATGTGGGTACGACCATCCAGACGCCAAACACATCTTCTGGAACTGCCCGCTGATGGGATCCAATCAAGTGTGGCTGTATGACAGCGTTCGCCTATACGGAGGACTGAATAATTATTCCGATCCCTCCTTAGATTCAACATATTCAACTCCTGACTCCGCTGTTTCGGCAGTTTCAGTATACGGGTACAGATGATACTTCATGTCATTAAAGATAAATGACGGCAAGATGCTTTTTTATTTTCTAAACTATATCTTTAAGCACCAAGATGCATGGTTGCTATATCAATCCCGTGAAGTTTCGTTTCGGAACAAGGCAGTGTGGCACTAAAATCTTTTCGTTCTGACACATTCAAAGCGTCAGGAAAGGCGGCCGTGTACAAATCGCGGCTGCATATTATACATAGTGGAAATGGGGTAAATCAAATCAAAGATCTAATAATTATATATACTTATATTTTTAAATCTATTGTTTACTTAAGTATATATCTATACTTTTATCTTTATAATAATCTACGAGTAAGTTGCTGTTTTATACGGTATGTATTTAATTTATATCTTACATGATGTATTAAGACATAAAGTCACTTTGATTATTCAACTGTAATTCTATGATACTTCAAGAAATAAATAAATATTTAGATCGTTCAGGAAAATAGATTATATTCGTATCTTGTAACCGCCGTCTGGATTATTTACTCAAAAATTCTATAATTTATTTACCAACACTTTTGGCATATTATAATTTAAGTAGAAGATTGATAAAAAACATACTTATTCGGAGAAGAAAACTAACTTCAACTTTCTAAAGACGTCCTTCAAGGATATGTAGAGGGTAGGTAGAAATGAGTACTTAAGTTTTAATGGAGCTCTGAAGAGGATTTTTTTAGCTATACACTCATAATAACTTACAGTCTAGCCTACGTATCATAAGAAAAAATAAACTCATAATAATAAATACTTCTATTGGAAATTCATATCACTTATCTAAATTGCAACAAGGGTGGTTATTGGAAATTCGCGTTCATATCTTTGAGTTATTCTCATTACGATAAACATTGAAATATTTATATATATAATAAGTATATTATTTAATTCAGTGACTATTAGATACACAGTAATTAGAATAGGGCGCCCCTTAATATATAAATCATTCGGAGCATTTAAGGATAAAACTGATTTATATGAAAATTTCAGCGTTGCTTTTCACGACGCCGATAATATGCGACAGGTCAAAATATTTAACGGTCAATTAGCTATGGGCTCGAATCCCTTCTAAACGGCTCCTTCGCAACAGAAAAAAACTTAAATAAAATTGAAGACGTATTCAAACCCATTATCTTTTACGAGGGTCGTATTATTTTGTGGGGACCCCTGTTAGTGCTGGCATTGCCATAGGAGGCACCTGCGACGCAAGTTTGCATATCCGCTACCCTCCTACTTTTTCCCACAGGGGGCGACTCGTTCACCCCCCATCTGAAGGCTATATCCACTCCGGACACGTAGCCTTTGGTTTGGGGTTTCCGCCTTTCCGAATGCTAAGTATTGATGATTATTTAATTATTTCTTGCGGTTTCAATTGCCCCATTTCCTAAATGATTGGGTTCTTACTTAAATAGGTTTCACGTGGTTAAGCTTAAAGCTCGCATTGAGTTTGATCGACCAATTAAAAATTTAAAAGGCTTCATCTTTAACAATATTCGGCTAAGCTTCAAAGATTATAGAAATATGTATTTTTAAGGCAACAGGTTTCTCACATTAAATTTAACGTTCAATTAAAATATTGAAATTACGTTGTTATATGCCGATAAAGTAGCATATAAGCTTGACACCATAATACAAGAAGCTCGCTTAAATCATATTTATAATTCTGTAAGAAATATTTTATTAGACTTTAGTTAAATTTTTCGATAAAAATAGTATCAATAATTATTTTATAAACGTTAAGTAGGTACTATACAAAAGTTTCGTTGAATATTTGGAATACAATATTGACTTAAAACGGCCTCAGTTAGCTGAATCGGAAAAGTTTCTAAAGAAAATATAATATAGTTATCTTATTGAATTATAACGATAACTAAAATAACCATTATAATAACAATACTTATCAAATTATAAATATTATTTATTTAGGGGTTTGACTGCGACCCGCTCTAATATCATTTCATTCTTTTCAATTGAGTTGTTCAGCCTCTCTCTACAATTTTGAATAAAAAAAATAAAATCTATTTAACTGCCTAATATCTTTCATGCTTCCCAATAATAGAACACCTTTGAACTCTTCATTATTCTCAAGGAAATCTGTACCAGCTCTTACACTGTCGCTAAAAATTTGGGCGTTGTATCACGATGTGTGCAATATTTTCTCGAACATCACATTATTTATCGCAAAACTAAAAATTGCTCTTCCTCGTGAATTTAAAAAATCTCTTATCTATTGTCTAGCCTGATTTTAGTTTCAGTATTATTAGCTAAAGCTTCAATGCATGCTTTGAAAAATAATATATGAACTAATTTCAGTCCGACTATTTGTATATTACGAGTAGATAAAATTTAAATAAAATCCAATATACTATGGCACTTCATCTAAATAAAGATTTTAACTGATCTCTTCTGCTCAAACATACATTCACAATTTTCTAGTACGTGCAGATCGTCTCTTGTTTAGAGTCAGTTTACCTGTGTTTACGTATACCTAACAAACATGAAAATTCCTCAAGAGACTGACAAGTGACAACCATAGAAGAGCGCTATAAAAACAACGTGATGAAATTGAGTTTCTCTGATTACTAAGCCTTAAAGTGCAGTAAAATATAAAAATCATAGATTTTCACAAAAAGCTTGATCACCAAAACAAAGTTTTAACTATATTATACAAGTTAACAAAAATGGTGTTACCTTTGATAACCTTTGAAGCAATAGTTTGTAGCCGTTACAAACTAGTAGGATTTGATATTATATGACTATTATAAATTATTAGAAGACGAGTGGACAAATGCTGTCATACAGTGTTACCTAAGGGGCGCTAAAAGCACACAGCAATGCCCTAAAATCTGCTGAATAGACGAACTCATAAAGTTCGGTGGATATACAAGGCACCACGAACTACGGATATAAAAGATTGGAGTAAGCTAGGAGAGGATTGCATTTCAGCAGTGGATTGACCCCAGCTGTTGATAATGATAAGAATATATTATTATAGTCATACTACCAACGTGAAGATATGTTTACTTTGACTATTCGGCAGTTTTGTATTAGATTTTGTTGCATATTACAATTTTAATTTTGCCTGCACGTGTTCCTCTCTCCCATGAGTACTCTTCACCAAAAGTTATGTAAATTCAGTCAAAACACATTTAATTGTATGCCGACCTCAGTCTTGGGTAACTGCTTCTAAGAAAGTCCCATTCAACAAAAAATAATGTTTTACAACCAAACGTATGGTCCCGATATACGCCTGATTAATACAGGGTTTGGGGAAACCATTGACTTCAATGTAAAGTGATTTAGCATTAGGTCGAGATAACTCCCCTTCATGTATACCGACATGTAAGACGTCATGTTAAAAAAATAAAAGTGTCATATTTTGCATGTTTTTTTTTTATTACTTATGTTCGATTTTATTTTTATCACTGTATAGGTAATGGAAATAAAAATATGTAGGTCAACGATCAAAATAGCCCCCATTCGATATTTAATAAAAGCAGCCCGCTTTTATCGCCGATATAAAACATATAACATATATATAAAACGATAAAATTCAATACTATTTGAATTGAAAAACTTTCCAACCCGTTTTCGTTATTGATGTTTGCTCGACCTGATATAACAGGCGAGCAGCATTGCGAGGCGATAGCGCGCTACAAAACAACTTTCTCGCAAACATTCCTGACTATCTGTATTAATCCCGTATTACCACTCGCTCGGTGAAATTTTCATTGCTTCCCTAAATGCATGTTAAATATTGTCATTTCCGAATAGGCGACCCACAGAAGCGCCGCCAATATTGCGAATGGCTTATTACTATATTTTGAAACATATTTGCATTCAATGTTACTAATCTAAAAGGAAATTTTTTATATAGTTTTATATTATAATTAATATTCGAAGTTAGTTATAGTTTCATAACTTAACACTCACCTTTTTCTTTTTTTTTATATAATACTGTTTTAATATTATTTCTTTGTTTCTAAATGTCATATTGTGAACGTCTTAAATTAATAATTTGTAATGTTCACTATTTCTCTTCTTCTTCTTCTTCCACCCTGTCACGTCCCAACATTAGGGCATAGGGCAAGCACAAGTTGGCGCCACTTCCCTCGGTCCATCGTTAACTCCTGCGCCTCCCGCCATGTCAAACCTGCAGCACGTAGGTCGATCTTGTAGCACCGCTGTAGGGTGAGGGATGGCCGGCCACGGCGACGAAACCCCTGAGGCTGTGCCACAAGGAGACAAAGTGCCGCACTCCTTGGCGGCAACCGGAATACGTGTCCCAGCCACGTAAAACGTCTCTTCGTGATAACTTCAATCACCGAAGGCTATTGTGTCTGCTCACGAACTTGGGTGTTTGTAACGCGGTCGTACCAATGTACCCCTAAGATTCGGCAGAGACATCGATTTTCAAAGCTCAAAAGCCGAGATTCGTGAAGCTTAGTAAGATGCCACGTCTCACAGCCATACAGGAGCACAGGTAGCACGCACGCGTTAAACAAACGATATTTGGTCCTCACACAACACAGCCTTGACCTCCATGCGACTCCAAGTTGGTCGAACGCAGTGCCCACCACACTTATGCGGATTCCAAGCTCAATAGAAATACTACCATCATTGGCAACCGTGGCACCCAAGTATTTGAACCTGGACACCAGCTTGACGGGCAGACCGGAAACCCGCATAAGAGTGTTGGCGTCAATGCAAGCAGCACTGCACATGGATTTGGTCTTAGCCGCATTCAGATGAAGACCGACACGTTTCGAGTTCACTGTAAAAATAAATAAAATTTGAATTTGAAATTTGAATATGAATTGGATTTGCGCTAAAGTGTCCCATATAATGACGACAAAATTAAATATTAGTTTTTAATTAACTATTTTTTTATTCAACGAATAATTCACAAAATTTAAGAATGTAACATTCTTTTTATTAAAAATATATAATTCTGAAAACGCTCAATAACTAAATCAAAGTAGGTATTACATTTATAGTATTGTGGTCAATGTGCGTGAGATCTTTTCTATTGGTTATATTTTCTCAGAAGTGTTTTCAGAATAATTATGGATGTTTAGTAGATTTTACATGAAATGCTTATCAAATTGTGTTAATTCTGGTTATCAGTTTCCTATTTTAAAAAAATCACAGTATTAATTAAATACCCTAAATATTTGTACTTACATCTTAACTTTACTGAATAAATACTGAAATACAGTGTCCGTCAAAGGAATTGGGCGGTATCAAGAAAAAAAAACTATTACTAGTATCAAAAATAGCGACACCAACCACCAACACAAATTTTGTCATTAATAGCGAACCAATCGAACGTGTGACCTATTATACATATTTAGGTACATGGGTCAATGAGAAATGGGACCAGTCTCAGGAAATAAAAACTAGAATTGATTGATTGAGGTACGCTGTTATGTCCTCTCAATTCTTTTCTATGGTATGGAAGTATGGACGCTAAACCAAGAGATGTCACGGAGACTTGAAGCTTTCGAGATGTGGCTGTATAGACGCATCCTCAAAATTCCTTGGACTGACCGGGTGACAAATGTTGAAGTTCTCAATCGAATGGGGAAGGACCGAGAAGTTCTACGTAGTATCAAAACCAGGAAACTACAATACCTCGGCCACATTATGAGAGGACAAAAATACAGCATTCCTCAACTTGTCATTCAAAGAAAGATCAATGGTAAGCATAACAGAGGACGGCGCCGCATTTCGTGGCTTAAGAACCTCCGTGATTGGTATGAGTGCAGCTCCACTGAACTGTTTCGGGTAGCAGACGACAAATATAAGATCGCCTTGATGGTGGCCGACCTCCGTTAGAGGATGGCACTATAAGAAGAAGAATAAATATTAAATAATGATAATATTTATATGGAACCAAATTTAATAATTACATTTTATTTAATTATTTGTTAATGTATCACTCCTCATAGTTCGTATGGAAAATTGAAGATATATATTGTTTCATTTTCATATGATATGGTTTCATACCACCCATATCGTCAACATAGTTTAATGTTCTCTTATAAATAAGTAGTCCCCACAGCCTAGCTTGTCACTTCATAAGGACGAATATCACTGTAACTTTCCTTCCATGGATCATTTTAATATAATATTTACAATTAAATTACAAAAAATAGGTTCCACGTTATTTTAAAACACTTACACTATTTTTTTATTGATAGATGCTCTCAGCACTAACCAGAAATATAGCATTCATTTTGACACGTGAAACGCTATAAAAATTTGACAACCTATAGTCAAATTTAATGATAGAAAAATTCTTTTCAAGAAGTGTTACTTCTTGCAAATTTAATAAATGTACTTAATTAATACCAATCTCAAGTGAATCATAACTCATTAGTTTACCATTAAGTAGTTGAAATTATTTTGTTCATATCATATTATTGACTCTTGCCCGGTGGAAATGATTAGGATTATTTAGATATATGTGTCACTAGATTTCAAAATCAGCCAAGTCCACCTTTAGGTATTTTTGAGTTTTTTGTGAATTGTTGAAGAACTACTACTTTCTAACATTTCTGTATTATCAAAATGTGGAACTTATTAATTTTAAATATTTTATAATCGAAATAATATAAACTTTCACCCTTGTGACTATGTACTTGAGAAAACAAAAAGCTGTTTTTCTCGTATTCATCCATTATGGACTTGATTGATTTTGAAATCTATTGACACATATATGAAAAATTATTATTAGAAATATACGTGTGAAGCTAACCAATTAGACGCCAAAGCAGCAACTATTACCTTTATAGTATTCTTAGTTCTTATGCTATATAAAACTATAATGGCATTATAATATTATAACATAATATAAAGCTAATCACCACAAATAGATGAAATTTATTATTAATTATAATCGTTTTTAATATCCGAAAATCCATAACATGTGTATCGAGTTTTTCTTATGAATTATTTTATATTTTAAAATAAACATGCCTGCATTATTTGGTTTAGTTCATTAATGTAAAATTATATATATTATGTACATATTTGAAAGTAAAAGTAAAATAAATGTAATAAATTTAAAAAAAAAATGAGTTGAACCTGCAAAACTTACCATAACTATTAGGTATACGTATGCTTATTGAGAATGATTCAAACTAAATCTATCAACTCTAAATTCGAGAGCTTAGTGTCAAACAACACCATCTACAAAAGTGCAACTTTACAGGAGAGCCAAAAATCGTTATTTTAGATTCTTGTAACTCAACAAGGGAAATGTTTATTTAAAACCTAATGTTAATATTTTATAATTTATTGTGTATTGTACATTTATCTTGCTTATGATGATGTTAAAATTTATAGGGATAGTTTTAAAAAAAATATGAAAACAAGGGTTACTTATGTAGTTAGCGTTAAACTTTACTGAAGATTTAATAAGAAATTAAAAAAGATTGACATAACGTTGTTTGACTATCATGTAGCCGTAAATGTGAAATAACGTTATCTCAAAAAAAAAAAACAGTAGATAACGTTGTCTGACTTTAAGCACTTGAATTGTACTTAGAAATTTATATAAAAAGTAGTCTAAAACACAATTTTCGTTGTTTGTTTTCTTTTTTTATACAGATATATAAAAGAGTATTTTTCTCTTCACTTGGTGCCGTTTTAACGATAGTTGGCAACCAACTTGTAATACTTTTATCTCTATATCATGGGCCACTCGAATCAGATCACAGACTACTTGGATACTAAGCTGCATACAAAGATTGCTTAGCTAAGAAAATCTCTGAAGTACATACTATAATTTCTCATCGAGGAAAATTTCTAGAAGTCATTCTGTGCTTGATGGTTACTATAATAATAGTCTTGTCTAATTGGTTTACATCACAAGCTCAAATATATTATTATAGTTATCAATAGTTGTTATATAATATTATGTTTCGGCATATCAATATATAATATCATTTGAGAAGAGCCATACGTGATAAAAATGACAAATTATGGCCAGGAATATAATCACAAATTATTCGTGTTATTTCATTCGTGAAATATGGCGACTCTATTGTTTCTAGATCTAAGTCAATAGACTAGGAAGGTCGAGAGACTTAAATAGTACTGATAAAAGATACAGTATCCTTAAGTATCAAATAATTGATAGAGTTTAATACAAAGAGAGGTAGTAGAGACATTTTTTTGAGGTAACTTAATTCTATAGGTTCGTTTTACCGATGAAGAATTAATATATATAATTAATCTATGCTATTAGCTTTCATTCCGCTATATATTTTCTATTAATTTCAGGCCTACTGATATTCTAAACAAAATTTCAAAATATTGATAATTTAAAATCAAGTCCTGTCAAACAACCTTGAAATAAGTGGTCATTATATTTAAGTACCGTTTCACTTCATTGTAATACTGTTAAGTACGTTTTTCTAAAGAGACAATCATATTGTTTATTTTCTTGTTTTACCACTTTGCGTAATTGTCAATCCTTGATAATAAAATGTTTTTGTTGACATTGAAGAAATTATTCTGCTTTACTTTATATTACAGACAATATTATTATTATCATTGATTATATCTGTATACCAGAGGTAAACAATTGTAACTCCAAAAATCGTGAAATGGAGTTATTGCTATATTGTTACTTCATTACTTATCCTGCATACGTGGTAAACAGCTGTAACTCATATTACTCTTATTATAAAAGTTAAAAATTAAAAATATCATTGTAACTCCATAACTATTAGAGGTAAACAACAGTAAGAAAACATACAATTCTTTTGATGAAACTTATAATCAAACTACAGCGTTAAACAAACAAAAAGGTTTTGATAAATATATAAATTTAATTTTTTTCCATTCACGAATGCCACAAGTTGAAAGTTCCAAAAATCACAAATTCGTCTCTCATGTGAAGTTGTCATTTTGGATTTACCGTAGTTTACCTCTGGTATACAGATATTACACGACTGTTGGTTTATGTGAATTCAAAAAAAAAATATTTATCAATCAAAAATGAACTATGTACATAACACAGTAGGTATTGTAATTTATTATATAATATGTCATGTTAGTATGCTGTCAGCTGGAGAATCGAGTTTTAAGGATATGATATATGGATTATTGCACGAAAGAAGAAGAAAAAGAAAAGGATACCATATAAGTGTGTATATATTATATTATATTGTGAGGAATATTAATTATATTATGTTAACAATTATGTATTTTGAGATTCAATTGTTCTACAGTGGCACCATTGGCGATTCAAAGTTGTATTAACTTTATTTACTACAAAACGAATTGAAATGATTATAAATAATACTGTTACAATCATAAATCTTATTTTTTTGATGGTGTCACTCTAGAATGATTTAACGATATTATTATGTATGATGAGATTTCTCGCAGAACCAAACTAGAATGAAACGCATTTGGATGCCTGAATAGTATCTTGAAAATTGATCTCCCATTATATCTAAAGCGTGAACATTCAACGAATATGTGTTACTAGTAGTCATGTATGTAAAATGAGGCATGCGCTCGTAATATAAGCAAAATTCAAAAACGCAACGTTACATGAAAATGTATAATATGTTGGGTATAGCGCAGAAAGGCCACAAAATAAACCAATAGAAAATCAGGCAGATAAGAGTATGTTTGTATAAATATGAAGTGGGTCGAAGAGTGCTAGATCGGTTACCATAGACTTTTTTCCAAGAAAGTGCTTGCTCCGGCACTTTTATAGAACTAATATTTAGAATTACGTGTATTCAATAAAATAATATGTCGTTGTTATTTTTTATATTATGGTGGTTGCGCTTTTAGCAGTGGACTGTATAATTTTAAGGTGATGGTGGATGGTGATCTAGGGGGACGGTTTAACAGAATGCCAGACACTGACCTTTTATGACGTTGATAATGGCTCCGTGGTCTGGTTGCACTATCACTTGCGCGGTATAGTTTGTTGGGTTACCCGGTGCGCGGAACTTGACGGTACACTGTTTATGGATGATAATATATTATGAGGTTGGTGAATGATGATGATATGTTGATTGAATGATGAGAGTCGGTATCACGGCTTGCCAGGTATTCAGAAGTATCACTTCGACGATGATCACACTATATCAATTTGACCCGGCCGTGGCCCACGAACAACTTCTGAATCAGCCTGTATAATCGAGGTAATCAATAAACTGTGGTTTCGCGGTAACAAGGTTACGCACCAGTTGTCTCGAGCTAACTGAACTTAACATGTGTTTTGAGTCACTCTAGAGATAGAGAGCGATAACTTTAACAAGTCTACGTGAGTCGGCTGTCTTGAAGTCACTCCATGTACATTGCAGTCACGGTCTACTCATGACCCGTAATTGCTCATTGTCTGGTCTTGTGACAATAATAAATAATGGGATTTGAGCAGGTGGGGAATAAGGATGACGGCCACCACAATCGGCCCAAATATATTACGGAAAACATCGATAATTTGAATATGTACCTAGTAAACTGTGCGTAGAAATACAAAAGAAACGATTAATCAATCAAATTCCAAAATAAAAATGTATTAAGTACCATTTTTTATTAGTGTAATAAAATTTGATCTTTAGACCCCCGTCATCGTTTAGATTTTGTTTTCTATGTCATTGATGTTACGAATTTGTCGGTACCTACATATCCGTCAAAATATTGAAAAAATGTGCTTTCGTAAAAATGGGGGAGGGATTTTTAAAAACAGTCACCCGACGCTACTTTATTTAGCATCTCACCACTATGAGAAAGGTCACCAACCCAATGAGATGGATGCTTAACGAGTGGACAACCTCTGAAAAAATTCAGTCATAGAAAAATTACTCAAGCAGCGGCGTTTTCCTTTGACGAAACTGAGTTAAATGATGTGGGCCTCGAACAGTTAAAATCGGTCACAAAACTATTAAGTAATGCGGAATTCTTAAAAAGATGTGTATTTCTCACAAATATAGTAGGAAAAGGTACAATAATTTAATGTTAGGTACCAAAGCATAACATCAATGGGGTATATTACATAACCATTTTAATTGATAGATACTTTTACATTACAAATAAATTACATAAAAATATTGTTATAATAACTGTCATCCTCAATAATAAATATTTTTAGTTAAATGGGGGAATTTATAGTTTTTACTTATTTTTATCATATGAGGGAGGGGGTTCAAAATCGTTGTGCATTGGATCCATCACTGTACTCAAAGGATACTATCAAAACCTACTTAACTATAGTCAGATATGACACGAAACTGTTCACTTTGATAGTAGTGGTAGTTATGTTATAGCTCATACAAATGATTATTGCATATTGAAATAAATGGTAATTAAATGAAGTTAAAAATCTTCATTTATAGCGAACGGGTTACCGGACTGCATTAAAAATAATTACAAGATAAAAAGAACTTTTTATATACCACGTTTTTAAATTATCTGTTGAATCATATTATAAACATGACAATTCTATGTATTAATAATTTAGAACAAATAAGGCAATTGTCAACAAATCATTTTTTTGCTATTTTGCAACAAACAAACAAATATAGAATACTGAAATGTCATTTTGATTTCCATAGTAACGCACGTATATATTAATAATTTAGTTGCTAGGACCACCTCCTTAGCAACCAATAATAGTGGATTGGATTACGGATTTCTTGCGAAATAACTTTTCATACAAAACAGAATTAACTTAAAATGAATTCAGTTCTACTTAAAGATGGCTAAACGTATGAAAAGAATGCATTGGCATCGTGTTCTGATATATTTTAAAAGTTTCAAATGTCTAGCTAGTCGGGAAGTTAGTTAAAAATCGATTGCAAGATTTGTACTGGATAAACAACCACCGGACAAACAAGAATATGAGCTAAGAAAAACGTGGTAATAATTAATAACTAGTACTACCATCGTAATTCGTAATTCAGTACGATGGCCTGAATATAGTTAGCCTTCTATATACGACCACATGCCTGTATAAATACGCTAGATCAATTAAATTCATTACATTTGGCGGTAGTAGGGATGGTAACATGTAAATTGTACGTAATTTTACCGTAGCACAGTTCGCCGTGAGCTTTCTTATCGGAAAGAGATGACCATATAATATACATTACGGTCTCCAATTTTATTAGATTCAATATGAACATTAATTCAATTTTCATAGCTGATTTTGGCGAAATTCATAAATGCAAGAAAGAAGCCCAAACATAACCTAACAAATAATCCAGTATATCGGCTATTTTCGAAATTTATTTGCTGCCAGCTCTTTGTAAAGTATAAACCGACAAAAACCGTGTTTGTGTTTTATTTACACATGAATTTTATGTCAGTATTATACGAGCCAATGAGGTTGTACGGTCTTTATACGGCCATTTCCGATACAACATTACACGGTGAAGTGTGATACGGCAAACTGCATACCTACAAGTTTCCGGACACGAATAGGGATATGGAAACAAAAAACTAAGAGCGGAATGCAGAAACATTTGTCATAACTAAAATTTCCTTAGCAGAAAACACTATGCAGAAACACTGTCCTTAGTTAAGATCATTTTTATTGAAAATAATACCATATTTAAAAATTCTCGTTAGGTAAATTAGGTAAATTATTTTATAATCGTTAAACGATGACAAAAATATGACAACTGCATTTTATAAATGCAATAACTATAAATACATATTAATATTTAATTATAATACTCTTATGTTTCCGTTATAAGTCATTATACGTGATTCCACAGGCACCACAAGATTTTTTTTTAACATGGTAACACTAGCATCAAGTGTCATTCTTCATCTGGTATTTTGTATTTCTGCGGGCTGGCGTATAAAAATAAAATAATATTCTGCAAGTACATGCCAAACGAATTAACACTATCAATATCCATATTGAGATACATTGTCAAATGAATTTGAGTGTATGGACTGTGTTATAGACATGCGAATTTATTTTGACAGCAGCTGTCAGTGGTAAATGGTAATACAGAAGGGGGCGTGTTCATAACAAAAGTAGTCTATGGTTAAGGATTCCTTAACTCTATACTCAGGATTGTCTATAGTTAAGTCATGCTTTTCGGCGACTTATCCTTAGGAACGAAATCTTAGATTATGCATTCCGCTCTAAGGCTAAAATCTCGGCAAGGCCCGCTGATGATGATAATAATAATAATATTATGTAGTTTACAAAATGGCGTTTAAGCATCTTCGTTCTGAAACTATAACGCAATCATTATGATAACGCATAAGCCCGGATACGTAATTATATTAACTCCTCGTCTACTCCACAGTATAATATGTTGCAATCTGTGAAATCGCAATTTGTTTTGAATTGGGTAACAGAAAGGGGATGTTTTGTGAGGGGTTGCAAAATGCGGTGGTGAAGTGTGTTAGTAGTTGATTTGCGGTACGATTGCTTAATTATTATTGCATAACGTGGAGAATTATGAGTGCGCCCAGCAATATAATTATGAAAATATTCAGTTAATGGTATGACGTTTAAGTAAACCTGTACATACCGTAGTTATGTTTTTAGTTAAAATAATTACAAGATAAAAAATAACTTTTTATATTCCACGTTTTTAAATTTTCTGTTGAATCATACGAGTATAAACTTGACAATTCTATGTATTAATAAATACTTTTTTTGTACTTGATAGAAATACTGAATAAATATAGAATACTGAAATGTTATTTTGACATTTCATATTGATTTCCATAGTAACGCATGTATATATTACCTAATAATTTAGTTGCTAGGACACCTTAGCAACCGACAATAATAACTTTCCATACAAAACAGAATTAACTGAAAATTAATTCAATTCTGCTTAAAGATGGCTAAAAGTCTTACAAGAAAGCATTGTCGTCGTGTTCTGATATATTCTAAAAGTTTCAAATATCTAGCTAGTCGGGAAGTTAGTTAAAAATTTTCAATTGTCCAATACAAATCTTGGAAAAACAAGAAAATAAATGTACTGGACACAAATCTGTACCGGACAAACAAGAATACGAGCTAATAAAAACGTGGTAAAATGAGTGTCCGTAGTAGTGTTTTTTTTTACCTTAGTGTTAGATATGAGGGGTGGAGGTAGGTTATTAAGATCCGACATAAATAGTGAACACTAAACTTATTTATTTTCGTTGAACTAAGAATACAAATTGCAGATGGTGCCGGTCAACCAATTAATCAATTAAGCCCTCTCTAAGCCAAACCTTAATAGTTTAGTTATAATATAATGGGCGATCTAACAAGAATAGTGCACACATTTTCAATCATACTTATTATTTTGTTTTTGTTGAATTTAGAATACATAATATTAATACAGATGGTTTTTTTTAAATTTATTAAACCATACCTAAGCCATACCATAATAAATAGACGAATATATTTTTACTATTATCTATTATGGTTTGGTTTATGCAGAGTTAAATTTAATTAAAAAAAATGAATCAACACTATCGGAAATTTATAGTTTAAGTTCAATGGAAACAAATACGTATGAATGGCAAGGTTTTGTGTCGACTTTTTATATCGGTTCTTACCAACCTACCTCCACCCTTCGCCTCTGCTTGCTATCTATTATATTGTATTTATCTAAGAGTTACTGTATCAGCCAGGTCTCCTGACTTTGCCGAGCACGCCATAGTTGAACTCATTCATTTATCAAGCGACAACGCTTAGCTGATGGTTATTCATAATAAGATAGATAACATACGAATATATTATTATGTTAACGCCACTTTGTTGATTTTTTCACCTCTATTTATCCACTATTGAATTTTTTTTAATGTAATAATGTAATATTATATTCGATATGCTATTACAGCACTTTTCCGTCAAACTATGAGAGTATCATAATTTATTTTCTTTCACGACCCGATTAAAATAAACGATTCCTCTATTCCTATATTATTCAAATTTCACCGAAGACTAAAGAGAAAAGAATCACCGTATAAGTTCGTCATTCTATATATAATGAAAAATGTGCTATTTTAATAATCTTCGAAATAATATAAAAAAATGTGAGGTTCAATCGAAGATATTATTTTGTATTAATATTTAAATTTTTATTCCATCTTACTCTTAAATTTATAACTCGTTGGCGATAGAATTCTCTTTGTTTCGAGCTGAAGAATAAATAAATTACGCTCCATTTCGACACTTTCTCTTGTACTAAGTTGTTTTCCATAAATATGGAATTGTAGAAAAGTGGCCCAATAATTTACTACAGTAGTTATAAATTAATGATAGATGATATTGTCAGATACGAGTATTTAAATTTCTACCTGTGTAATCATTAATTGAATAGCCATTTGCGTGGTCAAATAATAATTATAAACTATTTTTGTTATTCATTGTGTTATTCACAAGATTTAACAATGTGACATTATTTTATTGAATTTACATAATTTGAAATCATTTCAAAGAAATATAATATAACCACTACTTAGAAACAATATTTTTGATAAAAAATACCACCCTCTGGGATTTGCGCCCAGCAACAGAACAGTCCATGCAAGTACATTACAACTAAAATTTGGAGAGATCCTGACACCGGATAGTAATAATTGAGGTAATATTAATATTTTGTTTTAAAATACAAAACCGATTGCCAAAAAGTAACGCAATTTAAAAAGCGATTCAGAGAGTGTTATAAAAAACACTATTTAAATTTGTCACAATTAAACAGGATACGTATACCTTAGTAGGTAGAAACATAGGTGCAAATCCCAGTGGGCGCAGGTTCAAATCCTGCTGAAAAGATTTTGTCTAGTGGTTATGTTTTTCTCAGAAGTGTTTTCAAATTATGTATGTTCAAATATAATATAATACAATCAAAATTATTATTCTATACACAACATAGTTGTCATGTCACTTTTTCTTTACAATCAAGTACTGTTTTATTAATTAATTATTTAATCAATACTCTTCCTTATATTTTTTCTGCCTGTAGATGTATTAAATAATTGCTATCTACATCATATGTAATTTATGAAGTTAAAATTAATTGTACTTATTTTGCCATTTTATTGATATTAATAAAATGGTGGATATTTTATTACGTAATGAAATTGTATAAGATACATACAAGGTATATTGTAATTAATTTTTATCCGTTGTCGTGAAACCATCGCTCAAAAAATGTGTCACGTAGGTTGAATAACCTCGATAAATTACGTCGATGAAAGC
Source organism: Rhyacophila brunnea (assembly GCF_057557595.1). NCBI lineage: Eukaryota > Metazoa > Arthropoda > Insecta > Trichoptera > Rhyacophilidae > Rhyacophila > Rhyacophila brunnea. Next base: position 36,349,563 of record NW_028233350.1, on the reverse strand, counting down.
AATATCCTAGAAATGAATACAAAATTCGTGGCCATAAATAATAAATTGGATAAGTGGCTCTGTGAAGATTTCCGATTTATAAGTATCTGATAAAAAGGTTTACTTGGGTATTCAAACGTTTCTTTCTACGGCCATCTATAACAGGCATCATCTTACAGTATTAACATATAATGTATTTTAGTTCCATCCCGGAAATCTAAATTTATGGGTTACAAAATTGGGGAAAAAACGTAAGCCGATAAAATCGTATCAGTCACAGCATATTTCATACGAATTCATCGCACGCCACGCTACCTACTTATTTAAAATATTCACTCTTAAGTACACACGCTATTTGCTCGAAGGCGCGCGAAGCAGTGTCAGCAACAGGGCGACAGAAGGAGTATAGAGATAATGTATGTAATGCCTAAGTAGGGAGGAGCTTGGATTTTCCTCAGCCGACTCGATTTACATCTCGTTATAGTATGTGCTCCTGGCATTCGGCATGTGCCTGTACTCTACAGCGAGTTGCGAGCAGTGTACGCCATATGTTCAACTCTGGGATATATTCGCGGATCAGGTATCCAAAAAACGTAGCGAGCGAAGGGAATAAAACAGAATGTGTGCGAGACAAATGTTTGCTCGGGAAAGAGAAATGTTCTCATTCGAACGGGGCTTAGTAGGTTTTTCGGGCTTTTTTATTTCAAGGCGCGAAGAAAACGGGGGATGACTCAACCCTTTTATATGCCTATCTTTACTTTGTATTCAGATACTTTTCATCCGTCTGGAAAAGTTGCATAATTTTATCCTTTCGATATTCATCGCCATTTTATGGATACTTGTGTGAAGATATTGATTTTTTTTTTTTGACAAAAAGAGAAACCGAAAGGTGCTTTTTATATTATATAAGATACTAGTAAAACAAAGTTCGATTTTATGCGAATTTTAGTACTGTTTATGTGAATCGATTCTTATATAAAGCAATTTATAGATAATATACAGTCAAACGTATAATATGTGTGTTCGTTTTATACAAATATTGTATTAGATGTATTTGAATAACATTGTATAAATATTATTCATTTCATATGGATCTGTGATTTCAACAGTTATCAACGCCAACATGGTACTCTATTATGTTAACGTATGTTTCAACGTGTATAAGCATATATTTTTCACTAATTATTATTTAAATATTTAGTTATTCATTCACTACGTCATAATAATCATAAATATATATATATATATTTTAATTCAATTTTTGTATTTATTGTGAGTACAGTAGTTACGTATATACGCTTGAGCCTAGGCTAAGCCTAGCTTAGGCCTAGTCCAGATGGCGCGATTATTTGACTCGCGCGTATTCCATTTATCGGTGAACTCATTGATCCGTCCACATGCACTTGCGGTATGTCATTTGTCGCGTGATAAGCGTGAGCGATCGCCAGACTACGTGGGTGTTGCGCCTAAACCACCTTGCCGCTAGAGACAACGTTGCTTATGCCCATTCAAGAATAAGTAACTTCACTTAGTTGGTACACTGCCAAGAATAAATCATGCCAGTATATCGCGACATATTAAATCTCGAAGGAGCCGAGTGTCACGATTATGTTTTCAGTTTTTATTCTCGCACTCTCGCTTGTTTTGTTATACCCATTCAAAAATGAAATACGGCACCTAGCTTGTTCACTGCCAAATAAAATGCGTTATAAGAGCGCAGCAGAGACGATACACCGTAAGTGCATGTGGGCGATTCAATGAGATTACCTTTACCTTGGTAGCGCATTATTTTTTAACCGCGAGTCAAATCGCGCTATCTGAGAAGGCTCTTAGATTCGAATTCCTCGTTAGAAAAAAATCATATTTTATTTTACAGTGTGTATTGGGACCCAAAGTATGGACTGGATAGGTCGAAAAATGTATAACACATATTTCATATAAAAAGTGAACAAGACAAAATTTAAATTTAAAGCATTTATAACATGACATAATAAATATCACAATAAAACCATATAAAGTCTATGGTAGTAGGTACACTAAGTGAGTTAATACCATACTATTTAAAATATAATATATATTATACTATATTAAAGAACATCCATCAAAAATCATTGTTCACATATTATTATTGTCCTCCTACTGACATTTACAATGTCAGGCTAGTCTTGCACCTCGGGAGAGTAAAATAACTGATGTTCCCGATTATTAAACATTTAATTAAGGAAACATTCGGCAATATTACCAATAATGGTATAACTCTCATTTGTACTATGTATAAAAAAGATACATGTAACCAAATAAAGATTTCTTATAACTTAAAAGGTACAGTGTGGAAGCAAAGTTAGTTAGGTAGTATAAATACAGCCTCGAGAAAAGAGTATAAAATTAACATAACAGTATAATTAGAAGCAAAGTTAATTATAAAACCGATGCCACATGTAATTTCTTTTTGTTAAAAATTGCACTGAAATAATAAAGTAAACCATATTATAATAAATAAGTAATAAATAAATTTTTAAGCTTTCAAAAACTATTTAGTAAAATAGGTTTATTAATAAAATGTAAATCTGCGCATGACATTATTGATATATTATTATTTAAAATTATGTACATATACTAGAAAACTGCTAAGTCAAAAACACGCGTCTTACAGAACAAGATGCACAAGGAAATCAATACACTCTTATGTCAATATAGTATTTTGTTACAGTACGTAGTTAAAAGCATTCTAGAAAGGTGAATAAATTTGGCTTTTGAATCGTGGTATTTTTACACAGGTATTTCCTCGATATGCCTTGTTATGTTCAAGGCCTATCAAGATTTGACAAACATTCAAAAATATTGACAGTAAAAATAAATTTCAAGCGACCTGAAAAGCAATAAATTTTAAAACCCTTTTTATGGCTGTTTTTATATCGGATTTGATAGTCAGGGAAAAAATTATTGGTAGTTAAAGGTTGCGAATTTAGACTTTTATAGCTTTCACATGTCAGTTATAGAGGTAGTTACGATTAAGGTATACTTCAAAAGCGGAAATTACACACTTATTCTTTGATAAAATCCTATTTTCAGTAATGTTCCTCATTTCAAAATTTTTAAATGGAAGCTTTTAGAAACATATACCCGGAAATCACACTTGAATATTAAGATTCAGAAAATGACAAAAAATATTTAGGTAGTAATTTTAAATAAGTTTTACGTAGAATTATCGCAATTTACGAAGTTTGTGAACCGCTTCAGTTGAATGACTTTTAGTTAATTTTATGGTAATAAAGTAATCTGAATGTGATTAAATTAGTAGAGTACCTATAGGTTTTGTAACATTGCACTTATTTCTACACTGATACGCCTCTTTGCATGATTACCTCGCATACAATTAGATCAAATTATATTCACTTATGTTATTATAATATGTAGAAATAAACAAATAAATAGATAATAATATACTTGTGTAAAAAAATATATTTTTAGGGTATATTACATCATTTTTGTCCTAAAGCCGGAGTGCAAAGTTGTGAAGCCTATACTTTCTCTAACTATATACTTTTTCTAACCTACATTGATTGTAATAAGATCCGACTTTTCCAAATCTAGCATTTTTTAAGATGCATCTAGTCATATTGTGTCAGGTATGGAATCATTTATAAGATCATACACTTGATTTATAAAATTAATTTTGCATATGCATACAGCAATCTCCATAAAAATGGCGTCATAAGCTATTTTACAACACATTTTTACAAAATAATGATGTCATTTTTTGTATTTCGGCACCCTAGTCATCCATCTTCTTCTTCATCACAGCAGGCAAAAGTTGTTTCTTGACGGGTTTCCGAACCATTCACCCAACTTATAGCAGACGACGCCGCACTGTTGAAACATGTACACTTGTTCCAATAACAGCTAGCTCTTTATGTCCTCACTGGTTACCATAATCTAACAATTTGTAGTTTTGCCATTCATACATGTGAAATAAATCCAATATCATTAAGTACAAAATGCTTTGTCCACATTAATTTGCACAAGCTTGCAAAAATACGCACCTGGCATATGGTGTAAACCTAGCATTTTTTGATATAACAGTTAGCTTCAAATTTTCTATATAAGCGATATCATAATATTGCACGTGATTTTAATAAATCAATGTAGCAGTCTTTTGTACACTTATATCATAGCAATAAACTTAACGTAACATACAATATTATATAAGTGATTAAGAAATTTCGTATTTGCATAATCTTTAGTTGTAAGAATGTTTTTTGTATTAAAAAATAATATTATATTCTTTTTAATCTTTTTAGTCCTGACTCCTGTGAATATAAATATAACTTATGGTTTTATAATACTAATATATAGTCATTAAATATTTTGAGAAAAACTAGGATTTTTTTCTGATATCCAGCTTACTTTCTAACTCCATAATTTGGTATATTTTTTGTGAGTGGCAATTGACGATATGTATATTTATGAGGTGTTTTTGAACGTATCCGGAAATTTGTATGTAAACAGTTCACCGCAGGACACTTATTCGTGCGCCGCAGTACGTGAAACATGAGTTCTTGTAACATTTGATCAAATGACGAGTTCCTCGTTGTACATTTCACCGTGGAGTATATTTCTACGTATGCTACAACATGTGGCGAATTTTATGAGATGTCTTTACTAGGTAAGGTTAGGTTAGGGTTAATCTAATTGGAACAGTAATATTTGCAAACGATCGCCGCATTTTCTAAGATACGTACAAATGTATTCCACGGTGAAATGTTCAACGAAGAACTCGTCATTTGATAAAATGTTATACGAACTCATATTTCACGTACTGTGGCGCACAAATAAGTGTCCCACGATAAACTGCATACGTACAACTTACATGTAACCGTTTGTGAATAACGTATATAACAATATATGAATGTTAATCTTCTATTCTCAAATCGTGTGAATTACTTATTGAATTAAAAATATAGATTACTTATTACGTTTTGAAATAATATATTTATATTATGCATACTAAAGGAAATTTCTATTACATAATACATATTGTAATAGATAGTGGAACATTAGATAGTACGCGAAGTCAGTTATCATGAATAGAGAGGGTCCGACCCAAAACGAAATCTCTCGATATTATTGGCGGAGTAAAGATGTTGAAACGGTAATAAGAACGTGATATCAGCAAATGTAAAGATTAATGATGGACCCCAAATATCGTCGATTGGTATCATCGCTACATTAAAAGATTACAGTGGGCGGGCAAAAGCTCACTGGACGAGCTTATGCCTAAGCGGCGTAGCGGCCTCTACGCTTCTACGCTTATACAATAGAGCAACGAAGATTTTCTTGGAGGCCATTAATACAAGAGCTTTGTAAAGGTGGGAAGCGGTCAAATATTATTACTTATAACATTTAATATTCAACCAAAAACTAATTTTAATTGTATTTTTTCACTTTTTAGTGGTATTATTATCTGACAATTATTATTGATGGATATTATTATGTAGGTACATACTAAATAAAATAAAACACACTATCTAATTATTGAGTAGTATATACTAATTTCACATCATTTAATAATACTTAGGAATAGTTTCCTCTGTTTTTAATACCTTTTTTCGATGATTTACATTTTAAAGTACGATTTTACATAATAAATGCGTACATACCTAACTATTTAAAAGCATTAAAAAGAAAAACATTTTTATTGAAAGTCAAAGATTAACTTACAATTAAAAAAAGACGTAAGTAATAAAAATCACATTTTATTATTATCTACATTTTATTTTATGATTATGTTAACTATTATTAAAAAATCTTTTATTTCTGACTTCATAGTTTTAATGTGTTTTAAGTGTGTATAACTAAAAATCCTTTTTATATTATAGGTATATCAAATAAAGCTTCAATATTGTGACCTTACCAAAATTATATTTGATATAAATAAAAAGAATTTCAAGTTATTCTTACTTTTTTATATAAAAATAATTATAAACATGTTCATGAAATAATAATATGTAAGTAATAATAAGATTTTTAATGAATTAAAATTTTATGCTACTTTAAATTATAAGTAAAAATTTGACTTTTAAATGATTTAATTAAAACACTTTAAAACGTAAATTATAAAAAACGTATCAAATTGCAAACATCGTATTTTTACGTTAGGTGCCTCTGTGTAGACAAAGTATTCACCGTAAGTTGATAAGGTGACATTTTATTTTTAAAATGTATTTTTACTAAAAAATGTCAATGAGATATTTTTATTACTTTCATAATTATTATGTTTATGTAAGTATTAATGTGGATAGGTAGGTAACATAAAATGAACATTTTCCAAAATAATCATTTTTTTATACAAATTGATAACTCAACAAAAGAGCGGTTAAATAACTAATGGGGTTGTAATACATTATAATAACAGATTTGATTCTAAGTAAGTCATGCAAAATGCTTCTAATTTTGTTAATCGTGAACAATTTGTTTTTTTCCAGCCAATTTTCCAAAAATAACAATTGACAAACAGTGTCGTGCTCCCTGTTGACAATAGATCAAACTATTTTAGTAAATGTAATGAAAACCTAAATGGCTTGCGTCTGAGGAAAATTATTGTTGATTTCCCGCGAGTTCCCGAAAGCAACTGACTACTGTTCGGGGTTGCCATCTATCTGAAAATATAACAAGTAATATTATTTATTTTACAATACTATTGTATCAAATAACTGGAATGATAGAAAGAAACACATTTTTTCAGACAACAGAATATTGAAGCTTTTTGACAGTTTTCATAGAGGGATTAAGGAGTCTTTTATAAAAAAGTAAGTACCAGTAACTATTTAATTTGAATATTAAAATATATTTTTATTTACTAATAGTAAATAATATATTACCAATAATATTCCAGTTTAGTCTTTTTCTGAGAGTTAACACTTTTTTAAATACAACTTAAACATGACAGTAATAATATTATAAAATATGGTATTTTATTCAATTTAACACTTACTACCCGTGGTCAAAAATATCACAGTTTTTTCATTGTTGCTATCCATAATAATAGTATGTTTAATGTTTTGTAAGTTGTTTATAAAATAATTAATATTATAATTTTAGTCTTACCATTATTTCAAAGATGTCAGCCGATTCATTTCTGATAAAAATAATATTCATAACAAAGTTTATGTACGGGTTAAAATATCTAGATTTGTAAAAGAAGCTTTCAGCCTTGCCTTCTGTAAAATAGATGACTCTTTTGTAACATTTGAAAACATTTATTTTATATTCTCAAAAACATAATAAAAATACCAATTGAGGCAAATCATTTATTACTGCATTCAAAAATTAACTTCTTTTTATAAATAATTATAACAAAATGGAAATCTTCATTAAATGTGGTATGGCGTTAGTAATAGAGAGATGATACGAGGGCAAACCAAGCAGTCTCCCATTGAAGAGACTGTGTTGTACATGGCTCGGCCACGTGCTGCGGATGCCAGAAGAGATTTGCCTGTTTTTTTAATCCAGCACGAGGCGCCGTGTGGTGTCCATGTATTCTAGCGAAGGGGCGGACATGGCCGAAGTAGAAGAGAAAAAAAATAATACGAAAGATCCGTACTATTACTTGTAACGTCCACATATAAACAAATTTGTAGAAACTAGTACCTATACCAGATTATTTGTTTACCTAAATACACTAAACAATGACCCATATTTTATTATCATCAAATTATAGGGTAAGTACTTTCTTTCATGGCATATTATTTTGATGAGTTTATTTTATCATATACGCAAAATTAGGAGAACGTCGATAATAAATAAGTGGTAGGCAACGGGTGCGCATAGCCCCAGAACGAAAAAAAATCTGATTATTTAAGTAAAGAGAATATTACTGATTATTCGTCAGAACCTCATGACATGATTGTGATCATGACCCGGATGATTTGTCTGTTGAATAGCCTTCACAAGCTGAAAGACAAGACACCGCGGACGATACAAACGGACATTAATTATAACTGTTAATTCGACGAGATAGGCGGCTCTTGTGGTGCAGTGCGTAAGGCGGTGGCCTTCCATCCGATAGTTCTGGGCTCGATGCCCAGTGAGGACACAATGATTATGTGTTTTTCTCAAAGCCTGGGTGTTTGTGATTGATTACTAACAACCACCTTGTACGAAAAAGCAAGGATATGGTTATTGATAATTCTAAAAACAAAAAACACTTATACAATAACTCGTAGGTAAACATTCTTAGTTATACATCGAGGCCGGGTGTTTATTGCTCAAACTCACCGTGTGGAGTGTCTAGGTACCTATGTGGAATGTTCTAGGAAAAGTGCCTTATTCTGCGGTTGAGTGGTTAGTGACAACAGCTAGCATTCGGTAACGCCGCCCTCTCTAGCCGTTATAAAATCAATAAAAAATATTGAAATGGATATTATTTTGAAAATGGAACAGCGTGTGCCCACCTGGTAGGAATATATTAATTACACACATAATTGTATAGTTTTAATATTATCAAAAATATGATCATTGTTTATATCTATTAAAGCGCTTACTTTCAAAAGCGGCTAAAACGGTTTGATATAATTTTGAGATAAATTAAATAACATAATATTTTTGGTACCGTTTTAGCCGAATTTGAAACTAAGCTACATTGTTAAGGCTATACTTCAGCTGAGACCTGGTCCTAAAAATATCGTGACTACGCGACGCGCAAATTGTGCAAACAACGCGTGCGGAACAAAACATAATTTGTCATAAAAATTCAACATGCGTCCATTTAATGCTATGTTTATTGTTATATTTTAGTAATAATAATAATATATTCATCGACATGTTTTATTTTTGAGTACATGTGTGACGTTTTTTAGTCATCTTTAGACGATTTAAGAATATATTCCTCCGACGCCATCACAAAACAAATTGACGTACTCACATCTCGACTACCTCTCTCCGATTAGTAACGAGTGCAAAATTTCGTTCTACCTATTGTAGAAAATTATTTGCCGTTTGACTGATGCATGCCTTTAATAATTAATATTGACGTATGACTAAATTACTATTAAAACTCAGACCATTGACAAATATATTTATCAAAATATATATCGAACTCAAAAAACCTCTTTTGAAAGTACGCGATTCTAGTTTAAATCTAGGGTCATTTACCGACTAATCACTTAATATAGAGTTATAGTTATTTATTTTAGGAGAGTAGAATAGTGATTAACAGACGTTCTATCTATATTCTCCAGGCAAGAATATCTCTAAATGTATTAACATCTTAAACCAAAGGCGTTAAGCGGAATATGGCGTGTTTTGGCTAGATAAAAACAACCCAAAGTTGAATACACAACAAAGGAAAATGTCCCTTATTATTCCAACGAAGATATTTAACGAAATGGAATACGACTGAATGTAGATATGGTTTCTCGAAAGCGACAGTCAAGAAAATAATCCGGCAAGTACACACGCTTATATTTTACCCGACCCCACATCTCATATTGGCCCATCTTTAAACAGTCGCGGTTTATGAATATTTAAAGGTAAATTTTGAAACAAACAAGGGCGGTGTTATAGTGAAAAGAATTCACAAAGATTTGAGAATTATTTATTGTTAAAAATAACGAAAATATCATCATCATCATCATCAACCTGAATCTATCCACTGTTGGATAAAACGCTCCCCAAGCTGATTCTACTTATCTCGATACTGTGCGTTGCGTTGCCACGTACTTCCACATAACTTTATCATTTAATCGATCCAGCGGCCTCTAAGTCTATCTTGCGGACGTTTTGTACCTCTTAGATACCACTGGATGACTAAATTTGTCCAACAATTGTCCCTTCTTTGAGCTATGTATCCAGCCCATTTCCATTTAAGGGTTTAAGAAAACTCTATTACATCGCAAACCCTTGTTTGTTCCCTTATCTACTGATTTCTCTTTTTATTTCCGCCTTTCGCGTTATGCCAAGCATGCACCTCTCCATCCCACGTTGTGGTACTCTAAGTTTTTGGATCTCTCTTTTACTTAGAGTCCATATTTCACACGCATATGTGATTACGAGAAGCACACACTTGTTGAACACTTTGCGCTTTAGGCACAGTGGGAGGTCACTTTTTAAGACAATATTCAGGCGGCCAAAAGCACTCCAGCCCAGCTTTAATCGGCAAACAATTTCATCAAATATATTATCCATCTATAGACACTTATTGTCCCAGAGTGCCATTGATGAGGATCTCTTTTTAACACGCAAACGAAAATATAATAGTTCAAAATTAGTTTAAATTAAAATTTTAACGTATAATATCTACGCCGTTTTAATCGGTTTCACATTGGTTGACATCCTTGATTTGGGTTTTTAATTGAAATTAAAATACTGAAGCTTACTTGCAATAATATCGACACTTAGAAAGCTCTTCGGATAATATTGTATAAACCACCTAGTCAACTTTGTTAAAATTAAGTACGATACTTATATAGCTTAGTCGTCAAAGGCACGTGGGCGCGAATCCGGGAGTGTGCAGGTTTGAATCCTGCTGAGTGTAATATTTTTAATTTTTTTCCCCCTAGTGCTTATATGTTTTTCTTACGCCTTTTCAAATTATATGTTCAATAAAGAATGTTACATTCTTAAATCCTACAAACCATCCATTGAATAAGAGAAATAGTTTATTAAATTATTTGCAAACGTACGTTATAATAAAAGCTTAGAGAGATCCTTACACATGTTAGTAATAAAGGGACATAATGGGTCGTGGGTGCGAATACCAGGGGCCGCAAGTTCAAATCCTCCTGAGCGTCGTATTTTTTTTTCAAAAAGATTTTTTCTAGTGTTTAAGTATGTAATATGTCTATGACATTTGTGTTCAAAAATTATGTATGAATATAATTTTGTAATTGATAATTAATAATTAATACAATATCTTTTCACCAATACTGACGTTAAGGTGAATAATTCTTTGCCTACCAGAGGCAAGGGAAAAGGAAAAATACAAAGCTTGCAATTATAAATTTATCCTTGACTTAAAATAAAAAATATTTTTCTTTATAATGTTTTCATATACATATTTATTAATAATTAATACAGTTTAAATTGTATAATAACAAAACAATGTCTCAAATTGCACGCTTTGTATTACTCCGCTAGGTGCCTCTGGTAGGTAGAGGTATTGCCTTAAGAATACGCTTGTCTTTCGTTCTGAAGTTTGCCCTCGGTTTATGCGCTGATGATCATTCAATATTGGCGTATTTGAAGATTGCAGCACACACTATTGCAGATCTATAATGTGTGGTTTATTTTCGTAGGCCACTCACACATTCAAAACCCAGTATCGGGGTAGGTATAGCCTATCGGAATTATATTTATTAATCTCTTCTGTGATTAGAAATTATAGTGGAGTGTCATAGTACAATTTTATGCGAGGTAATCAACGTATCAATATAATAAAAAGTGTAAAAAAGTGCAAAATTATAAAACGTAATACTTACATGATTTTCCGTATCCGGAAATTTGTACGTAAACAGTTCACTGCAGGGCACTTATTCGAGCGCCGCAGTACGTGAAACATAAGTTCATGTAACATTTAATCAAATAATGAGTTCTTCGTTGAACATTTTACCGTGAAGTATATTATTTATACGTATGCTACAACATGTGGCAAATTTTATGAGATGTCATTACTAGGTTAGGTTAGGGTTAATCTAATTGGAACAGTACTATTTGCAAACTATCGGTTGTTATGTTCAAAATGAACATAACTAACATTCATACTCTGGCAACCCCGACGAATACTTATGATCACGTCATGGAGCGTACGCCATTGCACAGATGTCGCTGATAGAATTTCCGGCCGCAACGGACGTCGCGAGGTGTGAAAGAAGCAACAAGGCTTTTTGATTCTGTATGTCATCCAGTATAGTCGTGCTCTGCTTTGGTTTTACTCAACATTTATAATGGACGTTACTTAAAGAGCACGATTGCAGCCGCAGTGCTTCAAGCCTCTGTTCGTTCCAAGTTTGGTATTTTAAAACTATTATTATTTGATTCACTTATCTTCCAATGTTTCTTTTAAAACTTAGCTGCTTGCCTTTATTATAGTATTTCCCTAATAACCTTTTAATGTAATATTCTTGTTTTTGCTATAATATAGTTTCGGTCAAGTACATAAATTGCTCTTTCATTTATTATTCCCCCTTTCTTCCACACTGTTATAAAATTATTATCTTCCACGGTTTCAATATCGTGTGGCGCCCAGGTACATCTTTTAACCATAGATTGCACGTGCCTTCAGCCGTGCAATTCCTTTTTGTATTCTAATTTAATTTTTACAGTTGTCAGTTGCGAGGTTACGGAAGTAATTATTGTTCAGCTTGAAAAGGATGCATGTAACCCATGGCCCTTCCTTGCTTGCTTATGTCTCATGCTTCTCTTTAACTTTAGACTCTATTCCATCCAATCTAGAGACTATTTCTCTTTTATTTTGTAGTTGTGACGATAAGGATCACAACTACAAAATATTAATATATCACGGTGCATTTTGTAAGATACGTACAAATGTATTCCACGGTGAAATGTTCAACGAAGAACTCGTCATTTGATAAAATTTAATACGAACTCATGTTTCACGTAATGCTGCGCACGAATAAGTGTCCCACGATTGCATACGTATAACTTACATGTAACCATGATTTTTTCATCCTAGAACCGAAGTTCAAAGTTATGAAGCATATTATACTCTACTCTTTATATTAACCTGAAATGCAAAGTAACTTATTGCTTAGATAATCGGAAGACTAGAGATTCTTTTTTTATAGAAGGTTTTTTTTTTTTTTTTTAAATATATTTGCATAAACACTTGCAATTTGTAAAAATATGACATGGCTTGCAGGTAAATTAATCATTGATCATAATAGTTTATTTTCGGCTTCACTTAACAATATATCGATAGGTCTTGTAAATTGATTTAGCTTTTGGTTTTTATGACAACCCCGAGGGTGCGTTTCAATTAAAGAAAGTGTCTACTTATTCTGAGGAATGTTATTGGGTCACCATTGTTCGAGCGAAAAATATTGTTAGAAAAGCAGCCCAGCATTTGACCTCCGGCCTCCAAGGCGCTAAATTTCGTTTCAATGGGCCCAAAAGTCGTGCTCATGGTTGTCATTCATAAAAATCAATTCGTTAGAAAATGATTGTACGGTTGGACGCCATCATTTTTGAAAGGTTTTCTTACTTAAGAATTTTATTTGTTAAAACTCGCTGACTGTTTTTGTAGGTAGGCACTTAAATTGACGAATGAAAGTTTAGTTTTTATATTATTTCATTTTAGAATAAGTACTTTACTAATTAATACTCTCATCACAAAAAAATATTGACATTAATACGTAAAGACAATACATCGCTCAATCGATAATCGACAATCGATAATCCTCATTAAAATCAATAGAATTAATAAATATTGTTTATATAATATAGTGTAGAAATAAATAACTACCTACTTCAAAACTTCAAAAAGCAAGTTTAAGAACTTTAAAACAAAATTTTGGAGGAATCATGATGCTATCTCAGACTCAAAATAAAAAATCGGTGTGTATATTTATGTACGCGCGTTAGACTTCGTTACGCTTCTTTGGCGTAACAAAACAAAAACCGTTACCTGAGTCTATTAATATTACAGTGGATTAAGTTAATGAAAATGTACGCGTTTCATCTGTGTCTCATATTTATAGCACATGATAATTGTAATTTAATTATTTTATTGGACCAAAACTCGTCTTTTCCATACACCGGTTATAATGGATTCAGAAGTGCCCATGATGAATTAATAAAAATATTATATTTTATTGATATATAATAATACTAACATAAATATAGCCTCAAATCTTGATACACAATCTTTACAATGAAAAATAAATATACTCCAATATAAATACATTTTTATGAATATAAATTAACAGTATATAATGTTAGTCTCCAGAAATTTGTTTATAAACATATACCTATATTTATTATGACACAATATTGGTTATGTCTACAACACGTGCTGTTTACTTGGTTGTATTGAACGACTAACTAAATGACACTATGCGCATGCGTATGTACCTCTGAGACCGAAATGAATATAAGTTTAATAATAAATTATGTTGCATCGGCGCGCACAACTTTCATCACAAGCCAAACGTGTTACATCGGCCCGCACAACTTAAAATAACCAAAAATACACTCAGTGGGTCTATTCTATACTTATCGAACACTAAATTGATAAAAAGTATCAAACTTAGGGTAGGTTTGTATCAAAATATTAGCACTTATTGTAACAATTACACGAAGCCGGTTTTTATTGTTGCAATAAGTGCGATATTTTAACAGCAGCAAGATAGGTTAGCAAGATAGGCTGTTAAAATATAGCACTTATTGCAACAATAAAAACCGGCTTCGTGTAATTGTTACAATAAGTGCTAATATTTTGATACAAACCTACCCTAAGTTTGATAATATTTATCACTTTAGCGGTCGATAAGCATAGAATAGACCCACTGATCTGTTTTCCCAAACGCGCCAAAAGAAGTATAACTTCAAAAATGCTTATTGGGTAGGTACAGAGCTTAAATTAAAATAAGCCAATTATTTTGAAGAAATCTCAAAACTCATTCAGTTGTGTAGGCTTTATAAATTATCTACAAACAAACTTGATTCTGTAATTTAATTGATTGACGCATTATATAAAAATAGTAAATTGTGTTTGGATATCACCTTTCCAGTTTTTTTAAAATACTTAGGTGAACTTCTAAAATTCTTTTATTGTATTAATGAATTTTCAATAAAAATAAACCATTAAAAGTGTAGAAAGAATAATTTGACAAGCCAATTGCCAAAAAATCCACATTATGCTCTGAGTTTTTGTAAAAGAATAATACAATTTAATCTTTATTGTAGATACCTGTAGAACAAAGTATTAAATGTAAGGTACTTAAAAATGCCATAAAAAAATCACATTATTCACGTTAAAATATTGTCTGCTTTTTAGACATAATAGTGAAAAAACGTCGTTGTAAATTATGACTTATGAAAGAGAGTTTTTATTTCATCAATAATAGGATGCTTTATGAGTTTCTTTGATATAGGTTTTATTTTCTTCGAGGTCATAATATACACATATTATTATGTATTTACAATAATTCTATTTTATATTTTATACATAGTCATGTTGGTAACTGCTTAGGCAAAGTAAAGCTTTTATATTTTTGCTGCAAAGGGAATTCTTAAAGTAAATTACCATAATAATACTTTCATACAATATACCTACAGACAGAGCCGGAATAATATGGTAGGGAACCTAGGTAAATGCCTAGGGCGCTGAATGAATGAAAGCTCTATGCCAGGTATGTACGCGGTTTGTTGATTCTTCGATTGATAATATATTATTTGTACGTTCAATTGACAGATTGCTGTGATTAATTACCATGCATAATGGTGAATCATGTTTATTATAAAATTACAATCATGCAGAAATAACATGTATTTAAGTATTCTTATGTTTATGACAATAGTGTATTTTTTAGGTAGAAAACTTATGTACCTAGTATCGTTATGTTTTTTTTTTTATTAAAAAAATATATTTAGTGTACATACTAAACTATTAATTCAATACGTTCACAACATGACATCTAGAATAAAAAAGAACATTAAAACCAAAGTTATAATAAATGGAAATTCAAAAGAAAGAATAATCTTGAAGAAAAGAATAAACTATAAATAAGTGCTCTAGAAACAAAGCGGCAGTTTCCATTTTTTTAATGCTGGCAAAGTTAATAAAAATGTCTTAAAGTTAATAAAATGTCGATTTCACTCTTATCGAATTATTTTCTAAAACGAAGTATTGTAATTGTTATAATATATTATTATTAGTATAGGAACAAAATTTAAATAATTACAAGATAAAAATAACTTTATATATACCACGTTTTTAAATTTTCTGTTGAACCATAATATAAACTTGACTTGACTAGCTTAAACGATCAAAAAAAATTGTACTTGACATGTCATATTGATTTCCATAGTAACGCACGTATATATTAATAATTTAGTTGCTAGGACCCCAGACCCCTAACAACCAATAATGGTGTCGTAATAACTTTTCATACAAAACAGAATTAACAGAAAATGAATTCAATTCTACGTAAAGATGGCTAAAAGTATTAAAAAATGCATTGGCATCGTGTTCTGATATATTCTAAAAGTTTAAAATATCTTGCTAGTTGAGAAGTTAGTTAAAAATCGATTGCAAGATTTGTACCGGACAAAGAACCACCGGAAAAATAAGAATACGACCTAAGAAAAACGTTTTAAAATAGTTTTTACAGTAGTTATACCCATAATAAAGATGATAATATAAGATATTTTAATGATTTTCCAATTTTTTACTGTAAGCCCCACCAAATAAAAAACAAAATACATAGAGCATCATTAAAAATGTTTCTCATTCACCAACCGCACAGCCTTGGTGATCTGTTCCTGATAATCTTGACACGAGGAAAACGTTTTCATCTAGAAACGGTCATGGCTGTGATGAATTAAAATTTTACAATACATCAGGATTGGAAATTGTGTCACGGGAGAGCAGAAGACCAGAAGTGACCTACGTGCTCAAGAAAGTTAAAATTGAGCATGGCTCAAAGAAAACTAGTAGAAACGTAGTTATATAAATTCAAATGAACCTCATAATGAATCCAGATAATGGACCCTTATTCAAAAATACTCCATAATAACGACACGTAGAGTGTACGTAAGACATTTTGATTCTTAAATGGCTTAGCCTGTCTTACGATGTGCTGTAGGTATAAATGATGTGTGATAGAAAAGATAATGCTGAGTCAAACAATATGCCAAGATCTAATTCAGTTAGACTTCTATGATTTCATGAATGTATGTATACCTACATGTTATTGGAAAAGTGTATTACCTATTATCCTTAATTTTAAAAATCTTTATAAAGAACACTAAAAACACTACATCTCAATTTCAGTCTTTGCTTATCAACCTTTAATGTCTTGTCGACGATAGCCTTCGCTATTCTTCTTGAAACAACTTCTTACATCGCTCGTCATTTACGTCTCCCGATTACCTTTCTTCCTGTAGGATACCCAAATTGGACCATTTTTATTAACTTTGATTTATGCGAGACCTACCCTGTTCAGTTCAGATTTATACATTATATGAAATTCTACGAAGTATTTGTCCATCCGTATATGAATGATGCCAAATTGCGTCAAGTTCGAAGTAAAGTTTTTTGATGCAATGGATCTAGAGCTCTCCATATAGTTTATGAAGGAACCCCTATATACACTTAGCTTCTGAGCCACCCCTGGAGGAGATAAGCGATAACGTTTAAAAGGGACGCAAAAAGACTATGACGTGAGACGGAATGGAGAGAGATAGATTTTTGGATAACGATCGTACGGTCAGCCATATAATATATATTATATGCGTGGACTGTAGCAACAGGTTAACTAACAAACTATTTCTAGGCATTCAAATTTACAACATCGTGTAAAATTTGTTTGTGTCATAGCCTTTTCTCTCCCCAGCACTTTGTATTAGAGTAAAATCAGTAAACCCAGTTAAAGCCTACATGAGAGCGTGGCGACCTCAGTCTTGGGTAACTGCTTCTGGGATATTACCAGGCGTAAACAACTGTACAGTTGCTTCACATCAAACGTAGTGCCTCGTGATACGCTCGATTAAGACCGACTTTGGTGCGGGGCGGGTTTTGTTTGGAGGGCGTATTTGTGTTATGTCATAGTTTCTCTTTCCCATAGCACTTTTTATAAATTACTTCATTCAGTAAACTCAGTGAAAGCTCACTTGAGAACGTGGTGATCTCAGTTTCGAGCATCTACTCCTGAGATATTCACAGGCGATAAAAACTACTGATGCTTCACATCTAAACATAAGGCCTCGTGATACGCTCGATTAAGACCGAGCGTGGTGCGGTGCGGATTTATTTTGGAGGGCGTGTTTGTTTTGTGTCATAGTTTATCTCTCACATAGCACTTTTTATTAAATTACTTCATTCAGTAAACTCAGTCAAAGCTCACTTGAGAACATGGTGATCTCAGTCTTGGGCGTCTACTCCTGAGATATGTCCAGGCGTAGAAAACTACTGATCTTTCACATCCAACCAGAGGGCCTCATGATACGCTTGATTAAGACCGAGTGTGGTGCGGGATATGTTTGTTTGGAGGTTGCTTGTGTTGTGTCATAGTTTCTTTATTTCTCACTACGACGCTGATTATAATATAAAACGACTACATTTTGAAAATGCATTGGTTTATCTCTAAACCCTTGCCACACAGTGGATACATAAACCACAAAATTTACGTAAGCATGTCGCTTCGTCTTGCTTCAACGTAATGTATTTGATATTTATGGCGAAACTTTTCACCTTTGCGTAAATAACTTTTGCGCAAATATAAATAATAATCGCGAGACAGAGTGTGGCGCTCGCCGGGACTCGAAGATTCGAATCAGTGATCCGAGACAAAAGAGTCGTGGACTCGAATCCAGTATTAGTCGGCTCAACTTTACTTTCAGTGGAACTTTCAAGCGACGATGATTCGCTTCACTTCTTTGTTTCTCTATGCGCCGTCAAGCGGGTAAAATATTTTTCAAAGCGACGACGGGTGGGCAGAAAAAACGTTACGGAAGGCAAACTTGTCCGTACATTAGGCAATAATAATAATACTCGTATATTATGCTAATGAAACTTTTTTTATTGCAAATTACGTTTGTCTGGGTGTTTTCAAGCATTTAATGAAAATAATCGTACTCTCCGGGCAGCCAAACTAAAAAAATAAATCAATTTTTTACTTCATAAGGCAAAAAATAGTTTTCACCTTTTTGTAGGGACCTCGAAAAACTAACTATCGATACTTTTTTTTCGACAGCGGGTCTAAAACGATTTGACGCCAGGACAAATGGACACCACGCAATTCGAAAATAAATAGACGTTAGGTACAAAAAAAATATTATTTATATTTAAATTATTATATTACGATAGTTGGTGAGAATTTAAACATGCACATGTAAATAATGATTTAATCGTGCATATTTTTAAGTTCCAATGAAAAAAGAGTTTTTTTTATTTTGATATAAAGCTTAAGGCATGGTAATTCTTAATCCGCAATAAAAAAAACATTATGTTAAGAGTAACATGAATTAAAACTACTAAGTAGTAAATAGGAACTGATTACAATTCCTCGTCTACGTTCTGTATACGTGTCTACGATAGTGCGGCGTCCAATTGTCCTGGCGTCCAGTTGTCCCATTCCCTCGATAAGTGATACCTGTTGAATGATTTTTTTTGAACCAATGAAACTTATAATATAGTACATTTAATTAGCTCATTATAACCCAAAAATATTTAAAAGGTATCAACCAGTGTTGCCAACTAAAATTTTCTAAGTTCAGTAGGTTTTTTATTTTTTCTTCAAAATATCAGTAGATTGACAAAAATGTATGAAATTCAACGATTGCGTTTAGTGAAAGCGTGCATATTGACATAATCTCACAAGTGTCTTTTAAAAAATCATGTAAAAAGTGACTTTTGTTCATCACAAATATCATAATTTCTTCTTTTCCTGACAAAAATTTCATTAGACATGGCAACACTGACTATGCGATCAACCCAGTATTGCCAAGTCAAAATTTAAAAATTCAGTAGATAGACATGGCAACACTGACTATGCGATCAACCATAGAATATTATTTCAAAATTTGATAACGTAACATTTTTTTTATGGCTGTTAAATGATAATTTTAATTTCATATAACCCAAAAATATTTAAAAGGTATTCAGCAATAATTGGTGTTATACATATTATTATTTAAATCATTATCAACCAGGATCAATCCACTGCTGGATAAAGGCCTCCCTAGCCTGATGCTGTTCCTTTCTGTCATTTGAATTCCTGTATTTATCAAAATCGGTGATATTATATTTATCCTCATATTCATATCGTCATCATAATCATCGACCTGAACCAATCCACTGCTGGATAAAGGCCTCCCTACCCTGATTCTACTCCTTTCTGTCATTTGAATTGCTGTATTTATCAAAATCAGTGATATTATATTTGTCTACATATTCGTATCGTTATCATCATCATCAACAACTAGGATCAATACACTGCTGGATGAAGGGTTCCGCAACCTGATTCTACCACTAGCAGTTAAACGAATTTGTGATACTATACCTATTTATATCATCCTTATCAACATCGACCTGAACCAATCCACTGCTGGATTAAGGCCTCCCTAGCCTGATGCTGTTCCTTTCTGTCATTTGAATTCCTGTATTTATCAAAATCGGTGATATTATATTTATCCTCATATTCATATCGTCATCATAATCATCGACCTGAACCAATCCACTGCTGGATAAAGGCCTCCCTACCCTGATTCTACTCCTTTCTGTCATTTGAATTGCTGTATTTATCAAAATCAGTGATATTATATTTATCTACATATTCGTATCGTTATCATCATCATCGTCAACTAGGATCAATACACTGCTGGATGAAGGGTTCCGCAACCTGATTCTACCACTAGCAGTTAAACGAATTTGTGATACTATACCTATTTATATCATCCTTATCAACATCGACCTGAACCAATCCACTGCTGGATTAAGGCCTCCCTAGCCTGATTCTATTCCTTTCTGCATTTTAATTGCTGTATTTATCAAAATCGGTGATATTATGTTTATCTACATATTCATATTGTCATTATCATCATCGACCTGAACCAATCCACTGCTGGATAAAGGCCTCCCTAGCCTGATTCTACTCCTTTCTGTCTTTTGAATTGCTGTATTTATCAAAATCGGTGAAATTATATTTATCTACATATTCATATCGTTATCATCATCATCATCAACTAGGATCAATCCACTGCTGGATGATGGGTTCCCTAGCCTGATTCTATTCCTTTCTGTTATTTGAATTGCTGTATTTATCAAAATCGGGGATATTATATTTATCTACATATTAATATCGTCATCATCACCATCGACCTGATTCAATCCACTGCTGGATAAAGGCCTCCCTACCCATATTCTACTTCTTTCTGTCATATGAATTGCTGTATTTATCAAAATTGGTGATATTATATTAATCTACATACTCATATCGTTATCATCATCATCATCAACTAGGATCAATCCACTGCTGGATGAAGGGTTTCCTAGCCTGATTCTATTCCTTTCTGTCATTTGAATTGCTATATTTATCAAAATCGGTGATATTATATTTATCTACATATTAATATCGTCATCATCACCATCGACCTGATCCAATCCACTGCTGGATAAAGGCCTCCCTACCCATATTCTACTCCTTTCTGTCATTTGAATTGTTGTATTTATCAAAATTGGTGATATTATATTAATCTACATACTCATATCGTTATCATCATCATCATCAACTAGGATCAATCCACTGCTGGATGAAGGATTCCGCAACTTCATTCTACTACTATCAGCAAAATGTCAAACTGTCTGACGTGAATAAAAAACCCATCCCGAAGAGAAAACTATGGCGCCATCTATGCATACTTCACAATTATATTAAAATCCAACACCGCCAAGCCGTCTGCAAGACCTAGCGAGACGGACTGGCGAGAGCCAGCTGGCTCAGCTAGTGTTGTATATTAACTATGGTATGCAGGTTGGGCTCTGTCCAAAATATTATCTATGGATGTCATGTCACAAGTAATTTGAACGTACGCACACGTAGAGACTGTTAAAATTAATCGAAATTAGCATGAATAATCAATAATAATTCATATTAATAATACATTATAGTTGGCACTCTTCATCAGTGTCATTCTCCAGTGAATTGACAGAGATGGTGATCGTTCAAAATATTCTGCAAAATGATGAAACCATATAATAAATTTGTCGCGGAGACAGCGTGACATTAGGTGACTTGCACCTCAATTTGTTTCGCGCTTAACTTGCTCACTTGCTTGCGATCAACCAATAAATGATCGATGACACCGGAAAACGGTGGAAAGAGTCAAGATCAATAAGACATTAGGACGGCATTCTGTCCAGGGGGATGTATTTTTCATACAGTGATCGTGACCACTTAAAACATTAGAAATGCTCAATCGTCTTAATAGATGGCAGTACAGTCACACACGTAGACGCAATGACACAAGGCCAGTTCAAAGACCAATCAGAGCACATCCATGATCCAGCCAATCATCACTCGAGCAGCGAGACCATTCATTCTTTTCAAATTTTATATCAGTTTTACATGATATTTTTAAAACAAAAGCAATCGTGCTATTTTTTTGAGTTGACATCATGGTTTAAATTAAATAAATATAATATTATGATGTAATAGTGTCATAATAATATTGATGTTAGGCGTTTTTAAACCATATTGATAAAAAGGTTTTGCAATTCGAAGGCTGATAAAATAAACTAATGGGTAAGTCTACATTTATTATATTATGTTTAAAGTAAACGTTTGTAAATTCTTTGCAGTCGTAGCATTGAAATAATGATCGTACCTATTGTAATTTTCACATTTGAAAATCTACCAACGCAGACGTAAATATATAAAGAAGATTACGTTTTAGTAAATTACGTATTTAAAATGTCTATAAGTATTATATTTGCTCATTCTTACAAGGTGGAAATAGCGACCATTGTCAATATATTATTTTTTGACATTACATTTTAAAATTATTGTTTCAGAATCTACATCAATAGTTGTCGATCGTTGGGTTTTTGGCTGCGCAGAATAACAGCAAGCGATGGAAATTTATAATGAAATCTTTAAGCTATACACAGGAAATTAATGAAGTCATCAATCTGACAGGAAGTGCTGACAAATAATTACCACTAATGGTGGGAGTGCATTACAATTATTATTATTATTACATAATTATGTCCTCATAAATGTATGTTGTTATTATCATGTCAATATTAATATCATTGCTATATACCGTATCTGACTTGAAATATCATGAAATATTATCTATGATTCTGCCTCTTGGTATATTTGAATGCCGAACGGATCATGTGTGGACGGGGTGGATGAATTGAGTTGCGGAGCATTTCAAGATGGCAATTCAAGTCAAGAGAAAGACGTCCGATGATATAAGTGGTATTGTCCTAATATTATAGACTTCATTTAGATATTACAAGACAATCCATATGCACGTTGTACTAGCTAGTTTTTAAAACTATGTTATGTTTTCGACAACGGAAATCTTTACCAACGGGCCCCGATCCTTCACGTGGTCCAGTGGAAGACGTATGTCAGTAATAAGACTCAATAGTTAATTTTCAGAGATGTTTATTCGTCAATTCTCAATTTATAATTACATGGTGTATAAATAAAAGGGAAAGAACTCAGGAGAGTTTGATCCGCAGTGAAACAACTCGGTGAGCAGAGCTGAATTAAGTTTAAACGAGTTGAATGATATCAGAATCATCTACAATAGTTTAAATATGAAATAGTAAGTAAGTTATATTAGTGACACTTAGTTCATGTACAAGAGTTTATACTGTGTGTAATAACATAGTTAAATCGAGTGGATAAATTGGGGTTGATCAATAATATAATATTGAGTAGGTATATTACAATAGTCGAAATCACACCGATCGAATTTAACAGTGGTATATGATTAGTAACCCAGGGTGTTGATGAATCAAACAAGAGACAATTTATTGTCATTGGGGTGATATCATAGAAAGGGGAGTCACATATCCATAACAACTAAAATAGTATATTTTAAACACCCGTCTATATGGGTAGCATTAAGTAATCTTTGTAACATCTCTTTGTAAATGTGTTTTTAATACTGTGTTCGCTAAAGCAATTATTATTCCATGTCCTTTAATTTGAATTTTCTGTGTAGTACATTGCATTATTCATTTGTAAAGATCCAGTGGCACCCAGCAGCAGAACTATCTTGGACACAGGTGAGAAAGTAAGGTATTTCCACGAACGTGGGTTTGGGATATTCAGATATCCTAAGAAGACGGCTCAAACCACGCCGTGAAGAGGAATATTAAATGTTTGATTTAGCTAGACCTTATTATCTTTAATATCTGCCAGTAATGTAGGTAGATATTCATAATTTGTATTTTTTTATATTAATATGTATGATTGAAGTAAGGTAATCATATTATATATTTACATAATATTTTTTATAACAGTAGATTAACAATATTACCTACACAAATTTTCTGCCGGTTAATTAAGATTACATTATGGGAGGACAAAAGTCCGGCATTTTTCATCTTGTCATGCACGAGAAAAAAGGAAGAGGCCTTTATTAAATAGTAGATGAATCCCGGATGATGATAATAACGATTATATTCTACAGTATTATAAAGATAATTGAATACGTCATATAAATACCAGTATTGAGGTCTTTATAAAATACAAATAACTCTAAATACAAAAAGTGTCGGAAGTTTCTAAGTAAAAGTAAGTAATCAAAAGGTTGGTAAATCCATTTGCAGAATTAAGAAAAGGTCCAACAAAAGTTGCGGTGAGAATTCTCTTCAAAAAGGCGCTGTTGATTTCCGGGAATGATATGAAAGAAAAGCTTTTCCTTCTTTAGAAGGCAGTCGGCGTCGAAAGCTTCAAAATTGCATTTACATTTTTGCCCTCCGAGCTTTTGTTATGGAACTTGTATCCGGTTAATTATAAATAATTCAAAAGAAAACACCTTGAAACATAATACGAGGAAAGATTTATAGCGGCAACATTACGACACAAAAATGGGTTTATTTCTAATAGAATTCAATGAAATATCCATTATTTTTATTTCCGTTGAAATTTTATAAATAAAATTTGTGATACAATCAAACTGTCAAACATTTTCACTCTAAATTATCGTAATTTTTATAATAGTATTGTTGCTATATACCTTTTGGGTCAAATAGCGTGCGATAATAAAAGTATATTGAGTTGTAAAAATTACATTGTAAACTTAATTGTATGTATTAGATACGACTAAACTTATAAATAAATAAACATACTTTTGAACTTCACTTCGGCTTTACAATAAATATGTGAAGCCATCTGCTAAGCACATCGACTATAGAAAGGAAAAAAAGCGTAACCCTTAGTTTTTTAAAATAGGTTTTAATGCATAACGTTAAACACGCTGTGTGGAAAGGAAGTAAGCTGCAAATGCCGATTTATTATCTAAATTTAGCTAGCAATTAAAAAAGGGAGTGACGGGAGAAAACGACCTAACTATCAATTTTGTTGTTTTTCTTTATTAACTCAATAATTAATATCAGACTAAGGATATAAAAACCAAATTGTTAATTATCATGCATTCAAGGTTATGTCTATTTTGTATTTTAACTTCGACCGAAAATCATAACAAAAACCTTTTTCTGCATCCTGTAAAATTTGATTTGAGTGTGGATTAAGCCCTTTGTCCTTTCTATGTCGACATATATTTAATTGAATACTGAGATACAAAATCCCAAAAAAAAAATAATATAACCAAGTGGAATTCGTATCAACATCTTTAACTAGTTCTATTATCATCTAATCCGTCTATGAGTCATGATAAGTAATTCTAAAAAATATGTTATCCGAGATATTTCATTGAACATTATAATAATATACATATATATTATATTAGGTGAGTTATATATATTATATTAAAGGAATTTATATATATATTTTTTTATAAAAGTAGGTAGGTACCATGTAAGAGTATTATTAAAAACTAATATCTCATTAGTTAACTCCAATAATTATTTTCTTACAATTGACGATTTACATATCTTGAGTGTATTTTTATTGTTTATAAAGAATAATGACATATTATTAGGTTTGACGATTTATTATAATAATATGCTATTCAGTGTATTTTTATTAATAAGATAGGGTTTTTACTAATTAGATTTTACTGACAATTCAACTATTCATAATTTGTTTGTTGTATTTTTTCTCTTTTTTTTTGTAACCTCTGACTAGATAGGTAGGTAATGGAGTTTTTACCTACTCTATTGTTTTGATTTACTATATGAGGTAGAGTTAAGAGTTTTCGTTGTCAGTGTGTGTTTGCCTTTGGTGAGTGTACACGACGCCTGAAGATGCCGAAAGGCGAAACTCGGGTCGCGAGAAACGACTTAAATGGAATAGTACAAAGCTTGAATCCATTAGAATTTAAATTCAAATTCCATCAAGTACCTTTGGTCGAAAGTATTAATATTAATAATAATAAGCGTGTAACAGTCGTACATTTTGTTCAGTGAAGAATAAAATAACAGTAAATTATTAATAGTGAATAATTATTTACTTTATTAGGATGCAGCGAATCAAGAGCTTTTCATAAAGTGTATGAAAAACCCTAGCAGGCTTTCAGAAGGGATGCAAAAAGGCTGAGTGTGACCAACTGGAAAGAGAGGGCTTGGGATAGAGATCCTAGAGAATGATTGTCCAATCGGCCATACAACTGTATGGCATAAAACGTGAGCGTCATACTCGTGCTTATCGTACTTTATGGTTTATGTCATAAAACTCGTCTTGTTCGGACTTTTAGGGAATGAAATGGTAGGTAATTGATAATTGATACTTGATTTACAGTCGGATCCGACTAAACACATTTATTGTTATAATATTTTATACATTCAATCAAGCAAATTTGTTATCACACGGTGTCGAATTGATTTTTTACTACTTACTGATTAATTGATTTAAAGGGGCTCGAGATCACAATTTGTTCTGAATTTGAATCGGATGCGCAAGGATGTCTTATTTATTCTCATAATAAATGCGAAAGCATCTATGTTTTGCCAAAATGGCGTTAATTCATACGTGTCACCAATGCATTTTTAGGATGGTTATGTAAATTATGTAAAATTGTGTTAAATTTAATTTAAATTAATAATTTTAGCAATTGATTCAATGAGAAATGTTGTTGTAGGTAGTTAAACAGCGTCCCTTTTTGTATTATTTCTAGATAAGTGTTTTGAGAAAATATTTATTGTTTGTTCTAATATAATAATATAATATACTCATTAAAATGTATATAATATAAATAATGATACAATATTATGTATTTTCATTATTTAAATTTAATAAACAGTTATTATCGTATAACATGATATGAAAACATCTCTTTGTGTAACATTTATTTACATAAACATTTTGCGAGCAGGAAAACCCATGCTCAAAAGATATTAGTTTTCAGGCGAACTTAGAATTAAGCTCCAATATGCAAAAGCAAAATAAATTAATATATACGACATATTGGAAGTGGTTATGCACAATGGACTTTTATGGAAAGGTTTTTAAACACAATAATGCCAAACAGCATTACGGTGGTCATTTCCGAGTGAGAAGCTGTATTATCTCAAAGGAATAATATCTACATTTTATATACATAATTTAAATATAAATGGTAGCGGAGCCTTTTGGTTGAGGCGTTTTTATTGTTGTGTAATATTCATTTAACGCTTAAGAAAATATTATGAAAAACGTAATTTATGCATGATTCTTAATTTGAGAATATGATGAAAATAATATTTAATTTATTCTACATTAAAAATAATAAAAATGTAAACAACTTTACGTATTCAAAATATATTGAATGAATCATTAAATGAATATTGTTTATGTTATTATATTCACATACATATTTTATTTTAAATGTATATTTGCCTGTAATACACAAATCTTTATAAAGAGATATGAAGATACCTTATTCCACCCGCGATGTATATGCAGCCACAACTTGTACACGGCCGTCTTCCATGACGCTATACACGTATCAAAATTAAAGTATTTTAATGTCACACTTCCTTGTCACAAAACAAAGCTGCATGGGACTGATATAGCAACCATGTATCTTGTGTCTTTCTTTAGTGCTTAAAGAAAGAGTTTAGAGAATAAAAAAAGAATCTTGACTTGAAGAGCCGCACCCACAGGGTGACTCATTGATTAGTTACCTGTACACTACGAGAGCGTCAATACTTGCACTAGTTTGACCGCGATAGCGTCATCAAAGAAGTAATTCATAAATAATCATAAACTCATTGCCCACCTATCCGTCACAAGTACAGTATACCAGAAAGTGATTGTACTAGTTGCGTGAGTGTGTGAACATGGAACCAGCTCCAGAGCTCCAGCCATCTTATCAAAGGTTAGTACCTGGATTGTCTGCACTGACCGATTGAACCGCCTTCCCCCAGCTCCCCTTCCTACAGACCACTAAAAATCGTCACCACGTTTTTATAAAAAAAACAAACTTATTAACTAATTAATTGTTATTGAGAATGAAAGTGACTTTTAAACAGCGCAAAAAAACAGCATTTAGTGCCATCTATCATAATCGAGATTTCCCTCTATTAACGAGAAGACAACATCGAGAATGTTGACATCTTTAAATACTGGAAGGTACACAACATGAGACATAACACTTTGCAAAGAGAGTTTTCAATCTAAATCGAAATTGGATGAAGACATTTATTCAACTTATGACTACTCAGTTAAAACCAAATACCTCCAATTCGATGTTTGCATACTGACGATGACGTCTTACGGTAACTAGTCATGACAACTTGCAAAGGTACAAAGCAACCGGATACTGAGTTTCCAGAATATATGTTGCTTACTATGGAAGTACAAGTAGATAAGAAAGAGAGCAGCCTCTCATTACACTGAGAGTGAGGAGACGACGTTAGATGTGGCTCGGCCACGTGTTGCGGGTACCCTTACATAATTTCAACATGGCTTGCCTGTTCCTCAAGCGATCAGATTCCGGCGTCATAAAAGTCCGCTAAATACCATCTACATAGTGTACAATATGGCAAAACTACGAGAAATTGGCATTCTCTGAAAAGATGGCGAGTGGCATAGATTCTTGGAGTTACCGTGGAGTGACCATACGCAACAATCAAAAAGGGATATGGTTGAAGGAAAAGTTTAATCTTGCTATTTGCTACGAAATTTACTATGAATAATTATTTTTTTAATCACATCTATAAGTTCTATCAAAATGTGATCAATAAACTGTAGATTTTAAAATAAGATTTATATCTATTTAGATAGGGTGGCAATCAAAACACATAGAAAATGTAAATAATATTTTTTTGAAAACTCCCTTCGGTAAATAAAAAAGCTGAGTAAGTATTTATTTTAACGGTTGTAATTATTTTCCGAAGCCCGTTCCATGAAATCTAATTTCGCTACTAACGGAAAAAGTTTCCATATAATATAGTCGCTTCCCAGCGAAATAGTATGCGCTGTCATTTATCTATCTCGAAGTGAAAACTGGAATGAAACATTCCTGGTTGCCACTCATTTGTTATTGTGATAGGCGCTTTGGACGATCGTTATTTGTTTTTACCTTCGATCCTGACTGAGGCCATAAGGGTTGCTATTTTTCATCATCCCTTGTTGTATGTGGAGATTAAACATGTTAATTGTGCTCTGAAATGTTTGTTGTTGTAATGTATTGTTTATTTGCGGGCCCTTTACATTGTTTTACTCGGAAAATACTTCAACAATGGGTGAGGTATTTTTTTTCAGTAATAATTAATGAATCCTATTCTTAAGCAATCATTTTTATACTCACCGTAAAAGGATAAACTTTTCAATGGCTAGTATTTATGTTGTTTCATATATTTTATTAATTTAAGTAATTATTTATTAAAATAATAATGCACAATATTTACGAAGTTGGATTCGTTTTTGGGTCTACATATTTATAATAAAATTAATTTCACCGCAAAAAATGCATTTATATAAAATATTTGTCTACAGTATTTCCGCAAATACTCGTAAAAAACGTTATTATTGACAACCATTTTTTTGATATTTAAAATCAATGTTTGCAGAAATGCAAATATTTACAATTAATTAAATCCCGACAGTTTTAAATACCTGGGAATGTACATAACGAGAAATAATACTTCAAAATAATAACTACCTATCAGAATGAGATGGATATTGTAACGTTCAATTCAATGCGGAATGCCTTAGACTCATGACTATAC
The DNA here is from genome assembly GCF_057557595.1 of Rhyacophila brunnea. Classification (NCBI taxonomy): domain Eukaryota; kingdom Metazoa; phylum Arthropoda; class Insecta; order Trichoptera; family Rhyacophilidae; genus Rhyacophila; species Rhyacophila brunnea. Next base: position 36,319,550 of record NW_028233350.1, on the reverse strand, counting down.
TCAGTTAAAATCAAATAACGCCTGTTTGACACTTGCATTCCGATACTTATACGAGTATATGACGAAAGCAAGTCGTCGCAATTTACGAATGCTCAGAGTAATTAAATGACGTGCTTCGGGAATAGATATTTATAACAGATACTGGGTGTAAGGTGATATGCATTTAGAAGTAATACGGAGATTCAAATTCGGATCATACACTCTCTCATTACTTTGAAAGTGAAAAAAGTGACTTTGTACCTGGCTTAGCCACGTGCTTATAATGGATGTCCATTTTTTAACGTGGCCTCCTGTTGTAATTGAATTAGAGCGTTCCAAAAGCCGTTAAATACTATTCATAAAGTGTATAAGGTATAGCTCCAGAATGTTAGAAAGACCTGAAAAAACACAATAAGATAAGCGATATGTATTCTTGGAAGCGCCACATGTTGTAAACAAGCTCCAACTAAAGAGCGGATATGAATCAAGGAAATGATATATTATGATCTACTCGGATGTAAATCATGTTAAGTAAGATTTTTCGCAAAACTTACTTTTTTGTGTAAACGAGATTATCTGACGTACCTGCTCTTTCATTGTGTATGTTTTGTAACCTCTGTGTTAACATACATTAACTAAAGAAAGATAATCTTTATATATATCATAATATATGTACATAATATATTATTATGGTATCTGACAATCGTTTCTTCCACACTGTGGTAAGTGAAGCATAGTGGCGGAATGAGTACAGTTAACGTTTATAATACCAGTATTATATTATTAATGAAATAATTTGGAAAAAAACTAATTAATTCAATAAAATCTATTGACAACGGTGACAATGTGATGAACCTGAACTATTCTAATCAAAATGTGTACTCATCAAATTTATTGTTGAAGATAACATGAGCATAGTAAGATTTTAGTATATTTTCAACATATTTCAAGTAAAAAATTTAATTTGATGTTGTCTCTTCAAATGCCAATGTCCAATATCTCAAAATGTTACTATATTATTTTATGTCACTAAACCCTTAATTGCATAGTGTTGCCTTTCAGCAACAAACTGTATTATTCTTTATATTTTGTTGTGTGAATGAAATTATATTTTAAAATTTGCAGTTCTCTGCAGCAGACAAATTATACTGACAAAAAAGATATATATTTTATTAACAGGTGCCACTGATAATTTATAATAATAATGTGATCGTTTATAAAAATAATAAGTGGTTATGTACATCATGCATTTAAGGGTTTACTTGGTTTACATCCGAGCAACTCATTTATAAAAATGGCAAGATGGAACTAGGTATATATAATTCGTTAAATTTATTAGTGCACTAATATTGAATTTGATATTTAACTTTCGTAAGAAATAGAATATTTTTTTTTTATAAAAGAAATATTTTACCATTCATAGAACTACTCGATTTTTTTTTGTATTCCGCCAGAGGTACGCGTACCATAGTTAGTGAAACGGTCACATAATAGTTTTCCAATTCTATGTGTTTGAAAAGTGCTTATATTAACTATTGAGATAATGATGCACTCAAACTTTATGGGCAAATCTCTTTTATTGGAGTTGATCCATACTAGAAAAACCCTTTTGAATCCAAAGTAATGCTAACAATTCGCAAATCGGTCTCCAAAGGGGCTAGAGCTTTTTGGCGATGTGAATTTTTAAAAATCCTAAGTCCGCTGGTCAAATGGGTTGCTCTGACAAGGGTGGATGCGACATGTCGATGCATGTATACAAATTCACGTACAACTTTTCAGACTGGAAAAAGGAAAACAGAGAAAAAATCGTAAGATAAAACGAGAATGTGAAATGCCTTCGAATTGGGAATACTTGGCAAGGGAAAGTGTAGTAGGGTTTCCACTCCACTCGTCCCCATGCGTGTGTGACCAATAAAATCGTCGATATTGCAATTCGCGATTTATTTCGCCTAATATCCTACGTATGATGAATAAAACAAACGTTTTATCTGAGGAGGTATCTGCGAGCAGCGTAAAAAACCCTTTTACCATACATTTTGAACATAGTATATCTGTGCAACGATTTGGTTTAAGTTGTTATCCCTTGACATAGATTCTATACTAAATCACCATAAGTATTAATGTTAATTTATATAAATAAATTAAAATATAATCTAAATGGATTCTTATAATTGAGAATGATCATCTTTTATCTGCTTATACGAAACATTTTATTTTAATTATTTTGACATGTTAAAGGTGATCACTGATGTAATGATGTAATTGAAGATTTTCTATATTATCTTCTTCTCTCTTGCGAGGGTAATATTTATTTGTTTTAATGTAAATCTCATGTTGTGTACGTCTTGAATTTAGATTTTTTATTATTAAATAAATAAATAACGTCCGTTGTCTAGATCAGGGTTTCCCAAACTTATTCTGCAATGGAACACTTCGCAAACCCGGAAATTTTAACGGAACACTTAGTTTATTTTGTAGGTTATATTTATTAGCGCAGCTAACCGTTCTGCCAATTTTGGCAACTGTCGTTAAACTGACAAGACTTGTCAGCCGGTCAGTTGAAGACAATATACCCCATCTTTTTCATGCGCACGGTGTGAGCCTATACCTAGATCCGATACTTCCGTCTGTATCTACATCATGGCCCCCACATCTCGAAGCGAGCCCCCAGGCTAGGATCTTTGGCGGACCTCTTACATATCGCTTAGGTTAAAGGCAATGTGATGATATACAGTTGCATATTCCAAATGGTGTTCGAGGTAAAATTAAGGGTATTTTTAGCGTTATTTTGTATTTTTAATACACCCACTTTTATATTGATATGCACAATTATGGACTAAAATGGACTAAAATGGAATAAAAAATTGTAGGCATGACAAAACCACATATTATTAAATGTTAGCAAGCATGAAGTGAAACAGCGTCACAGGCGACATTTTTTTACTATTAGTGCATGTTTGTGATGTGTGTTTATCTCACTTGGCTGGTCGATCTCTCACGCCGGCCCAGGCCCCCAAGCTAGAAGCCTGTCAGCCCCCCCCCTCCTTATGGGAGCCATGACCTATCTAGATACTTGACATCATAAATATCAGTGGAGATTGATCATCACCCGCCTTTCAATATGAAGTAGATTCTTTAATTATTTTAATTTTACTTCTACTTAGTAGAAGGTCTTTAAATGTGTTACAGTGTATAAAACCTTTCCAAATAATCACGAAACACTTATCCAGGGTCGGCGGAACATTGGTGTTCCGCAGAACATTGTTTGGGAAACCCTGGTCTAGATTAAGTAACATTATCAAGAAAGCGACAAGACAATAGTTTAAATAAACAGTTTAACGTGTTGCTCATGATGGGTGGAGATTGTTTTATAATGTCTGAGATTGTCATTTTTAGTAGTAAGACACGAAATAAAAAGAAAGACATCATTCACGTTAAATTTTAGTTCAATAATATTTTGTACTATTGCTTTTGTAATAATAATATATTAAATTCCAATATATTCTTTATTTATAGATTTTTCTATTGGTTATATAATTCTCATAAGTGTTTACAAATTATGGATGTTCAATAAAAATAATGTTACACTCCTTAATCTTGTGAATTATTCATTGAATAAAAAAATAGTTTATTAAATTATTAGCAAGTTCAAATAAATTGCAACAAAAAAATTTGGAGTGATCCGTGACATCGGTTAGTAATTAAGGTAATTTAATATATAGTTTGATTTAAAATACAAAAGCCAATTGCCAATACTGAATTTAGAAAGTACTTCAGAGTATTGTAAGAACATAGCATAGTGGTCAATACACGTGGGCGCGAATCCCGAGAGACGCAGGTTCTATTCCTGCTGGGTGTCGTGTTTTTTCAAAATGTTTTTTTTATCGGTTATATATTTCACAGAAGTGTTTTCAAATTATGTATATTCAAAAAAAAGAATGTAACATTCTTAAATCATGTAAATTATTCATTGAATATATAAAATGAAAAATAGTTGATTAAATTCCAATGACTTTAATATTAATCTGTTCTATAGGCGAGAAGAAATTATAATTATGCTTTGTCAGTGTGCATGTACTATTAATCAGTAGTCATAGTATTAGAAGATACAGAAATTTGAAACCAGGGTTCGGAGCAAAAAATGGAATAGTACAAATAAAATCTAAATCAATTAAAATTCTCCAAGACGTATCCTTAGTAGATACCTAGTATTAAGAAACATATTATATTGAATACTACATTATGTCAGGAAGTAGGATGTCTTTTATTATTTTAATTTGTCAACATTTTATGTAAAGGATAATACTAATATTTCTCTTATAACATCATATATTTGATGTATTTGTTTTGTTTATGAAAGTTTAAAACAATACATAGTATAATAATAGGTACGACAAAATGAAACCTTTTAGTGATGAAAAAAAAAATAAGAGAGAGGAACCCAATAAATTCACCACAATCAGTTTAAATGATGAATGGTGAAATTGCTCTTTTTTTGGCTTCGTAAAATATATTATTTTCCACGCAATATTAAAATTAATATATTTTTAAAAAGACTTTTTCATTGTCAAAAATATCTAAATTAAAATATTTAAAATGGAATGAATAAAAAATAATACATGTACTAAGTAGTCCCATTTCCACAGGCAATACAATTTAATATGGATCATGGCCGCTTCACAAAGAGGTTTCATAACATTTGTTTTAAAAGAAAAAGATATTAGCCACTTATAATCTATTAAGAAACATTAAAAAACAAACTTTCGCCGACCTGGGATTCAAACTTGAGACTCACGGCTCAACTAAGCGGACACGATACCACTCGGATATTGCGGGCGCTAGTTATAAGCAGTACTAGTTTAAAAAAAATATATAATAGTGATATTAGGTAGGTTTTTTTTTATTAAAAAATGAAGTCATATTTTAAATTTATATAAATTACTGTCATGCTTATGAAGGGTGCTGATGGGGTAATAATAACAACAAAAAATACAATTAAAATCACAAAATATCGGTTAGGTTAGGTTAGTGTTACCACATAATTTAATAATATATTAAAAAGTGTTATATTGTAGGTACAAGTAATAGCAAAATGGTATAATGTATATTAAATGATTTGTAATTTATAATGGGTACCTAGTTAGTTTTACATGTTAATTAATATGTTATTTTTTAACAGTAAATTTGTAACTATTGGGAATAGTATTATTATAATATTTTCATGATATAATTAAAATGTATATATCTATTTTACTTGTATCTTAGTTTGTTGTTGAAATTATTGATTTAGGAATTATTTGTGGATGAAAATAATTAATCAGATTTACTGTAGTTTGTTAGGAAATAGTTTCATAGTTTCGTTCATAAGCCGAAAGCCTCTATTGAGTTCGGAAATTTTGAAGAGAATCATAAATAACATGCAGAATTGTAATTAAATTTATATTCGGCCGTAGAGCAACTAATCCAAAACAATAACAAAAAGCAATTTCGGGATTGCGAATCCTCATTTTCGGTGTGGTGAATAAAATTAGGGGCGAGATGACCACCGGAAGATAAGGGTTGTCTTTAATTCCTGTCACGACATCATTTTCACTATGCTTTTCGATGAAAGCTGCAAAGGAAGCGTTGGATTCTCTTTTTGAATTCTGGCTGTTAGCTAACACATCGTGATATTTTTTACTAACTTCATAATATGAACTCAACTTGGGGTCTGTTGTGTGTATTATGTTATGACCAAATATAGTAAACACTGAGTAAGTAAAAACAGTAGGCACAATATGTCTTTATGTATGGTATTGAAAAACCAATATGACTCGCACAATTGATGATGCGAAGGCCTGAACAAAAACGATGCATAAGTGCGAGTGAGAAAGTTAGTATTCGGTACCCTTACAATCTCTGCGACACGCGCTAGAGTAAGATAAAAGGTTTACAGATCTGGGAGATGATTTCCTATGGTGTAGCCGGCCAATCTTAGGTTATTGCATAACTAAGCGTCGATAACCGTCTTGCTAAAATTGCTATTTTTTTGTGTTAAACATAAAGTCAGTGGTAAATATTTTTAGTTAATTAAGTAGAAAAGATAGTTTTGTGTGTTGTATTAAAATATGGTAGCCGTATTGATAAGCAAGAAGATGGTATTACTTTTCATAGGTGAGTTGATACATGTTTGTGATAATTTATTTGTATATTATTATATATTTTAATATCAGTGACCTAGTGTTTCTTTAAAATAACTTAAATTATGGATATCTTTACCTAATGGTTGCATTTTGACCGCTTACAAATACTATATAACGTATAAAAATATATATATATATTTTTTAATTCTGAGCGTCTAGTGCGAGCACTTTGGGTGAGCACTAGCGAAATGGTCTATGGTCTCAAACATTTTGTAGATGAATGCGTTCGCTCGCCCACAAACCAAATGCACGGCACGCGGCTTCATTTAGCAATGCAACGGGTGGCCTTTAGATGTATCTATAGTCTATGGATGATGCCTTTTCTGACCTTTTAAGATGAGAGGGCTGACGCGCGCTGGAGCCGATTAGGTGTTCATGCACTGGTAAACGGACGGTTAGGAATGTCACTCTCACGGTTTCACTTGGTTTTGGGATGAATGATGATGACAGGTACAGGATGGATGATAAACGCGACGTTCGCTCAAACCGTATCAGATTTAGGACTCGGTCTCGTTCGTCTCGTATCAGATAGAGCGCCATAGTTTTAACAAGCCCGCATGCAACCGCTTTCTTGATGTCACTCAAGCTAACTCTTGAATCAATCTGTATAATTGAATTAATCAATAAACGGTGGTTTAGCGATAACAAGCCTACATGCACCTGTTGTCTTGAGCTAATTGAATGTAATGACCCGTAACTGCTACAATAATAAATAAGGATTCGAGGGTAGGTTGTAAAAAAAGATAAATGCGGCCACAATTGGCCCAGTCAGTTTTCCTTCTTTAGAATATTGTATCCAATTTAAATAGTTTAATTAAAGGCTTTGTTAAAAAGATTAATGATATAACAACTTTTAGCAATAAATTATTTAAATGGAAAAAATTTATATTATCAAATTATAACTGAGGTATTTATTCTTGAATTCACAAGCATTCTCGGCGATGTTTACAAAAAAATGATCAGAGCAAAAGTGTCTGGCCGAATAGTAACTCCTATAGAATTTAGATGTCAAAGAGTAATAATATTATCAAGTAAAAAGTGTTTTTCCCGACATTTAACGGCAAGTTTTTTCACAGTGTTCACAAAGGTGCCTTGGAAATCCGATCGTAGTTTTTGCCACCACTATTGTAAGAAAGAATATCTACACTGATGAATCTTTTTTTTATATACTCAATCTATATATATATTCCCTTTTCCACAGTGTAATTCTGTGTAATAATTAAATTGGAAAATTGGACTTTTGTTTGAAGTTAATACTTTTTTATTCGAAAAATTTAATATTTAACGTACAAACGAAATTAACATTGAAAAAGAAAAAAAAAATGTTAGTCTAAGATAAGAATCCCTATAGTATAAAATAATTTCTTTGTATTGTATACCTATAGATTTATTATGATATAAAAATAGATTTTGGTCGTTCATTCGTCGCTTATTTAGTATTTAGTAGTAGAGTATGAAAAAATATTAAGGATAGAGGTGCTGTTTAACGATTTAGTATAACGATTCTGACTTTAACAATCGGTAAACATTGTAAGAAAGATATTTTAGTAATTATGATGCATTATATTATTATTTCATGTGGAAACCCATTTAATTTCATTCTAAAATTTTGAATAAAGACATATTTTGGTACAAAGTATATCCATAGTAATTGTACTTTTTTTAAGTATTCTTCTAAGTATCATTACGCATAATATTATGCATTTAGTTTATTTTTTTTTTAAATTATTTTAATTGTTTTTTTAGTTTAGTTTTAATTCATATTTGGAAAAATAGTAAACTGAAAGCAAAAAAGTTCCTCTTTATCGTTAACACATTGAGATAAAACTTAATGACAGTTTTACGAGTTTTTAGGTAAGTACATTATATATTTTTTTATATTACGAAGAAACGCTTTACGTGGCTGGAAAATGTGTTTCGGGTGCCGCCAGAGAGTGCGACACTTCGTGCCCTTGTGACATAGCCTCAAGACTTTCGTCACCGTGGCCGATCCTCCCATACTCTGCAGCGCAGCAGGTCTGGCATGGCGGTAGACGCAAAAGTTGGTGATGGTCCGAGAGAAGTAGAGCAAACTTGTGCTTGCCTTGCGTCACAGCGTGAAAGAAGAAGAAGAAGAATACAACGAACTTCTTTTTTATAAATAAAAGTTTAAAAATTTAAATAACTCAAAGAGTGACTATTTGAAAAATGGAGAAAAACCATTTTGATTCTTAATCATACCATTTATTCCATTCAATAATAATGTTTCCAAATTACATTATAATGTTAATTTTACATTATAAAATAATTTAGTAATTTTCGATCAATGATCTGTCAGCAATTGAAAACACTAATTTCAATATAGACGCGTAAAATCATGTTCCATTGCAATTACCATTACAATAATATTATAAACATTTACATTTTACCATATTTTGTATTCTAGTTTAACTGTTATCTCTGTTCTTTTTTTATTTTTAACCTTTATTCGACAAGTGGCTCCTTAAATATTATGTTTTAGTATTTATTTATTTTTTGTAAATAGGTACTTAATTATTATAAAAATACTTATCAAAATGTAAATAGTCTACGTAGGTAAATATCAATACTCTTACGATCAAGGGATCCGTAAAGTTATCATAATTTTATTGTAAAATATATCTGAAAATTTTTATATTTTCTTCAGCAATACCCACAATGCGACAACTCATTTTTTTTAGCTGGCAATAATTCCACTAGTGTTATATACCATTATTATTCCTAGTTTTAGGAAATAGTAAAGCAGTTATTCCGAGATTGCTATCAGTAATCCTTATGAGGCATACTCTATAATAAATAAATAATTAAAGTATACTTAAACAAATTGTAGTACTTGTACCCATACTGTATAACAATACATGCTGAGGATTTTTCTCGTAATATAATATCTCTATGCATTATTTTGTAAGTTAATTATATTATATAACATAAAATGACAATATTAATATCATTGTGCTATCATAATAGAATACCTTATAAGCTCGTTATTCAACCTTAATTGACCAGTAATTTATAACAATATGCCAATGCTCGGAACAATGGGGAGCATTACTGCAAGTAATTTAGTATAACACATGGTAGTGATGTATTATGATTCCAATAATACCAACATTTAACCAAAATTAGTAATATTATTGTTGTTTAAAGTTTTGGGTCATGGTATATTATTTTGATAATGTCGTATATTTATGAAGTTTTCTGGTATTTATTGGTGAAAGGATTTCTTGATAAAATAAATAAACATTGTTTGTATTTCTTTCACATATTCTATAATGTATAGGTAACAAGTCTCAATCTTATATGTTTACACTATACTACACGGTTTAATTTTTAAAATTAGTTTTAAGAAACATAATAAAAAATTATTACAATAAAAAAATGTTTATAACGTGTATAAAATAAAATAAATAATAACAAAAAAATATATTTTAATAAGCAACTATTTTATAGTGCTCACAATAATAATATTATTATGTTTCAAATTTTAACGTTACAGAAAAATACTTTTATTGAATTTGCAACATTAAAGTGTTCCTGTTAATCGCAATTTCTTATAGAATTATTAATGACCATGCCCTTGTTTTTTCGTACAACGTGATTGTTAGTAGTTTTGAACAATTACAAACACCCAGGCTTTGTGTAAAACATGTACATTTATTGTGTTCTCACCGGGAATCGAACCCAGAACTCTCTGATGGAACGCATTGCACCACGAGAGCCGCTTGTATGTAATTGAAAGTAATTATATTACAAAATATATGTATACGTCAATTAGATGGTAATCTCATATTTTTTATTCAATACAATATAATACACAATATGTAAAATATCACAGAATAATAAACTTGACACTAGTTATATTTTATGTATTTATGCAATATTTTACATAGTTATACGAAAACATATGTTATCAAATGAATTTTCGAGCTACACAGACATATTCTTTACACCTTTAGGTTCCGCCTTTTGGCATCTTCAGGCACTAATACACACTTACCAATAGTAAATGTACACTGACAACGAATACAGTCAATTCTCGAATATATCATAAATTAATACAATAAAAAGATTTAAAAAAATCACTATTACTTACTTAGTGGAAATTCAAGTGTAAAGACAATTATTTTAGAATATTTCAAATATTTATAAAAAAACCCCGTAGTAGATACATTACATATTTACTAATAAAAAAATCAGTAAGCGCATTAAATTGTCATTACTAGTAAACAATAAAACTGGGTAACGTATTATCAAAGTGCCTGAAGATGCCGAAAGGCGAAAACCTTGTCATAAAAAAGGATGTTAATGGAATATTGTAAAACCTTAACGCATTTGCTGCTGAGTAGATAATGATTTTTTTAATTAGCACCTTTAAAATGCACGTTAATTACATCGATCGGCCGCCTGGTCATTACGCGCATGTGCGTCTTCAGCGTCCAAAGTATTAATCTTCTTCTCCTTAGTTGGTTGATAGTATTAATTTTCTAGTTAGCTGATTTTGTAGAATATAATATATAAAAAACCTTTGTTATTTTTATGAAAGAGACTGTTGATATATAATAATGTTCTATATTTTCTATTTTTATATCTAATGTACCAGATAACGTAGTGTTGTTTTCGACAATTTATCAAGTAGAAAAATTAATACATAGGTATACACATTCTGCCAAAATAATCTCATTGAAAGAAAATATGTGTCTCACGGATTTTTCTCGGAACAGCCGTTTTCGTTTAAAAACTTTTCTCTTTGCCTGTTTTATTGCTGGCTGCCTTATCCTGACTTGTACTTGTAGCAAGAGGTTACGCCGATGTTACTTTTTCTCATTTGTACCTTCCCGGCTGCTACGCCGTAGCACCGGAGCTTTCTTGCCGAATTTATTACTGATGATCTAGAGCTTTCTGTCTTTGGGTGTAAAGGCAAACCCATTCTATATAGCATTGAATGTAATGCTTTCCTTTGAAAATCTTCGCAAAATATAAGAGCTAACACGTTAACTGAAAAGGTTATTTATAATCTTAACACCCCATTACTGATAAACATCATATTTTACGTTGGGGTTTTGATCATTGATTATCAGACACACATATGAATAGAAACCGAGTTAGTGGTATAAATTATATAATCTGTCAATGAACAATGGACATATCTGTAGCTATCAATGATTCTGTGAGAACCAAGCAGTCTCAATAGAATCCATGACATATGAATCGCTTTTAAATGAGTTAAATTAATTATTGTTTAATATGTGTAATTTCTTTATATACATTTTTCATACAATCGAATAATTACTACTTAGTAAGCACTTTGTTTACCTCAGTGATATTCATTAAAGGTTTATTATATTTTCTTACTAAATGGCTTAGATACTGAGGTAAGCATTTTCCATCGTGACAGGTTCAATAAAAGGCTGTCGGGAGGAAACAAGTCAGTCTCTCCGTACTATTTACTTCATAAACTTGTATCATGCTAGAGAACTTAGTGCCTCGGAAAATAACACCTACCTATGTTATATTGCACCGATTGTACCCTTGTACTTATGTAACCATAAACAAACTCCCACTCTATCGTCACGAATAATCACGATCGTCTTTCATCTCCCACACTATCGACCACTCCTACATATCATATGATTTAAAATTCAAATATTCAGCGAGGCTATATCGAAATCTATGTCAATATGCTCAAACTTGTACTTGATATGAAGTAAATAAAAATCAAACAAACAAACAAATATAGAACACTGAAATGTCATTTTGACATTTCATTTTAATTTCAATAATAACGCACGTATTTAATAATAATTTAGTTGCTAGGACAATAGTATCATGACTAGAATCATGAACAATAGTATTATGGTCAATTATAATATTAATACTTTGGACGCTGAAGACGCACCTGGCGCGTAATGACCAGGCGGCCGATCGATGTAATTAACGTGCATTTTAAAAGTGGTAATTAAAAAATCATTATATAGTCAGCAGCGAATGAGTTTATGAGCATTTTTTTCAAAATTTTGAAACAAAATTTATTGCTGGTAATTCAAAATATAAAACATGTATCTTTAACTCATATATCACTTTATCAAGCATAATAAGAAACATATTAAATAGCAGCTTTTAAAATTGTTTAATGTTGTAATTATTATAGGCTAATGCCTTGAAGTAGAGGATGGGGAATGAGCTTTATAATTTGAGAAATAAACACCTGATAAAAGTTACAAATTAATAAAGAGAATGATAATTTTTATAATAAGGTATGGGGAGAAATTGAGATTTAAAATATTGTGTTATGAAATATTATGTACTGTTAATACGTTTATTTTTTTCTTAGAATTACAACATATAGATATTATCCTTTTTTTAAATATACTCACATTTTTTATTTAAACGACAAAATGATGATTACAGATTTTTAACGGTTTTTTGATTATCTTTAAAGAAATTCCCACGTGCATTATTTATAGTCCACCATAAAGATATATTAAAACAATCATTATTATAGTACAACATTATGATGTAAAACAACTTAATATAAAAAAAAATATATATTTTCGTGCCCCGGAAACATGTTAATGGGGAATTAACAATTTCTTTAATTATTTTAACTGTTAATGCATGGTGCATTGCACTGTGTTAATAATTTTATTTAAACACAGTGGACATGCACATAAAATAATTACAAGATAAAAAGAACTTTTTATATACAACGTTTTTAATTTTTTTGTTGAATCATATTATAAACTTGACTTGACTAGCTTAAACGATCCAAAAAATTTGTACTTGCTAGAAATGTACTGCTAGAACTGAAATGTCATTTTGACATGTCATATTGATTTCAATAGTAACGCACGTATATATTAATAATTTAGTGGCTAGGAACTCAGACCCCCTAGCAACCAATAATGGTGTCAAAGTAACTTTTCATACAAAACAGAATTAACAGAAAATGAATTCAATTCTACTTAAAGATGGCTAAAAAGATTTAAAAAATGCATTGGCATCGTGTTCTGATATATTCTAAAAGTTTCAAATGTCTAGCTAGTCGGGAAGTTAGATAAAGATTGATTGTAAGATTTGGACCGGGCAAAGAACCACCGGACAAATAAGAATACGAGCTAAGAAAAACGTAATAAAAAGTAGATTCAGTACAAAAAATTGTGTTTTATTATAATTATTAATGGAAGAATTATTTCACATGGTTATATTACACATAATAAAACATGTTGCACAAAACTGTCAAAAGAGCGATTTATTTGATTTCAGCGGATCAGAGAAGAACAACATTGTGTATAAATATCGATGTAAATTTTTAATATTTCTCTCGGTTTTTAAAGAATGATAGGGATATTACGATAAAAAAAAACTTTATTTGAAACACATTACTATAAATAGAGCATTTAGACTACCCTTTACTAATGGTTTATTTTATTTTCAACGCACGACGATGTCGATGAGGATTGAAACGTGTCAGGCGTGTACGCGAACAACTGAAAATTTTCTAAATTTTCTCAGGTTGGAAATGTAAACTCTTCGCAAAACGTAAGAATGCCATCGAAACTGTTTTCAATACGTGGCCTCATAAATTGGGGACACACGAGCACTGGGATAGTCGATCTGTTACATAAGCAGTACAAAATGAAATCTGAATAATATGCGATGAGATTATTTATTATAAATTAGAGTGTCATCAATTTGGTAAAAACCAATCAAAATCCATGGCGATATGTGAATAATTAAATTTTAATTATGCTGTACTTTTATGCTAAATAATTTTTGTAAAAACAAAATAATATACTGAATTATCGAACTTGAAATACTATAAATATAATTTGAAATAGTAAAAAATAACACAAAAATCAACTTGAAAGATACACGGCATTATTAACGTTGGAAAATGATTTCACGCATATAATATGCCCACCGCGACTATTATTGACGAAGGGCTCTAGAAATCTAATTTTAGACCACTTTTTTGAGCACCGCTGGTCATATTATAATTTCATGTATAACATGAACAATGTTTGCTTCTTAGGCGTTAATTGTCAATAGTAGATTATCAGCATAAACTACTAATTTCACATTGCATTACAGGAAATAATCCAGAGGTATTATATTGCATGACTTCTGAGGCCAATTATTGACAGCTCCATTTTTCGAAATTACACCATATTTTTATTTCACCATATTATGATACTCGTACGTAGCACCATTTTGTTGAAACCACATTCGTCCGGGATGTATAATCTACATTTAAATAATAATTACACGATAAAAAGAACTTTTTATAGACCACGTTTTCAAATTTTCTGTTGAATCCATATACACTTGACAATTCTCTATATTAACAATTTAGGACAAATAAGGTCAACAAATCATTTTTTTGCTATTTTCGAATAAACAAACAAATATAGAATACTGAAATGTCATTTTAATATCCATAGTAATGAACGTATATATTAATATTTAGTTGCTAGGACTACCTTCTTAGCAAACAATAATAGTGGATTGGATTACGAATTTCTTCCGAAATAACTTTTCATACAGAACAGAATTAACTGAAAATGAATTTAATTCTACTTAAAGATGACTAAAAGTATTAAAAGAATGCATTGGTATCGTGTTTTGATATATTCTAAAAGTTTAAAACGTCTAGCTAGTCGGAAAGTTAGTTAAAATTCTATTGCAAGATTTGTACTGGATAAACAACTACCGGATAAACAAGAATACGAGCTAAGAAAAACGTGGTAAAAAATCATTGATCGTGGTCCGGTAATGATATCTTTTCACCGGCCTTATTTTTGAAGACATAACGTCCGATGATGCCACCAGCATGTAAACAGCACCAAACTTGCATTTCTGTAAATGTAATGCAGTCTGTATGATCAATTTTATTCTTCTGAATTAGTCTCACTCCATATACCTACGGCAATTATTATTTAAATAATTTATATTACTGGCTTGCGTCGCAACTTGTGTGGTTTAAAATAAATACTTTGGATTATTGCATTTTGCAACCAAGCTTATTAATACAATAATTATCATTTAGTAAAAGTTGTTTTGTCTTTCAAAATACGAATGGGTAAGAAATCTTTCAGTTAAAACCTAACATTTAGAATAAACTTTTAGTTTAAGACTTTCTTACATATGTGCGTTTAGGAGATTCAAATGTTCAAGACAAATCAATATTATGTTAATACATACTGCTAAAACATGTTCAAGTTATAAGTAAGTGTTCATTTATAGGAATGGTGGTATAGTTCTTAACTTAGCATCCCTCGTGGCGTTCGTGTAAGTCTGAGTTTCGTCTATCCACACCGACGCGACGTGACAAGAAATCTGAATTGCCTAATTTCATTAATATAAAGTTTTCTAATACTATATTATAATATTCCGACAGATGATATTCAAATAAAATTGAAGCCAGTACTTACTGAAATGAAATGTAGATAATTTTATGGGGGTGTAAAATTTGCTACGTTCAATTATCAAGAAAAAAGAGTATGCCAAAAATAAACGCTATTTTGTTAATTGCGAATTCTCGTTTTTCGGATTTAATGATGCCAAATTGCTTTAAAACACAACATTTGTTGTATTCAAAGGGTTTCATGTTTTCAAAAACTAAGTACCCAATAAATTTTTACTCATTTACTATTACTGGGCAAGAGTAATTAATATCTTCATAAAATATTATTTTTCATATCCTCGTATTTCAACACTACGTTATACGAGTACAATGATTTTTATAGTCGGTATCTACATAATAATAAGAATAAAATTTAAAATGAAAATAATATGAAATTTTGCTAATAATACACTTTGTACAATCAAACAAATATTTTCAAGTGATATCATAAAGATACATATTTAGCTGTGAGGATATTAAGGAGATGCAAGAGACGGGTTTGAGAGAAGAATAAAGTAATGCACGAGAAATATTAGCGGTCTATGGCTCGGTGGAAGGAATGAATGAGTCCCAGGCATGGTGAGAGAATACTTCAGGACGAGGCGCGGCGAGAGAGTGCGCTGGTCTGAGGCTCGGTGGAAGTGTGTACTATGCAGTAAGATCTGCTCAGTCCAAGGCATGATGATAGAGTGTACCTACTACTATATCTCGTCAACTGTGACTTGATATTTATTGAAATGAATATTCGATAAATTGCGGCAAGCCATTATTGGTTTAGGTCATAATTGGGTAATATGTTGACTGTCACACTGCTGCAACTTGCGGCGTTTTTATGATGATGATTGTCGACCCTCATCGAAGTTTGTCACACTTGCAGAATGTGCTGACTGTAGATGAGGTGATGTGCGATACTAATTGTGTAACTCGCTGATTATCGCGTTATTGCAATCAGGCTGACAGAGCCTGGGGTTGTTCAATTCAATTCAATTCAATTGAATTTTTTTTTTAACATATTGTGGACATTACAAATTATAAGTTTAAGACGTTCACAACATGACATTTAGAAACAAAGATATATAAATATAACAGGATTACATAAAAAAAGAGATATATCAGTAGATGAATTAGATAGGTACAAGGAATTACACCGGATGAGTTAAGCAGACCCTATTTGACCGCCACACATCGATTATACTGGATACATAGATATTGAATTAAATATTTATTTTCGTATCAGTTGACAATATCTACGTAAGTGAAAGAACATGGCTCAGATCTTTATTAAATAATGTTCATAATTTTAACAATTTATAACAATATATAGTTTAGTCTTTTATTTTAATGTATATAATGTTTTTTCCATCCCTAAACAGTATTCAACTAATTAATAAATACGACCCACTCTTGTTTACTACAGAATACTGAGAAATTCTGTTAGATTGACTAAAATATAGTAATAAAAATTAGTTGGTCTGTAATTATTTCAGAAAAGTTAAAGAATAATTGGTGCGTTTTTTAAATTTGCACCTAAATAGTATTATTATTTATTATGAATCACCAAAACCTACAATCATTGTAAAATATTTTTTATCCACAATGTTGAATGTAGAAAAGCATTTCTTACGGCAACAGTACAATTTAGGGAATTAATTCGCAATAATAAAAATAATAATACTAATAAAAGTGTTAAACTATATTAAGGGCGGACGTGCTCAGCGTGGGTGAAAATGGAGCTTTTTTTCAATTTTCAAAGCATGATCCTGGACATACCTTAAACGTTGTAGATAATCTATTTATATAATTTTGAAGCTTTATTATCCGTTATATTTATTTTATATTAAAAAAAAAATATTTTATCCGTTATATTTGATGACTGCATAAAGTATTTTTATTACATAAAATAGTATTCTTTTAAACCTCTCGCTCTAATGTTTTAGAATATAGTCATATTTCAGTATATAAATGTGCAGTGGTGTTAAGATTTTTTACATTTATTAATTTTTAAACGCATTTATAAAACCATCAGTATAATTTCTATGACATTATTATAGTGAAATATTTGCAATAAAAAATTATATTGATAATCTCTGTGATCCCAAATTTGACAAGAATTAGGCATTTTATTATTCAAAAAATGGGCAAGATTAATACATTTGAAGATAATTCTTAAGATACTCATTATACGCTATGTCTTTGACCATTCAAGTGTGATAAACATCTTACGATTAATGATTGCTTTATAATAATTATTGACCTAATAATAAGGTAGTGTTTTTTTTGAAATACGCCATTTTTTTGGCATTCCCCAGTGGTTAAGCTACAACATACGGCCGTAGCCAAAAATTGACAAATTATAATTGAAGTAGGCAGTAAAATGATGTTAACGCGCGTGTTTAAACATGTAGTCAACCGATTTTTTTTAAACGGTATCATGCTTTGAAAATAGAACAAAAGCTCTACTTTGACCTACGCTGAGCATGTCCCCCCTTAAGTATTATAATAATGTAAAACAAATAATTCACCTGTTTTATCAATTAAGCGACAGCCGATTTCAGCCTCCGTTTTGAAAGCAGAAGGTTCGCAGGGTCCAAGTTTCTCGTCAAAGCCAGAGGACAGATAGTCGTATTTTTTGGTTTTGTTAGACTCAGATAAAAGATCTGATAAACCAGACGATTCAACTGATTTATTCAGGTTTAATGCCGCGAATATATTCATTACAGTGGCATCACAAATCATGCATTCCTTTTCCCTCCGTGGATTCATAGTGATACCATCAGGCCACTTACCATCTTGTCGACAAACACCTGTCATTGATGACAGAATTACGACTTGGTATATGTCCAGGAACTTTTCTGGTAGTTCAATCCGTATTGACCCATATATTTCAAACTGGTCTTACGAAATTACATTGGTGATTATCTATGTAATATAATATTATGATGTTAATAGAAATTGTAAAAATCCTGACACTATCTATGAATGAAATTAAATGATATAGGAATAATTTAAACTTGCGCTAGAAATTACGTCGGCACGATGCACTGTGGTTAAGCATCTACTTGCTTATATTATAGTTATTATTTTCAACTTAAAAAAAAAAATTAGCTTTAGCGTTGGACTATAATGGCGTGGGTCCCAGGTTCGAATCCTGGGTCTGACAAGTACACATATTGTTTTTCAATTTGTGTGTGAGTCAAGGTATGGTCCTAATAAGTTGAGCAAGTGGCTGACATCCATTTCTCGTAAAAATAACCAAAATATGTTAATACAAACCTCTACTCTGTGGAGGTCCATATGATCATATTAGGATCGGACATGGTTGGAAAAAAAATCGAGAATTATATTCATACCCGGTGAATTGAAGTCAAAAATCAAAAGAAAAGTTTAAGTAGCCTAATTCTGAAATTAATATAAGAATATGAATTGGGTTTTTTACTTATATGAAATTAACAAATAAATATGTACACTAACATTAAAATTTATGAAGAAAGCGCTTTTGGATTGGTGAAAGGGGAGGGTGATTAATTTTATCTATTTAATTATTTTGTTTATTATTTAAGTAATTGATTTTAAATACTCAATAACCCGGCACTATTTTATATAGTATTACTACTGTTTATAACGCTGTATTGGTTTATTAAATGCAACAACTTCATTTTAAATTGATTCATGAATAGTGAATATTTCAGGGAGGATCATTTTGCTAGACTATCGCAAAATTTTTCATCAAAATTCCTGGGCATTTTGCAACGCTAAACTGGCTGCCGACAATGCCGTGACTATTTACATTTTTGAGGTGAAACATGGCCGCTATAAACATGAACCAGGAATTCTTTCCAGCCCCTGACACTATCTCAAATTAAGCCCATTCAATATTTGTAGAGAGGCCTAAAGCATGTTTTCTACTCTGCTGAAATATTTCATTATGCCTTTGGGCTTTCTGAAAACGCTTCTTTGCGAGAGCGAGTCTGAAAATATTTCCGGTGTTTATACACTTTATGAAGTGAAATTTATTATTATAAAAAATATCAAAGACAAAAAAAGCTCTAACTCAAGTGAAAGTTATTACTCAAAGTGCAAAATAAAGCTAACTTATTTGCATGAGGCGGTGTCAATCCACTGCTGGATTATGGCCTCCCCACATAACTCTTTCTACTTTTCCTGGTCGTGGATTATTCACTTCAATGAGTCACAAAGAACAGAATATTCTGAAAAAATACAATTGAGAAGGCCATCTCTAAATTTGGGCTTCACCGCGATTGACTAAAATAATTGTAGTTTTTATATACATAAGCAATGAATAAAAAACTTGCCACTACGTAAGGCCCAATAAACAGTATCTAGTGTTTTTTTGTGAATTTAAGTGAAACATCTATACTTACTTGTTTTCATACATTTTCACATTAATATATTGTGACCTCACCGAGAATCGAACCCAGAGCTCCTAGAAGAAAGGCCAGTACCTCACGCACTGGACTACGCGATCCGCCACACGATGTATGGTAATATAATGTAACTAGACAAATCTACCAGGTGGCAGTGCCACCTGTCAACATTTTTGTCGATGCACCAACAGTAATATCGTAAAAATACATCTGAGAAATGTACTAACTATCACTAGAAAAAATCTTTTTGAAAAAAGCCAGCAGGATTCGAACCTGCGCCCTTCAGGAATCGCTCCCACGTGCATTGACCACTATGCTATAGGTATCTTATCCAATTGCGACAAATTTTGACTATTGGTTTTTAAAAAACTCTCTGAAGCGCTTTCTAAATTGTGTTGCTTATTGGCAATAGACTTTTATATTATCACAGTATTAAATTATCTTAATTACTAACCAGTGCATCAAGATTTCTTGATTTTTTTAATAACGTACCTACTTGCACTTACGGATAATTTAATAAGTATTTTTTCCCGAAGAGTATGTATGTTTGAATGTATGTATGCGGCATGCGCATACATACATAAATGTAGGTACATATACATAATATATTTTTGAAAGTAGACTGTTTATTTAAAAAAAATGAAATGGATTTTCAAGTATAATATTATATTTAATTACATTATTACGTTGATATTTATATAGTGAAATAATAATAATAAAAAAGAATAAAACAAAATGAGTGACAAAAGGTGTAAAATTATACTATTTATAATTATATATGTGCCAATGCACATTGTTTTCCTTATTTTACATTTTTTTTATTTAGTCTTTAAGTAGGTATACTGTTTTTCTAATACTGCATCTATTTTTTTACTACAACGTTTTTATTAGCTCGTATTCTTATTTGTATGATGGTTCTTTGTCCGGTACAAATTTTGCAATCGATTTTTAACTAACTTCCCAACTAGTTAGACATTTGAAACTTTTAGAATATATCAAAACACGATGCCAATACATTTTTTTAAATACTTTTAGCCATATTAGAAGTAGAATTGAATTAATTTTCAGTTAATTCTGTTTTTTATGAAAAGTTATTTCGACACCATTATTGGTTGCTAGAGGTCTGGGGTCCTAGCAATTAAATTATTAATATATACGTGCGTTACTATGGAAATCAGTATGACATTTCAGTATTATTTCTATCAAGTACATTTTTTTGATCGTTTGAGCTAGTCAAGTCAAGTTTATATGATTCACCAGAAAATTTAAAAACGTTGTATATAAAAAGTTCTTTTTATCTTGTAATTATTATATTTTACGTATATTATATTATTGTATAGTGTAATATTATGAATGCCCTATTATTATTATGTAATATATTTCCATTGATATTGTAAACGAATATTTATTTTACATATCGTAATAATTATAATGTAAACTTATAGTTTTGTGAACTACTGGGATTTTTTTTGATAGCTTTCTCTGTGTACGGAAAATAACCTTTTAAATTCAATTAAAAAATAACACTTCTAATACAAATTTCATGTTTCTTCTTATTTATATTTTTAGGATATATTTTCAAGATGTTGAGAACCAAAAAGAGATGTTAAAAAAGTCATTTAGCTTGCACGACGCGCTCTGAATATTTTCACACAAAAAAATATATGTCGTTCACTTGATTTTCAGCAAAAAAGTTTTAATTGTGAAGTTGTTATGTTAGATGCATAATTTAGAAAGTTTACACAGTAAAATAACTCATGTCGAGTTGTTGGAAGAATTTCCCTTCCCTTACGACACATTTTTTCCCGTTCAAATTGATTAAATAACTTTTCCTACTGTCAATTCTGAAGGCGTAAAGGTGATCTAATAAGCCGGTAAAATGAGGATCTTTGAAGTTAATACTGTAATATAAATTTTTTATATCGCTATTAACAGAAGTTTATTGAAATTACTAATAATAATTAAATTGGAGAATATTATATTTTTAAATAATAATGGGAAGAAATGAAAAAGGTTATATCTTTTATTTTTTACTATGTTAGATGGACTTGATAAAATTATCACATTTAACCATTTAAATATTTTTTAGATTAAAGAATATTTTTCATCGATTATAGTTTGCTATTATAGGCAGGGGTTAATAAATTTAAAAAAAAAACTAACCAACACTATTTTTATTATGTATGACTGAAAAAGTGTACACTATTTTTTTCAAATCGCTCATAGCATCCCTAAACTAATATGGTTTGCTTTAGGCAGGGTTTTATTAAATTTTAAAACTAACCAGTACCATCTGCAAATTTTATTATTAGTTCAATGAAAACAAATAAGTATGGCTGACAAAGTTTCGCGTGCACTATTTATGTCGACTCTTAACAGCCTACCTCCACCCTTCGCCACTGATATAATACACATATACATAATATAATATAATATACATGGGATGTTTTCAAATCATGTACGCTCCATATATATGTAGAATGTCACATTTTTAAACCTCGTGAATTATTCGTGGAATAAAATAAATAAATTATTTTTTGTTCTATATTAAAAATCCTATAGAAAAATTACTCTTTAGATTTAATTATGTGATAATGGACATACTTATACTTTATATACCACCCCAAAGATTAAAATTGAATGTTAAAAAAAACATGTATAACTGTATATATTACAGACTTAATAGTGTAAACAAAAACTCTTTAAAAGTCGAGAGCAGTCCAAGCTTAAAAGCTCTCTGTTCGTTATAAATACTCAGTGATTTTTTTCTGCAATACTCAATACGAATAGAATTTCCTGGTGCCAGAACAAGAAGAACGTAGTACGGCCTCCAAAAGCACTCACTCTGTGCGATTTTAAATCTACCTCTGCTGCCAGATGTTCCTCACTAGGCCTGCTTTAGCACGTGCCTCTTCCAGAATCATCCTTTATCCCTCACAGAGGTTTTACTGGACGACTAATGTAATAATATTATGCTAAGCTGAGAGCCACAAGCTACTTTTGCAGTATGTGATTTTAAGCCAGAAAATGTTTACTTGTTGAAAAGGTATTTAGCCACATCGTTGCTTGCTTTAGGAGATTTTTTAAAAAAGTTGTTGCATTTTTACATTAACATACAAGCCTAATTACTTAAAAAAAATACTTTATATTATTGATTTTAGGGAGTATATTATATTGTAAAATATTTTTTATCATTTAAATTTAAATCTTTACACACGTTTCAATATCATCTGATAAAAGAAAGATTTTCATAAAAATAAACTTTTATATTAATAAGATAATAATACATCTAAATCCTTAACCACCATCAAATATTTTTTTTATAAAATATATTATACCAACTGTACCTATATTGAAATATATAAAGAAAATATTTGCTCTTTCTACTATTATCAATTTACTAATAAGTAGTTTCAAACTGTAATAGATCCATCAGTATAAGTTGTCCGCTGAGTGAGGGCGGAACATGCTGACATTTGACATATTATCATTCAATAGTTTTTTTTTTATACTGGAATGAGCTTCGTTCTAAATTCGAACATCAGACGATTTATATGATGGTTTAACTATAATAGAAATGACCATAAGGAAGGAAAATGGTCTTATTATATTATTATATATTTGCGTGAACAAGTTTATACAATAAGAATATGTGTTTAGAAAAGAGGAAATGGAGTAAGTGTATTCTACCATCACCACGAGAGGTGCCCTGGTTTGTAGAGTGTCCGTTGACGAGGAATGAACTTAAGTTAATACTGAGGCACATAATGGGCAAAAGATTTGATGTCCTCATGGGAAGAAGCGAATCGCAACTCTGCGATGAATGTCTTGTTTTAGAGCACTTCAATAGCACTACAATGCCCTAAATATGAACTTCACAGAGTATATCTGCGAATTGCGGATATCTATGAGAATGTCGACGAATTGAAGGGTGTTCTGGCGGTGGGTAAGACGGAAGAGCTAGGCAAAATTGTAAAGTTATTTAACAGAATAGGAGTGAGAACCTGATCGACGGATCCCCTTCTAGAAGAGAAGAGGCGATATGACAGCGAGTCGCAGTCAAAGCCTCGGTAAAATCACAAAAAAATATATGTGTTTGTAATTTCTGATAAGAATAATAAAATTAAAAGCATTTTCTAAAATTAAAAATATTGGCTTTGTTTAATTAATATTTATCAGCTGTACTATTATCATTGAGAATAATGATGATTAAATATTTTATATTGATTTATACAATTAATTGAACTATAAAAACAAATTTGAATACATTATTATTTATTTCAGAGAGAATATACAAAAACACCGTGTCGTTTGAATATGGCAGAACAGTTTTGTAACGTAACTCACTTTATTTAAATTTAATTATTCAATCAAGGAATGTGATGAAAGTCTCATGCCAAAACCATTTTATAATTAAAACACCAAAACGTCAAGTACCGTCTCGAGAGAATTGTGTGTTTGCTCATAATGAACGTCTGCTAGAATCAATGCGAGAGCTAACTAGAAATAAGACGAATTGCGATTCAAAAATAGATTATCGCAAAAAGTTTTATCTCTGCGGTAAACGTGATATTGAAAGGAATTGTTATTATAACTTAGGAAATAAGTAATAATAGAAAATCTATTGATTTAAATTCAAATAACAAATATTATTCCTTCTATATTTTATAAATTAAATTAAATTTATTCAATTTATTCGTCTAAACATTTAAAAAAAGTCTTGATCATCACTTCTTGACATCTTTTATATAATACAGAAATCTATATAGTTTTTAGTCATACGTTATTTCATGCGATTTAAAATCATAAAATAAATGACTACCAACTTGATGTTACATTTTGATGCGGGGTTTTGAATGTGTGATTGTTCTACAAAAATGAAACACGCACTATGCACGTGCAATAGTCTGTGTAATACACCAATATTAAATGAACGTCAATGCATAAACCGAGAGCAGTTGTCAATATTCGACGTATGACGTATTTAAGTTTATCCCGGGTTCTTCCTTACTCGAGATCGGTTACCTGCTACTCCTTATCCGTTAGGTATTTCAGTTTCCATTATTTCTGAGTTCCCTGAAACTGTCTTATCATGTATAATATATATTATGTTTTAATGGGGATGAAATAATTATATTTGGGCCAATTATGGCAGCCCTAATCCAAAACTAATTTCTTGACTACATCATCTATTATCATTTGGGCACCAGTCACAATGTTAATAAGACAGTCAATGATCAACCATGTTAGTGTTAACACATGTAACATGTAAAACATCAAGACGTCAAAGCATTAATCGCTGCGACAGGGTGACTAAAAAAAAGTGATCGTGCGACCTTCGTTACCGCTAACGTCACGTATATCATCGATCATAAACTCATCTTCATTCCCATACCAAGTGGCAGCGCGAGGGTGATAGTACTAGTGGAGAGTGCGCCCGCCTTATCAACATTAAAGTTGAGTGCCTGGAATCTCTGTATAACCCCTCCACCCAGCATTCAAATCATCCCCGTTCCATTACAGTCCAATAAAAAGCGCTGCCAATCTATAATGTTGCAATATTTCCAAAATATCGAGTCAATTGCAAACTCTAGTGAAACCAAACATATTTTACTATGATAAAAATAAATGTATAATACACGTGTTGACAAAAAAATTATCACCACGGACATCACTGATCTACTGAATATAGCATGTTTCTCAATTTTGAACCGACGTTGTTTACGATAATACTCCTTCTATGGTAGGTATTAATATATTTTTTGTGTTTTCATTACCACTAAAATAATATTATGTATTTATATTATTTATTATCCATGTGCTAAAAATACAAACTTTTTATCAAATCAAAATGATGTATATACAAATTCCATAACCTTATTTACCGATTACACTTAAAAATATGTATTTGTTAAAGTTATAACCTTGACAAACGTTGCGTTAATCATAATATTTGGTTTACAGGTATGTCGTATTGTATCTAATCATATATATTTTTTTAATATTAATAACCATGCCGTTGCTTTTTCGTACAAGGTGGTTGGGTGGGTTAGTTGCATTGATGAGGGGCTAATTAAGTTCCTCCATTTATATCTTTAATTTTCTTTATGGCCAGTATTAAATATTTTGTGTAGTGTTCTTGTGTTGTTCTATTGCTTAGTACTTAGTGAGACTTTTAGGGCTCAATTTCATGATTATGCTGTCTACAGCGAGTCCTGAGAGTCCATCGCTCCCTTTCTAGTATAGGGCAGTCGTTGATGACATGCCACATAGTTTGAGACGTGTTGCCGTCACATGGACAACAGTCATGATCTCTCAATTTAAATCTTTTTAGATAAGCTCACACCGCTCCGTGGCCTGTTAGTATCTGTGTGAGTTTGGGTGATATTTATATGTTCCCGGCAAGAGTAGTGGCAGAGTTTATGTTTGGAATAAATTTCTGCGTTATTGATCCTGTGCCTATCCACAATCATATTAATACAACAAACAACAGATTTTAAAAAAGGTTATTGAAAGATTGTCGACAGACTCTTCAGTAATCAATTTATTACTGTTGGGTTTTTGAAAACTTGTGGTTTAACCACCAGTTAATGAAATAATATTACTCTTTAAAATTAGTTATGACTAAAATATTATCAAACATACTTTGATCTGCCGTAAATTAAAGAATGATTTATTATAATATCATTTCTGGTCCAACTTTCATTTTGGCTTTCATTTTTGCTCAGTTAATATTATAAGATAGAAACTACCACGTGTTCAATGGATCATCATTTAATTTTGATATACTTACGTGTATTCACATCTATTAGTCAAATAATTAACTGAAATATTTGCATAGCGTGTTAGTGTCTACTCAATAAATTAATAGAGACAACAATGATGCAGATCAATTATTATTGTTCAATAAAAATGTTGCAACTTTTTTATTCACATATTGACAGTAAAATTGACTATGTTGTAAACTATGTCATCAAATTTAGCTTTTAAATTCATTTTTATTTTGCCCTACTTTTGGGTATTAGCTATTTTATAATAATATACGCAATCATTCAATTTCGAGTTCTTAAAAATTGTTCGTGAAATACAAGTAAATTTAAAATAAGTATAAAACAACTAAGGCTTATTTTATAAATTTCAATTTGCTAAGTAAACAAAATGCTAAATACGTTATTATAGTTGGTTGGTTATATTTTTATGTGGACGGCAAATACGTCTCGTGAAGTAATTTTCAATTATATTTTGTTTGTGATAAATACTATAACATTTTGCGATCAAGTAAGTAATTTATTTCAAATTCAAATGTATTTATTTATTTACATAGAGTGAATTTGAGAAACTTCAATAATCAAGAAACAAATTCAAGACGTTCACCACATGACATAAAAAACAAAGTAATAGGTACATATAAGTAATATTAGTAAAAGTATGTAAAGTAAATAAAAAAAATACATGGAAGCACCTACACCGAATAAGCTAAGTAGACCTGAACTCATCTAACGTAGGTGGAATATGTCAATATACGAAGCATTTTGATTGAACACATTTATTGCCAACCCAATTGGTAATACCAATTGAAGGTATATCTGCATCTTGGTAGAATTAACAATTGATGTTCCCAATTTTTAAAATAGTTATCAGCGATACACATGTCAACACCACCAAGAATGGTTTACATTGTTTGCATTTACACCCGTATACGTTGGCATTTCCATTTTTGTCTTACCTACTTGTATAGTATAATATATAAGTATAAACAAGAATTGACTATATTCGTTGTCAGTGTATATGTGTCATTGGTGAGTGCGCATAGTGCCTGAAGATGTCGAAAAACGAAACTCGATTCGCAAAAAAATAATTGAATATAGTATGACACTTTAATCAACTATAATTTGAATTCAACTTCTGTCTAGTACTATCGGTCGATAGTATTAATTATATTTATTTCCAAGATGAGATAAAACAAGTAGTTATCATATTAATATCATATAGATACAATGTTCTTACAAAATTTATAAATTATCTCTCAAGATACCTCAAGTTCTTCATTTTTTTAATTCACACAGCACTCCGGCCGTTAAGCTGTATAAAAGAAACCATAAAGAAACTACCTACTTAATTTTGCTCAAACACCATAATATTATATTATTATAAATCTAAGTTATTATTGTATATCTAATATCATCAGATTACTGTTGAGTGATACAAGATTGCTGCGAATAATTCAGAGTTTGATATTCTGTAACGCTGGCTTGAAGGCCGACTCGGTCCGCAGTACATTACGTTCATCTCCCAGTGGAAAAGCACACGAAAGCTATCATGTCTGCTCCGAGTTTTCACCTTGCAGATCTCCAGCCGCTTTTTGGTGCATCCACAAAAGACGCGCTTAGCCGCATAAAGAGAATAGCTCTTTCTTCGTGGCTAGCAAACGTAGTTTAGTATAGCATAACTCCTGGAATTGTGTGATAGCGACTGCAAATTCCAGCTCATGCATCAGTGCATAAGATTTGAACCAAATAATATTTTACACTGCGATATTTTACTAAAACGAATTTATAAATTTTCATGTCGGTAATATAACTTATAAATAATTTTATATTATGACCCTTCAATATAAAATTCTTAATGTAAATATAATTACTTTTCTAATCGACTACGTCATGAAATATTTAATATTGTTATTAATTAACAGTGGTACCTGTAAATAAAAAATTCTAATTATTTTGTCAGCACACTTTGTCCACAGCAGAAAACTGCATGTTTTTAAGTAAAATTTATTTCGGACAGAAAAATAGAAATAATTATAAAGTATTTTGATGAAAGGTAACGCCTAAGGATTGCAATACCGGTATTTCAAAACCAGTATCTCAATATTTTTAGATACCGAAATACCGGTTTTAAATATCAGACAATACCGATATTTTAGATATTTAAAGCAGAAACAAAATATATTAATTAACATAAAGGGCTTAACAGTAAAGTTGTCAGGTATATTTTTAGATGTAACAGAAATAAAGTGCCAATATTTCATTAAACATAGGTATCTCTACAATACTTCACCTTTTATTATATATTTTTAAAGGTTTTCATGTAGGTATGTGCAATCCAACTCAAGTTTGATAAAATTAATTATTGTTGTTTTAATTTAATAAAACGCATTTTTATGTAGCACTTATTCTACTTTTAATCCATAAATTAGGACCGGTTTCGTCCGCCTCAGAGGGAAATATGGTATAAATGAGAACTCTACCATTCTAGGCAGTGTTGACCTGTGTGTCCCTGATAACTATAGAAATAGAGAACATCAGTTGTTTATTCTCCCAAGGTGCAGAACCAACCTGCCACTAGTAATGCCAATTGGGAGGGCGATAACTATGTTCAACGAAATTGCTTCGGGTGTTGATATATTCCACTTACGTGAGGATGAGTATAGGTGGACGTTGTTTTATAAATTATAAAAACAGGGTCTGCTTAACTCATCCAGTGTACTTCTTTGTACCTATCTAATTAATATTTTTTGTATGTACATATTTCTACTGTTTAATAACATACTATCTATCTCTTTTTTATGTAATACCGTTTTATATTTCTTTGTTTCTAAATATCATGTTGTGAACGACTTAAACTTATAATTTGTAATGTCCACAATATGTTAAAAATAAATAAATTGAATTGAATTTATAAAAAAATGCGTTTTATTAAATTAAAACAACAGTACAATGCAGTTCCACCATGAATTGACAGTTAACAAAATAAAAGAAAAAAAAATATTTAAATATGATGCTAATGGATTTAAGTTTTGTACTATTCCATTTGAGTCGTTTTTTGCGACCCGGATTTCGCCTTTCTCTATCTTCAGGTACTATGTACACTCACCAAAAGGCAAATACATACTGACAATGGATAGAATTAACTCTAACTTACATAACAACTTTAAATCTGAAGCACTTAAAAAATTGCGCTAATTTTAGCAATAGAATTTTGTGTTTTGAATCAAGCTACCAATAATAGGTTCTTACCTTAATTGCCAACTGAATTCAGGAACTCTCCAAATTTTAGTTTTAACGTATTTGCGTTCGATAATATGGGAATAAACTATTTATTATTTATTTATCGAATTATTAATAAGATTAACACGATTAATAGTGGCACTGTGAGCTTATCAATAATATCTCCACTCAATATTAATAATATGCGCCGGTGCTCAAATCCAGCTTATAACTAAACGTTAACTGCTCCTCTCTTATAATTACAGCACTCGTCATTAATATTAGCGTTGTATCCTTTTGTTTTTTTTTCGTTCAAAAACGCACATTTTGTCCTTTTTGGAAATCCGTATTTTTTGTTGTTGAAACTTTGAAAAATGGAAAAGTAATACCCAAAAAACACTACGGATAGAATGACATGGGGATAAACCACTAACGTTTGATTTTTATAGAAACACTTTTGACTAGCAGGCCGGAATATCTAAAAAAGTTAGTTTAAGTGAATATTTATTCACAAAAGGCACCGTTAAATGAAAAACTTTAAAAACACTGTATTCAAGTTTTACTTATAATCCTTAGCTTCATACACATTGTTTGCCTTTGTAAAGAATTCTTGATCAAAATTATATCACCTTGCTTTTACCTGATTAAATACAATATTTATTAAGTATTGATGATGATCACAATGATCACTAGTTATATAGTGTTGTATATAACTAGTGATCATTGTGAAATTCACGCATGTTAAAGCATGTCTGTTGTCAAATTATTTTTTTTCCACATACATGACTTTTATTTCGGAAAAATACATTTCAAACCCGTTTTTTATATATTCAAGTATTGATAATGGTTGGGCCATTTATATTCGCATTCCATCTTTACTTCCCACCTCCCTCAAATTCCAGTATTATTGTCACAAGACCAAATGACCGGCAGTCACTGTGATGAAAATAAAATTTAGTTACTCTAAGACCGCCGTCATGCAAGAGTCAGCTCAACGATACGATCGCTTGCGTGTTTCCGCACCGCGTAAAATACAGACTGATTCAAAAGTAGTTTGTGGACCCCGGCTGGGTATGGGGCTGGGTATGGGGCGGGGTATCCGGGCTGATATAGTTTGACCGTCGTGCAAGCAATACTTCTGAATACCTGCCAAGCCGCGATACCAGCTCTCATCATTCATATCACCAATCATCATCATTCATCAACCTCATTTTCATCCATAAACAAGTGTACCGTGAAGTGCCGCGCACCGGGTAACCCAATCAAACAATACCGCGCGAGTGACAGTGCAACCAAACCACGGAGCCATCATAAATCATCTTAAAGGTCAGTGTCTGGCATTCTGTTAAATCGCCCCCAACCCTAGATTCGGAATCCACATCATCCTTCAAATTATACAGTCCACTGCTAAAAGCGCCACTACTATTTTTAGTTATATAGTAATCGAATATGTAAGCCTTAAGAGCTGAAATGAATTTTTTTATTCTCCGCCTCTTTTAGATTAAGTTGCTACAAACTGATTTTGATAGCTAAAGGAAAAATCAAAAATGTGTTTCCTTATGTTTACAGAAATTTGGCAGTAAGTGAGGTGGAGGAGATAAAGTTATTTATTGATACGAGAATAAATACATACAATGATAAGAATGATAAAGATGACAACCTGAGATAATAATCGCTGGTATGGATGTACTGGTGAGATCGATGTGATCAACAGATTGGTTAGATTAATAAACTGAGACACTTGATTCGAGTGAAATAATGATTAACTACGTCATGAGAAAAACTCGTGATGATAGTAGTACGTCCCGTGACGGACTTGATAAGTGAGTGAGGATTTGTGCATTGTCCTTCCAATTTATTCAAATGCAGTACATAATAATATGTTACAGTACATTTTATTACATATTACATAAATATATAAAGATATTGTATGTCCAATTTTTTTTTAAACGGTACATATTGAAACACGCGCGATAACATCATTTTACTCCATATTTTAATTATAGTTTGTCAATTTATGGCTACGGTCGTATGTTGTAGCTTAACCACTGGGGAATGCCAAAAGAAATGGCGTATTTCAAAAAAACACTACCTTACTCATAGGTCAATACTTATTATAAAGCAATCATTTTTCGTAGGATGTTTATCACACTTGAATGGTGAAAGATATAACTTATAATTAGTATCTTTAAAATTATCTTAAATGTGTTAATCTTGCCCAATTTTTGAATAATAAAATGCCTAATTCTTGTCAAATTTGGAATCACAGAGATTATCAATATAATTTTTTATCGTAAATATTTCACTATAATAATGTCTTCATAAATTATACTAATGGTTTTATAAATGCGTTTAAAAATTAATAAATGTAAAACATCTTAACACCGCTGCACGTGCACGTACTGAAATATGACTATATTCTAAAACATTAGAGCGAGAGGTCTAAAAGAATACCATT
The DNA here is from genome assembly GCF_057557595.1 of Rhyacophila brunnea. Classification (NCBI taxonomy): domain Eukaryota; kingdom Metazoa; phylum Arthropoda; class Insecta; order Trichoptera; family Rhyacophilidae; genus Rhyacophila; species Rhyacophila brunnea. The sequence goes on along the minus strand of NW_028233350.1, from coordinate 36,287,136 downwards.
TTATGTAATAAAAATACTTTATGCAGTCATTAAATGTTTAAAATAAATATAAAGGATAATAAGGCTTCAAAATTATATAAATAGATTATCTACAACGTTAAAGGAATGTCCAGGATCATGCTTTGAGATGCAATAAAAGCTCCATTTTGACCTACGCTGAGCATGTCCGCCCTTAAGCAGTAGTCTAATAATACATTCAAATAACGGAATGCTCGTATAGACAAACACTACTATTCTTTATTATAATAATTCGCATAAGGCAGATATAATATTCGTAGTATGTATATCTGTGCCGACATGTTTTAATAATCGGTGGTAAGGGTCACAGAAAGGGTCGCAAAACTTCCGATCTCCGGATAATATTTTTTATGAAAAAAATAAAAGAAGATAAATTTAAGAATATAATTTTAATATCTGTTACAATTTATCATTACATGCTGAAGTGTCACTTAAGCCTTATCTGTTATGGTATGTAAGGATAAAAACTTTTGAAGGCTGTGGTGTAAGCTCCGGGCAGAAAACTTCTTCGGATTTTTTTTTATAATCTAAAAAAAATATTATCATACAAAAAACAGCCGTTTTAATAATATCATTTCTCAAGATAGGAGTGTTTATTTTATGTTACGCAATCCATTTTGTTTTATTAAAAAAATCCTAAAGTTGTTCTAGAACTTTCACACAATTGTATTTTTTATTTTATAAATTTCATTTTTTTAACTGTTTTTTTTTTTCATATTTAAAATGTGTACTAACTTTCTCTTTACGATGCAAATGATTTCCGTCTACTCCAGAGATGTCGCTTTGAGTTACCGTAAAAAAATATCAATATTACAGTAACATACTAAATAATTTTAATAAGGTAAATCATTTGTTTTATCTATAAAATTATCAAAAAGTCATCGAAACTTAATTATAATCATACGAGTATTTCTATACATTCTTACAGTCTACACGTCATAATACTATCTTGTTCTCGCGCCTTATTTTCATATCTCCTTCTAACATATACTTTAAGATCTATCTCTTTTGTTTGTAATATAATGCGACGCTCTGTATGCAATGTGCATTTATAATAATAATTTATGACTGGTTAGTAAAATCTGACTGATATCTATAAGTAGTTTGTAAAAATGCTTTCGATTCTGAAAATAACAAAATTAAATGTAATATTAAGGACTCTAGGAATTGTATAAATTTGAAGGTTATGGACTGCATATTAACTAAAGTTTTTACACAATGATATAAATTTAACCGTGAGTAAAGGAGTAAATTTACATAATATAAGTACTATTTTTTTGTTTTTTCGCGTTATGTTGTTTAAACATCTTGATTTTTTTTTCCGAGGGCTCTAGAAACAAAAACGGCAGTTCCATAAAAAATATTGTTTATTTCTTTTTTATCTATATAATAAAAAAAGGATTTTAAATTTTATATTATTAATTATTAATAGTACTTATACAAACAATATTTTAACACATTTTTTTCCAGTAAGAATGATAATAAAACATTTTGAATCACCAGTATTTTACTAAAATGGAAACAGTCGTTTTGTTTTTCTAAGCATCTCATTTGTAATGTTTACTAAATTTAATAATTGTAAAAAAAAGGTTTTTAATTTAATGAAAATTTTAAAACAATTAACATACTTATTGTGTTGCTTATATTGACGTAACTAATATCAATGTATTTAGTTTACTTTATACTATAATATTATTGCAAAAAGTCTTTGGAAAACTTCAGTAAGTTGCGGAAAGGTGTAATATGATCCAACTACCTTAATACAAGGAAACTTGCTCTGCGCAAAACTTTTTAAAGTGTTGATCTTTTCTGTAGCCTGATACAACCAAGTATTCTCAAGTTTTGTGTAGCCACGACGCTTGGAGCCTGCTAGCACGCTTTTCAAGTTTACAATTAATTTTCTTATGCCAGTCGAGTTCGTTGTTGCGATACAATGAATACCCAAATGGTATCTTTTCTCTTGCATAGAGGATAGTATACACTTTATGGTAAATTATATTATAGTAGCAGGCCCAGCTGTTGTTACAGGCAGCTGGCCATGCTATATACAAAAAAAAATTGTGACAGCTTAAACATTATAAGTAATTTTATAATTCGCTAATTATTATAACAAGTTTTAATAATTATAATTTCACACTAGTATTTAAAAATTATTGCTCCACGGTGGTGTACTATAGTACATATTGTTAATTATTAATGGGTTTGATTGCTTTGAAAAAAATGCATGTAAAAGTATATTTGACCCAAAGTAAAAAGTCAATTTATCGGACTAATATCCAACATTCGCTGAACGTAAATTGTCAAGTGGACGCAATTTATACAGATATGTCAAAGGCTTTTGATCGGGTAGATCATATTCTCATTAACAAACTAAACGCAGTAGGTGGATTTATAAATTTTATCAACTTTTTCAAATCTTACTTTTTGCATCGCTGTCAATATGTGGAGTATGCGGGGTGTAGATCTGACGTCTTTCAATCTTATTCAGGTGTTCCCCAAGGATCAAATCTTGGCCCAATTATGTTCCTTATATTCATTAATGACATTGTCAATGTTTTAAATGGAATCCAGTTTTTACTCTTTGCAGACGATTTAAAACACTGCGTCAATTTGCAGTGAATTAGATTGTCACATATTACGAAATAATTTCAATTCAATTGAAATTTGGGCAAAAAAAAATAAACTCGAATTTAATACTGACAAATGTGTGTGTATTTATTAGCTTTTCGAAATCAAGATTTCCAATTATATTCAATTATAATATGTCAAATAGATTACTGAAGCGTCAATCAAAAATTAAAGATCTTGGCATATTATTTGACTCACGTTTATCATTTCGCTCACACATCACTTCTACGGCATTGCGTTTGAGCAAGCTTTTAGGATTCGTCATGAGACAAGCCAAGTCATTCAAGAATCCAACTGTTTTATGTACACCCTATGTGTCGTTAGTATGGAGTATTTTTGAGTATGGCTCCATTATCTGGAGTCTTTATGAGGTTTCTAATAAGCTTGTTTTAGAGCGTTTGCAGAAAAAAAATCTTCGTCATCTTTATTTTAAAGTTTATAATTATATTCCTTTTGACACCTTCTGAAACGAATATTCTCCGACTAATTTTCTTCAAGGCATGCTCGCCTTTCATTCTCTTGAAGCTCGTAGGTCATTTCTGCTCTTAAAGCATTTTTCCCTGCTCTCACGTGGTATCGTTTTCAATCTCGATATTCTAGAAAATTTGAATGTTTATGCACCCGTCAATTACATGCGTGGTCGCAGCCATGATCTATTTTGGGTGAAAGCTATTTCCTCATGTCAGGCTTACCAGGCACCAATAGCGAGGGCTGTGTGGCTGGTCAATTCACTCCCTAGAGATGTAGATATTTTTGGCGATCCAATATATATTCTGTTTTTTAAATTCTATTTTATTGTTTAATTTGTAGTTTTTTTTGAACTATTGTGGTTTTTTTATTTTATTTCTTTTGTATAAAACTATTTTTGCTTTTTTTGTCTATCTTGTTTTTTATCTAACTGATTACGTGTGATTTTTATTCTAAATGTCATGTTGTGAACGTACTGAATTAATAATTCGTTATGTACTCAACGTGTCTTTTTCAAATAAATAAATAACAATATTAGTCATAAAAAAGTTATTTTAATAATATAATCTATATTCTATGAATGACCATAATATGTACCTACTTGTTATAAATTTTTGCATTTATTTTCTTTTTAAAAATAATATTTTATCTTTTTGCTAATAATTGAACCTAAGTAGTGTATTTTTAGTTGAATGAAATAGTCTTATTTTATATAATATAATATACGTAATGATTAAGCTAAAGGGTATGGTATCTAATAATCAACACATGGGTAAAGAATGGTTTATATTTTATAGATCAAGATAGACAGCGTACACTTAATAATAATTATTCAATAAGTTAAATAATTAATATGGAGCGGTCCCCCCATCGAGAGACAAACTCGCTATTGACTAATAGTACTAACTGTTTAAAGCACGCGCTGTGATGGCTTGCTATATCTGAGACCCACTTTCTCAAAATTGTGGGACCAGGTAAAATGTTTGTTACACACCAGCTTATGTATAACAAATGTCAATTTAGCAGAATGTATTTTGAAATGTGATTGTTAATTGAATATTGTAGAATTACATACCTAGTAAATAAATTCCATACGAAAAATCAAAACTCTAATAATAATCGGTATGATATCGGCTCATATTATTATTTTCAATAATAATGTCGTCGGTGTTTTGTAAAAAGGGCGAAACAACCATTTTGGCGGAATCGAGATTTTAATAAAAATACAATATGTACCCCACTAGCTTTGTTATGTAAAAACGGCAAATTTTTATCTCTACAGGAAAGTACTTAAAAACGATAATTGACTAAAATTAAATTAATTAAAATTACAAAATAAAAAGCAAATGTGACATATTAGGCCTTTTAAAATATTATATAATAATACCTATTATAATGACAGTATTCTTTCTAAGCTTTATTATAAACTTGTTAAATATTTATAATCATCTACAGGTAAAAAACAAATAAATGTCAAAAGTTAAAAACCCTCCTCCTGTAAAGTAGCATTTTGGTTAATTCGCCCTTTTTACAAAACACCGACGATGTAATATTTAAGTGGGATTAAATATAAATTGAATTAGCTCATAATAATATTATACTAATGCAGTTTAAATATCTACTATTTCTTTTTTTTCGTGGAATGTTGTGAACGTCATGAATTTGTATTTTGTAAAGTTCATCATATGTAAATAAATACATTTATATTTCTATAATCATTCTACAATAGCACCATAGGCGATTCGCGAATGTTTTGAAATTGATTGCTGCAATGCCTAGCAAACAATAATACCAGCATACCTGCAAGCTGCTTTTACTATAAAATATCCATGTTATGACTGTATTGTGATTATTCTATAAATTTGACTTTTATATACTTTGGATAGACACTCAAAGATCTCTAGATAGATTATTTCATATTGTTCAGTTACAAAAGTTTTAGATTGATAATACTTTTAGCCATCTTTAAGTAGAATTGAATTCATTTTCAGTTAATTCTGTTTTGTATGAAAAGTTATTTCGGAAAAAATCCGTAATCCACTATTATTGGTTGCTAAGGGAGTGGTCCTAGTAACAAAGTGCGTTACTATGGAAATCAAAATGATATTTCAGTATTCTATATTTGTTTGTTTGTTGCAAAATAGCAAAATAAAAATTTGTTGATAATTGCCTTATTTGTCCAAAATTATCAATAAGTACATAGAATTGTCAAATTTATATGATTCAATAGAAAATTTAAAAAGGTGGTTTATAAAAAGTTATTTTTATCTTGTAATTATTATAACCTTTATTTCACCTATTTCAATTTTACCTAATATGTTTTTATAATAATCTCAATTTAGAATATTCATATTTTATTGAAAATAATAATTTATTCATTGATTTGTTTGTTATTTAAATATATAAATCTATTTAAATCTACAAATTATAGAATAATATTCAGAGCTATTTGGCAATTACATTTATATCAGGTAAAATTTGTTCAGGCTCCGGCAAAAGTTCTAAACAAGTTAGTCTTGCAAGCCTTATTCAGTTTGTTTGATCTGTTTTATTTACACATTGACTTTACAATAAGTTCATATTTGCTTTAGTTTTGTGGAGAGTAGGAAACCTATTCCACGGCAACATTATTGAAAAGCGCTTTCTTCCTGTTCAAACGCATTAAACCAATTGAAAATCTTAAACCTTTAAACATAACAATACAATCGTTTGCGTTCGAAATAACTCAATTGCATTGCAAACAGACTGAGGAAAAGTCTTAATTTTGAACAAATATGAGATAATATATTCTTTTGTAAATTAAGTATATAAGTAAAAATGGGTTTGGGTCGAAATCCTGAAAACCGAAATCCCAAAAGTCGATATCCTGAATGGCCGAAATCCCGAATGGCCGGAATCCCGAAGGCCAAAATCCCGAAATATAAAAAAAATGTAAACAATAATAATTCTACCCGAAAACAAAAAAAAATACTACTTTTTATAAAAGAAAATAAAACAATAAAAATATATTTTGACAATTAACGTGAGTGGAAAAATCAAATTTTTGAAAAATTACTTGTATTCAATATTTACATTATAACCAAACGTTGGTAGACGGCAATGCAAAACAAATAAGTAACAGATTTTCTATGCAATAAATACTCTTTCCCAACTTTATTTTCATCATGAGATCAATTATTTTCTGGCTATATATAACTAAAAAGAGAGAGAGGGAGGGAGAACACCTGTATAATTATTTATATAATCATTAAAAAATATATCAATTGTTTTATCAAAACATGATTACATATTTTATTAATGTATCCATTTCATCATATTTTATAATGTTTTAAAATAATATTTCATCTTCATTTATATAGGGTAATTGGCTATAAACTGTTAAAAAATAAAACATTCCATCTTTGTCTATAAAAAAATTGAGCTCATGGTAAAAATAAGTCCTTGTACTTACTGATAATGATTGATAAGTCAAGTTAGATAGCGAAATATTTGAAAACCCTAATTATTAAGTAAGTAAGTACCTACATTTTTAAGGTTTTTAAATTAATGTATTTTTAATTAAAAATTCTACAATTGAAAATAGATTGAATTAAAAATAATTAAAATAACAATACACCGACATACTTGTTCTCAATTTTTAAAACAACGAATTCATTAATTACTGTAGATAATATGCGCTGTTGAACAAACATTTAAAACGTATACTGAAATGTTGTCTTTCATTTTACATTACTGAAACAAACCGTATACGTTAACAGTATAAATAAGGATGGAAACATTTTGATTATATTTCGCTAAATAACCAACAAAAGAACATTTGTGTTTGCAAGCCAATGTGAACGTTTACTCAACTCTCGCGAGCAAAGTACAAAATTGTAATTTTATTTCATTTTGAAAAATGCCTTTTTTGCAATGTAAACACTTCCTCTCGATTGCAAAATTTAATATTGCTATTTATTTGATAAAAAATAACATAACAGAATAATAACGAATGGTGAAAAATTTAATCCACTTTTAGCGTGAATTCCCTAACCGTGCCGGATAAAATGCCCTCTGAGCTTTCATTGTTTTTAATCATCGGACCTTATGGCGGGCGCAAAAAGCTCATAGGTGGGTGGGCTGACGCCACCGACGGCGCGACTGTGGCGACGCTGGAGGTCAGCTTTCCCGTTTATTTTATAGACGTAATTAATCGCATCCTGAAACGCAAAAAGTACATGACAAATGGAAACATACTCTGGTAGAGTACACAAAAGGATTTCGCTCCTCTATCTGAGTACAACAAAAAAATGCTAACGTGGTAATAAAACCACATAATATAATTTATTTTCGTCATAGTACATACACTTTTTTGTTTGATATTTTTATGGAATTAAATAAATTTAACTAACTATAAATTACACGAATCGTTATGACAAGGTATTTTTTTTACTCTTACTGTTAAGCACCTGTACTTATAAAGTAATAAAGTATCGGTGAAATAATACATATTTTGTTTAAATGCATACCATTACTAAATCAACACCATAACATTTATATCGTCACCTTAAACAATAATCAAACTAATATGTCTAATAGTAAGTGTATTATTGTGTTCCATCGATTTTTTAGCCAAAACCAAACAAACCGCCTCTACATAGACAACATGCAATCCTAATAACAGTTTCTCATATGTTTATCATTATTAATTATTAGCTCTCATATTATAGCTACATCTCAAGATATAAATATTAAACCCAACTTTGCGCCGAGGTCGCCGGTGTTTTTCATTTACTTTAACTGCTAAATGACCGTGTGATTAAACCCCCTACAAAACACCTGTAGTATCAAAATGAAGGACTCCCTGAGCTAGCTTGTAGAAATTATCAATACAAAATTTTAGACCCACAAGAGAAAAATATTAACTACACCCATTTAAGCATAGGTATACTGAAACATAAAAGGGTTTGAAAAGCCCAAATCTCCGTTGGTAATCGGATGCATTAAAATCAACAAAATGGTCATCAGTCAGGGTAGATAATTACAGTGATCGGTAAAAATCGTTCTTACTTTTCTTAATCCTTAGATCTTCGAATTTATATCAAATTTCATGAGTTTTTCGATTGTGTAAATTTTAAAATTGTTCTGCAATTATAATTGCCTCCTAGGTAGAATTGCATTTTTCAATATGATTCGTAAAACAAAATAGTTTTTTAAATAGTAAAGTAGTTGCACGTAGTTTTTTTGTTTTGATATTTATTTACATTTATTCATTTGTAAAATAAAGATTATTACTATTACATGAATAGGTAATAGCTGCCTCTAAGAAACGTTTCTATTACCTTCTACTAATATAGTCTAAAATATGCTATATCTTTATAATATGCAGTCCAATCTTTGTTGTCCGATCTGTTACTTTAAAGATGAACCTCTTTGGTGATTGGGGGTCTTCCATAATTTGAGACATGACCTTCCCAATAATATATTCACCCTACTTTGTGACCTACTACTACGTGAGAATCATCATACAATACGTATTAAGTATTGTAGTCGTACATACCTTCATTCCCATGTCCCATCTTTTTCTGTCCGAATACCTGTCTTGATATCGTAATTTTATTTAATATTGTATCCAGATTCCTCTTATCTTTATTAATAAGGTCCATCATTCTGGCCCATATAACGTGATAAGCATTTTGTATAATTTAATTTTAAATAAGTAAGTACAATATTTTTAAATTTTCATACAAAATTATACAAAGATATTTTGCTATTATATATACCTATATATATTATGGTATAATCAATATGCTTACATAAAAAATGAATAAAATTATTCTTATATTGCCTTTTTAAAATGCTAAGTGACCTTCTTTTTCCCATGAGATAACACAGTAATAGAGTAAGACCTTTTTTAGGATTCTGAGTCACTCTGGGGAATACTTTTATTTACAGTAAAACTAATATTATAGTAGGATATTGACTGCTATCACTAGTTATATAAGTATCTGACTAGTGTGCAAAATATCATGGGAAAAGGTTAAGTTATTATCAGAGATTTTTTTCTAGAATACAACATAAATTTTAAACGTAAATAAGTTTATTTTGTCAAAAGCATAAATTATAGTACTACAATACTACAGAAAACTCCTGATTTGCTGTAATAGGTATTCACTAGCTACAAGGTGTTGCTCTAGAATGCAATGGCCATTCCTTTAGTATGCATGATTTTATTAAATTTAAATTTTATCGGGCATGTTTGTCGCACTTGTATGGAATTAATAATCATTAGAGAAACCTCTTGTTAACCTAATGTTTATAATCAATTTAAGGCTCTCTCTTTTTACTTAACTCAATTCTGGTATTCAGTATTGCTAACTGCCATTTAAATAACTATGTCAGATAGGGTAAAAATTTAAGATAAATGGTAGATTAAAAAAAAACTGGCATCATTTTGCATGTACAATTAATTTTATTAATATGATATACGTAAGGTACAGAGACTGATCATATTGATTTTCAAGCTTTGTTATGAGTAGTGTAAAAATAATAATTTGCGATGCCACAAATAATCAGTTTGTATTACTTCATCAACTAATTTAATATGCATAACAATAATAATTATTATTAATTACATTTTTATTTTATTAGATTACAAAAATTCTATCTGAAATCTAACATCCTATCAACTTTCTTTCTACAGGAACAAGTGTTTTGAAAATTAATTTGTATTTATTTAACACCATGTAAGAATCATCGATAGCCTATCATCTAATATTCTTACATAGTCTACCAATGATTTTCTGATTCACTAAATTGTCCTTCAAAATTTTATTTTATTATTTTGTAATCTCCATTTTCTGGCAGGTGTTGAAAGATGTGATACAATATTTGTCTCCAAAAGACTTATTTCTGGTTAATTTACCATACTTCATTGCTACACGTAATTATCACTGACCTAATACACTATTACTTACCTATCAAAGATAAGTTTCTTTCATTCAGTATTTTTGAGTCAGTTTTCAGTTATTTAGAAACGTTTGTTCGAATGGTCACTTATTGCACTGTCACATTTTCACACACAAGAACACCTTTTCACTATTATATATATATTAGTGGCGAAGACTCCATACTAGGTGATTATTTGAAGCCTACCTTCTTAAGAAAAATATTTTTTAATTGCATATTCACTTATTTATATAATCACTTGATTATATATTCCATAAAATAATTTATTTTGTCAACGAGAGATGCCAGATGTGTAGTAATGTATTACACAGATAATTACAAAACACTCTGCAAAGGTTTTAAAAAATATACTACAGTGCGCTGTCTGTCTTAAATAAAGTAAATAAAGGTCGGTTTATGTTTCAAATAATTCTCATTTTTTTTCATATGGACTTTACGTCACGTAGCCCCGCCCAGTCTATCGAATTGTATGAACTAAGGTAAGCTCCGATCGTAGAGCCTAAATCCGAAAAAAAATTCTATGGTGTTTAATTGAATATTAATAAATATAGACAGTTTTTTTAAAAATAAAAAGAGCTTTTATCTAATGATTTTTGATGTGTATAAATGTTTTGAAAAAATACGTAATTTAAACTGATCGCTTAATTTTATGTCGTCTGTGAGTGTTTCATTAAATTAGTGTGTCGTTGTCATTAGTGTGTACCTATTCATTAGTAGTAATATTGCATTAAGACTATTTTAAAGAAAAATACATTAGATACTTATAATCAAAAAGTTCTGAAATAATTGAATACAACTCAATTCATTTCATTGCATGTACAGCATATTGAATTTTCCTTCACGAAGTTCCGGTGAAATACATACTTGAACCACATTATTTGTGCACTTTGGTCTACTAACCGAGCAATCCGTGCGTAATGGGATATCTTGAAACCGTAGAACTCCGGCATTATTTCTCGAGCAGAGAGAAAATAAATATGACTTCAATGCAGTGAATTTATATTAAAAATAACTCTGGAACCACGTTTGTAGAAAAATTATGGAGAGGTAATATACAATTTCACTTATCGGTATATATGTATTTGTTCTGATACTTTGTCATTCATTTATAACATCGAAACAAATATTATAATAGAGTTGTAAAGTGCATTTGGTTGAAGATTTTTACAACGTTTTTATTAGGTCGTATTCTTGTTTCTCCGGTGGTTGTTTGGCCGGTACAAATCTTGCAATCAATTTATAATTAACTTTCCGACTAGCTAGACATTTAAAACTTTTAAAATATATCAGAACACGATGCCAATGCATTTTTAATACTTTTAGCCATTTTTAAGTAGAATTAAATTCATTTTCAGTTAATTCTGTTTTGTATGAAAAGTTATTTCGGAAGACATACATAATCCAATCCACTATTATTGGTTGCTAGGGTCCTAACAACTAAATTATTAATATATACGTGCGTTACTATGGAAATCAATATGAGTGTCAAAATGACAGTTCAGTATTATTTCTATCAAATACATTTTTTTTGATCGTTTAAGCTAGTCAAGTCGAGTTTATATGATTCAACAGAAAAATATAAAAACGTTGTATATAAAAAATTCTTTTTATCTTGTAATTATTATTTTTGAAGTCTATAGAATTTTTTAAATAATTATATTATGTGACATTGTATCTTTATTGACACTTCATATTAGTCATACGAAATATTACATCTTTGGTAATTACGAGTATGAAATTACTATAAAATATTGAGTGAGAGTAACTTTTTTGAACGCCCACGATGACTGACAGGCCTAAAGCGCCGGATCGGTGCTCATGCTTTACCAAAAGCTTACATGCGCAAACTGGATTGTATCGGGAAGCCCGTTTCTATGGACGGGAAAACTGTAGCTAGCTGCCGTCTAGCTGGCGCATAAGTGTCGTATTATAATATCGTGGGTCCCAAGTTTGAATCCTGGGTCTGGAAAATTCACATATGGTTTGTGTTTGGAGTCAGAGTATGGACCTAAAAGTTTGAGAAATAGGCTATCATCCATTTTTTGGAAAAAAAATCAGTTAATACAACCTGTACTCTGTGGAGGCCTATATGATCCTTTAAGTATCGAACATGATGGAGTAGAGTTAAGTAGTAATAACTCTTTTAGGAAAAACAGCAACTTTATACACTACTGATATTGTCCAATTGAAATTATATTTTCTTTTTGCTTAAAGAATAAAATTGCAGTTGTAAAATTAAAGCTCTTTATAAGGTAACAAAACCATTTTTGAAAAAAGTCAGATGTCAGTGAAGATGTGTGATCAAATCCCATTTGGTCGACATGATTATTTAGCATGGCTATTTCTCAAGTTTTTTTTAAATGAAAGTATTATTAATAGATTAAATTAGGGTACAGTCGTGATCAATCCTGTATAGCATACCATGAAACAACGTTACAAAATCGATCTAAAGAATTTACATAACTTCCTTGACAGGAATATAAGAGTAAAGTAATAAAAGTAAACAACTATTTAGAAATATTAAATGTAATATGCATAATAAATAAGTATATAGACAAAAAAGGATTATACAAATATTATTTTTGAGCCACGGTATTTTCATTTAAACGGTTTTTTTATAAACCAAAAAAAATAAAATTCTCAAACTAACCACCGTACGCAATTATAATTGGGTAAATTTAATGAGATAAGTAGGTATACCGTAATTATGAGATATACCTTCATTTTAGACACACTTGATTAATCACGTATTCATAGACCCTAAATTTACATTCATTAGTTAACCCACATCATAAGTTTTTTGTTGTTTTTTTGGTTGTAACTACAAAACGTGATAAAAACTTGTTCCATTAAAAATAAAAACTGGAAATTGAAATTTAGATTGTCATGTAAAATATGTATTCCAGTTACACTATTTGACATTTTATCTTATTTTTTCGTTTCCGTAATTTTTATTTTTGACTTATTTTAAATCAATAAGTTTATTTGTATTTATAATGTAGTCTTTTTTGTCCATTAGTTTATTTTGTGGTTTTCGTGCGATATGCCCAACATTCAATTTTACATGTCACATTGCGCAACTCTTTGTTTTTCCCTTACATTATGTCATTAAACCTAAAAATATTCATAAACTAAAATGCATTCCATGCCAGCTAGTTTCAGCGCGATTTTTTTTCATACAAATTTCGATATGGCAATATATGCATTAAATATCATGTTGAAGTGAGATTTAATGAAACACTATCAAATTTTTTAAATTGAATTATTTAAGACTTATTTTGGCCATGAAAATAATATGTAATTAATTATGATAATAATTGGAATGTCATGGTAGAAGTTTGAAGTTCTCTTCAAATGACCTTGCAATACAAAGTCACTAAGTTAACTCATTCACTGCTGACTAAATAATGATTTTTTAATTATCACCTTTAAAATGCAAGTTAATTACATCGATTGGCCGCCTGGTCATTACGCGCCAGGTGCGTCTTCAGCGTTCAAAGTATTAATTGATAAACAAGACGTCCATTTTTTCATAAATTTAGGCTAGACCTTTAACCTAACCTTCACGATTCTAACAAATTCCGTCCGTTCCGGTGATGTTAACCTGGATTACTTGACGCGATTGACAATATTAGGTTAAAATGAAATTCATATTTTGGCAACATAAATACGTCTAAGTTTAATTTATGAAATGATCAAAAAGACATCTAAACTTAATAACAATCTATACATTCGTATAGTTTCCATTATTTGAGTATGTCTCTCTTTATAGCATCTACTTTTATATCAATCTATTTCAATTATATATTATATGTTTACTGGATAATGGCATCGATTTTGAAAACAATAATAATTTACATAAATGTAATATTGATGATTCTAGAAATAGCTGAAATATGATAATGACAAAGTGCATATAAACGGAAATATTCGCAGTTTGATGGAGTGGGTAACCTTAGATAACATTGTTCTATGCAACGGGAGTGTTAATGCATACTAATATATTATTTAAAGAAGAAAAACAATATTTTCTTTTACACACAACTAGGTATCATAAACTACAAAATTTCCCAAAGATGTTTTCCGTTCCTTATATTTAATAATCGTTATAAACAATAGAAAGGGTATGTGGTGTATAATATCTTATTAAAATCTTACCAGCTTAGTAGCGAGCCGTGCAATATCCTTTGCGGCACCCTTATTCTTTACGGCAGATACCATCTGCTCAAATCTGCCCCCCGTCATGTAATCAAATCCCTTATTATTATTACCCGCGGATAAATGCTGTAGCGTTTTACCCTTTCATTATTGTCAGGAAAATGTGTTCGCCGTTTTGCGGAAAATCTACGCTATACGTGTTGAGAGTCACAAAGATTCCAGGGAAGGTGTACACTTCAGAATTATCTTAGATATAAGAGCTGGCATAATGATCTTCATCGTTCATCAGTGTTGATTAAAATTGCTTCAGAAATTGTGATAAATGAAATCTTGAATATTATTCAAATGCCTACACATACCTTACATTATGAATATTGTTTGAGGAAGAATAACGCAATGAAAATTATTATTTTCCTGCTTTTATACAACAATCATAGTTTTAGTGGTTTCTGCCGTATGTTATATCTTCTAATACATACTGTTACAATCATAATAATACTTGTATTTAAATCGGTGTATTATTATTAATACTTTTGACGCTGAAGACGTACATGCGCGTAATGACCAGGCGGCCGATCGATGTAATTAACGTGCATTTTAAATGTGCTAATTAAAAAGTCATTAAATAGTCAGCAGCGAATGAATTAAGGTCATAATCAATGTTCCCTGTAAGGTGTGCGCGCGCACACCTACAAAGTTGTGTCCGCACACATGTTTTCATCCTTCGCACAGTCCTCACATAAAAATATTGTAAAAGAATATTTCCTTTGCCAGATTTTAGTTTTGCTAGAATGCACGAAGACGTTACATGCACAATTCTTCGACTCCTACTAATGTACTAATATACCCAATTAATACCAATTAGTGAGAAAGATAATATGATCGCAAATATGAATAAACAATATTGTGATCTTAAATTTATAGTTGCCGAGAAAGTAAAGACTGTTCGATTCAAACATTTGCCAGTTTATTAAAAAGTCTTATTATCTATAAGATATATAGGTATATATTAATATCGTTGTTAGTGTTATTATTATGTATATAAAATCACTGAAATTAATAAATACCTTATGAAATGACCTTGATGAAAAATTGTATGTGTGTTTGTGAGGAGGATGAGGGAGGGGGGGTTAAATTTACCGCACCGGGTAATAGCCCGTCACTGACGGGTGACACCAGCCCTAGTTACGCCACTGCTCAGACGCGTTGATGATCTGCACACACAGTACGCGCCATTCATCATCGCAGATTGAAAAATACGTATATACATTTTATCGACTACCTGATTCACTTAGATATGAGCATTGCACAGCTCAGGCAACGGCCTTTATAGATTTATGTTTATTACTGGTAACATTTAAAATATAACCAACGCGATATTTGGGGCGAAGGATGACATGTTGTAAGATAGAGCCTATTTTGGTAACTATGTTGAAAAATCAATAATTGTAGTCACGACTTAACCCTCTGTCGCTTAGTAAGTAACCTTCGTAGTAATATAATGTAAACTAAGGCTGTCTAGATTTGTAGATAATAATATTTAGTATTTATTGATTGTCGAAAAATATCAAAAAACTCTTAGGATGGATTCGTACGTTGTTGAATTTGCTTCTTCATATTTCATAATAATTTATCTCCAAACTGAATTTTATCATACTAATAAATCCCAACACACCACTAACAAGAAAATTTTGTAATTAAACAAAAATCATAAATGGCGAATAATATCATGTTTGACATAATATTAATATAATATAAATAAAGTGAATAGAAATAATAAATGTTGACATGTAATGATGATTCATGCCTTTCAGATCCAGTGACTGCAGTCATATAAGATAGGATAAGTATATGCTCAGAATATCAGTCATATGCGAAATTTCTTTTACCACGGGAAAAAACTCGGCTACAAATCGCAGTCCTCAGTTCCCAATGCATACGACAAAATATTCATCAGAATCACCACCGCCTTGCGGTACAAAGGATTTTGCAAGGCGGTTTCATATGCCCTGGCCGAATTCAAATTAGCAATACCCGATATGGATAGAAGAATAATTTTCAATAAGGTATATTCTCTCAGCCGGTACAATTTTCATTTGACTAGCATCAAATGCATTATTTATTAATTAGCATGCCAAAGTCTTTAAAAAACTTTGGTAGTAAATGCGAGGTATCCATAAAGGCATCAAGAAAAAATTTATGTAATATAAAGTATCTCATTTTTTGTTTAATCGAATAATACACCTCTTCGAAAACTATACGAAATAATACCAGCTGGTCATATTCGTAAAATATATTGGAGATAATGTTTGAATTGTGAATTTTACTTTTATAATGCTAATGTTTTAAAGTTAATTGGATACTTAGCTAATTATTAATTATTAAACACTCTCTCTTTTAGTAAGATAATTAAATCGAAGCTCATAAAATTATCTAACAAATTACATTAATATGCAATTTATTTCAGAGCAGAAGTGCTGATTTTGTTTTTGTATCCATACCGGTAGAATTTTTCAAAAAGTGAATCGTAGAGCATTATGGAAGCAGTTTTAAACTAAAATAAATTGTATTACATATTTTTTAACCAGCGTCCACGTCTAGTGCACCCGTAACTGACGCTGCCCACGTATGCATACAATCAATCAATGCCTTTTGTGCAAGCACGTCATATGTAAAGTATCGGAAAATATTAGGAAAACAGCATGGTTAAAACTCAACAAGATAAAAGAAAAATGAATAAAGAAAAACAATTAATTTTTTTAATAAATTATGAACGTTTTAAAGAGTGTGCGATAATTGATAAATAGTGAATCACGTCGATATTTAATTTTATTAGCAATGTGCTCAATATTAGCGTTGTCATCTTTATAATAAATTATATACTTATTAAGTAGGTTCATTGAAAAACTTCATGTGATACTTTAAATTCCATTATTTTTAAGTATCAAAATATTAATTTTTTATTTTTTTTTATTTATTAAGGAAACAAACAGTTACATATTGAAAACAAAAATTTAAAATATAATAATAAAAAGTTATTGCAACCAGCAAAATTTCCATGTATACATTATTATATAGTTAAGCCTAACAAGATATAGAGGAAGAATAACATAAATATAAAGAAATTACATAAAAAGATTACATGAGAAAAATGAGGAAGAATAATGAATAATTAAATGATATACAAAAGAAAAAAATAAAAATAACAAAGTAACATAAAAAATAAAAGAATATATATACATTATATATCTATTTATACACAATTTTGGAGATAGCGCGTATAAATGAAACAGGTGAATTATTAAAAGTATCAACGGTGGAGAAATACATATTATAATTTAAACAAGAGCGCCGAATAAAAGTGTTTTGTGCATAATTAGAACCGCTACGACTGATATGGTACAAAGTTTGGTTTCGCGTAAATCTTGATGGCCACGGAAACCCACCCTTTCGAGTAGGTTTGGCGAGTCAATAAAACCATTGATAATTTTAAAAAGAAAATATTGATCAGATATAGAACGTCGACTTTCCAAAGATGGTACCATAAAAGTTGCAGTGGTCGAAATAAAATTAGATAAATCATTACGGAAACTTTTAAAATTGACGTGCTTGTGACATCGCTTTTGTACCGCTTCGCGTTTTAAAATAAGACAATTAATATAATTAATAATATATTAAAATAAATGGGATTTTTTTCCGGAAAAAGAGATTTATCGTAATAATGCTACGTTTCAGTAAATCAAAATTGATATAAGTACCCCACAATTTATTAATATATCAGTAAAAAGTAACTACCTATCATGATGTTGGAACATTGTTTTTAATTAATACCACCCATAAATTATTTCAATACAAAAGTTTCGAGATAAGCATATTTTTTGGATGAAAACGAGATCTATTGAACTTAACTAAGAGAAAACATTAATTATTATAGGTACATAAAACCTTTAGCTAGCTCGTGTATTTATCTTATTATTAAAAAAATAACAAAAAAATAATTGTAATAAAACATGTACTCAAAATAAAAAAAGAATATGTTTGGTATTATGACAGTATTATGTTTCATTTCTTTAATATGTATTTTTTGTGTAACATAAGACAGTTAAATACATATTTTTTGTGGAATACCGAAAACGTAGATATTTCATGGAGATTCTGTTTCTAGTTAAATATTTTCTTGTCGAGAAACATCCGTACCTTCATCACCACTTGGGGCAAAAATCGTGTAGGCATTAGCCTATCCGCAGGCAGACTAATGTGCGTCTTCCTGCTTTCAGAAAGATTTTTTAAGCCAACCCATGTAGATATGTAACAGAAGGTGTGTATATTTTGTTTTTAGATACACGGAACGTACCTTTGTTTTGGGTCAAGGTCAAACCACTTGTAGTATAAAGGAGTCTTTATTAAAAATAAAATAAATATTTATTAATGATTAATCCACGTAACTTAGTAATATCCGTTCCCGGAAATTTGTAGTTACATGTAAGTTGTACGTATGCAGTTCATTGTGGGACACTTATTCGTGAGCCGCAGTACGTGAAACATGAGTTTATATAACATTTTATCAAATGACGAGCTCTTCGTTGAACATTTCACCGTGGAATACATTTGTACGTATCTTACAAAATGCGGCGATAGTTTGCAAATAGTACTGTTTTAATTAGATTAACCTTAACCTAACCTAGTAAAGACATCTCATAAAATTCGCTACATGTTGTAGCATACGTACAAATATACTCCACGGTGAAATGTTCAACGAAGAACTCGTCATTTGATTAAATGTTACACGAACTCATGTTTCATGTAATGCGGCATACGAATAAGTATCCTGCGGTGAACTGTTTACGTACAAATTTCCGGATACGAACTATTACACGTGGATGTAATATTGTTGGTTAAAATTTGTATTAAAAACAAATTTTGAAAATAGCTGAAAATATACTGGATTATTAAATTTGTTAGGTTATGTTAAGTTAGGTTAAGTTAGTTTTTTTTTAAATTATTAATAACCATCTACTTGCTTTTTCTTATAAGGTGGTTGTTAATAATTTTGAACAATCACAAACACCCAGGCTTTGAGAAAAACACATAAATATCGTGTCCTCGCCGGGAATCGAACCCAGAACTCTCGTTTGGGAGGCCAGCGCCTTACGCACTGCACCACGAGAGCCGTTTAGGTTAGGTACATTATTGTCTGTAATGCTCCACGAACAAAGGATAGTTTTTTCATCTTGGTGCTATAGAGATGATCGTATAGTATTAATAGTATACGGTCATCTCTTTCCGATAAGAAAGCTCAGCGCAAACTGTGCTCGGTGAAATGTGATACGTATATTTACAATATTTATGTAACCAGCAATATCATGACCAAGTTCATTACTTGCATACTTTTGAAAATACATAATAAAATTACTGATAATGCCTTCCTATGTGAATAAACCTATTTTTTGTTAAATTTATAAACATAATATTATAAGGTTTAATGTTATAATATGCGAAAAAAGAAAAGGGAGATAAATCCGTTATTTAAAAAAATAATTTAATATGTCAAATTAACTATAATGCATTTATATAAACCAAAAGCAGAAAAGGGTGAAGCCGAATCAACGCTACTGAATTAGTAAATAGGCAGGAACATATAAATTCACAAACGTTGTCCAAGCTTTATTTTGGCTCTATTGAAAAGTAGTGATTTTAGACTTATCCCACTTTCATTTTGGACACATGCACACATATATTTTATTATTACAAGAAAACTCAGCTTGGTATTTATTATATATTATGTTTGTTTAAAAAAATATATAATATATTGTTTACATTACAAATTAATTATATTTTACATTGGATTCGCCGGTTTTATTTAACGTTAGGTAAAGTAAGGTTACGACCATTTCAACTCTAAATGACAATTATTATTTTTAAGAATAGTTTTGTCATTTAAATTAATACTCTGTTATTGTATAGGTAATAATTTATTTAACTGATAAATAAAGTGAGTAATCTTTTTAATATCTCGATATTATGTAGTATATTAAATAATAAAGTAGTACCTACCTACCTTGATAATAATTAATAAATGACAAAATATTTTTTCAGAACCTTCTTAGAATTACATTCTCTCAACCACCTAATGTATCTCATCGTGGCGTAAATATATGGGTATGTATGGGCTATATGACTCAATGTGCAATTACAATGATCGTTCTATACTAAAATAAACTTGTTGACTCTTAGATTAAACATCAGACACATAACTGTTTATGCATTCATTAAGCAGCTAACAATAATTCAAAATAAACACAACCTAACATCAAATACAGTATTATAAAAAATACCGCGAAAATATAGCAAGCTGAAAAAACTAATGGTTAAGAATTTCTAAAAAAAAATTAAATCATACTTTGATAAATTAATACTATTTATATCAATACCACATTCAATTCTAATTGCATCCAATTTTTTCAAGCTTCTGTCATCAACACTCAAAAACTCAATATAGATATTTACCAGCTGTCCCATTTTCACATTATGGTTACACAGATTTACACCCTTCTCTTCCAACCATTCCCAATACTTAATTATAATTATAACATACATAACTTTGAAAACACTTCGGAGAAATAAATAATTTAATATAACCACTAGTAAAAATCTTTTTGAAAAAAATACGACATGCAGCTGGATTCAAACTCGTACCCCTGGGATTTATGCCCATGTGCTTAACCATCTAAGCTATGTGTATCTTATATAACTGCGATGAAATTAACTGGTAATTTTTCAATTATTCTCTCTGAAATCCTTTATAAATAATTGCGTTATTGCTTGGTATTTGGCTATTGTATTTTAAATGAAAGTATTAATAATTATGTCAATTGCTAACCGATATCACATAGCTTAGTCCGTAGAGTACGTGGGCGCGAACATTAGGGGCACGGGTTAGATTCCCGCTGGTTGTCGTATTTTTTTCATAAAGATATTTTCTAGTGGTTATTATATTCTCTGAGGTATTTTACAATAACGTATGTTCAATAAAGAATGTTACATTCTTCAATCATGCAAATTATTCACTGAAAAAAATATAAAATAATAATACTATATGAGTAATAAATATAAAACAATAATAATAATAAAGCATTAATACTATACGAACAACACGACGTCTGTCATCAAATAATTTATAAAAGTATTATGTAGATCGTACAATAAATAGATATTTTGATTTGTAGAAAAAACTTAAGTTGTGATAATCATGTTTAACTATAAGTAAAATTACTTATTCAAAACATTGGGTATAACACAATAGGTATCAAAAACTTAATTATACATTAAACGAAATAAAAAAAAAACCCCAATTAATTTATAAGCAAGGTTATATTGAAAATTGTGATTTATTTCAAAACCGATTATCTCAACTGCAACCAAACTGACTTATATCCCGAAACCACAAAAATTATCTCAGAGTATATACTCAAAATGCTTTAATAATATTATTCCGACAAACCACAATAAATATATTATCTAAATCAATCAAAACAGCTGTCGTACAATAATTCAATTCAACTTATTTAAATGCCAATCCAAACTAAATAAAAGTACTGTAATCGAACGGATATAATTCCATTGAAATTTGCGGTTGAATGATACCTGAGTAATTCTAATTGTAAAGTTTCTCATTGTCGTTTATAAATAAATTAATATTCACTGAACAAGTCAATGAGGACAAAAATACGTGACATGTCAATAAAGCTCATGGAAAATAGGATAAAAGCGCTCCGTAGATAGTAAATATTGATTGTTTTGTCACGTATATTTGGGCTTATAAATAAATTAACTCCACGGAAATAACTTCATCGAATATAGAATGAACAAGAAATACTATCTTGTTTAGCTGCCTGATCTAGCTATGTTGAAGATGAAAAGAGGAAAATACACTTCATATTATAAAAAAAAGTTTTTTAGATATTTTTTTATTTATAGATACCTATCTATTACAATTTAAGGCTTATATGAGATAAGTATTTCAGATAAATATTCTTTGAAATAGCTTGATAGAGTAATAATTAAAAGAGTCATAGATAATTCAATGCTTAAAAGACGAGACCACTCGCCCGGATAGTGAGCGTATCCGGAAATTTGTACGTAAACAGTTCACCGCAGGACACTTATCGTGCGCCGCAGTGCGTGAAACATGAGTTTGTGTAACATTTAATCAAATGACGAGTTCTTCGTTGAACATTTCACCGTGGAGTATATTTGTACGTATGCTACAACAACATTTGGCGAATTTTATGAGATGTCTTTACTAGGTTATGTTAGGTTAGGTTAGGGTTAATCTAACTGGAACAGTACTATTTGCAAACTATCGCCGAATTTTTTAAGATACGTACAAATGTATTCCACGGTGAAATGTTCAACGAAGAACTCGTCATTTGATAAAGTGCTATACGAACTCATGTTTTACCTACTGCGGCGCACGAATAAGTGTCCCACGATGAACTGCATATGCACAACTTACATTTAACCGATAGTGAGTGATAATTAGGCTGTATCTAACTTGGTTCAACTTTTAATAGGATTTTTTTTTAATCGGTAGGTTAAACTCTTAGGTTTTTTATAAATCCTGTAGTTTTTGAGATGTTAATTAAAGATTTTTGGACAACACAAACATAGATCACTCCAAACCACTCCATGAATGTGAAGCATTTTAACAATTTTTGGCCTTCCTAGGCATTCTTATGTTTCAGTGAAAAATAGCAAAGACTATGATCGCCACGTATGCAAGTGAACTTTGGCTTATTTTACTATTACTCAATCTAACAAAAGCTATGAGAGAAAGGAGAATGGTGATCTAACTAAACATAAATGACACTAATAATTAATAAATAATATAAATGTCATTTAAAAAATGGTTAAAACAGTATTGAGAAACAAAACTATATTAAACATTCACAATAAGATGCCCCAGTTTGTAAAAATCATTAAGTCGGCCTTTTTGGCGACGAAGTCTGACGATTATCTGACAATTGATATATAATTCTCAAGATAATCGATATATTAATCTACTAGTAAGTGCTACCACCGTTAATTTACCATTAGTTAGCTTAAAGAGGTAAAAAATATCTATAATTTGAAATAGTGACACTTTCGTCTGATATATTGCTTTTGATACAATATCAGTATGGATATTGTTTTATTAATATCGGATTAAAATGATAATACACGTGAGATTTATCATATTATTTTCATTATTATTTTACTCCAAATAAGGTTATATTATGTGAAGGAAGTAGACATTATTTTTTTTTATAATTTTTTCGCTATTCTCTAATAAAAATATAATGTACTTAATTATAGTTATTTTGAGTTATTTTAAATAATATGCAACGTCATAGTCATACGTCATATATTCCAAATCTAGGCTAGCTCAGCGAGTTGGTAAAGTTGATTCAGCTGTCATGTTACTAGTAGCACAGAGCACGCGGATGTTCAGCTAAATTATTGTAAGACGCCCTTCGGCGCAAAGTATATTTTTTTATCAAGCGCTGTTTTTGCGAAACATCAAGCGTTGTTTCTTTGTTGCTTTGTCGCTCCGAAATCTTCATCAATCCTTGTCTTCCGAGAGCGCTGGCGAGAAGGAACCAACGGACTGTTGAGAGGGGTCCGGCGGCGGGGGACGCTCTCGCTACGCTCTCGCTACGCTGGAGGGGTGACATCACAAAAAAGGCAGAAACATTGGGGTCCTGATTGTCCATGCAATATTAAGCATCGGTTGGACAGTGACCGGGCAACATTTATGCCACCTGGCTGGCGTTGAATTTATAAACATCATCCTTTATCGATCGACTAGTCTTATGAAAACTTTGTGTTCTTAATGCATTCATACACCAGAATATACTGTAAAATACAAAATCACAATATAAAAACGAATATATTTTTCAGATAATAAACATATCGACCGTAAACTGTAAACATACCACAAACGCAATATTTATGACAGAATATAAAACGTAGTTAAAAGCTAGCTAGAAAAAACGATGTGATAAGCTTCACATAAGAGTAATTGGTAATAATTACAACGGTAACAATACTTAAATTTACCCTCTATAATTCGTGAGAAGTAGAAGAAAACCAAGGTTAAATTCTGCCACTATACCAATATGTCCTAAATTTTATAAATTAAACTACTTATAAAATATGATAATGAAAATACTTACTTACATTTTTTCCTTATACTTGGTGCTTGGGGTGATATTTGCATTAACATTTTATTTATATTCAGTTTTTTTATATAATATTATGATGCAATTCATTTTAAAATCAGTAACCTCCATTTTTACTTTTTTAAATATTTTCCTTGATTCTGATTCTGTAAGTACTTTTCCATCTTAGATATTATTATATTCATAAAATTTCAAATCCGGCTGCGTTTATTAGTAAAGTAGAATTAATCCGGAAGTTGGTTGCAGAGTCATTTGTACTCATCAGCCACCATTTTTTATATTTTCTGACAAACTTTAAACATGTTTTTTTATTCATTTTAAAAATTGGT
This sequence comes from Rhyacophila brunnea, assembly GCF_057557595.1. Lineage (NCBI taxonomy): Eukaryota > Metazoa > Arthropoda > Insecta > Trichoptera > Rhyacophilidae > Rhyacophila > Rhyacophila brunnea. Next base: position 36,262,367 of record NW_028233350.1, on the reverse strand, counting down.
TCCTTACTTAAAATATTTGCAAAAATTCTTAAACTTCTTTGACGGTTTATTCATATAGGTATTATATTTAAATAACAGCTAGGTACCATATGATTTTAAAATTACTATCATATTATATACAAGCTAGCAGAAGTATTGCGTCCACAGTCGATATTATGAAAACCTATTGCTAGTTAATGTAAAGCAGTAACGTCCATAGACAGAATGCCACCCATAGGCAGTGACAAAATGCCGCCACATTTTTTATGCAGTGATTTACATCATCCTTTCATGACTCCAATATCTACGAAATGTGTTGTATGGATACATTACTAACAATATATATACCAATATATCTAATTTAAATGCCATCTCTGCTTCAATTGACAATATTGCGAGTCTATGGTTTCAGATAGGTATATTTAAAAATACACTTTTTTGACAACTTCAAAAACTCGTGAGCGACTGGCAAACATATTTGGATACATTTTAAATTAGGTATGTGCGTGTCATTGCTGTTCACCAACAATGTGGCGTTCAAAAACAACTGAAGTAAACTAGATATCGAGAATCCGACCAGAAAATCCTTTTAAAACTTTTATAGTACATAATTAATAAATTTTGTTTCCAACCAGTGAGCTGAACTTTTTAATGGAAAGATATTTCCATTATTACTAAGTTTAGGTAGCTATTTCGATTTTCCGCCCTTTGGGTAACTGCCGCCCCCAAGCGACGCTCAATCTGCCTACCCCCACGGGACGTCACTGATGTGAACACCGGGTAAGAAAAAGTAAATGTATTTCAGTCCCTAATGGGGCAACTGCAATACCATACGGTTACAAGTTACAACAAAATACAATAGAATTTCCTTAAAATCCACTGAATTCAACGAATCTCCATAGAACCAAAAACTAGGGACGAATAAAAGTTGAATAACATTTATTAAAAATACTAAATAGAGTTTTGAAGAGATACACATCCTTGAATATTATACTATTCAATTCAATTTCTATTCAATTCAATTTCAATTCAATTCATTTAATTAACATATTGTGGACATTGCAAATTATAAGTTTAAGACGTTCACAACATGACATAAAAAAAGAGATAGATAGTATGTTATTAAACAGTAGAAATATGTACATACAAAACTATTAATTATATAGGTACATGGAAATACACCGGATGAGTTAAGCAGACCCTATTTTAAAAATTTATAAAATAACGTCCACCTATACCTCACGTATGTGGAATATATCAACACCCGAAGCAATTTCGTTGAACATAGTTATCGCCCTCCCAATTGGCATTACCAGTGGCAGGTTGGTTCTGCACCTTGGGAGAATAAACAACTGATGTTCTCTATTTCTAAGATAGTTATCAGGGACACACAGGTCAACACTGCCCAGAATGGCATGGAGTAGTCGTTTATACCTCGTTTAAGTCGAAAAAAATACGTAGCTAAATAAAGATTTCTTCTAAATTGCAAACTGCAGTATGTAAGCATGCCTAAGAGAAAGTCAGTAGGATAAAACCACGGATAGTATCTGCACAACCTCAAATAAAGGAGTCTCAAGAATTTCTTCTGAACCCTCTCCACCATAAGGCCATACTTCAACTGATGCGGTGCCCAAACAATAGACCCACTCTCAAGTCTGCTTCGAACTAAAGAATTAAATAAAAGTTTTAATACCGTAACATCCGAAAAGACCTGGGAAGTACGCATGACGAAGCCCAACATTTTAAGCGCCTTATTACAAATGGTAACTATATGGCTAATAAATGTCAGTTTACTCTCAAACGTAATGCCAAGATCCCTTACAGATGATATTTGTGACAGAACTCTGCCATGCATCGAGTATTGGAAAAACAACACTTTTGAGGCTCTGGTAAACGACAAAAGATTGCATTTATCAATATTGAATTCTAGTTTGTTACGCCTGCCCCAATCTAATATATTATCTATATCAAGTTGGAGCTGACGACAATCGTCCAAGGTGACAACTTCCAAAAAGAGTTTCAAGTCATCAGCGAACAACAAAAACATAGCATTTTTTATTACCAATGCTATGTCATATATAAAACTCGTGAACAGCAACGGCTCTAAGTTTGAGCCCTGAGGGACACCAGAAAACGTGTAAAAGCTCTGTGACTGCTAAAGGCCGTACGATACGTATTGTTGATGGTTCTTAAAATAACTCCCGAATAGCTTCAAAAATCGATCAGACAATCCAATAAGTTGGAGTTTTTCCATCAGGACATCATGATCGACTTTTTCAAATGCTTTTGAGAAGTCATTGTAAGAACAGTCAACCTGGTGGCCTCTATCCAGGGCCGATGACACATAATTGGTAAATACCATTAGGTTAATGATCGGCTTGCTCTAAATCCATGCTGTTCATTTATTATAAATGACTCAATTTTTGGAGAAATTATGTTGTGCATGATCATCTCAAGAACTTTTGCTAGTGCACAGAGAACAGCTACCGGCCTGTAATTTTCCACTAAAGACTCTGTACCACTCTTATGGATTGGAGTAACTTTCGACATCTTCCACGTTTCCGGAAAGATACCTGTCTTCATTGTAAGATAATATATATATGCAAGTGGGCCTTTGACAAAGTCAACACACCCCTTTAAAAAAAATGTGGGGACGGTGTATGTCATGAAAATGTATGTCATCCACTAGTGCATAACGGATACTAAACGCCCAATATCATCCTGAAATTTGTTCAACGAACTTGTACACGTATGTGACAGCAAAGATCTAGGACAGAGATAAGTGCACAGAGTTAGGATAAGTCTTTATCAAGTAGGGAACTGATAGCATTCAATGATGATAATGATGATTCCAAGATATTTATTTGCTCAATTAAACTGATAGCTGGTGTAATACTATATCAGAATAAACGAAATTAAAATCAAGAAGCAGTTTTATTGTAAAACAACTTACTATTGTTACATCGTCGACAGAGTTCCAAAATTGAGTGACAGCGGTGACTTAAAAAACTTGCTGTAAAAGTTACACTGAATTTATAGTCTTAAGGTATACGAAAAATATATACTAACAAATTTTTGATTGTGTAAAAATTACTATATAAATATATTCAATGATATTTAACCATAACCTGAGAACTGATTATCTGGTAAATTTATAGTAAGATTAAAAATCTGGTTACTGTATTAAATTTGTAATTATCCTGATATCTGTATTTCATTTTAAATTGCTCAAAATGCTATGAACAAAAACAGTGCTTAGTTTGGTCAAAACATTACAAAAGAGCTTATTATAGTTTAATCACTGATAATTAGTGACATTATTTTCCTAATTAGTGAAATAATATTGAAAATCTAATTTTTGTGGTACTCTTCTTCATTTTTACCACGTTTTTATTAGCTCGTATTTTTGTTTGTCCAGTACACATTTTTTCTTGTATGTCTAGTCCTAGCAACTAAATTATTAATATATACGTGGAAATCAATACGAAATGTCAAAATAACATTTTAGTTTTATATATTATTCAGTATTTCTATCAAGTACAAAAAAAGTATTTATTAATACATAGGATTGTCAAGTTTATATGATTCAACAGAAAATTTAAAAAGTGGTGTATAAAAAGTTTTTTTTATATTTAAATTATTTATTATTAAATGTATTTTCAATGGTAGGCAAAAAAATGCAACAGAATTTATGAGGGCAATTCAAAGTTTAAAATAGCTCTCCTGTAAATTAAAAATTATGTAGTTAACAGGTTATGTCCAACCAACACCGAATTATATTATTTATATTATATAAATATTTATGCATAACGTAGAGGAAAAACTGAAACTAATATGGAGTAAAAATAAGGTCACACAATATGGGTTAAAATAAAAAGCACGTCGTGTCTTTTTGATAACAATGGCCAAGTCAAAATAAATTCAGGATTCATTTTGAAAAAGGTCACATTGTATATACACGTACTCTATTGATTATTGAAAGGTGAAGAATTCAACCCAAAGAAGGTCAAGGAATGAGATAACATCGTTAAAGGTTGTAAAACTATTAACCGAGAGCGTTGCTTTATGGTTTTTGCCTTGCCGCGTTACACAATCGATGTATTGTACCGTGTTTCGGGTTTTGACTATTAAAATGAAAACAGTATGTGGAAAACCTCTAGGCTGCGTATTTATTTTAGCAGTATCTAGTGTTATTTATGTTTCGAAACACTAAGGCATACTTTAAAATAATTTATAATACTTAACAAAAGCAAATTTTACCTGATAGGAAATACGAAAAAAAATGTAATGGCAACTTATATTCCAAAAAATGGTTAGTTTTAGTTTGGGTCAGCTGAGCTTTTATAAAACCTATTAGGTTTTTAAATTTAAAATTACAAAACATTAAATAAAAAATAATGTAAAAATGCTTTTTCACATAAAATGGCTTAGATGTACAAATATAATACATTTAAACCCAGAGAAACTATAGCAGTTAGTAAAATATAAGAAATATCTCAAATAAATTGAATTAATAATAATTATTAAGGTGGGACATGCTCAGCGTAGGCCAAAATGCAGCTTTTGTTGTATTTTCAAAGCATGATCCTGGACATTCCTTAAACGTTGTAGATAATCTATTTATATAATTTTGAAGCCTTATTATCTTTTATATTCATTTTAAACATTTTATGACTGCATAAAGTATTTTTATTACATAAAATAGTATTCTTTTAAACCTCTCGCTCTAATGTTTTAGAATATAGTCATATTTCAGTACATAAATGTGCAGTGGTGTTAAGATTTTTTACAATTATTAATTATTAAACGCATTTATAAAACCATACGTATAATTTATGTCGAAATTATTATAGTGAAATATTTACGATAAAAAATTATAATGATAATCTCTGTGATCCCAAAATTGGCTAGAATTAGGCATTTTATTATTCAAAAAATGGGCAAAATTAACACATTTGAAGATAATTCTAAAGATACTTATTATAATCTATGTCTTTGACCATTCAAGTATGATAAACATTTTACGAATAATGATTGCTTTATAATAATTATTTACCTAAGAATAAGGTAGTGTTTTTTTGAAACACGCCATTTTTTTTGGCATTCCCCAGAGGTTAAGCTACAACATGCGGCCGTAGCCATAAATTGACAAACTATAATTAAAGAAGGGAGTAAAATGATGTGAACACGCGTGTTTGAACATTGGTATTTATGTGGAATTTATTAATTTTAAATATTCTATACTCGAAGTATTATTAACTTTCACCCTTGTGACTGTGTATTTGAGAAAACAAAAAGCTGTTTTTCTCCTATTCATCTATTATGGACTTGACTGATTTTGAAATCTAGCGACACAAATGTACTCTAAATAACATTTCAGAATTGCAAAAACACCCTTACAGATTTAGAAACACTCAAATATTATGTTTGAACCTAGCTTACCCAAAAATAACCAGAATGGACTTGGTTTACTATGCTTGTGAACCACTCATATTTACTTCACCCTGTCGCACCTCAGCATTGGGGCATAGAGCAAGTACAAGTTTGCGCCACTTCCCTCCGTTTATCGCCAACTCTCGCGCCTCTCACTATAATATCAGCGCATGGAATGCTTTGTAGCGCCGATTTATGGTGATGGAGGACGGGCCATGGCGACGGAACCCTTGAGATTATGCCACAATTACCAATGATCGCACTCTCTGGCGGCAAAAGGAACGCATCCCAGCCACATAAAGTATCTCCTCGTGATTACTTCATTCACCAAGGGCTGCCGTGTCCGCTTATGAACTTGGGTGTTTACTCATGTACTCCTAAGGTTTGGCGGTAATATTAAAGCATTAAGGACTTTTTTACGTTCAATAAACTTTTAAAAAATTGGTTCCATTCATGGCTTATTTTACTAAATCGGGTGTATAATTTATAGAATTTTTGTAAGATTAAATAGTAGCTACTTTATGGCATTCATATTTGGTGAATTGATAAAATAAAATGATTAAATGCCGATTATTTTATAGTTAAAATAGCGTTAAGGCAGTTGTGTGATTGGTTCATAATAAGTTCTTTGATCTTAACCAATTAGTTTATTAATGTACTCCGATAAAATATCTCTATACAGAATAAAGAGAAAGTTATAATTTTAACAGAAACATCTTGTGAATACTTTTTAAACTATTTTTTTAAAGTGAAAGTTGTTTAAATATATATATAATATGTTTGAATAAACAAGCGTTTACAATTTAAATATCTTGTAATAAACGAAATAATTGCATTATTTGGAATGTAAGATAGTGTGTGTATTCGACAATACAGGAACAATACTCTTCTTTGTCAAACAAATAATGTTACAATATACTCAAATCTAGCGTAATTATAGAAGTTTCCTGAGCTTGATATCATATTCATAGAAATTGGATAGCCTCATGCGAAAAGGAACTACCGCACAAAAGCAAATACTGAGATAAAAAAATAACATCAAAGTTTACCCTTTTTAATGATCCAAAATTTTTTAATGTATTTCTTCTGAAAAAAAGAAATGTAACATTTTTTAATAAAAATACTATTATGTGTATATGAATATATAATAATTATTACGTGTCACTAATAAGATAATATAGACGAGTAGTTTAAGTGTCCGTTAATGTTTTCTTGGGTTTGAATCTTGGTTCTGGCAAAATTTCATGGTGTTTTAAATGTGTCTTTATATCCATTGATTCACCCTTGAAATTACAGCACTTATGTTGAGCGGCCGTCGTAGTCCAGTTTCTAAGAGTTGATCTTAGATCAGGGGTTCTGGTTTGATTTGCGGTGAGGTCACAGTCTATTTATCTGATTTACTCAAAGCCTGGGTGTGTGTCATTGTTTATCTTTTATTACTAATTACACTACTGTTTCACTACATTATTGTCATTACACTTCATAGCCTGTGTAGTGTTAATAATATATATTATATAGGTCACGTTTAAAGATAAAATACACCTAAACATTGATGTAACTATTTAATAGACCACAAAAAGAAGGCAGTCGGAAGACCAATATTGGTTTAAGGGGGGACATGCTCGGCGTAGGTCAAAATTGAGTTTTTATTGTATTTTCAAACCATGATCCTGGACACTTCTTAAACGTTGTAGATAATATATTTATATAATTTTAAAGCCTTAATATCCTTTATATTTATTTTAAACATTTGATGACTGCATAAAGTATTTTTATTACATAAAATAGTATTCTTTTAAACCTCTCGCTCTAATGTTTTAGTATATAGTTATATTTCGGTACATGAATGTTCAGTGGTGTTAAATTTTTTTACATTTATTAATTTTTAAACGCATTTATAAAACTATTAGTATAATTTATGACAAGATAATTTTAGTAAAATATTCACGATAAAAAAATATATTGATAATCTCTGTGATCCCAAATTTGACAAGAATTAGGCATTTTATTATTCAAAAAATCGGCAAGATTAACACTTTTGAAGATAATTTTAAAGATATGTTATATAAACTATGTCTTTGACCATTTAAGTTTAATAAACATCCTACGAATATTGATTGCTTTATAATAATTATTGACCTAAGAATAAGGTAGAGTTTTTTTGAAATACGCCATTACTTTTGGCATTCCCCAGTGGTTAAGCTACAACATACGGCCGTAGCCATAAATTGATAAACTATAATTAAAGTAGGGAGTAAAATTATGTTAACGCGCGTGTTTAAACATGTACCTAACCGAATTTTTTTTTATTTTTTTTTAAACGGTACATGTTCAAACCGCGCGTCAATATCATTTTACTCCCTACTTCAATTATAGTTTGTCAATTTATGGCTACGGCCGTATGTTGTAGCTTAACCACTGGGGAATGACAAAAGAAATGGCGTATTTCAAAAAAAACACTACCTTATTCTTAGGTCAATAATTATTATAAAGCAATCATGATGCTTGTGCAAACATTAGTGTTCTCGATATTTCTATACGGAGTCGTGGACCCTAAAGGCAAGAGAACGGAAAGAAATTGATGCGTTTGAGATGTGGTATTGGCGCCAAATGCTTTGCATTTCTTGGACGGAGCACAGGACGAACCAGTCAATCATCCAGAGATTGAAGATAAAGGAACGGCTCTCGACGATATGTCTGAGAAGAATTCTGCAGTTTTTTGGACATATTGTCAGGCGCGGACCGGACAACCTGGAGAGACTGGTAGTTTTCGGTAGCCTCCAGGGAAGGCGAAATTTAAATGTGGTCACGATCCTCAGCCATGAGTGCACGACCAAGAAGAGACTACAAGAAACTACTTATATACTTACTTTTGAATTATTAAGAATTTTATATACATAATTATATTTATACGATACGTTTGTATTATTTATTTACCTATTTATTTCCTTCTGGATTTCTCTTGTATTCTGGTGTTTTTATTATTTGTTTTTACTCATGAATTATTGTATCTTTATGCTATACGGTCATCGGTTTCCGATACAACAGCTCTTGGTTAACTACGATATTGCCAACTGGATCCGTACAACGCTGGACACGATACAATACACGTATTGCAAAATATTATCTGATCGAATATTGATTATCTTTCAAACGTTTATTTTTTAAAACCGATTCAATTCAATATTGAAAAAAAAATGAGGTTTGGACATTTAAATCTAATCGTATATTGAGTGAGATTAAATTTGATTAGACTTGTATTCAAATTCTTACAGCTTAATGCAAACACAAGTTTAAATAGTTTTTTGTTTTTTTTGCATAATCAGAATATCTGAATATGATTCTATATATTTCACGTATTTGTGTAATTGCTGATTCAAATTGTAATGCATTAACATATTTTCGTGTATTTCATTCATCTATATAGCACCCAGTTGTCAATCGTCTAAATGTTCCATCACTCAGTTATGTCTGAATCTAATTGACGTCATTCAGTTGGCGGTGCCAAATCGTATAGTTTTTTAATATCTTTCCGTGTTCCTAAAATATGTATTTATCTTATTATTTAAAACTAAAAATTAATTGCATATACTAAAATATTGTACACCGATCGTATTGTGTAACATTCTGTACTGCATGCTTAACTATAAATAGAATTGCGCACGTGTATCTGCAATTAAATTAAATGATTTATATGCATTCAATTAATATGCATTTTGTAGATGTAAATTGTGGGAAATGATAACGTAATTCTAGGAATTAAATGTAGTACCATGAAACGGGACTGCAGCAGGTATATTCTGACATAATATCACATAACAACCAAAAATAGCTAATAATTGTGATTAATATATCACATTTGTCACTTTACGTGTTTATGCGGTTAATGATATAATCAAGTTTTATTTATTTATTTATTTAAGAATACAAAACATTGTGGACATAACAAATCTAAATTCAAGACGTACACAATATGAGATTTACATTATAAGTCAAACAATACCCTCACAAGAGAGAAGAGAATATAGAAAAAGAAATATATATATAATAACAATAATAATAACAAAAAAAAAATCAAAACATACAAAATATAATTTTTGAGAACGAAAAACATACAATTTTATACAGAAAAATACAGTTTCAAAAACAAAATGCAAAGTACATCACTGAAAATGTCTATGTCCTTAGGGAGCGCATTTACTAGTCTTGCACCCCAAGCTAATGGTACCTGATAGGCTTGACACGAGGAAACGGTTCCAATCCAGAATAAATCATGGCTGCGACTACGTAGGTAATTGACAGGCGCATGGAAATTCAAATTCATTAGGACACCAGGATTGGAAATCATCCCTCGCGATAACAGTCAAAAAGTGCTATCTTTTAACAGTTCCTCTATTGGCTGTGTTAACTTGTAGAGCGAGACGAAGTACGTCAATTTTACATATTGAGAATTGAGATACAAGATCTGGCTGTTTTTTAATATTCTTACATCACGGCCATCGTCTTAATTTCTATTTCCTGTAAACTGTCAAATATCGAGTGACTAGTAGCAACTAGTAGTAACATAATTTTTGTTTTACTGCAATTACATTTTGTGCTACAATCGCAATGGCCATGACTAATAAAATTGTAGGTTATGTTGATATTATGTCTAACATGTCAATACAAAATTATTGGATTCGGGTGTATCCGTCAGCACGAACATAATATCAGAATTTAACCAACATAACCAACCTAAATTTTTGCCGTATCGCGAATTTACCGGCTATTGGAGATAGCAACCGATAACTGATTTGTATATAAAATGCCTTCCGTGTTAATTTGGACCAATTAAAATAACGGAAACGTGCTAAAGTAATAACTGTTCTGAATTGAACCGCAGAAATTATACGCAAATAGCGGGAAAATGTTATTTTGAAGTGTGGTATAGTTTCTTTTTCCTCAACATTGTTCAATTATGTTTACACATAGATCCAGTATGTAACTATAATTCTGAGGGTTTGCTTTTAGATGGATAAACCTAAGCCCTTCCGCTACATCAAGATAAATACTGTGATAAAACCTGAGTAAGCCAGCGATAATGTAAGTCATGCTATGAAAGGTTGAGATTTTACACCAACATCCCTGCCCCTATGTTTTTAATATTATTATTGCTCGCTGGCATATACGCCTCTTATAAACCATAAAAATGAGAATGACGTTACTATTTTATAGCGAAGGTTTTATTATTTTTTTATGGAGACCTTTATTACGGAGTTAATGGCAGAAGGTGGAGGATTTAAAAAAAAACGGAAACACCTTCATCTAGAATGGATAATCATGTTAAATCTTACAATGTGTGAAATGACTAGGGATTGATGATTTCCGGTTGTACTTTAAAACAAGATATATCTTAAATTTAAGAAAAATATTGTAAGTATTATACCTACATATTTAAACAAAATCTCAGAAACATAGATATATATTATAAAAATCTGGATTGAGCATTATTCGAATACAGCTTTTGTTTGAAGAGCGAAATAAGAAATCCAATATCATGTATTTATTAAAAAAGACATTTATTATTAAATAACATACAACTAATTATAATTGGACATAGTTATGCAGAAAGTAGCCAGTCAATAAAAAATAAAAAAATGAGATATGATATAGATCAGATGCGAGAAGGTTTTCTCTACGTTCTACTAAAAATCGCCAAGCCGCTAACAAATTATTCTTGAAAAAAAATACTATTTACAATTTATTTTACATACATTTTTAATAATATCATGTTGTTGCTAAAGTGCCATTATCTCAGCTCGACATTATTGTGGACTGGCTACATTCTGCATAAATACGTTCAATTAATTCAAAACGTTCATACTATGACATTTAAGATAAACAGAACAAGTACATACCTAAACTAAGTTATAATTTATTTAACCCAAAAATAGTCACAGAAAAATAAGAAAACAATGAAATAAATTTTTCTAATAAAAAACAGTTATTGAAAAAATAAACGATAAATACAGTTCTAAAAACGAAATTTATAGCATATCACTAAAAATTTATAATATTTCTCTTGGAAGCGCATTGTCATTCTTATTGGTGCCTGATGGTGTTGAAGTCTGAGTTGAATAATTAACATCCAGATGAGGTCACGGCTGCAACAATATATTTTCATAGATCGTATGCAGTATTGAATAAAAAATATTTAAAAATAAAATTTACAGCTAATTGCAAGGCTTATCAATGATGGTAAATTTTGACTATCTATAAATCAAGTTATTATTACTATTAAAATCCTTGATTTAAATTACAAAAATGGTGGAAATAATATTCGTATAATATTTATAAATAGTGACGTTTCTTTTATTTGAACATAATTTTGTTTTTAGAGTTGTACTGTTATTAAAAAGAAGACATTTCTTCCCAAAAACAATAAAATAACGTACCTATTTGACATTAGATCATTGCACCCTAGCTTGATATGAGTTTCTTTATAAGCAAGGTTATGTCTGCGAGCTGTTAGTTGAATTTTGATTACATAAAAATTGAGCTATGTTTATTTATAGTGTTATTATTAAATTGTACGCTACAGAACATTCAATTCAAAACACGTTAATAGAAATATATTTGAAACGAAGCATAATTGAATTTGTGCAAGGTATGCAATATTCAAATAATAAAAACTTAGTCTACTTCGGGGACGTCTGGTTTATTTTCGAATATTTGAATTTCTAAACATTGAACGCTGAGTTTTTGTTAAATTATGTAAGCGCAATGCCCCAGGTATTTTGCTCTAATTGTTTAGGTGCAAATAACAACTTCTATGTAATTAATTGCTGAAAGTGCTTTTCAGTGTTTTTGTTGGAGCATTTGAGTGACCTTTTTCCTATATAGCCTTGCAACTACTGTCTAACTTTTCACAAACACAGTAGTAACATTTTCTACAAATGCATTTCAATTACATAATATATCAATTACAAATAAAATGTTCTTTGTTCCGATATATAATCAGTTGATAAATAAGATTCGATTAGGTACATAAACTAGAGAACTACCCAAATGATTGCTTAAGTGTAACTTTTTCATTAGATTTGGGCCGCCAACTGGACGCCACCAACTGGACGCCGCCAACTGGAAGCCGCCAACTGGATAGTTTATATCTGTTAACCAAACAGTGTTTTTATATTTTTTAATGCAGCAATATTTTGCAGTATTGATTATTAATCAAATAGAATATTACACAATTCTTATACACTGTAAAATGATTAATAATATTGTGGAATATTTGATACGGATACATTTTTGACAATCTCAAAATATTATGCTACCTTATCCATCTTTTAGACAATATATTGAAAGTGTTATATGCAATATATTGTGTCAAAAAGGCCCACATGCCCAACGAAGGTCAAAATGGATAAAACATCCTACGAATCATGATTGTTTTATAATAATTATTGACCAACAAATAAGGTAGTATATTTTTGAAATAAGCCATTTCTATTGGCATTTCCCAGTGGTTAAGCTACAACATACGACCGTAACCATAAGTTGACAAAATATAATTGAAGTAGGGAGTAAGATCATGTTAACGCGCGTGTTTGAACATGTACCTAGCCGTACGAAATACTTTATGCAGTAATCAAATGTTTAAAATAAATATAAAGGATAATATTGCTTCAAAATTATATAAATAGACTAGCTGACCCGGCAAACGTTGTTCTGCCATATAAATTATTTCTAGTGAATATTTTGGTTGTTAAATAAAAAATAACGAATATATCGTAAGTGTGTGGGGATGGGAGCTATGACAGAAAGAGGAATAGAGAGCTGTAGACGATGACCGCCGATAAAAACAAAAAAACATCAACCATTCATTTTCTCAATTCAAAATGAGTAATGATGTTCATAATGAATGAATTACCTGTGACAGGATCTCGTTGTTTAATGTTTATGCAATATCTGTCTTGTCCCTTCCAGAAAATTAGCGGATATTGGAGAGCGTCCTATGAACGGTGTGTGTCAGCGATGAACTCCAGATTATTGTTTCTTCTTCGAATCACGATTTCTCGCGTCGATGTGCGGTCGCCAACCATGATTCCAGCAATGTCGTCAACAACAGTCGCATTGAATCGACGTACGCGCTCTCCAGCTGGTGTTTTATCAGGATTGATGACAATAGCGTGATTGTCACTTTGCAATTCATGCATGTGTGCTTTGAAGAATTTCAATAATTCATTGCGCTCATTCAACAGGGCGTCCAGTTCGCCGACGATGCGCCTGGCATTAGGCGAATTAGGCTATTGTAGCCGCAACGTGCATCCACATGATTGATGTCCTCACCGCCGCGCCCATGAAGTAGATTTGTAAAAATGTATGTGGTTCGTTTGGCATTGGCAGCAATGAGCCTACTTTGTGGTATACTTGGCCTTTGATTTTGAACGTAGAATGGAATTGTTGACCATTTGCCGCAGTATTGTGAACTATTTCTGTTGCTCCGGACGAAGTCATTTGGAAGCATGAATTGAATGTGCGAATGGACTTCAGGAACAGGTTTGAATCTGGAACCGTGCTGATGAGCAAGCCGTTCAATGGTTCTGGTGGTATCTCAATTTCTGGTAGTTGCACTTTTCCTGATGCGCAACACATCCCGGCTGACTCATGTTTGAATTTGAGCGCATGACAATGGGGACATTCTTTGTCCATAGCACCAATCAGCACTTTCGGATGAGCGGAATATTCAATATCTGGCTCGTACTCGAATGCGAGACGAAGGAACGAAGCGGATGTAAATGCTCGATGTACTTGTTGGCGTTGTCGGTCATTCGCTCTGCGTGTGTTAACTACGAACCGGCGCGCTTGGCTCCGTTCCAATTGTCGTTGTTGATTTCGTTCAGCTCGTGCCTCTTGTGATTAAGATGCACGCAATTGCGACATGCTTACACGCACGTTTTTGTTATATTATTGGATTTGTTTGTCTGTTCTTTCTGCTCTACTATTTTGCATGTTTGTTGCTTTATTCGTTCGACGGCCCAAATGGCCCCCTTTGCGTCTTGCTGGCATCGTGCACTGTAATACACGCACATAAAAATAGATAAATTAAAATAAATCGTCAGTTGTTCCGTGTGATTGACGACAGTAGGACGTCTCCAATAACGAGATAGCGAGTGTTTACAAATTAATAATAACCAGTTGTGCGTGCGGCGTAACAATAAATTATTGTTACAAAGTTGTTTACATTTAAGTGTCTCTGACTACAGGGGCGCTTATTAAAAATCAAAAAAATACAACGTTGCCAGCAATGGATCACCAAAAAGAAACCCAACAAACAATGTCATATGCATCAGTTGCTCAAAAAATGCAGTTTCCGAAGAAGGAGCAAGTCATCGTTCTAGATGCTATCGATGGCATCTCTATACGAGAATACACGCTGTCGATCGGGAATAAGGTAGGTCCATGTAATATAAGATATGTATCTAGGATTTCCCAGGGAAGAATATGTATATACTTGAGTAGTGAAGAACAAGCAGACAAATTAACAGAAAATAAAGAAACAGTTAAAATTGGAAACCACATACTAGAAATCAGGCCGCTGATCACCAAATCAAAGAGGATAATAATATCAAACGTATGTACTATAATCCTACACAGCGTTTTGGAATCAAAACTCAATGACTTAAAGATAAAAACTACCTCACGTATCACAAGCATCAGAGCTGGTATTAACAAACCGGGTTATGCACATATTTTAAGTTTCCGGAGACAGGTTTATGTAAACCCAGAAGACACCATAAAACTGCCAGAGTCAATGCAAATAAATTTTGATAATACCCTGTACTGGATTTACTTCTCCACCAAAAAATTGACATGCTTTATTTGCAAAGAAGAGGGCCATCTGGCCAAATATTGTAAAACAACTGGAAATAATGAACCTCACACTGTACAATTGCCTGAATCTCTCAATGTACCAAAGGTGTTAACCTCGCTTTCGTTAGAGAGAGAAAATACACTCCAGGAGGATGAACTAGCCGCAGATATAGAGTCGGACAACTCTATTATCAACAAGGATACGCCAATCGGTTCAAAAAGGCCGTTGACCAGTCCAACTGATATCAGCAGTGTAGAATTTGAATTTGAAGATACAGTGAAAAGGAATGCAATCACACGCATTCCTGCACTCCAACAGACACCAAAAAAATCGAAAAAAGTATCCACTGAGGATACAAATGAACTTTTGTTACCTGCCAAGAAACATGTTGAAAGTAATCGTCATAGATTTCCCATCGATTATGAAACATTACTCAGTTTCCTTGTGAAAACACATGGAAATCCCAATACCGAAATGATTGCTAATGAATTTACTACTGATATAGAAGCTCTTAATAACATGCTAACAGAAATCTATAGTCATTTAAAAGAACGTAGCATTAAAATTCGCATAACAAGGATCAAGAAAAGACTCAGTAATCCACAATTAAAAGTTTCCAGTGAAGATATTAGTTCGTTGGAATGACAAGAGGAACAATAACATAATGCATAATTCCAGCAACAAAGTTAACCAATTTATTCAATCTGATATACGTATTGTTTTCTGGAATACAAGAAGCATTCTTAATAGACTAGAGGAGCTTAGAGTGATGCTAGATGAAATTGATATTTTTATAGGCGTGGAGACATGGTTAAACGACACTATTTCTCACATAGTTATTAGCTTCCCAGGTTTTATGGTGCTTTGGCGAGACATGACGTACGCCAGAGGAGGAGAAAATCTTGGGAAAGAAAAAGGAACACACTACTATCAAAACTTTTATAGTAGATCTCCTAAAACTTGGTTTAGTAAACATTGTAAAATAAAGCGAGATGTAATAGTGACAATAGCTAGAAGCAGGACAGGGCATTACAGTCTCAACGAATCATTGTACAAAATTAAAGTGGTAGATAGCCCTCAGTGTCAGTGTGGACATCCCACTCAAGATCTTAACCACATTGTCTGGCAATGTGATGCCTATGACCTGGAGAGAGAAGTGTTATTGAATAAGTTGGGAAAATGCAGGTTATACCCTCTTTTTACGATTAATTCGTTCCTGGCAAAACCAAATATTTCAGTTATGAAAATTGTACATGAATTTCTCCAAAAATGTAACGTAAATGTCTAGTGTATAATGTAACAAAAATGTAATTCTGTATCATTAATAATGTAACTATTTATTCCTGTCGTTAAAAAAATGTATGTTTACTTTTGTAAACCATTGTAAAGCAGAATAGCCTTCCATTCAGAGAAGAGCTCAATTGCTTCCAAATAAAGAAAAAAAAAAAAAAAAAAAAATCGTACAAATTTTGCACGCACTGCGTTGTGATATGCCGAATGAAATGTGAAAATGACGCGACGTTTCTCTTGAATTCTTCTCGGACGTAGTGCCACCTGTCATTCAACAGCATAAATAATTTCGTTCTGTTTGAAATACGAACGACGGTTAAATTTGTTCATACAAAAATAATAAAATCGCGATTAAAAAATGGGAGGGTAAGGGCAGGAGGGTGAAAATTTGGGGTTATAGGTATTTTTTAATGCCAAATAATAAAAAAATACAAAAAAAAAAATTATAAAAAAAATAAAAGAAAATTTTTCTGGATAGAGATACCCTAATCACCTAGCGGTATGAAATATAATTGTTGACCTATTCTCATACCTAACAAATATTATACATATAAAAATTCATAAAAATTGGTCGAGCCATTTCGGAGGAGTTCGACCACAAACATCGTGACACGAGATTTTTATATATATAGAGATTATCTACAACGTTTAAGGAATGTTCAGACTAATGCTTTGAAAATACCATAAAACTCTATTTTGACCAACGTTGGGCATGTGGGCCGTTAAAATATATTGTGCATTTTACGGAATATCAACAAATATGTGCATAATAATGTAGTTTATCGAAAGATTGATAGTTTGGTGCGGCGTCTAGTTGTACGTTATCCACTTGTCCCGTTGCTCAGATATTTTGCAGTTGGCGGCGCCGAATCGTATCATTCTCTATAATAATTTTCTCTACTTACCTATTTTTATTTGATTAGTTTGCATTCATCAATGTGACGTTCATTCATCTAGTCTAATCCAGAGCCATTACGTCATGTTAACGGCTAATGATAAAATGAGTAAAAACGAGATTCCTTTGAATCTGTTATTCATACTTTACATTAAGGGGGGACATGCTCGTCGAAGGTCAAAATTGAGTTTTTATTGTATTTTCAAACCATGATCCTGGACACTCCTTAAACGTTGTAGATGATCTATTTATATAATTTTGAAGCCTTATTATCCTTTATAGTTATTTTAAACATTTAATGACTGCATGAAGTATTTTTGTTACATAAAATAGTATTCTTTTAAACCTCTCGCTCTAATGTTTTAGAATATAGTCATATTTCGGTACATAACTGTGCAGTGGTGTTAAGATTTTTTACATTTAATAATTTTTAAACGCATTTATAAAACCATTAGCATAATTTATTACGAGATATTTTTTGTAAAATATTCACGATAAAAAATTATATTGATAATCTCTGTGATCCCAAATTTGACAAGAATTAGGCATTTTATTATTCAAAAAATCGGCAAGATTAACACATTTGAAGATGATTCTAAAGATATTTATTATAAACTATGTCTTTGACCATTTAAGTGTGATAAACATCTTATGAATAATGATTGCTTTATAATAAATATTGACCTAAGAATAAGGTAGTGTTTTTTTGAAATACGCCATTTCTTTTGTCATTCCCCAGTGGTTAAGCTACAACATACGGCCGTAGCCATAAATTGACAAACTATAATTAAAGTAGGGAGTAAAATGATATTGACGCGCGTGTTTGAACATGTACCGTTTAAAAATTGGTTAGGTACATGTTCAAACACGCGCGTTAACATAATTTTACTCCCTATTTTAATTATAATTTGTCATTTTATGGCTACGGCCGTATGTTGTAGCTTAACTACTAGGGAATGACAAAAGAAATGGCGTATTTCAAAAAAACACTACCTTATTCTTAGGTCAATAATTATTATAAAGCAATCATTATTCATAAGATTTTTATCACACTTAAATGTTTAAAGACATAGCTTATTATAAATATCTTTAGAATCATCTTCAAATGTGTTAATTTTGCCGATTTTTTGAATAATAAAATGCCTAATTCTTGTCAAATTTGGGATCACAGAGATTATCAAAATAATTTTTTATCGTGAATATTTTACAAAAAATATCTCGTATTAAATTATGCTAATGGTTTTATAAATGCGTTTAAAAATTAATAAATGTAAAAAATCTTAACACCACTGCACAGTTATGTACCTAAATATGACTATATTCTAAAACATTAGAGCGAGAGGTTTAAAAGAATACTATTTTATGTAACAAAAATACTTTATGCAGTCATCAAATGTTAAAAAAAACTATAAAGGATAATAAGGCTTCAAAATTATATAAATAGATCATCTACAACGTTTAAGGAGTGTCCAGGATCATGGTTTGAAAATACAATAAAAACTCAATTTTGACCTTCGATGAGCATGTCCCCCCTTAACGTAACATTTTTGTTATAGGAAATCATGAATAAAACAACATTATGAAAAACAAACATCTTGGAAAACCAGCTGTGGTGACTGTGGTGAGAGGACGCTCATCATATTTATGGAAATATTCTAGAGTCAGTAATTCCGGCGAGGATAGAGAATAATAATTAAGAATTACACGAAGACTTCCGTATCAGTCCAGACTGATATCATCAAGGGTCGAGATAATACATACACTGAAGGAACAAGAGACAAATTACTATATAGGTAATATATTATAATACATTACTATTAAAATTTCAGTTTTGTTATATGAAAATATACTTTTTAAATGAAGAAATAGTAACATAAAATTAATATTTCAACTGAAACTCTTTGTATTAGTTAACATAAATAATATCTCGATATCTTATTTTTAAATTAATGTAAATTTTGATAAATTTAATTATTTATAATTAATTAAATCGTAATTTAAGTATATTAGATATTAATTTTAACCTATATAACAAACATAAACATATTGAGATATTCCGCTTATTTGCAAATATATTGTGATATTGTGTAAAAAGTGTAATCATAATATGTGGTTGGGCCAAATATGGTTGCATTCATCCTTTCTTCCCACCAACTTCAAATTCCCAATTATTTTCACAAGACCAGGCGACCACCAGTCACGGGTTATGATCGACCGTGATAACAGTTAGGTCAGTTACTTCAAGACAACGGACGTGCTTAGGCCTGTTAAAGCTAATCCGTCGTTAACTACAGAGTGATTCATCCGAAACGAATCTGTTTGACCTTCGTTGCGCTGCATGTGATTCAGTTTGAGCGAACGTCACGTATATCATCCATCCTGAACTTGCCATTATCATTAATCGCAAAACCCAAATGTAACCGCCAGAGTGACATTTCAAACCGTTCGTTTACCAGTACGTGAGTGCGTGAACACCGAACCAGCACCAACGCCGAGCCTCTTAACCCCCCCTTCCCCTTAGATCTATAATCCGCCAGCATCGTTAACTTACAGTCCACTGCAAAAAATGCATCAAATATGTGTAAAAAGTCTACTCAGATATTGACGAAAATCTTTTTTTAAAACCACCAATTTTATTCAAATTAAACGAATAATTCATGAAATTTGAGAGCATAATACATATTCTTTTTTGAGCAAACATTATTTAGAATCACAGAAAAAAGTATAATACTCTAATTATACTATTCTATTATATTTCATGGATTAATATAATATAAACTAAATTATAATAATATAAACATACATGACTAGTTAGGTACTTACGAATATACTTCAAACTGAAAAAATATATATATATGATTTGAAAAGAATATCATGTGTTTAATTAATACTTTATGAAGCTTACGCTGTACAAAAACGTGAAAAGTACAACAGCTATATATTCATTGAAACAGCGTTCAAATAGTAGAACTCAAAAGCTATTTGTGAGCAAAACGATTTTATATTGTAACTTTACTTTAAAACTTGTTTGATACACAATTCTATGAAACTGTGATAGTAAATTGGAAATATAGTAGTGTTGTGTTATGTGTAGATTGTATTTAATATTTCTATCAAAGGCATTGGTGATTGCCACCTGTTTTGCTAGAAGCTGCAGATAGCTTGGTTTCCTAAATAATAAGCGATGAATTATGATATAATAAGTGTAACTAATTTACTTGTTCTGACGAACCTACTTTTACAGTATGTATATAAATGACTGTAATAAGTATTTTATTATAATCTCCTATATATTATTATCATAATAGATTTCGGAAAACGCACCAACTTTCTTGTTTAAATGCCGTTTTGTTGATTATTAAAGGAATTTACTTCAATTTTTGGAGTCCTGAATCTACTTCCATTTGAATCCGGTACAATCTGATAAAACTCGACACAATCACAGATAATATCGTTTTTAAATAGCGTTCTATATCCGTCACCATACGTTTTTACATCTTGCTGTCCGTCAACCTCAAATTGATTATAATGTCGTTTAATACTTTCTTTATTATCGATATTTCACAAATCTAAATTAATAATATTCGACAAAACTATTCTTATGCTTACTATAAGTTTTAACGAGAAATAAATACATATTTCCTTACTAATTCCTACAAAAATATATCCTAAAAACACAACACTGCTTTTTATCTGTCAAACTAATAGACTAATGATTGTCGTTTGTTTTCTTTCGCTTATTTGGTTGACGTGTCAGAATATTTTAAAATTTAGAATTTATGAAAATCCAAGAAAACATCGAACAGTAATGTCACATTTCAAATGGCATAGACATTTGTTACAAGATTATATGTGTATTCATTGCCAATAATAGTAATGGAGAATTGTAATACTACTATCAATGAATAATAATTTCAGATACCTTGATTATCATGATATAGTATGTAATAGTATTATTATTACATTAAGGTAGGTAGGCAAATGAAATTAATGTGACGTTTATTCCAAATAATAATTTAATCGTGATGTTATTAATAATAATTAAATTGCAATAATGTTTCTTCTTATTAATATTGTAAAAAATGACATTACGTATCATTTATTCTTTATCACCTGTAAAATCGCTTATATCTTATCGCTTATTGGCAAATAATATTCTAATAGTCAACTTTTAATATTTTACACCATAATTAGGTAGGTACTATAAGTAAGTAGCTACTACTTTTCTATTTTTGTACGTGATAAAAATAATATCATTTTTATTTCCTCGCCCACATAATTTTTGTTAAATAATAAATTAAGCATGTTGGAATTTATTCAGTAGTATTATTAAAAACCTACTAATTTTAAAATAAAATACCATTTTTGTTCCTTAGCAAAGCATATGGACACACCCCTTCAGAGTGGTAATTATGAGTATCAAAAGACTTAGTACGAGAGATAGTTTTAACATTTTTTTCAATCTAATGGGATCTTCCCCCATTCAATAAATAAAACGTATTGTAACAAAGCAATAATCTAAATGTATAAAAAAATTAGACTATCCTACTGTGGCGATGGGTAGAATAAGGGTGGATCCACCATAAATACTGCAGACTAAGCTTTGTCAGTTATACGTATTTGTTTACATTTAAATAAGACTACAATTTACAGATGGTATTGGTTAGTTTTTAAAATTCAATTATACCCTGGGAAAACCTAGCCATAATACGCATCTGTCTATGAAATATTTAAAATTATGCCATTAAATCATACATCATTTTGGATATTTGATAAGTCTCATTCGCCGCGGAGTATTTAATTAATATTTAATTACCACATTTAAATAATATACTTATGATATCCAATGCGGACACAACAGATGTGCTGTTAGTCATATTAAACTAACAAAGTTGCCATTGCAAACAATGAAAGAAATTAATACGAATTGTTATATAGTAATCAAAATTTGTGATAAAGTATATTATTTACATGTTTTTATCGTCCATATCATCATCAATCTGGACCTATCCACTGCTGGATGAAGGCCTCCTCAGCCCTATTCTACTCCTTACTAACACATGAATTGTTTATCAAAATCAGTGATATTATATTATCTATATATCTATATAATATAATGCGTTATTATCACGAGCCTCAATAAATCCACTGCTGGATGAAGGCCTCTCTACGTTGATTGTATTCTTGACAGTCTTGATTTTCTATATTTATTAAAAATTCTTAAGTTATTTATCTACATATTCATATAGTCATAATCATCATCAATCCACTGCTGGATGAAGGGATCCGTAACGTGATTCTACTACTATCGGTTGAACCAATTTGTGATATCATACCTATTTTTATCATCCTAATCATCATCGACCTGAGCCAATCCACTGCTGGATAAAGGCCTCCCTAGCCTGATTCTACTCCTTTCTGTCATTTGAATTGCTGTATTTATCAAGATCGGTGATATTATATTTATCTACATATTCATATCGTCATCATCAACCAGGATCAATCAACTGCTGGATGAAGGGTTCCGCAACCTGATTATACTACTATCGGTTTAACGAATTTGTGATATTATACCTATTTCTGTCGTCCTTATCATCGACCTGAACCCATCCACTGCTGGGTAAAGGCCTCCCTAGCCTGATTCTACTCCTTTCTGTCATTTGAATTGCTGTATTTATCAAAATCGGTGATATTAAATTATATCTATTTATATTGCTTAAGAGCCTGAATCAATCCACTGGTGGATTAAGGCCTCATTAAGTTGTTTGCATTTCTGTCGGTTATATGAATTGCTATATTTATCAAAATTGCTGATATTATATTAACCCATTCAAAATATCGTTATCATCATCATCAACCAAGATCAATCCACTGCTGGATGAAGGTTATACCAACATAATTCTACTCTTCTTGGTCATGTAAACTGCTATATTTTTTAAAATTTGTGATTTTATATACCAACCCATTTATATCGTCATTATCGTCATCAACTCGTATCAATCCACTGCTCGATGAAGGCCTCTTTAAGCAGATTCCACCTCTTTAGGTCTTATAAATTCCTATTTTTATCAGAATTGGTCCTAGAATAGACTCAGATATAATGTGTATTGCTTTATTATTTATCAACATTTGTCTCGATATGAATGTCTCGCACCGGGAAACTATATTGTTTAAGGTTAATTTTTCAATAAAAATATGATTTGAAAATAAAATTCTATGGCTGCAAGCATTTATTTTTTATAGACAATGAAACAAAGTAATGTTTAAATTTATTTTTTATGCTGCAAACCTTTTTCTATTATGTAAATGGGACCCGAAAGAGATTAATATTCGCGTTATATTGGATTGCTTTTTATGATAATCACAATTGAGATGTATTATTATTTATTATATTTAAATGCACATACCTACACAATATATATTGTATTAGAATTAAAATTTCAATGGTAGCAATCAGCGATTGCCAGCTGTTATGCTAAGCATAGAAGCCTGAAATGGTGTCAGACGATATTGTGAAGGCCAGACTCCAGAATAGACTACACATATGACTACAAATTTGAATTGGCAGTGACGACATGCAAATCGTAAAACTGAAAAATCAGCGAAATATCAAACTGTCTGACGTGAATGAAAATCCATCACGAAGGGAAAACTATGGCGCCGTCTATACATACTTTATAATTATATTAAAATCCAACACCATGTCAATATGACGAAAAACTGTCTGCAAGACCTAGCGAGACAGACTGGCGACTGCCAGCTGGCTCAGCTAGTATAATATATTACATAATATGATTAGCCTTTTAAAGTCACTACGATATTTAGTAAAACTTTTAAACAAATATTGCATATTTTAAATATTATCTTGTATCCTTAACGTAAAAAGTAAATATATTTATAGCTAATTTAGCAAATGTCTTGTTAAAATTCATAAAATGTATTAAGAATACTAAATGTCATTTTTAATTATTTCTATCACTTGTGATAATTATTGTTAATCGATTTAATTGTTATGTGTACTCTAAATTCAGTAGCAACCTTGACTGGTCACACTAAATTAAAAATAGAATTCATTTATTCTTCTTTTTGTCAAATTTGAATTTGCCCAACGGATAGTCTTTTTTTTATTATTGAAAATTCTTACATGAATATCACCAGTCTTTTGTTTTATTCAGAAAAAAATAACAACAGCTGCTTTATTATAATATTCTAATTTCTTAATAAATTACGAAGTTTTATGTGATTATAATGTTAATTTACAGTGAATTATAATAAAAGAATAATATTATATAGTAATATCTTTTATTATCCAAGACTCATAATATAAAATTATCGTACTACGATTATTTCTCTAAATTTTCAATGAATATACCGGTTGCCAGCTATATTAATTTAAGGTAAAAACCAAAATGACAAGGTATGTAATAAAAATAATTTATGTAATTTTAAATAATATAATAATTATCCTATTAGAAGATTAGATTATTATTGCACGTATACATTGGTTTTATCATTGCAAATGCATTACGCTTTATTTTTCTAATTTTTCGAATGTATTGATTGCAAGATATATATGGGAAAGAACGTTAAAGAACTATTTATACAAAACAACTTCTTTCAAAAAAACTTTACAAAAAAAAAACCATTACAAATCATGGCGTGTAACCAAATAGACTAGTGACATTATAGAGTCAAAATTGGTTGACAATATGGATTTTTTTAAAATAATATCAGAATAATAAGGAAAAATGGCGTCTGTCAAAATTTCTTTATGTACCTATAAATTTATAGATTATTAGCTTTTGATTATTATTGAATGCTTAATTACAATAATAATGTTAATTTAAAAAAATCTCCAAGTTAAAAATTAATCAAAAAAAATGCTTAATATTTTTTCAAGTACATCTAAAATAACATCCAAAATAAAATAATGAGAATACAAAAGCATTTTCTGTGAAATTCTGTACTGTTGTTGTTAATTAAATAAGATCTAAGGCATAAGGTGACTTAATTTTATAATGGCATCAGTGAACATGGATAACATTCATCTTAAAATAACATGGAGGCACAGGATCCAGGAAAACAGAGACAGCCAAATTAAAAACATGAAATATCAAAAACAACAACAAAGAATGTGTATCGCTTGGTGAAAATTATTAATAAAAAATAAAATTTTACCCTGAAGCCAACATTTATAATACAAGAAGTATGTATGTATGTATTAAAATAGATTTTTTTGAAAGCTTCTTTCGTCATTCTTAGATGTTGTTATAACATTCTTTGATATATTCTTTTTACTTTTCCTGACATTATGTATAAAATTTTATAATTGTTTATAATAATAATAATGTATTAATATGCATAATAATATACGGAAAGTTTAATTTAGTTCTAAGTAAAAAAAACTCACCGTTCACACAAATAACGTACAATTATATTACGCATTCTTTGAAAACTTCGGGGACCAAGTTTGGTGTATATAGAAAGTTGTAATAATATTTAACGGAAACTTCAATAAAGGTTAAACTTTGTTCAATTTATTCAATCTTAATCGATATTGAATATGTAAACAACATCGTTGAAATTACTTTCAAAGGGCTATTTTAAGAAATATATCGTATTAGTTTTCGCCGGAAAGGAAAATGTAAGTCTTATATTAAATGTTATATGCACAAGAACGTAAATAATTATTATACTATCTGTGATTAAAAACGAATATCACAACTTTTGACGATTAATTTATTATCATACCCGGTGGGTTAATGAATAGATTTTGTTAACGGCCCACATGCTCGTCGTAGGTCAAAATTGAGTTTTTATTGTATTTTCAAACCATGATCCTGGACACTCCTTAAACGTTGTAGATAATCTATTTATATAATTTTTAAGCCCTATTATCCTTTATAGTTATTTTAAACATTTGATGACTGCATAAAGTATTTTTGTTACATAAAACAGAATTATTTTAAACCTCTCGCTCTAATGTTATAGAATATAGTCATATTTAGGTACATGAATGTGCAGTGGTGTTAAGATTTTTTACATTTATTAACTTTTAAACGCATTTATAAAACTATTAGTATAATTTATGACAAGATAATTTTAGTAAAATATTCACGATAAAAAAATATATTGATAATCTCTGTGATCCCAAATTTGACAAGAATTAGGCATTTTATTATTTAAAAAATCGGCAAGATTAACACATTTGAAGATAATTCTAAAGTTACTTATTGTAAGCTATGTTTTTGACCATTCAAGTGTGATAAACATCTTATGAGTAATGATTGCTTTATAATAATTATTGACCTAAGAATAAGGTAGTGTTTTTTTGAAATATGCCATTTCTTTTGTCATTCCCCAGTAATTAAGCTACAACATACGGCCGTAGCCATAAATTGACAAACTATAATTGAAGAAAGGAGTAAAATGATATTGACGCGCGTGTTTGAACTTTAAAATTTTTTAATTTTGTACACAACTGGAACAATATCGTATAATATTATTAATTTAAATTTATTATTACAATTTCAGGGTGTAATTAATGAAAAAGAAGAAGACGATTAGTAGTTATTATTACTTTATTTAAAAAAATATATATTTCAAAATATTTTTTAAAACATAATTTTAAATATATTTATATGTTTGGTTATCGTATATATGTTTACGTATTTGAATTAAAAAGGCGTCTTCTGGCAGGAACACTAAATTGTGAAGTACAATGGTAGGTAGTGCTAATTATTATTGATTATCTTCGAATGCAATGTTGTAACCTAATAAATAAATAAAAATAGTCGATTGTATATTTCGTTCAGTTTACCACATTATTATGTAGTTTGACGTATGAGCAATAGCTGGCATTACCATCGAAGTTTACAGTTTCGTGTCACAGTCTAA
Organism: Rhyacophila brunnea; assembly: GCF_057557595.1. Classification (NCBI taxonomy): domain Eukaryota; kingdom Metazoa; phylum Arthropoda; class Insecta; order Trichoptera; family Rhyacophilidae; genus Rhyacophila; species Rhyacophila brunnea. Next base: position 36,235,017 of record NW_028233350.1, on the reverse strand, counting down.
TAATTAATAAACTGGGCTTTGGTCTTCGCATTTAACAAATTAATATTGTATAGTTATTCTGAAAGGTTGAAAAATAAAAAAGATATTGTAAAATAATCATAAATTTATTTTAGATTTTCTAATGACTTAGTGTAGTCTTAATTTAATTTAGATTTATAAGTATTATTGAATTTTAATATGTTTGTATAGTCTGAGTGGTATATAGAAATATTTTTTTTAAACTTTTTTAGTTTTTTTGAGAATGCTTTTAGTGTAACGAAATTATTGCAATATGAAAACTTTTAACTCAAAATTGTCACTAATAAAAAAGAACGAAAAAAGGCTTTAGGCAGCAAAACATAAAATGCCTTCCATGAAAAACTGTTTCTTATCCCACGCCTTATTATTTACGTAATAATAAAATAAATTTCTTTTCGCATGTTTTGCGGGCCGAGTTCTTCGTCTTCTAATTTTGTGCGAAGTTTTTTTGTTGGAACAAGCCCTTAGAGAAATCATTCTATATAACGATACGGGATATAAAAAACACAACAGTTTGTCGGTCTTATCCCAGGTGAAAATTTAACCTCATAGTAAAGCCACTCAAAGAGTGTCTAAAGTGTAACGCTTTAGTGGCAAAATCAAATTTTGTCATAAAATACGATTATACGATTTATCGATAAAAAGTATGAATCTCTTTCATTTTAAACAAACATACTTGATAGCTTTATTTTGTAGTGTTACATCGTTGGGCTAGTACTATTTTTAGAATTCTGTTTTTTATTAATACTTTTACATACTGTCATAATAATTTTCCAAAAATATAAATATCAAAGAGCATAAATCATTGCGGTATTGACCTACATGTATCTGATATCTATTCATAGAACTAAAGAGTAGTATCAATAATTTTATACATATATATATTTTTAATAACCTGCCATTAATACATTGGATGCTAAAGACGCGCCCAGCGCGTAACGATTAAGGTGGTCATTCGATATAATTAGCATGCTATTTAACTCATTCGCTGCTGACTAGATAATGCTTTTTTAATTACCACCTTTAAAATGCTCGTTAATTACAACGATCGCCTGCCCGGTCTTTACGCGCCGGGTGCGTCTTCAGCGTGCAAAGTATTAAAATGTGGTAATTAAAAAGTAATTATCTAGTCTGAATTCAATGTGATAGATTTGAAACACAGAATCTAACTGTATAACAATATTTGATCTACATTATATTATGAACGTTTTGTATTATAAAGTAAATGGTTTGTATAGCAATCAATGAAACATTGTTTTAGAATCCTATATAAAATACAACACAACATCAGTAACAAAAAGGTGGTGATAGGCTCTACCAGGCTTGTCAGTCATACTTATTTGTTTTCATTGTATTCAAATTGGTTGGTGACGGTTAGTTTCTAAAATTTAGTTAAACCCAGCCTTATGCAAACCATAATAGATTATAGAAAAAAAATATTCTAATCTCTACAATATACCTATTAAATTAATCAGCATTGAATTATACATATCTTTGGATATTAGAATATGATAGAAAAATATTTTTTATCTATTATGGTTTGAATAAGGTAGGGTTTAAAATTTTAAAAACCGTCTGCAATTTGTATACTTAGTTCAATGAAAATTAAGAAGTATGACAGAAAAAGTGTCTATTATTTTTGTTAAAAACTCCACAACCTACCTCTACTATCATGATTTTGTCTGGGCAGAATTTAATTGAATTTGAATACCTAAGAAATTTCATCTGCAATTTGTATATTGTAAATGAAAACTTATAGTAATAGCTCTATGCATGTCGAATCTCCACCGCCCACCTCCACTCCTCGCTACTGCACAATGTTTACTACTTATTATACATAATTTAATATTTTACATTATAACGATTTATGAAGCGTTTCATAAATATAAAAACTGTCAGGTAATTTCGTTGTAATTATATAGGACGTACAAGGGTTAATTAGTAAGCACAATTAAATGTGGTTATCATAATATTTTGTATAATTATTATTTTTTTCTAGTACCTATGTATAAATAATAATATACGCGACGTGTTTCAAATTATGCATTACAACATTAGTCAATAGGCGCGAATCAAATAATAAATGTGTTAAATAAATGGCTGAAGAAATAAACACGGGTTATGGGTATATGATGTTATCGGGTTTATAACAAATCTATAAATATGCCATTTCTATGCCTATGCTATGACATACCATTTAATGGTATGGTAAATAGCTCGAAAAAAAGACAATTACATGACAAATTTATCTGGTCTCGTTCGAAAGTTGCGACCATAACTGGCATGGCTATTACTTCGGCCACAAATCTGGCCGCAAGTGCTGCGACCAGTATTTGCGGCCAAAGTTAAGTATTAATCGCCTCTTAGTAGTATTAAAGTACTCTGTTTCTGTATAAAATATCAGACTATTCTCTACTAATATTTCTGAAATGTGCATTTTTTTACTATTAGATTTTTGAAGAGCCCAAGCTTTAATACCGTTTAGGAAAATTGACAAAAACACAGATTTTTTGGGAAATTTATGCTTTTTGTTGCGGTTTTTCCATAACATATTGGTGTAATCTCTAGTAAATGTAAAATATATTTAAATTAAATCCTCGGTACAGTTCGGTTATGAGGAAAACGGTGGAAAACACATTTTGAAAATACCCGATATACTGGATTATTTGTTGGTTTGGGTTAGTTTAGGTTAGGTTGGGTTGGGTTAGGTTGGGTGAACCTAACAAATAATCCAATATATCGGCTATTTTCAAAATGTGTTTGCCGCTGTATTTTTCATAACCGAACTGTACCATTTGATATTAAAATTAACGAAAGATTGACATAGCATAATAATATATTTAGATAAATATTTTTTCTTCCAAATAATGATGAAGATTGATGAACAAAATCACGAAATATGAATAATACCTAGGTCTTTAAAAAAAGGAAATGTCAACCTTATATGCGGCTATTACATTCAAAGGCGGTAATCTACAGTTTTTTAATTATAATATTTTTTTCTTGATTCTGGTTCTACAATTTTTTTCATCGTATGTGCATTCATAAAATATCATATCCAGCTCCATTGAGAAATCAAAGGTTGATTGCATAGTCGTCATATTCAACAGTCGCCATTTTTATATTTTGCGATTACAGACCTACAAACTTATCTGAAGAATGATAGGTATGGGGGAACCACTGTCGAAAACTACCCAATCAAGACTCGTAACTAGACAGAATCTGACATTCGAATAACATTTTCAAAATGGCGTCCTATAGTTGTTCGTTGTTTAATTTTTGGCCATTCTACTGATAAATTTGTAGGTCTGTAACTTTAAGCATGATTTTTTTATAAATTGTATAGACGTTAAAGGCATTTTTTTTCGCTATTCACTTTTTCTAATTATTGTTTATTTGCAGTCCCAAATCTGCTTGTGTTCCGGATGCCGCCAGAGAGTGCGATACTCCGTATCGTTGTGACACAATCTCGAAGTTTTCATCGTCGTGTCCGATTTTTGCTCACACTGCAGTAATACAATAAGAAGCGATCTTCGCGCTGTAGGTCACACATGGCGGGAGGCGCAAGACCATGGACCAAGAAAAATGACTCGACCTTGTGCTTACCCTATGCCCCAGCACTTGGGGGTGACAGGATGAAGTTAATAGTAAGTATGTAAATAAATCTGCTTGATTATCTCCGAGTGTAGAATATGGAGATTACCGACATTGAAATTTACTTTAACGTCACTTGTATTTCGGTCATCATCTCGTAATTTAAAATTAGAAAAATGTTTATAAATTTATTAGCGGAATGATAAACCATTAAATTTATTGTTATGAATATTAGAAAAATAAAATTGGTCATATGAATCAATAAGTTAACATATATTTTTATAAGGTTTTGGAGAACATTATAATATTATAATCATCATATTTTATTAATTTTGAATTTTGGTGATAGATAATTCAATTACTAAGTAAATCAAGTAACCAAACAGTACGTGACATTGTGAGTCATTATTATAATTTCCTTGACCACATTTTATGAATAATCGATTAAACAAATTTATAATCTTCACTGCCAGTAGTTGACAGTCGATATATTATATTATTATGATTTTCTTTATAAACCCATCCACATACCAATTATTAATACATTTCATAATATTATATCATATTGGTTATAATCGTGACAAAATATATGCCAAATATTTTTTTAGGTGGCCCCATAAAAGATAAAATAAGAAATCACATTGGTGATTCAAATATTCCTATAACACGCAAGCTATCTTTTTTGGCTATCATTACATTTAATATAAATGTGAAGGACAAAAATAGCGAGAAAAACATGCATTTTAGATAATATTACATAATATTATTATGATAGGCAATTTCTTAGTGTTTTGTTATTATGATATTCAAAGGCTTGTTTTCATATTAAGTTAATTAAAAGCTTTAGTAAAATGAAAGTTTCAATGATTAACATGGATAATAAAATATCGTTTTTATAAAATATTTAGGTTCATTATTTAAACAGTTTATTGGACAATATTGAATAATTTATTTATGTACATATTATTATAAACTATAATAAATTTGGTATTATCGATTTTTCTCTGTTGAATGTACTGTAAATTGTGCAATATTTCATTTGAGGTTGGAAATAAAAACAGATTAAAACCTTAAATAACCTACCGTTATCTAAACATAAATAAAAACTTAGCAGGTTGTGTTTGGTTTTGTTTTGTTTTCGTATTTCATGTCGAATAAAAGCTTTACATCACAGCGCACTGTAAGTATATATAAAAAAAGTGGAGTCACAATACAGCGAAATAACTACGAATTCAAATAATTTCCTACCTACAGCATTTCATTCATTGACATAATTATTATGAATGCTGCATATGAAAAAGTTTCTGAGATATACGTCAACAACATTGCTCATAGAAATTTAAATTATACAAAACAAAAGATATTATTTAGTAAACAGATAAATAAAAAATACAAAATATATGACTGTGAATAAAATAATGCACAATCATTTATATTGAAATATAAGACTCTATTGCTCAAAGCGTTGGTAATGCTACTGCTCAAGTTTGCGTAAAAATATATTATTATTCGTTGTTATGTCGTTATCAATACAGCTTTAAATACCTGGGATGCACATCACGGAAGATAGCACTTTGCCAAGAGAGCTCGATATCCGAATGAGAATGGCTGGGGCAACACTCAACTCGATGTGGAGTATCTGGGACTTCACTGCACATATTCGGTTAAAACCAAATGCCGCCTATTCGATGCTAGCAATCTGGCGGTGCTGCTTTACTGTAGTGAATTATAGCACTTTATTGAAGCTCGGATCAGCCGTATAACTGAGTTTTTAGAATATATTATGTTAACAGCGGACACTGAGTATAACACAGTAGTAGTAATAACGAGGAGATAAGAGAACAAAAACGACGTTGGACCTGTCTCGACTACGTTCTATCGATACTTCAGAAGAATAATTTTAACCTGGATTATTTATGCTTAAAGCTCGGCGTCCTGGAAACTTGATAATAAATACTGTCCACATATTATATACAGTGGCGAAATTGGATATAAGTATGACCTATTAAAACGCAAAATAGATATTTTATTTTTATTTAAAAAAATATGTATTTATATAAGCTATTATATAATTTTGTACTGTAAGGTTCTTAAAATTATGCAAAATAAACCTTTTTAGGTATTTAATAACATGAATGAAAAAACTTGCTCCCATGATGAGTGCAAAAAATATGTATTTCAGCAACGAAAAACTTGAAGGCTAAGTATTCGAGCAAGGTCAAGATCGTACCCTTAGATCAAGGTAGTGTTACAAAAAACCACCAGTTAAATATAAAAATGTTAATTTGTATTATTTTTAGACAGAATACAATGTATACTATACATAATATTATGTAGTTCAATTATTATTGTATTAATAGTAAAAAACTGTTATTTTTCATTACAGGAGAACCTATTTTTTCCATAAAGCGAATAGAATCTGAAGGTAGTCGTAAAATTTATAAATGTAATAATCAAACACTACTTTTGTCTAAATAGTTTGGGTTGACCAAACCGCACGCTCAATAATAAAGTAACCTAACTCAAAATTTCGAGTTTTTGGGTTGTAATGATAAGCCGACTTCATACTTGCTTTTCCTTCCACCACCCGCCACGTCTCCACACCCGTTATGCAGGCGTATACCGTGGCGTAACGAACGATAGGCGCTGTTCAAATTTGTGCCGAAAGTGTCCCAGGAGCAACTTCCCAAGACCTTGGTTGGCGTGCATTAGAGTGTGCGTGATCCCTACTTCCATATAATGTATTACGGTCAATTCTCGATGAGAAACGACCTTCTCGCTCGCCGTATAATGCCGCAAACTTTTTAAAAGCTGAGAATTTTTTGCATCGGTGGTCCAGTGGTAGAATGCTCGCCTGCCGACCTAATACTACACCATCTATTGGGCTAAATGTAAAAACAAGGATTCTTTCAATGAAAGAGTGAGATACCAATACATGGGTCTCTTTCATACTGACCGTTTTCATCACCTGCTTTCATGATAAAGTGACTCGCTACTGTTTATTACGTTTTTTTAAAAAAAATAAGGTAAATTTAACAAGAATATTCCATGCTAAAGTGACTTATTCGTACTTATGTCCCTTTTTACAAAAAAATGTTTAACCGGTTAAGTGCCCAAAGCGTCTTTGGACGCCCTAATTACACCAATTCTTATGTTAATTACTATCAATTAACTAATTGCGGCATAGAAAGGATTAAATGTATTATGACTAATTAAGACATAAGTCGATATTATACAAAATATAAAATATGGATTATTGTTTTATTTTTATGTAGGTCGTTTTACAATTTACAACGTTCAAAACAATTTAGAATATTTTATAATGAATTGACCTAAAATAATAACTTTTTTTTTAAAATCCCTAAAAATAATTTAATTAACAATTACCATTAATAAAATTACTATTTATATAGTAATATTTTTTAATTACTTACTAAAATTATAATATATATCTCAATTTAACAAATATCATGATAAGCAATAACTGTGGTAACATTTAAAATCATCCTAAAATCAATAATAAATTGAGAGTAAATCTGTTTTTTGGCTCTCCTGAAAAATCGCATTTTTTGGATTAGGTCACTTTATTATTAAGCGTACGATTAACGATAAAGCTCATCAATATTTAGCAAAACTGTATACGTAAATAATTATATAAAAATTACCATTTTTTCATCATAAATCAGTCAATATAATAAAGGACTTGTATGTTTTTTTGTTGTCTAATAAATAAATATATATATTTTCATTACAATATACAATTACTAGCTGACCCAGCAAACGTTGTTCTGCCATATAAATTATTTCTAGTCAGGGCTCGAAATGAACCGGAACGCACCGGAGCGCCGTTCCTATTCGTGAAATCGGTAAAATTTTCGCTCCGTCTCGTGGAATAGATAATTTGACCGTCTGAGCTGGATAGGTCATATAATAGAAAATCTAACACTTATTTTTATGAAAAAAACACATAAACTTTGATAACTTTACTATGTAAAAATCTTCAGAAAACTGTCGAGCGCTCCGGTTCGTAAATTTTTCCATTTCGAGCGCTGTTTCTAGTGAATATTTTGGTTGTTAAATAAAAAATAAAAAATGTATCGTAAGTGTGTGGGGATGGGATCTATGACAGAAAGAGGAATAGAGCGCTGTAGACGATGACCGCCGATAAAAACAAAAAAACATCAACCATTCATTTTCTCAATTCAAAATGAGTAATGATATTCATTATGAATGAATTACCCGTGACAGGATCTCCTTGTTTAATGTTTATGCAATATCCGTCGTGTCCCTTCCAGAAAATTAGCGGATACTGGAGAGCGTCGTATGAACGGTGTGTGTCAGCGATGAACTCCAGATTATTGTTTTTTCTTCGAATCACGATTTCTCGCGTCGATGTGCGGTCGCCAACCATGATTCCAGCAATGTCGTCAACAACAGTCGCATTGAATCGACGTACGTGCTCTCCAGCTGGTGTTTTATCAGGATTGATGACAATAGCGTGATTGTCACTTTGCAATTCGTGCATGTGTGCTTTGAAGAATTTCACTAATTCATTGTGCTCATTCAACAGGGCGTCCAGTTCGCCGACGATGCGCCTGGCATTAGGCGAATTGAGGCTATTGTAGCCACAACGTGCATCCACATGATTGATGTCCTCACCGCCGCGCCCATGAAGTAGATTTGTAAAAATGTATGTGGTTTGTTTGGCATTGGCAGCAATGAGCCTACTTTGTGGTATACTTGGCCTTTGATTTTGAATGTTGAATAGAATTGTTGACCATTTGCCGCAGTATTGTGAACTATTTCTGTTGCTCCGGACGAAGTCATTTGGAAGCATGAATTGAATGTGCGAATGGACTTCAGGAACAGGTTTGAATCTGGAACCGTGCCGATGAGCAAGCCGTTCAATGGTTCTGGTGGTATCTCAATTTCTGATAGTTGCACTTTTCCTGATGCGCAATACATCCCGGCTGACTCATGTTTGAATTTGAGCGCATGACAATGGGGACATTCTTTGTCCATAGCACCAATCAGCACTTTCGGATGAGCGGAATATTCAACATCTGGCTCGTAATCGAATGCGAGACGAAGGAACGAAGCGGATGTAAACGCTCGATGTACTTGTTGGCGTTGTCGGTCATTTGCTCTGCGTGTGTTAACTACAAACCGGCGCGCTTGGCTCCGTTCCAATTGTCGTTGTTGATTTCGTTCAGCTCGTGCCTCTTGTGATTGAGATGCACGCAATTGTGACATGCTTACACGCACGTTTTTGTTATCTTGTTGGATTTGTTCGTCTGTTCTTTCTGCTCTACTATTTCACATGTTTGTTGCTTTATTCGTTTGAAGGCCCAAACGGCCCCCCTTGCGTCTTGCTGGCAATGTGCACTGTAATACACGCACATAAAAATAGATAAATTGAAATAAATCGTACAAAATTTTGCACGCACTGCGTTGTGATATGCCGAATAAAATGTCAAAATGAGCGATGCTTCTCTTGAATTCTTCTCGGACGTAGCGCCATCTGTCATTCAACAACATAAATAATTTCGTTATGTTTGAAATACGAACGACGGTTAAATTTGTTCATACAAAAATAATAAAATCGCGATATAAAAATGGGAGGGTGGGGGTAGGAGGGTGAAAATTTGGGGTTATAGGTATTTTTTTATGCCAAATAATAAAAAAAATACAAAAAAAAAATTGTCAAAAAAATCAAAGAAAAATTTTCTGGATAGAGATACCCTAATCACCTAGCGGTATGAAATATACTTTTTGACCTATTTTCATACCTAACAAATATACATAAAAAAATTCATAAAAATCGGTCGAGCCATTTCGGAGAAGTTCGACCACAAACATCGTGACACGAGATTTTTATATATATAGAGATAATGCGGAAATTATATTACTCTCTCTCTTTCTCATATTCTTCCACATTTACTTTCCAAATAACCCCTACAGCGTTCAATGTCAAATGCGTTGTTCCAGCAAAAAATGTTGCCAATTTAGTGATCCCGTGAATTCCCAAGGCATTCAGATCAACGAGGAAAGTTTCCATTGTAAAAAAGGCTCCGGGCGGGTTAAAAGTATACACACTGTGGATTGTATTTATACGTTCTTTTATCGTATTTTTACGTTAAATATTAATAAAAATGTTTAAAAAAAGTATTCTACCGAGTTTATTATCAGTTAACCGATATTTATGCATAAAAATAGCTTTTCTTTTTCACAGAAGGGTCATTACACTTTAATATTTCTATATTTACTACAAATATTACTCTTGTTTGTAAGCACTACTTATTTGTTGGTTTTCTTTTCAATTTTTTTTATAGCTCTCTCCAATGTATTTTTCATAACTGTATTTAATATTAAATTTATGTAATGTGAGTTAATAAAGTTATACTTTCTATGTCCGCCTGTTATTGGGATCATCACTTGATCTTTTAGTTTATATCTCATATCGTCCTGATTCTTCTGTGATCGATCCTGTTGGTTGACCTTAATAAATTTTATATAAATGTAATATTATAATATTAAAAGACCAATATGCTAAAGATTTAACTTATATTAGTAGAAACATCCGCGACCAAATAAGGTTTACCGATTTCAAAGTTGTATTAAAAAACTTTATTTTGATATTATGCAACGATTTTATATTTAATTTATAACTTAACATTGTGGTAATGATTTTTTTTTACAATCAATCATTATTACTATTCCAAGAATATATATAGAGATTTTTAATACAAATCCAACCAAAGCAATCAAACTACATTCATTTCTACAACGATAATAACAATATTTTATACACATTAGTCTCAGTGACGTCCCAAGGGTAAGTAGGTCACGCATTGCATAAGGTCGGCACTTAATAAAGGGTGACGAATGAAAGCACGAATACAATTAATAAAACAATACTTAGAGAGCATAATCATTCTAATTGAAATGTAAAAAAATTGAAAATGTATTCATTTCAATAAGTACATATTATAATGATGGTGTATCGCAAAAAATATATGGGTGCCTCCAAAATTGTCAGCGCCACAGACTCTACGTACCTAAAACCTTTACTGTTTGAGAGTCGATTCCATGAAGATGCTCTAATTATCAGTAGATGGCCTGTATATTTATTAAAGATTTTTTTATGTATAGTCTGTTTAAGATATATGAAATAATAAAATAATAAAATATACTTACCTATATCATAAATTTGCAAGCAATATGAAACTAGAAATAAAAGAGTATGGTATTCTAAGTCTGCTCAAGGGCGGCACTTTGAATAGGGACGTTACTGAGTAGTCTATATCAGAGAAATAGAATAAAGACTAGATATAGAATAAAAAAATGATGGGAGATACTTTTATATCAATGAACTAATTGTACATAATAAAATATAATGGTCTACACTTGCTTGTCTTTGAAAAAATATTTAGACTAAGCGGGAGTCAAACCTGCATTCATTGGATTCCGATCAATGAGTTTTATCAATTAAGCAATAATAATCACACTATTTCTGAGTTTACGATATGTCCGAGATGTGATTTCAAATTTTGATAGATTGCTTTGTAAGTATAAAGTACATTGGCCCGAATTCAAATGTTCGGTATGTATGTGCATTCAAATAGGTAAGGTAAAGTTAAGCAATCTCTGTATGTCAAATAATAAATGTCATATTCTCCAGTCTTGTAAAATATTCAATTCAGTAACAATAATAATATCTTCATAAATCTGTAAAGGCTTTGTCGGATAGTTCTAGTTTAAAGCTGAAACCAAGCGATATAAAAAAAGATATCGTGAATATAAACATATATCTGCTACATGCATAATAATATTAAAAAAATACCTCGATGTAAAAGATCAAAATTAAAACTGTACACAAGATAGAAATCAACATATTTATGATGTAATATTTTTCTGATTATACACATGGTTCAATATTTTTGTTAAAAACGATTAGCCAAAATACCGATGACTTCAGGGCACATTTTTTATAAGCCCCTTTTTACAAAATTATATATATAATACATATTTTGTATGCGTAAATTATACCAAATTCATCGAAGAGAAAATCCAACAGATTAACACAAGCGCAAGTAAGCCTCGGATCCTCGTTTCATCATGACGACCACACCTGAATTCGAATTGCCTTTTCTTGACACCTCGTACTTGCCCTATACCCCATACTGGGGTGTGCTAGGGTGAATTAAGTAAGTAATATAGTACATAGTGAATTTATAATTTAAATACGTTAAGAGTTATCTTGAAAAAGTAGGTTGTAAACAATACCATAGGCAAGAGTCTCTGCTATCTAGTAACAAAGTGTTATTTTAAATCTCATGCGTTAATACGCCTCGTATTGAGGTCGATGTGATTATATTGTGTTGTTATTTTCATGTCATAAATGATTCAATTTAATTCACCGACTGAAATTCTACGAAATTCGTAAGTTCTAAAGCAACATCGGCAAAGTTGCTACTTGTAGCAATGTACATAGTGAGTGAGTTTTCGTGAAAAACATAAAATAATAGACTAAAAGTGTAGAAGAATTTTCACCATACAATGATGTTAAGCCGATTTTTCACTACACTATTTTTAAGTCAAATAATAATGATTTGAATTAAATTGAGTAACTCTCGGCCGATAGTATTGATTTGTTAACATTTTAAATACCTCAAGTTAGTAGTACTTATTGATGTGTATCATAAAGCCTGTAATTTTTTTCTATTATTATTTAAATCGCTAAATACCGATAATTTTCGTAAGCTATCTTGACTGAACATTTTATAATCATACCAAATCTGTCTCTGTGTACTCAATATTTTAGAAAGGGGGGACATGCTCGTCGAAGGTCAAAATTGAGTTTTTATTGTATATTCAAACCATGATCCTGGACACTCCTTAAACGTTGTAGATGATCTATTTATATAATTTTGAAGCCTTATTATCCTTTATAATTATTTTAAACATTTGATGACTGCATGAAGTATTTTTGTTACATAAAATAGTATTCTTTTAAACCTCTCGCTCTAATGTTTTAGAATATAGTCATATTTCGGTACAGAACTGTGCAGTGGTGTTAAGATTTTTTACATTTATTAATTTTTAAACGCATTTATTAAGCCATTAGCATAATTTATTACGAGATAATTTTTGTAAAATATTCACGATAAAAAATTATATTGATAATCTCTGTGATCCCAAATTTGACAAGAATTAGGCATTTTATTATTCAAAAAATCGGCAAAATTAACACATTTCAAGATGATTCTAAAGATATTTATTATAAGCTATGTCTTTGAACATTCAAGTGTGATAAACATCTTATGAATAATGATTGCTTTATAATAATTATTGACCTAAGAATAAGGTAGTGTTTTTTTGAAATACGCCATTTCTTTTGTCATTCCCCAGTAGTTAAGCTACATCATACGGCCGTAGCAATAAATTGACAAACTATAATTGAAGTAGGGAGTAAAATTATATTGACGCGCGTGTTTGAACATGTACCGTTTAAAAAAAAATAAAAAAAAATTCGGTTAGGTACATGTTCAAACACGCGCGTTAACATAATTTTACTCCCTATTTTAATTATAGTTTGTCATTTTATGGCTACGGCCGTATGTTGTAGCTTAACCACTAGGGAATGACAAAAGAAATGGCATATTTCAAAAAAACACTACCTTATTCTTAGGTCAATAATTATTATAAAGCAATCATTATTCATAAGATTTTTATCAAACTTGAATGGTCAAAGACATAGCTTATAATAAATAGCTTTAGATTTATCTTCAAATGTGTTAATCTTGCCGATTTTTTGAATAATAAAATGCCTAATTCTTGTCAAATTTGGGATCACAGAGATTATCAAAATAATTTTTTATCGTGAATATTTTACAAAAATTATCTCGTAATAAATTATACTAATGGTTTTATAAATGCGTTTAAAAATTAATAAACGTAAAAAATCTTAACACCACTGCACAGTTCTGTACCGAAATATGACTATATTCTAAAACATTAGAGCGAGAGGTTTAAAAGAATACTATTTTATGTAACAAAAATACTTTATGCAGTCATCAAATGTTTAAAATAACCATAAAGGATAATAAGGCTTCAAAATTATATAAATAGATTATCTACAACGTTTAAGGAGTGTCCAGGATCATGGTTTGAAAATACAATAAAAACTAAATTTTGACCTTCGACGAGCATGTCCCCCCTTAACTGCAGAACTTTTATAATATGTTATACGGACATAAGATACATAGAGTATTAATAGAATTTATCATAGGAAAGACGAAATAATTCATTAATAAACACATTACCTTAGACTTTAGGAACAATTATTTATTCATATCGTATTTTCATAAAATTATGTATTTTATAATTTCCACATAATAAATTAAATATTTCCATCATGAAACATCATAGATCTGTATCGAAATCAACACATTTATATTAGAAAGTAGATGTTAATTATTATTGACAACTATAGGTAATCAAATAAATTCAACCATCTTAAATTTTAGTGGATACAGTTTAGTGGATAATCACAGAAATAAAATGAGTAGATTCCTCCCGCAGACGTACATAATAATACTATAATGTAAAACAATTCATAAAGATGTACTAATGAGACAATGTCCATAATATTTTTTGTGGTTATCAATTCAATCAAAATAAATAAAAACTGTGCATAATAATATTGTGCCAAATACAAAATATTAATAAGATGAATGGTCTCTTTCTTTAATTTTTTTCTTAGTTACTATAGTTTAATAATTATGCTCTTACAATCAAAATGTGCCTATAGTTAATAATAGTCAAATGAAAAATAAACTGGATTTTTATCTGTGGACTTCGGATTCAATTCCTAATGAGATCACGATGCATTTACGTGATGTTTTCTAAGTTTGATTATTTATCCGAGCGTTGGCCTGGGGTGAACAGATATAAGGCGGGTAGTTTTATGCACAAAAAAATGGTTAGTGGTAGAGCGGAAAAATGATTTTTATTCAAATATCGAAATAGAGATACAGCGTATAATATACGATACATTATTATAGAGTCGTGAATGTCGCAAACGAGGTGTCGACCATCCAAGTGGCTGGAGGTAACCTCAAAAGTATAATATACCTGATGTTCATTCGTATCAATCGTTTATGAAATCGATAGCAGTTTGCAATACCGATTCGTAAACACTTCAAACAAAACACGTTATAAAACCATCGGAAAGACAAAAAAATAGGTAAGTAACTCAGAATTACAATCATATTGTATGTATTTATGTAATTTCATCGTTAAATAGTTTAAAACCAATCATTTCATAACATTCGTATTGAATCTAATTGTAACAGTACTGTTTGCAAACTAGCGCCTCATTTTATAACATAAGTACTCCACGGTGAAAGGTTCAAGGAACAACTAGTCATTTGATTAAATTCTGTACAAACACATGTTACAAGGATAACAGCTTACAAAGAAGTGTCCTACGGCCAACTGCATACGTACAACTTACATTTATAACTTAGGTAGTAAAACACATAAAACGTTTACTATTCTAAACTAAATTTAAAAACTCTTAGATATAAGACATATAAGCTGGTTCCGGCTTGGTTTCTTTTTATTGGCTTTTGTACAATAGTAAAGTTATTAAATATATTTACTGATCGATAGTCTTTATAATTATTGCTATTAAAAAAACCTACGAATGACTTATAAAAATAGCCACTGCCTACGATTTTCTTTTGGTCATAAGGATTGAAAACGTTGGCAAAATATTTAATTAGATAGAGGTTTTATTTTTCCGCCGTTATCGTGGATGGCCACAAAGTAAACGGAAAATCCGTACAAAGGATAGCGTTGAATAGCTGCGAAGGCTGTGTTTACTTTTATTCTAAGGAGAGCAGGTAGCTACATCCCATAATATTCCATAATCACTACCTACCTACTTAAATCTGCGGTCTTGTCATCTCTAGCAGTACTACTCAACTATATATAGAGGAGATAATGCTAATGCTTTTACTATTATAAAGCATTCCATTAGAAGTATTAGAACCATTTTCAGGATTCTTTTATGACATTTTGTCCTTGGCTGGAAAAACGTTTTTCATGTTGACTATACAATCAGTTTTAGTAGCATAAGAAAACTACAGTATAATATTGTATATTAATAATTAAAATATATTATATACTTTTTATATAAATCAACATATATATTTAACTAGAAAAGCATTCAACATGTTGTATTTTTTAAATAATTTATATATATTATATAATATAATTTGAAAACAAAGTTTAGATTAGTTTATAATAATTAGTAAATTTTGTTGCAATTAGATAGGGCACATATAGCTTAAAGGTCAATGCATATGGGCACGAATCCCGATGGGCGCAGGTTCGAATCCTGCTGGGTGTCGTATTTTATATAAAATTTCTCAGAAGTGTTTTCAAATTATGTACCTACTTAATTATTTACCATTTAAAAAATCAGTATTATTTATTTGTTTCAAAGTGATGTTTAAAAAAATCATTCACCTTATATAAAAACGTATTTATTAAGATGCGTGTTTTGCTAAGCCAGTAACATTTTTATAAAGTTTGAATTTACTCTATTTTAATAAATTGTTTTTACCAATAATTATAATGATATGTAGGCACGTAATGCTATCTTTATCAGATAACAGGCAATAAGGGCACTAAACAAGGACACCCTAAGCCGGATAAATTAATTATAATAGAGAGAGAGAATATTGGAATGAGTTAGAGGAAGCCTTCGACTAGCCGTGGATCAATCCCTGTTGATGATGATTAAAAGTAGTGAATACCATGTCAAGAATAATATTGTTATCTATACGTATACTATAAATAATAATTTTCATTGGAATCGTCTATACTCATTTTCCAACAGACTAAAATGGTTCTGTCATTGTAAACGATCCTTGTTTTCCCCTCCTTTAGTTATGCAGTTAATTATTTGAAAATATTAACTATTACCGTCTTTTAACTTAGTTACTGATTACTCTAGTATATCTAAATCTTACCGCGTACTATCTTCATGCAATATTTCTTGTGTACTGTAGTCTCTTAGGTTTGTAATCATCCCTGCAGGCAATTCGGCTAAACATATAATATGCTTCTCACGTACCACACAATAATATATTCATACACTGTGGAGATTATCCATGAAAGAGAGTTTACTATTCTTGGATGTCCAGACATGCGATAACATATTTCTCAATAGCACATAAATAGATTCAGGTTATGTTTTATTACTTTGCTTTTAGTATTCACTGTCCTGAAAGGCTTAATAAGTCATTGTAATTGAAAAAAATGTTCCCATACTATGAAAATAGTTAAAAGCTACTCAGTGATCAAAATCTTGAGACAAGAATGTTATGTGCATCACATAAAAAGCCAATTTGTTATTATTATATGCTATAATATACACATAAAATATAATGGAGACGTAGTGAGTGGTAGAGAGGAAGCATTCAGGAGTCTAAGCTCCTGATAATAATACGGTAGTCATGATATTAAAGCAGATGCATTTCAGTGGGTTTAGCTATTATATTTTGACTGTATTAAGCTCTGCAATCATTGTTTTGCCCCATCGCATGGTGGATATTAACTTTTATAGTAGTTGATCTATTTTTTTTTAAATAATTATTTTTTTGTAAACGTGATAAACGTGCTCTTTTTATCATTATTACTATTATACTGTTTATAATAAATTTTCTAAAATAATTGTTAATTAAATTTGAAATCTCAAAAGCCAAAATCCTGAAGAATACGATTTGACATAATAATTATATTCCATTTCAATAGGTAACATACATTTAACTACCATGTCAAATCAGGACAACTTTTTACCGAATACTAACTAATAAAGATACACAAAATAAATGTTCTGAAATACCTATTGTATATTATAATTCCTCTAAACTGTTTGAATATTCTAATCCATGCATTTACTTATAATGTAAATTTTGTCTACAATTAAAATAGAATGACATTTCTGACCTTTGTGTATAAGGCACTACTAAATGAATGTTATAGTGCCAGTTTACGTGCATGGATTTACTGGCACCAATAGTGTGTAAATTAAATTATCGCTATAATATATTATTATGTTTACATACAAAAACGCTAACTGTCTCGCCAATCTCATTCTTCATGCATAAACGAGACTCGTTGTTGTCATTGTACAGTACTATTTGATAGTTTGTAAAATTGCTAAACGTCAAAATGTTATGCTCGATATAGTTTGTATTTTTTCCGGCAGATTCGCCACTATCGTTATACTGTGCTAGCGCAGATATTGCATATATATCGCGTGAAAATTCAGAAACCGCTGAACTTTTTTGATCAAAATCGATCATGCAACATTATACATGTTTAAACGTGCATTTTCTTGCTAAAACGTATTGATAGCAGTAAATCTGTGCACGCGTGTTGAGACTATTACTCAGTGTTCACCGTCCTTAGTAATAAGGCAACGGATAAGAAGATATAAACAATTAGCTAAGTAACACATTTTATGTTATTATATTCAAAATGAAATACACATATTATTTTCGTAGATTTGACAATCGGGGTTTTGGCTATCATGATTTTGGTTTTCGGGAGTTTAGCTCGGGGATAATAGTACATATCAAATAAAATAATTTTTTTTAGTCATTTATATAAAGTTTTGACATATTATAAAAGTATATGATGCACTTATAATATAGTTTGAAAGAACTAACAACCTACAAGCTTGACTGGGGATTTTCCCTGTGGAATGCAAATGAAGCGATAAGTGTTCTAACACACGTTCTGTTCCAACTTTCTCGACACCCTGAACACCTATATACATATAAGCTTACTAAAGGTTCTTTGTTTGCAATAACGATTATTAGGTATTATGTAGTCATAAATTTAAAATTAAACCATACTAAGTGCTTCGTACCTATGCTACTACTAACATTATTATGTGAAAATAGTTTTTATATTCAGAGTAAAATACTTTGTTTAGATATTATATGTTTTTTGTGCCATTCATATTATCGGACGTCAGCGATAAGTTCGGCCATTTTCTCCTTCTACATTTCTACTATAAATAATGATTACCGGAGATCATTCTTTCAATGATAATTTGTAGAAGTTGGTATCACTCTCGATGCTGCATAATGTGGCCAAAGTGTGCTTACTTTCTTATTTTTATATCTTTGGTCTTTCTCATTCACCTTCGACATCACCACGAAATTTATAACTTGTTTTTCCAGCTGATACGGAAAATGCGTCTATACACGGACATTTAAAAAACTTTCTGTTTTCTGAGCATTGTTTCTGTAAGTGTCCAAGCATCCTCTTCATAATATAATAGGACTGAAAAGATATAACATCTAACCATTCTGATTTAAAGTATGTATTATAGCAATATACAATTAAAATAATTGATTTAGCTTTCTGCCAATTCAATTATGTAAACATTACAAATTGCAAAATCAAGATGTTTACTCCATGAAATGAAATATATAAAGACAAATACTATCAGTAGTATATTATAAATACATGAACGTACACTGAGTTACATGAATAATATAACCATTTTTGAATAATCGGTGAAATGTTTTGGTTACCTTTTCCTGACTATTTCAACCACTAATAATTGATAGCTAGGGACAGAAAATATTTTGTAATGATATATTTTTACTGAAAATGATAATGTATTTATTTAATTATCCCTTTACTCCCAGGGCTGTGTCACCCATCAAAATACCCTAGTTATGTTTTTCTTAATAACTCAATAGTTAATAAACTTAAAGTCACTTAATCTACCTACTCTATTTGAGAGCGACACACGATTTTGATCAAATTTTATAGTTTTGATTTCATCATCATCTGTTGGATGAAGGCCTCTCCATGCTGATCCACTCCTTTTGGTCCTGTGCGTTGCAATGCCACGTACTTCTGCATAACTTAACCATTTCATCAATCAAACTCCCTTTGAGTCTACGTTGTGGACGTTTTGTACCTCTTGTGAATCGCTGGATAACTTTATCCAGCGATTATTCCTTCTTCGCGCCATGTGTCCAGCCTATTTCCATTTGAGATTTTTAGCGAACTATAATATTACATCGCTTGTCCGTTTTTTTTATAAAATCACGCTATCGAATCGCTTTTTGTCCTTTCGCGTTATACCCAGCATGCACTTCTCCATACCACGCTGTGCTACTCTAAGTTTATGGATCTCTCTTGCAAACTGTTCAACCAGTGTGTGCTTCACGTAATCACATATTTGTGTGAGTTTTGATTTAATAAATAATAAATAAGAAGGGAGACCATAGTCCCCACGCCCACGATGGCTGAGAGGCTTAAGCGTCGGCTTAAAGTGTCGTGGGTCTCAGGTTTGAATTCTGCAACTGGAAAATACACATTTGTTTGTTTTTCAATTTGTGTTAGGAGTTAGTGTATGTACCTAATAGGTTGAACAAAAATGGCTAACATCCATTTCTCGAAAAAAAAAAAAAAAAACTGTTAATACAAACCTCTACTTTGTGGTGGTCCATCTTATGATCCTATTAGGATCTGATATGGTCAAAAGAAGAAGAAAACCATATTATAGGTGGCAATATACGTACAGTTTTCGTAACAGGTTGAACATGGCACAGACAATAACTGTTCAATAACTGTACGTTAGTAGCCACATCACAGATCAATTTAAGTACCCCATTTAAATCTGTCGAACTGTCAACAGACGTGCCCATATACGTACAGTTATTGTCTGTGGCAGAGCAAGTGTCAAAAACTACGGAGGTTAGGTTCGCGGAGATATTACACAGGGGTATTGTTTCAATTAGTTTTAGGTAGAGTATACTTGAATGATATTGATGCACGAATAATTTTACTTGGAATTTATTATGGTTATAATTGTTTTTATTAGAAACAAATTGACATAAAATACACACCTATGACGTTGGTAAAATAAATCATGATTTCGCTAGTGGATTGTGTATTTTATCGATTCACCGAAACAATATTATACACATTCGTGTAAATATAAAATATAATCTTTTCTTTTGAATAAATTATTCCCTACTTAACGGTAATATTTATAAAGGTATTGATTTTATACACAATAAATTTAAACATGCCACAAAATTATATTTACATCTTTATATTATTCTATTATCTTACAAATTATATTATTAAAATATATACTTAAATTTTATTTAGATTTAGCGACATTGTCAGGTATATTAATTTATGTTATGAACGTCTTAAATTAATAATTTGTAATATTCACTACATACAGTAAATAAAATTTGAGTACTGAGTTATTAGTCTATATTTTCACATAACGTAATATTTATAATGCTCTCTAAAATTGTAACATTTATATTACATTGTATAAAATAATATGTTTACATAAATAACTATTACTTTGTTTTACTCTCGTAAAAATAAATAAAATATAATATTTGCGATCTCCGCGTACATAATATTATTACATTTTTATTAATAAATGAATTTGTATTTTATAACAAGCACCACTAGCCGCAGTTGTATCGCGCGGTATATTCTACTTTACGTTACCAACATCTAACGTCAAACGAGAACTTTCGGCTAGTTGAAATTCCAACAGTTTTACAAAAACACGGGAGTAGGGGGTCGCTGGCAGTTTGAACCTGGCACACATCTGGCAGGTCGAAAAGTGCCCGTCTATTGACGCAGCAGATTATCTACCAAAGATAACTGTATGGCCGCCATTACGTATTAACTGGCATGTTCAACTTCTTACGAAAACTGTACGTATATGGCCGCCTTATACCATGTAGTAGAGGATGCCAATCTGATGAAATAGAAATGAGTCGAACTTTCCACTCAACGAGTAAATAACATAAGAAATTATTATCTTTATTATTATCCGCATTATTATCTGCTGGAATCTAGATCGACAAAATTCGTCAATATTAGTATAATTACGTGATAGCAACGAACCAAGAATCGATACCAGTGTTAAAATCTATAATGACGCCTTCATCCAGCAGTAGATAGATATCGCAAATGATTATAAAGCATTTATTTTTGTAATCTATTACAAATTAAATTTTAAAACGAATAACATTTCATTCAATTAATAAGACAATAATTATGTTATTATTTATAAACACACTTCGCCCAAAATTGCCAGATGTATGAGAAGCGGGTGAGAGCTTAAGCTCACTTACCAACCCAACTTGTTCACACCCCACCCGCATGCATTATGCAGCACTGCACTGCACTGTACGATATACCTCACTAAACCACTAGTTAGATGCTTTTTGGTCAATACAAATAGTCATCGGATCCAATAGCGCATCCAAATCCAAATGTTTACAAAGGATGAGGGTGAAATACAAAACAAGAGCAAATACCACTACATAGTTCATGCCTGGAATTTTGATACATCATTCATTAAAATTATGGTCGTGTTCGTGGTATAAACAGACAAAGTAATATTTATACCAGGTAAATAATAATACATTTTATAGGTTTAATATACATTATTATATGAAACATAATGGTGGAGCGTTAGGAAAAACAAGCTTTAATAGAACTTAGACGCTTATTTTTATTAAATATATAAATAAAATTTTCTGCATAATGGAATATCGAAAATGTAAAAAATTGTCTCTTTTTTCATGATGTTATTATTTCAACGCTAAAGTCATAGACATAAGATAATTATAACAACAGTACTGTAATAGGTCGTATGTAGAGATTCCCCACGGTTGCCCACGGTGGCCGCGCGGCATAAGCGTTGGACTACAAAGCCGTGGGTCCCAGGTTCGAATCCTGGGTCTGGCAAGTACAAAAATTGTTTTTCAATTTGTGTGTGTCAGGGTATGGACCTAATAGGTTGAGCAAGTGGCTGACATCCATTTCTCGTAAAAAACAAAATCTGTCAATACAAACCTCCACTCTGTGGAGGCCCATATGATCCTATCAGGATCGGACATGGTCGAAAAAAAAAAAAAAAAAAAAAAAAAAAGAGATTCCGAACGATGTTTGATACCTATGAATCTCGGGATTGGTAACATAATCCCGAAACTTTCTACACATATTATTTACTACATTGAACCTTTGTATTTCCAAGATTGAACATACACAATATTAACAATAAATGTCTTAAATAGTATAAATTATACAAAATTTTTTTTTGACTGATTTTATCTACGTTATTTGTATATATAGAAATTTTATATTAACTATTGAAAAAAATGCCAATCCTGGGACCAGTCCCGGGATCGTCAAATCGTAGCCCCAAAATCCCGGGATCAAGATTTTGGCTCGGGATTGGATTCA
Source organism: Rhyacophila brunnea (assembly GCF_057557595.1). Classification (NCBI taxonomy): domain Eukaryota; kingdom Metazoa; phylum Arthropoda; class Insecta; order Trichoptera; family Rhyacophilidae; genus Rhyacophila; species Rhyacophila brunnea. The sequence continues at coordinate 36,212,073 of NW_028233350.1, read as the reverse complement.
CTAGTCGTATGTCAAAAATGATTACAATATATCCTCGCAACACACACATAGATACAGCAAAACATTATTCGCAAATAAGTCATATTATTATGTTATTCACTAGTAGATAAAAATTTGGCAACAACCTGTATCCTCTAAATTATTGTAAACTAAAATCTCATAAAATTTGAATTTAAATACCTTTGTCAGTGGAACTAATGGTACAGTTAGGTTATGAGGCATACAGCGGCAAACACATTTTGAAAATAGCCGATATACTGGAGTATTTGTTAGTTTAACCTAACCAAACCTAACCTAACCTAACCTTACCTAACCTAACCTAACCTAACCTAACCTAACCTAACCCAACCTAACCTAAACTAAACTAACCCAAACTAACAAATAATCCAGTATATCGGGTATTTTCAAAATGTGTTTTTCGCTATAAATATTCCTCATAACCGAACTGTACCGAACTAACTTTGTGTTTATTTTCAATTTATTATTTTATACATTAATAATAAATATTACGTAATAAATACCATATTTATTGGTAAGCAAAAATCGTCAAGTCGATATGAAGGTTAATATAGCATTTTAAAATGTCATATAAGTAGTATAACATAATCGTTTTCGTACATTTTTGAAACGAAAGCTTTATCTTTTACAGTGGGAGTCATAAAAGAATATTCAGATGTAGACATAAAGCTGAAAGTGCTTTCCAGCCATTTGTACTCGGTGTACTTTCGTTTTATCTGGGTGAATATTCTTTGCAATAGTGGCAATAAAAAAACTACACGGAGGACAACGTGTAACTCCGGAAAGATTAATTGCAGTATGCTTTTCTTATTTTGAAATTCAATTATTCATTTTTAAAGACATTCATACTGTTTAAATTGAATTTACTAATTATTATCATCATCAACACTAATACATGATCACCATCCCGAGGAAACGTCTCTATTCCCTTCTATCTACCACAGGCTTTTTTTACCACTTTATTTTTAAGGATGCTGTATCTCTTTGTTCACAGTCTTAATACTGCAGTCTGGTTCTTCTGCTTCTTCTTTTATCGTCCAGTGTGTTGAAGAGTAGCTTCTTTGCTGGCAGTGCATCTTCTATTTCAATAACTATTATCACCCAATTTTGGCATGGTACATCATATATAAATTTTTAGTCACCGTAATTCAAAGTAGTATAAGAATGTACAAAAAAAATCAGTTGAGTATTTTAGAATCAAAACTCACATTTATTTGTTGTTTGTAACAAACTAAATAACTTTAAATGCATTAATTTAATATACAAAGAAACATAATTAAATAAAAAACCAGTTATAGTTGTGTAAGCTCTGGATTTTCTAGGATTAATATTTTTCATACTGTCATGCCGAATTTTATCTCACAAGAAGAAGGAGGCGTTATCTATACAAAAACAAATAATGTTAATCGTCAATCTTAATCATTAATTATGAAAGTTTATTATTTTCATCTAAATACGAAAAAAATGCAATGTTTTTTTTGCCATTTTCTCATAAATCAATTTTTGTAATATTATGTCATGATGCATTTCTCATTATTAATATTTTGGTATCATAAAAACAATTTGTATGGCAATACTGCAATACTGACTACGTCAGAGTTGGCAAACCTTTTTACGTACACGTGCCAAAATTTCCCAAATATTATTTTTTGACTGTCTATCGTGCCGAGAAGATTTTCATAGGGAAAAATTGAAAAAATAGTTGTAAAAAAGTTAGAAAAATATAAATAATATTGAGTTCTTCACTATTACGTACTGTATTACTTAGGCTGGTTTTTTACGCACAAATTGACGCCAGAATTGCTCCGATAAGACGAGGCATTTTCTCGCTACAATGGTTTCATCCATTGTAAAATGATTGTAAATCGGTCAAACTGAGAAGTTTGCGGCGCGGCTTCCCCGCCACCTATTGAGTTCAGTGCGATAATATTATGTGTGTCGCATAAAACCTAAGGACCGACCTATGTAATTTAAATTAAATGAAATGCTTATTCTTCCAAAGTATCTGCCTGCTATTTTTTCTACAATGAGATCTGTCATTTTTATGCATGAATTTCATCGATTACGTTTATGCATCGATTAGTTAATATTATCAAAAATCAAAGAAATCACTCATGGTTATGTCGTCTTTATTTTTTAATATTATTTGATATACTTAAGTAGGTATATTTATTTGTAAAACTTTTTTGTAAAAAAAAACATATTTTTTAAATTTCTGTAAGTACCTCATTTTTTTCTCTTCAACATAAAACATTCGCGTGCAATAGGTTCGCCATTCCTGAACTACGTAATACAGAGGAGCTACCAGACATAATATAAAAAATAATATTATGTATAACTGCTGAAGGCAAAGTAAAATCTTGGCAGTCAAAACAAAAATAGGTGGATAATAATAGTTCATAAACTTAGTTTCTTTGTAAAAATTCAAACCTTTGTTTGATAATAAGATAATAAAAACATAAAACTATATCTAGGTAGCTAATGTTTTTATAAAAAAAAACTGCCGTCCCGATACGATTTCAGGTACGAAACTGACAAATAATTTCAAAGCGCCTGAAAATATCAAAAACACTGTATATATTTAGTGTCAAAACGCATTTTAAAACAAAGTGAATGGCTTACAAAAGAATATTTTGCTGTAGTGAGGTATAAAGGCAGCTTTAAAAAGCCTCCACGGAAGGCTAACGTCATCTCTTTCCGCTTTTGATATACAAAAGCTGACATTAAAACTTGCGCTCGCTTCACAAATTGAACTTTCACCAAGTTTTATTATTGTATTCATTTCCCGCTGATCGAAAGAAAACAGACACAACTTGATTGACGTACTAACTTGTTTATTTAAAGATGCGAGACTTGTCTTGTCAACACTGTTTAATGAAACGTGAAATGATAATATTTTAAATAGAGTAAATTAAACTTTTCATATTTTGAACATTTCTGAGTAAGTAGTAAATTAGTAAAATTACTTACTTTGTATATTAAACAAATTAATAATTCTATTTTATAAAATACTTAATAAGAATTTAATATTTCAGCATTTCGTACCTAATTGAATGTAATTAGCGAAGAAGAATAGTTTAATAAACTAAATATTTCTTTTATTCAACGAATAAGACACAAGATTTCAGAATGTAACATTCTATACTGAATATACATAATTTGAAAACATCATGCATATACACACTAAAAAAATCGTTTTGTTGAAAAAAATAATATAACGCAATAATCCGATAAGCATTTCATGTAACAACTACTAGTTAAAATCGTCGTAATTATCTAAGGCGCCCATAATTAAATTGGTAAAACATACTGGCGTGAACCCAGTAGATTAAGGTTTAAGTCCCATCGGGTGTCGTATTTTTTCTACAAAACTTGTAAGTATTTTATTGTATTTATTTCCCAGATTTACGTTATTATTTCCCGCAATTTACATCTGAAATACACTATTCATCTTAAAAATAATGTTTTTCGCCTACATAAAACTTGCGGTATTAAATTATAGCTAAGTATTATATTAAAATCTTTGCTTTGATATAGCAGTATGTAAAGATTGTAGAAGTATGAAGTTCTCTTTAAATTATCATGCAATGCAAAATCATTTGTAGCTGAGTTCATCAGGAAACTAGGTGTAATTTTTTTGCTTCGATTTTATACATTGCAGCGCCATCTCTATAGTATATAGAGTATAAAACAAGGTTTTTCAACATCTTTGGGTTAGTCAGTCTAATTTTTGATACTTCACTGCTAACCAAGGATAATTATTAAATTCCTTCGGGTATTTCAGCTTATCTTTCGAAATCTTTATTATTTTTTTTGGGACATAAGAAAATAGATTAGTAGGTACCTATAAATTGTATCACAGAAAAGGTAAAAATATAATGTATTGATAATGTATTACCATAGGGCTTATACCTGTCCAAAGTGGAGGTAGGTCTCTTAATAGACATCCTTAATGCGTAGTTTATTGTTAGCACCTTTGCCCTTCGGTGGTGGGATAAGGGTAAAGAAAAAGAAAAAGGAACGCATTGTAAACAGTCACATTTTGAATCAAATATACACAAAAAACACAGTATTTCTTCTATCCATAAAAATATAAGCTTGAGACTCACAGATTGTACCCTTTATCACGATGTGTGGAAGGAAAATTTCATAATTGTGGTAGGTTCTGACTGTTCTGAGTATTGAAATAAATACAAGTCCACTTTTGTACGTATGAGGTATCAGGATAGATGGGGGACCGGGAGATGCAGGATTCGATTCCCTACCGGGTGGCTTACTATTTTAAAAAAAGATTTTTTCTATTGGTTATAATATATTTTCTCAGAAAGTGTTTATCAAAATTATGTATGTTCAATAATTAGAATGGTACATTCTTAAATCTTGTGAATTATTCGTTGAATAAAAGAAATAGTTACTTATAAATTATTGGCAAGTTCAAGTAAGTTATATCATACAAAATATTGGAGAAATCCACGACGTCGGTTAGTAATTAAAGTAATAGGCATCTACTTTGATTTAATAAACAAAAAAGGATTGCCAAAGTAGCTTGATTTAGAAGAGCGCTGATAAGTGGGTATTAAAAGTGGCCAAAAAAGATTTTTTCTATTGGTTATAATATATTTTCTCAGAAAGTGTTTTTCAAAATTATGTTTGTTTAATATATATATTCTTTTTTTCAACACTACAACAGGCCATGCAGCCTAACGAAAGTAGTGTATTTATTAATAAAAAAATAGAAGAGAAACATTCACATTCACCTAAGTTTTGCAAAAATATTATAATATATATTGTGACCCTCAAATAAAGAAAAAAAAAATATATATTGTGACCTCACCGAGGCTCGAACTCGGGACCCCGGTTAAAGCCCAGAGCCACTGGACCACGAGGGCCGCCGATGTTGAGTTAATCGGCTTCTTAGTTGAATATAAAATTGTAAAATCAACACAATTATAAATGGAGCTTGTTCTCTATTGAATTATCTGAATGATGAAGATTATTCAACACAAAAAAGGAATACATGTTAGACCAAAACAACTACGTGACGAAAAAATTGTACATTTATGCAGTTAGCCGTATCATAGTTAATCATAACCTGTTTAATCGGAAAAATCATATTCATGTCGAAATAAAATACTTAATAAAATACGTAATAAAAACCACCGGAAAACAACGGAAAGACAGAAGAAATATATAAAGATGTAATTAACTATTTATTTTATTCAACGAATAATTCACAAGATTTAAGAATGTACCATTCTAATTATTGAACAAACATAATTTTGAAAAACACTTCTGAGAAAATATATTATGACCAATAGAAAAAACCTTTTTGAAAAAAGTAAGACACCAAGCAGGAATCGAACCTGCATCCCTTGGGTTTAGACCCCGTCCGCGCATTGTCCACTGTGCTACTAGGTGACATATTATTAACGACAAATTTTAACTATTGGCCTTTTAATACCTGCTCATCGGTTAATAAAATGATTATAGGTATCTGTCATATAAAATATACATACGTAGATATCTCCCTTACTTATAAATACTCGTATAATACAAATTATCTAATTGGTTAAAATCGAATATTATATAAATAAAAGACACGGTAATACTTAGAAAATAGTCATTTATTTCGTTAAAAAATCTCGCAGTTAAGAACAATTTTACTATACACAATATCGCATCATAAATAAAATTATTAATGTACTTATTACTTTATCCCATCAATATGTAATATATTAAATGATTGATTTTATAATATAATAGTATATATTTTGGAGATATTACAAGATAAAATACTGTTAAATCTTTTCAAAAAATAGCAACCGCTTTTATCTACAAACGAAAATATAACGGGCAACCTTTATCGAACTAGATATATTATATATAATATTATATGTACAAACAAAGAAACAACATATTATAACGATAACAGAATGCTTTGTAATGCCTTGTTCCATTGCCTTATCGGTTTTGCAATGATCCCTAGGCTATAAACGTGACATCGGTCTTGTTTTGTCAGATCCAATTATTCAGCCTAAATTAAATTGCCCTTTTTTATAAATATAGTTTTTTAACCGCTAGAACTATTATTACTTTCGATAAAACTGAAGGATGTTTACCATTATTTGAAAAGATTTAGTCAAACAACTTTATAATTTAATGTTATTATTTAAAAACTTTTTTTTATTAAATACGGAGCTTCCCTTCAGCAATATATATTGTCTTCACGTTGTTGGTTACCGGTCGTGGATGAGTAAAGATATAATTAGTCTGAAAAATAAAAACAACATATTTTAAAACAATCGAAGTAGAGAGATAATTTAAAAAAAATAACAAAACAGTTTTTAATGTCTATAAACTTCGATACCTTGGACTAATAATAATTGAGTCATAAATAAAAATAAATCGAATTTGTTAGACCTTTTCTGAGTTTACTAAGTAAAATAATATATCAGTTTATATTTCTGGAATTGTTAGTTCCGAATTAATTAGCCTATATTCAAACAAATAAAAAGAATGATACATTATTTATTTACTAAATACCATGAAAATTAAGGTAACATGTAATTTTTATGTCTTGAGTTCATCGTGGGACACTTATTCGTGCGCCGCAGTACGTGAAACATGAGTTCGTATAACATATTATCAAATGACGAGTTCTTCGTTGAACATTTCACCGTGGAATACATTTGTACGTATCTTACAGAATGCGGCAATAGTTTGCAAACAGTACTGTTCCAATTAGATTAACGCTAACCTAACCTAACCTAACCTAGTGAAGACATCTCCACATGTTGTAGCATATGTACATATATACTCCACGCTGAAATGTTCAACGAAGAACTCGTCATTTGATTAAATATCACACAAACTCATGTTTCACGTACTGCGGCGCACAAATAAGTGTCCTGCGGTGAACTGTTTGCGTACAAAATTCCGGATACGGAAAATTAATACTGAAATTTAAAAAATATAAAATTTGTTGTTACAGTTAAATAATGTTGTGCAATAAACTATCACAAGTAAAAATTAAAGGTAATCGATTGAAATACATTTATTTAAAGTAGTTACGAGTACCTAACTTTATGTCAAAAAATAGAGTATTTTTGCTTGTATTAAAAGGATACCATAATAGAATCAAGAGTTTTGAATATGTTCTTAATAATTCATTAAATAAACATGTCTACAATTTGTTAATCTGCAAATAAAATCAAATAGCGTGTTGTATAATAACTTAATCAAGATTTGTAATCTGCGTAGAAACGTCTAGTTGGATTCCTTATTAAACTATAGAATTTCTTCTAGCATTGCGTAATTATATAATAAACTAGGTATCAAAATCAAAAGGTACTGCCTTACAATCTGACAATGGGGTTTTATCCTCTGGGTAAAAAAATTGTTATATATTGTTTAATGATTTAATATAAAAGAAAATTTATTTATATATACATAACAGATTTTGCAGGCCATTAAAATAAAATAACGCACCCGTAATACTTATACTTACTTACTTAGGTACTTATTTTATACATTTTGAAAATTTTTTATCTACTTAGCAGAAAATTCTTAAATAACATGAAAAATTCAATTCTACAGCTATTAACAGTAAAAATGTGAAGATGATAATATATATTTATTGTATGGATTATGGAAAAGAATTAAATAAAAAAACGTTTACATAAAAATTACTTAAGTAAATACAGTAAGCCTAAAAAAATGTATTAACATAATATATAAGGTGGAGTTTCATGTGGTCTATACGTGCTGTAGATGCGAGCATCCACAGAGATATTCTACATAATAATATCATCTCTGTTCTGGCAGAACACACTAACTGGAGAATACTAGTTTCGAGTAATTTGACTTTGAAGTTGTTAAAATGTTTTAAATAATGGTCTATCATGTGAGTTTATTAAGTAATCGTTAAAAGAATGACTTTAAAATAAAGACTGTTTATTTATTAAGAAGGTTTCCAGACGGTAAAGTTTGAAATAAGGAACATTTCTGTACTAACTCAATATGTCATTTTTTCGAATTAGTATCTTCTGCCAGAACAGTGACGATATGTATTTATTGCATAACTTATTAGTGCATTTTACTATGCTATGCTGTTTTGAAAAGTTCCATAATTTACACATTGCTTGTAGCATGCATGATTGATTATTATTATTTACATTCTATATTATGAATATTATGGCAATATTATTAATAAATTAAAAAAAAAAAACTATCATCCCTACGATAGCCGAGGAGCTTAAGCATAGGCTTATGGTGTCGTGGATCCAGGGTGTGGGAAATACACATATTATCTTTAAAATTTGTGTTTGAGTCAGAGTATGGACATATTAGATTGTGTAAGTGGCTTACATCCATTTCTCGTAAATATTATGTTAATACAAACCTCCACTCTCTAAAAACCCATATTATTCTGTTATTAGGATTGGAAGAAAGAAACTATCATCGGCTACTCGCCTTGATTAAAACTAGTTACAAAATCTTTTTTTCATCCATGTTCGATCCTAATAAGATCATATGGGCCTCCACAGAGTGAAGGTTTATATTAACGGATTTTTTTTTGAAAAATGGATGTCAACTACTTGCTCATCCTATTAGGTCCATACTCTGACTCGTACACAAATTTAAAATACAATATGTGTATTTTCCAGACACAAGATTCGAATCTGGTACCCACGACGATATAGGACGACGCATTAACTAGATAATATTTGGTTATTATATATTATTCAAACTGCATCCCTGGAAACAAAAGTCACCGCACGCTACTGACAATTAGGTAATATAAATCGAATGTCAATATGTAGATCTAAATAAGGACGACGAACAGAATTTGAGTATAAAAAAACATAATGAATATATTTTTAGTATTAGTTAAGAATTTTCTGCAAAACACACGAAAACCTACCAATAAGGAATAATAGTGATATTTATCATTTTTCAATTTATTCAATACAACGTCTTTTACCAAGAATTATTGATACCAGTAAATACTATAACTCAACATTAAACAGTAATACATATAATATAACATTTTAATTTACAAGTGAAACACAAATAAGATTAAAGAAAAACTGGAACTCACCCTAATGCTATTTTCTGTACAGATATGTAACCTATTCCGTTGGCCCCGGTTGATTTTCCCGTATTTGGTAAAACTGCTATTCCTGTTAAAGAGAATTTGCATCATTAAAAATACTCATTACAGTAATATGTTAGCTGGAATTATATAAATAGTTTTTAAATATTAATATCATTTTTGTCTTATTTTGAAAATAATAGCAACACAACATCCATAATTTTAATAATGTACCTAATAATTATAAAATATTACATTTATTTTTTTTTGCTTTTCAACCTATAGTTCTTTCCATTGCAATATAATATATTATATAGTATTTATAGGAGTATTGTCTAACTATTGACTCGATAATGGCATTAATTACACTCGAAAGAGATATAGACGAGAAAAATAATAATTGTCAAATATTAAGAAAGTAATATATAAACAAATAGATTTTAAGAATACGTAACAAACACAATCATTGCAAATATTTAAAATTAATTTAATCACAAAAAGCATACCGCCTTTAGTTTAATTTTAGACTTATTTAAATATGAAAAATCATTTTACTTTAATACATTTAAAATCAATTTTAAACAAAAAAATGTAAATACCAATTATAAACTCGTCACTCATCACACTAAATAATATAATATATCGCAGCTGACTACAATATTAACACAAGTCAAAATAATCTGCAGCTTAGAAATAATCAATGTAAAAGGTTTTTTAGAATATTCTACGATGCAATAAATAATTTGTAGTGACACTAACACTTTGGCAAAAATAACAAAGGAAAGCTCGAGTGGTAATGCAGTTTACTGCATTTTCATTTATTTTAAAAAACAAATGAGTCTTGCTTTCACTTTTTATTATTTTCATTTGTTTCGAAATAAATGAATCACTGTTTTACTTGTTCCATTCGATTCCATCAAAATAGTTCTGTGTTTTTCTTATTTGGGAATATTCTTCCACACAATAAAAATTTTAATTAGTAATAACTAAAGAACACCACATTTTTTTAACTTAAAAATTTTTAACCATCGTAAACTTTATTTAATTTGACATAAGGCAGATATATATTGTTTTATAAAAAAAGAATACTGTACACAAAATACTAATTTATTAAAATAAATATCAACTTTACGAGAAAATAAGGGATAGATGATTATCTCGCATAATTCAAAGAGCGAATAGGAAGCTTATCAAATCAGAACACTTAACTCGAAAGTGAACGATGTGAGTTCGCACCCCTCTTAGAATTTTTTTCCTTGTATGAATATTACTAAGATTTTTGCAAATTACGTATTTTTATTAACTTGACGTATCAACGCAGCTATATTAATTAATTGAGCATGTGAATAAGCCTAGTATCATTTCCACTTCAAGGCAATGCATATAGCGCTCTATAAATGGTGCAAACTGATATGACCAAGAATGCCGTTTGGAAAATGTAAGTGAGAGATTTTTTTTAATATCTCAAATTTATGATATATGTTAAGGGGTAGAGGCATGCCAGCAGAGGCACCTAGCGAAAAAATACGAAGCTTGCAATTTGAGACATTTTTTTTGATCATTTACAATTTCAACTGTATTAATTAATAAGTATGTAAATATCTGAAAACATTTAAAAGAAAAAAATAAGTCAATGATAAACTTACAATTATTGTAAAAAAATGTTATAAAATGTGAATTTGTCACAGGACCACATCTTATTATTACATAAGATTTGCTGTTATATTTATTATTTAAATTTAGTCGATTAAATTTTATATTTTTTATCGTACACTGAGCTTCAATATTGGGAACATACCTAAAATAAAATTTGATATATAAATCAAAAGGATTTCAAGTTATACACATTTAGGTTTTTATAAAAATCTATGTTTTTTAAAATAAATATAAAAAATATTAAAACGGTGAATTAGTCAAAAATCTACACGAGAAAAAAGGGAAACCTTAATAAACTAAATTTTAATAATAAATATGAACATCTAATAGAATAATGTAATAATAAGATGTGGTCCTGTGACAAATTCACATTTTTTTACAATTGTAAGTTTATTTTTGACTTATTTTTTTTTCAGATAAGTACATATTTACAATAAATACAGTTGAAATTGTAAATTATCAAAAAAATGTCTCAAATTGCAAACTTCGTATTTTTTCGCTAGATGCCTCTGCTGGAATGCCTTTGCCCCCAATTATTTTCTGAAAGGCGAATAATTAAAAGCTTTATAACTCTAGTGCAATCTACCGATTTGTTAAGATAATTTGCAGTAGATGTCACGATATTCAATACAAAAAGAAAATAAATGTACGCACCTACTGATTATTACAGCCTTTGAACAAATAAATATACGACCCTGTACTGCATTATAATAATAATTATCGTTACCTATATTTCTGATAATATACATTTTCTTTTTATTAAAGTAGGCTTTAAATAGTAAGGAGTTTTTGTCATTGCTTGGTAGTCATATAATATTATGTACTAAATTCAATGATACAGTATATTTATTGTATGTTCAAAATCGATTATTTAGGTAGGTACTTATCAAGGTGCAACTCTGCCATAAAAACGTATTTTAGATTAATAAATATGAAATCAGAAAAGCTCCAACAAAATAAAAACAATTCTCTTGCCCGAATTTCCATAAAGATTATTGCTGAATATTAACGATCGAATAAAAATAAAATGGCGCGAAAATAAATATTAAACTTCCAAAGTGTTTATTTAGCAAAAAGTTTAAGCCTTACAGCGTTGTCTCGGAGGGTAAATACTTTGAAAATCTTAAGCTTGATGTCGCTACCAGTTTCTACAGAGAGCACTTAACATCGTGCATAGTTTATTATGCGCACCGCATCAACGCTGTCAACTGTTAATGGATTATTTTATTAGATGCATCCATGCAACTTATTCGTGATGCGCGTCTGTAAAGTGCAGTTAAACTACGTCTGGTTTATTAATCAGCTTCGTGGAACTGTTGCTGATGCCAATTTGTATAACAACCCTGAACTACTAATAACTCCTAACTCGCATTATTTTACGAAACAGTGTTTTAAATCATACTTACGCTCTTGTTTCAATTATAATATGTATTTTTCCACCGTTGATTCTTTCAATAATTCACATGTTTTGTTTAAATGTACTTTCTCAAAAAATTGTATAATTTACATTATTTGATCTTTAAATGTATGTTTTTTTCTCTATCTATTTTTTTGTTCCATCTTAAATTTAAAATTTCAATAATTTTTAACACACTAATATAATATATAGGACTTATATATTTAAAAAAATGTCTTATTGTCTATAATTATTTAATAAGTATTCTTTCTCACTTATCTTATATGTACTTTCTCCATATTTCTCTTTCTTCTTACTTTATATCTTGTTAGGCTTTACTATATTATAAATTTATGTATGGAAACTTTGCTGGTTGCAATATTTTTTTTCTATTCTATTTTTATACATATTTGTAAGCTATGTAACTGTTTGTTTTCCTTAATAAATAAAAATTAAATTAAATAAATATTTGCTAGCTAATATTGAAAATATATAATATACATTATGTATTACGACTACAATATTCAAGTAGTTAGGCGGCTCTCGTGGTGCAGTGCGTAAGGCGCTGGCCGAGAGTTCTGGGTTCGATCCCGGTGAGGATACAATATTTATGTGATTTTCTCAAAGCTTGGGTGTTTGTGATTGTTACTAATTACTAACAACCACCTTGTATGAAAAAGCAAAGACATGATTATTCATAATTCTAAAAAAAAAATCGAGCAGTTATCGCGTCGGCAATGAGGGTCCCGGGTTTAAATACCGGGTCTTGCAAAAAGTCAGTGTTTGGACCAGAGTATCATGGTAGATACTACATTGAGCAATTAATTAGCATCCATTTCTTGTATTAAAAAAATTTGTTAATATAACCTCTACTACGTGATGGCCCATACGATCTTTTTAGAATCAAACATGCTAACAAAAAAATCTTATTCACTATAACAGTTACACAGTTATAATAATATTATGTGCTAAATACTTAGTGATCAGACTATCATCCCAGACATATAAAAATATTTGCAACCTTTTAAGTCCTACTTTGTCTCCACACTTCACAATTCTCTCAATATAAATTTCTCAATTGGAATTGTATGAATCGTATTATCCCCATAATTATAATTAATTCATTTTCAACCCCCCCTATATTATACTGTGGGCAATAATTGTATAAACCCAAACGTAAATTTTGGTATTCATACTATTAATGAAGCTCACTATGTGAGCGAAGCACGTATCGTAAATTAATTGTTATATGACGTGGTGAATATAAGGTTATAATAATATAACCTAGTTTATAAATAATGTAGACGTTAAAATGCACTATGTATAAATTTATGACTTTAACTTCAAAAAATATTTATTACGTAAAAAATGTTCTTACTTATATATAGACGATATTGGTAGTTCACTGTGTTAAGCAGTTACAATGTTAATTTTTGTTCTGAAAAATATCATTAAAAATATGCATTATTCAGAAACTTATTTACGATCATCGAAAAAGCTTATTATATTACATAATAGGTAAAGCTATAAAATAAGACGTGTTAATAACATGGGGCAATATTTAATGAAGGTATATTTTATAAAAATATTGCACTGAATGTTTATTTTTAATTAAATTCAGCGGATGTTTTTACATATTACGTTTTAATTAATTAGGACACTTTGAAATGTTAATTATTATAGATTTTTAATAATGAATTCTTCATATTGTATCGTCATACGCCGCCAGTAAAACCTGTATTGGTTACGTCGACTATGAAATTTAAACTGATTAACAGTAAGTAATGAAATTTTTAAATAAAGTTACATAGAAAACTGACTATACGCCTCTATTCCTTTTTAATCAATAAATTAACCCTAGCAAAAATAGTGCTTTACATACTTTGAATTTAAAACTAATTTTATTCGAATATTTTGACATTTTAATTTAATAACATTACTTAATGTATCTGTTTTATCGACTATATTGTTCTGTACAGTAGTCACTTAGACACAGTAGTCACGTAGCAACTTATAATAATTATTCGTTGTATACACTTAACATAAATCAAATTAAAAACATAACATTTGATAGAATTATCAGACAAATTATTAAAATTCTACCAAACTAATTTTATCATAGGTATATAAATGTGACAATCTTTAATTAGTATTAATAACTTAAGTCAATTATTAACTTTCGATAGGAAATTACCTTGGAACTTCATAATTAGTGTGGCAAAGTAGGGAGAATACATTGGAGCACTTATATTATATTAAATTTTATGGTGATTGTACTTCCTGTCTTTTCTTGGCAAATTGTTCGTGTAACGACATCGTGCTTCCGGTTAAACGTTCACCAATTGAGTTTAAATACTTAGATGAGCTATGCTACCCTTAATGTCTGACCTAATGTATTCAGAATGGATGATAAAAATATACTGCCTAACTATATATGCCTAGCTAGACATATGATTCTATTCAGTAACTAATGATTTTTTTTGTTGGCCTAAAAAATATATTTTCCTAATCTTTTCTCGAGAGGGATTTTTGTGAAATATTGTTGTTAGCTATTAATTCGCGTCCAATCAATTTGATTTTCATTTTAGATTTTATCACATACCTACAGAATTTTTCTGAATCGTGATGTGAACTCACTGATACAGTAGTAGATATTTTGCCACTACTGTATGTTAAATTATTCTGGAAATAAAATTGTAACATACTAGGAAATATTTTGAGTTTAAAAAGAGCTTATTCATTATAATAATATCGTCACCTCAATACTGAACACATAAACTAGATAACTCTGATTTGGTCATTGTTGGAAACATGACATTTAAAGTTTACTTGAGTAACTTAAATCGAGGCTATAATTAATTATTATTTAAAATAAAAATGGAAAATTGTGCTTTGTCTAATTGGAAACAATTAAATAACGTTATATTAAATGAAAAAATATTGTAGATATTTTATTGTATTTATTTAATACATTTATGGTTTTAAAAATATCTAATATTTTTGAATACAACATTAATATAATTCCCATTAACTTCTGACTTGCCTAGTTTTATCGTTTCGTAGAGTAGGAAATATAGAATCATATTATTCAATAGCTATTTTAAAAACAGTGAAAATCAAGTTACCTAGTTATATTATTAATTGAGGTGACGATATAATATAGTATGTTATTATGATTCAATAAGTTTAAATCACCTATTTTTACTCCAAAATGAATACAAATATAATTTATTATATATGTTACTTTTCCAATAGCGTTATTCATGGTCCAGTGTGTATACACTGTGTGTATATAGTTTTTAATTCGTGGGCTCTTGATTTGATTCTCTATGAAGTCACAATACATTTATCTGATTTTTTATAACCTGAATATTTCTGTAATTGTTTTACTTTTACTACTACACTACTTAAATATCGCCAGGTCTATTATAGTAGTGTTGAAAAAATAGTTGGCTATAGTTATATATTTCTAATTTACGCGAATGTTAGTATAAACACGACTTCACAGACAAAACAGATAAATGAGATATGAATATAAAGCCAAACTCCATGGGCTAAGGCTTTGAAGCAAAATTAAGCGGTTAATAGCTTTATGATGGTCAGACTATAAAACGCAATAAACACAAAGCGCGCTGAGTGCTCTCAAATATTACTTATATTGAATTCGCGTTTCATCGATATATTGCCAGAATTTTTGCGTTATAAATTTTTCCCACAAAATCTACAGATTGTTCAAAATTCTTGACTTCCAACCGTTATACTCACAGATTAATAATATAGAAATACGAAATCCAGTCACAATATACCAATATTCCGAAGCAAGATTTTGTTTGTGATTTAATGACAGCCATGTCACATGTCACAAAATACAGGAAATACAAAGTCTACTTAACATCATCAAATATTACCAAATGCGAATGCACGTTTCGTTTACGTGAAAAACTTTATTATTAATTGAATTGTCGTTTACGTGGCTGAATTCCATTACATTGATTTTAAAACAAAGTTATTTTTGTAATACAAATAACTCAAAATATTAAAACCACACATTTTATTGCAAATACAGACATCACGTTTGAAAATATTATATTATTAACACGTATTTCAGATTATTTTATTAAGCCATCCTTGAAAATGAAACTTTTTACATTTCGATTCAAAAGACAATCCATTTTATTTAGATGCCGTGTTCCCTAAATAAATACATGATGTTGATACAAATACGTCACAGGTGATAAATACGGAGAGTTTGAAAAAATAATTATCACATACGGATTACTTATGTATATAAATATAATAAATAATACAAATAGTTATCATACCTATCAGATTACCATGCAGCACATGCACGGCAACGGTGGCGTTCGCATAGTACCCCTGCGGCGGAAGGGTTGGCTCAGCCTGCAGGGGATACGGCTGAGGGGGAGCCGGCTGCGCGGCGTGCGGCTGGGGCGGCGGGAAGGCGCCGCAGGTGTAAGTGCCCGCGTGAGAACGGCTTACTTGGTCCACCATCAAGGTGCACGTGGCGCTGTCGGCACCGGTTACATTGCAGATGCTACCAATCAAGAAAATATAATATATATTTTTAATATTGTCAATTAATTAATTATTATCTGTAAATTTTAAATCTTAGTTGACAACAATATAACTATATAATCAGCAACACCTGTAAGTAAATTTGTATCTTTAGTTCAATGAAAATAATATAAGTAAGACTGAAAAAGTTTAGTGTGTACTATTTTTGTTGCATCTCCTCAGTCTACTTTCACCCTCTACCACTAATCTGAATCTAGATTAACAATAATGTATACCTAACCATATTATTATTTTATAGTAAAATCCATTCGTTTTTTATTGACTTTGTAGTCAGTTGGGTTCTATTAAATTTGAGAGTTCACTATCCTTGGTATAATTATTTGTACTTAAAACTTGTTTTCTTTTCGGGATAGTGTCTAATTCACGGGGTTTCAAAGATTTTTAACTTATAGCCCCTGTTAAATACCCTGAGATCTACCAATATATCAGCTACAAAATTGTCGCGGAAAAGAGCAAATTTTACACGAACATTAACAATCATTACATGTTGTTATTATCACGTGGTCTCTATTTGATTTTTTTTTCTTTTTGACCATGTCCGATCCTAATAGGATCATATGGGCCTCCACAAAGTAGAGGTTTGTTTTTTACGAGAAATGGATGTCAGCCACTTGCTCAACCTATTAGGCCCATACCATGACACACACAATGTGTGTACTTGCCAGACACAGGATTCGAACCTGGTACCCATGACGCTTAAGCCGCGCGGCCACCGTGGGTGTCCTGCTATCAAACAGTGTATTTATACTAATTAAAATTTATAATAACGTTTCATAAACCTAACAGGAACAATATATAATTTATTGATAATGACCTCTGCAAGGAGCCAGAAACGTCAAGGAGAGATTAAAGTAGAACTCTTGATGACAACTTAAAAATACGAGTAAATACGAATAAGACGTACAAATAACCTTGAAATTTTCAGACACCATATAATAATATTACTAACTCATAGGGCTTTTCTAACATTTAAAAAAAAATTGGCAAATGATTAGTGTTTCAATACCTAAAATGAGTTTATTATTCTATTTATCTCTAAAACATATCAATTTAATTGCCGTAATAATTTATTTAAAATCTATAAAATAATGCTTCATTAAGTTGCTTGTTAGTCTTGCTCTTGGATATGATATTATAATGAGATAAAATCCAACTTTACATAACATGGCGGGAGTTTTGGGATATTAAGAACAAGAGCAGTTTCTTGTTTGCATACGATTACTTATGAATAATAGAAATTGATTACTAAAATATAATATACATAATTTAATGGAACTCATACCATGTAAATGTCTAAAATATTAATATGAAAATTTCACGGTTTAAAAATGCCAAATGATGCTATATTTAGCATCAAGATTTTTCTTAATATAACAAATATTATGATTTTTGTAACGAAAAATGTCGAGAAAATGGCAGATTAAAAATATATATAGTTTTTAGATTATTTTCGGTTTTAACAACTTGTTACGAGTAATTTGACAATTTTTCTGTAGTCAGAATAGTCAAAGAAGAGTGGTTTGACTTTTTAAGTCAAACGATTTCTGACCGTCACAATTTATCAGATTTATGCGGCAACATATACAAAAACGTCAAATCTCAAACCATATTCGGTTTACTAAATGCAATTATGCGTTAATCATAAATTACTAGTCAAAGCATAAGAAACGTTTCCTGGAACAAATTTAAGTAAATATATATTATACAAGATATTATAAGATGTGGATTATTTACGTCTCAAAAACGTTGATTTTCGATAACTTCAATTCAATTGAAGAAATTCAAACATTGAGTCTGTCTAATTTTGCATCATAGTGAATATTTTTTTAGGTTTATAACCTAGTTAATTCATTGCGTTATTATATTGTGTTATGTACATACAACTGTTTTAATAATATTTCTTTGTTTCTAAATGTCATGTTGTGAACGTCTTAAACTTATAATTTGTAATGTCCACAATATGTAAAATAAATAAATTGAAATTAAAATTGCCACCTGAAAAATACTTAGTACCATGTTTTAAATATAAAACTCATAAAATTATTTTTATTTTAATTCAAACATAACAGTACCTCAAAATAATACATAGATTTTGTATGAGTAAACACAGTAAAATAAATAAATGAAATAATGCATTGAAAATAGTTAATATTTTTCTGGGTGTCAATATATTGGCCCCGAAATTTAGTCACGTATATTTCTAAAATATAATCGTTGTTGTAATAAATAGACCGGATGATGTCAAATGAAGGGCGAACCTTTGACCGCTCGAACCAACTCTTGTGGAAAAGTTAAAGGTTATTCTTGGTCATAAGCGTTTGCGTTACATCCCACACTAATGTACGCTGGTACATTTGTTCCCTTTCGTCTCTCTCTCTATTTTAGACACCGCAATGTAAATGTTGTGATAAATGTAGCGACATTTATAAGGATGCCTTTCAGAAAATAATGTATGTTGCGGGCAATCCTTCTACACTTACTCGAACGATCCTGGATCGAAAAATCATATTTTTCCCACCGAAGGAAACAGGCTGGTAAATGTTTTTCTGATAAATCTCGCCGATTTATTTGGTAAGTTCATATTATTTTTTCTTGATTTTTTTTCAATACTACAAAAATCTGACGCGAACTTATTTTGTCGAATGTTGAACTGAGTATGTCATTACATTTAATATTGTCCAATATAAATGATGTCGCCAGAGGACATTTTTTTCAATTTATTTAATGAAATAAATTGATATAGAAAATCTTACAAATATATAGGAATATATACAACGACGTCCGGAAATCGAAAAAAGAAAACAATCATTCCGTATATTTTCCCAGTAATTAACTATTGATTATATTGAAGAAAAAATATCTTACTATCTACACCTGTTACATAATATATTATTTGATATTATCAAACATTAAATTAGTCAAATTTTACTACCTTATGTATGTATAATAATTAATTGCTTAACTTCGTGTCTTAAGAACGTATTGTAAGGCAGTAATTATTGTAGTCATAACATTGCCTTTATTCATGAAACACAATGCAAATTGAAGATGTTTTAAACATCTTATGTTAAATGGAAAATACATTCATATAATAATAAAAACTTAAAAATTTAACTAACTAATCATACATTATTTGTAAAAGTAATTTTATTTTGTAGTATTTATTTTTATAGTTAAATAATAATTTTAACATATTATTTACAATTATATTGGATAATAATTATTTCCATGACATACACACACGGTAATCAAGTTATCAGAACGTTTTTCTTTGTTTCGTACGTAAGTCGTAGGTCTAAACAAAATGTGATAATATTATGATACATTCTCATTTCTTGTATCGTAATAACACAACGCCCAATTATCTACTCGTATATTTGTATGATTATGTAAAGGTTTCTAAGTGTTTAACTAATTAGAACATTCGTAACATTAATAATTATTGATTCTTTTAATAAAATATTTTTTTTATTCAACGAATGTATCACAAGACTTAAGAATATAACATGTTCAATAAAAATAATGTTACATTCTTAAATCTTGTGAATAATTATTTGTTGAATAAAAAAATAGTTAATTAAACTATTAGCAAGTTCAAGTAAGTTACAATGAAAAATCTTGGAGTGATCCGTGACTACGGTTAGTAATTAAAGTAATTAATACATACTTTTAAAATACAAAAACTGATCGTCAATAGTAACTCAATTTGAAAAGCGCTTCAGACAGTATTTTGAGAGCCATTAGTTAACATTTGTCGCAATTAGATAAGATGCTTACAGCATTATGGTCGATGTGTATGGGTGCCGATCCAGAGCGACGGAGATTCTATTCCTTCTGGGTGTCGTATTCTTTTTCAAAAAGTGTTGAAATTATAAAAAAATCGTTGTGTGCGTACTTATGTACGCTCGTTAGAAGTTATACTTCTTTGGGGTAACAAAACAAAAACATTACTTGTGATAAACTAGATTTTTCGACTAGCTCTTAATTATATTGTTAAATTACACACTCAAGAAAAAGGACCGCTTATTGGAACGCCGTTGGTTTATTTCTATACACTTTAACTTATATTGCTAAATTATATAATTATTTATCGTTGTTTTTATTTTTAAAGTAACAACTGCCTCTATGACGTTTAGTAGTTTGTTTACGTAAGGAATTGTAAATGGCCGACAATAATAAATTCGCTGCCTAGCAACGGAAAAATTCTAAACTATAATATTATACTGTATAATTGTCACGATTGTAGTATCATTCTGTGGCGTAATGGTTGTGCTATAATCGAGTGTGTTTTTTTGTGTGAAAAAATAAATTATGTGTTACATGTCACACGCCAAAAATATGCTCTGATCTGATTTTACAAACGCGCCTAAAGAAGTATAACTTCAAAAATATGTATATTAATTTTGATTGTTAATTAGACTCCAACGTCGGAAGCTTGAAGCTATGGCTTGAAGGGGATGTTATATTTCTTAATCAACAGTTTATACTTATGTCGTATAGCTTAAAGTTATTCATTTATTCACGGCGTTTTATTATAGATTTAACGGTTATTTGATTTCCAAATACGAATTTAGAAGATACAGCAGTGCCTCCACTGATGGAAACACTTTGGCTCACCAAGGTAGCTTAATATTACATCCACGTATTTTCTTTTTTATTTTCGCAAAAAAAATATCTTTTCCCTGCCGTCATAAAATTAAATTTTATACGGTACGAAATCACACTAAGAATTCCGTGAAAAGCTCCGAGAGAGAGTTATTTTGCTCATTTATAAGCGGTTGTTTGACAATTCAGCGCGAACGTGTACGTATTTACGAGTACATATGGAGCCATGTACCCTCGAGTGTCGGGGCGTGCGTGCAATTATCTGCTGTGCGTGCTCTCTAACTGCTTTGAATCTAGTTTGCAGTAGCTACATTATAGAGACATTTTTATGGAATACATAATAATTATTATATTTTTTGTTAAAATTATATTTTTTTATTACATACCTAAATTTTATGTATTTCACGCATTAATAACTGCCTATACTCTTACTTCTGTATCAATAATTGGTCTTCTTCATTACTGAACTGCATGCATTAACACTGTTCATTGACGACTAAAGTAGAAAGCCTATACATTCACAACGACTGGTCCTACTTTTTCCGCCCCTCCCGTTGTTGTCTATGTATGAATTGTCATTGCTCTATAGAGTGCTCATACTGACGCGTCTGTCGTGTTCACCCAGGAAATGGTTTGATTTGAATAGATAAATTACATGATAAATAATACACTAGCATTAACACATATTCTACAAAATATGTAATGCATGGATCAATGTTACATATTTTTTGGAGATCGATATTATTTCCACCGTTTTTTTGTGTGAAGGACTAGTCTCACTTCAACAGCTGATGAATAACAGGAACGTATATTGTTTATAAATAACACTGTATATATTTGATTTGAGATTTTTTTATAATTCAATTTGAATTGGAAAGATCGAATCAATATGACAAGCAATCAGGGATCTGATTTTGACAGCTGAAAAGTAGACCACTCGTTGCTTGTGCAAAAAGTTATGCTCAGGCTATATTATACTAAAGATGGCGGTGCACTGTTATGTCACGTGATTTTTGCGCGTTGATATTATTATGTCACGTGGTCTTTACTTAGAAGATACTTTACATTCAAAATAATAAATACTTTTCGTCTAGTGCCGCCAAGCTTAAGTCATTTTAAAATTAATGACACTCCACGTCATATCAAACATACGCTGATTTGAGGGCGCCGGGAATCTAGTAGCGGAAAAGTAAATGCGGGGGAAGGGTTTTAGTTCCATAAACGACCATGGTAACGTAGAGGACTTGATATAGAAGTTGGACTATACTTTTTTTATTTATGACTATTTTACATCATCATATTTATATTTTAAAAGAGCACACAAAACAAATCTAATTTAAATTCTACCCTTTTATCCAATTAAAAAATACGTTACTGCGATATTGAATAAAAAAATAAACAGGGGATGAATATGATGCAGTAATGATTGATTTAAATCTAAAATGAAAATGAGCTGGAAATATAAATCAAATAAGGGATAGGTATTACTTATATAAATCTATACATATAACTGTATCCAAAGACTTAGTGGAAAACGTCGTAAAATTAGAACTCAAGGTTATTAGATCGACGAAATAGTTAGGTTCGATGGATATACGTGGCAATGCGATGAATATGACCGATATAAGTGTGATCTGTGAAGATGTGTAACACAATATATTTTATTTTTTCACACAAAAATAAACGCACTCGATTGGATTCGAACCACCGATTGTTCGGTTATCAGCCGAACGCACTGCCTAAACGCCACAATATGATACTGCAATCGTGACGATTGTACAGTATAATATTATTTATTTTTATTTATTTATTTATTTATTTGAAAAACACACGTTGAGTACATAACAAATTATTAATTCAGGACGTTCACAACATGACATTTAGAATAAAAATTACAAGTTATCAGTTCGGAAAAAAGAAAGCAAAAATAGTTTTATACAAAAGAAATAAAATTTAAAAAAACAACAATGATTCAAAAAGTACAAATTAAACAATAAAATAGAATTTAAAAAACAGAATATATAATGGATCGCCAAAAATATCTACATCTCTAGGGAGTGCATTGACCAACCGCGCAGCCCTCGCTATTGGTGCCTGGTGAGCCTGACATGAGGAAACAGCTTTCACCCAAAAAAGGTCATGGCTGCGACCACGCATGTAATTGACGGGTGTGTAAAAATTTAAATTTTCTAGAATATCGGGATTGAAAATGATACCACGTGAGAGCAGGAAAAAATGCTTTAAGAGCAGAAGTGACCTACGAGCTTCAAGAGAATGAAAGGCGAGCATGCTTTGAAGAAAATTAGTTGGAAAATACTCGTTTGAGAAGGTGTCAAAAGGAAAATAATTATAAACTTTAAAATAGAGATGACGAAGAAATTTTTTCTGAACACGCTCTAAAACAAGCTTATAGGAAACTTCATAAGGACTCCAGATGATGGAGCCATACTCAAGAATACTCAGTACTAACGACACATATAGTGTACGTAAAACAGTTGGATTCTTGAATGACTTGGCTTGTCTCATGACGAATCCTAGAAGTTTGCTCGCACGCAATGCCGTAGAAGTGATGTGCGAGCGAAAATAATTTGAATAGTTTAGAATTGTTCCGTTGCCTAGGCAGCAAATTATTAAACAGTATAATATTATAGTTTAGAATTGTTTCTTTGCGTAGGCAGCGAATTTATTATTGTCGTCCATTTGCAATCCCTTACGCAAACAAACTATTAAACATCATAGTGGCAGCTCTTACTTTAAAAATAAAAACAACGATAAATAATTATATAATTTAGTAATATAAGTTAAAGTGTATAGAATTAAACCAGCGGCGCTCCCATAAGCGGTCCTTTTTCTTGAGAATGTATTTTAACAAGATAATTAAGAGCTTGTCAACGAGTCTAGTTTATCACAAGTTTTGTTTTTGTTTTGTTACCCCAAAGAAGTATAACTTCTAACGCGCGTACATAAGTACACACACCGATTTTTTTAATTAGAGCATTTGTAATCTTACCATTTTGTTACTTATATGAAAGCAAAAAATGTCCGGAAATGAATATTTATAATTTACTGGTCGCTTTAAGCAAAACGAAAAATAAAAAAAAACCTTATTCAGGTTAGGACGTAATTTGGGTTCCGTCTATTATAGGATTCCCAACCTGTTTTATGTCACGTATTCCTAGAAAATGTTTGATTGATGTTACCCGCATCGCACCCCATACAAAAGTTATTTAATATTTGATGATGAATATGTCAAATTATTAATTCTAGTCGCATGTTAAACCACATAGGTAATGCAGGTGAACAAAATGATTTTTATATGATATATTTTTAGTGCAATTAATAATTGTGCCATTAGAAAAAAATATTAAAATTTAATTTCATTCTGTACGTTCTAGATTAAGAACTTTTGGTGTATATAATGAAGTTTTCACACATATGTAGTATTAATAAAAATGTATGCGAAATGAAATGATAGAATTCATAGTGGATTATTGTTTGATTTACTTTTTCACCCGACCCCAACCGAAATATACAATATAACAAAGTATCCGGCCTGCATGATGTGTTAGAAGGTGCTTCATTTGATTGACGGGGTAATTGTGTTGAATGCACTTTGTTTATAAAATTAATAATATCTCTATTTTTATTATATAGAATTACTTCTTTAAAATTTCTCCATGCCTGATAAATTGACACTAGTTCAACTGCTTCTTTAATAAAAATCATTATTCATTGTGCTTGATGCATTGACACTAAATTAAAAAGTTTACATTGAAATGTTGGAAGAAAGACAACCAAAAGATAATAAAATTTGGTTTTGAAAAACTTCGAATATATTTTTTATGATTCCGTGTGAATTTTAGTAATTAAAAGACTTTATTTGACTCGACCCCTTTCTTCTTTTGTATATATTATGCATAATGATTATTTTGGACCTTCTAAATGATTTTTAATTTTAAAGACTTATCTCTCCTTTACGTTAACCGTATATTTTGTAGAACATATATAAATTTAAATTAATTCTGATAAATATATTACAACCAATATAACAAACTTTTTGAAAAAAAACATGACACCCAGCAGAATTTGAGCCCGTGTCTCTCTGCCATGTATCCTGACTACTATGCTATGGGTATCTTATTTAATTGCGATGAATTTTACCTAATAATTCTTACAATACTCTCTGAAACGCTTTCTAAATTGCATTAGAAAAATATTTTTTCTATTATATATTTTTCAGAAGTGTTTTCAAATTCTGTATATTCAATAAAAGAATAATAAATTTTTAAATCTTGATTGTATTAGTACTTATATTTTGTAGTATTATTCTTTACTGTAAAACCTGTACTATTACCAGACAGTACTTTCGACTACAGTGTGAAGTATCCTGCAATCGCATTGTGCATACAATGCCTATAACAAGAGTGTCTGATTTGATGCGTGTATTAAATTAACTATACGAGTATTCCTACGTATATATTATATACGTCTTGTGTATTCTGTTCTGACTTTAATGTCCTTGTGTGTTTGACAGAATCAAGTGCGCTGCGCACTAGAGCTGTGCTAAATTATTTTGTGCGGAGAAAAATTTATACCGCAATTTGTTTCAGTACGCGCAATTATAATAATGAAGATTAATCTTCATTATGATATTGTTGAAGTGGGTCATTATAACAATTTGCTAACTGAAACGGCATTTGCATAATGATGAACTTGGCTTCGGGCAGAAAAATCTGTCAAAAATTTTAATGAAAATGTTAAAAATTATCTTTACCAATACAGATACTCTTTTCAAGCATATAATATATTATGTGAATAGAGATGCGCTATATATTTGAACTGATGTTTATATAAAAGAAACTACGTCGATTATTCATATCGGTCATAGTAAATTTTATTGGAAAAAAATAAGTAAATAACATTGAAACATATATATAATATCAGTTTTATATAGCCTTCTAAACTACAATAATAATTTAAATATCGATTATTAAAAATCATATACTTAAAAAAAAATATCACTCAGCCGATGGCCAGAATACCGCAATCTGCAGTATGCACGCTTGATAATAGAATGTTATGTTAGATAAGATAAATGTCTATGGATTGATCTTATCCCATGTCTTTGTTTTATTTTATTTGTTGGGTAAATCATGAAAATTTTGTCACAGATCAGCAGGATTCGATCTACCTAAATTTTCCTGGATGGTCTCTTCTCCTCACAGGAAGGTAAAAAAAATCACTTAAAAACTATCGTAGAAATAGTAGAATAAATAAATGTGAATTATATTTTCAAATTTGTAATATTTTGTGTTCTATATTATTATAGTTGGATATTATAATTTTTACAGAAGTATATTATGTTAAATTTAAGCCATAGGAGACTATTGGCATAAATTTGACGATGCTGTTGATCAAGTGATCAACTTTAGATCAATATTAGATACATATTATATTATATAATACTAGCTGACCCGGCAAACGTTGTTCTGCCATATAAATTATTTCTAGTGAATATTTTGGTTGTTAAATAAAGAATAACAAATGTATCGTAAGTGTGTGGGGATGGGATCTATGACAGAAAGAGGAATAGAGCGCTGTAGACGATGACCACCGATAAAAACAAAAAAACATCAACCATTCATTTTCTCAATTCAAAATGAGTAATGATGTTCATAATCAATGAATTACCTGTGACAGGATCTCGTTGTTTAATGTTTATGCAATATCCGTCTTGTCCCTTCCAGAAAATTAGAGGATATTGGAGAGCGTCATATGAACGGTGTGTGTCAGCGATGAACTCCAGATTATTGTTTCTTCTTCGAATCACGGTTTCTCGCGTCGCGGTCGCCAACCATGATTCCAGCAATGTCATCAACAACAGTCGCATTGAATCGACGTACGTGCTCTCCAGCTGGTATTTTATCAGGATTGATGACAAAAGCGTGATTGTCACTTTGCAATTCGTGTATGTGTGCTTTGAAGAATTTCAATAATTCATTGTGCTCATTCAACAGGGCGTCCAGTTCGCCGACGATGCGCCTAGCATTAGGCGAATTGAGGCTATTGTAGCCGCAACGTGCATCCACACGATTGATGTCCTCACCGCGCCCATGAAGTAGATTTGTAAAAATGTATGTGGTTCGTTTGGCATTGGCAGCAATGAGCCTACTTTGTGGTATACCTGGCCTTTGATTTTGAACGTAGAATGGAATTGTTGACCATTTGCCGCAGTATTGTGAACTATTTCTGTTGCTCTGGACGAAGTCATTTGGAAGCATGAATTGAATGTGCGAATGGACTTCAGGAACAGGTTTGAATCTGGAACCGTGCCGATGAGCAAGCCGTTCAATGGTTCTGGTGGTATCTGAATTTCTGGTAGTTGCACTTTTCCTGATGCGCAACACATCCTGGCTGACTCATGTTTGAATTTGAGCGCATGACAATGGGGACATTCTTTGTCCATAGCACCAATCAGCACTTTCGGATGAGCGGAATATTCAATATCTGGCTAGTACTCGAATGCGAGACGAAAGAACGAAGCGGATGTAAATGTTCGATGTACTTGTTGGCGTTGTCGGTCATTTGCTCTGCGTGTGTTAACTACGAACCGGCGCGCTTAGCTCCGTTCCAATTGTCGTTGTTGATTTCGTTCAGCTCGTGCCTCTTGTGATTGAGATGCACGCAATTGCGACATGCTTACACGCAAGTTTTTGTTATCTTGTTGGATTTGTTCGTCTGTTCTTTCTGCTCTACCATTTCGCATGTTTGTTGCTTTATTCGTTCGACGGCCCAAATGGCCCCCCTTGCGTCTTGCTGGTATTGTGCACTGTAATACACACACATAAAAATAGATAAATAAAATAAATCGTACAAAATTTTGCACGCACTGCGTTGTGGTATGCCGAATGAAATGTCAAAATGACGCGACGCTTCTCTTGAATTCTTCTCGGATGTAGCGCCATCTGTCATTCAACAACATAAATAATTTCGTTCTGTTTGAAATATGAACGACGGTTAAATTTGTTCATACAAAAATAATAAAATCGGGATTAAAAAATGGGAGGGTGGGGGCAGGAAGGTGGAAATTTGGGGTTATAAGTATTTTTTAATGCCAAATAATAAAAAAAATATAAAAAAAAATTGTCGAAAAATTAAAAGAAAGTTTTTCTGGATAGAGATACCCTAATCACCTAGCGATATGAAATATACTTATTGATCTATTCTCATACCTAACAAATATACATAAAATAATTCATAAAAATCGGTCGAGCCATTTCGGAGGAGTTCGACCACAAACATCGTGACACGAGATTTTTATATATATAGAGATATATTAGAATTTGAGATATTTCTTAAGACCAAATTACGAAACTTTTATTTTTAAAAAATATTTTTTAAAATTCCAATTTATTATATGAAACTAGTTAGAGTAGTTTTGGTAAACGATGATGTTAACGCGCGTGTTTGAACATGTACTTAACCAAATTTTTTTAACGGTACATGTTCAATGGTGTATTTCAAAAATACACTACCTTATTCTTAGGTCAATAATTATTATAAAGCAATCATTATTCGTAGGATGTTTATCACACTTAAATGATCAAAAACACAGCTTATGATGAGTATCTTTAGAATTATCTTCAAATATGTTAATCTTGCCTATTTTTCGAATAATAAAATGCCTAATTCTTGTCAAATTTGGGATCACAGAGATTATCAATATAATTTTTTATCGTAAATATTTTACTATAATAATGTCAATATAAATTATACTGATGGTTTTATAAATGCGTTTAAAAATTAATAAATGTAAAAAATCTTAACACCACTGCACATTTATGTACTGAAATATGACTATATTCTAAAACATTAGAGCGAGAGGTTTAAAAGAATACTATTTTTTGTAATAAAAATACTTTATGCAGTCATCAAATGTTTAAAATAAATATAAAGGATAATAAGGCTTCAAAATTATATAAATAGATTATCTACAACGTTTAAGGTATGTCCAGGATCATGCTTTTAAAATAGAACAAAAGCTCCATTTTGACCTACGCAGAGCATGTACCCCCTTAAATCTGTCTCCAAAGGGTTAAAAATATTTGTTTAATTACAATTAATAATGACAGTCTTGAAAGTTATTCTTCAAAAACTTAATAAAAATTAAACACTATATAAATTAGAATTGCCAATTATAATATGTGCAAAATAAACGGGTGCTAACTCAAAATTTATTAAAAACTAGATAGGTACCTATACAATAGTTTTGTACAACTTTTTATTTAATTTCCATATTTCTATGTGAAGTAAATTATTTAAGCAGCGCTGATTTACTTGGCTATGCTTGATTTAGTAAATTGAATTAATTGTATTTCAATTTATCTCTATTTTCTATTTGTATAGAAAACCACAAACGCTAAAAAAATACCACTGATAAAATTCATTTAAACTTAGTATATTTAAAATTTTAATAGCTAGAAAGAATAAACAAAAATCATATTTTTTGATAAATTTAATATTTGATGAGTGGCAGAATTTTTACTACTTTAACGGAGTATCATAGATTTGAATAAATACTAATTGTTCGTCTGGCAAATTCACATGCTATTGTAAATATTTGTTTGAATGTGGATTATTGACGACCTAACGCGCTGCAGGAATTATTTAAAATGCTTTAAATTCAAAATTCAAAATATTAATATTCTGTGAATATATAAAAAAAAATCAGAGCCATAAAAAAAACTTTCTCTGCTAGTCGGATCTAAATAATATGAAAATGTTACTGAAAAAAATACTCATAGGCAACTGACTGAGTCAGCTGTAAATTATTTTGATTTAGGAATTTAATTAAATTAATATTTTACTATATTCGTGTTTTAAAATCTAAGAATTTTAACACAATTTTTGATTCACTCAAACAGTAAATTCTATAAAGTGTTATTTCTATGACATTAGACGTTGCCAAATACGCGTTGTTAAATAACCGGCATAATATTGTTATATTGATAGGTACATGTTGGTAATGAGAAAACACGTGAGATATCATTAAACGGTTTGGGAATGAAATGAAAGCTAAAATGACTTCTCATTATAGAATTGAATCGTAATTATTCACAAATTATTGTGATAGTTCGTGGAATCGAACATTTTAAAATATAATATAAAGTAATAATAAATTTTAATGTACTCCTGTTTTAAAATTACTTTTAAAATATTCTATATTATACGATTGTTAATCGTATATAAATAACATGGAAAAGAAGTTAAAATAAAAAGATGTTTTAAGACTTTAAAATTTAATTTTTTAACTTATAAAATATTATTTTGGTCAGACAACCAATTAAACTACATCAAAACGTTCCGGTGTTTTAATACTAAATATCGTACAAGAACGCCACTTATAGTAATAGAAAATGACTCTACCTACGCTATGGCCGGTCCCAAGCTCGGATAAAGGAAGAGGGTTCGTCGTAGGGCTAATCACCCAACACGGTAAAAAAAACCATGATTACGAACACCAAAACAACTGCCTTGGACCCCGGACTCCCCATAAACCAATGACCCAAGCAAAGAATTAAGGACAAACTATTATATATACAATGTGGCACATGGAACGTACGCACTATGTTGCAGCCGGGCAAAATGGACGAGGTTGCAATTGAATTGCATAAGTATAAAATGAGCGTGACTGCATTGCAGGAAATAAGATGGGAGGGCGCAGGTTTCATAAACAAAAGAAACTACACTTTGTATTACAGTGGATCTGCAGGTACGCAGGGTTGCTATGGAACTGGGTTCTTAATTAGCTCTGATATCCGCAGGGCAGTACTAGGATTTGAGCCAATTAGTGATAGATTATGTTAACTTTAACTGAAAGGTAAACTTTTCAATATTATGTTCATCAACGTTTATGCCCCAAATGACGATGCGACCGAGGAAATTAAGGATAGATTATATAAAGATCTGCAGAGAGCCTGCGAAAAAGTCCCCCACATGATGTCCTAATTATCTCGGGAGACTTCAATGCAAAAATTGGAAAAGAGGAAGCATTTAAAGAAGTAGCTGGGCAGCACAGTTTGCATGAAACGACAAGCGATAATGGTGAACGTCTATGCTTTTTAGCGGCTGGAAATAATGTAATAATTAGTAGTACATGGTTTGAACATTAAAATATCCACAAAGGAACCTGGAAAATACCTGGAAGTAGTACATGCAACCAAATAGATCACATTCTTATATCAAAAAGAAGAGCGACAACAGTGGAGGATGTGCGCGTCTGCAGAGGAGCCAATTGCGATTCTGATCACTTCCTGGTGAGAGCAAAATTAAAATAAAAAATCTCCTTAATACTGAAAAAAGAAGGCCAGAGAAGAACTAAATGAAAGCTGAAAAATTAAGGGATGATGAAATTTTGGATCAATACCAGGAATCTATAGAAACAAACTTAAAAATGACTTTAATAACCGATGATGTGAATGTGGACTGGCAAAATACAAAAACCTGTGTTATCACGAGTGCCACAGAAATTCTGGCAAAAAACAAAGCAAAAATAGATGCAGGATGGTTTGATGATGATTGCAGGCAAGCACTGTTTGAAAAAAATGAAGCAAGGAAGAAATGCCTACAAAGGGAAACGCGCCAAAATTACGAAACTTATAAAGAAAAGAGAAAAACTGCAACAAAGCTCTGTCGAGATAAAAAGCGAATGATGCTCAAGAGAATACTCCAAGACATGGAATGTCAAAGAAGAAACAATGATCCCAGAAAATTTTACAAGACTCTTTGAAATCTAACGAAAACCTATCAACCCAGATTAAACTCCTGTAAGGAT
This sequence comes from Rhyacophila brunnea, assembly GCF_057557595.1. Lineage (NCBI taxonomy): Eukaryota > Metazoa > Arthropoda > Insecta > Trichoptera > Rhyacophilidae > Rhyacophila > Rhyacophila brunnea. The sequence continues at coordinate 36,179,874 of NW_028233350.1, read as the reverse complement.
AGTGAAGGAAAAATTCTGATCAAAAATGAGGACATTATGGAAAGATAGAAAGGCTTTTTCACAACACTTTTAAATCAGGCTTATATTAATGGTCATGAGGAAACGGAAGAAGTATTGTACCACACTGTTGAGGAATTTATTGATGAGCCTACTCTGCCTGAAGTAAGAAGAGCATTAAGAACGCTGAAAAACAATAAAGCACCTGGAACCGACAGGATAACAGCCGAGCTGATAAAGAGTGGTGGCCCATCACTGGAAGCAAATATCCACAAGATAATTCTCAATATTTGGGAAAATGAAATTCTACCTGAGAAATGGAAGATGGGTATAATCGTGCCTATTCTGAAAAAGGGAGACAAAACAATGTGCGATAACTACAGAGGGATCACAATTCTAAACACAGCTTATAAAGTGTTCTCATCTGTACTGTATAGCAGGTTAACGATCTATGGTGAGGAAATCCTGGGAGAATACCAATTCGGCTTCCGACCAAATAGATCCACCATAGATTACATCCATCTCATGAGGCAAACTATGGAGAAAGCGCACAAATACAACCTTACACTCCACCACCTGTTTATTAATTTTAAACAAGCTTTCGACAGCGTGAATAGGGATAAGATTCTGCAAAGCCAAAAAATACTGGGAATTCCCTTAAAACTAGTAAGGCTAATAAAGACCACACTGACGGATACTCAAGCAGTTGTCACTGTGCAAAATGAGCAAACTGAAAGTTTCAAAATTGGATCTGGTGTGAGACAAGGGGATGCGCTATCCACTATGGTATTTAACCTTGTGGTGGAATCCATAGCTCGTGAAACCAACATAAGAGGATGGATAGATAACAGTACAACGCAGATGTGCGCTTATGCTGACGACATAGTAATTACAAGCAGATCCAAGCAGAGGATGATCGACCATGGTGGCACTATGAAAATAAAAGCAGAAAACGCTGGGCTGCAAATAAACCAGTCAAAAACTAAGTATATGGTCAGCACACGCAATCAGGTACCGCTGCAGAATATAGACATAGGACAGCATGCATATAAAGGGGTCGACAAGTTCACATATCTCGAATCCAGCCTAAATACCCAAAATAAGACAGCAGAGGAGATAAAAATCCGCTTTATCTCTGGGAATAAATGCTGGCATGCCTGCAAGCGACTGGTGGGGTCGAAAATTCTGGGCCAAAGAAGTAAACTTCTAATTTATAAAACAATTATAAGGCCAGTGATCACTTATGGCTGTGAGACTTGGTGCTTAACTCAAAACGAGGAAAACAAATTAGCTGTCTTCGAGCGCAAAATACTCCGTAAAATTTTTGGACCCACGTTGGAAAATGGGAACTACAGAATAAAAATGAACCACGAGACTCAGAGGCCGTCCAAGAAAGAGATGGGCTGACGCCGTAAAAGTAGACTGGCTTCATATAGGAAGACCCGGTAACTGGAGAAGTGTGGCGAGAGACCGCAGTGAGTGGAGAGCGGTTGTGGAGGAGGCCAAATCCTACCCCGGGATGTAGCGCCTTGGAAGAAGAAGAAGAAGATCGTACAAGAACGTCCTCCACATCTTATTATCCTTAACCAGTGTCCTCTAGATATCTACGCCTGCTAGGTGCCAGTATCTTTGTTGATATCATCTAACCACCGGAGTCTGTACCTACCAATCGACCTTGGACCATCCGGTATTCTGAATTCTTCTCGGCTGTTTATACTTGCTACATGGGCCCATAAATCCTAATTAGCACATTTCTTTAGAATATATCTAGCATACGCTCATCGGAATTGATGAAAGTCCAACATTCAGACCTTTACGTCAGTATTGATCGTATCAGATCGTGTCTAAAAATTCAGATGTACATCATCTGAATTTTTGTACGACAGAAATATATGCAACACTTAAACTGATTTTGTAGACCAAAGTAACACCCGTTTGCTGCTATGACTCTTTATTTCCTCACTTATAACAGTCTTGTTGATTACCAGAGAACCGAAGTAAACATAATCATCGATAAGTTTGAAAATATAGTCATTGTTTCGAAGATATATGAAGATATGGCACTACAATTATGAAAGGCGGCCGTACACAAATCGCGGCTTTGGAGATAAGGTAACTCATATCATACATATTAAAGCTTCTCATGTACCATACATTAAGGCTCTCTTTGTCAATCTCTTTGGTAAGAACATATTTAATACCTCTATGGTAAAAACACATATTCCTCATCAAATATATAATATTTATTTAAAATAATGTCTGGTTATTTAAGGTTCTGTTATTCATATTAGAAAATAGCTAATAAGGGTAACTCAACAGTTACATAGAGTTGTAGATAACGTGAGTGATACTATAATAGTGATTTTTATTGATGTGATATTGTAATATCTAAGCAATAAGTTACAGTTATCAGTATATTATTATTAATGCTAATATAAATCGTTAAGCCCTAACCACTTCTGCTAAGTGTATGCTAAATATGACATGCGTGTTTTTGATATAATTACAAAATTTCCCGTTCTTGCTTGGCTAATTAATACTAAATCGGCCACATTGTGACAAATTAAAATTATCGTTTGCGATGTGTTGTGCCAGCCCCCGTTAATTAAAATAAATTCACTCTCCATTTGTGTCAAGATATTTTGACACTGCCCTTACTCTTGAAGTAATGACAGCGTGGGTATAACAAGCATTTTGAAGCATACATACAAAATATCTTACAGTTGTAAATATTCACATATTATTAAATTTATTTTGAAAGTTTAGTAACAACAAAACCTCAATTTCGAATTAATCAAAAAGTGATTAAATATTTACTAGAAATATTATATTAATAAATCGACTTAATGTAAAATCTAGCGATAAAACATTATTTTATTTTAACAAACCAACTTATTCCTATTATATCTAAAGTAGTCACAGATTTGAACTCATTTTTTGCTTAAGCTTTTAGTATTATTGGTTTATTTCAGATTTCTAAAGTAAATTACTTTTTTAACTTCTAAATTGTCTAAATTGTCTATAATAAATATATTAAAGGTTTTTCAATACTTAATTTAAAATATCGTCAAATACCTTTAATAAATTAAATTTGTTTTACATGTTTTAGTATATAAAAAATATATCTTCTCAGACAAGTATTAATTGTGGATGCAGCTTGAATTAATTCTGAATCCACAAAAAATCCCTATTAGATAGAATAAAGGCTCAAAACCTTTTTTTTTTAACATGGTCTATCCTAAGAAGATTACATGGGCCTCTACATAGTATAGATTAATTAGGTCTATACTCTGGATGAAAAACAACATGTGAATTTTTTATACCTGGGAATCGAAATTGTTATTAATTAAAATAAAACTCAAAGAAAAAGATTTTCTTCACATAAATGGAACTTTGTGTGATGATTGAATTAATACAATGTCTTTCTACCAAGAATAACTGACAGTTATCACTATTAAAGAAACCAACTTGTTTTTTAGTTTATTCACAAATATCATAATAACATATTGTTTTATATTCATTGAAATTGAAATGTAAACAGAAATTAATCAATGCGAGAGAAAAAAATGACAGTTGTCCCTATTTGTTGACATCTAAAAGTAATGGGGAAAATTATACATCGAATAGCTAAAAGAAACAAATAAATTAACAATAAACATTCAAAATGAAACAGTCTTTTAAGGGTGGGTTTTTTTTCGTGCAACCTTACATCAAGAAAGGCATTTAGAAAAACAAACTCGGAAAATAAACAAGCCATACTAAGACTTGTCAATTCAGACAAATTCATTAATTTAGCGTTTTACCAGGTTGACCATGTAATACTGACAATCATCGCATTTGTTTATACGGCTCTTCATTGATCACTTGGACAGTAATTTATATTTTTCCCACGCATTTCACAAATACTTATCGACATATTTTAATAAAAATAAATTTTATACTTATATATTGTTATATTAGCTGGCCGAAACAACTCACTGTGGGAGCAAATATGGACTCGTGTGAGATTTCCTGTTTGCTAATGAAAAATAAATTTGTTTACTGAAATTTTGATTTTTTGTTTTAATATACTCGTAATATACCGAGTGCTATGCGCATACCACCCAACTGCACTTTTGACCGAAAATGAGATATTAAAGCATTTTGTTATAAAGCATGTTTTCTATACTCAGACAAAATTTCAAACTTCTAAGCCTTTAAATAAATGCGCCATCGTACTTAACACAAAGCAGCCAGATGCAGGTGTCAAATTTCCAATATCGTAAATAGAATAACTCTGCGCTTTATATATATATATATATTTAAAATATAAAAGAGAAGCTTAAATAGTGTATTATTTATTCATGGTGCAGCTTATTTGTAAAAAACAATTCATGTATATTTTTGGAATTATCATTAAATTCCGCTCGAATTATTTTCAAATGTGTTAATCTTGCCCATTTTTTGAATAATTAAATGCCTAATTCTTGTCAAATTTGGGATCACAGAGATTATCAATATAATTTTTTATCGTAAATATTTCACTATAAAAATGTCGATATAAATTATACTGATGGTTTTATAGATGCGTTTAAAAATTAATAAGTGTAAAAAATCTTAACACCACTACACATTTATGTACTGAAATATGACTATATTCTAAAACATTAGAGCGAGAGGTTTAAAAGAATACTATTTTATGTAATAAAAATACTGTATGCGGTCATCAAATGTTTAAAATAAATATAACGGATAATAAGGCTTCAAAATTATATAAATAGATTATCTACAGCGTTTAAGGTATGTCCAGGATCATGCTTTGAAAATAGAAAAAAAGCTCCATTTTGACCCACGCTGAGCACGTCCGCCCTTTTCTCCTTCCTGAAATATTTACGCAAGCGGAGTTAGTAGATTTGTAGATAAAGCAGTCGATACGTCATATTAGGTATCATCGATTTTCTATCAATTTATAAATAAGTTAACGTTAAGCTTTCCTATTTCACACGCATTTTTGATAGATAGCAATAATTATCATATCTATACTGTCAAAAACTGAATAAAAATAATACATAGTCGACAGAGAAAATAAATTTTAAAAATTCTAATACAATTACAATATGCATGAAGATGTGTCTAATCATTTCAATATAACAATTGCATATGCTGCTGTAGTGTATGTCTATTTCTTTCAAGCAGCTTATTTACCTCTCCCACTATACTTGCAATTTTGCTAGATTTAATCAAGCTATTCTTCGATCTAACTAATGAAAATTTATCATAAATGGGGAAAGAAAATTCTCATGGCACCCAAGTTTTTTCGAGTGATCTAAAAATACGTTTAAAAATGCGCTGTGATACTAGAAAATACGTTATCAAACACGTTGTTTGTGTACAAATACAAACGAGAAAAGATGGAATAGGTTAACTATTCATTTGTTTTTTTATTTATAAATGAGTAGATAGTATTTAAGTGACAGTATTTGCAAACTTCTATTGTCTTTTTTAAAACCTTGTATAAAATGAGTAAATATCAAAGTAATTCATTTTGAATTTGGAACAGTTATATCCAAAGATATAAACATAATATAGCGGAAAATGCTTCTTACAAATTTAATATCATCGTATGATATTTTCATGTATATTCCTGTATTTTGCAAAGATTTTTATTCATACAGTTTCACAATATGTTCTTTGTGAAAATATATGGCTATATAATATGTACAATAGGTACTTGCATGTATAACAAAGTAGTATAAAAACCCGAATCACCTTCCTTTAGGCATTATTATGACGTATATTATACTATTCTGTAAAATTTAAAAGATATCTTTAGATATCAGTAGCGTGAAATCCATATATTATTACTGTCTAGCTACGGAACATCCCCATCTTTTTCTTCATCCCCAACATTTTATAATAGTATGTACCTGCCTACTTATTTATTGTGAAATTATATAAAGTTTTTATATTGCTTGAAACCTCGATGTTGGTTATTATTGTCTACAGTTTATGTGTTAGATTACCTACATATATTTTTTTTTCGACATCTGCAAAATGAGGACTGTCAATATTGCCAAAGTTGTTATATCCCTGATAATTAAATTATAAGAAATTGGGGATATCAGTTGATTATTTTCCCAAAGTTAGGAACTAACCTACTATCGGTGATGCTGATTGGAAGGACAATGACAATGGTTCACCAAATTATTTGATATTGTAATGTTCAGTTAAAATAAACGTTTAATAAATTCATAAAATGGTATCTGCTTAGCTAACTCCTACAAGCTACTTCCAGGTAGGTAATTTTATAAATCATTTCATTTATATCGACTTTAGAAAGGAAAAAGGACATAATCGACATAGATTAAATTTTACACATGGCACAAAAAGTTTTTGTTGTGTTATTAGGTCAAAGTTAGAATACAAAATAGACGTTGCCTTGAAGTGCATTATAATTATAATTTTATATTTATATTCTTAATGTGATATTTATTAATGAGTTAATTAAAGGAAAACCAGCATAATTTATGGTTAAGTCTTTTTTCCACTTCACTTCCTTCTTTTTTTTTTAATTCTTAGCTAAATTTATGTGATAAATCGACATTTGCAGCTTATATCCTTTATATACAATGTGTATTTAGTCGTTTTTACAACTTTATTATCAAATCAAACCTATTTTCAAAAAACTAAGGGTTACATCTTTTTTACTTTCTAGGATACGTATTTTTCATTATTTTCATTGTTTAATAGACTTTCTTTACAATATGTTTCCTGTATTGGTATGAGCGTTGTAAACTTGTAATTATTATGTCAACTCGTTAATAAATTCACATAATTTAGAGCACCTCAGATATATAGGTATCTAATAAAATTGTTGCTGTTTTTTTTTTTAAATTATGTATCACTGCCAGAGCAGATTTAACTCGTCAAAGCGTGTATGTTACATCAGGCCATGGCAGAATTAACTCGTGCGTTCTTGTTAACGTCATAACTTCGAAACTTTGTGTATTTTCTAAACAATATTTAACGTTTTAGTGTAGAAATATTCACAATAAACTCGAGAAACATGTTGATTGGTAAGTTTTCAGAATATTTATCATTCTGTTCTTATTTCATAATTTTTAAAGGGATTTATTTTATTCCAAAAATAGCTGGCCTATATAAGTGTCCACCTAGTAAAAATTGCCTGGCCTTGAAAAGTATGCCAATTAAATCTGGTGTATTGTCATCTCATACGTACTTGTAAAAGTCTTGAAAAATATAGACGCTTGGCAGGACTCGAAACTGCAGCCATCGGATTGCGGCTGATTTGCTTTACTAAACTTTACTTTCTAAATAATTATCTATGTTAAAAGTACCTACACAAGATATAGAATTGATTTTTTTCTTAATACGTATATTTTAAAAATGTTTCAAATAACGTAGATATTATTATCTTGAATAAAATAGTGTAATTTAAAAATAAATTTGAATTATAAACATTTATTTGTATATAACAATATTTAATTCAACAGCTGTTGAAACTATATATAAATAATATGAAACCTCAAAGCCATACACGACTCATGAAATTTCATAATACACTGTATTATTATTTATTCATTTAAATTTAAGCAAGTTAGTGTGCCAGCAAAGCCAGTAACATGGAACAAAACCATAATTATACACGGCTGTGTATGCCTTTGCAAAGCAGCGGAACTTTTCAGCGTTATATATTATAAAGTATAATGGTTCCATAAAACACTTAACTGAATTAACCGTAGTCGAGTGGCCGCCGAAAGAGCTTTGGTCAACATGGTGGTTACAGTTAAGTACATTTCCGTGGTAAGAGTTGGACAAATACTTTGCCATTTTAAGTGAAGCATTCAACATAGTCTATTTGGCATTTATTTTTTTATTTAATTTTGTCTTTCTGTGTAATTTTAAAGTGCATTGTTCTGTTGTGGAATTTTGAATTTGGAAGCGCAATTTCTTGTTGGCTTTTTACAAGTGAAATGATATATATTTTTTTTATTTACTATCTATCTATAGTATAATTTGAGGAATAATATGTATATGAATGTTTGTACCGTCTTTCAGTTTTTCTTTATACAAATTCACACGCACAGTCGAATTTAGACAACATTTGGATAGTAGACGGAAGCCGATGAGCCGGAGTGCGTGGTTGGGATCTCGAATTTCAGATTTGCACCCGGGGATAGTTTTATGGTTTTTATAGAAAAAGGGCGCCGTATACAGGGGTTTGAAACGCGGAAGTTAATGCTGCAACTCCCATGTTTTATTGAAAATGTCGCTAGAATGTATACATTTAAAAAATATCAGCGCTTATTTCAGCTTGATCTAAGGTCAAATGGTAAAGTTAGATGCAAATAATTGTATTATTAGAATCGCTAATCGGCAGGTTGGCGAGATCTACACGTTACGCGTGCTGCCACATTGAATCGGAATGCTTTACTCACAAAAAATTAATTGTATCGCGTATTATAGAAGAGTAGGGAGTAGTAAAAATCTATATATTTTGGAACCAAATGGAAAAGTCACAAATATTGTATATTGAAAAACCCTAAAATGATGGATTGGATATTTATATTATGGATGGATATTTATAATATTATATAGAAAAGCCTTAAAATAATAAGTTGAATATGTACCTACCACTTTTTAAGATATTTAAATGCAATAAATGTACAAACATATTATTATGTTAAAAATAAAAATCTCCAATATAATAATATGTTTTTACTTTTTTTAAATTCAATCATTTGCAATCTACGTACATACATAATATTTTAAACTCGGAAATCGATGTCTCCGCTGAATCTTAGGGGTAAATTGGTACGACCGCATTACAAACATTCGAGTCCATGAGCGGACACAGCAGCCCTCGGTGATTGAGATAATCACGAAGAGACCCTTTACGTGGTGGTTGGGACATATGTTCCGGATGCCGCCAGAGAGTGCGACACTTCGTACCCTTGTGGCAAAGCCTCAAGGGTTTCGTCGGCGTGGCCGGCCCTCTCTATCCCTGCAGCGGTGCTACAAAAATGAACTACGCACTGCAGGTCTAGCATGACGGGAGGAGCGAGAGTTGGCGATGGACCGAGGAAAGTGGTGCGAACTTGTGCTTGCCATATTCCCTAATGCTGGACCAAAAACTACGTGTATGAACATAATCATGGCCCCCACATCCTAAAACAGACCTTTAGGTCACGATCTTTAATGGCCCCCTACCTATCACTAAGGTTAAAGGCAGTGTGATACTCTACAGCAGCGTTTTCCAAATAGTATTCTTTGGAACCCATTATGGGTAAAATTAAGAGTATTCCGTGTTTTTTTGATTAATCTTTGAATTGAAAATCCACTAGAATTAATAAGTGTCGATATTATTTTTATAATAGCCAAGTATCAAATACCCCATCGCTTTTTTCGATACACTGGTACACTAAAAATAATTATTTAAAAAAAATCTAATTGTGAATTAACATTTAAGTATGTATATCAATCTTCATAATATCGTATTCTATCATTTCTATCCTACAACTACATATTTTTTAATGTGAATTTTGTTGAAGCAAAACTTTTTTTACTATATAACAAAAAATATTGTGATGTGTGTGTATGTCACTTCACTTATCAAGCCACCACGCTGGGCCACCATTCTATAATCCTGTCAGCTCTCCTTTTGTGGGGGCTTTGAACATAATGACTGATTAAAAAAATGAGTTAATAGAAAGTATGTTAGTGTCTTATATACAATGAGGCATTTCTTATTTTGATTTATACATCACCTAGGATCTCTTTTTAATTTGAGAAGTATTTGAATTTATATATCTGGCTGCATTTTTAATAGTGGACTGTAAATTTACTGGAACTTGGAAGACGACCCGTAACTGAGTTGCACCTGGACTTGTGACAATAATAAGGATTTGAGGTAGGAGGGAAATATAGAGACAAAACCGACCATAATGCCCAACCATACCAATTTATCTCAACGAAAGGTTGAGGAAAGAAGGATAAGCAATAACAATCGTTGGTATTCTTTATAAAGGAAAATATATCAAATAACCGTGAAAGTTTTCAGCAAAATTAGTATAAAAAGGTGTAGGTTAGAATATTACTAATGGAAAATTAAAAAAAATATGATATTGTTATAGGTTATTAATATACGTATGATTTCAAAAAATATTAGCAGTATATAGTTACCATAATATTATTATAGTAGTCAAGTTATTAAAAAATATCAACTGTTTCGTTTTAATTTTTTGTATGGAATATAATAATAATATAGTTATATAAACTCATGTGATTGTCTGTATTTTTATGTTCAAGTATTTATCATGGTAAAGTTCTATAAAACATTATTACGTAGAAAAACGTTATTTTTTGTCTCATAATATTACATAAATTTTAATAAAACATACTTTTTGCAAACATTATTTACATAATATTATCTTTTTTATAAATATTTAGTATTTATCTATTATAATAATTATTGTTGCTCTGTTTATTTTTCAGAAAAAGAGGTATAAGTAGTTACTTCCCTAATAATATTTTATTACCAACGTCTTAACAGCTTTGCATCTAAAGTTGGATTCAAAAATACTGTAATCTCACATAAATACCACCATTTTGCTTTTCAATTCCGGCACTACAGAGTTTTCGGGAAAAATAAAATCATAAATAATTTAAATAGTTTGGCGCGCGGGGATTTATTTTAAATGCTACCCGAACTATTACAAACAGAACGACAAAGCTGGGAAGAGATTAAATTTCGCGAAGCGAGACAAAAACAATTTATTTAGGTGACCGCATTTTACTATTCTAAACGGAGGATAAAGCATTTGCTTAAGTTTTCATATCAATCTTAATGTGCTTCAAATGTTTACCTAGCAAAATGTAAAATACCCTACCTTTATGTATGGGTGCTAATAGTTGGTCGGGTGTTCAACATTAATTCTGTTTTTACGGACAAAACGTTAGTACGTAGTATATCCTGACGGTTGACTTGAGTCTAATGGATCTAGCTGACTTTTCAACAAATTTAATGATATTCTAGGTTCACGCTTCACATAGCACGTTTACGTACACAAAATACAGTTAACGATAGAAAAATGTATAATATATACCTACACTAATTAATATTATATAAGTTTCAATCTTAATACTTAATGACATATTAACATAATATTATAGTATACTTATAATAATTAATTAATAAGATAGGTATTAACTAAATTGTATGGTAAGTACTTTATTATCATCGTTTTGATATTAAGTATTTTTTATTTCTACGATATGTTATTTATTTATATTGAACAACTGTTTTGACTATAAATCCAGTATAAAACCTGTGTTTATCAATTTGTGTGTGAGTGGTATGGACCTAATAGGTTGACATCCATTTCTCGTAAATCCAAAATCTGTTAATACAAACCTCTACTCTATGGAGGCCCATATTCTGATCCTATTAGGATCGGTCATGGTCGAGGAAAAAAAAGTATGAAAAATATTCAAATAAAAAAAATAAACAGATTCCTATATAGAAATGACCCAGTAACTACTTTTGTTTGTTATAATAATTATTTAGATTTAGAATTTCCAACATTTACGTTACGTTTTGTTTAATAATAAGTATACTTATTTTAATACATCAATATAATGATACCAAAGTTCTTACTAGGTTTATTTAGTTGTTTTTAGATTATAACTAGGATCTTCTTAAATGATTATTACATTAAGTATTATTTATTGAAAAGAAATATTTTAATTTTAATAATATTTATTACTCAATTATGTAGGTACACGATGAACGTAACTATTCATTTAATTAAAATAGAGTTAAAAATAAATTATGAGTTTTAGATATGACAATATAATATTAACATCAATAATATTGTCATTCTGTCATCCCATTTCTAACATACTTGTCAGATGAGGGAAAAATGTGTGTAGTTTTGTTGTCTTTTTGGAAGACATTGACATATTTTATCAAACGCCATTATTCTTTACTATCCGGGATACCACTTTGTTGCATGTACCTTTATCCATCATGTATATTTTGTATTCAAATTTGATATAAACTCTAAATTCCTAAATTGGGTTACATGTAAGTTGTACGTATGCAGTTCATCGTGGGACACTTATTCGTGCGCCGCAGTACTTGAAACATGAGTTTGCATAACATTTTATCAAATGACGAGTTCTTCGTTGAACATTTCACCGTGGAATACATTTGTACGTATCTTACAAAATGCGGCGATAGTTTGCAAATAGTACTGTTCCAATTAAATTAACACTAACCTAACCCAACCTAGTAAAGATATCTCATAAGATTTGCCACATGTTGTAGTATACATACAAATATACTCCACGGTGAAATGTTCAACGAAGAACTCGTCATTTGATGAAATGTTACACAAACTCATATTTCACGTACTGCGGCGCACGAATAAGTGTCCTGCGGTGAACTGTTTACGTACAAATTTCCGGATACGACTAAATTGCTCTTACAATAATATGTTAAAACTGGGCAAACAAATTGTTTTAGAATATAATATTTTTATTTATTCAATTAATAATTCACAAGTTTTAAGAATGTAACATTATTTTTATTGAACAATGCTAACTCCAATGTTAATCCCATATGATCACAATACTAGGATCTGACATGGTAAAAAAAAGAAAAAGTAATAGAAAACCAAAACAATATAGATTTTTGATCGCTTATAAAATAAATTTCAGAGTAGCTCGATCGTCAGTTAATATGAGGGATCGACTAAAAATAAGACTCGCATTTTTTCAAAAATATTAACCACAAACATAGTCGTTTGGCTGAGTTAGATATTATATAAAGACATAAAAACACGTGTTTATATTATATTATATAGACGGTATCCCTTCTCAATACATACGTGTAAATACTTAGAAAACTAATACGTATGTAGACTCATGTTACGTAAGTAGTAGACATCCAAAACCACCAAGTTTGTATTCTTGGAACTTCACACGTAAGTTGAACCTTTTATCAATATAAAATAGAGAGTAAGGTACGAATATTTCATTGTTGCAAAAATCTTACACGCGATGGTAACCATTCGATTCAAAAGAATATCTTATATTATGGTATTAAGTATTAATTTTACCAGTTGAAGGTGCTAGTTGCAAAGTCAGTTACGTAATATGTTAACTTTTATTCAGAGATATGAGACGTATAATAACGAAAACTGCTAAGTCACACACACGGTAAATATTTAAAAAAAAAAATGTAAAAATTCGCTGTGTAATTTTATACAATATTTGTATAATATATAATTTGCAAAACGCGGTAAAATCATACGACAAATTAGAGATATTCTTAAATAAACTTGACAATTCTATGTTTTAATAATTTAGGCAATTGTCAACAAATCATTTTTTGCTATTTTGCAACAAACAAACAAATATAAAATACTGAAATGTCATTTTGATTTCCATAGTAACGCACGTATATATTAATAATTTGGTTGCTAGGACCCCAGATGGCAGATAGTCACCGATAATAGTGGATTGGATTACGGATTTCTACCGAAATAACTTTTCATACAAAACAGAATTAACTGAAAATAAATTCAATTCTTCTTAAAGATAGCTAAAAGTATTATTAGAATGCATTGGCATCCTATTCTGGTATACTCTAAGAGTTTCAAATGTCTAGCTAGTCGGGAAGTTAGTTAAAAATCGATTGCAAGATTTGTACTGGATAAACAACCACCGAACAATATTAAGAATACGACCTAATAAAAACGTTGTAATTGTAAAATACATAACGATAGTACGTTAAAAATAACTAATTGAATGAAAAAACTTATAGGTTTTTGTAACCGATTTCTCTTGAAAACTACTAATTATTGAATACGAGAGTATGATCTTTACATAAGGCCTCTCTATTAGTCGTGAAATTTAATGTTAGAATCTATATAAATAATAATTCTGATATTTTTAATTATATGTTATGTAATATTTTATGTAGGTCATTAATCTTATCTATGCACACTTTTATTATCACTTTCGTGCTGGGACAGTTATCGTTTTTTTTCGAATTCAAGCATGTTTTAGTTAAGTGTTATCCAGGGCCGCTCACGGAAGAGATGGGCAGATAACGCCGACAAGGACGTAGAGAGACCGAGTGTGGCCAACTAACCAACAACAAGCGAGAGGAAGAACGGTTGTGCAGTCGACAATGGACCCGAATGGTATACACTCTACAGCAGTGATTGCCATCGTGGGGCGGACACCCTACCTGGGGGCAATTTCAATGTTTTGGGGGGCAAAAAGGTCACCATGAAAATCATTTGAAGACAAAGCATAGCACAAGGAACGCACTAATTGTCTTCCGAATTGTCCGTGTACAACGTAATATACATTTACTTACGAAAGTTAAATTAAAAATAGTATTGTCTATGTGCATTTTTTATTTGAAACAGATATTTTTTTTCAGAGTTAGTTAGGTCAGTGTTTTCCAACCTTATTACCCTAAGCCAGAAATTTTCCGCCAAGCCCCACTTCAACGCTTCAATAATCTCTACAGCAACAGTAAGGAAGTCTGTTTGAAATTAACTTTTGTTTTCGGTTATACGAACTTTAAAAAATACGTATTGCTTCTTTGGCTAGATGTGTCATATTTTTTACAACAGTTAAAATATTTCTTATTATGTATTTTAATTACCAATGTCTTACCGATATCATTAATTCTAAATCAATAAAAAAACCCTATACATACTTAACATAAGAAAAACACAAGATTATATTTATACAATATTTCGACATAAACTTTAGATATTAAAAATGGGAAAACTATTTAATATCTATCTATTTTATTATTTTGTTTTAATTATTAGACATTTTGCCACGCAAACAAATGTTTCAAAACTTTGCGACTTTTGCGTTTCACTGATGTTTTCAACTAATATATTGGCGTAGTTTTGGTGTTTGCGTGGTATCAAAATTACAATATTATGGTAGTTTTATTGGTAAAATTTATTATTATTCCATATCGTGGCATCGTCTAGGAATAATTCCTTAATATTGTTTCAGTTTCAAGAGAAGAGCTACACACTTAATTCTATTGAGATATTCACATGACTTGATCGACTATTATAATATAGAGGCATTTATAGGAGAGATGAATATGACATAAGATAGTATTTAATAATTAGATACCTATTTTGTCCTATCATCTTAACTCGACTAAAGTAAATATATAAGGTTAAACTAGTTAATACATAATATATATGCAAAGAATTGACAAGACCTTTCTGAAAATATATTTTGTATACAATTCTGAGATTTAGTTGAAAAAATATAATACATGTGGTAAATATTAATTATATGAGAAAATAAGAACGAATTTAAAGAAATTCGAAAAAGAAAAAAAGAAAAGATAAATAATTAGTGTAATAATATTAAACTAGCTGCATGGAACGGGTCCGTACGGTAGTAAATGTAGTGTGGTGTAAGATTTTCTATTTGGCAATGAAAAATAAAATTTTAAAAATATCTGAGGGTACCAAAGTTATTTTGCTGAAAAAATAATAGCATCACATGCCCGCAGGTAGGTCGAATCACTTCGATATAATTGCATAATATGCTGTTGTAATGTATTTGAATTTCTTTAAATGATTTTATTTACCTTGCCCACTCTATATGTAACTTCTATAAAAATTCTTAGATCTAATGAAGTTCGGAAAAAAACCGAATAAAAATGTATCATAAGTAGATAAAGAAAATTCTCATGGCACCCAAGACGTTCCAATAGGTTTTAAAATTTTTTGTAAGTAATCAATAAAAAAAACGTTTCAAAAATGACACTTTCTAATATTAGGGAATAAATTCATATAACCGAAGTTTGTATTCAAGTGACAAGATGTGATAGGTATTCGTTTGTTTGTTTTTTTTAAATCTTACATACTAGTGAGTAGATGGTATGCAAGTGACAGTATATGCGGCTTTTTTCTATTGGCTTTTTTGAAATCTTGTCATTTGGAATGATTACATATTAAAGACATAGACAAACCGATATTGGAAGATACCCTTGAGGTACAAATTTAATATAATATTATTATTATGACGTATTACTGTGATAAAAAATGAGTCATATTATTATAAAACTTTAAATAAATTGCAATAAGTATAACCACCGTTTTTATCAAAGACGCAGAATTTAATATCTTGCCCTCTCACTCACGTACAAGCATTTAATAATAATAAATTATATGTATGTACTCCGTAATATGTAAAATGAGATCTATTTTTTACTTGATCAATCATCTACGCAAAATTATTCATTACTACAAAATATAGCACATAAAATATAAATGACCTCTAATGGGTCTTTGCTTAATTAAACGTCACCGAAAGTATTTGGTTATAGTACCTATAAATATGTTATTTTATGTACATTTCTCTATTATTATATATGCCTATTTTTTATATATTTTTCATGACTGAACATTCGGTAGAAATTAATAATTAAATACGATCCCAATATGACAATAAAACATAAGTGACGTCATTACAATGAGATATTATGTAATATTGATGTTAGTATGAGTTAAATAAAAATAATTACAAAGTAAAAAGAACTTTTTATATACCACGTTTTTAAATTTTCTGTTGAATCATATAAACTTGACAATGTTATGTATTAATAATTTAGGATATATAAGGCAATTGTCAACAAATCATTTTTTTGCTATTTTGCAACAAACAAACATAAATATAGAATACTGAAATGTAATTTTGATTTCCATAGTAACGCACGTATATATTATTAATTTAGTTGCTAGGACCACCCCCTTTGCAACCCATAATAGTGGATTGGATTACGGATTTCATCCGAAATAACTTTTCATACAAAACAGAATTAACTGAAAATTAATTAAATTCTACCTAAAGATGGCTAAAAGTATTAAAAGAATGCATTGGCATCGTGTTCTGATATATTCTAAAACTTTCAAATATCTAGCTAGTCGGGAAGTTTGTTAAAAATCTATTGCAAGATTTGTACTGTATAAATAACCACCGGACAAACAAGAATACAAGTTAAGAAAAACGTGGTAATAAAATAGGTTCCTAATAAATAAAACTACAAATTTACAAAAAATTAGGAAAATACGGTGGATTATTATAAAAATAACTTTTCACTTAAATTAGAATTTAAAAAGATTATTTTTAACCTTGCAATATTATGTTTTTGTAACTATTTTTTTGGTGCGAAATACATTTTGAATGAATAGTTTTCCTATTATTCATATTTTTATGTCAATAAAACGGTTTGATATTATGTTTCCTTTATATAATTATTTATTTCAAAATTGTAACATCGAGTAGTAGACCTATGTGTAATACTTTACCGCATTACTTTATAATTACATATATATGACAAAGTAGATAGGAACACGTTTTAATAGGCAGTAATAGTACGCTGGCTTGCGAAAGTTATAGCATAAAATGAATTATGTTACCTGATGCCATCTGCAAGTAAGTTTCCACCTTGCCACCAGGCCAGCATGGAGGGCGGCTCCAGAAGTTGGGATGCGGTGCAAGTTAGTTGAAGCGAGCTGCCTGATTTGTAGTATCGTTCGACCACGGCTCGCCCGCTTTCGTCAGATATGCTCACTTCGGGGCCTATTGGAGATAAACCAAATCACATGATATATGTTGAAACTTTACTTTCAATAAGTTAGACCGTTCCTTAGTTTGGGTGATAGAAAGAGAGGGAATTTGTGTGACGCGTGCGTATGAATTTTAAATTTGATTACAATCGGGTAGTCAATCCAGTACGTAGTTTCATATTATATAAACATTTAATTTCATGGATTAAAACATACTGCTGTTTTTAAGTATCTCTTATAAAGTGGTTTCACTGTGATACCACACTTTCTTATGTTTGTGCTGACCTTGTCATCTGGTTTTAAAAAGCTAAGACTATTTATTATGATAAAATATAACCATTTGTCTATTGATAATAAATTTCATAAACTGAAAACAAATATTACAACTTTATACCTACTTATATGATTAAACCTTAGTCAAATATTTACATGAATGCCATATAAAGTGATATAAAAAGTGACTTCATTTTTAAACTGATTTAAAAAAATCCTTTGTGTTATTTATATATTATACTTTACCTAAAAGATTGAATGATGTTAACAGATCTTTTTACGAGAAATGATTTACGGATTCGAACCTGGAACCCACGATGTTATAGCCCGACACTTAATTTTTAGACGGGTTAAAAAATCATCTACTACTTACATAAATAATATTTGCATTTTAATGCGTAACGAACAATTTATAAATGTTACATTTTATTAAATTGTTTGAAATACATAAGTATGTAACGCATAATATTATTATTGTGTTATATTTTATTATAACAATGTTTTTCTACCAAGAATTATTGTAATTAAAATGAACAATTATTTTAAAAAAAATCTTCTTATTACATGTACCTAATGTATTTACATCAGTCATCCTTTTATACCAAAAGAAGTTGTAATCTTTAATTGTAATAAACATTAAAAGAAAGTATGGATACTAGTTTTTGTGCGAATAAAATAATATCTTTATGGCCACCCCAAAAATCTTTCCCAAAATTAAAATCTAGATTTTGGTAAATCTTCTCTCTTATGATTTTCCATCAAAATGGTAATATATCTCACGATTAATAAACTTATTATTATTTCCATCGTAGTATTTTTATATGGACACACTTATTTTTATTAGAGATTTGTAGGTTGTGATTTTTGTTAAATGAATATTAAATAGCTTTTATTACTACAATTATTTAGGTTAAATTAGATCAGTGTCATCTGACCTATTTTTGATGTCAAACTCTTCAAAGTATAAATTTTAAATATACACCAAACCAAAAATAAGCTCTATAATGGCAATATCTGACATTTTAACGATGTATTTTATTCTTGCTAAGTCATTATTATCGCCAAAAATATACAGCATGAAAGATATTTCAGGTATGTTAATTATACAAATATCATGACGTCAAATATTCAGTATAAAATTATTTAGATCAGTTTATTTACAGACCGGACGACAATGTTGTCAAATAACTAGTTAAGAATTTTTCATTTTAAATAAGAAACAAGATTAATAGGCAAAATTTGGTTAGTATTCTTACATGTTTTTTTTTTTTTAAATTTTAAACCACAACGGTCAAACAATAACATGTCGTCTTATAACATTTATAGTCGTCCCAGTATTGTAAATTTAACATATTGTTTTTCAACGTGTATTTGAACCCAGAGTACGGACCTAATTGGTTGGGCAAACAGCTAACATCCATTTCTAGTAAAAGAATCTATTAATATAATCTCAACTTGCCTATAATAATACTATAATCCTTTTAGGATCAAACATGGTAATGGCACGTAACGAAATTTTAATTTAGCAAAAAAATCTCTATTTATATAAATGCATATTTTTGCCACCGAATACATGCGGAAACTGTCATAAATGAATAACCGGATGCATTCAAAAAACATAAGTACCAATATAAAATAACAAATATAAATTACAGTATTCTAATTAAACTCAAACCAATAAGAATTTAATTTCAAATACCGTCAGTCAATAGTATTAACTTTCTTAATAATTTTATATTATGTAATCGAATTTATGTTTAATTATAACCCGTTTTATTTTATATTATATACATATGTATAGCATTATTAACTTTTATTTATTAGATACTTATATTTACATTAAAATATTGAACTACTATTGATAATATTTAAAAAGAATAACAGTTATTGATGTTAAAAATTAATATTTTTTTCTCAAGCGAATAGTTAAAATAACCTGGCTTAATCATCTTTGTAATTTATAGCATTTGACCTAAGAAAAACGAGTTTTGTTATTTCTCTGAGAAAAAAGTGTACTTATTTGATCTAGAGGTTTCAGCCGATCGCGCGAATGAGTAATAACCATTTTCTCTCTAGTAATAATTATGTTCTTACCATAAGTAAAATTTGTTATTAACTTTAATTTTTTTATGCTGGTAGTGGATTTTTGTATATAAAGTTATATAAGAATTGAGTAAAAATTTTACTTCAATGTAATACAAAACTACAATAATTAAAAGCAAATTAAATTGTGCAACTTACTGATAACCGTGAGATAAATCTGCTTGATAATGGGTGGGTGGGCGGCCACTTGGCACTCGTACAATCCTTGATCCGGCCTTCCCGCCTTCGATATCTGGAGTCTCCAGTTGTTTGGGTAGCGAAAACTGAGCGACAGGCGTTTATCAGCAGAGTATGCCTGTCGACCCACTGTCAACAAGCGTAGGCGGTCATCTTTGCGGGAAGCCCATGTCACCTGAACACAGAATTTTACTCTCAAGTATTGATCATTATAGTATACATTTCGAGTATGTACACAGATACACTTCAAGGCAGTTCTTTAAACTCGTTTTATAACAATATCAACGAAAAATATACCACGTAAAACAAACGCATTATTTTTGTTCTTTGTATGTACTAAATTTAACATTAGTAAAAAGATAAACCTATAAAATATGTGACACTTTTTCTCGTATACGTGTTCATAATAAAAGTCAAGTGTTTGTGGGTCAAATTCTGAAATGTTTTTAGTACAAACTGTCGTTTATGTTTGCTTCGTGCATTATTATATATGTATTTTTTCATTTATTATAATTATTTATAAGACAGATAAGTGACGATACGTATAATAACTGTAACATTTCAGGATAACTTAAAGATTAAGTTTTGGAAAAAAAAAATTTATGAAATGTTAGCACCACATAATAATTATTTCTTATATTTGCCAAATTTATTTTGTAAACTTTTAACACATTTATTAAAATATGCAAGTTTAATTTTAAAATTGCACTTTCACAAAATGGAGCCACGTCATTATAGAGTTATTTTAAAAGTTATCATGCGATTACTATGTACATTGTAGGTATAACGATCGTTACATTAAAACATGTTAAATCAAATGGTACTATAATTATTTATATTTTAATGTTAGTGGTATAATAGAATATTAAAGAGTATACTTAACTATGTGATGTAACCGTTATAAAAAATAGTACATTACCAGGTTTTAACAACTCAACAAGGGTACATTTTCTCATTGTGCCATTTTTGATAGATCTGGCATCTGATAACGAAAATTAACGACAATAGTCCACATGCTGTCAAAACCTGATAAAAATATATCCATATTTTATGTATCATTTTACGCAATATGATCTACGCAATAACTTCTAAATCGCCAAAAAATCACACGAAAAAAATATTGAAAAATTAAATGTGAAATCGATAATTATTAAAGTAAAGTAAAAAATAAATGTTAACACATCTGATGTTATTTTTCATGAATGTTTAGATACAAACAAGTATTAATCACCTAATAGAAATATGGATATGCTTCTAGTTTGAAAATTAATTATAATATGAACTAACGCTAAAACCAACTGGTTACGTCTGACACACAAAAATGTAATTTACCGCTAATATAGAATTGTGGACTTATCGTGTTTAATATCAGTATAGAAGATTATTATTATGAACGTAAGGTAATTTATGTTATTAGTAACTAACATAATTCTACTGAAGTTATTAAAAATGGTACCTAAATAGAAAAGTGTCTATATTTTTTAATTACGCATAAAATATTAATTGTTCGTTTTCATAATAATCAAATTTTCTATATACCTACGTCATAGTAGTCACATAAAAATATGTAAAAAATAATGTATGGTTTTAAAAAAATACATTGTTAAGTCTTTTTATGCACATTTGTTTTATTATTTGCCAGCTCTCATAGCATTGCTGTTCCAACTGAATTTTATTAATATAAAGTTTATAGCGGACTTCGCACAAAGCTGTCAACTTGTTGCAACTTACAAAATATGCAAAAAATAGCTTTGTATTTATTTTACAAATATTGTAAAGGTAAAAATGTCTAAAACACGTTGCACTCTCTAGTGTTTATGTACCAGTAAACTAATAAATCTTTCTTTTAAGAAACTTGATATTTACTGTTTTTAATGTAAACACAACGAAAATTGTGTGATTTTTAAAAGCCTTTTTTGACAGATAAATTGCTATCGTTTTGAAAACAGGTCCAAGTCAAGAGTGTTTGTTATTCCGAGAAAAAAACTCGAGAATTAAAAGAAAATATTAACTTAACGGGAGAATTAAAATTCTTTCGCAAAAAAAATCTTTTTCGAAAATTGTTATTTACTCTATAAAAACGTAAGCGGCTTACTGATGTCTTTTGTGCTACATTTGGAAGTAAACCGATTTACCGAGCGAGAAAAAGCGTAAAGTTTACAAAATCCGTCTTAATTAATATTTAATAATGTCTGCCAAAACACAGAACCAAATAATAAATAGACATCTTTAGAAAGCCGCAAGACATTTATAAACATTTGACGAAATCGTATTACGATTTTGACAGTAAGAAATATTTTTCTGTGGCATTAATAATAAACATTTTTGAAATAACAATCTGTACGGAAGCTTTCATAAATAAATATATCAATGATGCTGGACTCAGGTAAAATCTTTACATCAGTGCTTCTCAATCTGTATCATTGTACTGCCCCTAAATTTGAAAAAAAAACATAATTCCTAAAACGTAGTCTAAGTTACTAAAAAATATGTAGTTTTGTTAATTTATTATTAATATAATAGATACACTTCTTTTTACTTCATATTATGGCTACTTATCTATACAGTAAAATAGCAAACATTCAACGTTGGTAAATTAATAATGTACAAAATAATCACGCAAAAACTGTAGAACAATAAACAAGAATCAAAATAAATATAAAAATATGTAATAAGTATTGCGTAAGAATATTTTTTTTTAAATATCATTAGTTTTATAATATTTTTATGATTTAAATTATAAATAATTCTTGGTGGAATGATTTATAGGTATCAATAAAATTAAACACAATATGTAGTACTACTTCCGCTTACACTTACAACGCCAGGAACTATTTGACAATGCCCCTTTGAAACGGATGGAAACGGTCGTGTTTAATATTAAAATATAAGGAACTAGTACTACATAATATTGTGTTTTATTTTATTGAAAGTTTTATAATAATAATTTCAATTTTGCTTTGCGTATATTAATTCTAAGAAAGTGTTTTGAAAGAAAAAAAGTTTCTATCATACTTTGCCAAGTTTGTAAAGAGATTATCTATGAAGTATTAATAAAAAGTATAGTGTTTTTTTTCATATTTGGTTATTTCATAAATTTTCTCACGAAAAAATAGATTTTCCATAATCTGAGAACCCTGCACTAATGCATTAATTTTCACACTGTGAATTGTAAATTAGCATGTATAGCATAGATATCATAACATCATCAGAGTGGATTATCATTTTTTTATAGTAATATCTATCATCCAAAATTCTAAATAACGATCTTACACGATGATTAAGTACCCGTCACTCGGACATCATATTATTGATCAGTCGATATCAAACCTTTAAATCTGGCAGTTCAAAATAAACCTCTTAATTAATTAGTCATTTCACGAATATTTTATTTATTCACTCTGCAATAATGAAAAATAAACTATTTTTCCAAATAGATATCAAAATATTTATCGCCTCCCTATCTGTACCCTCAGTTTTAGATTCGTTCCTTGAGTATATAAATCAAAAACCTTAGTTTTCTCACAAAAAGATAAATTTTTCATAATCTGGGAACATTGCACTAATGGACCAATGTATTAATTTACTAGTCATACCACGACTATTACATGTGTCATACATATTATGACATAAATCTATTAAATACTAAATTCATATATATAACTAAATTAATAGTGTACAAGAGCATACAATATATAACCATTAAAAATAGTTCTGTCTACCAATCAATTAATTATATAACCACAAATTAAACTTAGTAGTTCAACAACTACACCCCAAATGAATAAACGACTACGTAACACTCTACAATAATGAAAAATAAAATTCGAATGGATTTAAGTTTCTTGCGACCGTTTCTTGCGACTTCATTTTTTGCGACCCGGGTTTCGCCTTTCGGCATCTTCAGGCAGTCAGGCACACTCAACAAAAGGTAAATAAACACTGACAATGAATACTATTAATTCTAACTTAAATATTACCAATCAAGTAAGTAAAAACTCCATTACCTACCTATCAAGTCAAGGGTCACATTAAAAAATATAACAAACAAATTATGAATAGTTAAAGTGTAAAAAAAACCCCTATTTTATACATCATAATATACTTGATAAGTATATTATAATAAATCGTCAAAACCTAATATTAGATCATTAGTATTATTTATAAAAAATAAAAATACTATACTCAAGAGGTGAAAAATCGTCCATTCTAGGAACAATGGTAACGTATTGGAAATTAATGGAAAATATTTTTCCAAATACTAAAATATTTATCGGCTCCCTATCTGTACCCTCAGTTTTGGAGTCACTACCTAAGTATAATAATTAATAAATAAGGTAAATTAATATTTTTTTTATTATTATTGTCATATCTCCTTCACTGGGTAGTGGATTCAATACATTATTATAAATTTAATAAGCGCTTTATTTGCTTACGCGCTCAAACGAAAGCAGTGCGTAAGTAATGATAACCGGAAAGAGGACAGGATAAAAACACGTCAGCACTTTATAATAATTAGTAGTCAAGGTATATAATTAGATAGTGGTAATTTAGCAAAATACCCACTATCAAGTAAAAAGCTAAGACTGACTCAGCAATTAGTAAAATTCCATGTTACAAAGCTAAATAACGGCTCTATATTAACTTTCACAGATTTGTTATGTTGACAGCTAGTTATGATTTTCGCTTAGACAACGAATGATAATTAAATATGGTAATGTGTGTTACTTATTATAATAATGTATTGCTATGAAAAGGATTATCATATGGTAGAGTTTTTTTCATCTTAGTTAAAGCCTCAGAGCCGTATGTGTGAGATTCTGAAATACTTTGTAAGCTATTTAACCAATTTTCCACCATATAGCGTATAGCACTGTTTGTGACGTAAGTAATCTGACGTCACACGTCATTCAAAATGGCTGCTTTATAATATGTCAATTTCAAATGACATTTTAATAACGCATTCATTACAACAAACGTTTGCTTGAGGCCCTCGTTCATTTTGTAGACTCTGTAAAACATTTGCGAACTTTAAAAACAGTTCCTAATCGTGCTGTTTATTCATTTCATCTATTCTTATTCCGTTTTGACATCTTATAATAGAAGTGATTGAAGTGAAGTTAGTCATAATATAAATGTATGTATTGCCCCCAAATGGAAATGTTTACTGGGAAAATACTCTATCCTTTCGTACAGTAGAATTATAAAATAAATGTGATAAAATAACTGATAAATTATTTAAAGTTCATAATAATTATTCATTTATAATTATTAAATTTATATGGTACCGTTCGTACACTTTCAGACACATTGACGATTTCAAAATTTTAAATTAATGATCGGGAAATGAAATTTTATAAGTTTTCCATCATATGGACGCCATGACACATTATGACGTCAAGTCGTGACGTCGCTAACCAACGGACCCTTTGATTATAGAATATACATCTAGACGCCACCCATTGCATTGCTAAATGAAGCTGCGTGCCGTGAGTTTGGTTTGTGGGTGAGCGAACGTATTCGTATACAAATTTTTGAGACGAAAGACCGTTTCGCTAGTGCTCGCCCAAAGTGCTCGCACTAGACGCTCAGAACAAAAAAAATCCATTTTTTTACGTTGTATAGTATTTTTAAGCGGTCAAAAAGCAACCATTAGGTAAAGATATCCAGAATTTAAGTTATTTAAAAAAAACACTAGGTCACTTTATATTAAAATACATAATAATATACAAATAAATTATCACGAACATGTATCAACCTACCTATGAAACGTAATACAATCTTCTTGCTTGTCAGTATGGCTACCACATTTTAATAAAGTACACACAACCATCTTTTTTACTTAAGTAACTAAAAATATTTAACACTAACTTTATATTTAACACAAAAAATAGAAATTTTAGCAACACGCGCTCGCAGGTTATCAACACTTAGCTATGAGACGAACTAATATTTTGCGGCGACACCATAGCAAGATATCGTACAAATACGAGTATGTAAACCTTTTATCTTACTCTAGGGCATGTCGCAGAGATTATAAGGGTGTCGAATACTTTCTCACTCGCACTTATGCATCGTTTTTGTTCAGGCCTTGGTAAATACCAAAGATTCGAGGAAATAATTAAGTATTAATTATATTTTACTTTTCACACGACACACTATACAACATAGATATTGATTGAAGTTACAAAACGTTTGGATTATATTATTTTATTATTTAAACTAGATATGCATACTTTGGCGCGAAAAAAATGGTGGCGAATGAGGTTAGGCGATTTCAAGGGCTACTCCCGACTACCTACCCTATATCCTTTCAGTCTGGTAGTCTAGCATTCCTCGATCGTTTCATTTAAAAGTTACAACTATTATTACATAGGAGCTAGATATTATTTGTTTCTTCATAATTTTGTCGATTACAGTATTATTGATTATTATACATATTTATATTATTGTGATTCTCAGTTAATATGGTAAATATTTATAATGTCTATCTGTACTGATATCTTGTTCCAATATCAGTCAATTTAATTAGTTGAGAAATGGTCCATATTTACTTTTCGTTTACTATAGTAAAATTCTTCTAAAAACAATACGATTACATCATTCTTTGTCTAGGATTGATAATTTTATAAAATAGTATATTATAGATTGTTGTAAAGTGAATCGATAGCTTTACCTTTGGAGAGACCATATTCCGTTATATAAGTAGGTGGTTTACTTTATAATAACTGAAACCATAATCATTGAATTAAAATATTAAATCGTCAAGATCGGCGTTGTTTTTAAAAAACATAGGAAAATACAATATTATATGGTCACGACTAGGGAATCCAATCCCGAGCCAAAATTTTGATCCCAGGATTTTGGGATCACAATTTGACGATCTCGGGTTTGGCATTTTTTTCAATAGTTAACATTAAATTTTTAAATATACAAATAACGTTGATAAAATCGGTCAAAAATAGATCTAGTACAATTAATTATTTATACTATTTAAGACATTTATTGTTAATATTGTATACGTTCAATCTTAAAAATATTTCATAAATCTAATTAGTTAGCCAAATATGAAACTATCGTAAAACGTATGAAATCATGATAGAATCACTTTGTTAAAACCGCGAAGCATTGTTTTTTCCATTCTTTCTCATTTTTATTAATTTATGCGAAAAAATAAAATGAATTAGCACCATATGGGTAATAAATCAAACTTCATTCAAATTTAGTTTATTTCTTATGTTGTTATATGTTATTAAAAGTATTTTTTCTGTTCTATTTTGTTTTCCATAAAAATGTAAAAAAAATCATTCCCAAAAGTTTCGAGATTATGTTTACCAATCCCGGGATTCGTAGGGATTGAAAATAGTTCGGGATCCCGGGATTGGAATCCCTAGTCACGACAAAGGCGGACTATAATATAGACTTATTGAGAATTATGATGATTTTAAAATTAAAATGAGGTAACCATCTCTTTAACCAGTTATTGCATTACCACGTCATCAAACAATCATCATTTTGTACAAATAACCATATTTCACTCAAAATATGAGCAATAATTATCAGTACTATCGCAATTGTCACGCAACTATCAAGACTTGGCTATTTTTAGTAGGCTATCAGTCAAGAAATAAATCTGAGAACAGGGGATAATAAAAATGATTTTTTTCAGGTCTACTTATAAGGTGGAGGCGTGAACACTCACGTGGAGAAAACGGATGCACAGTGCTTTACGATAAAAAAGACTAAATAAATTAATCATAAGTAAAAATTAAAAAGTTTTCATAGTTAGAGCACATTATGCGGTACCTATCCAAAGAGATGTAAACTTCTGTATCTTATCATTCAAGCAAAGGTTTTTGGTTTAAGAAGAACGTTTTGGTTCGAGGATCTCAGAAACAGGTTTGTGTTCAACATTATATGCTAATTTATAGTAACGTCAGACAAGAAAAAGATAATCAAAACGTTTGATAAGAGATTTAGTATATAAAGAAGAAGAATATATTATAATAATATAAAGAATTATCTGTTTTAACCATAAATTAAACAGGAAAATATTTTTAATGGAAGAAAGATTTAAGTTTTTCTTAATTAGCATTTTAATTATGCGAGTAAGAAACTTTTATCTGAGTCTTCTGGAAAAGTCTTCTGAGTTCAAAGGATGACTTTTTAAAAGATGGAGCGCAGTTTAAATATTTGACAAGGCGTGAGCGTCTTTGAAAGTTTTTTTTTTAATTAAAATGTGTGGATTCAAAATATTCAATCACTCCTTGTGATAAAAATGCAACAGATATGAAAGACATAAAATTATTTAATATACCTAGCTAAATTTCATGTGCTTGCACAAATATTAATAAAATCATGAAATTTAATAATATATAATTTCGATTAAATAAAATAAAACATAGTAGGTGTGTGATGTGATGTAATAATTATCCGACCACTATTTTGTCTTCGTACAAAGATGTTTGCAACAGCTATTTTACCACGTCTTTCTTAGGTCGTATTCTTGCTTGTCTGGTGGTTGTTTATCCAATACAAAATTTTCAATGGATTTTTAACCAATTTCCGACTAGCTAGACATTTGAAACTTTTAGAATATATCAGAACACGATGCCAATGCATTCTTTTAATACTTTTAGCCATCTTCAAGTAGAATTGAATTCATTTTCAGTTAATTCTGCTTTGTATGAAAAGTTATTTCGGGAGAAATCCGTAATCCAATCCACTATTATTGGTTCCTAAGGGGGTGGTCCTATATACGTGCGTTACTATGGAAATCAAAATGACATTTCAGTATTCTATATTTGTTTGTTTGTTGCAAAATAGCAAAAAAATGCTTTGTTGAAAATTGCCTTATTTGTCCTAAATTATTAATACATATAATTGTCAATTTTATATGATTCAACGGAAAATTTAAAAACGTGGTATATAAAAAATTCTTTTTATTTTATAATTATTTTTATATAAATCGTTCGTTCCTCATGTTTATATGCTTGGAATTTTTGGTAACCCGTAAGTAATACCATGATTATTATCATCATCCATGACTGAATAACCCTGAATGGATCATTGCTTCATCCAATAACATCCTCTATCTCTTCCAGGTGGCTGCATTGACCGCTCTAACATTCTTATTGACACATGGTATAGATGTACCATCATAAATCGACAGGTGTTCGAATTTAAAACGAAGATCATTACATATAAAAAGTTTTAAATGATAGTCAAATTAATGTTAGCATGGGGCGCCTTTACTCAACGGACAATTTGTGCTGGTGGATCTATAGTAGAGCCCTAGGATATAATGTATTCGTCATTCTTCTCATTCTAGTATATGGATATTTTATTATATGCAACATCTTTTTTCGAAAATGTATTCGGCTTAGTAATAATCCAACACTCCAACCTATATTATAACACTATATATATAATATAATATTTTCTCTCATTCTTTTTCTATAGTTTGGAAGTGTGGACAATAAACTAAGATGAGTTTTCAAGATATGACTGTATAGACGTATCCTCAAAATTTCTAGGACTAACCGAGTGACAAATCGTCGATATAGGATTGGTTTTCCGAATATCCGTTTTTGTCGAAATCGACGTTTTAATGCAAAATGTTTTTTTTTGTATCTAAATGAACCAAAACCATCCTTTTATTTAAATTACTTAGTAATGGTAATGAATACATCATTCATATACTGTAAAAACAACAATTTAAATATCTCCATGTATTTAAATATAGGATTATGAAATTTGTTTTTCGTCTCCTGAACATTTGGTCTATTTGGGAAACCAATCTTACAGCGACGAACTATTGACGTTTTCAATCGAATCAAAACAAGGACATCTACTGTAGACATTATAAGAGAAGAAACGTACCGCATTTTCACAGAATCAAACATGGAGCCACCTGATTAAATTCCAGCGCCTTACGCACTAGATTACGAGGTATTCATCACTAAAGTATTATAGATGCCAACATAAAATAATGTATACTAATTAAATATAATTTTCAACAGTTTTTCGTACATTTAAAATATGTTTTCCATCTGGTAATATCTACAAAAAATTATATCAATTTAATACATGACTCCTAGAATATGAATATTTATTTTATGATTAAATATTTAATGTGCAAGCACCCTTAAGGCGCTTATATGCCAAGCATGATGCATAAGGTTCCTTCTTTTGTCCTTCCGTCCTAATTGTGTTTTATGGACGGTGATTATGCCATCATAATAAGGTTTTTGACAAGGCCTGAAATTGGTTATTGCAAAAACTAATTCAAAAGATAAATTGGCGACACTCTTGAACACCGATTTTAATCAATCTCTATTCAATTTTAAAGTATAATACCTCTAATAAAATTGCACATAAGCATTTTGTAATAATTAATAGTAATAAAATAATATGCAACGGAGATTTAAATGCATTTCATAACACTATACATATAATTTATATTAATTAAACTAGTTTTAAACAACGTCCTCTTCCTTTTTCAGTCGGTGGAATTCTATACAGCCATTGACATATTGTTTTTATCCAACGAAGTGTGTGACAAATAAAATGATGACACAAATTTAGTCTGTCCTAAGTATGTATATAAATAAATATATATACATAAATATTCATGAGCCCAAAGACAGTAAAATATAAGTAAAGTTGAACACTCAGGGTTTGAGAAAATTAGATAAATACATTGTGGCTGGAATCAAGCCTGGAAAACCAAGAGCCATTTCATATTTATTGTTTCGTAATAAACATACAAATATAGATGAAAGTAACGGAAAAATCAATTCAATCTGCATTGTAATACGGGTTAATTTTAAAACTGCCTTAATTCTACAATTACGTTTAAATGTTTCTCCCCAATGAGTCCATACTTATCTGAACGCCATAAAAATGTATTCATCTTATAATTATTATTATTATTATTGGTTGGGCCAATTATGGTTGCTCTCATCAATATCTTTCCCTCCTACCTCGAATCCCCAGTTATTGTCGTAAGTCCAGGCGGGACAAAGTTCAGTCAACTGTGATTGAAAAACATTTAGATTGTTATTCGTAGACTACGGCCAGGTCTACCGGGTCAATTTAACATGGTGTAACCGTCATCCAAGCAAAAATTCTGAACACCTGGCAAGTCGTGATACTGGCTCTTGTCATTCATCAACCGTGTGCTTATAAACACTTATAACATAAACCATTTCTGATCATCAAGTGCCGTGCATCAGGTGACCCAACAAACAATACCGCGCGAGTGATACTCGTAGTACAACCAAAACACTGAGCCAGCCTCAACAGCATAAAAGGTCAGTGTCTGGTATCCTACACATAACCCTGCCCCCAGTATCCACATCTACTATCACAATTATTACAATGCACTATAAAAAACGTAACCAATTATAAATACTGATATATTAATACTGTATGCACTAAAAACTGAACTCTATCTAAGTTGTAATAAGAGTGATTATTTTATATTTTTGTCAGATGGCAATAATTTTGTTAAAATTTTATTATTTCAATCCTGAAATAATTTTGTTTTTAATGAGGTTTTTTCCCATAATAAGCTATTTAATTTAGTACTTCTTACTAGCTATTAACCATGTATGTGAAATACTATACGTCTGAATAAAATATTTTATTTATATGTAATGTGTAATACTTGTAATCAGTACATCCGTACTCGCGATTATAGCAACACTCTGTCATCGGCGGCTCTCGTGGTGCAGTGGGTAAGGCGCTGGCCTTCCACCCGAGTTTCTCAAAGCCTGGGTGTTTGTGATTGTTCAAAATTACTAACAACCACCTTGTACGAAAAATCAAGGATATGGTTATTAATAATTCTAAAAAAAAAAAAAAAAATGTGTAATACTTTTATTAGCCATTTAACCTAAGTATTTATATTCATGAACGTGTTAATGTAAAACTCTACTATAATATTATTCACCTAAATGAAATGTATAATATTAACTTCAAAATTCATGCTTTCAAGAATGTATTCTTAAAATAAATAGTTACTTCAGTAGAATCAAAATCTTTTAACATTTTATTTATATAGCTTTTTTTCTGTTATCACGCTAAAAAAGGATCTTTTTTGTTGTCTTAAAACGTGAAGCATAATCCCAATTAAAAAAATTGTTAGTTTTTTGCGTTTATTCTTTGTAATCTCATTAGCAGCAGATACTCACCAAAAAACAAGCAGGCTAAATTAACGAAATATAAATATTTTTAATTTTAGAGCGTTTTAATTTTCAGACTCTTTTTTGAAGAGTTGTGAGCTTAGTTTTGAACGTGTAATCTGCTAAAATAATAGAAAATCGATTAAAATAAAAACGATACCCTCTACTTAGTAATCAGATCATCTACGAACTAAGCTGTTTATTATTCTACTCTTCATTATTGGTAAAGATTTTGGAGGGAAAGTACAATAATATTAGATTACAATCAGGTATTTTGTTTGAACATCATAATTGGTAAAATAAGTTTCTACTATACTTAAAACGTTCTTTAAAAGGATGCTGAAATTTAAATAAAGAAATTTAAATAAGTATGCTGTGTTTTTGGTTAAAGTGGTAAAAGGTGGAAGTAAACACTGTAGATATCCGATAAAAATAATGCATACTAGAGTTTTTGTCAGTCATACGACTTATTTGTTTTCATTGAACCAAGAATACAAATTATTGCAGATGGTGCTGGTTAGTTTTTAAAATTCAATTAAGCCCTGCCTAAACTAGGTTAAAGGTAGAATGTGGAGATCTGATGAAATATTGTACACTTTTTCAGTCACAATTTTTTGTTTTTATTGAACTAAGACTATAGATTGTAGATGGTATTTGTCTGTTTTTTTTAATTAAAGTAACCCACCCCTACTAACCAAACCTTAATAGATAAAAAATATTTTTCTATTTATAACATATTTAAAATTATGTATGATTTAATAGCATATATATATATATATTGTAGGTAGACGAATATTGTTGTATAGATTACTTATTATGGCTTAGTTCACGCAACGTTTAGTTGAATTTAAACTAACTAACCAACACCATCTGCAATTTGTATTCTTAGCTGAATAAAAATAAATACTTAAGGGGGGACATGCTCGTCGAAGGTCAAAATTGAGTTTTTATTGTATATTCAAACCATGATCCTGGACACTCCTTAATTGTTGTAGATGATCTATTTATATAATTTTGAAGCCTTATTATCCTTTATAGTTATTTTAAACATTTGATGACTGCATGAAGTATTTTTGTTACATAAAATAGTATTCTTTTAAACCTCTCGCTCTAATGTTTTAGAATATAGTCATATTTCGGTACATAACTGTGCAGTGGTGTTAAGATTTTTTACATTTATTAATTTTTAAACGCATTTATAAAACCATTAGCATAATTTATTACGAGATAATTTTTGTAAAATATTCACGATAAAAAATTATATTGATAATCTCTGTGATCCCAAATTTGACAAGAATTAGGCATTTTATTATTCAAAAAATCGGCAAGATTAACACATTTCAAGATAATTCTAAAGATACTCATTATAAGCTATGTCTTTGATCATTCAAGTGTGATAAACATCTTATGAATAATGATTGCTTTATAATAATTATTGGCCTAAGAATAAGGTAGTGTTTTTTTGAAATACGCCATTTCTTTTGTCATTCCCTAGTGGTTAAGCTACAACATACGGCCGTAGCCATAAATTGACAAACTATAATTAAAGTAGGGAGTAAAATGATATTGACGCGCGTGTTTGAACATGTACCGTTTAAAAAAAAATAAAAAAAAATTCGGTTAGGTACATGTTCAAACACGCGCGTTAACATAATTTTACTCCCTACTTTAATTATAGTTTGCCATTTTATGGCTACGGCCATATGTTGTAGCTTAACCACTAGGGAATGACAAAAGAAATGGCGTATTTCAAAAAAACACTACCTTCTTCTTAGGTCAATAATTATTATAAAGCAATCATTATTCATAAGATTTTTATCACACTTGAATGGTCAAAGACATAGCTTATAATAAACATCTTTAAAATCATCTTCAAATTTGTTAATCTTGCCGATTTTTTGAATAATAAAATGCCTAATTCTTGTCAAATTTGGGATCACAGAGATTATCAAAATAATTTTTTATCGTGAATATTTTACAAAAATTATCTCGTAATAAATTATACTAATGGTTTTATAAATGCGTTTAAAAATTAATAAATGTAAAAAATCTTAACACCACTGCACAGTTCTGTACCGAAATATGACTATATTCTAAAACATTAGAGCGAGAGGTTTAAAAGAATACTATTTTATGTAACAAAAATACTTCATGCAGTCATCAAATGTTTAAAATAACTATAAAGGATAATAAGGCTTCAAAATTATATAAATAGATTATCTACAACGTTTAAGGAGTGTCCAGGATCATGGTTTGAAAATACAATAAAAACTCAATTTTGACCTTCGACGAGCATGTCCCCCCTTAAGTATAACTTTACTGACGAAGTTTAGTGTGAACTGTTTATGTCGGATACCTATAGCCTACCTTCGCCATTTGCCATTGCTTTTAGGTACCCACTCCTAATAATATTTTTATAGAGTATCCATGTGCTATCCAATGAACATATTATTATTATGTAAAAGATGAAAAACCTACTAGTCATAACGTTAATTCCAGAGTCGAAATTATTATGTTTCTTTATTATTAATAATTTGTGTCTGCGAAGGTACTACTAAGTGCGCATAGATATACTAGATAATATTAATACATTACAAAAAAAAAAATGTGCAGACTAGAGGTGAGTTGGAAATACTGTCACCAGTTTGTGTACTCGAGTATCGGATAAAACTACCCATACTCAGTACGTGTGGCCCAATAAACCTGTTCCAAAAAACTTATGATAATATCATCGCGAGTTTCGCTGGCTAGTTGGTAGACTTTCAATACTATTGACATTAAATGCGCGCGAGCGAGATAGTACTCGAATAAAATTATATTTTAATTTATTAGTATATGCATGCGAATGACATCATCTTAATATGTATCAACAAAAGGTCATAAATTTTCTGTAGCAGCATATTATTCCCTCCGAAATGTGGTGAGTTGACGCAGTTTACAATAAAAAAAACCATTGTAATTCATTTTATGTTAACAAGAATATTACATCATAACATAAAAACAACTAACAAATTTAAAATGTTTTTAAAATTTTATAATAATTGGAACATTTCGAAAAGCCCAGCTCAGTGTATTTTTAGCGATTCTATTGAAGCCGATATTTCAAATACTGATACTAATGTGGAGTTAAGTTTTAGTTCCAGTTTAGTATGAGACTTATGTCGCATACGCATGCCAAACGCTCTATACAGTATCCCAAATACTAGTAAATATTTTGGAACAAGTTTTGATACTAAGTATTTTTTATACTGGTATAAAAGTATACTTAGTCTTCAAAATCGACCAGTTTTTCCACCTCTAGTGCAAACGCTAAAAAGGATCATATTATTTTATAATTAATAGTGTTACCTAGTGTATAAACTAGATTATACCTAATTCAAAAATCAATACGTATTGCAAATTATGTGATTTACTACATAAATTTCTAAATAATATTCACATTATCTAAAAATATTGATCGACCAAGATATAAGGTCTTTAGGTCGTAATCATTTTAATTAATGCGTAATTTAAATGGAGTTAATTAAGTGAAAACATCAAATTCCCAAAGTGTTTGAAATGGTATATATTTGTCGGACCAGATATTCGAGAATAATATATTTAAATATGAAATTTATGTCGTAAGCAAACAACTTTAATAATATATTAATCGGATCGAGAAAAGGGAAATTTCTCGTGTCAAGTCCCCAGTGATCACATGCTTAACATGGAAGTAAGCAAACAAAAGTCGTGGACTTAACTTCCTTCTGGGACGAAAAGTTTATTTTGATCTATAAAATTTCGATCTGTGTTGAACAGAAAAAGCTTTTCATAAAGAATATCATACTATTTTATAAGTTTTTATTACATTATTATTTTAAGTAAAACAATATCGGTAAGTACTTTTGATACTAACTAACTACCTCTTCAGAAGGTTATTATTTTTTTATAAAATTTAAATAATAGCATATAAATTATTCTGTTATTAACGACGCCTGGTAATGTTTCAGGAGCAGATACCCAAGATTGAAGTCATCACGCTCTCAAGTAAGCTTTTACTAGGTTTACTGATTTGACTTAAGTTAGTAAAAAGTGCCATGGAAGACAAAGGAACTTCTTTCAACATACACTCTTGCTGTGATCTATCGCTGGTGCCGCTGCCGTCATTTTTTTTTATCAAAGCATGTAAACAGAAATAAGCAAACGCTCGCTTGGCATCGCATTGTTTTTCGGAATTTAAGCGGAAAGACGCTGAAAGGTTGAAAGGTTGATGCTTAATCGCGACTTGAATCATTTCTATTTCAACTCGAACGATATAAAATATATAATAAAACACCAAATATGTATATAAAATAAGACTAATTATCGTTAAAGATGGTACCTGACTAAGAAAAAAGTACAGGATTCAATCACCTTTGGAAAATGTGACTTACACAAAGAAGATAAAGCATGACCTGAACAAGGTTGTTAAATAACACGCCTAAATATTGCAATGTTAAGCTTATATTAAAAGCAAAT
Source organism: Rhyacophila brunnea (assembly GCF_057557595.1). Taxonomy (NCBI): domain Eukaryota; kingdom Metazoa; phylum Arthropoda; class Insecta; order Trichoptera; family Rhyacophilidae; genus Rhyacophila; species Rhyacophila brunnea. The sequence continues at coordinate 36,143,009 of NW_028233350.1, read as the reverse complement.
CAAGCGATAAGATACTAAATATACCTAATGATCAAGTGGGTCTGTAACGGAAGTGACATAGAGACTGACCCCGTAAAATGTAGCTTGACTCTGTGAATGAAAATTGCAGAAAGATGAAAAAGCCTGGAGACTGAAGAAGATTGATAATAGTCAAGGGGTGAATGAGGATAATAATACAGTCTAAATCCATCCCTTAGATATAGCGTCAATAAGATAGCAAGGGAATGCATTATAATACGTTAATATAATTTGACGAATCAACGTAAATAATTTGTCCTAAAAATAAACATTCTTATAACAATAAGTCATGAAATTTATAGGCGCTTTAGAAAGCTTTAGAACTTAAGTATTATTTGAAATTATACAAAAATCAAATTTAATAATTATTAAGAGTATCATATCGTGGAATCAAATGGTGCAAGGTACTGCGTAAGGACAAGATAATGTAATGTAATGCACGATTTAGGAAATGCAGAAGAGAATATTATTTGTCAAATAAATGTAATAGCAATATGCTAGTTAAACTGCACAGAAATGATAATATTATGTTCACTGGTAAACTGTTGTATACAAGAATGGTTAAAAGTCTAGGCACCCTAAAGACCTCTGAACTTATGGATTTATATTATGTTTGACGGAAATGAGAAGAATAGTCTAAAAATGGGGATGCCTTCATCCTTTAGTGGATCGGAAAAACCTGCTGATAGTAATGATTAATTATATTGAGATACTCGTAGCATAACTTTGTAGAATTTCATTTTAGTGTATTATTAGTTTAAATTCTACAGAATTTATAATTTGTTCCAGTATAAGACGAATGTAGAATTACCATTTAGTTATAACTTCTTGTAAGTGAGATTTATAAGTTTTCCGTCAATCGAGTTTGTGAATTCAAATGTATGCAATGTTGGTATTTATTTCCTGTAGATTAGAGTTCCTGGTAGCAAAGACTTATATATATATATATATATATATATATATATATATATTATATAATATAAATAAAACTAGACCCACTGAATGAGAGACTAAACTACACACATATTTTATAATATCTGATTGCAACGGGGTGACAAATTATACAAAAAATATATTACTATAATATGATACGTTAGAAATACGCCAACAAAATATTTAATGTCATATGAAAGACATGTCAATTGAAAAGCCGAGATTTAAAAAAAATAGTACAGTTAATATTTACTTTATATTAAATAAAAATTATGGTTCTATACGTTTATCCTAGATACAGCGGCAAACACATTTTGAAAATAGCCGATATACTGGATTATGTGTTAGTTTGGGTTAGTTTAGGTTAGGTAAGTTAGGTTATCCTAACAAATAATCCAGTATATCGGCTATTTTCAAAATGTGTTTGCCGCTGTATCCAGGATAACCGACTTGTACCAAAATTATTAAGGGGCAGTTTTTATATCACCAAATACTTATTTTTTGTGAAGCAGGACTCCATGGAATTTTTTTTAATATTTTGTACATATTATTATATAATATTATGTAGTCTTTCAAACACCAAAAACATACAAAAACATTTATATTAAATTATACAGGATGTTTTCGATAGTCGATTGTTTTCGGTTATAACACAATTATCAATACTTCAAGAATATACGATGACTTATCAGCTGTGCTTTAGCATAAAACTTATGGAATGAGACGGTTTGATCTATCTCCCTCACCTTGGGACTATTCAAGAATAAAATCTATTTACTCGGAACCCACATAAATTTTAAATCATTAATTTACTTAATATAATAACATATAAAAATATACTTAGTAGACAAATTAGAATTTCATTTATTAGTTAAGTATAAATTATTCAAAGTAAACGCTGACTCAGTTTGTAAACTTGAAATTTAATTAAATTTACGGAAATATGAAGAAATTAGTAACAGTTGATTTAGTGACATATTTAAACTTTATTTTAAAGAATGTTGATATATGTTATAATATATTGTACCAATAATAATGGCATATTACTTATATTTTTTCGGTCAATATACTAAACTTGATCATCGGTGCACCTTAATTTTTACATTTTAACTGAAATTGTGAACCGATTCTGATTAAAAATAATATAATATGCAAACATAATATATTAATATATATTTACCACTTTATCTTGGAGCATGGCAACGCGACAATCTAGTAGCACTGTAGATCCTGCAGGGGCGCTTATATTTGACACAAGAAAATCTTCCTCGAAATAGGGTCCGGACCTCGCACGTCCCTTCTTCCCACCACTCAGCACCAAAGGTCGTCTTCCAAGGTCACCTAGTAAAATATAATTTAAACAATAATTAACAACAATATCTATTATTTGTCAATATACACTATAAGTAGGTAATCAATTTATTTATAGGTAACTAAATAAATGACTTTAAGGACCCACGTGCTCTGTAAAGGTCAAAAGTTGAGAATTTGGGATACGTTTGCGAGCTTAGTTAAAACAATCTGAAAAGTGTACTATTGTATCCGGTACGTCATTATGGAAATAGTGACCTTTAATATATTAAAATATAATAAAAATAATGATTTAAAAAAATAATGTATTATATAATGGCAAAAACACAATACAAAATATTGCAACCTTCCTAAATATTGAGTAAATTGCAAAGTCCAATTGAAAGTTTGGCTAATAATATAACACTTTACTGTGTGTATAATATTTATTTTTATTAAAATTATAGTTAAGTATACTTCAAGGTATTGATAAAATAATTATTTAAAAATGTTCAATAACCACGGATATCTATCAGATGTAAGTAGTAAAATATGGCTTTATTTTTGATTTTTAACGACATCATAATAATCATGAAAAAATTGTTTATATGTTGAAAAAAGAAAAACTTTGTATATTAATTTTGAATTGTTATCAATATTGTAAATTACATAGATCGATCATATTATTTGGCATGCAAAAATAGCCTGCATTGATAATTTTCTATCATAACAAGACATTTTGGCTCTCAATCGTGTCATCTGTTGAGTATTATTCAATTATGAAATATAATTTAGATAATGGATTGTACAAGTTCATCCATCATAGAGGAATATTATCCACTGATATATTAATGATAAAAATATAATTATTATGCAGTAAAGAATACAAGAATATAATCGAATACGATATAGCATAAATTGGTCAAAAATGAATCCATCTATTTAAAAATATATTAATATATCGTTTCAAGAGATAAAACGGATTTAAATGATGTATTTATAATGATTTTATTGAAAGTTATTTTTATTAAATAGTTAATTTGTTATTTACGTCATTGAAATAGTCGACTATAACTGAAGATGAAGACTCGGACAAGCTTTCTCCAATCTCCGATAGTTGTGAAGCTATATCATTAGGTTTATCATTTTGATATGTAATATTATAGTATATAAAATTATAGTCAATACACAGTAATCTTTATTATATTGTAAGTGATAAAATTTATGTTTGGGTTTATTGATGATATCTCGCCAATACAAACTCGATTACAATAATTGCAAGTTATTACATAAATGCCGCTTCTATAAATTAAACTAAATATTAATTTTTGTCTAAGATATTTGAAAGTTGAAGAAATTACACGGTGGTTACGAATATTTTGCTCTGACGAAAAACCTTTATCAGTATGACAAATTTTATTGGGATGTTTTATTTTTTTGAAGTTTAAAAATATAATCGATATTAAGTACGGGTCAATGTGCCTCAAAAAAGGTTTGTTTGTTACTGACTGTCCTTGTTATATAATATTACTAGATATAAAATGTGAATCCATATAATTATATAAAATGATTTAATGTACCTAAGTCAATAACTGACCAAATTCCTACAGTTTTATATGATATTGTTAATATTATATCAAGGGATGTTTTTATATCAATAAATAAGGGATACCTTTTAGACTATGTACTGACTAGATTTATTGTGTAGTTTTAAGAACTAACTTTACTATGTTCACACAATGTTGTGGGTAGTAATAATAAAAATTGTGATGTAAGTATCATGATGGAGTCGATAGTTATTTGTATAACATCTGTTGATTAGGTGAATCTCCAAGTACAATTAATATCTATTCAGTATCTAACAAATATGTTGTGCATCTAGCCAATATAACGAGACTATTGTATCAGACCTCATACTGTTAAGTTATAAATGTTAAATACCTGATTTATACAATTGTTTAATCAATGAATCCATTAAAATCGTTAATAATTACTAATTTTGGACTTATCATAGCATCGTTACCTTGTCAAACCGTGCTATAACATCATAGATAATTTCTGACATTTTAAGTATTTATTAAATTTATTTTATATACCAAGACGTACATAAATACCTACCGAAGAAAATTATTCAAATCCATATTTGAATGTATCCAAGCCGTAGCTTTGAGACATTAGGTAGCTATATAATATAAATTTAAATAGATTCCAAAATAATTCTCGTCCTTGTAAACATTATTCTATTTTTGACATTCTCGGAAAACATTTTTTTTCATCTTCATATTTATAATGTCTACTGTTCAAAATAACAAAAAACATATTTTTTCGGTAGGTATTAAATATTTCTCTCGAAAAAAAGGACTGTTCGGAAACGATATGAAAAGTAGGTTAATGTCGCATGTAATTTTATGTTAATAGATACGATATCAGTGTAGCGTCATAGACTTCTTTTGTTAAGTCTATTTGTATTACGTTATTCTCTCATACTTTTTATTACAAAGTATGATCAAGGTCCAGAATTCTTAAAAAAAATATATTTTTACATTCTAAATAAATAATTTTATTTTGAATATTTTGTAAAAAGTTCGAGAATATAATTTCTAATAATCTTTTTTCAAAATTTATATATCATTAGAAAATCTAAAACAAAAATGGACGATAGTTTCATTAGATTCGTATAATATACAATTTCTAAACACTGTTTATCAATTAAACTACTGATACAACCGTTGTTAGTGTAAATATTTTTTAATAATTATTTTGTCAAAAACGATCTTCATAATAATAAGCTTTGTAATTTTTATTTCAAGGTACATAATATAAATAAATCTAATAAAACTGAAGTGATTTGTATATTTATTAATCTATATAATAATAATTATTATATTAAGTTTAACTGGTTAGAACCTTGCATCATAAAATGTAGTAAAATGTAGTAGTATATTTTCATGTATTAACAAAATAATAATTTAAAAGAGTCATTACTACCTAGATAATTATTATAGCAATCAACACCGACATCTGATATATATATATATATATTTTTTTTTAATATTTCTGTATTTATTAACTATTTTTACGCCTTCAGCGAGTTATCTTGCTCTATGAGGCCGTGATCGACAGGCCGCACATACAAATTTCACAAATTATCTCGCCCGACTTTAAACTTAAATTACTAGCCAATGTCGATTGATTTGCATAAACATAAAAATTAAGCACTCGTGAATAAGTGATAAATCATCGAAATTACAGCCATTTTAGTAAGGCTTCGCTATACATTCAACGTGTATCATTAAAAATGGCCTGCCAGATCCTGCCATAGTATGACAACGTCAGCAATACATACCTTTTCATGGTATTAATAATTTTATTTTATTACGATTATAAAATATTGATTTATAGGATTCAAAATATTTCTACTAAGCTTCCAAAGGTATCAGATTTTTTTTAATTATTTTTTTACAGTGTATGTGTTCCCATTTATCTAAATATGGAAACTTTGCTGGTTGCAATGAATTTTCACTATCTATTTATAAACATATTTTTGTAATCAAAATGTAAATTAAATCAATTAAATTAAATTAATAAATAAAAATGTGAAGTAATCAAATTTTAAATAAAATCTCCTTAATAAAAAAAAGTGTTAAAAATTACTGTAGCTATTTTTTTGCAGCTTTTTTTTTAAATTATGTAAACAATTTTGTTTTAAATTGTAAAATTATGTTTTTGGAAGTCATAAGTATTGTGACGGTCGATAGAAAAATCTTTACGTTAATAAAATAAAATAATTGATTTATGGTTGAAAAGAATAAAAAAACTTTTCCGTAAGAAAAACAATGAAAAAAAATCCTACTGTTTGAAATTCAAAGCCGCCCGTCGATGTAAATCTCTTGCCTAAAAAACGATTACTTTTCGTGAAAGTAACTTTACTTTCATGGGAACAAAAAAAACTGGCTGTAAAATTAGAGCTCTAACTGACTCCCAAAATAGGTAGGTAATGAGAATCGGTCGGGCGAGAACGACTAAAATAATAGTTCGCCAGTAAAAGGCTGACTCAATATATCCCGTTCACGGTTAATTGTGTGGTAGACTCACCCCTATCCTCCCCAACTGCTACTATCCCCCTGCCGACTTCACCCCACACCGCCGGAACTGACGCCACACTCGATCTCACTTCGCCTGCCAAAGAAACGCTTCCCTCAAACGTATCTCTACTGTAATCTTTGATTTGTATCTCCGCATTAGAACTGTGCAATTCTAGTCTTTTAGAAAAAATCTCGTGCCTTCCGATGCGGTCAGAAATAGATATATCTTTATCAATAACACCCCCATCGATACTATATTTATCAGAGTCGAGGAATATAAAATTTGAGTCCTTTTCGACGTGCATGCTCTGAAAAATATTTCGTTCTGGAGTGTTTGGGGTTAGTAAGCTTTCCGTTGTCGTTAATTCCGCTCCGTTGACAATTTGGGCGTCCATTAGCGACGCGGGTGGAGGTTTCGAAGTGTCGCTCCGGGGCAGGACGTCGTCAGCATCGCCCGCCGTCGGAAAACTTCTGTGGTAGGGATTTGTCATGAGAATCGAGGCGTCGGTTGCAATGTTTCTTTCCTCTAAGGGGGGTGACGACGCTTCTCGAACAATTTTTCCCGATATGTCCTCGGGAGGCTGATTGCTTATCTCGTCGTACAGCTTTGATGCATATGTCAATTCATTGACAGCTGACAGGCTTGACTGAGTTGTGGCAGATAAATCGTTCGGATCCAACGTTGAACGGATTGCTTCCGGTGTAGTCACCGAAGACTGGATATCTGCAACAAAAAAAAAATATAATTAAATAGGTACCTCAATAGATTATATCGTGAACAAAATCAGGAAAAGGGTATTAACATGTATGACATGATATTCTCATGTGTAAAAAATAATCTTTAGCTGATGACTAATTGTCATTAAAAAAATAACTTATTTTTAATTAATCAAATTATAATGTATATTTTTATTTCACGTACAATTAAAAAAAACTAAGATGGGAGAAATAATATAAATAGTATCTAGTTATAAAGATTTATTCAATGTGAACTCATTGCGTTTTTTCAAAGTAGATTATTGAAATTTAAATGGCGCATACCATACAGAAATTTATCTGTAAACTTAATTTCATAAATAATATACAACTGAGTCAAAACCACCTCATTATTAATCTGTATAATATTCAAATAAGTATGTTATTACTCTACATAATATGCTTTTAAATAAACCAAATAGATCTTCACAATGGTAATTGGGGGAATCAAACCTTGTTTTTTATAATGGTTGGTTATATAATTAATATCATTTTATTAATAAAGTAAATGATTAAAAACACATAGCATTGAACTAACTATTAGTGTATATTATATAAATAAGATATATTATTATAAAATAAATATATTATTTTTCATATTTAATACTTTAACTTACAGCAATATGATTGAGTTATTCGGGAATAATCATAAATTCACATTTAATAATGTTATCTATTATGTTATTACAAGTAACTATATTATTATAATCAAATTATTTAATATATTATACTATTATTTTCATAAACTTTATGTTAATCTCTGAATACATAAAAGCAACTTTTATAAATAAAATCCTTTTTTAATTGACAATACTTCTCGCTGTAAATTTTGGCCGCCTCCAAAGAAGTTTGTAACAGAAGATGTATTTATCGATTTAACCATTTTATAGGTAATTATTTCTGTGTACTGATTTAAAAATCAATATGAGAATTTTGAATTTTGATACCAACCCGCGACCAATATGAGCATACATTTTGTTACTTGACAAAGACTAGCATAATATTTAAATGCACAATGAAAGTGTGCTGTAAACAATATAAAAAATATTATATATTTATAATTGCAAAATACCACAAATAAAGTATCTCTTATTTCATAATCATATTAAGAAAAAATAATATGTAATATCAAAATTTAATAACTTTTAAAATTACATCAGTCTAAAAATAATTTTGGAAAATTTAACTCTCGTAATTATGGAAAATTGAGTGACTGTAAAATTTCCACACCGAAAGTTATGAAAATTAAACAAAATATATTATATGAACGTACCTGTACATTTTATATGGAGTGAAATTATATAATAAAATTATAGTATTACGTTTGACACCACTCTAGGTAATAATTTATTTATGGTGTATTAAATTCATCTTGACGATATCACAGTGCAAATATTTTTCACAATCGTTCTTAACATAAACAGGCCAAAACTAGGACGTAAAAAATGGGCTAATTCTTTTGACCTTTGCTGATTTTTGCATAATTTATAGAATAAATAAAATATTCTGCTTACAAATGTTTTATAGCTTTTTAATGACTTTTTAAATTTTGCAGTATAATACTGCGAACGCTTATTCAAATAGAAAAATACCATTTAACCGCCTGCGAGCTTGGTATTTAAGTTTTCCATCTTTAATTGTTAAGCACTTCCGCCATTATCGCGCGCCGTTCTGTGCATTGTGTTTGCTCAATGAGTCGCAGTTTCTTTATACAAACTAAACAAACATCAAATAATTTACTCCGTTAAATTAAAACTGGGGAATAAATAGGGTGTAGGAATGCCATCTTGGAATTTTTATTACCCATTTTACTACAGTTTAAATTTTGTTTACAATATAATATCCGTGCACTAAATATTCAAATAATAATGTAGGCAGAATTATAAAAGCCCGATTTTGTTACAGTACAATTTTAGTATTGTTAATTATTATTACATCAATGGAATTCATCCCCAAACATGTTATACTCGGATATCTTTATTTACTAGGTCGATACCTACCGTGAAATTCAAGAAAATTAACACTCTATGTCATTAATTTAATATATACGTATTGGACTATCACCAAGACAGATGAGCTTTCACTCGATGTATTCGAGGGAAAAAATGCTTCGTAAGATATATGGGCACATACCTACTAAAGATGTAAGAATTTTGTGTTCGATATAATCTAGACCTAGTGGTTCATTACCTCTTCCAAAAAGAATGTATCTCCACATAATATGTTAAACTGTGTAAACTGCGATGGGTTTGTAATATAGCACAAATGAACATGCTCAATTACTGATGGTAATCCTGGATAGCAGGATGAATAGTTGAAAGTCTACTGACAGGTTCAGATTCTGGTAGTTGGACCTTAAAGATACTAGAACAGCCTGCTGGTGCTGAAACTGGTGCGGAAAAGAGTAGAGATGAATAAAGTTCTTTGATGAGGTTAGGATCTATTCTGAATTGTTAGACTACTAATGATGATGACATTTATTAATCTCTAAAAAATAGGTCAAAAGCTGAAGAAGATAAGGATAGGTCAAATTGAACTGAGGTACTTTATCTAGCTAAGGTCCAATTATTTAACAATAAAACAAGGAATTTAAAGAAGTAATACTAAATAATTACAAGATAAAAAGAACTTTTTAAATACCACGTTTTTAAATTTTCTGTTGAATCATAGAAACTTGACAATTCTATGTATTAATAATTTAGGACAAATAAGGCAATTGTCAACAAATCATTTTTTTTTGCTATTTTGCAACAAACAAACAAATATAGAATATTGAAATGTCATTTTGATTTCCATAGTAACGTACGTAAATATTAATAATTTAGTTGCTAGGACCACCTCCTTAGCAATCAATAATAGTGGATTAGATTACGGATTTCTTCTAAAATAACTTTTCATACAAAGAGAATTAACTGAAAATGAATTCAGTCCTACTTAAAGATGGCTAAAAGTATTAAAAGAATGCATTGGCATCGTGTTCTGATATATCCTAAAAGTTTAAAATGTCTAGCTAGTTGGGAAGTTAGTTAAAAATTGATTGTAAGAGTTGTACCGGACAAATAAGAAGACGAGTTAATAAAAACGTTGTAAGAAAAATAATTCATTCGATGTGTTACATCACTGTGTTATAAAGCTTTTAAGTTATCCATGTGGATATAAATAATACGTGTTAAAATAAATTTCACCATTTTCTATTAGAATACATTACTTCTAATTATATGAAATCACCCAAAACCGTGATTTCATAAATTCATTCGCTTACCGACTGTCACACGTTCTTGTTGTGGTCATTTTATTGCGATATATGATTTATATGTGTCAAGAATGCTATGACATTCGCGTATAAGCTATCACGTAAAAGATACAAAACTTATTCTTTTTGATTGTACTTAAATATTGAGTTATCATGGTATAGAACACTTTGTTAGAACTATTTTTCAACTGTAGTAGGAGATAGGCTGATAGTATGACATAAAATATTCACAATTAGTAACCATTTTACTAGATATGTTTTATTTAATATACATAATTTGAAAACACCTCAGAAAAAAATGATAACTGACGGCATTGAAACCTATATCCACTGAATTTGAGCTAACGTGATTTACCAATGTAATCTAATTACAACGAAAGTTCATACAACTGAACCGTCTAATAAATTGCGTGTTTTGTTTGTTTTATTAGTGCAACGTAGTTAATTAGTTTAATATATAGGACTAACGATACTCAATAAAATTGGCATGCACGTTAGCACAAACCCAGTAGATACGAGTTCGAATCATGTCAGGTGTCGTACTTTTTTCAAAGATTTTTTCAAATTTTGTATATTCAATAAAATGCACTTCAACTTCAACAGTTGCACTCTTAAACCTTGTGATCCATTTAAGTATTGAATAAAAAGAGTTTAACAAATATCAAATTTTACTAAAAATACGTACATTGTTTTTAAAAAACCTCAGAATAAACGCACACGTTAGAAAAAATGAGACAAAAAATGCCAAACAAGTGACAACCAAGACACGAACCTTATTATTATTTTCACTGTTTAGTTGATTACTCTTCCTAATGAGCTTTCAGCCTACCTATGACTCAGGAAAATTAAATCTAATATCCATAGCATCGAATGTATTTAAAAACTTAGCCAAAGTGAAGCCAATAGCTTTATGATTGGTTCATGGTGATATTATTATTAACAGAGATCATATTATAAAGCTCTACGTACCAGCCAAACCTAATTATGACGTATTTTTATACTTTTGTGCAACAAATTATTATTATTTTTATAAAACTAAGCACAATGTTCAATAATTAATAAGAAGAAGACTGAAGGAAAAAAACCGAATATAATAAATAATAATTTAATAATTTATTATACGTACGTACGTACTACTGTACTAAGCACAGAGGCCGTAACTGACGTATTTAGGTATTTTCATGATTTAGATATTTGAATTCTGCAGAGTTTTTGTATAAGATCGATAAATAAATCCTAACGTAACTGCTATAGTTACGGATAAATCAAGGGTTTTAATAGCCGTATCTACGGAGTTTGAGAAAAAAACTCGATAAATACTAAGCGATTCGGTTGTAGCTATCATTTACTAAGGGATATTAGCCGTATCCGACATAGATACGGCTAATATCCCTTATTTTTTCAGAATTACGTCCGAAATGGCCTAGTATTGCAGTAGTTACGGCCATAATGCTTTAGTAATAATACTGTGTGTTAATACTGTTGATCGTTATTTCGTGACTAGTAGCAGCCGTATTCGACATTTCACAGTTTCAGTGTCAACTTAGGGATTTTCTAACCGTGTATTTGGTGTGTTTTTGAAGATAATTGCAGTCATAGTATGCTATATTTGTATTGAAGTGTCATAATTACTAGTAATTACTTCGCTTTGGCCGATGTATGCACAGTAAGTAACCATTTGTCATTTTACTTAGCCAAAAATTATAACCTCAAAAATTTCCGTATGAATGTATTTATTATTTACATGGAATTAATAATGTTAAATGTAATGAGCATAATGTTTATATATAAAACATATTGAAAGAGGTGTCATTCTATATTTGTCTATACAATATTATTATATAATATGTTATATATGTTTTTATAAATTATGATATTCGGTATTTAAATATTTGATCAGATTAATAACAATAATTTGATTATTTTATTTTGAGAATGTGTTTACAAAGTTGAGTATGGAAGATGATTAGCATAGCGTGCAATTTATTAAGAATAAAAAACCATGATTTTTACGTGATATCAACGACTGTTAACAGTGTTAACATTATTAGTACTTACAAATCTGCATAAATGAAAATACAACTAGGCGGCATTCAAGCCGATCAAATAAAGTTGAAGATATATATTCAAATTGATAACATGTTGAAGATATTATTTTTTACTAAGAAAGGAGAATTAAGAAAAAGAAGAATGTTTAAGAATTCATTAAATGAAAGGGAACACAAAAAATAAAATGTTATGCAGTCCCGCCCCGTAATAATAGAAAGTTGTGGAGATAATTGCAAAAATGTGACATATCCATATAAATATCAACAGAAAAATAATATGCATGTACAATTATTTATTTTAGATTTAGACTAATTTTAATACAATTCTTTTTAACTTATATACCTAACTTCTTTTCTGTTCTTTGCTATATTTTATATTAATTTCAATAAATTGTCATACAATATGATATTAAAGATCATAAACCATTATATTTTATTATCCTAAACATATTCTTAATATCATTACGTACCATTTAATTCTCAATTTGTATTCTAAAAAAAGATAATTGGTATTAAAGAAAAAAATGTAGATACGACCAAATTACCTTGGTACGGTCTAAGAAAAGCTTTGTATGGAGGAAACCGTAAGTACATTTTTTGTACGAAAAATAATATAAATCAAATTTTCAAGGTATGTAAACAAATTTTTAACCAAAATTAAGTATTATAGGCAAATAAAATAAACAAAAAGTTCCCCAGTATTAGCAGGAAAAGTAAAATACGAGTAACATGAAAGCTCAGATCTCCCACTTGCCTAAAATGCGGTCTCTATGCTTAGTACGGCAGCGTATGTTTGACTATATATCAGTTAAATAATTTTTAAATACTATAAAAGGTTTTTCAGTACTCATTGCCAAAGAAAAGTAATGAAAAAAAATATTAAAGTATTACTTTTCATGTTATTACCAATCACTTAGAACTGTGCGGTCTTCAAGATACCCAATCGCAGGTCTATTATGGCGTTTAATGAATCTGTATAACTCTATGGTATATATTATGATTATGATTAGACTATTGGAATAATTAATTGTATTAAGTAATTATTATTTTCTTTATTTTCTGTTATTATTTTTTATTGCATTCGTTTTATTCTTCTTCCAAGCTCTATACTCAGTATAACCGTTTACCTTCAGTTTAAGATGCTCATGATTTAAAAATCAAACTCGACACTGCCCATTCATCATATTATTATAAAGGTCGACAATCATCGTTCACCCTGCAGCTTTCCGAATATCAGTTTCTTTGTTACGCATGACAGTTCCATTCTGTAAACATGGCCCAGTTATCTACGTTGGCCAAAAAATATGATAAACGATACAATCTAAGAATTCTATTAATCGTATAGTCCATTACAGTATCTTTGGAGATGATGAGGTGTGTAGAGAGAAATGTCGTTGTTTAAAGGTTTTGAGAAGTGTTTATTGTCCGTTACAAGAATAAATAAATACGATGATACGATGATCGCGAGTACGTATGTACTGATAAGATTGACTATATTATTGAACTGACTAGCGATGTATCGAGATGTTAATATAACCGAGAGACTGGACTCGAGATGAGAGTGAGGATTTATGGAATGTCGTTGAAGTTTGTACAAATGCAGTTCATACAGTACAAGAAACACTGTCGCAATTAAACAAATCATAGTACACCCTACTGATTTAGTTATGATTGAGGAAATGCTGACATTGTTTTGTTTTGATAATAAAACCTAGATAAATAATATAGATATAGATAAGTGTGTCACCCTTGTATTATTGAGTGGTATGATTGCTACATATCTTCAACTTCTCGCTGATTGTGTATCATTGATTGCTCGAAAATACCATGCAGCATTCTCCAGTCAAATGGACCAAACACTCTTTTTATAATTTATTATTATTTTTTTATACACGCACAGTATTTCAGATTCATCCATGACCACGTATTATTATAATAATGATTGTGTGTCGTATCTTTTTTCTTTTATTATGTATTATAGCGTATTGGTCAATCATTATACTTAATGAAAAATTTGTATTTTCTAAATAAATTAAATTGATTAAACACTATCAATTTTTTACCATATTTGTTCTTAATATGATCATAATATGAGCTTCTACAGAGTAGAGGTTATTTTTACAGATTTTTTTTTTGTTATTTTTACGAGAAACGGGTATTAACCACTTGCTTTATTATTTATTAGGTCGAAAATAGATGTAAATTTTCCTGACTCGGGATTTAAATCTAGGACACGCGACAGTATACGCCTGAACTATAACAACTTGGTCTTTGTGGACATATCTCTCTTTACAATATATAAATAAGTATAATTATATCATGTCTACCGTTTACACGTACATGGATATACTGCTGACAGTACGTATTATTGTGACAAAAAATGCACGTGTATTATCGTGCAAATTGCAAGATTGCATGCGTGAATCAAAAAATTTCACACGCTTCTAAATTTTTAAGCAACAATTGGGCCGTGCAATGTCTGCGCCTACGCAGTAGAACGATAGTAGTGAGCCTGAGCGTAAAAAAATAAACGACACCGCACAGAGACTCATTTTAAGGTTACTCGATTTTCACGACCTGTCAAATAATACCAAACAAGGATAACACCGCATCCCACTTACTCTTGAAGAATGAGATCGCCGAGACAGTGAGCACCTTTACAGTTATTATTGCGATAGTTTAAAATATACACTATTATTGGTGAAAATAAATCCATGCATGTGTACCTACATGCACTAAAATAAGCTTAAGACTGCGTGCATTTACATATTACCATATTAAGTTTAAACGATATCAGATAATATATAAATAATAATTATATTAATTACTTTCCAAAAGATTCCTTATAATATTATTTACTTAATAGTATTTAAAAACTGTTTTTTTAATACTTATTACAAATCGTTAATACTTAGGGGTAGAAGTAAGTGATTGTTTTAGTCCCTTTGGAATTTTATCTACGCAGTTAATAGCATTGGCTCATTTTGTCACAGCATCAACTAAATTGACTTGGAAACTTGAAGTGGTAAAGTTTATCTTGTTTGCAACGTTTGCTTACATCGCGCCCAAATAATATATTATCAAGTCCTTTAGTATTCAGAAGAAAATTTATAGCCGCCCATTAATTTTTGCTTTTGAGGCAATTTCGTTATTAATCCAATTTTGCGATAGGGTCTTAAGGCATTAACTTTAATTTGTGTTAGTCTTTTAATAATTACAAAACACATTTGAAAATCAAGTCTCGAATATTCTATTAAATTGGTCAAATTGATAATCATTTTATGATGCCAACAGCTTTAAACTATACATTAATTTGAGCACTTTAAAACCACTATAAATTTTATTAAGATAGTCCTTCGGTATTTCATCTTAAAAATAACATTATTAATTAAAAAGTAATCTGATTAATATAGCATTTTTTTCTTTCGAAATACGTCTTGGCCACCAAGATAACCGTAACATTAGATGTAAATACATCATCAACAACCATGGTACAGCTGGATGCAACAAGCGTACATAATATGATCACGTTTTCCGCAAATCAGCAAAAGCATCAGCCTTCGTAGTTTGAAGAAATATTGTCGGATGGTAAAAGAGAAAGAAACAACATTAAAAGAGATTAAATCAAGAATTTGACGGGATCTTCATCAGTAACTGTAACCATAATTTATTAAGGTATATAAATAATGGAAGAAAAATCATATTTATAATAGGGAACGATGCATGCACTGAACAAAAACGAACCATAAGTGAGAGTGAGAAAGGATTTGGCACGCTTATATTCTCAGCAATATACGTTAGAGTAAGATAGAATTTCTACTGCTGAATTAAATATGTTTTGTGCACGTCGCCGGTAAATATTGGTTTGAATGACTCCATTCATTCAAAAACTGCAAGCGCGTATTGCTGAAATTTATCGATTTTGTGTTAAATATAAAGTTAGTGGTAATTATTTTTAATTAATTTAGTAGAACATAATATGGTTAACTATGTTGTGTTTAATTTTGGTAGCCATACTGAAAAGCAACATGATGGTATAACGTTTCATAGTTAAGTTAATAATAATAAAATTGAGATTTTACTGTACGTTATATATATATATATATATATATACAGGTAAACCATACACACTCTCTTTATGTTATTAATATTAGGAACCATGGTTCTCGACTGCTTAAAACATCTAGATAATGACTGAGAATTAACGGTATATTAAGAATGTACTAGTGGAATAAAAATCCTCGGTATCTTTCAAAATTACGACCTAATAACAAATTGTCATTAATGTTAAACCATTCATCTACCTCTACACCAGTGGTTTCCAAACTTTATGTTACTACGCCTCCCTTTTTAAAAAAAATCTAATCTTGGCGCCTTCCCCCCCCTTTTATTTCATCAAATAATACCCCCTGAAAAATGACACCCTTTTAAATAGTAAACAATGTTCTAATACAAAAATGAAAAAAAAATATATAAAAATAAACAAGGTTTTACTATTTCATTTTTAAATTAATTGTTTTTCATGCGACGAATATGCTTGTTTATTGGCACAATCGATTTCAATAGTAGTCAATCCAAAATCATCATCGTTCATTGACAAATGGATTCTATCATGTGCCCCACATCCAAAAACGGGCCCCCTGGCCAGGATCTTTTCCAGATTTTTTTTTACTATTAATAAAATAATGTGAAAAGTGCATTAGTAAACTAACCAAGAACTTAGTAAATAGATTTTTGTTTGCTTCAATATATCTGGCGTAGAAATCATTTAAAATTGGAGACATGTTTTTTTGTAATTTTGATTTCCACAGCTCCAATTTTTTATGAATGCCTTCATTTTGTCTTTTTAAATCAGCAAATGCATTAGTGGTTCTTGCATTGATTTATTCACTCTTTTTTTTTTAAATTTCAATCAAATATACAAGTTTAACAACAAAATTATCGTTCCTAAACAAATTTGTCTCAAATTTTAACATTATGATTTGACCCTTTTATTTCATTTTTTCACAAGATAGTTAGCGCGCTTCACAATAGTATAGTAGTGAGGTATTATAAAAATAGTCTCCATATTTTCAGAAAGGTTTGCAAACAACCTTTTATAGGACTGTTTTTTTTTTTTAAGTTTATAACAAGCGGCCGTTTTATAAACTATGCATTTGCAAACTGCCAACCTGTGGCTACATTAATTGTGTTAAACTTTTAGCGCCTCCTTTTGCAACATTCCGCGCCTCCCAGTTTGGAAATCGCTGCTCTACACTATCAAAATAATTACTCATCTACTGTAGTATTTATAGACTATGAAGACTATTACGGCTATACAACATTCGCAAAATAATCCGCAATCCCCCGGCGATGCAATTGTATGTTTGTAAAAATTTACGACAATATTATATTATTACGATGCTCTTAAATACTGATTTTCAGTAGTGTAAATTGAAAAATATTGTAGTTTTTTATCATTATTTTCTTGCAATATACATGTAGTTTTACAATAGATATTTTTGTTACTCGTTAGCGATAACTGTGTCATGCGGAGTTATTGTCATACGAATATGATATACGTAGCCCGTCGCATGAATATGTCAGCACTCATGTGAAATATTTTTTAAAATAAAATTGTCAGTTTTTCAGTAAGTTTTTAAAATAAATCCTGTGTTAGCATTTTATGATTACTATTATTATGTCTTCAATATTAAATTTGACGCTCTTTGAAGCATAAATACTACAATTTTCGATCTTTTTACATTTCGGTTAGTAAAGATTTCATATAATATTCGCACAATTGTTTTAGATGTATTAATTTTTTTGAATATTTACAATGTATGATTTGATGTAAGCATCTCAATATTTCATGTAATTTTCGTGTTCCTTTAAAATTTTATATCAGTAGAAGGTATTATATGATTATGATATTTTTAAATTATTTGACAACCCTTAATCTAAATATAATTTACCTGAGTAATCTTAAGTAAGATAATATGAATAAATAAATAAAATACAAAGATTGTGGAAATATACCAAAGCTTCTTGATATTAAATTAAAAAAAGTTGTAATATTGTAAAAAAAAACGTTTGTTATTTATTTTAGGAATGGTAGTATTTCGTAAAAACTTCATTGCGGTCTTATGTTTATCACCTTCTATTTGTCAAAGCAAGTATGAAATACATTATTCCAAACCAACAAGGAAATGTAACTAAGGAAAAATAAAATTGTGAGACAAATAACTCTACCCCTAGCAAGTTTTTGCTAATTTATTATTTTTATAATTTATTACCTCACTCATTTCGTACGTTCGCTCCAAAAGAAGTCTTTAATGAGATTATTTTTAACATTAATAATTATTTTTTTTAACATTTTACGGTCGACCATCTTGGTTTAAAAAAAATATATTACTGGTTAAGCAAATTGCTATCTTGGGTTTGAAGTCTAAATAGGATATCTTCTTTTGCACAACATATTAATTGTAAGTATACTAACAGTACATTAAATTACTACGCAAATTTTAGTTTCGTCCAGCTAAATTTAATTTAATATAATAATAATGGCCAAATGCCGTCATACAGTGGTGTGCAAGAGGCAATAAACGCCTACAGGGATGCCCTAAAACCCGCTGGGTAGATGCGCTCATAAAGTTGAGGGATGTACGTGCCAGCAAAGGACTAGGGACCGAGAAGATTGGGGAGAATTAAGGGCGACCTTCATCCAGCTATGGATCGATCCCGGCCGATGATGCTAAACAATAATTGTTGTAACATAATTGCATATTTTCTTATATTATTAGTGATTTGTTAATACAGTAATAACATAATTTTGAAAATACGAGAAAAAATATTTTTTGAACAAAAAAAATACAGCACCAACCTGTAACCACATAGATTTGCTCAAACGTGCTTTACCAATTAAGCAATAGACATTCTGCTTAATTACGATGCGATTAATTATAAGTAGTTGTTAAATAAAATTGTGTTAATGTTGGCTATCGGTTTTTGTGTTTTAAATCAAGGTATCAATTAAGTGTCCTAATTACTAACCGATGCTCGGATCAGTCCAAATTTTAATTTTAATTTATTTAAATACCTTCTATTTCTTTTCAAGTCCCGTCAGACTTTTACGTCCCTTAGGGAAGACGGCAAAGGAATCAGGTGACCAGTATTAATTGACAGTAACCTAAGAGGGTATGATGATGTTCTCCTTCCTTTCTCTTCTTACCGAAGACTAGATTTTGCTCAGCTCCTGAGTAGTAATCACAACTGTTTCGATTAAAGATCGTCTTCTTGAAAGTAATTGTCAATTACATTCAGTGGTGTGTTTCGACTAGATGGCGAGAAGATGATTGAGAAACAATAATGCTTTTACGAAAGTTAAAGTATTACAGTTTATCCAAAAGAATGCACTAACATACTACTGACAGCAGACGTCATAATAATAAGCATTACAATGAAAAATGTAGATAATAGATGAAAGGTGTGAGTGCATTTTCGCGTTTTATATAGTTTGGTGATATCATATTAATTAGTTTATTGACTTCTTGTGTATGATATATTATTGTCCTATAACCCTATGTTGGTTCACATTTGTGTTTATCAAGTTAGTATACTTCTGTAGGTATTGCATCATTTTATAATATAGATATTATTTATTAGCCCTTATCAACTTGATAAGTTGGGTAGGTATTTCATCATCTTTCATAGGTATACATACTTTAAAAATTGGGAGGTTATATATCATGACAAAGCGTTATATTAAAAATAAGGATTATTTGTAGTAGGTAAATATTTGTGATGTTTTTAAATTATGTATATTCAATACAAGTTTTTTGAACTATTCGTTGAATAAAAGAAATAGTTTATTAAGCACTAATCATTTTTCGACAATAAAATAACATACGATATTATAATTATAATACCAGCATAATATTGTATATAATAAATAATATTGCTATTCAATTATATATATAGTAAAACCCCTAATTATCAAGTTTTTTTCATTTTTGTTGTAAATCGTTGTCTATTCTATTCGGAATTTTCATTTTTTTGTAGTTGAATCTCGCAGCTATTTTCTATTTTTGGTAAATCTACTGGGACGTGATGGACCGTAGTTTCACCCTTATTTTCTACGTGTTCATTTCAGATTTTTTACACTGTCTTTTCCAACTAACCGCAAACTTCACAATTTTTGGATCAGTTTATTTTTAGATGATCTCCAAAGAGGTTTTTTGTCTGGAATGTGTCCTCATTTATAAACTACATTACATAGATTTAGTGTAGACTGTGCCTCTATCCTTTATAGTAGTAAATTTTGTATTCTTTAATATAACAATTTCTATATTATTATAATTATTATACAAATTGTATTATACTTATTTAATAATGAAGAGCATAGAATTTCAAGAAAAAAAACCTGTATTGAAAAACTTATTTTTGTCAATATATTGATTCTAAGTAAAATTAAAAGCCACACACATCAAATTTAGAGTAATACGATTTATCAATTAAGACACCTGCACAAGGCCTGAACAAAAACGAACCATAAATGCGAGTGAGAAAGGATTCGGCACGCTTATATCTCCGCACTATGCGTTAAAGTAAGATATAATTTATACAGCTGAATTAAATATTTTTTGTAAACGTAGCTGGTAAATATGGATTTGACTGATTACATTCAGTTAAAAAACTGCGATCACGTGTTGCTGAAATTTATTGTTTTTGTGTTAAATAATATAAAGTTAGCGGTAACTATTTTTAGTTATTTTAGTAGAACATAATATGGTCAACTATGTTGTGTTTAACTTTGGTAGCCGTACTGAGAAATAACACGATAGTATAACGTTTCATTAAGTTAATAATAATAAAATCGAGGTTCTACTGTGTGTTATACGCAAGAAACACGGTTTCATTTTGCCGAGCAATAGGCGCTCTCTATATATATTATCATTACTCTGAACACCTGCATCATAGGTAAACACGATGAATTTGACCAATTACTATGCATCGAATTGAATCATATAATTTTCGAGTATTACAACAATAACTGTTTCTTAATGTTTTAGTATAGTAAAACTAATTTTTTGTGCGTTGGCGCATTGCCATATGATGGCTTTAGAATGACATCGTTATTTTATATACATGTATGACAAATCCGATTTTATGGGTTGTATTTAGAACTTTTTAAATTGAGTACATCTAAAAATTGCGTTGTAATTCATACCATTGTTAGTGCGAGCTGTATTAAGTGAAATGATGTGCACAAATCAATCTGCAATGAAAAATCACTTGGAACTATAATCATTAGGCTCATTAATCCTATTTTTTTCTTTCATATCATTATATAAAAGCTCAGAATTTACAGGAAATAGTTTTTTTAACTATCTAAGATTTTTTGTATACAATAACAAGAGAACAGCCATCGTTTATATTTATTAGGCACTAATAATTAATATTACTTTTTATTTTTTTCCGAAAAAAATTTCTTTCATATAAAATCCAATCAATTCAAAGATTTTGTTAAACAAAAATGGCGGAGACTTACTTTGCGTTCGTACTATGAGTTTTTTTTATAACCACAAATATTTTTATTTTTTATCCCCATCTAATCCTCGCTTCGCTTGGTAAATTATTAATCAAAACCCCTACTAACAGGAAACGGCCAAAGTAATCACATATTATATAAAGCCATTTTTAATCTAGCATATTTGAGAGAATATTCACAAAATGTATATACTGTTTGAATAGTATTTTTATATAAAATATTTTAATAAAACCATAAATTTATATCAATTGTCTACAGATTTATTAAACCTAAAACATATTAACCTTTCTCATATTAAAAAATAAAAAGTGCCCGTTTCTGAAATTGTGAGTCGTGGGTTCGACCCTGAGGCTGGAATTAAATAAAATTATGTTTTATTTTCAATATAATAATATGTTTAGTCCAGCACATAAGCAAATAATTATTAATATATCATCCACCATAATTTGGTTTACCATATGCTCCATTAAGGAAGAAAAATAGACATAGATTCTTTTTTTCAACTGAAAGATTAGTTATATTAATTTGATTCTGAAAATTTTTATAATTTTTGTATATTGTGAGAAAAACGTCGTGATAAGTTATTTAAAAAAATATTATAAAGAAGTATTTATATGAAGAAAGCATTATTTTTATTAGTTACCTACCTTTTTTTTGTTATTTTGTAATAAATAATTATACAGCTTTGAAATTCATATTTAAAACTTTTCTGGTATCTACTCCGGTTTTATTATTTATTCTATAGCTTTTATGGTCATACTTTTATAGATTTATGTCAATATTTATAGAAATATATATTTAATTGAATGGTCAGCATACATTTATTCGTAAGCAAATAAACAAGCATTGCCCTGTCAGTATAAAACACTTCAATATCGAAAGTCCGAATGTTCACATATTATCGGAAGCTCGAATGGTCATACATCGAAAAGCTTTCATATGGAGCTTTCAATACTTTGTGCAGTTTCAGCATTAAATGGGTCACCTTCCATCATCGAGATTACTTGTTATCGTGCTTGCACCACTCTACAGACCTGAAATTATTATGGTACTTATATTCTTATGCAATTTATATTATCTAAATAAAATAAAGTGAGTGTATTTGATAACATTTATTTTGCCATGCAAGTAGCCTCCTTATTACAAGTCAACATATAATTTTAGGTTGTAAATTAATATAGGCAAAACGATTTTACGTGATATTATTTTTTCAAAACCAATCTATGTTATTTAATCAATCAACATATTTCTATTTAACTTAAGAATTTTTGCAATTTTCAGTATTTCATATATTTATATGACTGGTTTATTTTGACGTAAATAAATATGATGCACGTAACTCAATCAGTAAAAAATATTGGTGCAAATCCAGTGGTTGCAAGTTTGAGTCCCACTATTTCATATTTTTTCAAAAAAAAAAATTAGTGGGTCCGTGATGTTCTTAATTGATATTCTGTGTTTAATAATAAATGTTACATTCTTCAATCTTGAGAATTATTTGTTGAATAAAAAAATACGTTAAAGTACCTTTAAGGGTAAAACTTTCCGAAATTATTTATTATCAGTACTCATGTATGTAGGTATATTGTGAAACATAGACCCTTATACCAAGAATAATCCGGAAGTTAGAAGGAGCGCAGCGTGGAAAGGAAAGGTGCATATTGTACATAAATTCAGAAAAGACACAATACCACAGTCGTCAAACAAGTGTGCGCGATGTGATTAATGTAAAGTTAATAAAAAGCCAATGGTCTAGATTTCACTGCATGTGGACAATCGATGGTCAAATGGCATGCAGTAGCACGCTAATAAGTGAGTGTAGACTAAAATCCATGAAGAGAGGACTTAAAAAAGGTAGAAAAGGCTAGGGAAGGCAGTAATATTATAGCTTTTAATATCAAATGGACGAATAAAAACAAGATCTGTTTATTTAAAATCGGTATATTTAAATTATTGGTATTAGATTAAAACTCATTCCATTCAAAGAATAAATTAATAATATTTTATTTAGCAAATAAAATAATGGTTGTAATTTTGAAATACGAGGTATTCGATAAGAAAAAACAGCATTATATAACGGAAACAAACATTTTTTTTAATCAAGCATCGGTTAGACGCTATTAGAGATTGAATTCACCCAAATAGGTACGAATACAGAATATTTATATCAATTTGAATACAATATAGCTTACAAATAAACCTCTGACCGGATGTAATTTAATTTGCCCTGAAAACATGTCTGCAAGACTGAATTCGTAGAAGAGTATTTTGGTTTTTAATATAGTATTTATTGCGCTTAGAGTATATTTTCATTATGGCAACTCTCTGTAAAATAATTTCACCAGCTGTTTCTCTGTTATATTTTCATGAATATAGAATATTTTCAAGCCTAATAAATTATTTTGTATTTTTATTACGGGCACCCTATAATCAAATAATCCTTAAGACTTCGAGCAACATCTGGCAACAGTTTTCGGCTAAATTTATTTACTTAAGCTTATAAACTAAGATTATTTGTTTTTTGAAGTTAAATATCTGTAGCCGAGCTTTGAATCGATGTTTAAACAGATTATAATAATAAATAATATACACATTCCTGATCACTTTGAATTGTATTTACATAAAATTAACAATTTGATATTTTCAATATATAAAAAGAAACTATGTTATGTACCAACTAATCTTTTTTTAAATTAAAATGTTTAATATTATATTGTCATTAACGCTTTCGCTGCTGAATAGATAATGAGATTTTAATTGCCCCCTTTAAAATGCACGTTAATTACATCGATCGGCCGCCTGGTCATTACGCACCGTGTGCGTCTTCCGCGTCCAAAGTATTAAAATGATAATCTCAGATAGCAGGTACGTTTACTTTTGTTCATAATTATAATTACAGTTAATTGCATTATGACAAATTTAATATATTATAATAAAGACGAATTTGATAGCAATATTTCTTATTACAACGTTTTTATTACGCCGTATTCTTATTTGTCCGGTGGTTGTTTATCCAGTAAAAATCTTGCAATCGATTTTTAACTAACTTTCCGACTAGCTAGACATTTGAAACTTTTAGAATATATCAGAACACGATGCCAATGCATTTTTAATACTTTTAGCCATCTGTAAGTAGAGTTGAATTAATTTTCAGTTAATTCTGTTTTGTATGAAAAGTTATTTCGGAAGAAATCCGTAATCCAATCCATTATTATTGGTTGCTAAGGGTCTGGGGTTCTAGCAACTAAATTATTAATATATACGTGCGTTACTTTGGAAATCAATATGAAATGTCAAAATGACATTTCAGTATTATTTCTATCAAGTACAATTTTTTTTGATCGTTTAAGCTAGTCAAGTCAAGTTTATATGATTCAAAAGAAAATTTAAAAACGTTGTATATAAAAAGTTATTTTTATCTTGTAATTATTTGTTATTAAATTAACACAATAAAGTAGCTATCTACTTCATAAAATATTTTTTTATTAGTATTTGTATTATCATAGTATTATTACGTAAAAAATATTTAAAAGAACAATTGGGTACCTATTCCAGATGTTCACTGTTTTATTATGGACTATCTCCTCCAGTTACTTGGGTACCTCATAAGTACCCACAGCAGCGCCTGCATTACTACTTTGCATTTTATACTCGTACTTATTTACTATCTCAGGGAAATAGTTGAGTGGTACTTACCAGTTCTATAAATTAATCAAGAACTTATCTCAGCAGCATCCTCGCTATTGGGTTCTCATGACGCAAATATATCAAAAACCAAGAACTTATATTATAATTTGGTCACAGGCAGTCGTTTTTTTTGGCTTCAATGGCTATAACGACTGATAAACGTAACGATACAATTATTGATTTATTCAGATAAAATCTTGACATTCGCCTTCTATCATCCTGTCATGCCCCAGCATTGGGGCATAGGGCAAGCACAAGTTTGCACCACTTTCCTCGATTCATCGCCAACTCTCGCGCCTTTTTCCATGTCAGACCTACAGCGCGTTGATCACTTTTGTAGCATTGCTGTAGGGTGAGGAATGGGCCAGCCACGGCGACGAAATCCTTGAAGCTGTGCCACAATTGTACAAAGTGTCTCTGGCGGCATCCAGAATACATGTCCCAGTCACGTAAAGCATCTCATCGTGATTTCCTCACAAACTCGAGTGTGTGTAACGCGGTCGTACCAATGTATCCCTAAAATTCGGCGGAGACATCGATTCTCAAAGCACATAAGCCGATATCTTTGAAGCTTAGTAAGATGCCATGTCATACAGGAGCACAGGGAGCACACACGCGATTGACAATACAAACTATTTATTTATCTTGCCTAATGGGACTATCGTGCTATCATCAGGCTGCTTACCATAATATAATATAACTTATTTATATCTTGTTTATTTACAGCAAAAAAGGAGGATTATTATATTAACACCTCAAAGCAATTTATTTCTTATTCGTTTAATATGGAGTTGAGATTGTTTGTTTTAGGATAGCAGAATAGTGCTGTAACTTTATGTAAATTTAAAATTACCCAATAAAAAGATTATCTTAAGTTCATATTTATATTTATTTTAACAGTTAGAAACATTCACTTTAACTTTAAAGGATTTTTTTAAACATCTTCACTAACTTATAAAAGCATTTTGTATCAACATATTTATAATTTTAATGAGAAGAGATTCCAAACTGGATGAAATATTGCCATAAATTTATATTAGCCGAGAATAATGAATGTATTTTACACCACAAAGCAGTTTAAATTATCACGACATAAAGCAATTTAATTAGTTTCAAAAGACCCAACTTAAACTTTTGCGATAAATTTTAGTTACGACATCAGATTTTTCAAAGTTAGGGGACATATTTTCATTTCGGCCAAATATATTCAGCTCCTTCATTGTTATTAGATACTTGCTTTAGTAACAAGTTTTGTAAATATTCACAAATACTGCTCACTTTTAATTGCCATTTATTTAACAAGAAAATATTTGTTACAGATGTAATTAGAACACATTATTTTCTTTTTGTCAATTTTTGCTTGGTGTTATCATCCCCTATCAGTGATCGTCTACCATTGAGATGATCTGCATCTTGTCGCCTACTACTCGGAACAATTTAGTGGAGGTACACTTTTGATAATCGTAATGGCCATAAATACGCTAGGTATCTTTTCTGATACTTGGCGTTGACCATTCCTTGGATAAATTAACTTAAAAACTACTTAAAACCTGTATTTAAAAACGAACAAATATAATAAAGCTTGTTATGCCTTCCCAATAAAAGGCAAACAATATATTAATATAAAATGTTGTAGGGCAATGCCTTCAGAATGTAGTTTAGGCTCAATTTATTCGTATAGATTTTTTTTTGTAATATACCTATACAATAATATATTCCTAATATATTATTGTATAGGTCCTCATCCTAATAGGATCATATGGGTCTCCACAGAGTAGGGGTTTGTATTAACAAAATTTGTTTTTACGAGAAATGGATGTCAGCCACTTTCTCAACCTATTAGCTCCATACTCTGACTCATACACAAATTTAAAAACAATATGTGTACTTGCCAGACCCAAGATTTGAACCTGGGACCCACGACGCTATAGTCCGAAGCTTAAGCCATGCCGCCATCGTGAGAGTATAGCATCGGGGGATATATTGATAGGTGATTATTATTTAAATATTATCAATATGGCAAGCAGCCTGGTGGTCTCGTGTTGGTTTTATAAAGAAAGGGTAAATATAGGATGGCGGTTGATACACTCATGGTACTCGTATCTTAAACGAATATATCAGTTAAATCCTCAGGTTCAGCAGGTCTTTTAGCAGAGTATGTCGCCAAATTATATTTTTTGTCCCGTGGGTTTCTAGTAATTTGAACCTTGGAGTCACCCTGCCATTCTACTGAGTACCTGAGATAGCAAATAAGCATATACATCCAACAAGATAATTCAGTCGCTATTTTAGGTACTTTTAGGCTGTATAGTGGGCTGAGTGTGATATTTTATATACAAGGGAAAACTTAGCCAATCAATATTTTCTAAGTAAGTAATAATCTTCAAAGGAAGAAAGCAGTAACTCGCATAATTTGTGAAATTGAGTTATGAATGCCATTCGTTAAGTAATTTTGAAAGCTATATTATAATATTCTGTTTACTTTAAAATCAGTATTATTACTAAAATACCATTAAAATCCTTAGTGAAAAAATGGACATCTGCTGAAATGATTCACATTTCTTAGCAAAATGGTAGTCATTGCACCTATTTATTGCAGTTACTGCATATTTGTAATTTAACATCCTACTGATAAAAAATATTACCATTTTTTATTAATTCGCAGTAAGTACTAAAATTTGAAGAAGAAAAAAACACATTATGTCACTTATCTCGGAAGTATGTAAGAGTCAGTTACTGCCTTCTTCCTTAGGAAGGTAGAATACGCGTAAAAATATTATTTTATATTTTCTCATTAACATTTTTTTGAATCTTTTATTATTATTAGTGTGTTATATATAATAATTCCCTATTTTTTTCACTATAATAATATAATCTATTATTTAGATAAACTTAACATATTTGGCTAACGACATGAATTTTCTTAATATATTATGTATTATATAATATAATATATTTGGAAGTACTGGAATATACTTGAGTAGTTCAGGGTTTCATGCATGTCATGCGTGTGATGATAATGTAATAATATATTATGTATATTTGAAAAATTCTTCTCTCTTTCATGTGGTGGGATGGCCATTATAAATCCTGGTTTGGTGATGTTTCCAAAAACCATTCACCAAAAGAAAGGTTCGGAAATAGCAAAATAGGAAAATTTTGACGGCCCGATAGCTAACGAGCCACAAAAACATTTGACCGTAGCATGAAAACAACCGTTGGCAGATCTCACACCTAATGCTACAGAAAAGGTTTCAAAACATGAAAGGTGGAAAACACTATCAAATAGGTTCGGATCAAGGGTTGATACTTTTTAAGGGGTTTGAGATATACGATACTGACAAAGAAGAGGTTCGCAAGAATATTGTATGTTACGTCTATTGTCTATAAAGGAAGAGATAAAACAAATTTATAGCGAAGATTTAAATATTTTAGTAAAATATTATTCAAGGCTAGGAGACGTGATAAAAATGTGATTTCGCCAAAAGACTATTTCAAAAAGTATTATTTCTTACACAACATCTTTGATATAAATAACAAGCTATCGTTTTTTATATTCCTTTCATCTTTTTCAAGATAATATAAGAATACAATATTATGTCATTATAAATATTGTATTTTTATGACAAAAGGATGCATATCGAGACTGCTGAGTAAAAATGGCGTCAAAAGTCACCATTAATCGTGGAGTTGCTGCGAAATGTTGGTAAGTCGATAATTCAGGTAATTAAAGTTAACAACAGATTATCTATATATTAAAATGTATTTTATAAAAGAAAATCAACGTCATCCGATATATAGAACATCCACATAAAGCACAAAGAAATTAAAGGCATGTCAAACTTTCAAATTGCTATTACTTCAAAACATGATTTCGAGACATACCAACTTTTGGCAGTAACCCTTTAACTTTACATTATGATTAGAACATCAACTACTACTTAATGTTAAGATGTTTATAGCTCAGCCAAACATTAAAGTCTTTTTATATAACCAAATATTTCTGATTAAATTTAACATGCACGTATAAATAATAATACCACACGGTTACAGTCTACAGATAATATTATATACCTAATGATTATGAATACCATATATTTGTGTGTGTTATCTTTATAATCATTACTCTTATATAAAACGTAATAACAGTATATAAATTTAATATACAACCAAGTGAGTCTCAGCTGAAGCTTTGTTTAATAATAATAATAATAATGAAAACCATGAAAATATTTTTAAATAATGTTTGTAACTTTGTAAATTAATTTTCACCAACTACCCAATGAACAAAATATAGTTGTTCGTTACGGAAAAATTTTTACTGACACTTTTTTAGGAGACTAACGAATATATTTTAAGCAAAACATACTACTTTAGTCAGTTTTGGTAGTTTATTGTATTGTTTACTAAAAATTTAGCATATTTTGGTGGAGTAGTTGGTAGTTAGCTCGTCTCTCAAAGAGAAAATGCGTATATAATCCTGATTATCTCGAAAAAAAATTGATATACCTATTTAAATATATGTTTGATTTAGAACGAGGACTACTAGAAACGTCAAATACCTATCAACTAAAAAAAATTATAATATTATGTAACCTAATCTAACAAAAGTTTAGATAAAAATATGTTTTTTAATAAGCAAAATTACGGGATACCTAATTATCTAATAGTAGAATCTCATCATGATATTAGAATATTTATATTGCATGGTACGCGTTTTAAATATCTGATCTTACTGATTTTAATCTTCCTTAAATATCCATTGGGTCACTAAATACTCATCACTGTATTTGTACAGCAATTTATTGTCCACTCACCGAGAAAAATGCCAAGTCATTGCTATTTCGTCAGTTTGGCTACCTCTTTATCATCACTTTATATATTATTATTGCCTGCCTTATTATTGATTCGTTTTTTTTGTGGTTTATCTGTATTATACCCAACATCACCCTTCGGGCTGCATTGATTATTATGTATGTATTACTTTTACAGACTCCTTTGCGGGTATCTGGTCTGCCTATTGAGATGATGCCCAGATTTAAATACATTCGCATAGGTATAACGGATCTACATTTAGCCAACTCAAAATAACGTGGAGACCAATACAATTATGTGATGAATTCCGTTAAGCGCAACCCACATTGAGGTGCATGTCACGGTGCATGTCGCCTACTGTCACGCTGTCGCGGCGAAAATTTAGTCTAATAGCGCCTGTACATATGCATAGAATTACTATCGGCAATCGTGCTTATTTTAAACTATCATGATAATAACTGTTTACACGTAAAAGTGGTGACTGTCTCTCCAATCTGATTCTTCAAGAGTAAGCGAGACGCAAGGTTGTCATTTTATACTACTATCTGACATGTCGTATTGAAAATCGGTTAAGGTAATATAAGTAGTTCGTTTTTATACCGGCATGTTCGCCCCTATTGCTTTACTGCGCAGGCGCAGATTGAAAATAATCTCACTTGCGCGCAATAAATCATCACAATTCGGAAGCTTCCAAACTTGTTCGATTTATGCACGCAATCTTGCCAACTGCAGGATAATACATGTTTTCCCATACATTTTCTTACTGTGCACGGTACATCCATGCACATGTAAACGGGGTATATTATGGTTTAGTCATTTTGCAGAATATTTTGAACCTGCACCATCTCGTTAATTCACTGAAGAATGACACTGATGAAGAGTGCCTACTATATTGTATTAGTAATTTGAATTAATATTAATAATTCATGCTAATTTCAATTAATTTTAACAGTTTCTACGTGTGCGTACGTTAAAATATATGCGGCATGACATTCATAGATAATAGAACCCAACCTGCAGACCATAGACAATAGACAACGGTATTATCAAAAATACATAGTGCCAACCGCTAAAAACAAAAAAAAACGTGATTTTGACATGACATTCAAAAAGTGAAGGCATGTAGAATATGACAAAAACGTCATGCAGGTGCCGATGCAGTGCAGTTCAACGTGAAGTGACCTCATTATTGTTTTTGTGATTACGGTAGATTTTGCCAACTGACAATGTTCGTTTAAAGGTTCAAAATGTGCTACGGGATAGGATCATTAGTCTGATAATATTTTAAGAACAACGATATTACACACTTTTTTTCCTGTAGCGGCGGCCCGTGACAGTAGGCGACAACCACCGTGACATGCACATTAATATGGGTTGCGCTTTATTGTCAACGCGCATTCTACATTTTCTCCTATAAGAATGTGAGACATGGCATCTAGTGACTGATTTGATCACGTGACTTGGGCATATTGTGGTTATATCACATTCTTGTGTTATAACCCTAATTACTTAATCAGCGTAACCGACCCTCTTTTACTCTACAGCAGTGATACAAAAGCTATTTACACGCTGCAGGTATAATGATATTAACTAAGAAATTTGGCATGATCTTTTAGTTACCTGATGGTCAATTTTTACGAGGTTACAAATATTTTTTGTAAAGATAAACTAAATTAAAAATTAAATCACATGTCATCTAAACTTGCGGATATAAGGTTTATTTAACGACATAATACATTGTATTGAAGTTATATACTCATGACACTAAGATGCGATACTTTAGTGTGAGTATTATGTATCACTTGTTAGAAGTAAAGTCATGTTATTCCATTAATCAGTACCTATTATATATTTATGAAAATGACTCTTTTCATGGAAACAGTATTAATTAACGAACATTAATCATTGTCAGTGAAGTAAATTAGTAGTGGGTATATTATCTACCTATATAAACGTATGCTTATAAATACGTTATCATCAATTAAGTAGTTAAGTGTATATTTATTTTATCCATTTATAAGATATATGACCAATACCATCTTATGTTTATTTTTTCTACCCACATAAATCCATTTATTTACCTGTTAAAGACAGTCAATTTATCTATGAAGCTTTTTATCATTTACACGTATATTTTTCTACTTCAATCTATAGACGTCCTTTGCTGAATGAATATCTTTCATTTACCTCGTCTGGTATTGTACTGTTCATGTTAAACTCAACTCGTGTATAAAGTGATGAACTTTCAATACTTCGATCTCCCACACTAAGCCTCTATTCCAGGAAATATCTTATTCATCCTTTCATCCTTTTTCTGTCATGTGGATGATATTTATGAAGTTAAATAGATTAGATGTAAATAATTTTGAAAACATTATTTTCTTACATCGATCGTTGTGTTGATCGTAGTTGTTTGTCTATTAAACAATCTGCTAGAGTCTACGTTTTGGATCCATATGACATCATGGTGAACATAAGATGTATTTGAATTAATAATTTTTAATTAAATTGTTTTAAACTCAACGAATAACTCACAGGATTTACGGATAGGTATAGTATTTAATGTGGAATTTTAGACAACACATCCAACGCATAATTATTCAAAAATTTGTGATTTATATACTTAGTACTATATTTCATAAATGGCATGAAAAAAAACAAAAAAATGAAGCTGTTTTGAAAAAAATAATAAGTCAAAATTATCAATTGCTATTGGAATATTTATAGCTCAGCCAAAAATCATAGTGTGTTTATGTATCAAAATATTTTTGAGCGAATACAACCTGCAAGTTTAAATAATAATAAAGCATGGTTGAAGCTAATTATTATATAAAAATGTAATGTTAACAATATGTACAGTTAAATAAGTGCCATCTAAACTTCGTAACAAAAAAGGAGCTGTATTAAAAAAACAGAAAAAGAGTACATATTAGTAGTATTTTACAATTATAAAGTAGGTATATGAAACTAAGCCGAATAACCTAAGCAGACCTTATTGGTTCTATAGAACAACGTCCACTTATGGTAATCTTGACGTATGTGAAATATATCAATATCCAAAACGATTTGGCTGAACCGAGTTTTTGTCCTGCCAATTAGCATCACCAATAGAAAGTTACTTCTGCATCTGGATGCAGGTTCTGATCCCATATATTTTTTTTAATTTGTCTTACATGTGTATCTT
The DNA here is from genome assembly GCF_057557595.1 of Rhyacophila brunnea. Classification (NCBI taxonomy): domain Eukaryota; kingdom Metazoa; phylum Arthropoda; class Insecta; order Trichoptera; family Rhyacophilidae; genus Rhyacophila; species Rhyacophila brunnea. The sequence continues at coordinate 36,109,411 of NW_028233350.1, read as the reverse complement.
TAAGGTCTTAAAAAATCTATTTTATATTATTCAGTTAAAAAGTTTGTAGGTACGTGAAACTAAATCGACTAAAAAGCATACCAGTAATAGCGTAGAAAATGTCGTTGATGATAATATATACGAACTTATTTCAATTTATTTTTATTAATGGTATTTCATTAAATATTCTTTAGCAGGAAAATATTATTATCATTCATCATTTATTACAGACCCACAATTTTATCTTGTTTTGTACATTTTACGAGTTATTTTTACTTAAAACTTTGCTACAAAAATTGCGTTATTTTATAATATGAAATATGAACGGCATTTTTAATTATGTTGTAGCAGCAATTAAAAAACAGTCACCCCAAATTAAGGTAGAAAATTATTTTAGTCTTTATATTACGACGTGTCTCTGGAGAAAAACCTTAAGGGAAATGAGAGGCTCTGGCGCGTAGCAGTAGTACTTGTAAACTATCACCGGGGACCTCTAGGAAAAAGGGTTTTTCCTTTTGTATAAAGACCTTTTGACATTTGACCAATCGCGTCAAATTTCTAACGAATACTCTTGTTGGAAGTGACGAGTGTGGTGCCGTACTACACCCATTATCTGGACAAAAAGACCTCGCTCCATTTTGTGTCTCTTAAATTACTACATTTAAAATAATAGTGTGTTGTTAGTCAGAATGAAAGGGACACATATATCTTGTCATCTAAGGTAAAACTATAAATATATATTCTGTTCTATTTATTCAATCCATTCACCAATTATATGTTCTATGTTTGATTAATTTATTCTTAGAAGTAGTTGAAAAACCAGACTGTATTTCTCGTATTTTTATTTATTTATTCATTTTTAGATTGATTTAGAAAAATTGAATATTAAGGGTGATAGTAACATTTTTAGACAAAACTGCAATTTAATAAATTTTACTGATTACTTTAATTTGAACTAATCAATACGTATCCAACAACAATAAAAAGTAAGTCTGAAAAACTATATTTGTAAATGGTTTTTCAGCTTTTTCAAAATTTATCAAATTACATTTTAAATACTAAAAATATTCATAAACTTTGATGTAGGTTCTAATAAAAATCCTCCTACCAAAAACACGTATTGTTTTATTGTTTGTTTCTAAATTGTAAGTTTATTTATGTATTTAACAAAATAAAAAAAATACGTTTATTATTCTTGGATACTGACATGTTTATTATTTAAAATAAAAATTATCGGTATTTAATTTCGTTCACCCTTAAACACAAAAAGTATATAAGATTTAAATAAAACGTTTGTAAATACAGAGCGATCGAGTTCATTTATATATGGAATGTGCTTAATTATTTATATGTATAATTAAATTAGTGTAAGCTTGTATTGTGCATACATATGGAAAATTATATGTAACAGATGGCTTTTCATTTAAGCTACAAATAACCACTCAGTATACCTTTGACTTATACTGGCATACATGACTTACATACGTAAATACAACGAACGGTATAGTATTACATAATACAATATTTTAAATATTGAAAGCTTTATGGAAATGTTTATTTTGTTGAGACATTATATATTTTTTTTGATAAAAATTGCCTGAACCTACTAAAATTCTATTTCAATTTTATGTAGTTAATATTGTATCAATTAAATAGTTAAAGACATATTAACAAAACTTTTTTTAATAAATTTTACCGATATCCATGTTAAAGGTTTATTATTAAGTAGGTATATTTCGTAATAGCTAATCCAGTATAACACTATCAACATAGCTCCAAATGTTAGGAACACGCCCTAGATTATTCTGTATAAGAAGTTATATAGAGATAACCAGAAAGGAAGAAGCTGACAAAAGACTTTCAACTTGCACATATTTCCCCGTAAGTTAGATTAAACAACTAGAGAGATTCTGCGTATCTATTCATATAGAAGGCTGCTATCGGCGGGTAACAGCGGGTATCTTGGGTAGTTTATCATATTTATGAACTGAGGTATTATAGTTGTTAGAATAAGTTAGCTGTCTAAGCTGTCTATCTCGCTCTAAAAGTTAAGGTGAGAGAGGTGCTGTTAAAACATATCACTTTTTGACAGTTCAGACGATTAACTTATTGTAACAATTAACCGCTTCAATACATAAATATGATAAACTACTCTCGATAGCCGCCAATAATAGCTTTGTGAATAGAATAAATGCGCTAAAATTGGTTAGTAATTATGGTACTAGATAATTATTTGATTTAAAGTACAAAAACCGACTGCAAAACAATAACGTACTGTGAAAAACGCTTCAGTGAGAATAATTTTAAAAACTAATAGTTAATATCGTCGCAATAACATAAGACACACACAGCGTATTTGATTAGGGTACATAGGCGCAAATCCCAGAGGGCGCGGGTCTGAATCCCACTGGGTGTCATATTTTTTACAAAATGATTTTTTCAGTAGTTTTATATTTTTTTGAGGTGTTTTTTAATTAGGTAGTAATATTATATATATATTAGGTTACTATGAATATGAACTCAAAATAGTAACAATACAAACTTTTGTCGTAATACATTAATAATATTATACAGTGTGTGAATATTTTATTACGGTTTATATTATCACATGAAAAGTTTTTCGCGCGCGTAAGATTGAGTAAGTAATGTAGTGAAAGATAACCCGCGAAATCCGGAAGAAATTGTTTTGAAAATGTAGCTGAGAGAAGGGTTAAGCCCGAGTACTTTTTGCACTTTATAACACTGCCACTAGCCGTAGATTAAATTGCTCTATCTTTTTTTTTTCTCGCTACGTAGGTAGATTTGTTAGTTTTCCGAGTTTAGCCTTGGCAGTGATCATCGCGGAAAGCTTTTTCCGATAAGCAATCAAGCTTTTCCAGTACCAAGCGATGTGACGAAATAAATTTTAAAAAAATCTCCGTAAGCAGTTTATGAATAATTAAACTGACAGGAGGTACAAATGACTTACATTTTGTTTTGATCATACTAAGTAGTACAAAATTACAAAAGTTTACATTTTTAAATATAAACATATATTTTTATGAAACCTCTACATACGAGTGATTTTAACAACGTTTTTCTTAGCTCGTATTCTTATTTGTCCGGTAAAAATCTTGCAATCGATTTTTAACTAACTTCCCAACTAGCTAGACATTTGAAACTTTTAGAATATATCAGAACACGATGCCAATGTATTTTTTAATACTTTTAGCTATCTTTAAGTAGAATTGATTTCATTTTCAGTCAATTTTGTTTTGTATGAAAAGTTATTTCGGAAGAAATCCGTAATAAGTAAAATTATTATTGGTTGGTAAGTGAGTCCTAGCAACTAATTTATTAATATATACGGACGTTACTATGGAAATCAATATTAAGTGTCAAACTGACATTCCAGTATATTTATTCAGTATTTCAATCAAGTACATTTTTTTTTGATCGTTTAAGCTAGTCAAGTCAAGTTTATAATATGATTCAACAGAAAATTTAAAAACGTTATTTCTTTTCATCTTGTAATTATTCATTATTATTATAAAATAAATAAATATACCATTTATGATTTTATTTAGAGCATATTAATATAATTTCCATTACATAGTGATTAAATCAACACAAAGAATAATAAAATTATGAGGCATGTTTTTGACCAAATAAACATTGAAAGTAATATAATATTTTGATTACTGAATTCAAAGGGATTCAAAGACGTGTCCACATAACATTCAGGTATAAGCTGATACAAGTGTATACTATTAGTGTATATCTTATTCTTATTGTGCCATCCCTCAGTGAAAGTTGCTAACCATTATGGCGATCTTTGCTCTATCATCTGATTATCAGCTGCATTCATACCAACCACGGAGCTTCTTAAGCCAAGAAACGCAGCGATGTTCTGTTGATATTTCCTTTGAAGATAAATTGGGGAACGCTGTACTTTTATTCTCTTATAATATGGCCGAGGTACTGTAGTTTTCTGATAGTACTATGCAGAACCTCTCAATCCTTTTCCTTTCGATTGAAAACGTCAACAATTTTAACCTAGTTAATATAAATAATTTTTAGGATGCATCTATATAGCCACATCTGGAAAACCTCAACTCTCCGTGACATTTTTTGAGTAAGCATCCGTATTTACACACTATAGAATAGAGGGTATGGACGAAAGTATTGATTTTATTTGAAATTGCTTCATGTTAACCTTTAGAGGGCTTGCATATCAGAACTCGCCGCATGCGTCTTATGATAAATTCGTAGATGTGACGTCATCGTAAATCAAGATACAAACGTTATCAAATGGATTGTCGAATGCAACTGCGACGCTTGAAAAAAATATGCCGCTGTTGCATGCGTCGAGTTGCGTTTGATAGAGCCTGCATGTTGATAACGACCAATATTGACTCCGCGCATGCGCACAGCCGCACAATCGGCCATTTCTCTCCAGACTGTCGCCACGTTCGAAGCAGCGGCGATGCGGCGAATTTCGATGTCGCTAGGCAGATGTGCGAGGTTGTATCATGCAACACCGGCCGCCCGTTCTCGAAAGTTTTGATTTATGGCGGTCAGGCACACGAGGCGAGTTGTGATGTGCGAGCCGGCTTATAGACGTGCATTTCTTGTGACAAAAACAAATCATTGTTTGAGATACCTGAATACAGGTCAGTTAACTATCACCCTTGCGAACACCAACAGGCATTCCAGTAAAATATAACTTTTTTAGGTTTTTTTGTCGAGGCAAGAGAATATATTATCTCAACTTCCTTTCAATAAGTAAATAAAAACCAATTCCAATACCACGTAGGTATATTTTATTATCATATGAATTTGCTTTTTTAAATGTGTTATTATTTTTTACGTAAAAAAATGTGGTTGTTTGAAACTAAAGTTCTGGTGATCAATAATTATTACCAAGTCCTCGATTCGAGATTATGTCCAGTTTCCTAAAAGTACCTAAGCTCTAGTATCGTACTATAATATTATTATCACTGGTGATGGATGACGGTAGGTTGTTAAGATTTGACACACATAGTGCATACTTAACATTGTCAGCCATGATTATTTGTTTTCATGATAATGCTGGTTAATTTTCAAAATTCATTTAAACCCTGCCCCAACCAAACCATAATTTAATAGTTAAGGTATGTTTTGGGTGATCCGACAAAAATAGTGCACACCTTTTCAGTTACACTTATTTGTTTTCGTCCATAAATGTTGGTCAGTTATTTTTAAAGTCAATCAACCATGCCTAAACCATACTATAACCGATAAAAATATTCGTCAACCAATAAAATATCTAAAACTATGTATGGTTTAATAGCACCATTTTCGATATTTTATAGAAAAAAATAATATTTTCTAACTATTATAATATAACATGGCTTGGATTAGGCAGCGTTTAATTGAATTTTAAAAACTAACAAACACTATCTATACATTGTAGTCTTAGTTCAATGAAAACAAACACATTTGATGGCAAAGTTTAGTGTGTAATATTTATGTCAGATCTTAACAGCCTACCTCCACCATTCGCCACTGCATATTATATACTTAAGTATTCACCTATTTAATATTTATATACGTACGTAAACATAACTACTTCAAGTTTTGTTTCGATAGGTATTTTTAAAGTGTATTCTACACCTCACCGATAATATAATGAATATAATGCTGTACAATATAATGAATTAATGAATAAATTAAAATTTACATCATCACCAAAATTGAGATAAATAAATCCACCACTAGATGAAAACCTTTCCGAGCTGGTGCCAATTATTACAGATTGTTAGATGTTACCACATACCTCTGCAGAACTTAACTATTGTATCACACATTTACAGTTTTTTTTTAATAATTTTCAAATGAATACAAATAAGGTGGAAGATATTTTTTTTACGGTGTTATTAATTTTAATGACTAAAAAATATATCAATTATTAAAATGAAAAAAGTTATAAGTAATATGGAAACATTGGTATATATTTTATTTTTTATTTATATTTTATATTATAAATTGAAGGCGTTAATTTTATTCTTACCATTGAAAGCGAGTATGGCCAAGATGAGGCCAAGAAGCAGGGGCCGCCCCATGTTGGTGTTTCTGGCGCTCCGACGGCTGGCTAGGGCGGCTGACTTGGGCGGGGTGTCTACCCTCTCAGGGCGCCCCGCCCTCCAACCATCACATCCGACTTCGCCACAGTCCGCTGGAACAAACAACACATTTAGCCGAAATGTAGACACTTAGAAGGAAATGGATTTGAGGAGCTGGATTTTTTTAAGGTAGGTCCCGGTGAACATTTATCCAAGAGAAGGTTTGTTTTTTGCTTGATATGCGTTACGGTAGATTTATCTTTGATTACATCTCACTGTTATGAAGTAAACACACATTTACGAGTGAAAGCCTCTTTCTTATATAACAAGCAACCCTAGACATTTTATAGATTGCTTTTATTAAATCAAATTTAAATCAATTTAACGTCATATGAAGCTTCAATTTATATTCCGCAGTTTAATATTATTATTGTTAAATAGGTAACATTTTTGTGAGACGAGAAAGTTAAGTTTTGACAAAAAAAAATATTTTCAAATTAGAACAATATATTCATTTTTATTAGTTGATAAATTCCATTTTGCAATAATATACAATAGATTTAAAAAAAAATGGATCAACATATTATTATAATATTATATATATATATATATCAGTTTAAGCCGATGCAGTGCAAATCAGGTAATATTTTCGTGGGAATTACATAGTGTGAAAGTATCTTTTTTTGCTTTTAAAACTTGTTGTATCCCAGTGCTCCGATTTCAGATTTAAATAGTTGTATAGAATAACCTTTGTGATGTGTTAATAATATATCGAATATAATATAAAAAATATTGAGTGACGTGACAATTAATTTGTTACAGATTGACGAAAATGTATAAAAAAGTATAGGTATGTGGTGGCGATAGAAAACCTGATTTTGAAAAAGATATATCAGCTCTGAGTATGCTTGATTCAACTAGAATAGATTTTGTATAGAGAGTGCATAAATTGAAGTAAAACTGTTAAAAAATGTACAAAGTGGCGTAAGCCTGTTATAACAAGAGATTTTATAGCAACTATTATAATAAATTATTATCGATATCTGTAAATAGAATATTTTTTATATAATATGATTTTCACACATTATTATTATGTGTGCCTTATGGTTTTTTTAGTTGACTCAGCATTGTTACCAACTTAAGTTCTAAGACATCATTATAAAGTTCAATAAACTTGAAATTTAAGATTTTTTTAGTTTCATTTTTGAAACCTTAGTGATAAATTGAAAAATTGTCGGTTACACGAAAACCTAGATCGGTTTACTTTTTAAAAACTATATTTTTAGTATAATATCGTAATGGAAATAATTATTTTCTTTACATTTAGTTTATTTAGCAGAAAAATGAGCATAAATTAAAGAATTTAAAACATTTTTTTTTTTTACTTTTTTTAGTTTTGCTAAAACAACTTTCAAACAAAGAAAAGTTTGTTATGTCTCGCTCTAAAAAATCGACTTTTTATTGATACCTTTTTATGTTAAATACGGGACAAAAATATTACGACCTTTTCTAAAAATACTGGTGGTATATTTTTTAAAGTTATATTTATTGGTTAAATTATTTTTTAATAGTGACAATACGTATGGCACATGCTTTTCATCTGGGGACTGCGGTATTAATACCTGTTGAGGTTAAAATGCATTATATAACTTTGATTTTTTTATAACCTCCGTATTTTTTAATATTTACTATTACTGCACTGTTATAATATTGAGCCTCCAGTGGGTCTATTCTATGCTTATCGACCGCTAAAGTGATAAAGTGAAAAATATTATCAAACTTAGGGTAGGTTTGTATCAAAATATTAGCACTTATTGTAACAATTACACGAAGCCGGTTTTTATTGTTGCAATAAGTGCTATATTTTAACAGCACCTATCTTGCTGCTGTTAAAATATCGCACTTATTGCAACAATAAAAACCGGCTTCGTGTAATTGTTACAATAAGTGCTAATATTTTGATACAAACCTACCCTAAGTTTGATACTATTTATCAATTTAGTGTTCGATAAGTATAGAATAGACCCACTGGCCTACAAATTATAATATAATAAAAAAGATTTTTCCGGTGTTGATATTTAATGATATCTCACATAAAAAAGATGTAATGGAAAAATAAAATTAATGTATTTGTATTAGATATTAAGTTAAAATAATATATTAATATGTATGATAAAAATAGAACAAATTATTTTCCTTTATAAAATGTTTAATGTTTATTAAACAATTATTATAATACCTTTATTTTAAGTATATTACATATTTTAGCCATTGAAAGAAGCGTTATTCAATATGCGCATATCTGTGAGTACCTACTCGGAATATTCCCAAGGGAACGTGTGAGGTTAATAGAAACGAAAATATATTTGAACAATTGTTATTACAACGTATTTTTAGGAATACGCTATAAGCAAATTAATATTAAGGTCAGCAATGATTTCAAAGTAATAAATTATTTTTTAATTAACCATGTTTAGTAATGCTATTTCATTATTGCTATTTAAAATATGGCATATACAAAATGCAGCGTTAATCTGTCAAATAATCTACTCCTATGATTTTGAAAAAAATATTGTATAATTATGTAAGTATATACTGTGTAAGAATAAATAAAGAATCTTTTGAGTTACGTGAACAGAAAAAATTAAATAATACCGGTTTATAAGATAATTACAATTTTCTGGCGGGCGCTAATAAAATATACAAATGTAAAACACAGAAAAGCGAATTTTTTAGCTTTAGTAAAATGTATCTTTTTCAAAGAGAGCTTTGCTGAATAGTTAATTAAAGAAATATAAAAAAAAAGTTTTAACATTTAACAATACAAAGAATAAAGCTGTAGTTTAAATCAATATTGATTAAAAAAAAAATAAGACCAAAATCTTTGTAGTCGATAATAAATGAGCTTTGTAAAATAGAGTTGACTTTAACTCTACTTTTATTTAACTAATAATATTGTGATTAATTAAATTCTGATCATCTTCGCCATTTCGATTGTATTAATTGTACCAATGATAATATTTATTTTGAAAAAAAAGAGTATTATGCGACTACAGCTTTGCCCTGAAAAGTAAAAAGGCACTTTCTATTTAGAGATTATGTCAAACAATAATATAAAAGGTAATTTGAGTTCTTGTTTCTCTAAAACCAAAACACTGTTCTTTACTTAGCAGAGCCAATAATGGAAATTAAATCATAATATATTAAAAATTAGTTAAACAGTTATTAACAATGGCCATTACAAAAATAAAAAAATACCTAATTACTATAAACAGAAAATATAAAATTTAAGAAGTAGAACAGAAAGGAAGTTATTAATAAATATGAAAATTTAATAATTCATAAATTTTTAAAATTAACGTAATTAAAACGTCCATAATTAATTGATAATAGTTCAAAGAAAATTTCACCTTTGTGGTACCATCAAACAAGTTAACCGCACGATTCAAAGCGTCATTAAAATATATCACATTCGTTTTGCGATAGAGTAACAAGCAGATTGCAGTGTTACAAAATAATATTATTGGTGGGAACGTGAAAATGAATGCTTACCAGTATAGATGTATTGTAAATTAATCCAAAAAGAAGTAAAAATAAAAGCTTCAAATAAACAATTACTTTTCTGGTGAACAGTAATTGAATTGATAACGAACAAGTCCATCATTAATTAGAAAAAACGATGAAATTTATTGAGGACTTCATCCAGTTTCATTTGAATAATACTACTATATTCGAATGATAATTATAATGTACGTAGTACTCAGACATTTTCTAATTATCTTGAAAACCACATAACAAAACTGAATATTATGATAGCTTAAGTAGTATACTGATGGTAAGAATATGCTGATTGAAAATAAACTTTCTACCATACAATACACCCAAGTCCTTTATAGTATATCTCATTACAAAAACTCGACTCATCCAAAGTCTTTAAAATTTTTATTCCAGGACATTCATATTCTGCCCGCAGAATAAAAAAAACATTATGTATGTGTAGTAGTTGACATTTTTCGGTTATTCCAATATAGCCAAAACCTACCACCGGTTTAGTTTTGAATCATATTATGTTTATTTCTGTGGATTTTTTCATTACATATATTACATCGTTGAGATTGACTATGTATATCCCTCTTTTAACATGACGTGTCTGTAAAACTACATTCAAAAAGCTTCAAGTACATATTTTTGGCATTGTATATTTAATGATTACGCCAGGAAGATTTAAAAGTTTCCACTATATTATTATGATTGTCAGATACTTGTTATATTATTTAAATCAGTAAAAGAAGGGGTTTCAATACCCGTATTCCGCTATTCAACGATACCGACATACCGATTTTCTAAATATAAAATACTGGTAAAAAATATAAATGTGTATAACTTGAAATCTTTTATATCAAATCAAGCTTCAATATTGGGACCATACATAAATAAAATTTGATACAAATAAAAAGGATTTCAAGTTATACACATTTATATTTTAAAAAAGATATAAAAAATATTAAAACTATGAATTAGTCAAAAATCTCTTAAGTGATGCTTATAAAACTTAATAAACTAAATTTTAATAATAAATATGACCATAAAATATATGTAATAATAGGGTGCGGTCCGATTCAATAAATTTACATTTTTTAGAATAATTGTAAGTTTATCTTTGACTTAAAATAAAAAATATTTTTCTTTTTAATGTTTTCAGATGCAAATGTATTCATAATTATAGTTGAAATTGTAAAATAATAAAAACATGTCTCAAATTGCAAACTTCGTATTTTTCCGCTAGGTGCCTCTTTAAAAAAGGCTCAGTAAAGACTTCACCTTAAGAAAGCAGATAAATTAAAAATACAATATCTCAAATGACTTAATCACCCGAAGAAAACACAATCATTGAACAAATTTAGTAATCCAGTGGTATCCAAGAGATACGAAATGTCCGCAAGGTAGACTTAGAGGCCGCTGGATCGAAGAAATGATAAAGTTCTGTGGAAGCACGTGGCAATGCAACGCACAGGACCGAGAGAAGTGGAATCAGCTTGGAGCGGCCTTTATCCAGCAGTGTATAGATTCAGGCTGATGAAAATGACGATGATGATGAAATGTGAAACAATAGCAGAAAAAGTAATTTAAGAAAAGCACAATATAGTACTTTTGGGTGGAAAAACTCTTGAATTTGGTTTTAGCTGGAATAGTGTTGTTTTTCGCAAAATATAGCTTGTGATTTAATTACATTTCATTTGTGCATAAAACTTAACGACACTGAGGAAAAAAATAGTATACCGTGAAATATTTGTTTTATTATGTTTTTTTATTAAGCCAGTATTCAATACGTGATAACGAAAAATCGGTTTTGATATTTTCATTCGGAATTTTGATCCCTATGTAAAAGTGATTAATACTTTATTATTTTTCGAATATAACGATATCATTGAGTTTCTTATCGAGAAAATTAGTAATATTTCAATTTATTTTGCTTATAAGATACTAAAATGAATGAAGTAACTGTATCATTATTTTTATTCTCCTACCAAAAACGGTAATGACTGTAATCAACTGAGTAACTCAAGCAGAGATATTAAATTTCATTTCTTGTTTTTCGTTATAAAAAAAACTGGAAGCGAAATAAATGTAATTATTTCGTACAATTGAATATATCGAAGAAATTATCTAGTTAGAAGTATTTAGGTTTCCAACAATAGAAGTTTATTACTCGTATATTGTCATTAAAAGAATATTACTTAAGTCAGTGGATATCAAAAATTAGTATAGTTTGTATATTTATTATTAATTTGCATTGCCCTACAAAACATATAAACTAAACTGCAGGAAAAAATTACTTTCAGAATCATTTTTAAAGCTTTTCTTTTATGCCAATCAAAAGTAACCTTATCAAAAAGAGACGTAAAAAGGTTCTTTTCCAATGCCAATCTATTTGTAGTATTTTTTATATATATTGCAAACCATTCATCACCCTGCAGCGGTACTACAAAAGCGATATACGCGCTGCATGTATCAAATGGCGGGAGGCGCAAGATGTGGCGATAGACCCATATATAAGTAAAGCAACCTACTGTCGAACAAGAATTTCTTGTCCACGTTTTAAAACTGTGAACTAACAAGCTCCTCCTTAATCGCACTTCCGTTTTCAAATGAGGAACGCCCCTAAATTTATCATTTAATTTTACGCTTCTGTGGTGTACAGATCTATAAATTTACGTAATTTGATCATTTTTATAATAAAAAAATGTTTATAACGATCAAAAAAAATATTTAAATTATTATTAGTAAACTTTTTGTTTATTGCGAAGAACAAAAGGAGTCCTACCTAAAAAGAGAGCATTATTTAAACACGCGTTGCCGCCATGGTATGTCACTGAGATGTCTTCTATATGTGACTACAGCGACTTCCGGTTATCGAATAAATCTTGTTGTCAGACAATGTACCCCAATGTTACTTGACTTGACAGGTAAAGCAAGTATAAAAACTACCAGTTTTTTTCAAAAACATTACCCATTAATTTTGTGAGTAACTACAGGTCTCTCAGGCAAAAGACAGAGCGTTAAAATAAACGATGGATGGTCAGTATTAACTGAAGTTTAATTCGCATGTTGTTGTCGCCTAAACAGTTACCAAAACATACGAATCGTGCATCAGCGCATTGAATTAAGATTGTCTATTGGAACAAACTGCGTGACTTCCTATGGATTAATCGTGGCACACCAGAATGTCGCGGCGCACACTTTGAATTCTATTATTATAATGTAAACTACATTTTAGCATAATATTGTAGAAGTTTATGAGTTTTACCTTAAATTGACAAACAAGGTAATACCTATCCTTCACACTGTAACTGTGACATAATTATGTTTTATTAATACACTAATTGCTTCTACGTAGGTATTGTATAGGAAAGGCAATTTCTCATCAGTATAACCAACTTAATGGCAAAAACAATGTGTGTGGTTGTCTCGCAAGATTGATTACGCTCAAAAGATTTTGACTAACAAATAAGGAACCTACAAATTTCTGTTTATAACAAATAATTACTTAACCATAACCATTATGAAATTATTAAATGTAATTAATTAATATGAATTTTAATAAACCTCTCGTCAGCCAGAATTATTGTATTTTTGCTAATTGAGTTAAGGTTTATCAAAGCTCTTGGAGAAAATCTTTTGTTAATGTAGAATAAACTTTTATATTAATATCTTGAATATAAATTAAATTAACTATTAGTCATCATTTTGAATTCCAGATTAATCTCTAGTATGCTTCATTATTACTAACTGTACTTACAATTATTTTTGCACTTGCGATTGCCCAGGAATTTGTCCGCATAAAATATGGAAATAAAAATATACATAAATATTATATCGACACAAGGCCGAGAATAAAAGATAAGCCAATGTTCTGAATTATTGTGAGTTACGATTGATTATTTTCGAATGCAATCGAGGAAACTTGTTCGTGGTAAATGAAGATTTTTGATTTTATATTTCATCATTTTCAACAGACAGTTTACTATATTATTAGACTTGAAATAATATATTGTGCAATAACTAGCGCTAAAAATTTATATAGTTAAATTTACGGTTTTGTTTTAGGGCCTGATTATAGAAGGTCTTGATCGTCACCCACAGTAAACAAAGCTCTAACTCACATTGTGATTAATTTGAGTTACAACACCAGGCTCACTTACACAGAAAAAAATATTATTATTTTGCTTATAATAACGTTGTATTGTTTGTTATGAATATACAGAATTAATGACGTCTGAAATGATAGCATTTTTTAAAAATTAATTTATGCTTTTATACAATAGTAACTTCAATAATTTCATTTTAATTAGATCATAATATTGGATTATTCCGCGGTAAAACCCTCGCGATTTATCGGTGTAAATCATTTTTTTTTTTTTACTTTATTGTTCGATTTGTTTGCAATAAAACATTATGTCATTCCATGCAGTATTCCAGTTTCATGCGCAATAATTTCAATCTAAATCTTCTGTTATATATATACTACCCTGCATGTAACCTTGCAATTTGGAATAGATTTTTTTGAATTATTTGATGAAATCAGCCAATCAGGTGCCTGGCACAGGCACACATTTACTAATACACTAATACGTGGTGCATATTACACACAAATCTTGTCACTGTGTATAATTGCAAAATTACGTGGAGGATACTCTATCAGACTAAAAAATCATCTTCTTTTTTTAATATTGTTTAAAATACCATCCCAGGTTTGAATCCTGGGTCTGGCAAAACACACATTGTTTTTTAATCTGTGTTGGCGTCAAAGTATGGACCTAAAAGGATGAACGAACTAACATTCATTTCTCGTAAGATAAAAATTTTATTACAACCCTCTATTCTGTGGAGGTCCATAATATTATGATCCTATTAGAATTGGACAAGGTCAAAACCAAGGTCAAAAAAAAAGTATATACTATGAGTTAAAATATTGTTCTTTAAAATATGCTATTTTATGACAAATCGTGACTCATAAAAAAATACAGAGGCGGCTGTAGGTTCTAAAGTCTTTATATTCCTCCATTTCGAGTTAATCGCGAAAAACCATCAAGGATATTAAATTTTAGGACTGAAAATATATTATTTTCTTTTTGAAAAATTAATAGTAAACAATTTGGAATGGTGAATAGCAAAATAAATTTCAATTACTTATCATTAAAATAAATAAAAAATATATTTAATATTAGGTAGTCGTACAATATTTAAAAAATGTAAATGGTGAATATAATCGACATTTTAATCAACCACAGGTTTCATTTTATTTATATTTAGTACTAATGGAGCTGGATTCGACATTAATTTTATGAATATACATATAATTACATAGTACCTACTTACAGAATCATAATTATTACGAAAATATAAAAAAGTAAAAATGGAAGTTACGACTTTGAAATTAATAATCATCACTTCCAGTTTTGTTTGATAGAATTATTATTCACATCAATTAATAGTACTAAGTTAGGCTTTAAACGATATTATCAGATAATTTCTTCTATAAGTTTCGATGTGACAATTATTTAAACTACGAGTATCATTTTACTGTCATGAGAAATTACCAAATTTAGTTACTGCTTTGTTCGTTGAGGGTATCATTATATACAATGAATATACCTATAAACTGACTTTTACTACAATTCTCTATCTGAATCTCATATTATATTATTTAAAACTATTAACAAAGAATTGGTTTAATTTTTAATAGTAATTAAGTATTACTCTGTGTGACAGAAAAAGAAAAATATTTGGAATAATGTGCCAATAGTGAAAAGTGTAATGAAGGACGGGTCTAATACATAGTACCTTTATACGTTTTTTAAACATAAAATAACTTGATTATTTTTGAAGTTTTACTTCTTTTGTGGCGTTTGGTAGAGAGTGAAATTGAAAGCTGCGCGCGCAAACCGTTACGAAAGTGTGCGACAGTATGAAGTTAGCTGCAAATCAGTTAGCTGTAAATAAACGCAAGTTTGATAGTAGAATTGTTCCGTTGCCTAGGCAACAAATTTATTATTGTCGGCCATTTGTAATTCCTTACGTAAAAAAACGATTAAACGTCAGAGTGACAGTTGTTACTTTAAAAATAAAAACAACGAGAATTAATATATAATTTTTTAGTAATATAAATTAAAGTGTGTAGAAATAAGCCAACGGCGTTCCGATAAGCGGCCCTTTTTCTTGAGTATGTAGGTAATTTAACATGATCATTAAGAACTAGTCGAAAAATCTAGTTTATCACACATTTTGTTTTTGTTTTATTTTGCCAAAGAAGTATAACCTCTAACGCGCGCAGGTACATAAGTACACGCACCAATTTTTTTTCAATAAACAATAAATTCAAATAAATAATAAGAATACATGTTTTT
Organism: Rhyacophila brunnea; assembly: GCF_057557595.1. Classification (NCBI taxonomy): domain Eukaryota; kingdom Metazoa; phylum Arthropoda; class Insecta; order Trichoptera; family Rhyacophilidae; genus Rhyacophila; species Rhyacophila brunnea. Next base: position 36,093,441 of record NW_028233350.1, on the reverse strand, counting down.
TCAAATTCCTAAATATAAGAAATAATGTTTAAATATGTTTTTATTAAATGACGAAATAATATTAAAAGAAAAAATAATTCACCTTTAAATTAATATGCTGTGAGAGTTTTGAAAATAACAGATCGACGTGTTGTATTGTTATGTGAAATGACAACAAATTTTGCTGTAGATGATAATATTATTAGCCTTTCAAATGTCAAAGTTCAAATTCAAATATTGAAATGTCGTCCGTAACAATACTATGCAAATAAAACGTTCATTATGCAAACACAGTTTGCTCGCCAATGAAAACAATCTCGCTTCTTTATGCTATGTTAATAGGAAGGACATCTTTCTGCGGAGAATTTATCAACGAAAGAATAATATGTATTGTGAAGAAAGACAAACAATGAACTTTCCCGAAGGTGTTTTGAATACAAGAAAAAAACATCCATTTCACTAGGGAAAATAATGTTTTTTTCATCATGATTTTGTACAAAATATATTATTATTACTTTCGATCATTAATTAATGTTTTTTTAAACAAGCAATGCTGTTATTTCTTTGTCTGCAAACAATATAAATATACGTAATCTCACAATTGGACGCAAGAAAAATAATAATTGTACCCGTTCGTAGATCAAAACACGAAGTTAATAAATATTTATAAAAAAAAATATTTTTGATTTTAACAAAACATTTAATCCTGACGGCTTAAATTATTAAACATGGAACATGCGTTGCCTTCTAATTCTCTGAATGCTGGTTGTCCAAATTCGAAAGAAAATTTATTTGTCAAAGTAACCGAATCCAAAGGATTCAAACAATTTAACTTTTTAAAAATTATGTAATTACAATAATAAAACTAAAGAAGTAATAATATCAGACGAACAATACGTTTCACAGAATGTAGGCAACGACGCACGTAAGTAATCAGGGTGGGGCGCCGGGCGCGGGCGGGCTGCGCATCTATTGTTATTCTACATATATTTTTCGTAACGTTTTTGCGTCGGAGATCATGAGTAAAACATGTTCCATGTTAGAACCCTTCTGTACAACCAATGACTCACAATAAATATAAATATACTGAATAACATATTTAGTGATACAACAGCAAGTGTAAAGCTTCATAAGCCGTCTTGCAGATTTAATATTAGAGCAGTTTATTTTATGGAAAAAAATAGTTTTTAAAAACGCTATTAAAAATAATGATATTCTAGATATCACTCACAGAACGTATCGTATATATTATATTATAGCTGTAGCACTTATTCAATTATGCCATACATTTCGGTCCACCGATATTAAAACTGTCTGCCAGAATTACTACTACAAGCTCCACCAAATATTTGTTTTTTATTCGCTGCCTACAGCCATTTTTGTGGATAGATTTTTTTTGTTAGTGTATTACTTATTTTGGTTTTTTACGCACAAATTGACAGTAGAATTGCTCCGATCACAGGAGGCATTCTCTCACCACAGTGGTTTCAAGTATTGTAAATCGATCAAAATCAGAAGTTCGCGGGGCGGCTTCTCCCGCCGCCTGATGGGTTAGTGCTATAATTTAATATATGACGTATTAAGCATAAAAACAAACCTATTCAATTATAACATATTAACATTAAACGTAATGCTTATTCGTAATGCGATCTGTCATTTATTATATAGGTATATTTTTTCTCTTCAAAATAAAACACTCACGTGCCATACAAAATCATCTCGCGTGCCACTAATGATACGCATATCAAAGGTTCGCAACCACTGGTCTATAGTAATTGAACAAGGCGTGGTTTAAAAATATGAAGCCGGCTTTACGCGATCTGAATCTTCCCAACATCGTTTAAAAAGACCACGTATACGTCTTAATATCGACACCTCCTACGTATAGTATTGTAACTTCATAATCGCAACTTTAGAGGAGAGCGGTTTAAAGATACAAAAGCTTGGTGTAAGTCGACCTTTTGAATGTTTTGCACCAAATTTGGGATGTCTATTGTCAATTATAAATAGATTTGTTTTGCATTTAAGGATATCTAATATTTTTTGTGGTTTATCAGAAAATGCTGTTACAACATTATACTGCGGAAAAGAATTTGTTCGAAATATTGTATCAAGCACATACAATAGTTTACGGCGGAACCTCTTACATGCATTTAGTTGTATGTGATACTTATCATAATTTACGTCGTCCTAGTTTTGTTGAAATATATTGTATATACTAAAAACATTTTGTTACCTAGGATTTTTTGCGTATTTTAAATCATAATTCGGTAATAACAATAATTAAAAATTATGGTATGGGTCGTCAGACAGGTAGGTTGGAAAAAATACTCTCTAAATAAAATTACTTAATAAAACATAAAATAAATTTAAGTCTTTCATGACGTGATAAAAATTAAACATTCAGACAAAAATAAAGAAGAAACAATTTCAATCAAAAATCCAATTCAAGGAAGTATGTAAATATTGAAATAAAATGAAAAGCAAAAAATAAAAATTACAATCACTTCGAACCAACGTTCTTACGAATTCTTGGTAAATTAATATATCAATAATATCAAAGTAAATTCAGACAAGGGAATAACAATGGGTGATTAGATGGAAGGGCGCACTGCAGGTTAAAATATACGTGAAACTGAAAAAAAATCATTATGCAACTATATTTTTAGTTTGGAATGAATTTTCAATTATATGATGTGACAAAAGAACCATGCAAAATTTAAAACATACAACCAAAAAGAAATTGTTTACACTGGCATATTATTAATTATTAAGCTGATTTTATTTTCATCCTACGAGAACACAATTTGGTATAGGTTTTCGTATTCACAAATAATAAAATCAATCTTCCTCAGAATCTGCTGGTGGAATTTCAGTGGTAGGTATTGACATGTATGAAATTACTGAAAAACTCGATATAACTCCAGGAATGATTCCACTGTTGCACATATTCAGTAAATCATCTGTCATAGCTTTTGGAATTGGCAATATTTGTGATTAAAGACAATGAAGTTTGTCGTTGCGTGGGCTAGGTGTTACTTTTCACGACCATGGTCGAGTAGACAGTGCTAGACAAGTCGCACTTGTAATTAATCTTAAACGGATCATTGTGATTTATAGTAATTTGCATTAGTCCATAATATATGATATTTTAATAGAGCTCTGAAATCAAACATGTCTACGTGATTGATCCCTACCACATCCTCGGGTTTTCTCTCTTGTTTTGCTCATCTAACTAGACAGTACCGTTCTGGAGGTGCAAAAATTTGTTTGTTTTTTGAACATCTTTCAATCAGGGCTTGAGCGCAGTCCTCTTTATTTTGCGTATGTCCCCATTCCAAAAATGTGTACTTTACATTAACATTATATTTATGGACCGCATACAGTCATATTAAAGTCATAATTAATGCGATTTCTGTTTGTTAGACCAAAACCTGAAGTCTTTTGCTCATTGGGCACAATATTTGGTTACAAAATTAAGTAAGCAACTTGAGTCCTCATTTGCACCTCGTTTGCCTTCAGCCTTCTGCTACATGTATAATGTAGCAACCATTTGTGTGAATTGAAAAACAGTGAAATTGAAAACCGATAATTTACGTTTATAATAAAATATACTCAAATTCCCGTGAAGGGCATTCTGCCATTTGATGATTGAACATCATGTTTATCAAATAATTTGAACTGACGATCAAGGTTCTTGCCATAAACTGGGAGTTGCTCAGTGGATGCTACTCTTACTTGTAAGTTTTTGAAAATGTGACATTGGTCACACTGGTCCTTTTTAGGGACATAGTTACACAACACAGTTTAAAATTTTCATTGATTATGAATAATTGATACTGCCTTTCTGTTTGAGTTTTATGTGTGTATTTTGTGGGTTCATACCATTCATTATATAGTTTAAACAGAGGGATAAAATCCAGGTCGCCATCCAAGTAAAATTTGCTTGATCGCTGTCGAACATAATATGATTCGTCCGGTTGGATGGACTTAACATGGTCGGAAACACTGATTTTCATATCATAAGTTAATACAACATTATAATGTTTGTGTCGACTTCGTTGATCAGGTATTAAAACGCAAGTTTCATTATCCACCTTGTCCAAAGCTGTGCATACGAATTGGTTACAAATAGAGAATGTAGCTAGAAACTTTTTTTGCAGACTTTTACCAATTCTATATTATTTTCATTTCGTCAGATGACATTTAATGGTAAAACTTTGCCGCGACTGAGTTTCAGTAAAAACTCTGCATTGCTTTTCATTTATCGCTAATTTAGCTACATATTTCCACTTTATTTCGATCACCCAAAACCTTAACCATTAAAAATGGGGGGTTTTTTTTAAGGATTATAAATCTCATGCCTTATGGTAACAGTACCTCTTCAGGTGATTTTTCACAATAATAGCTCTATATAATTTATCTAATTACTTTTACTATTAATCTTTTCGAGAGAATGTAGTCTGTTTGTATCAGCAACGCTGGCACTAGTCTCATCATCGTCACAAATAATGTCTAAAAGTTCCATTATCATATTTTAATTAGCACCTGGAGGCAGTGGTGACTCTGTAAAAAGCAAAACAACTAAATAAACATGAATTTATAAAAGTTATCACACGTATACTATTGCAACTAAAATTGTATGTCGCCGTATAATATGATAAGTACTACATACAATTTATTTTACTAAAATAAGCACGACGTAAATTACCATAAGTGATAGATACAATATTTTTTTTCAGTTTTTTCCGACGTAAAATATGGTAAATATTACATACAATAATAGTTACAAGCAAAGAAACGACGAAGACAATGGTAAGTATTACTTACGATACTTTTTGTTGTCGTACGAGAAAAAAATTAAAAATATTAACTTACCTTGAATTCTAAAGTCACAGTTTCCCTGGGTAGAATTTATTTCGTCCATTGTTGTTTTACTATTATTATCCGTTTCTATAATATTATACGCTGTACTATTAATTGTCCCATCTGGCCTAATCACACATTTTTGTGAACGCATAGATTTTCTATCAATTTTTGTATTCTTGACACTAAAGTGCTGTAGAGGCGGGCATATTGCGCAATTTTTATTGGCATTGTCTAGATCTCTTCATTATGGTATTTAATATTTACCAAATCATACAACAAAATACAATATAACCAAAAGTTCACACTGGTAGCGGTGTGTCACCTCCCGTCCGAAGTGAAGTATCGTAATTAGCAGTAACAATACACCCGCGCGGCAAGATCTCCGTGTGTTTCCCGCGTATAGTATTGCTAAATACTTTACCATACTTCACGTCGGAAAAAATTCAAGATATTTGAGATACAATAATGTGCAATGTTTGAAAATCGCACTTATAATACAAATTTTGAAATTCTGTAAATGGCATCATATGTAATACATACTATGGATACGAAAAATGAAAAAAAGTGAAAAACGCCATTTTGTTAGTTACAATAGTATACGTAGGAGGTGTCGATATGTAGGTATTTATTAATCACACAAATTTTCTATCACCTTCAAATATATTTTTTTTAAAAACATGATTAAAATTTTTTACCACGCTTTGTTGTTGTATGGGCGCTATTATATAGCGCTAGTTCTTCATATTATAAGGCACTAGGGATATGAAACTCTTTGTTAATAGTAAACAAACACATAAAAATAGACGATATCTTATGAATAAATTGTTCGCCGTAGTCGAAATTCACTTTATTTCAAGGCTTATTTCGCATTTGACGTTTCCAATAAAACATTTATTTTTATCTATTTGCAGACTTTCATAGATAATGTAAAAATCGACACTACAGCTCACGGAATGCTGACATATCAAAAAAAAGATCTTTTTATAAGTCTACGCTGCGTTTATGTATTTCATGCCTATTCAATTTTATGGTGTGTAAAATGAAAGATAATACATTTTTTACAACTTATATTTATACAATTTTCAATGACGACGATACAATTTTCCAAAAGGATTGTAAATAGAAATGTAAGCCTAAATCAATAACACTTGAGTCAAAAACAACGCGGATTTTTTTTGCAAAAAATACATAAATCGTATCTACTAATAATAATTGGAGAAGTACTATTTTTTTTAATCAACATCACATGTTTTCAGGTAGCTCCAACCACTTAGATATAATTACATAATGATTATGCTGTTGTAGTGCATTTGAATATCTTTAAAGCAGCCTATTTACCGTGCCCACTCTACATACAATTATGTTAGATAAGCAATATTTTTTAGATATTACTTATCTCTGAAAAATATTAATGAAAATTTATCATAAGTAAAATGCGTAAGACGGTTCGCCCCGACAGTGGCATACGCCTACATCATGATGATATAACCGATCTATGCGAAGAGAAACTGTGCGACTTGGAGTATTCAGATGACGCAGTCGTGTTTGAGTCGACGATCTGTTATAATAATGCATCACATCTATCAAATTTACAATACCATTCGATTATTGCATCATATAAACTTTAAGCTTTTAAAATAAACAACATAATATAATATAAACATTTATGTACCTACTTGACTGTGTCAACTTAAGAAATGTTCAAAAGGTCTCACAACATTCAGCTCACCATCTAAAAGCAGTAAATTAACTAAAATAACGTCTTGAACCAAATGCACACCTGCAGTAATAAATAAGATGATATATGTATTTTTTATACAAGTAGCACTTTAAAGTCAAAGTAAGACAATCTCTTATCCATACTGATTTGAATACATGCATATTCTCGCCCTCTTTTAAAATATTGACATGAGTCAAGAAATGCACTTAACTGATAATTATTAATATTATTTACGAGCTCATGCAATCTGTTACTTATCCTTTTAGGGTAGACACCTGCATTTTGCACTCTATTTTAACTATGTTGATTTAAACACGTGCATCATTATTATATTGCTCCCATGCTCTTGCAAACATAGAAATGAGCCATAAAATGCACTTAACTGGTAATTATAAATATTATTTACGAGCTTATGTTCAATACTCGGGGTAAAGCAATCTGCTATCTACATTAATTGCACAAGCGTGCATCTTTTTAGGTTAGATATCCAGATTTTACACACTCTTTAACCTTTTTTACCCGAGCTAGAAAACTCATTAACCATTATCAGTGTTATTTATTGTTGATGTAAGTAGATGTGATAATGAACACCTGCAAGATGCAAAGTGGAGTCTGTTCAAGTCAAAAACCCATTAAAGAGAATCGTATATAATCCCAGGAAATCTCATCCCTGTTGTCTTTTGTCTCCAACCACTGTACAGTACGTAACCTCTGTACAGTACGTAACCTCTGTCTGCCAAACATTTTTGTACTAAAATTATTACTGAAATAAATAGTAATGTTTTACTTCACGTAAAACCTTATTGCTTCACCGTGTTCATAATCAATTACAAACGCCCACCTAGAAGGTAAATCTCCTGAAAAATTACCTTCAAAGACGTACAGTCTATAAATGTACAAGAAAACTGTGAAGAATTACATCAAGGAGTTTCACAGAGTGTCCCAATTCTGGTGAAAACTTAAGGAAGGTTAATACCATCAAACTATATAGGTGACCTGCCAGCCAGATTACCTGCTTTCTTAAAGTACTCATCACTAGGACATAACAGATCGAACGGTTGTAGGTAACCGTAAACAGGCTCGCCGCAAACTCGAAACGTATGGGTCTTCATCTGAATGCGGCTAATGAATCTGAATGCATCGACGCCAATACTCCTCTGCGGGTTTCCAGTCTGCCCGTCGAGCTGGTGCTCAGGTTCAAATACTTGGGTGCCACGGTTGCCGATGATGGTGGCATTTCTAGCGAGCTTGGAATCCGCAAAGGTGTGGCGGATTTTGCGTTCAACTAACTTGGAGTTGCATGGAGGTCAAGGCTGTAGGTCTGTGAGGACCAAATGTCGTTTGTTTAACGCGTGCGTATCTACTACCTGTGCTCCCATATGGCTGTGAGACATGGCATCTTACTAAGCTTCAAAAGTCTTGGCTTTTGAGCTTTGAGAATCGATGTCTCCGCCGAATCTTAGGGGTACATTGGTACGACCGCGTTACAAACACCCGAGTTCGTGAGCAGACACAACAGCCTTCGTTGATTGAAGTTATTACAAAGAGACGCTTTGAGTGACAGGGACACGTATTCCGGATGCGGCCAAAGAGTGCGACACTTCGTACCCTTGTGGCACAGCTTGAAGGGTTCCGTCACCATAGCCGGCCCTCCCTCATCCTACAGTGGTGCTACAAGAGCGACTTACGTGCTGCAGGTCTGACATGGCGGGAGGCGCAAGAGTTAGCGATGGACCGAGGAAAGTGGCACCAACTTGTGCTTGCCCTATGCCCCAATGTTAGGACGTGACAGAGTGGAAGAAAAAGAAGAAGATGCAGACAAAAGTTATAATGATTCTTTTAATAAATATTATAAAATTAGTAGTATGCTTATAAAATTTTTACCATTTATATGCCTTCACTAGAGAGTTATTTAAATTTACTCCATAACATCCACAAATTTATGTTGGTTTAGCACCCTTTGTTATAATTTATTTTAGTTAACCAATTATTACCGTATTATTCTCAAGTTACGTGTACATAATTATTTTACATAATATATTTATTACATGTTCTTTATGTTTCATGCAACTTAAGATTATTATGTATTCATAATGACGCTACACTGTATCACTAAGTTTAAAATTCATTAAAACGAATCTCTGTCTACGTTTGCATAAAATTTTAATACCGAAATTAATATGCACTTTTTTATAAAAATGCAAATTTTCTACGTCGCTACTCGGTATTTTATGATATTATGTATTCGTAACATGAACCAACAAACAAATTTATCATAAAAAACTTTGGAAGTGAGATTTTGAAATCTGCAAATCAGAGACATTGTTTTAATTAGACAAGTATATTTTTTTACTTAATACGCTTCTTACTTATCTTACTTTTTGAAAATTTAATTTTATCAATTTAACCGTTAAAAAAAAATCGGTTAGGTATATGTTTAAACACGCGCGTTAACATGATCTTTTCCAGAGATTAGGAATGCAGAAACTATGTACCAAATTTGATGTTTTTTACGGCGTATTGAAAACATGTGTTATTAAAAATCTATACGATAGTTTCAATATAAAATGTTAAAAACACGCACGTTAACATCATTTTACTCCCTATTTCAATTTTAGTTTGTAAATTTATGGCTACGGCCGTATGTTGTAGCTTAACCACTGGAGAATGCCAAAAGAAATTAAGTATTTCAAAAAAATATTACCTTATTCTTAGGTCAATAATTATTATAAAGCAATCGTTATTCGTAGGATGTTTATTACACTTGAATGGTCAAAGACATAGCTTATAATGAGTATCTTTAGAATTATCTTCAAATGTGTTAATCTTGCCCATTTTTTGAATAATAAAATGCCTAATTCTTGACAAATTTGGGATCACAGAGATTATCAATATATTTTTTTATCGTAAATATTTCACTATAATAATGTCGACGTAAATTATACTAATGGTTTTATAAATGCGTTTAAAAATTAATAAATGTAAAATTTTATAACACCACTGCACATTTATGTACTGAAATATGACTATATTCTAAAATATTAGAGCGAGAGGTTTAAAAAATACTATTTTATGTAATAAAAATACTTTATGCAGTCATCAAATGTTTAACATAAATATAAAGGATAATAAGGCTTCAAAATTATATAAATAGATTATCTACCACGTTTAAGAAATGTCCAGGATCATCCATTGAAAATACAATAAAAGTTCCATTTTTACCTACGCTGATCACGTCCGCCCTTAACCTGCAAGTATAAATTATAGTACCATTATGCTGATATTATTATGTACTTACCTACCAAAAATGACAATAGGTATATAAATGGTATATAAATAATATACACCTAATAAGCTTAACCTGATACTTCGTCGCTGAATAATTATAAAAAAAATCATTGATGAAAGTTGCGATCTTCACAGTCACGATATATTTCGTTATCTCTATTATTTAATCAAGCAACTTATAAGCCACTCACAAATAAACGCCTATGGTGTCCATCATCTGGTCAATATACGTAGTCAGGATTCTTGTTCTCGTTGTCTTCGTCCTTTAAAATTTTAAAGTCAACCCAAAGAAATCCAATATGTATCTTACGCATAACATCTTTGTATGTGCAGCTGATTCAAGGTATCAACGTTTGTGCATTTGAGTGGAATGAGTTAGGGAAGGCCTTTATCCAACAGCGGTTTAAAGACGATTAATGATGACCAACGTTCCTTCTAATTTTTCTATTGTGTGTGCGGATCATTAACGCATCTGAGCAGTGGAGTCTAACGTGCCCGTCACCCGGTGCGGTAAATTAACGCCCCCCTCCCCACAAACACACACATAAAATTTTTCATTAAAACTTATATTTTTAAGGTTTTTATTAATTTCAGTGATTTTACATAATAATAACACTAACAATAATTTTTGAAGTAGGTACTTAAATAAAAAAATAGGCAATACAGAAATAAAAGTATTCGAAGTGATGTAACAAATACTTTCCTTATTAATTTTTCAACTACGTAAAAAAATCTTTCTCCGAATGTTATATGTTTTCACAATAAGGACTACTATGAGGCTGTACTGACAATGTTTCTTGCAAGTTGAAACATGTCAAATACTAAGAACAATGTTGAGGATTCGGCACATAGGTGGTCATTGATAAACACTAAAATACGTATATTTTCATTTAGTGATCTCGCTCGACGTAAAATTTTACTTGCGTGCTCGCGTTAGTTGCACTTGGCCTTCGCCTTCCGAGAAATTAGTCGAAGAATTGTACATGTAATGGTTTCGTGCATTCGAGCAAAACTAAAATCTGACAAGGGAAACTTTCTTTTACAATATTTTTGTGTTAGGACTGTGCGGGGGATGAAAATATGTGTGCGGACACATTTTGGTAGGTGTGCGCGCGCATTGATGCACGGACATTGATGATGACTGTAGTTTGTAGTTGATTGTAGTTTAAATTAGGACTAATTTTTTATTATATGACATATTTTTGTATTATACACGTAGCATATTCTAGCATCAAAAAATCCTTCAAAAATAATCACAATGTCTACGAGAAAACTTTAAAATTTCATTTGAATACAGCTTATTGATAATTTTTAGTTATAAATTTTTTTACATATGTAGCGATCATGCTACTCTGCATTAAATTAGTGACATACTTTAATATGTAGGTTTTACATTAGCAATAATAAATTGTCAGCGTTTCCTCAATCATAACTAAGCCAGTAGTGTTTGTTTTGGTTGAAAATTCTAACGGCAATATCTATGGTACGAGGGTGGGTCAATAATTCCTTAGAAAAAAGCATTAAAACAGTTTTTATTTTTGTATTTTTTTTTTATTTCTCAACATAATCTCCTTGGAGCTCAATACACTTGGTTAGACGTTTCTCAATTTTTTTTAAACCGTCAGAAAAATAAGTTTTCGGAAGGTCCTCAAAATAAGCATTTGTCCGATCGATGACTTCTTCATTTGAAAAAAAACGTTGTCCACTTAGCCATTTTTTTAAGTTTGGGAAAAGGAAAAAGTCACTGGGGGCTAAATCTGGCGAATATGGTGGGTGGTCGACCATTCGAACTTCAATTCTTCAATTTTAGCCATTGATCGTAAACATGTGTGAACACGGGCATTGCCCTGATGAAAGAGGATTTTTTTCCTGTTTAAATGAGGCCGTTTTTCTTCAATTTTGTCTTTTAGCTGGTCCAATAAAGATGCATAATAATCCCCTGTTATTGTTTTTTCTTTTTCCAAATAGTCAACGAAAATAATTCCACGTGCATCCCAAAATACAGTAGCCATAACCTTACCAGCTGATTTTACGGTTTTCGCCTTCTTTGGACATGGTTCGCCTTTCGCAATCCACTGCTTTGACTGTTCTTTCGTCTCGGGAGTATAGTGGTGTATCCATGTTTCATCTACAGTCACAAAGCGATGAAAAAATTTATCCGGATTACGTTGCATGAGCGACAACAGGGCTTTAGAGGCCACCACCCTATTGCGTTTATTGTCGACTGTGAGCAAACGCGGCACCCATCTTGCAGAAATTTTTTTCATGCCCAATTTGTCATGTAAAATAGAAATGACGCTACCTTTTGAGATCCCTGTAACCTCAATTATCTCACTCAACTTTAATCTACGTTCTGTATTCGTCTCTACGACAGTGCGGCATCCAATTATCCTGGCGTCCAGTTGTCCCATTGTTATTCCATTCGAATCGAGTCTTTCAGTGCATTCTTATAATTAATCTCTTGATCATATTGATCTCATCAATGCGTCATAACCTCACGATTATAAGCTCACGTCATCATCATTATTATTGTATTCATTGTATTCTTGTATCAAACAATAAACCCACATCTCAACCTACAAGCCACTACCACCACCCATCTACCACCACCTTATCATAACTCCAAAAATATTTACAAAAACACTAAAAATATCTATATTTATTTATAGACTAAGTATGCCTCTTAAAGATGTATAATAATATAAGACCGTAGCCAGCCCTCCATCATCCTGCAGCCGTGCTACAAAATCGACCTACGCGCTGCAAGTCTGGCATGGGGGGAGGCGGGAGAGTTGATGATGGACTGAGGTAAAGCCTCATTGACATTGCGCTACTTTACAAGCTGCTTGTTGGCTAATTTAAAAGCGGGGGAGTCAGCTAATGCGATTGTGATGATGACACGCAAAACTTTCCACTCGCTCAGAAGCCAATAAGCTAGTGAGCTGAAACCGTCATTTTTGGTACTATTTTGACAGGACGTATTGAGTAGTTTGTTTTTTTACCGGTAGGTTGGTACTATCGCTCTACTAAGCTGACGCAGTAAGCCCACACGCCAGCGTGTAGCGTGTAAAGTTGACAGGCTTTCAATTTTTCTCAGTAGATTGTTTACAATCTGCTTGTTAGCTTGTTCGATGATGGCACTGGGCGAGTTTACAGGCAGATTGTAAATTCGAAATAAGCAGCTTCTAAAGTAGCATAATGTCATTGATGCCTAAGTGGCGTGAAATTTTGCTTGCCCTATGCCCCAACGTTAGGGTGCATCAGGTTAAAGTTATATTATTACATAATATGCGTAATTTTACTTTTATTCGTATTTTATGAATATTTTTACCTTTCAAATGTAGTTTGATAAGACAGTTTTTTACAAGATGATAAAACGATTTTTTTTATAATAATTGAAAGTTTTTACGTTATCCTGTTTCTAATTTTACGTTTTTATGAAAAATAATGTTGTCTAATATAATTTTAAATCCATTTTATTTATATTGATTCGAGCTTTAGTATTAATTATTATATGACCACTTTAAAGCTCTATTCGATTTACATATTTAAAAAGCCAAGTTTTATAAATTTATGTTAGTTGGGTCTACTTAGTTTACCCGGTGTACTTCGATGTACGATGATGTCCGATCCTAATAAGATCATAACATGGCCCTCCACAGAGTGGAGATTTGTATTAACAGATTTTGTTTAGTCGAGAAATAGATGTTAGCCACTTGCTCAACCTATAGGTCCATACTCTGACTCATACACAAATTGAAAAACAATACGTGTACTTGTCAGATCCAGGATTCAAACCTGGAACCCAAGACACTATAGGCCGACGCTTAAGCCGCACAGCCATTATACTGTTATGCCCCTTGAGGAGGAAGGCAAAGGAAACATGTAGCTTGTGTTGACAGGAACCAGATGTGGCTTGATGGTACTACCTTTCCTTCGTCTCCTTACCAAAGACAAGACTTCTGTGCAACTTCTTATGTAATACTCACAGATGGTATGTTTAGAGACAGTCGTCGTCTTGAAGATAATCGTCAAGTAATTTACCTTCAAGGATGTGTTTAGACTAGATGTCGATAGTATGATCGGGAAACAATAAGTTTTTACGGAAGTTAAAACATAAAGTTTATTTAATCGGAAATGAAAGTATATAAAATGGCGGATAGAAGATATGCGTTACAAAGACCTTAAAATAAATGACAAGGGTGCAAGTTACGTGTCCCCTTTTATACATTTATGGTGATAATATTTTAATTAATTTATTGACGTCTTTTGTATGAAATCTGGCGTGGGTACAATATCGAATGACTTCTGACGCCCTTTATTGTATTTATCAAGTTTAGAATAGTACCTATGTAAGAAACTGTATCATATTACATGGTTATAATTTATTAACCCTTATAACTTGCAAAGTTTGGTAAGTATAATATACATAATAGTAGAATATACGATATATTAATAAAAAAAAATATATAAAAACGAACATTTTGTAATATATTTTGGTTAAGTATTGTAAAATGGAAATTATCAGTGAAATTTATTAAAATTCAGACTTCGCTAAAAACGTTACTCTCTACCTTAAGAAAAAAATACAACGCAAGTCCATAAATGGGGAAAGACTGTGAGCATAATAAAATATCGATTCGCGCTGTCAAATGGCGAAAAAAATATCCAATCAGGAAAAATTGAGCCCGGTCGTAAAGCACGTACGCGATAATAACTTAGGAGCATTAGATCGCAATGAATAATAATGCGAAAGTGTGATCGATACTCCTGCTTGATGGAAATAAGCCTACGGTAACCGGCAAATCCAAGCTGAAACTTTACCCATTACGGTTTTAAAGCTATAATTCAGGCCCCCTACATATTCTGGGTCGCAGCTCCCAGGGGCCCAAATGACGAATATAAACGGTGGGCCGCTAGGATATTGATTCATTTTAACTTTGATCAAGGTGTATTTTGTCTTGTTACAAGTTATTTTATGGAGCAGATTTTATAGATAAATCAAAGTATTGTCGTAATAAAGAATTTTGGTGTACTGATATTTTGGATTTATTATTTATCATTCAATTATATAAAGGTAGCCTAAATACAACATACGAATATTATCTCTTTTTGCTTGTTTCCATTTGGCTAAATATCGTGACCATTTTAAAATAACGCCATCTGTTGATCTCTCAGGGCAGAGTAAGCTCCTTCACTTGCGCTAAAACAACCAGTCCTTTCAGGTTATCCGGTCTGCGCAAAATATTAAATGTCCAAAAAACTGCAAAATTTGTCTCTATTTAATCTCTGGATGATTAAATGTTTCATTTTGTGCTGTGTCTAATAAATATGAAGGATTCGGCGCCAACACCACATTTCGAATACATCAAATCGTCACTGTTCTGGTAGAAGACACTAATTCGAAAAAATGTCATATTGAGTTAGTTATACCAAAATGTTCCTTATTTCAAACTTTACCGTCTGGAAACCTTCTTAATAAATAAATAGTCTTTATTTTAAAGTCATCCTTTTTACGATTACTTAATAAACTCACATGATAGACCATTTCAAACATTTTCACTTTCACTTCTTTTTTCACTTTCAAAGTGAAATTACTCAAAACTAGTATTCTCCAGTTAGTGTGTTCTGCCAGACGAAATTGTATACAGCTTTCCTGCCATTAGGGTCCATGACTCGACACTGAACAGACATATTGAGAATACTAATGTTTACATTAGCACAATTTTCGTGATAATTGTAACGTGTCTTCTTATTTCTGCTTTCAATTCGCCGTTTTTACTAATGGTCAATCACAAAATATACAAACTCATCCACTGTTTCAAGGTTTTGAAGTATACTTGCTGCCAGTAGAAGTTTAGTCTCATCAAAAGCCATTAACTTGGTCTTATATAAACACTGGCAGTATCACCCGGCGCTGCCCAGTTTAATATTTGAAAATTGGATTGAATTTAAAAAACTAAAAAAAAAATAATATTAGAGATTTTTATTTTTTACATAATATAGTATATTTTTGTAAATGTATTGCATTTAAATATCTTAAAAAGTAGTACCTACATAATATTCAATTAAATATTTTAGGGAATTTCTGTATACAATATTTGTTACTTTTCATTTGGTGCCAAAATATATAGATTTTAACTACTCCCCACTCTTGATGCCGCTACATACAATATTCCATGAGTGAAACATTCCGATCTAATATAGCAACACTGCGTTGCCCGCGCCGCGCCGGCTTGATTGGCTCCCTGCCGATTAGCGATTCTAATAACACAATTGTTAGCATCTAACTTTGCCATTAGACCTCCGATTGAGCTGAAAAAAACGCCAATATTTTTTAAATCTACACATTCTAGCGAAATTTTCAATAAAAATGGGGGTCGCAATATTAACTTCCGCATTTCAAGGCCTTTTTCCGCAAAAACCGTATAACTGTTCCCGGGGTGCAACGAGTTAAATTTGATATTCGAGACCCCGACCACGCACTCTGGATCATTGGCCTCTGTCTATTGTCCAAATTTTGTCAAAATCCGACTGCGCGTGTGGATTCGTATAAAGAAATACCGACGCAATGGTACATAGCCACATTCAAACATATTCTTCAAATTATAGTATAGATTTGCGACTATTTTCCTTTACCCGATGTAGCAGATCTGTGAGTAAAGCTCTCTTTCATCAGCAGTGGTTAGCGTCGTATCATCTCCGCATTATATTATATATTATCTAATGTACTTAAATAATATTATAACAATATAGAAAATGATAAAAACGTAACATTTTTCAAACGTAATAATTATAGGTCATGATATTATTAATTTATCAGTACAATAATGGAAATTGATGAGATAAAATAAATAGTGGAATTATATTAAATTGATACGGGTTTTAGAAATAATATTACTCATAGCTGAAAATAAAATTAAAACGTCACATTATCATCATTCGTGTAGTAGAGGTGGGTCCTGGTCTCTTCAGGTCGTCTTCCCATGTCCAGTTTATCTTACGAATTCTGTAATCCCCATCTCTCTAGCATGCTGGACCACGCTATCTAGACACCGCTATTTTAGTCCCCTAATTATTTTCCACCTAGATGGCTACATATCACAAACCTTCTAAACTGGTTGGCCCAGGTTCATTCGTGGAATCACCCTATATTAGTAGAGAACATTTTGAATGATTCTCCAAATTTCTCGTTGACTTTAATCTTCAATATTTACTGCGACTATTGCTCTTAGAATATTTCGTTTAAAAATCAGAAGTCCGTTTTCAGACTTGTCACTGAGGACCGAACGTTCTAATCTTGATCTATATGTATGGAATGGAATCAGTAATCTTTTGTATCTATGGATTTCTATTTTCCTAAGTTACTTTGGATGACTGATGTTTACGGATTTCAAAGTAACACTTGTTGACTATCAGGTCTGTGTTCGTTTTCTAATTTCTGTTTCATCTTTGTTAACGGTGACAATGGAACTCATGTAAATTTAAAGTAGTTGTTTTTCTTAAATGTATCATTTCGAATGATTTTAAGGCGTTATATTTAAAAGTTAACTTCTCAAAGGAATTTTTAATATCTACTTTGATCGGCCTATTATGTTTTGGTTTTCCGCGTGCCCATACCATGATTCCCCGAGAGACTTATTTAAAAAAAAAACCGTTGCCAAAACTAATTATAAGTAGGTAAGATTAAAGATGTCTATTATAAAATAAATAATATGAAATAAGTACTATATACCTACAAAAATATTCGTAAGAATTTCGTACTATGAATATTAATATTATGTACTATTAACGCAAACATAAATTATATAATAAACATTATTTTAGTATTCTCATTTCAATAAAAATGATTTTATTTCACCGCTGTTTAATAATGAGAACTGATGGGATATATTATGATATCAACATTAAAATTGATGAGATTTTTGCACTATTCGTTAGGAAAGTATTTAACCATAACAGCACAGCGCCCATTACAACTTAATATTAAAAATATACATGAAGATTTTCAATTCCTTGATAACTTATGTACCTACTAATAAATAATAAAGTATTATATATACGACATACAATTAATTTTTTTATATAAAAAGTGATGATCTTTAATTATTCTCAATTATATATTTACCATAATCAGATATACCTATATGCGGTCTGAAAATATCGAAAAGAGATTAACTCAGGTCAATAAAACTGATTCCCATAAAAATTATAATCAATATTAAAAAGAAATTAAATTATATTCAATAATAATAATTACTGTCAGTCAATAGTATATTTTGAAAAACAATATATTATTATCATCATTTAGAGGAGTACAGTTTTAAATAATTTTATTGGTTTCTTCATATGTTTCCGTACAAAAAATACTTGTATGTTGTTATCTCCAATTTTAGAATGTTTAAAAATTATATTTTATAAATAACTTATGTTCTTCAAAATGAGCCTAACTGCCGTTTGGCTTCTCCAACTTAATATCCGTTAAAATTTATTCTTGAAGTTAACTTGAATTATTAATGATACCTTATTTACATTTTACCTGTATTTAAAGCTGGATTTTAAATATATAATATACAGAGCAGTAATATTATTTAACAGGAATATTTTTGGAAAGCTCTGATTTATATACGTCGTGTATAGTAGAATAAACCTGATGTGGTATTATATACGATGCGACGATCAAGATTTCATATTCTGCGTTTCCCGTTACAGGCAGTGGGATTTTTGGGGAAAAGCCTTTATCACAGGGTAATGTGGTACTTGTATTTTTATTCCGTAATAACAATCATTTTTTTATACACAACGTGAACATAATACCTTTGAATATATGGGACATACACTACAGTTTAAGTTACTGCATATTATCATTCAATATTCATGCAGTCTATTTTGTGCTTTCGTGCAAACTGGCGTCGTAACATTTAAAGCGATTTTCTATCACGCCTGCAATTCCAAACAATCTTTAGTCCTTATTGAACAGAATCATGGAAATAATATTATATATTACAGAGTTATGTTAAACAAAAAAATTAACGCGTGCTTTTAATAAATCGTGTGGTTTTTGCCAAAAGTAGTTAAGTCAATACCTTAGGTATTTAGAGTTAACAACGAATTATGTGTCTGTATAAATATGTATGCTAGAAAGAAAAGTATCTCATAGAGTAATTGCAATTTAAAAGATTGACATACCATATAAAATCAGGCATAATGCTAATTTCTATATGCTTAATTTTGCAAATTGTAAATATTGGATGACCCTTATTTTTTTCAAGCATACATATTTATTATTATATTAAAAACATAGTTCTTTGTTAACTCGCAATACCTGAATTATCGACTTACCAACTTTTGGTGGCAACCTCACGTATTAGCTAACACAAACTCAAAACTATAATCAATTTCTTAATGAATGAAACATTTTTATGAAACTTACACACATTATGAAATATTTATTAGAGCACCTACAATAATTCGCACCCAGGGAATAATAGTGGCACAACTCGAAAAACTTTATTATTATTCGAATATTTTATTTTAAATATTATGAATATTTTCTTAAATCAGTTTTTTTTTAAATTTACTTTATAATAGCGTGAAGTTGGCACACTTGAGTCATCTTATTTTAAATGTTAAAATGGCATATCGATCATTTTGCTACTATTTCTGCTTGAATTCAAGTAAAATGTTATAATGTGATAATGACAAAAATGCTTTTAAGGCCACCATTATATTTTTAAGAATTATGCCGCTATTTGTGCGGATAAAAATGATATCTTGGAACATTTTTGCATACTTTACTCAAAAATGACAAATTTAAACTTGTGCCACTATTATTCCCCGGGTGCGAATTGTTGACAATATTAAATTTATACTTTCATAGATATTATTATTATTATTCAATAAAAAGAAAAAAAAAAGGAAAATAATAAATGCCAATTCAACTGTATTTGCGAAAATAAATAATCATACAATGCCAATAAAGTTTTATCGGAAACGAAGCAGATCTAAGAATATATTATTATAAAAAGAAAAAGTGTAAAAATCTTATTATTTCGTGAAAATCTTCACAAAGTTAAGTCTCATAGTATACCACAGAATTTAACCATTACGAAGTGAACTGGGTAATCGAACACTGAATTAGGAATTTTAAACATCACTAAAAGGTCTGCGGCCAAGCGCTCTGACATGCAGTTAAGATAAATTAGTGATCTTTAGTAGGTAGGCAAAATTGTCTGAGTAAGTAACAAACTTTGAAATTTACAAAGCGTAAAACTTAGATTGTATGCTAACCTTAAAATAAGTAGACCTAATAAACTGAAAAGTTTCCGAAAGATGTCATTGTCGTAACATACTTATAAAGAAGTTGGGAGCTTATGTAGGAAAAATCGATTAGATCGAAAAAATATATTATACTAATACCGCCAAAAAAGTGTCATACATTAATGTTCAAATTTTATGGAACCCTAAAGAAGCCGAAATCGTTATCGGTAAATGTCATAGAAATATGAGCAGGGTTGATTACTAATTCTTATAACATTAATTTTTTTATACTTATATGAAGCATCAATTCGATAGTGACGTCATAGTACTAAAAAACTACTTTTTTAAATCTGTGTGCGAGAGAAAAACTTTACAGTATAGATAAATCAGTGATGTATCGCACATTAAACATTTGGTATTTTTTAGTTATAAAATTTAAGATAGGCATCGGCCCCACAAAGTGGAGGGGCTGACAAGGCTCTGGCCTGGGGGCCCAGGATCTGAAGGGGGGCAACGTGATGGGTCATCCTGATAAGTGAGATCATCACAAATTTGCCCTAATGAGAAAAAATCGCCTGCAGCGCTATTTTACTTGACGACTATTAGCATTTGAAAATATCTAGTTCTGTGTTACAATTTATGTTAATAATTTATTTTATAATTCAAGTGAATTTATTCAATAATACAAAATAATAGCTAAAATACACCGAATACCCTTAATTTTACATGAAACACAATTAAGAAAATGCTTCTGGACAGCGTCCTATTGACTTTAATCCTAGCAATGGGCAGGGGGCTCGGCAAAGATCCTGACATGGAGGCCCGCTTCAGGATGCGGGGGCCATGAAGGTAGGTACTTATTTTTATTATTTATTATTATATTTATTATTATTTTTCTAACGGATATTTATATATTCTTTCTAATTTAAAAATATTTTTTCAATATTTGGTTTTTAAATGCCGAAAACAGGTTTTTTTAAGTTCAGTTCCTAAAACTTTTTCTTTTTTATTAAATACACTATGAGTATGAATGTTACTGCTATTTTATAATAATATTATAAAGCAAAAAAAATATTTTAACGTGGTAATTTATTTATTTCTACCAAATATTGAACTTACCGTAGTTTATCTCTTGCATATAGAAATCAGAAAAACGCCCACAGTGACGCCCTTAAACCCGCTGGATAGATGAGTTCAAAAAGTTTTGATGGATGTACGTAGCAGCAAAAAACTATGGACCAAGAAGAGCAGAGAAAGCTAGAGGAGGCCTTCATCTAGTAGTGGATCGATTCCGAATGATTATGATACAGAATTATGGAAATATTAAAATGAAATTATATGAAATTCATTGTATTTAGGCTACATAAAAACATGCCACTATATGTAAATGATATATTAAAAAATAATATGTTTTAATTGTATTAATTTATATTAATTATTGAACATGCTTTTACGTGGTAGAACTTTATTATAATAATTGTTTTGATTAGATTTTTGTTAAGATTTATATAGTCGACCGTTCCGGACATAGATTTATAAACTGAAACAGCTGTCAACGTAAAATGATTCAATAAAGTAGAATTTACTAAAATAATTTCGTTTAAAAACCGTTATGTTTGTCACCATAATATATTATCAGGTGAAGTTTCCTATTCAGTAGCTTAAGACCATAGCCGGCGCCGAATCTAAACTCATTAAATGACTCTGGGCTACTACATGTTAAGCAAAAAATCTTATAAAAACCCAATTTTATAAATAATGTGAAATACTTCGAATAATATTGCTTATTGCTGAAGCATATTATTCCACATCTTTAACCACGAATTTTTAGTTGATGCGTGCAAAATTAATGATTTTCGCATGTCTTAAAATATGAACGCTACTACGGAAGCTTCTCATATAGAAATCTGTTCATAGTAAATATTTCTTTAAGTGGCATATTAAAAAAAAAAAAAAAATAGTATATAAGTATTATTATATATAGCATTAAAATGTTGTCAAGCGTTGGAGATCTATAACTTCATTTGCGTGGAAGCAGCTGCTTCGTCAGCTGATTGTGAATATTTTGAACTGCAATCATCTATTGATCGACCGTTTTTTTAATAATGCTCATCAACCTATCCTTCCCGTACCATACTTAACCATAAAATATATCATAAAATGTAATGTGTAGTATTAATTCTAGATGTAAGAGACTTTCAAAATCGACTACCCAAAACTTAGGATTGCGATGTACTCAAGTGTGCTAAACAAATCTATTTTATAAAAAGCTAATAAGAGCAAAATATTAAAAAAAAAATGTAATCGAGCCAATTATGTATGTAAAAAAGAATTATACCATCTTGTATGTCATGTGTTAGGTACCACAAAGTATTTATTGTAAGTAGTATAATAATTTTATCATTGAAGGTACCTAACCAGTTTGAATAAGGATGCAATATCTAGTTTAACGAATGTACAGCTATTTCCTTTCACTACTCGTTCGAGAACATTTTTATTAGGTACTGATGATAGATTAAGCAGATACTCTTCTGATTAAGCTTTTTCATACAGATACACCCACTGGCGGTCTACCCCTGCTTTGCTATACCCCTAGGCCACTGAACACACCCCTAAGATCTGGTCAACAATGAGCATTACGTATATCCAAAGAATTGTAGAATCGCGCTCTTGAAATACTTTCAACAGGTTTTTCTTTAATTCAAGTTTTCAAATTTCCGGATGATTGATTAGATAATTATATTATTATCTGTCAGAAAATGAAGTGTTTAGTGGCAACACAACTTTTAAAGGTGTCTGCCGCTTTTCAATCCATGACTCAATACCGAATAAAAATTTCGTAAACTTATAATATATCAATCTAAAAACTACCTTCTTCTGCGTATTTTCATGATTTAGACGTAAATAATGGACTATGTCAAAAAGACTGATCACTTTAAAAAGAATTTTAAATTACATATTTCAATCGATATTTTATGCCGGGGAATGTTATAACAGTTTATATTCGATTCTCAGTAAATAATTCACTCAGATTAAACCCGTCATTTATCACAAGTTTTCACATTACTTCTGAGATTTCGTCTGGCCTCTCTTGACTTTCAATCTTGTAGGTCGATGTTTTATTTTTTTCCTGATAACAAATCAATCGTTCGCATTGTTTTTTATTTCTTTTTTGTTTTGAATCGCAGGAGATCAATTTTATTTAACGGTTTAACGTTTGGTTATATCTTAGGGTAACCACTTACGCATTTACTTTAAAATAAACGTAATTTTATATTACATTCATATCAATTAACTATCAACATACTATGTGCAATACAAATAATAAAATTGTTTTTTTCTGTATACATTTAGAAACATATTATTTATTTTTTGATCCATGTCAATAAAATTCGCATATTTAATATATAATAAATTATTATCTATATTTAAGTTTTGCCTGTCTGTTTGTTTCATTATCACTCAAAAACTATTGGACCTATATTAATGAAACTTGCATAGATGATAGACTACCAATCGCCATATTCATCTTAACATCCTAAATGGTTTCAAAGATAAAACAAGACATTTGAAAAATATCACACCTTTAAATAATCCATTACGAATAGAAAACATACTCATTATATAGTACCTATACGTGAATTGGTGAAGTGAGGTAAGGTATGGCTAAACGGGCATATGCCTACATTTATTCGTTAACAGCCAACATTATAACTAAATTCGATAAGAATTGCATGTAATAACTACTAGTTAAAATGATCGTAATTAACTTAGATGTTCGTAGCTTAATTGAAAAAGCATACTGGCGCAAATCCAGCAAATACAGGTTCAAGTCCCGTCGGGTGTCGTATTTTTTTTTCTTCTACAAAATGATTTTTTCTAGTATGTATATGGATGAGATGTTTTCAAATTATATAATTGAATTGACAGTAAATTGTGTTTAATTATGGCGTTTCTCGTTTTTCCGTCAGTAGGTGTTCTTACTTTCACGTTTTTGGTTCCTATTATACTACTTTTTCGTAATACAGTGACTAAGCCAATGAATACAGTTGATGCCTAAAAACATTACAGAAATTAATGAAACTCATTCCACTGTCTACAAAAATACAAATTAACACAAAGTTCTTCTTTGCAACTCACGCAGTTTAATAGATAGCTGATATAAATCTGTTGAGATTATCTGTGCGAAACAAACTTTTTTTAGTTCATGTATACGAAAATATTTCTACTAAACGTAATAATTGGACGAAATTATCACGCCGATACACAAGAGGCAGAAATTCCTTATACCCGAATAGAATGTTACTCAACTCTTCGCTGTCGTAAGCTCTATACTAGTATCGTATTTAAATCCAGGACATAAATAATTTAATTTTACAACGTTTTTATTAGCTTGTATTCTTGTTTTTCCGGTGGTTTTTTGTCCAGTACAAATATTGCAATCGATTTTTAACTAACTTCCCAACTAGCTAGACAACTTTTAGATTATATCAGAATACGATGCTAATGCATTCTTTTGATACTTTTGGCCATATTTAAGCAAAATTGAATTAATTTTCAGTTAATTCTGTTTTGTATTAAAAGATATTTCAGAAAAAGCCGTAAAAAGTAAAAGACTATTATTGGTTGCTAAGGGGGTGGTCTTAGCAACTAAATTATTAATATATACGTTCGTTACTATGGAAATATATTTGTTTGTTTTTTATTTACTTCAAATCAAGTACAAGTTAGAGCATATTGAGCATAATAATTCAATAGAAAATTTAAAAACACCGTATATAAAAAGTTCTTTCTATCTTGTTATTATTTAAATCTTATGTGATAAGCACATTAAGCTAAGGATATTATTTATTTATATTTTACTATTGAGTAGTAACCTATTGAAGAAACATGGATTACAATAAAAAATACATTAAACACATCTGTTTAACAAACCTTTTTGATCTTCGTTATTAAATTAACGACCAGCAACTTCAGCCACGTAGAATACGGAAATAGAGAAATTAACTAATTTGATTTGAATTTTGTCAAACCATATCCAATATCCATCAACCCGTGTGATCGACAATTACGCACGTAAAGTACCTATACGTTTTATAACTTTGCATTTTTTACTACACTGAGTCGCCTCTTTGTTTGATTAGAGTATACACTGCATAACATTGCACTCAAACTCAAGGATGAAATTGATGTTATATATTCATTATATTTTTTACATGTATTATCAATTAATTTTTTTATTACTAGATATATTAATACAAGTTAATATTATTTGATCTAATTTTATGCAAACTAATCAGGCAAAGAGGCGTATCGCTGTTGAAAAACAATATGTGTATTTTCCGGATCCAGGATTCAAACCTGGAACCAATGACATTATAGGCTGACGCTTCAGCCGCCGGCCATCGTTGGGTAAAAAACACAAATCTGTTAATACAAATCTCGACTTTGAGGAAGCCCATATTATGATCTCATTTGGATCGAACAGGGATATTTCGTGAAAAATATACATTTTAATAAAAACGATCACAGATTTTAGTATAATAGGTACCTATAGGTATAAAAGAAATTGAACTTTTGGTTTTTTTAATGGTGTGATTATGAATAATATTTAGAGTAGTTAAAAGAGATAATATTCACATAATTTTATAATTTTTCATCCAAAATGTGGTACTTAGCCCTTAACCGTTAGAGTAATTTTATCATCTTCAACTGTAGTTGAGTACATCACGTTAATCAAAAGATAAATATTTCTAAATCAAAGACTAGTGTTATTAATATAGATAATAATTATTGTTACTTCTACTTCTAGCGGTGTGAAAATGAGTGATTTTATAATATACTCGTATTATATTATTACAAAATTATACGTAACTACATTTTATAGTGTCAATTTATTTTTCATTTAATATACATATTCATGGACTATCATAGGACTCTGGGGAGAATTACTTCACTTAATAATTCACATAAACTAATATTGAACCTCTGATAGGAGTTTATCATACATGATATAAATTATGTATTCATCATTTGATTATTTTTAATCGTAAAGATAGTTTAATTGAATTTTCATTGATATTTAAATGCCCTTTCAGTAATTAAATAATATACGGTTTCTTAACCTTTGATTTATTTTGAAACTGTGCATATGAATTTAGTTTTAATACAAATGAAGTTATATAAAATAAGACTACGTAGGATGTTTACAAAGCTAAAAATTATTTGTAAAGGGTACGAAACTTGTAAATTTATTAACATATTATTACAATAAAAACCTGCTTTAAAGTAAAACTAATGATGTTAATTTTTCCAAAAATACTAATTATTGTATATGGCGTTTTCTTTTTGAATTAGTAGTGATTTCATTTCTTTCTATGTGCTAAGTACTTACTTAAATTGAGACAAATTGTATACCTATTTTTGTAGTCTTGATAATGGTATGCCAACTGAAATGAGTTGGAAAAGGGCCAAACCAGCCTATACAAACACAATGAATATGTTGAAATGACATAATAGGACTCAAAGTTAATGGGTACTTAATTATTATAAATGAAATGTTGTAATATCAATGTTTCTTATTTTTTTATTCATTTAGTAAATTTAAAATAAGTGTGTTATGATAATTATTGATGATAAAAATCATACGTATGTTTGGCTTTAAAGAAAAAAATTAAATCAACCAAAATTGTGTGGGTTATGCACAAGTAGATATAAGCATGTTAGGCTTACTTGAAAGTAGAAATCGAATAATTAACCAATCATTTTCATATCGTCAAAAATTTCTTTATTATTAATATTTTTTACCTTGTTCCACCTTATGAATATCATAATATGGGAATACCACAATTTTATTTATAATAAAAATAATGCAATTTATTTTATATTAAATTGTATTGTAATTTGTAAAGTGGCACTCTACTAAGTAAATGCTGGAGTTCCAGTGCCTTATTCGTTAGGCTACGAGGGCCACGTATTGCATGTTTTTTTATAAAACTGAGAATTTATTAGTATCTATTTATTGAATTAAAATATAGTATTTTTTATATTTTTCCTGTACTAAATTATAATATTTATTTCTTATTTAGTTACTCACATTTTAACTCATTTCACAATCACTCTGAGGGTATAATTTCCGTTACATAATAACTTAAATGTATTCAAAATAACACTTTATAGTAATTGTAATCATTAAAGAATTAAAAATACTAAAATATTATCTTTGAACCTAGCTTAATCAAAAATACCAGAAGGACTTTGTTCACTGTGGTTGTGAAACACTCATACACTCAACATAGATTTTCTTTTTTAGAGTGGAAGTTTTATTAAAAGTTCTTTTTATGAATAGTTACTGTTCAATCCTTCTGAATTAAAAACCATATACCATAAAATAAACAACATGTGATATTTTGCCAAATGTAATTTTTTTTTTTTTTTTTTTGTGATTTTACCGAGGCTTTGACTGCGACTCGCTGTCATATCGCCTCTTCTCTTCTAGAAGGGGATCCTTCGATCAGGTCCTCACTCCTATTCTGTTAAATGGCTTTATAATTATTTTGTTTAGCTCTTCCGTCTTTCTTTCTTTCTTCTTTAGACGCCAGTGTTTTATGCACCAGAATCGCTCTCCTCCGTATCCATCCCTTCTGTATTTTCGATACATCGTGTAATCATTGAATTTCAGATAGTCTAATTCAGACCTCAGCCAAGTCTCTGAGATTAATGCTATTGAAATTTTTTGTCTTATTAAGTAGAGTTCTATATCATCCTTTTTTTGCTTCATACTTCTGGCATTCCATTGTAAAATCCTAATTTGTTTTTTATTATCCATTTTGCTCCAGAACCTCCCCTAGAATTTCCTTTAAGTGTCCTTCTTTGAATTGTTTGCATACCCAGTCCACTGCTTTAATTATTAGTTGTTTAATGATCTGCTGCCAGTCTCCCCCTTTCAGCAAGACTTTCATAATTTCTCCCATCGCGTTAACCTCTGTCTTCCCCTTTGAATTTTTCTTATTTTTTGTAGGTTTTACGCTACTACCTGTAGATATTATTGTTGAGCCTGAAGCTTCTACCACCGCTTCTTCTTTCTTTTTGTTTTCCTTAGTTTTTTGAATTGTTTCGCTTTCATCTCTTCCTACGATTTTTTTTTGTTTTAATATGTCAGCATAGTTATTATTTAACATATTTTTTTTTGCTTCCTTGAAAGGTATGTTCATTTTTTTCATTGCTTCTTTGCAATTCTTTTCCTCTTGCCACTTTGGGCATTTTTGGCTGTTTGCCGCGTGGTTACCTTTGCAATTGATGCACGTAATTTCCTCATTTTTTTCGCAGGTTTTGTGGTTTTCACCACACTTAGGGCACGTTTCTACTGTACGTCCGCAATTGTTCGCGATATGCCCATATCGCCAGCATTTGTAGCATTGCATAACCCTGAATACATACGGTTCTACAGCAAAAGAGACTCCATATATGTAAATTGTTCTCGGCAATATTTTCTCCCCAAATTTAATACTGACTGACGAGGTCTTTGTCAGCTCTCCTGTATCACCTTTTCTTGTCAACCTCTTAAGGTTGATTACTTTTGCATCACTTTTGATTTCCATTTGCAGTTCTTGGAGGTCCATATCAATATCGACTTTTCTTATTACTCCATAAGAGTAGGAGTCATTCTCTTTGGTCACAAAACCGAGATCTTTGAGTTCTCCAGCTTGTTTCACTTTATCTGCTTCTTTTTCGTCTTCTACTTGGATGTACGTCTTTAAATTTTTATTGTAAATTTTCTGTACTTTTACTCCTGCCTTATGCAGCATCTGCGCTATTTTCAATTTTAATGGAATTTTACTTCCCGTCGCTATCATGACGATGTTTTGGTTTCCCTTTGGAGTGACCCCAGAGTCTCTTCTGGGTTTTTTTCCAGAGGTCACCGTCTGCCATTCTTCTTCTTTTTCTCCAACCACTTTCTCTTCATCATCGTTTCTTTTCTTCTTCGTTTTTTTGGTTTCATTCACTTCCATCGTGGTGTTTTCCATTTTATTGCTTTTGCCGTTCACGCGGTCTTGGAATTCGCGCAACAGTGTGAACAAAAAACAGTGTGGACAACCCCTCACTTCACAGCGTTTGACGCACTCCCCGCACAAAGTGCACTATCCGTGCAACAATAAATATTTTTCACTTTTTCTCAAGCACTGGCACTGATTGTCAAAATCACATGGGACCACACATGTTGAGTTTATTGTCAAATTCATTTACAAACAATATTATTTTTGTTGTATCCCGTATTTATAACCATTCGCGAGTAACCAGGCGAATAGCGTCCCGAATACGCAAGCGAAGTTGTACAACCTCACTCCACCGCTGTTGGCTTCCGACTGAATGTAAAATTCAAATCAGCATTCTTCATTATTGAGACAGTTATTTTCACATTATTTCACTGTGGTAAAGTGAATTGTTTGGTTAATAATATTAACGCTGAAATTATGTATATTTTTCTCTTTATTCATGCATTTTTTGTTAAAATACGTTTAAGTGGATCGATTAATTTTCGAAAATCGAATCGTTATCGCTATGCAAATTTTATGATTTATTAGTTAAACATGCTGTAACTGAATACCCCTTTTACCTTTGCCTCGAACATCTAGAAGTTCACCGTCCAAAGCACCTCAAACGAGGCTACAAAGAGCTTTCAAGCCATTCTCACTCGGTTTGCACACAATATCCGTGCATCCCTCATACGAGTACACATACGTCTTTGCACCCTTACAAAATTCGCTTACCTTGTTGTAACTAAATTGAACTAGGACAGTAGAATAACCCTTAACATGGTTTGCTTACAATAAAAAATGCCATTTTCATAGTTTTTTTTAATGGTTGCACAAAATATTGAGCTGATTCTTTGATAATAGGAATCACCCCAATATATTTTTAATTTCTTAGTCGCATAGCAGATAACATATATTTTATATAATATAATGGTTTAATAAATATTTGTTGGGCAGATAAATATTTAAAACTTACCCCGCGAATGATAGATTAATGAATATTCCTGTGTTAAATACATACTACTCATTCTGTCCTAAAAAGTGTCAGTGGGTGTTAATTAGTAAAAGTTGGTCGTATGCTTGGGAACGTAAAGTCATATCATTATAATATTTGCTAACAGAAATGTCTGATTTTGCAAGCTTTCTTTAGACGATTCAATTGATATACTTTAGTTATATAATACAAATAATATATTATATTTAATATTATAAAAAAGAATAATTTAGCTTAATTTTTGGACATTAGAAGTAAATGTAGAAAAAAAATACAATATTCTCACTGGTATATATTTTTTTCATTTTTAATATCTACGGTTTTAAACTATCTCTTTGTTATATACTTTTTTGCATTTTAATCGTATTAAAATAGTAATTACAGAAAATTTTGTATAATAAAAAAATCACCCAAAAAATTACCCCTGTTTTAATGTCAACATAAAAGAGATCGCAATCTCGTAGTCGCCCTTTGCTAAAAACGAAATAAACAAAGAGTTAAATTGTCTAGTAATAATATTAATTAAATAAATATGTAGGGTATGCAAAACAAAATTACCCAGTCCCGCATATTTCCACTATCGTTTACAATTTATAATTTAATTTGGAGCACAAGTGTTTCGTAGGTCTGGTACACCAAAGGCGGCCTAAAGTAATAATCTCGATCAAGTTGACTATAAAAAACGATCCACGTCATACGGGTTCAGGAACAAACGGTATTAATTATATAATGTAATGTTATATACGTCATGTCTTTGACAAACTGTATTATACACATCTATTCATATACCTATACAAAAAAAAGTAAATACACGAAGAGCTTTATATATAAAAATATATGTTCCGGTATACTGTTTTATATTGGTCTAATTAACGACCTTTTTTCGATATACTGTTTTTCAGATGATATGTTTTTATTTATATTAGGTACATTTAAAAAGAAAAAGGTTGTCTTATTTTGGTTAAAAGGTTTCACATAAAAACATTCTTTTAAAAATACAAAACCCACTGAATGATTTTTACTATATACTTACATACAAATACTGAAGAGCATGGACTTATAATTATTAGAGAGAAATATAAAGATCTTATATATTATATTCCAATAATTGACAGCAAATTCTACGAATTATTTAGTAATAACATAACAAAAATAAATTATGCATAAAAGATCATTAATAGCTGATAACTATAAATCATAATATTTCTTATTTTGAAAACATATTATTGTAAATTATTTGTGAGAGTTTTAATCACGAAGATAATAATAATATGTTTCACGTAGCATGGGTATGTGCTCCAGATGCCACCAAAGAGTGAAATGCTCCGTTTCTTTATGGCACAGCCGTATGAATTTCATCCTCATGGCCGACTCTTTTTCACTCTGTAACGGTGCTACAAGGGCGATCTACTCACTACATGCTTGTTTTTTTACTCAGTTACAGGAGGCGCATGTTTAAGTGCAGTATACTTCTTACTTTTTTTAAGCAGTGTATTTTCATTATTTGCAATCATCTGCAAGAAGTGTAATTTGATGAATAGCTTAATGGGTAAAGGTAAAAGATGTGCGATCAAATTCTAAAGGGTTATTATAAGTCTTTTTTTAAAGCACTTCAAAATAAACTATTTTTTTTTATTCAACGAATAATTCAGAAGATTTAAGAATGTAACATTCTAATTATTGAAGATACATTCATACTAACCCTGCTACTCTTTTCAAAAAAGATTTTTTCTATTGGATATAAGTAATTATTTTCTCAGGAGTGTTTTCAAAATTAAGGATGTATGCAAGTTCAAAGTAAGTTACAGAAAATAATCTTGTGATGTGTACTCCGAATTGGAGTGATCCGTGACGTCGGTTAGTAATTAAAATAATACATACTTTGATTTAAAATCCAAAAAGCCGATCGCCAATAGTAACTCAATTTGGAAAGCGCTTCAGAGAGTATTAAAGAGCTATTAGTTAAAATTTGTCGTAATTAAGTATGGCGCCTATTGTATAGTGGTCTATGTGCATGCGTATAAAACCCGAAAGATGCAGGTTCGATTTCTGCTGGGTGTCTTATTTTTTTCAAAAAAAGACTTTTTCTATTGGTTATAATAATATATTTTCTCAGAAGTGTTTTCAAAATTATGTACTAACTTATATTCTTCAAAATAAGTTTAAATATTTTATGTTTTCTTAATAATAAACGCTATTTTTTTATTAATTAATTTTAAAAGCTTATTTCAGCCTCCACCAATAATTTTAAATAACTTTGGTTAATAAACATTAAATATAATAGAGTAGTGCCACGTACATAAATACCAGTTCAAGTATTAAATAAAATATTTTTCAAACATTGTTTTAT
Organism: Rhyacophila brunnea; assembly: GCF_057557595.1. Lineage (NCBI taxonomy): Eukaryota > Metazoa > Arthropoda > Insecta > Trichoptera > Rhyacophilidae > Rhyacophila > Rhyacophila brunnea. The sequence goes on along the minus strand of NW_028233350.1, from coordinate 36,060,946 downwards.
TTACAATCCAATTTAATTTTCCTAAGTAGAAAGCAATTGTGTTATAAGTAGTTATATCATAAATTGTTTATAGTCCTTAAACTAAACTCGACATACGTAATTGAAAAAGTTATGACTCAGTTTTCAGTATGAATAAATTTCATAAAAAAATCTCTTTCAGTTATCCAAGTCTCAGTAAAGTTAAAGTTTTATTTAATAAAATATGACAAACCCAGAGCATGACAAAACTTAAGGCCTAAGTCACAAAGTCTAAGAGTTTTATTTACAGCATAAATAATTAATAGTCTACGTGCGATGAATAATAATATATGGAGGACGTTAAACGCTACACAAAGCTAAATTAAAACGAGAAATAAATCTTCACAATCCAGATAAGTTCATATTATATTCATTAAAAAAAAATGTTATTTTTCATTTCTTTGCGGAAAAATATATTTTTGAATTAAAATAATACACATATTATATACATAATTTTGAAAACACTTTTGATAGAAAATAAATATTATAACCAATAGAAAAAATCTTTTTTGAAAAGCAAAAATCGAAGCAGGAATTGAACTTGCATCTCTCGGGTTTCGCGATATAAATAAACCCATACGGATAAAAATGCTGTAGTACATACCACAATAAATTAAAAGTGGTGAATTATTATGATACTTTTACTGTTATGAACTTATTACTTAGAATCGTATTTATTGTCGATATTTAATGTTTATTTTTATATAATACTTTACCTAAAAAAAATATTGAGTTAGATTAGAATGGAACTTAGTAATATTATTCCCTAACCGACTAGATTTTTATATTGTTCATGTTACTATTTTCTTTTTTGATAACCAAGTAACGACTTTATTTAGTAACCTGGAACGCCTCGCACAATTATTGTAAAAATGCATTTTAGTCTATTGCTTAGAGAGGCCACCTTTGTATGCTGACGCAGCTTGTCAAAAATTCATTATTGTTTTCTCAGTGTGTATTTTATCCATTGCAAGGACTCAAAGATCGGATAGCTTACAATTATTTACTGTAAAAAAAAAGTACAGTCTCCTCTAGAATCGAATATAATGACGTATATCTCCAGATAAAAGGGTATTTAAAAAAAATGTTTTTAATCTAGTTTTCAATAATAAAAAATTAAAACGATCTCAATTTTTATAAAATTTTATATTTCATCAACTGAAAATAATATAAAGGTTAAAAAATGGTTCATTTTTCTCATTATTATCACAATACTAAACGGCGAATGTACACGTCGGGCTTCGTAAAAAATGACCGTCAGCTTTATGTCGATTGTGTATTTCAAGGAAAATTATTAATAAAAGAAAATAAGTCGCAGGGCCATTAGTTACTTTCTGTTATAACAAATTATCATTTTTTTCGTGAATGAGAAGGTCGCTCTCAAATTAAAAATGTATGATTTATTAAATGAAAAAAAAAAACGCCAAAAAGCAGAGTTTTTATTAATTTCTTTCTAAAAAGTTTTTGTAAAACGGGTTTTTTTTTTTAAATATGTTTTATACAATTTGATTATTAGACAAATTACATATAAATACGTACTTATGAAGTGATTACTATTATTTTTAAATGCCATGACGATTGTGACTTTAGAAATATAACACAATTTTGGATACTTAAACAACTTGAATCTGTTTATTGTTATTTATAAAATATTCTAAAAAGATAAATTACCATTTTCACCACTAAACCGAGCACACACGTTTTTCATATTTAAGAAATTGTCTAATAATATATTATTTTACTACAGAATATTAGCTATATTACTCAGAATCTTACAGATTAGAAACACAATTCTCAAGCAATATAGAAAAAAATGAATTTGACACGTGACCCAATGTATTGTGTGCGTCGCACTTTTATTTTGGGATTTTTTATAATGTTGACTTTATAAGACAAAAAAAATGTGTAATTTGTTTTTATTTGTATCGTTGCTGATTTGTAAAATCGACCTCTCATTTAAAAATACTGTATTTCTTAGTAAATAAATGAGTAAATATCTCACTATTTTAAATATAGCAGTATTATAATTATAAACGGCTTAGAAACAAACATGATAGTTTTCATTTTCGTGAAATGTTGGTGAGTCATTAAAAATGTCTTCTATCTTTCTTATAAGTATAATATATATAAATAAAACTAAAATGCTGTTCGATTACTTATAGTAATATAAATATAATATTTTATAATACTTAGTTTGTTAGAAACTATATCTATAAATGAAATAATTACAAGATAAAAAGAACTTTTTACATACCACGTTTTTAAATTTTCTGTTAAATCATATAAACTTGACAATTCTATGTATTAATAAATACTTTTTTTTTGTATTTGATAGAAATACTGAATAAATATAGAATACTGAAATGTTATTTTGACATTTCATATTTATTTCCATATTAACGCACGTATATATTGATAATTTAGTTGCTAGGACCCCCTTAGCAACCAATAATAGTATTTTGCTTTTTACGAATATTTTCCGAAATAACTTTCCATACAAAACAGAATTAACTGAAAATTAATTCAATTCTGCTTAAAGATGGCTAAAAGTCTTACAAGAATGCATTGTCGTCGTGTTCTGATATATTCTTAAAGTTTCAAATGTCTAGCTAGTCGGGAAGTTAGTTAAAAATCTTCAATCGTACAATAGAAATCGTGGACAAACCAGAAAAATTTGTGCTGGACAAACAATAATACGAGCTAATAAAAACGTGGTAAAATAGGCCATTTTTATTGACTTGCCAAAATTTTTGAAATCTAGGAACTGTCGTTTTTATTTCTAGAGCCCTCATAATACAAAGGGGTGGGATCATACACTTTTATGATCTCGTGTTATTAGATTTGATTTCAGTAGATTGGTTATCTCGTAAAATTTTGATACAAAAATAATTTCATAAATTACGAAAGAAAAATTCAATCTTAATATTATATTATATGGCGAAAAGCGAACAACAATTTCACTGCGTATAGAAAAAAAATGTTAATAATTTCTAATAATATTAACATCCAACGTCGAAACAAGTTTATCATATTATATTCTGGTAGTTAACTATTTTTTTCTCAGAAAGATACGAGGGTGGGTCAATAATTCCTTAGAAAAAAGCATTAAAACAGTTTTTATTTTTGTATTTTTTTTTATTTCTCAACATAATCTCCTTGGAGCTCAATACACTTGGTTAGACGTTTCTCAATTTTTTTTAAACCGTCAGAAAAATAAGTTTTCGGAAGGTCCTCAAAATAAGCATTTGTCCGATCGATGACTTCTTCATTTGAAAAAAAACGTTGTCCACTTAGCCATTTTTTTAAGTTTGGGAAAAGGAAAAAGTCACTCAACTTTAATCTTCGGTCACTTAACACCATATCGTGGATTTTATTGATCATTTCTGGTGTAGTCACCTCTACAGGACGTCCTGAGCGTGGTTCATCCTTTGTTGATGTACGACCACGTTTAAATTCATTTAACCAGTTATAAATAGTTGCAAGTGAAGGAGCAGATATGCCGTGAACTAAATCCAACTCATTTTTTATTTCCTTTGCTGTTAACCCTTTTATATTAAAATGTTTAATAACAGCTCTAAACTCAATTTTCTCCATTTTCCATTTTTCCATTTTCAGAATCGGTAGTGCCGCTGCATGAAAACAAACCGCTTACAGTACTAGTCGCGCCACCTGTCGGCTTTTCTAAGGACTTATTGACCCACCCTCGCGGCGACCTTCGTGCGGCCCCCGGCGCTCGTAACATAACTTTTTCCAATTTTTTCCTAACTTACCACATAGACAGTGTTATAAAGAGCCATAATCAAATGAAATCAATGAAAAATATCTACGAGTAAGTTTTCTAACGGTAAGTAATGAATAAAGAAAAAAATGTAGGAAAGTTGGAAACAAAGATAACGTTCGTCTTCATTTACACCATTGAATCAATTTTTTTATGATGTAACATAAATTAGAGATATTTTTTTATATCTGGTAGAACTTTGTGCTTATCTCAAAATAAGTCAAAAAGCACTGTCAATAGAATTCTTAGTTTTTAATAGAAATTAATTTTATAACCAATATTGTTTACGCCAGGCATATTCAACTTCAAGTAAGTTCTGATCAACTATCCGGTATGAAAACTAGAAGTGACCTACAACATACCCTCATTATTATTCTTCAATATGAACAAACGTGATATTCTGATTTGTGATGAAAATGATAAGTTTTGGTTTTAAATTGGGTATTCGTTTCAGTTATTATCAAACTACTCTATTGCTATGCAAATAGCCTACTGCGTGACGGTAAGGGGAACTATGCCCAAGTTTTAATTGCGAGAATTCTCATAGCCTCTTTTTATCAGTAGTTATTATTCAGTGATACAATATGAATGAAGTAATATAACGAGTTAACGCGGACTTCCTCATGATTAATATGAAAATGACTTTAGTAAGCTAGTTAATGACACAAAAAAGAAATGGTTAATGCTTTTCGTTCAAAATTGCAATGAAATCATTTTTATGACTGAATTTGCACAATTTTTAAATTTTCATGAATTTCGTTAAATTGAGTTTATAACGCTACCGACCAAAGTTCATGCCACGATCGACAGTTCAATTCATACAAATCAATTTTATATATATTTTAATATTCACGAATGGGATTTGACTGGTATTATGAATGTAAATAACACGTATTTATACAAAGGTTATTTAGTTCTAAATTAAACATTTTATGCTGTATGTGGAATGTAGTTAGTAGAACGTTTATCCACAAAGCTATAGGTCCGGATTCGGCCTGGACTCATTATACGATGTTAATGATGTTTTATCAATATACTTGGCCTTGCTCAGTAGCAAAAAATGTATTTTTCTTTCATGTATATACACTTTTACATAGTTTTTAATTATTTAAATAAACCATGGTGATATATTGAAAATTATATAATATTCTGAAAACAAAACATTTTTACAGAATCTATAAGTTTATTAAAAATGAAATAATTAAATGTACGCTCTAAATGAAAGTAAATTTAACTTTTGATTTTAAGATAATGTAAATAATAGAAACAAATTTGTTTATACTTATTTTTCTTTATGTACCTATTGATATTTTTTTTGTACTAAATGAAGAAAGTTGAAATAAATTATTTATCAACAATGAAAAAATTTAAATGAATAATCAATGAAACAAAAATTAGAAATGGTTACATGTGATTCTAATCGTAAAAACCTATATGTATAAATATATTTTATATATTATGATGGCTGCTTGTCAACACAAGAGACAATATTACATTAGGTCACAAAGAATAACACCGAGATTTCCCCATTTCTTTAAAGAAGCATCGTCAACTATGGAAGTACATTTAATTAATGAAGCAATAATTACAATAAGTAATACATACCATTGTTTTGAAAATTTGTCATCGAATATTAAAAGGGGACATGAGTGAATTTTATAGATACCTATCATAACATCTGGATTTTATACCTATGATTATTTATATTTTAACCATTGATAACCGATTTTATATTTACTTATAGATAAATAGATTGCTAAAAAATAAATATTTGTACATATAAAAATTTACAATAAAAATATTACTCCAGCAAACGTCTGTCCAATCCTGTGTCAGATTCATCCGACGAACGACTCATCGGCTAAATGACATGACGTTTATTCTGCGGTAGAAAAAACTTTATGACCTAAAAACTCTATTCTTGCATTTAAAAAATTAGTCAATCTGATGAATATTTACCGTAGTACTAATTGTAAAAGAAAAGTATAACACAAATCTTATTAAGTCGATGAAAAATCGAGATAATGGGTCCTAAGGAAAAATAATGCATTTCAAAATTGATTTTTTTTTGACATAAATGTACCTAACGAAAAAATATAATTTTAATTTTATATAATAATATATTATGTAATTGGTACTTAATATTTATAGGCTACTAAAAATATCAGGGTTTAGAAGTACAGATTAGCAAAATTATGATACAACGGATATGGCACAGATAGGAGATTAATTAATTCCTTCACGCATAACTATCACGAAATGTAATCTTTTAATATTTTTATATTAACTTGTCACAAAACTTATTACCTACTTACTTCTTTTTGTTGTTCAATAGTCTTACTTGGGCACACAATAAGCTTTCATAAAATATGCTGTAGAAATTAAAATAATTCCGAGTTATTCTGACGTTGGGTGTCAGAAGTCATACGGTCTTCGAAAAGTGATCAATCCGCGCATAAATAATTCAAGAGGCACATTTTGTATTATCAAATACGCTATTCGTTGTGTCATTGACAAGGTATTCACAATACATAAATATTCATTAATTATTAATACACAAAAATACCAAATTTCGTTACATTATTCATGGCGGTAAACACGGAATTTTACATTCGGCATTTTATTATTCCTCGAGAATAAACGGGCGAAAATATTTGTCGGCGTACAGCGAAATGTTCATAACGAACCCATTATACCAGAGTCTGACAATTTTATTTGCTTATCATCACGTGAAGAACTCATCAAGGATTTTAAATTCTTCCAAGCATGACATAACTGCGTACCATCTGACTACCTCTGCATTATTTAATAAGCCTCTCTACCTGAAGTAAAGTCACAGACTTAGGCAGACATTTAATATTATAATATTAAATTTTCTCTTATGCGGAAGAGAAGTTTAAAACAATAATTTTGTTGACAAAATTTATTTTATTATTTGTATTTTCATAATAACGTTAATTTATAAGAACGCGTTTGACAGTAAACATAATATTAATGATATAATTAGGTAAGTAGAAAATTAAAGTGAAAAGCAAAAAATAATGCAAGGTATCAAGATCTTTTCCACAGCTAACGTCTAATGAACAAAACACAATATATATTATATAATATTCCTGAAATATATTCCTGTGAGTGGAAGCTTAATATTTATTAGAATTTTCGTTTGTTTATCAAAATGTTTAAAAGCTTTCGAAAAGCGATGTCAAACAACATAGGTACTTCAAAAGTTTGCGTCGAAATATTTTTACTCACGATATCTGAGCGGTAGGTAACATATCCGCTTATAATATCGTGGGTCCCGGGTTCAAATTCCAAGTTAAGCAATTTTACATGTTGTTTTTTCGGTGTTTTTATGGACCCATAGTATGGACACAAAACGTTGAGCAATTATTGAGTAATATAAATGTCTCGTATAAATAAATATCAAAATCTGTTAATTCAACCTCCACTTTTTAGAGATTTGAGGATCGAGCATGGAGATGTATGTATATTATTTATAAACCTACGTAGTTATTGTTTTTTTAATAATTTACAAATTAAATCGATGATGCATTAATAATTAAAATATGACTATAATATTTTTTCAGAGTAAAAATGATGACACGATTATGTAACTAAAGCAAGGCAGCAAAAGCGGTAGCAGGTATTTTTTGTCATTTGATTAAAGACTTTTTAATAAAATTTTAAATTATTATAAAAAAACTCTATGCTTTCACTAAAAAACGAACACAACAGTCATGATGACAAAGAAAATATGGGATAGATTTAGTAAATGTATGTACCAAAAACGATTATTTGAAACATTATAACAATCGACTAAATTCTGATATTGGTGCCCTTTCGTTTTGGTGACGTATTATATTATACAATTTCATGACGATTGGGCAGTACTTATATTTTACTACGTTTTTATTAGCTCGTATTCTTGTTTGTCCAGTACAATTTTTTCTTGTTCGTCCAATACAAATCTTGCAATCGATTTTTAACTAACTTCCCGACTAGCTAGACATTTGAATTAGAATCACTTTTAGAATATATCAGAACACGATGATAATACATTCTTTAAATTTTTTTAGCCAGCTTTTAGCAGAATTCAATTAATTTTCAGTTAGTTATTAGTTTCAGTTTCTGTTTTTTATGGAAAATTATTTCGGAAAAAAATTGTAAAAAGTAAAACACTATTATTGGTTGCTAAGGGGGTCTTAGTAACTAAATTATTAATATATACTTGCGTTACTATGGAAATCAATATGAAATGTCAAAATGACATTTCAGTATTCCATATTTATTCAGTATTTCTATCAAGTGCAAAAAAAGTATTTATTAATTCATAGAATTGTCAAGTTTATACGATTCAACAGAAAATTTAAAACGTTGTATACAAAAAGTTCTTTTTATCTTTAATTATTTTTAAATATAATAATAACAAATTGTAATAATAACAAAAATATTGTTTAATTATCTAAGTAGTCTATTTAATATTATATAGAACTTCTCTTAAGCGTCAATTACATTGAGCTTCTTTACGAGCTGTTTATTGGCGAATTTATAATCTGCCTGTAAAGTCGCCCAGTGCAATTATGGAACAAGCTTACATGTTCGATGATTACACTGGGCGACTTTACAGGCAGATTATAAATTCGCCAACAAACAGCTCGTAAAGCAGTTCAATGTAATTGAAGCTTTACATTCTGAAATCTTTTGAATTATTGATTGAATAAAAGAATAAAATATATAAATAATTTATCGTTATATACATCACATACAACTGTAATCCTTTACGTATCTAATAAAAAATAATAAAATTGTATTTGGTTTTTCATTTTTTTTCTGTTTCCGTTCATTCGTCCTCCTTCTGTCATATCCATATATCAGGAACGTTGCATAGTCCATTCTCAAAAGGTAATGTAGTAAAGTGTGCTATTAAGCGTATGAATACAAACGCTGCTCATTTGATAGATGACAAGAGACTAAAACCCTCCGCACCTACATGAATATGACGGCTTCTATATAATATATGAATTGTCTGCTCAGTAGATATATTAAATATGACCCATAATTCATTGTTAAATATGGGGATTTGGGTAAAACCTATGTTTCTAATGGGATAATAAAATCATAGAATAAATTTTGGATACACTAATAAGATTAAAATAAATGTGATTCACAGTAAAATATTTTTTTTTTCGACAATGTCCGATCCTAATAGGATGATATAGGTCCCCACAGAGTAGAGGTTTGTATTAACAGATATTTGTTTTTTTACGAGAAATGGATGTCAGCCACTTACTCAACCTATTAGGTCCATAACCTGACTCACACACAAATTGAAAAACAATATGTGTACTTGCCAGGCTCAGGATTCAAACCTGAGACCCACGGAGTGATAGTCCAACGTTTAAGCCGCGCGGCCACCATGAGTGTATAATATTATTTAAATATTAGTTAATTTACAATAAACTACAGCTTTTATCTATATTTAAAGAAAGATCATCATATTATTATCAATGCCATATGAATAAATTTAGTAATGGCAAATGCTAAAGGAAATAATATATATGTGTCGCTAGATTTCAAAATCAGCCAAGTCCATAATATATAAATAGGAGAAAAACAGCTTTTTGTTTTGTCAAGTATACAGTCACAAGGATGAAAAATTATATTATTTCGAGTAAAGAATATTTAAAATTAATAAGTTCCTCATTCCGATATGCAGAAATGTTAAAAAGTAGTAGTTCTTCAGCAATTCACAAAAAAGTCAAAAATACCTAAAGGCAAACTTGGCTGATTTTGAAATCTAGCGACACATATTATATAATACCGGCATCTTTTTTTAAATCTCTTTTTTTAATCTTGCCGAAAAAGTAGATAATTTAAAACGTTTAACGTGACTTTTATTTGAAAAATGGAGTAGGTACTTATTATACTGAAAGGTGAGCTTGCTCAAATTTGTATCGCATCATAGTTATTATTTAAGTAGAGTAAATTCTGCTTAGGAAAAGAATTATAACTGTAGAAGAGAACACAAATTGAGAAATTTAGCTATACAAAAACTGTTATAATATATACTTTTAATATTTTAATAAATACTGCTACTAATTATCAAGAAATGCTTCTATGCAGGTCATTTGTTGTTTAAAGCTAAGGGGCAGCAGATTAACGCATTCGCTGCTGAAGAGATAATGAGATTTTAATTGCCCCCTTTAAAATGCACGTTAATTACATCGATCGGCCGCCTGGTCATTACGCGCCGTGTGCGTCTTCCGCGCCCTACACTACATTTAAAAAAAAAAATTACATTAGGTACCAAAATTTTTAAAAATGTTGGTAATTCAATAAAATTGTCTTATTTCTCTGTTGTATGTAATTATTGTTTTAAAAATGAAGTAAGTATTACATATTATTATTAGTATATAAATAATTCGAACATTATACCAGCTTATACAAATATATTACATTTTTAACGACATTACAATGAAAACTGCCGTTTTTGTTTCTAAGCCCCTAAATTAATTTAGCTCTAATGGTATATTCCGTGAATACGGGCTTCTTTTAGGTAAAAGATTGAGGATTGCTGTTTTAGGATCTAGAGTATTTCAATCAAACACAGACGTAATAAAATTTAATCCTGTTTTAATTGCCTCATCATTGAAATGTTTTTTACTCAGTTTTAATAATATTAAAAATATTTACTGTATGTAAGTATATAAATATACTTATGTTAATCCAAAAATTACGAGGGACGCAATGTGGCATGGATATGTGCATGTTGGATATAATGGGGAAAGATCACAAAATAAACGAATGGATAGGGAAGTACACAAGCCTATGTGATGTAATAGAGGTCGCTAAGTAGATTATTTGGCAATTGTGTGGACATATCGCTTTGCGGACAACTAATAAACATTCACAGTGAAGCCTTAAATTCCGCTGGATGGACGATTTCATAAAGTTTGGTGGAGTTACGTGGCAGCGTAAAACTAAGGTTCCAGAAGAGTAGAGGGAGCTATGGGAGGCCTACATGCAGCAGTCAATTGATCCCAGCTTGATGATGATGAAATATAATGTAATTCAATAATCACTTCATATTTTTTCATAGCACAGCCTAGTCCATTATGTATTAGGGTAAGTTTCCTATTATATTTTAATGACAATAAAGCAACCCAAAACCTACGTTATATTATACAGATGAGTTGATTTTATTATATTAGAAGTAAATTTTAAATAACATTAAATATTATACCTATACCTATACCTATCTCAAATAATAATATTTACAATTACAGTTCATATACCTAGTAATGGTTTATTTTGTAAGTAATGATTATGTCATATGAATAATAATTAAATACGAGTATAATGGTATATTAAGTAAACATTTAATTGAAGTCGCTGTATATTAAGTATACATTTAATTGAAGACGCTGTATACTGGTATATAAAGAAATATATTCCGCTGATTGAATATCAATAATTGGATTTAGGCCATTGATTGATAGGGCGAAGTAGGAAACACTAATATAATGGTAGATTTTTGAAAAAATACAGATCGTGAGATAAAAGCTGTCTCTCCATTGAGTAAAACCTTTTTTGCGAAAGCCTTTTAAGGTTAAATAAGGCACATTATTTAATGGTTTGAAGGTGATTAAGACGACTGTGGGAAGATATCACTTGAATCAATATTAAACATATGTTTAGCTATATGAAAGTTTAATACTATCTACTAGTACAATTCTATTTTACAAGAATTGTTCGGGTTACTTATATTAACAAATAATACAATTATTACGGGTGGATGTGCTGTATAACGGTCAAAAATAATTAAATTTTAGCTGTCTTTAGAAGGTAAGGTTGAAAATATTTATTATTTTTTTTAGAATTAGTAAGTCATATTACTCATAATAAATCTATCACAAATGGAAATTAATGAATTTTAAGATATCTTTTAAATATAACTTAATATCATTATAAATACAAATACCAAAATGATATCAAAAATAATGAGTGTGAAATGGCAAACCATAAAAATATTATGGATCTCTGATTATAACAAACACTTTATATAATGATCTTAACATTCCAGTTACTGTAATATTATCATCTTAGGTAACCCAGCCCATTAAACTAAAAATATTTCTACTTATATGGACTACGACATATTTCGGCTATTCTTATAGTCATAACATCTAATTAAAATGTAATTATAATTAAATCGATGGCATTATCCAGTAAATACATATCATTGATACATATCCATCAGATTTCATTTACCTGTCGAAAATTATTATAAATGCACATTGCGAATAGAGCATCTCATTCAATTACAAACAAGAAACATAAAACTAAAAGTATATGCGACAAAGAATAATTATTATACTCAATTGCGAGAAAGAGAAACAAAAGTAAAGGGTGAGATCAAGGTAGCAATAAATGGCTGTAAGAATGTATAGAAATGATCAAACAATTACAATTAAGATTTGATCGTTTTATTGATAAAATAAATAGTAGATAATGACGATGAAGCCGCATTTTTTTATGTTGACAACATAGACATTTTCCTTTTACTTACTATAATGTTATTAATCCTGTACGGTAACCCAATGTGAGATCATCGGAACTGACAGACTTTATTAGCTTTGTAAAGGGAAGGTTAAATAACTAAAAAAAAATATGTAAAAAGAATAATATTATAAAAGTATTCTAAATGTGGTATTACTCACAATAAAAAATAACGACGTTATAGTAATACTTTTTAACGGTACTATTGTATTTTATAATAATATAATGTTGATTTCCAAATGAATAATTACAACATTTTTAAAACCGAATCTTGAAAGATATTTTTTGTCACAGACACCGTATAATACACTACATGTAATATTATATACTTACTACAAAGTATACAGATTGTTTAATGAAAACAAACAAGTATGACTGACAAAACTTTAAAAATTTGAGGCGTCTTATTTAGAACTTTTCACATGTGAAGTTCTCTTCATAAGGTATTTATTGTTCGTCCGTATTAATTTAGCTTCTTTTTATGTACTTACTATATAATAATACGTATTAATTAGAATCATTTGTTTGTTTGTTTACTATTCTTCTCTCTCCCATGGGCCCTTTTATTAAAAAGTATCTGTAAACTCAAAACAGACTTGAGTCTTGGGTATCAGCAGAGAAAACCCACTGGTACTCCTAATCAAAACGTATAGTCTCATGATGCACTCGATTAAGATAGAATATGGGTTGGGTTAGAGAGGTCTCTGTTTGTGTTGATAAAGTTTAATGAGTACTATTTATGTCTGATTTCCACAGCGTACCTTCACACTTCGCCACTGAATGATATGTTAGGTTAGGTTAGTGTTAATAAAAAAATATGTATTAGGATTTCTTGATATATAAAACTACTTTGTATAATCAAAATTCCCAATATCGACTTATTTTATGCAGCCACTTTGATATAGGTAGGTACATGGCATAACGATCAAGAAAAAAATTCTTTTCACGATTTCCTATAGCACCACGACATGAATATCATGTTCTCTTTCGTATTCTCTCATTTCATTTGAATAGCTATTGCTTCCAGAGATTGCTCGCATATTCGAAGCTTTTGCTTTCTTAGCCCGTCTACAAGTTTTAGGGGAGAAAATTTGCGCCAAATCATCTACATATTTCTTTTATACTGTATAATATTATATTTTGTATGCATATTTGGATGACTTATATTATAAATAAATTGGATTAGACTTTCTATCGCTTTTTCGCTGCTGAAAAGAAACCGTACATTTCAGAGAAGGTATTTTTGTTACCATGATGTAATATAATATAATATCATACATACTTAAAAGAAAATATTGTGGGGTTACCGCCTAAGTTTGTAAGTCTCGAAAACATTTATTATGAATTAATTGCAATTTGAAATCTGACATGCCCTCTAAAATTAGGCATAATGCTAATTTCTTTGTGCTTTATGTGCATGTTCTAAATATATGTCGCGAGATTTCAAAATCAGCCAAGTCCATAATGGATGAATATGAGAAAAACAGCTTTTTGTTTTCTCAATTACACAGTCACGAGGGTGAAAGTTTATATTATTTCGATTATAGAATATTCAAAATTAATAAGTTCCAAGAAATATTCTGAGGGCAAGAAGGCTGAGATGGGCCGGTCACGTTGTAAGGTGCGAAGAAAACAGAGCTCTCTACAGGGTCTACAACGAAGTTCCAGTGGGTATCCGACCCTAGGCCGACCTCGGAAGAGATGGTCGGACGCCGTCAGAAGGGATGCAGCGAAGCTGGGTGTGACCGACTGAAAAAGAGAATCTTTGAACAGAGACGCCTGGAGGATGGTTGTGCAGTCGGTCATGGACCTAAATGGACCTTAGCGCCAGTTTAATCATCAATCAATAAGTTCCACATTTCGATAATGCATAAATAATATTAGAAAGCAGTAGTTCTTTAGCAATTTACAAAAAAAAGTCAATAATACCTAAAGGTGGACTTGGCTGATTTTGAAATCTAGCGACACATATCGGATGATCTTGATTTTTTTTGCATCTATAATAATATATCGACACATAATCTGTTGTTAACTTTAAATACCTAAATAATTATCGACTTACCAACTTTTAGCAGACACACCACGATATTATCTTGTATGTACCTAATATGTGTACCTACTTTGAAATTAAGGGTTTGTAAACTAACAGGAAAGTTCTCTAAAATATACCTACTGGAAAAAATCTTGAATCAATATGGTGCCTGACAGGACTCGAACCTGCATCTGTCGGATTGGACAATGTACTTAACTACCGTTTTCCAGACAATATTACTTTAAAAAAATCTAAAGCTCTTCAGTTGCTTGACGATTAATTTATTTAGTAATAAAACGGTGCGGACAGGTGGATGAATTAGTAAAGGATGCAGGTATGAGTCCTGTCCGGCACCATATTGTTTTCAAGTTGTTTTTTAATATAATATGTCTTATGTTTTTCAGAAGTATGTATGTTTAATAAAGAATTTTACATTTTCAAAACTTTTAAATTATTCATTGAATAGAAAAATACTTTATTATAGTTCTCTTGTTCATTAAAACGATGAGAATAATTAACATTCCAGAATAAGTTATATCTATCAGGAATAAGATTTTCAACCTCATTTCATATTTTATTGATACCAATAAAACTAATGAAGATATGGATCTCATGAATGATGATGACGCTTAAAACTTGATGTCACTGAGTATACAAAATATTTGCAAAAAATGGTAGGCTTATACTAAGTAATGTAAGGTAACTTATCGTTTCCTGCTGCTTCTGATGATGATAAATAATATGTATATTATATACTTATATCCTAAAGATAAGTACAGTATTTATATAAGTGTATTTACTAGTCTAATATTCTTTTTAAGTAAATTCACAAAGAATCTTTTTTTCGATATGACAGTTTAAAATAAACATTAGATATGTGTATGTATTCTTAGATTTTTCTGACGGCTGCCGGTAGAAAATAGGATGACATGGAGGAGGGGAAAGGTTGCCTACTTGACTCGCTGGAGCGTTAAAATAAAGAACGCACCGGGAATTCCTCTCTCAATGGCTTTCAGGACTGCGGAGTTCAGGCAACGACGTCAAAGATTGAGGATCAGAACCAAAGGCGTATTGTACCGATGAGACACTGAGAAAAATCCCTGTAGGCTGACTAGTCTCGTATGGTTTTTATTTGATAAACATTTTTATGTCACTGTTAGTAAAGATTACAAAATATATTATATAACAGAAATTTGAAACTGCTGAATGAGATTATATCAAACAATGCCTAACCATACTGTGTTTAATGCAATTGTATAACCATTATAGTTAACATGAAAATATAAAATCGGTAAGTTGGATACATATCCTTATCAAAAATTAGTTAATGTATTATTTTTTTATGTAAATGAGAATTAACTGTTTTCTGTGCAAGTGTGCATTTGCCATTGGTGAGTGTATACATTGCCAAAAGGTGAAACCTGGGTCGCAAAAAAATGTTGCAAATAGCATAAAACACTTAAATCGAACAAAATTTAAGTAGATAGGTATATAATATGCTTCAAGATGTCAAATTAATGAAAAAAAATATTAATCTTTGCAAAAGATTCATCGTTCTTTGTTTATTTAATTATTGTTATCAAATTCGTTTTAATATATAAGAAAAAGAATTCACAAATAGCAAAGATAAACATAAACCTATAGATAGCTTAGGCATCTATAAATTGGTGTAGCTTCAATATTGGGGTAAATAAGCATTTTCCTAAAAAGTAATAACCTTTTGTAATTTGAAAATTACCTCACTGAAACACATTCATTTATAAGACAGTAATTTATAAATCCTTCCGTTTAGAAATCCTAAAATACATTTCTTTCTTCGGCTATAATACACAAAAATGTGTGTTCTGCAATGTCGATAATATGAGCATAACCAATTTTGAAAGAATCACAATGGTCAGCGAAAGAGAAAAAATTTCATATTAAAATCATAATTGTTCCTTATTATTCGTGGTTTTACAATTATTATTATAATATTTCACCCCTTATCAATTATTGTACATAATATTCTTTACTGGATATCCTTCTCTCACATTATATTATAAATTAATACGTTTGATTTTATTAGTCATTATACTTAGGTTAGTTAGATATATTTGTTTTTAATATATTCTGTACCTATATTGTTATAATCAAAGATGTTGAAAATCCTTTATGAATAGTTACACCCTTTGCCAGATAGATCATTCTATGATTTTTGTATCAAATTGATTTCAGTTTATCATATAATGATATGTCATTTATTGTACAACAAGCTATTTATTATTATCTGACACTTTTAAGCTTATCTTTCACTTTTATACATTTAGACACCACTTTTATCGTAGAAAGTATTCTTCAACACCTTTAATTTAAACTCTACCAACACCATGTAAATAGCCGACGGCAAAGTATTTATTGTCAATATATACGATTTACTGCATATTTAATGAATATCGTAAACAACAAAACAATCAATTAATAATTAGATTAAAATTAAATGTATCTAGTTAAAAAATAGATGACTCACTCACCATTACCATTATCATCTGAAATTGACCCATTACTATACTATGAAAACCTTTTCTAGCTCGCCGCACTATTTTCATTCTCTAGTTTTTCACTATCATATACTTTCACCAAAATTTTGTGTTCATGCCATGCATTTTATAGCGACCCCATTGCCGTTTAACGACAATTGGATCAAAGTCCTTAAATTATCAGATAGTTTTCCATTCAAAACCAAGTAATAATCAATGAATAAATAAAAACACAATCATGCATGTAACCAGCATCCATACGATTAAAATATGCGAATAAATTAAGCGCAATATTTATAGTCAATGTATTGAGGTTGAAAAGATGGCTACGTTGTGATAAGTGATGGAGTTAAAGCTTTCCATAAATTTATGAAGGGACTTCTGTAGGTACTTGTCTCCGGGGAAATTTGGCGGATATTGTCAGAGGGACTCGGAGAGGCTGAGTGTGACTCGCTGAAGAAAGAGAGCTCGGGATAAAGATTCCTGCATGGTGGTTGTGCATTTAGTACCAGTGTCGTGGAGTTGGCACTAAAAGTTAGTTTATTAACATTTTAGATATTGTTTTGAATTATTAATCAATTATGTGTAGTCTGATTTTCTAAAAAAATAATTCATGTAACAACTATTAGTTCAAATCATCTTAATTAAGTAGAATTTTTGTAAATTAATTAGAAAGGTACACTAGCGCGAATTCAGCTGTTATAGCTTCAAGTCCCGCGGGGTGTCGTATTTTTTAACGATTTTTTCTAGTAAGATATGCATGAGATATTTTCAATTAGTAATGTATGTTCAGTATAATTTTTACATAATAAGCATTATTTAACATAAATAATTAATATATGTTATACCTATAGTCCAATATAATAAATAGGTTTTGGTTAAGACTGATTTTATAAAAGATGTCATACTTTAAAATGGCCATAACTCTATAACATTATTTTGAAACTCATAAACTTTAGGCGGTTAAGTAACGGTATGATTAAAATTTTAATTTACTAAAAAATAGTCCAATATATATATGTGTGTGTGTGTATATAGTGTATAGTTTGGTGAAGCGAAAGACTAATGTAATTATGTATTTTGTATATATAAGCTTTGTCATTATTATAGTATGATTCAATTACTAATCCAATCACAAAATGCGCAAGGAATATTTTGATAATTATGTTGGCAAGCTACAGCCATTACACTCAATGATATTAGAGAAATAACGTATCATAAAACCTTTATAATATGGATAAAGATAACAATTCAGGTTATATGATATTGCTTTGAAAGCATAAAGATATGTAATTATGTAAGTGGGTATTGCTTTAATATACAATATTTTGTTACATGAGATTATTAAAGTAATATACAACGTAATTATTAATAGTGAAAAATATAGTTGTCCAATATTATTTGTATTTCATTTGTATATTTTTTATTGTTGTATCTATGTCGATATTATTTGAAAACAATACCTTTATCAAAAAATTGATACTGTCAACCGAGGGTATTTGAGTGTATTAGAATTTTTTACCTTGATCATTATTTCCATGTCATGCTGCTGGATGTTGTGATTGATATTATGTAATTTTCATTTTTTTACATCTAAATACCTGCAAAATATTGTTTTAATCAACAATATTTTTTGTGTGCCATATAAAAAATAGTGTTTGCAATCCCGGGATTTCAATATTACCGTCGGGATTTCAGAAGGAAAGATTAAATATTTATCTTTGTATTCACAATAATGGTAGGTCAATCAAAATAGCTATTCATTCACTCATATATGAACATGTAGAATTTAATATTATTTATATTATTAATCTGTAAAAAGAATATGAATATGTGTGATGTTTTTAAAAGAAAAACAACGACTAACAAAATACTCAAATTGTAAAAAAAGAATTATAATAATAAAATGAATGTATGAGGATAAAAAATGACTGGAAAAATTATGTTTCTATATCAATTTGTTGTGAAATTAGGTAAGGATTTGATTTTTAGCAAAAAAATACTATATATTATTATCAGATAAAAGCCATAAAATATATAAATTTCAATTCCGGGATTACAAACCCTATAAAATATGGTCTTTTATTTTCACAATTGATTGTGCCAGCATTTTCAATGGATGTTTCCATACATTTGTTTGAGGCTATTAGTTACAAAGTCGGCAATGTCCATTTTTATTTTTTCCATATTTTTCTTGAATTTGAAATGGATTTTTTTGTCGGATATAACGTATTCATTCAATATCAAATTCGTTTGTAAGTTAAATAAATTTAAGCCGAAAGTTGATTGCAAAGTGATTTATATGAATCAGTCGCCATTTTTTTTATATTGTACTTAAAACTATATTCAATCATATTTTTTTTTATTAATTTGAATGATATTAAAGATATTTTATTTTGCTATTTGTTTGCAAAAATATAATATTCTATATGTAATTGTAAATGACTAGTTTGAAGGTTTTTTGCGATTTTCTCATAATGGCAGAATATGAAAGTGAAGTGAAGAATATGAAGTTACCGATATTCAAACTATCCTCAGCCTCATTTTTAACTATAAAAAAAACCAATTAAAATTTTAAACCTTGAATGTAAGTAGAAATTTTGATATATTAATCAAGATAATATTATTTAATAATTTAATATCATAATATTCCAACAGTCGGCGTTGTAACATTTTAATGATCATTAACATAACATATCTCAAAATGTCTCTAACTTCCGTATTCAATATTTTCATAACAATATCAAAGTTTTCCGGTTAAACTTGTCTCACAATATCAGACGGGGTTATTATATTCTAAGACATAATTATTCGGTTCTAACATCTCATACAAATGACGAAATTTCCCATTCTTAAAACATATGTTCGAATCCAGCATCTAAAGCATTCACACCTTAATTAATTAAAGATGATTTTTTTCCATCCAGAGTACGTTACTGAAATTTAATGTGTAATAAACGTTTTCATTAACAAATAAATCTGTTATAAAATATTTTAGGGAGCTGATATCCTTGTTAATGACGAAGGAATGAATGTTTCACTGAAAATCTAAATGCGACTGGTGAGTCGTAGAATTCTGTGAATAGGTCAAGTGACTAGGTCAGATACTGGAAGCATCCAGCTAGGAAATTGCACATATTTTCAATGACGACGTGCACTTTCAAAATTGAATATTCATTATATTCCCAAGGGTGACACCATGAATCTTTTGCCTGCATATAATTGAAATTGAATATAGATCAGCTCAGAGAATACTGCATATATTAAAATTATGCTGTACGAAGGTCTATAATCTATATTATGCAAACGTAATCACAGGTATTATCAAGAGATTTTTTTCATGTACCTAAAACTTTATTTATATTAATACTTATTTTATTGAGTATTAAAAAACGTGTCATACTCATGGATAATAATTAATAAGTAATATCATTTACAGTAGGTTATCATCAACATATATTTTTTAAATTATATGAAAATTATATTAAATTTATTATCAAAATATCTCTATATTACGAAATAATAATATCAAACTATTGTTCGAAGCCTACATGAGTGAAAATTAAAAAAGTAATTATTATGTGTAAGACGTTTTTATTATTTAAGATAGTCTGAAAAAATAATTCAAGTGCAAGAAAGTACGCTGAGTGATACCCTTTCTTAAGAAATTATAAAACAATTTAATAAACTGAAACTCACTTTCACGTAAGTGGAATATATCGGTATCTGATACAATTTGGTTGAACGTAATTATTGGCTTCCCAGTTGGCGTCACTAAAGGCGATACGTCCCCTTTATCAAATAAAATACATGGACAAATAATGATTTGTTTAATATCTAAGGATAATATAAGATAATAAGATTTTCATGAAAAAAATTTTGGAAGAGATGAAAAGAGTATTTAGGATACATAATATATATAAAAAAATCAATTAGCTATAAAATGAAGTATTCCACAATTTATTATTTTTTTTTTTTCTTTCAGATATATAATTGATTATTTTAAATACAACCTTTATATTCTGCACCCACATTATAATTGATTAAAACTATATATTTAATCCTCAAATGCTACATGATTTAAAAACACTACATAATAAAATAAGTAGGTAATTTAAATAATTAATATTCTATATTAATAACATATTTATATAACCATTTACTTGTTTTAAAAATATACAAAAAAGTGTTATCGATATTTGAAATAAATATATATCATTGTATGTAAAGTTAAATATAAATGATATATAAATATAATAGATAATATTTTATTTATTTTAATTGTTAACACAAGGTTATATAAATTTTCATAAAAGATAAATCTCAAAAAACATAAACCACTATTATTTTCTTGTAAATGACTGTATGAATTAATAGTTTTTTGATTTTACAATATACAATATCAATCCAAATTAAATCGTAATATATTAAAATTTATTCTTTTATTAATAAAATATAATATTTTTAATACTTATGTATGTGATTTCCAGAGTAGCCGGCAAACATTTAAAATGGTAATCAGTTTTAACGTACCTATTCAATATTTATAAATTACACTGCGAAAATAAATAAAGAGAAATTTTAATATAATTTTGCATGAATAAACAATATATTTACCATTTCAATTGGAGCGAAATTCTCAATAGTTTTTTTCGTCACCCACTTTGAACTTTTTCACGGCAAACATGTCACAAATCACTTGAAACAAACAATCCAACCCTTACACCCTCTCAGCGTCCGGCGGGCTATTAATCAATCACCTTAGAAACAATTCGGTGCCAAGTTTCCTCGGTGGGCACTTAACGCGAACTTGTCGGTGTTTCTTGTATTGCAAAGTGTGAGATGGAGGATGATGCGTGGAACGGTGCGGGGTGCTTTCCGGGCGACGTCCAGCGAGCGACTGACGGCCGAAGGCTGTGAAGGAAAGCGACGCTCGCCGATGCGCGGAAAATTGCTCTCGGCGCGCATTCCCGAACACAGTAACTTTTGCTCTGCCATTTTTACACTCCGAAATAACAAAAGTTATATGCTGTTTTGCTTCCTCGTCCAATGTGAAATTGCACTATTGTGAATTGGCATTTATGGACCCAATATAAAGTTGCTCGTGTAAATGGCTTTCAATGAAGATTAAATCAGGGAACGCGATTAAAACGTTCTTTAAAGGCTTCTATAAAGAAATACTACTATCGGTCTTCATAAATCCATTTCTGTTGGTTTCAATTTGTTAATTTTTTATAAGTAATATCAACATTTCAATTGATTTGTTTATTTTTTTAATCTATAATAATTCTTGTTATTTTTACAACTTGCTATACTGGTTTCTAATTTGGGGGCTACAAGTTTAATTCTCAGAAAGGTCATAAAACATTTATGTGATTTTCTCAAAGCCTGGATATCTACATGATTGTTTTACTACATACTACTACTAAACTACTGTTTCATTACACTGCTTTCATTGGGTTACATGGCATATTGTTTATAGTATTAAAAGGAATATAATATGTTATATTATATAATATAAATTATATACTTACAATATTAGGAAGGTACCCTCAGGTTTCACGATATTAGGGGGCCTTAGTTTTAGAGTACGTTTACAATGTATATGACACTAATATTTTACACAGTGTTTACA
Organism: Rhyacophila brunnea; assembly: GCF_057557595.1. Taxonomy (NCBI): domain Eukaryota; kingdom Metazoa; phylum Arthropoda; class Insecta; order Trichoptera; family Rhyacophilidae; genus Rhyacophila; species Rhyacophila brunnea. The sequence continues at coordinate 36,038,408 of NW_028233350.1, read as the reverse complement.
ATCTTTTTGAGTTAACGGCACACTTTAATATTTATGAGGATTTTGTAATACAGCAAAATTGTTGAGTTAAAAAGTTTTTCTTGAAATAAAAACACATTTGCAATTATTATTATAGTATTTGTGAAAAATCTCTAACAAATACGGATAATTGCATGGTATTTAAATACGTATTATTAGGCTTTAAATATTTTTCAAATTTGTCTGTGCGTGTGTGTGTAAGTAAAGTAACATAATAAATAGGCAGAAAACAAATCTAAATATTTAGGCCAATAATAAAAATATACGTCATCTAACAGTTAGTACACGCAGACATC